>NC_136385.1:14136228-15386228 GCF_965140285.1 Lepidochelys kempii
ACTTAATTTTCCATCCTCGCTGTGGATGGAATGGATGGAGGAGCTTAGCAACTGTCCCATTAAAGCTGAGCAGAGTTTTCTGTGTAAGAGACAATTTTTCAAAGTGTTTTTATGACTATTTAGGGAATCGGTGTGTGTACAGAATATGAATCCTGGTTAAGTTTATGCAATTGCTATATTATTGAATGCCTCAATCCTGTTAACCATGGGCTAACAAGCTCCTGACATGTATCACTTACTCTGTAAGAAGCTAAAGAACAAAAGACGTCCTTAACCTTAACAACTGTGCTCTGAGCAAACCATAGGTATGCGAAGGCGGTTGCCTGTGCTGGAAAACCAATTCAACCAAGTTCAATGGGCGGGCAAGTGGAAAATCCCCCAAAAGGAAAACAGAGGGACAGAGGTGTCACAGTAGAGGGTTAAAAGGAGAACCAAAGATGCAGGCTTTTGAAGGGGGAAGGAAACTTTTTGACAACAGGTACAGCCAAAGTCGAAGGAAGCTGGCTGGGGAGAGAGAGAGGGGAGACGCCATGTTCCAGAGGGGAAGGCATGAAGAGAGAGGTCCATGAGAGGGGATGTGGAATCCTGAAAGGACATTGTCCCAAATCCAGAAGACCATTCCAGAGTGGTGAGGAAACCAAGGCAGGCAAACGGGAACAGGTGTTTTATTGTTGTGTATAGATCGGTATTTTTCTTGTGCTGTCTAAAGTCAAGAGTGATTGGGTTTGGAACCCCTTTGCAAAGCCCGGGTGTCTATTTGTTTCCTTTCTCACATGTCCCTGAGGAGCTGATGTGTAAATCCAGAGTGACCACAAGGTTGGAGGAATCAGCATTGGTCCTGGGAGGTGTATGGCACCTGAGCTGCAGGGCCTCGTTTCCATGAAGGGATAACAGTGTCTGTGCACAGGAAGTGTACGAGAGTGGCCAAGGGGAGAGATGGTGTTGGAGCCTACTCAGACTTAGAGAAGCTTACGGCCCGTGGCTCCAGTGTGGCGAGGCCCAAGCCCAGCAGCACAATGACTGTCCAGCAGGGGGAGCTCAACTAGGGCTGTGATAGTTCTATTAGCTACATACATAATCAGATACTCTTGAAAATTGCTCTGACAGTTGGGGGGGCTGGAGTCAGGAGTGAAAATAAGGGGGTACAGGCCCGTACACCATACCAGTACACATTGTAAGGAGAATGATCACTTTAACATCACTGCCCCTTTTGCACCCCAGATCAGCAGCCCTGACGGCTCCCTACCAATTTAAGAAAAATTTGGCCCCTTCCAGGGTGCAGCGCAATGCCGCCTGCCTTAGCACCCCTGCTGCGCTGCTGACCGGGAGCCACCTGAGGTAAGCCCACGTCCCAACCCCAATCCTCTGCCCCAGGCCCGAGCCCCCCCAAACCCAGAGCCCGCCTCCTGCACCCCAAACCCCACATCCCTGAGCCCATCCCGCAGCTGTCAAGCCCAACCCTCTGTCCCAGCCCTGAGCCCCTCCCACACCCCAAACCCTTCAGCTCCAGTTCTGTTAGGTAGCAGGCATCAAAAAATTTCTTCAACTGGGTCACCAGAAAACATGTTTATATATATGTCTTTCTAGATACATACACACGCGCGCACACACACAGTATAAGCTTTAAAACAAACAATTTAATGTGGTACAAAGCAATGATGCTTGTGAAGCTTGGTTGAGGTGGGGAAGTCAGGGAGTGGGATATTTCCCAGGGAATGACTTGCTGCTAAATGATGAACTAGCACTCGGCTGAGCCCTCAAGGGTTAACACATTGTTTTTAACGTAGCCTCACGCTCTACAAGGGAGCACAAATGGAGAGAGGGGAGCTAAGGTACAGGAGTCGGGGGATGGGGACACCCTAACATTAACACCCCTCTTCCCCCCCACCTCCTGCACAGCAAGCAGGAGGCTCCCAGGAGCAGCTCCAAGGCAGAGAGCAGGAGCAGCACCTGCCGGACAAGTGATAGGCTGCTGGGCAGGTGCTGCACAGGGAACTTAGGAGAGCTGCCGGGGGCTGCCGGGCCAGCCTGGTTCCAAGCCCCCACCAGCTAGTTCCAACGGGCTGCTCTTTCTGCAAGCAGTGGACAAAGGGTTATAACGGAGCATGCGCAACTGTAAATGAGCATATTCTCTAACTGATCAGCAACAAAACAACGTTAACTGGGACAAGTTTAAGTGATGCTTTACTGTACAGGAGTCTAATAGCCACACAATGACCAGTCCTGCTCCCCTTGAAATTGGGTCAAAATTTCCTTTGCATTCAGTGGGAACAGGATCGAGCCAATAATACTTCATTTCCATTTGATGTAAAACCAGCCCCTGACAACTACTTTGTCTTTGGATTTTGAGTGTGCTCAATTTAAGGCAAATTATCTGTATTTGCGAATGGGGTGTGTGTGTGTGTGTGTGTGTGTCTGTCTCTTGCTCTTCTATAAAAGGCTGTTTGCAAATGACTCCTTGCTGCCTGCAAACTCTCCTTGGAAAAGTAATGAGTGAACATCTGTGGATCTGGAAAAAATGGTTAAAAGAAAAGAAATAATGTCCTAGGGTCAGATTAACAAACAAGCTTAGGCACTGAAATATGCAGCTAGCCACCTAGCGCGGTTTACAAAAGCAGCTAGGTAAGTTACGCCCCTAACTCCCATTGACTTGCCCTGGCTGCACTCTGAATGCTATAAATTTGCATTAGAAACGTTTACTTTGCACTCTTCCTTTCTGTCCATCCAGCTTTTAACATTAATTGATAGCATCTGAAAACCACTGTCCCGGCTATGCAGGCTGAGTCCCTTGATCCTGTCCTCATGTCTAGGAATGGAAGCAACACTCCGCAGCATTTCTCTGCAGATCCCTTGCTTTCTCTACCATGCTGAGTTTTCTTATTGCTGTTAGCTATGTACGGTTTTCCCCACATCTTATCAGCAGACTTATGGAAGCCACCTGCAGAGCAGTGGTAAGCCTGCTATTCTTAAATGGTTTGCCCAAGGTGTTGGGCTCTGTCAGAGGGGTTGGAGCAAATGCGGTTGTATCGCAGAGTTTGGCTGTAGACAATGGCTCGTGTGGTGTGGTCAGGGTGAAAGCTGGCTGCTCGGCAGCTCTCCAACACCACTTTCTACAAGGCACTGATCCCACTGAGAGTTACCAAAAGAAACTACAGCATTTGCTCAAGAAACTCCCTGAAAAAGCACAAGATCAAATCCGCACAGACACACCCCACCCCTGGAACCTCGACCTGGGGTATTCTATCTACTACCCAAGATCCATAAACCTGGAAATCCTGGGCGCCCTATCATCTCAGGCATTGGCACCCTGACAGCAGGATTGTCTGCCTATGTAGACTCCTTCCTCAGGCCCTACGCTACCAGCACTCCCAGCTAGCTTCGAGACACCACTGACTTCCTGAGGAAACTACAATCCATCGGTGATCTTCCTGATAACACCATCCTGGCCACTATGGATGTAGAAGCCCTCTACACCAACATTCCACACAAAGATGGACTACAAGCCATCAAGAACACTATCCCCAATAATCTCACGGCTAACCTGGTGGCTGAACTTTGTGACTTTGTCCTTACCCATAACTATTTTACATTTGGGGACAATGTATACCTTCAAATCAGCGGCACTGCTATGGGTACCCGCATGGCCCCACAGCATGCCAACTTTTTTATGGCTGACTTAGAACAACGCTTCCTCAGCTCTCGTCCCCTAACACCCCTACTCTACTTGCGCTATATTGATGACCTCTTCATCAGCTGGACCCATGGAAAAGAAGCCCTTGAGGAATTCCACCATGATTTCAACAATTTCCATCCCACCATCAACCTCAGCCTGGTACAGTCCACGCAAGAGATCCTCTTCCTGGACTTTACTAGTGCTAATAAACGATGGTCACGTAAATACCACCCTATACCGGAAGCCTACTGACCGCTATTCCTACCTACATGCCTCCAGCTTTCACCCTGACCACACCACACGATCCACCGTCTACAGCCAAGCTCTGCGATACAACCGCATTTGCTCCGACCCCTCAGACAGAGCCCAACACCTACAAGATCTCTATCAAGCATTCTTACAACTACAGTACCCACCTGCGGAAGTGAAGAAACAGATTGACAGAGCCAGAAGAGTCCCCAGAAGTCACCTACTACAGGACAGGCCTAACAAAGAAAATAACAGAACGCCACTAGCTGTCACCTTCAGCCCCCAACTAAAACCCCTCCAACGCATTATGAAGGATCTACAACCTATCCTGAAGGATGACCCCACACTCTCACAAGTCTTGGGAGACAGGCCAGTCCTTGCCTAAAGACAGCCCCCCCAACCTGAAACAAATACTCACCAGCAACCACATATCACACAACAGAACCACTAACCCAGGAACCTATCCTTGCAACAAAGCCCGTTGCCAACTGTGCCCACATATCTATTCAGGGGACACCATCACAGGGCCTAATAACATCAGCCACACGATCAGAGGCTCGTTCACCTGCACATCCACCAATGTGATATACGCATTCATGTGCCAGCAATGCCCCTCTGCCATGTACACTGGTCAAACTGGACAGTCTCTACATAAAAGAATAAATGGACACAAATCAGATGTCAAGAATTATAACATTAATAAACCAGTCGGAGAACACGTCAATCTCTCTGGTCACGCGATTACAGACATGAAAGTTGCAATATTACAACAAAAATAATTCAAATCCAGACTCCAGTGAGAGACTGCTGAATTGGAATTCATTTGCAAATTGGATACAATTAACTTAGGCTTGAATAGAGACTGGGAGTGGCTAAGTCATTATGCAAGGTAATCTATTCCCCCTTGTTTTTTTCCTCCCCCCCCCCCCTCCAACCGTTGTTGTTAAACCCTGGATTTGTGCTGGAAATGGCCCAACTTGATTATGATACACATTGTAAGGAGAATGATCACTTTAGATAAGCTATTACCAGCAGGAGAGTGGGGTGCGGGGAGGTATTTTTTCACGCTTTGTGTGTATAGCAAGATCTTCTACACTTTCCACTGTATGCATCCGGTGAAGTGAGCTGTAGCTCACGAACGCTTATGCTCAAATAAATTGGTTAGTCTCTAAGGTGCCACAAATACACCTTTTCTTTTTGCGAAAACAGACTAACACGGCTGTTACGCTGAACACTGATGGGGTGTCATACAGTTGTGCTTTGCCCTTCGGTAAGGCTTTCCATGCTAAATGGTTGTATTATTCCAATCCCTCCACTCAGCTCAGATTGCACCTCTGACAATAATGGGGGAGAGCAAGGGCTGCTGCTTCCCTATCTGAGAGTATGGCTACACTATGAAATTAGGTCCAATTTATAGAAGTTGGTTTTTTAAAAATCATTTTTATAGAGTCGATTGTGTGTGTCCTCACACAAAATGCTCTAAGTGCATTGCTTCCACAGTACCGAGGCTAGCGTCGACTGCTGGAGCATTGCACTGTGGGTAACTATCCCACAGAACCCGCAGTCTCCGCCACCCATTGGAATTCTGGGTTGAGATCCCAAGGCCTAATGGGGCAAAAACATTGTCATGGGTGGTTCTGGGTACATGTCGTCAGGCCCGCCCTCCCTCTGTGAAAGCAACGGCAGACAATTGTTTCGCGCCTTTTTTCCTGGGTTACCTGTGCAGACGCCATACCACGGCAAGCATGGAGCCTGCTCAGCTCACTGTCACTGGATGTCTCCTGGGTGCTGGCAGACGCAGTACTGCATTGCTACACAGCAGCAGCTCATTGCCTTGTGGCAGCGGACAGTGCAGTAGGCCTGATAACTATCGTCATCATGTCCTAACTGCTCTTGGCTGCCTTGGTAAGATCGGTCAGGAGCGCTTGGGCAGACGTGGGCACAGGGACTGAAATAGGAGTGACTCGACCAGGTCATACTCTTTAGTCCTGCCGGCAGTCGTATTGCACCATCTTCTGCCGAGCAGCCAGGAGAGGAGGATGGCTAGCAGTCCTATTGCACCATCTGCTGGCAGCCAAAGATGTAAAGGATAGATGGAGTGGATCAAAACAAGAAATAGACCAGACCTGTTTTGTATTCATTTGCTCCCTCCCTCTGTGAAATCAATGGTCGACAATCATTTCGGTGAGAGCTGCCAGGGGCATCTTGAAAAGTTCAATGGAGATTCAGTCCTCCTTGGAAACGGGAGGAAAGGATCGCTCAGTGGGTTGAGCATTGGCTTGCTCAACCCAAGGTTTTGAGTTCAATCCTTGAGGGGGCCATTCTGTGTCACAGTTGTTTTTGTTTCTCCTTGATGTAAAGCCACCCCCTTTGTTGATTTTAATTCCCTGTAAGCCATGTCATCAGTCGCCCTTCCCTCTGTCAGAGCAACGGCAGACAACCGTTCCACGCCTTTTTTCCATGCAGACGCCATACCACGGCAAGCCTGGAGCCCACTCAGACCACTTTGGCATTTAGGAGCACATTAAACACCACACGCATTATCCAGCAGTATATGCAACACCAGAACCTGCCAAAGCGAAACCAGGCAAGTAGGCGACGTCAGCATAGTGATGAGGACATGGACTCAGACTTCTCTCACAGCACAGGCCCTGCCAATGCATGCATCATGGTGCTAATGGGGCAGGTTTGTGCGGTGGAACGCTGATTCTGGGCTCGGGAAACAAGCACAGACTGGTGGGACCGCATAGTGTTGCGGGTCCGGGACGATTCCCAATGGCTGCGAAACTTTCGCATGCGTAAGGGCACTTTCATGGAACTTTGTGACTTGCTTTCCCCTGCCCTGAAGCGCCAGAATACCCAGATGAGAGCAGCCCTCACAGCTGAGAAGCGAGTGGCAATAGCCCTATGGAAGCTTGCAATGCCAGACAGCTACCGGTCAGTCGGGAATCAATTTGGAGTGGGCAAATCTACTGTGGGGCTGCTGTGATACAAGTAGCCAATGCAAGCAAAGATTTGCTGATATCAAGGGTAGTGACCCTGGGAAATGTGCAGGTCATAGCGGATGGCTTTGCTGCAATGGGATTCGTAACTGTGGTGGGGCAATACACGGAACCCGTATCCCTATCTTGGTACCAGAGCACCAAGCCGGCGAGTACATAAACCGCAAGGGGTACTTTTCAATAGTGCTGCAAGCACTGGTGGATCACAAGGGACGTTTCACCAACGTCAGCGTGGGATGGCGGGGAAAGGTGCATGACGCTCGCATCTTCAGGAACTCTGGTCTGTTTCAAAGGCTGCAGGAAGAGACTTTCTTCCCAGACCAGAAAATAACTGTTGGGGATCTTGAAATGCCTAGTTCTCCTTGGGGACCCGGCCTACCCCTTAATGCCCTGGCGCATGAAGCCGTACACAGGCAGCCTGGACAGTAGTCAGGAGCTGTTCAACTACAGGCTGAGCAAGTGCAGAATGGGGGTAGAGTGTGCATTGGGACATTTAAATGGTCGCTGGTGCAGTTTACTGACTCAGTTAGACCTCAGCGAAACCAATATTCCCATTGTTATTACTGCTTGCTGTGCACTCCACAATATCTGTGAGAGTAAGGGGGAGACATTTATGACGGGGTGGGAGCTCAACCATACGCTGGAGCATATTAGTTTGATCCTCCACCAGCCTCAGCATTGAATCCTGCCTTCTCTCACCATGCTGCCGCCACCTAGCATCTTCAGCCCGCCACTTACTCTGGTGTTCATTTTGTACTTTCCTGCATTCTGACATTGTCTGCCTCCATGCATTCGTCTGTGCTCTGGCAGTGTGGGAGGACAGCATGCGGTCAGAGAACGTTTCACTGCGAGTGTGTTTTTTTTCGCCTTCTAATCTTCGCTAGCCTCTGGGAAGCAGAAGTTCCTGTGATCCTTGCAACACATGCAGCTGGTGGAGGAAAAGAAAAGAAAAAGAGACTGTGGTATTTAAAAAAGACACCTTTTCTAGAACAATGGGTACTCTTTCACAGTAAACCTTGCTGTTAACATGACACATATAGCACATGTGCTTTCATTACAAGGTTGCATTTTGCCTCCTCCACCACGTGGCTAACATCGGGGAACACATCTGTTCAGCCACAGGCAAACAGCCCAGCAGGAACGGGCACCTCTGAATGTCCCCTTAAGAAAAGCACCCTATTTCAACCAGGTGACATGAATTATATCACTCTCCTGAGGGTAACACAGAGAGATAAAGAACGGATGTTGTTTGAACGCCAGCAAACATACAGTGCAATGCTTTGTTGTACAATGATTCCCGACTACGTGCTACTGGCCTGGTGTGATAAAGTGTCCTACTATGGTGGACAGAATAAGGCTGCCCTCCCCAGAAACCTTTTGCAAAGGCTTTGGGAGTACATCCAGGGGAGCTTTATGGAGATGTCCCTGGAGGATTTCCACTCCATCCCCAGACACGTTAACACAGACTTTTCCAGTAGCTGTACTGGCCATGAATGCCAGGGCAAATTAATCATTAAAGACACTTGCTTTAAAACCATGTATACTATTTAAAAAGGTACACTCACCAGAGGTCCCTTCTCCGCCTGGCGGGTCCGGGAGGCAGCCTTGGGTGGGTTCGGGCGGTACTGGCTCCAGGTCCAGGGTGAGAAACAGTTCCTGGCTGTTGGGAAAACTGGTTTCTCCGCTTGCTTGCTGTGAGCCATCTACAACCTCCTCCTCATCATCCTCGTCCCCAAAACCTGCTTCCGTGTTGCCTCCCTCTCCATTGACGGAGTCAAAGCACACGGTTGGGGTAGTGGTGTCTGAACCACCTAAAATGGCATGCAGTTCATCATAGAAGTGGCATGTTTGGGGCGCTGACCCGGAGCGGCCATTTGCCTCTCTGGTTTTCTGGTAGGCTTGCCTCAGCTCCTTAAGTTTCACGAGGCACTGCTTCAGGTCCCTATTTCTCAGCCCCCTCCTCTTCCAGTCTTAGATTCTCTCTTTTTCTCCTAAATGCTGATTACAGCTGGTTGAAACTTGGAATTTCTATTTCCCAGGACATTTCAAAATTCCTGAGAAATAGAAACCTGTTTTGGAAATTATGTCCAAATGTCATCTGTTCCATTACAACACAAACAGGAGACGTTTTTATCCTAGGAAGTAAGATAATGTGTTTCAATTTGTAGTAAGTACGAGCTTTCCTTCATGTTTAAAAAAAGAGAATATTTTGACTATTCTATAATGATCTGACCTAACATACGGCCATGTCACACAACGCACTATTGTTACTGCCATGTCATGTCAGGCATTGTAAAAAGAAAAAGAAAAAAGAAACTACATTTCTAAATGACATTTTCATTGTAATACAAAATTTTTACTTTTTCCACAAGCCTTGGAAAATGTATTTTCTGGGGAAAATTTGTTTTGACAGGAATTTTCATTAAAATTGATACAATTTTGAAAAGCTTTCAGTTTCCTCAAATGGTATTTTCTGATAGAAAACTATTTTGACAAAAATGTCAAACTGGTTCTAATCAGGACAGTGCTCTGAACTGTTACCCGAAATTGGGCCAGCTAGTAAGCTTAGGGAGGACTAATGACCCACCAGACTTTGGCAGAAAGCGGCACATTTTTTTATACTGATAGCTAAGCTCAAAAGAAGGGGGGGGGGGTGTGAGGGGGGTATCACACTCACATACTCACGCTTCCAGGACAGGCACAGCGCTGGAGATGTCAGGATCCTTCCAGGTAAGTGTTCCACAGCGCAGTGATGGATGGTGCGATGAAGGTAAGTCTTCCCGAGGCACGATGGAATGCAACGCGGCGAACCATTGGCCAGGCGGTTCGGGCGAAGGGCCTTCACGGCACATGGCCCATTCCCCTTTTAAGGACCTGCTCCTCATGGCCTGCGACTAGAGATGACTTGGCCGTATCTGCTTGGTCACACTCCACATCAGGCAGTGTCCATGCAGTGGGTGTGTGAGCTCTGCCTAATTAGAGTCCCAGACACCTTGTCTACCTGGGAGCTCTTCTGACCTTCCAGCTGTTCAACCAGCCCATTCAGCCCACAAGCATTCCAAGAGGGAGGAGGAGCGGGGAAAGCCACTTCACAGATATTCAAAGAGGGAGAGAAGACAAAAATCGGGGGGGGGGAGGGCGTGTAACAGACCTTTTGAGCATACAGGTTATACATAGCAAACAGATCACTGCTGCTCCTACAACATGAACCAGTATGTCAAAGTTGTGTGTTTCTATCACGCAGCCATTCCTGAGTCTTTGCTGCCACTGTGTGACCATTTCTTTTCTTGCACTTAATTTTCCATCCTCGCTGTGGATGGAATGGATGGAGGAGCTTAGCAACTGTCCCATTAAAGCTGAGCAGAGTTTTCTGTGTAAGAGACAATTTTTCAAAGTGTTTTTATGACTATTTAGGGAATCGGTGTGTGTACAGAATATGAATCCTGGTTAAGTTTATGCAATTGCTATATTATTGAATGCCTCAATCCTGTTAACCATGGGCTAACAAGCTCCTGA
Organism: Lepidochelys kempii; assembly: GCF_965140285.1. NCBI lineage: Eukaryota > Metazoa > Chordata > Testudines > Cheloniidae > Lepidochelys > Lepidochelys kempii. The sequence continues at coordinate 14,146,669 of NC_136385.1, forward strand.
CATGTATCACTTACTCTGTAAGAAGCTAAAGAACAAAAGACGTCCTTAACCTTAACAACTGTGCTCTGAGCAAACCATAGGTATGCGAAGGCGGTTGCCTGTGCTGGAAAACCAATTCAACCAAGTTCAATGGGCGGGCAAGTGGAAAATCCCCCAAAAGGAAAACAGAGGGACAGAGGTGTCACAGTAGAGGGTTAAAAGGAGAACCAAAGATGCAGGCTTTTGAAGGGGGAAGGAAACTTTTTGACAACAGGTACAGCCAAAGTCGAAGGAAGCTGGCTGGGGAGAGAGAGAGGGGAGACGCCATGTTCCAGAGGGGAAGGCATGAAGAGAGAGGTCCATGAGAGGGGATGTGGAATCCTGAAAGGACATTGTCCCAAATCCAGAAGACCATTCCAGAGTGGTGAGGAAACCAAGGCAGGCAAACGGGAACAGGTGTTTTATTGTTGTGTATAGATCGGTATTTTTCTTGTGCTGTCTAAAGTCAAGAGTGATTGGGTTTGGAACCCCTTTGCAAAGCCCGGGTGTCTATTTGTTTCCTTTCTCACATGTCCCTGAGGAGCTGATGTGTAAATCCAGAGTGACCACAAGGTTGGAGGAATCAGCATTGGTCCTGGGAGGTGTATGGCACCTGAGCTGCAGGGCCTCGTTTCCATGAAGGGATAACAGTGTCTGTGCACAGGAAGTGTACGAGAGTGGCCAAGGGGAGAGATGGTGTTGGAGCCTACTCAGACTTAGAGAAGCTTACGGCCCGTGGCTCCAGTGTGGCGAGGCCCAAGCCCAGCAGCACAATGACTGTCCAGCAGGGGGAGCTCAACTAGGGCTGTGATAGTTCTATTAGCTACATACATAATCAGATACTCTTGAAAATTGCTCTGACAGTTGGGGGGGCTGGAGTCAGGAGTGAAAATAAGGGGGTACAGGCCCGTACACCATACCAGTACACATTGTAAGGAGAATGATCACTTTAACATCACTGCCCCTTTTGCACCCCAGATCAGCAGCCCTGACGGCTCCCTACCAATTTAAGAAAAATTTGGCCCCTTCCAGGGTGCAGCGCAATGCCGCCTGCCTTAGCACCCCTGCTGCGCTGCTGACCGGGAGCCACCTGAGGTAAGCCCACGTCCCAACCCCAATCCTCTGCCCCAGGCCCGAGCCCCCCCAAACCCAGAGCCCGCCTCCTGCACCCCAAACCCCACATCCCTGAGCCCATCCCGCAGCTGTCAAGCCCAACCCTCTGTCCCAGCCCTGAGCCCCTCCCACACCCCAAACCCTTCAGCTCCAGTTCTGTTAGGTAGCAGGCATCAAAAAATTTCTTCAACTGGGTCACCAGAAAACATGTTTATATATATGTCTTTCTAGATACATACACACGCGCGCACACACACAGTATAAGCTTTAAAACAAACAATTTAATGTGGTACAAAGCAATGATGCTTGTGAAGCTTGGTTGAGGTGGGGAAGTCAGGGAGTGGGATATTTCCCAGGGAATGACTTGCTGCTAAATGATGAACTAGCACTCGGCTGAGCCCTCAAGGGTTAACACATTGTTTTTAACGTAGCCTCACGCTCTACAAGGGAGCACAAATGGAGAGAGGGGAGCTAAGGTACAGGAGTCGGGGGATGGGGACACCCTAACATTAACACCCCTCTTCCCCCCCACCTCCTGCACAGCAAGCAGGAGGCTCCCAGGAGCAGCTCCAAGGCAGAGAGCAGGAGCAGCACCTGCCGGACAAGTGATAGGCTGCTGGGCAGGTGCTGCACAGGGAACTTAGGAGAGCTGCCGGGGGCTGCCGGGCCAGCCTGGTTCCAAGCCCCCACCAGCTAGTTCCAACGGGCTGCTCTTTCTGCAAGCAGTGGACAAAGGGTTATAACGGAGCATGCGCAACTGTAAATGAGCATATTCTCTAACTGATCAGCAACAAAACAACGTTAACTGGGACAAGTTTAAGTGATGCTTTACTGTACAGGAGTCTAATAGCCACACAATGACCAGTCCTGCTCCCCTTGAAATTGGGTCAAAATTTCCTTTGCATTCAGTGGGAACAGGATCGAGCCAATAATACTTCATTTCCATTTGATGTAAAACCAGCCCCTGACAACTACTTTGTCTTTGGATTTTGAGTGTGCTCAATTTAAGGCAAATTATCTGTATTTGCGAATGGGGTGTGTGTGTGTGTGTGTGTGTGTCTGTCTCTTGCTCTTCTATAAAAGGCTGTTTGCAAATGACTCCTTGCTGCCTGCAAACTCTCCTTGGAAAAGTAATGAGTGAACATCTGTGGATCTGGAAAAAATGGTTAAAAGAAAAGAAATAATGTCCTAGGGTCAGATTAACAAACAAGCTTAGGCACTGAAATATGCAGCTAGCCACCTAGCGCGGTTTACAAAAGCAGCTAGGTAAGTTACGCCCCTAACTCCCATTGACTTGCCCTGGCTGCACTCTGAATGCTATAAATTTGCATTAGAAACGTTTACTTTGCACTCTTCCTTTCTGTCCATCCAGCTTTTAACATTAATTGATAGCATCTGAAAACCACTGTCCCGGCTATGCAGGCTGAGTCCCTTGATCCTGTCCTCATGTCTAGGAATGGAAGCAACACTCCGCAGCATTTCTCTGCAGATCCCTTGCTTTCTCTACCATGCTGAGTTTTCTTATTGCTGTTAGCTATGTACGGTTTTCCCCACATCTTATCAGCAGACTTATGGAAGCCACCTGCAGAGCAGTGGTAAGCCTGCTATTCTTAAATGGTTTGCCCAAGGTGTTGGGCTCTGTCAGAGGGGTTGGAGCAAATGCGGTTGTATCGCAGAGTTTGGCTGTAGACAATGGCTCGTGTGGTGTGGTCAGGGTGAAAGCTGGCTGCTCGGCAGCTCTCCAACACCACTTTCTACAAGGCACTGATCCCACTGAGAGTTACCAAAAGAAACTACAGCATTTGCTCAAGAAACTCCCTGAAAAAGCACAAGATCAAATCCGCACAGACACACCCCACCCCTGGAACCTCGACCTGGGGTATTCTATCTACTACCCAAGATCCATAAACCTGGAAATCCTGGGCGCCCTATCATCTCAGGCATTGGCACCCTGACAGCAGGATTGTCTGCCTATGTAGACTCCTTCCTCAGGCCCTACGCTACCAGCACTCCCAGCTAGCTTCGAGACACCACTGACTTCCTGAGGAAACTACAATCCATCGGTGATCTTCCTGATAACACCATCCTGGCCACTATGGATGTAGAAGCCCTCTACACCAACATTCCACACAAAGATGGACTACAAGCCATCAAGAACACTATCCCCAATAATCTCACGGCTAACCTGGTGGCTGAACTTTGTGACTTTGTCCTTACCCATAACTATTTTACATTTGGGGACAATGTATACCTTCAAATCAGCGGCACTGCTATGGGTACCCGCATGGCCCCACAGCATGCCAACTTTTTTATGGCTGACTTAGAACAACGCTTCCTCAGCTCTCGTCCCCTAACACCCCTACTCTACTTGCGCTATATTGATGACCTCTTCATCAGCTGGACCCATGGAAAAGAAGCCCTTGAGGAATTCCACCATGATTTCAACAATTTCCATCCCACCATCAACCTCAGCCTGGTACAGTCCACGCAAGAGATCCTCTTCCTGGACTTTACTAGTGCTAATAAACGATGGTCACGTAAATACCACCCTATACCGGAAGCCTACTGACCGCTATTCCTACCTACATGCCTCCAGCTTTCACCCTGACCACACCACACGATCCACCGTCTACAGCCAAGCTCTGCGATACAACCGCATTTGCTCCGACCCCTCAGACAGAGCCCAACACCTACAAGATCTCTATCAAGCATTCTTACAACTACAGTACCCACCTGCGGAAGTGAAGAAACAGATTGACAGAGCCAGAAGAGTCCCCAGAAGTCACCTACTACAGGACAGGCCTAACAAAGAAAATAACAGAACGCCACTAGCTGTCACCTTCAGCCCCCAACTAAAACCCCTCCAACGCATTATGAAGGATCTACAACCTATCCTGAAGGATGACCCCACACTCTCACAAGTCTTGGGAGACAGGCCAGTCCTTGCCTAAAGACAGCCCCCCCAACCTGAAACAAATACTCACCAGCAACCACATATCACACAACAGAACCACTAACCCAGGAACCTATCCTTGCAACAAAGCCCGTTGCCAACTGTGCCCACATATCTATTCAGGGGACACCATCACAGGGCCTAATAACATCAGCCACACGATCAGAGGCTCGTTCACCTGCACATCCACCAATGTGATATACGCATTCATGTGCCAGCAATGCCCCTCTGCCATGTACACTGGTCAAACTGGACAGTCTCTACATAAAAGAATAAATGGACACAAATCAGATGTCAAGAATTATAACATTCATAAACCAGTCGGAGAACACGTCAATCTCTCTGGTCACGCGATTACAGACATGAAAGTTGCAATATTACAACAAAAATAATTCAAATCCAGACTCCAGTGAGAGACTGCTGAATTGGAATTCATTTGCAAATTGGATACAATTAACTTAGGCTTGAATAGAGACTGGGAGTGGCTAAGTCATTATGCAAGGTAATCTATTCCCCCTTGTTTTTTTCCTCCCCCCCCCCCTCCAACCGTTGTTGTTAAACCCTGGATTTGTGCTGGAAATGGCCCAACTTGATTATGATACACATTGTAAGGAGAATGATCACTTTAGATAAGCTATTACCAGCAGGAGAGTGGGGTGCGGGGAGGTATTTTTTCACGCTTTGTGTGTATAGCAAGATCTTCTACACTTTCCACTGTATGCATCCGGTGAAGTGAGCTGTAGCTCACGAACGCTTATGCTCAAATAAATTGGTTAGTCTCTAAGGTGCCACAAATACACCTTTTCTTTTTGCGAAAACAGACTAACACGGCTGTTACGCTGAACACTGATGGGGTGTCATACAGTTGTGCTTTGCCCTTCGGTAAGGCTTTCCATGCTAAATGGTTGTATTATTCCAATCCCTCCACTCAGCTCAGATTGCACCTCTGACAATAATGGGGGAGAGCAAGGGCTGCTGCTTCCCTATCTGAGAGTATGGCTACACTATGAAATTAGGTCCAATTTATAGAAGTTGGTTTTTTAAAAATCATTTTTATAGAGTCGATTGTGTGTGTCCTCACACAAAATGCTCTAAGTGCATTGCTTCCACAGTACCGAGGCTAGCGTCGACTGCTGGAGCATTGCACTGTGGGTAACTATCCCACAGAACCCGCAGTCTCCGCCACCCATTGGAATTCTGGGTTGAGATCCCAAGGCCTAATGGGGCAAAAACATTGTCATGGGTGGTTCTGGGTACATGTCGTCAGGCCCGCCCTCCCTCTGTGAAAGCAACGGCAGACAATTGTTTCGCGCCTTTTTTCCTGGGTTACCTGTGCAGACGCCATACCACGGCAAGCATGGAGCCTGCTCAGCTCACTGTCACTGGATGTCTCCTGGGTGCTGGCAGACGCAGTACTGCATTGCTACACAGCAGCAGCTCATTGCCTTGTGGCAGCGGACAGTGCAGTAGGCCTGATAACTATCGTCATCATGTCCTAACTGCTCTTGGCTGCCTTGGTAAGATCGGTCAGGAGCGCTTGGGCAGACGTGGGCACAGGGACTGAAATAGGAGTGACTCGACCAGGTCATACTCTTTAGTCCTGCCGGCAGTCGTATTGCACCATCTTCTGCCGAGCAGCCAGGAGAGGAGGATGGCTAGCAGTCCTATTGCACCATCTGCTGGCAGCCAAAGATGTAAAGGATAGATGGAGTGGATCAAAACAAGAAATAGACCAGACCTGTTTTGTATTCATTTGCTCCCTCCCTCTGTGAAATCAATGGTCGACAATCATTTCGGTGAGAGCTGCCAGGGGCATCTTGAAAAGTTCAATGGAGATTCAGTCCTCCTTGGAAACGGGAGGAAAGGATCGCTCAGTGGGTTGAGCATTGGCTTGCTCAACCCAAGGTTTTGAGTTCAATCCTTGAGGGGGCCATTCTGTGTCACAGTTGTTTTTGTTTCTCCTTGATGTAAAGCCACCCCCTTTGTTGATTTTAATTCCCTGTAAGCCATGTCATCAGTCGCCCTTCCCTCTGTCAGAGCAACGGCAGACAACCGTTCCACGCCTTTTTTCCATGCAGACGCCATACCACGGCAAGCCTGGAGCCCACTCAGACCACTTTGGCATTTAGGAGCACATTAAACACCACACGCATTATCCAGCAGTATATGCAACACCAGAACCTGCCAAAGCGAAACCAGGCAAGTAGGCGACGTCAGCATAGTGATGAGGACATGGACTCAGACTTCTCTCACAGCACAGGCCCTGCCAATGCATGCATCATGGTGCTAATGGGGCAGGTTTGTGCGGTGGAACGCTGATTCTGGGCTCGGGAAACAAGCACAGACTGGTGGGACCGCATAGTGTTGCGGGTCCGGGACGATTCCCAATGGCTGCGAAACTTTCGCATGCGTAAGGGCACTTTCATGGAACTTTGTGACTTGCTTTCCCCTGCCCTGAAGCGCCAGAATACCCAGATGAGAGCAGCCCTCACAGCTGAGAAGCGAGTGGCAATAGCCCTATGGAAGCTTGCAATGCCAGACAGCTACCGGTCAGTCGGGAATCAATTTGGAGTGGGCAAATCTACTGTGGGGCTGCTGTGATACAAGTAGCCAATGCAAGCAAAGATTTGCTGATATCAAGGGTAGTGACCCTGGGAAATGTGCAGGTCATAGCGGATGGCTTTGCTGCAATGGGATTCGTAACTGTGGTGGGGCAATACACGGAACCCGTATCCCTATCTTGGTACCAGAGCACCAAGCCGGCGAGTACATAAACCGCAAGGGGTACTTTTCAATAGTGCTGCAAGCACTGGTGGATCACAAGGGACGTTTCACCAACGTCAGCGTGGGATGGCGGGGAAAGGTGCATGACGCTCGCATCTTCAGGAACTCTGGTCTGTTTCAAAGGCTGCAGGAAGAGACTTTCTTCCCAGACCAGAAAATAACTGTTGGGGATCTTGAAATGCCTAGTTCTCCTTGGGGACCCGGCCTACCCCTTAATGCCCTGGCGCATGAAGCCGTACACAGGCAGCCTGGACAGTAGTCAGGAGCTGTTCAACTACAGGCTGAGCAAGTGCAGAATGGGGGTAGAGTGTGCATTGGGACATTTAAATGGTCGCTGGTGCAGTTTACTGACTCAGTTAGACCTCAGCGAAACCAATATTCCCATTGTTATTACTGCTTGCTGTGCACTCCACAATATCTGTGAGAGTAAGGGGGAGACATTTATGACGGGGTGGGAGCTCAACCATACGCTGGAGCATATTAGTTTGATCCTCCACCAGCCTCAGCATTGAATCCTGCCTTCTCTCACCATGCTGCCGCCACCTAGCATCTTCAGCCCGCCACTTACTCTGGTGTTCATTTTGTACTTTCCTGCATTCTGACATTGTCTGCCTCCATGCATTCGTCTGTGCTCTGGCAGTGTGGGAGGACAGCATGCGGTCAGAGAACGTTTCACTGCGAGTGTGTTTTTTTTCGCCTTCTAATCTTCGCTAGCCTCTGGGAAGCAGAAGTTCCTGTGATCCTTGCAACACATGCAGCTGGTGGAGGAAAAGAAAAGAAAAAGAGACTGTGGTATTTAAAAAAGACACCTTTTCTAGAACAATGGGTACTCTTTCACAGTAAACCTTGCTGTTAACATGACACATATAGCACATGTGCTTTCATTACAAGGTTGCATTTTGCCTCCTCCACCACGTGGCTAACATCGGGGAACACATCTGTTCAGCCACAGGCAAACAGCCCAGCAGGAACGGGCACCTCTGAATGTCCCCTTAAGAAAAGCACCCTATTTCAACCAGGTGACATGAATTATATCACTCTCCTGAGGGTAACACAGAGAGATAAAGAACGGATGTTGTTTGAACGCCAGCAAACATACAGTGCAATGCTTTGTTGTACAATGATTCCCGACTACGTGCTACTGGCCTGGTGTGATAAAGTGTCCTACTATGGTGGACAGAATAAGGCTGCCCTCCCCAGAAACCTTTTGCAAAGGCTTTGGGAGTACATCCAGGGGAGCTTTATGGAGATGTCCCTGGAGGATTTCCACTCCATCCCCAGACACGTTAACACAGACTTTTCCAGTAGCTGTACTGGCCATGAATGCCAGGGCAAATTAATCATTAAAGACACTTGCTTTAAAACCATGTATACTATTTAAAAAGGTACACTCACCAGAGGTCCCTTCTCCGCCTGGCGGGTCCGGGAGGCAGCCTTGGGTGGGTTCGGGCGGTACTGGCTCCAGGTCCAGGGTGAGAAACAGTTCCTGGCTGTTGGGAAAACTGGTTTCTCCGCTTGCTTGCTGTGAGCCATCTACAACCTCCTCCTCATCATCCTCGTCCCCAAAACCTGCTTCCGTGTTGCCTCCCTCTCCATTGACGGAGTCAAAGCACACGGTTGGGGTAGTGGTGTCTGAACCACCTAAAATGGCATGCAGTTCATCATAGAAGTGGCATGTTTGGGGCGCTGACCCGGAGCGGCCATTTGCCTCTCTGGTTTTCTGGTAGGCTTGCCTCAGCTCCTTAAGTTTCACGAGGCACTGCTTCAGGTCCCTATTTCTCAGCCCCCTCCTCTTCCAGTCTTAGATTCTCTCTTTTTCTCCTAAATGCTGATTACAGCTGGTTGAAACTTGGAATTTCTATTTCCCAGGACATTTCAAAATTCCTGAGAAATAGAAACCTGTTTTGGAAATTATGTCCAAATGTCATCTGTTCCATTACAACACAAACAGGAGACGTTTTTATCCTAGGAAGTAAGATAATGTGTTTCAATTTGTAGTAAGTACGAGCTTTCCTTCATGTTTAAAAAAAGAGAATATTTTGACTATTCTATAATGATCTGACCTAACATACGGCCATGTCACACAACGCACTATTGTTACTGCCATGTCATGTCAGGCATTGTAAAAAGAAAAAGAAAAAAGAAACTACATTTCTAAATGACATTTTCATTGTAATACAAAATTTTTACTTTTTCCACAAGCCTTGGAAAATGTATTTTCTGGGGAAAATTTGTTTTGACAGGAATTTTCATTAAAATTGATACAATTTTGAAAAGCTTTCAGTTTCCTCAAATGGTATTTTCTGATAGAAAACTATTTTGACAAAAATGTCAAACTGGTTCTAATCAGGACAGTGCTCTGAACTGTTACCCGAAATTGGGCCAGCTAGTAAGCTTAGGGAGGACTAATGACCCACCAGACTTTGGCAGAAAGCGGCACATTTTTTTATACTGATAGCTAAGCTCAAAAGAAGGGGGGGGGGTGTGAGGGGGGTATCACACTCACATACTCACGCTTCCAGGACAGGCACAGCGCTGGAGATGTCAGGATCCTTCCAGGTAAGTGTTCCACAGCGCAGTGATGGATGGTGCGATGAAGGTAAGTCTTCCCGAGGCACGATGGAATGCAACGCGGCGAACCATTGGCCAGGCGGTTCGGGCGAAGGGGCCTTCACGGCACATGGCCCATTCCCCTTTTAAGGACCTGCTCCTCATGGCCTGCGACTAGAGATGACTTGGCCGTATCTGCTTGGTCACACTCCACATCAGGCAGTGTCCATGCAGTGGGTGTGTGAGCTCTGCCTAATTAGAGTCCCAGACACCTTGTCTACCTGGGAGCTCTTCTGACCTTCCAGCTGTTCAACCAGCCCATTCAGCCCACAAGCATTCCAAGAGGGAGGAGGAGCGGGGAAAGCCACTTCACAGATATTCAAAGAGGGAGAGAAGACAAAAATCGGGGGGGGGGAGGGCGTGTAACAGACCTTTTGAGCATACAGGTTATACATAGCAAACAGATCACTGCTGCTCCTACAACATGAACCAGTATGTCAAAGTTGTGTGTTTCTATCACGCAGCCATTCCTGAGTCTTTGCTGCCACTGTGTGACCATTTCTTTTCTTGCACTTAATTTTCCATCCTCGCTGTGGATGGAATGGATGGAGGAGCTTAGCAACTGTCCCATTAAAGCTGAGCAGAGTTTTCTGTGTAAGAGACAATTTTTCAAAGTGTTTTTATGACTATTTAGGGAATCGGTGTGTGTACAGAATATGAATCCTGGTTAAGTTTATGCAATTGCTATATTATTGAATGCCTCAATCCTGTTAACCATGGGCTAACAAGCTCCTGACATGTATCACTTACTCTGTAAGAAGCTAAAGAACAAAAGACGTCCTTAACCTTAACAACTGTGCTCTGAGCAAACCATAGGTATGCGAAGGCGGTTGCCTGTGCTGGAAAACCAATTCAACCAAGTTCAATGGGCGGGCAAGTGGAAAATCCCCCAAAAGGAAAACAGAGGGACAGAGGTGTCACAGTAGAGGGTTAAAAGGAGAACCAAAGATGCAGGCTTTTGAAGGGGGAAGGAAACTTTTTGACAACAGGTACAGCCAAAGTCGAAGGAAGCTGGCTGGGGAGAGAGAGAGGGGAGACGCCATGTTCCAGAGGGGAAGGCATGAAGAGAGAGGTCCATGAGAGGGGATGTGGAATCCTGAAAGGACATTGTCCCAAATCCAGAAGACCATTCCAGAGTGGTGAGGAAACCAAGGCAGGCAAACGGGAACAGGTGTTTTATTGTTGTGTATAGATCGGTATTTTTCTTGTGCTGTCTAAAGTCAAGAGTGATTGGGTTTGGAACCCCTTTGCAAAGCCCGGGTGTCTATTTGTTTCCTTTCTCACATGTCCCTGAGGAGCTGATGTGTAAATCCAGAGTGACCACAAGGTTGGAGGAATCAGCATTGGTCCTGGGAGGTGTATGGCACCTGAGCTGCAGGGCCTCGTTTCCATGAAGGGATAACAGTGTCTGTGCACAGGAAGTGTACGAGAGTGGCCAAGGGGAGAGATGGTGTTGGAGCCTACTCAGACTTAGAGAAGCTTACGGCCCGTGGCTCCAGTGTGGCGAGGCCCAAGCCCAGCAGCACAATGACTGTCCAGCAGGGGGAGCTCAACTAGGGCTGTGATAGTTCTATTAGCTACATACATAATCAGATACTCTTGAAAATTGCTCTGACAGTTGGGGGGGCTGGAGTCAGGAGTGAAAATAAGGGGGTACAGGCCCGTACACCATACCAGTACACATTGTAAGGAGAATGATCACTTTAACATCACTGCCCCTTTTGCACCCCAGATCAGCAGCCCTGACGGCTCCCTACCAATTTAAGAAAAATTTGGCCCCTTCCAGGGTGCAGCGCAATGCCGCCTGCCTTAGCACCCCTGCTGCGCTGCTGACCGGGAGCCACCTGAGGTAAGCCCACGTCCCAACCCCAATCCTCTGCCCCAGGCCCGAGCCCCCCCAAACCCAGAGCCCGCCTCCTGCACCCCAAACCCCACATCCCTGAGCCCATCCCGCAGCTGTCAAGCCCAACCCTCTGTCCCAGCCCTGAGCCCCTCCCACACCCCAAACCCTTCAGCTCCAGTTCTGTTAGGTAGCAGGCATCAAAAAATTTCTTCAACTGGGTCACCAGAAAACATGTTTATATATATGTCTTTCTAGATACATACACACGCGCGCACACACACAGTATAAGCTTTAAAACAAACAATTTAATGTGGTACAAAGCAATGATGCTTGTGAAGCTTGGTTGAGGTGGGGAAGTCAGGGAGTGGGATATTTCCCAGGGAATGACTTGCTGCTAAATGATGAACTAGCACTCGGCTGAGCCCTCAAGGGTTAACACATTGTTTTTAACGTAGCCTCACGCTCTACAAGGGAGCACAAATGGAGAGAGGGGAGCTAAGGTACAGGAGTCGGGGGATGGGGACACCCTAACATTAACACCCCTCTTCCCCCCCACCTCCTGCACAGCAAGCAGGAGGCTCCCAGGAGCAGCTCCAAGGCAGAGAGCAGGAGCAGCACCTGCCGGACAAGTGATAGGCTGCTGGGCAGGTGCTGCACAGGGAACTTAGGAGAGCTGCCGGGGGCTGCCGGGCCAGCCTGGTTCCAAGCCCCCACCAGCTAGTTCCAACGGGCTGCTCTTTCTGCAAGCAGTGGACAAAGGGTTATAACGGAGCATGCGCAACTGTAAATGAGCATATTCTCTAACTGATCAGCAACAAAACAACGTTAACTGGGACAAGTTTAAGTGATGCTTTACTGTACAGGAGTCTAATAGCCACACAATGACCAGTCCTGCTCCCCTTGAAATTGGGTCAAAATTTCCTTTGCATTCAGTGGGAACAGGATCGAGCCAATAATACTTCATTTCCATTTGATGTAAAACCAGCCCCTGACAACTACTTTGTCTTTGGATTTTGAGTGTGCTCAATTTAAGGCAAATTATCTGTATTTGCGAATGGGGTGTGTGTGTGTGTGTGTGTGTGTCTGTCTCTTGCTCTTCTATAAAAGGCTGTTTGCAAATGACTCCTTGCTGCCTGCAAACTCTCCTTGGAAAAGTAATGAGTGAACATCTGTGGATCTGGAAAAAATGGTTAAAAGAAAAGAAATAATGTCCTAGGGTCAGATTAACAAACAAGCTTAGGCACTGAAATATGCAGCTAGCCACCTAGCGCGGTTTACAAAAGCAGCTAGGTAAGTTACGCCCCTAACTCCCATTGACTTGCCCTGGCTGCACTCTGAATGCTATAAATTTGCATTAGAAACGTTTACTTTGCACTCTTCCTTTCTGTCCATCCAGCTTTTAACATTAATTGATAGCATCTGAAAACCACTGTCCCGGCTATGCAGGCTGAGTCCCTTGATCCTGTCCTCATGTCTAGGAATGGAAGCAACACTCCGCAGCATTTCTCTGCAGATCCCTTGCTTTCTCTACCATGCTGAGTTTTCTTATTGCTGTTAGCTATGTACGGTTTTCCCCACATCTTATCAGCAGACTTATGGAAGCCACCTGCAGAGCAGTGGTAAGCCTGCTATTCTTAAATGGTTTGCCCAAGGTGTTGGGCTCTGTCAGAGGGGTTGGAGCAAATGCGGTTGTATCGCAGAGTTTGGCTGTAGACAATGGCTCGTGTGGTGTGGTCAGGGTGAAAGCTGGCTGCTCGGCAGCTCTCCAACACCACTTTCTACAAGGCACTGATCCCACTGAGAGTTACCAAAAGAAACTACAGCATTTGCTCAAGAAACTCCCTGAAAAAGCACAAGATCAAATCCGCACAGACACACCCCACCCCTGGAACCTCGACCTGGGGTATTCTATCTACTACCCAAGATCCATAAACCTGGAAATCCTGGGCGCCCTATCATCTCAGGCATTGGCACCCTGACAGCAGGATTGTCTGCCTATGTAGACTCCTTCCTCAGGCCCTACGCTACCAGCACTCCCAGCTAGCTTCGAGACACCACTGACTTCCTGAGGAAACTACAATCCATCGGTGATCTTCCTGATAACACCATCCTGGCCACTATGGATGTAGAAGCCCTCTACACCAACATTCCACACAAAGACGGACTACAAGCCATCAAGAACACTATCCCCAATAATCTCACGGCTAACCTGGTGGCTGAACTTTGTGACTTTGTCCTTACCCATAACTATTTTACATTTGGGGACAATGTATACCTTCAAATCAGCGGCACTGCTATGGGTACCCGCATGGCCCCACAGCATGCCAACTTTTTTATGGCTGACTTAGAACAACGCTTCCTCAGCTCTCGTCCCCTAACACCCCTACTCTACTTGCGCTATATTGATGACCTCTTCATCAGCTGGACCCATGGAAAAGAAGCCCTTGAGGAATTCCACCATGATTTCAACAATTTCCATCCCACCATCAACCTCAGCCTGGTACAGTCCACGCAAGAGATCCTCTTCCTGGACTTTACTAGTGCTAATAAACGATGGTCACGTAAATACCACCCTATACCGGAAGCCTACTGACCGCTATTCCTACCTACATGCCTCCAGCTTTCACCCTGACCACACCACACGATCCACCGTCTACAGCCAAGCTCTGCGATACAACCGCATTTGCTCCGACCCCTCAGACAGAGCCCAACACCTACAAGATCTCTATCAAGCATTCTTACAACTACAGTACCCACCTGCGGAAGTGAAGAAACAGATTGACAGAGCCAGAAGAGTCCCCAGAAGTCACCTACTACAGGACAGGCCTAACAAAGAAAATAACAGAACGCCACTAGCTGTCACCTTCAGCCCCCAACTAAAACCCCTCCAACGCATTATGAAGGATCTACAACCTATCCTGAAGGATGACCCCACACTCTCACAAGTCTTGGGAGACAGGCCAGTCCTTGCCTAAAGACAGCCCCCCCAACCTGAAACAAATACTCACCAGCAACCACATATCACACAACAGAACCACTAACCCAGGAACCTATCCTTGCAACAAAGCCCGTTGCCAACTGTGCCCACATATCTATTCAGGGGACACCATCACAGGGCCTAATAACATCAGCCACACGATCAGAGGCTCGTTCACCTGCACATCCACCAATGTGATATACGCATTCATGTGCCAGCAATGCCCCTCTGCCATGTACACTGGTCAAACTGGACAGTCTCTACATAAAAGAATAAATGGACACAAATCAGATGTCAAGAATTATAACATTCATAAACCAGTCGGAGAACACGTCAATCTCTCTGGTCACGCGATTACAGACATGAAAGTTGCAATATTACAACAAAAATAATTCAAATCCAGACTCCAGTGAGAGACTGCTGAATTGGAATTCATTTGCAAATTGGATACAATTAACTTAGGCTTGAATAGAGACTGGGAGTGGCTAAGTCATTATGCAAGGTAATCTATTCCCCCTTGTTTTTTTCCTCCCCCCCCCCCTCCAACCGTTGTTGTTAAACCCTGGATTTGTGCTGGAAATGGCCCAACTTGATTATGATACACATTGTAAGGAGAATGATCACTTTAGATAAGCTATTACCAGCAGGAGAGTGGGGTGCGGGGAGGTATTTTTTCACGCTTTGTGTGTATAGCAAGATCTTCTACACTTTCCACTGTATGCATCCGGTGAAGTGAGCTGTAGCTCACGAACGCTTATGCTCAAATAAATTGGTTAGTCTCTAAGGTGCCACAAATACACCTTTTCTTTTTGCGAAAACAGACTAACACGGCTGTTACGCTGAACACTGATGGGGTGTCATACAGTTGTGCTTTGCCCTTCGGTAAGGCTTTCCATGCTAAATGGTTGTATTATTCCAATCCCTCCACTCAGCTCAGATTGCACCTCTGACAATAATGGGGGAGAGCAAGGGCTGCTGCTTCCCTATCTGAGAGTATGGCTACACTATGAAATTAGGTCCAATTTATAGAAGTTGGTTTTTTAAAAATCATTTTTATAGAGTCGATTGTGTGTGTCCTCACACAAAATGCTCTAAGTGCATTGCTTCCACAGTACCGAGGCTAGCGTCGACTGCTGGAGCATTGCACTGTGGGTAACTATCCCACAGAACCCGCAGTCTCCGCCACCCATTGGAATTCTGGGTTGAGATCCCAAGGCCTAATGGGGCAAAAACATTGTCATGGGTGGTTCTGGGTACATGTCGTCAGGCCCGCCCTCCCTCTGTGAAAGCAACGGCAGACAATTGTTTCGCGCCTTTTTTCCTGGGTTACCTGTGCAGACGCCATACCACGGCAAGCATGGAGCCTGCTCAGCTCACTGTCACTGGATGTCTCCTGGGTGCTGGCAGACGCAGTACTGCATTGCTACACAGCAGCAGCTCATTGCCTTGTGGCAGCGGACAGTGCAGTAGGCCTGATAACTATCGTCATCATGTCCTAACTGCTCTTGGCTGCCTTGGTAAGATCGGTCAGGAGCGCTTGGGCAGACGTGGGCACAGGGACTGAAATAGGAGTGACTCGACCAGGTCATACTCTTTAGTCCTGCCGGCAGTCGTATTGCACCATCTTCTGCCGAGCAGCCAGGAGAGGAGGATGGCTAGCAGTCCTATTGCACCATCTGCTGGCAGCCAAAGATGTAAAGGATAGATGGAGTGGATCAAAACAAGAAATAGACCAGACCTGTTTTGTATTCATTTGCTCCCTCCCTCTGTGAAATCAATGGTCGACAATCATTTCGGTGAGAGCTGCCAGGGGCATCTTGAAAAGTTCAATGGAGATTCAGTCCTCCTTGGAAACGGGAGGAAAGGATCGCTCAGTGGGTTGAGCATTGGCTTGCTCAACCCAAGGTTTTGAGTTCAATCCTTGAGGGGGCCATTCTGTGTCACAGTTGTTTTTGTTTCTCCTTGATGTAAAGCCACCCCCTTTGTTGATTTTAATTCCCTGTAAGCCATGTCATCAGTCGCCCTTCCCTCTGTCAGAGCAACGGCAGACAACCGTTCCACGCCTTTTTTCCATGCAGACGCCATACCACGGCAAGCCTGGAGCCCACTCAGACCACTTTGGCATTTAGGAGCACATTAAACACCACACGCATTATCCAGCAGTATATGCAACACCAGAACCTGCCAAAGCGAAACCAGGCAAGTAGGCGACGTCAGCATAGTGATGAGGACATGGACTCAGACTTCTCTCACAGCACAGGCCCTGCCAATGCATGCATCATGGTGCTAATGGGGCAGGTTTGTGCGGTGGAACGCTGATTCTGGGCTCGGGAAACAAGCACAGACTGGTGGGACCGCATAGTGTTGCGGGTCCGGGACGATTCCCAATGGCTGCGAAACTTTCGCATGCGTAAGGGCACTTTCATGGAACTTTGTGACTTGCTTTCCCCTGCCCTGAAGCGCCAGAATACCCAGATGAGAGCAGCCCTCACAGCTGAGAAGCGAGTGGCAATAGCCCTATGGAAGCTTGCAATGCCAGACAGCTACCGGTCAGTCGGGAATCAATTTGGAGTGGGCAAATCTACTGTGGGGCTGCTGTGATACAAGTAGCCAATGCAAGCAAAGATTTGCTGATATCAAGGGTAGTGACCCTGGGAAATGTGCAGGTCATAGCGGATGGCTTTGCTGCAATGGGATTCGTAACTGTGGTGGGGCAATACACGGAACCCGTATCCCTATCTTGGTACCAGAGCACCAAGCCGGCGAGTACATAAACCGCAAGGGGTACTTTTCAATAGTGCTGCAAGCACTGGTGGATCACAAGGGACGTTTCACCAACGTCAGCGTGGGATGGCGGGGAAAGGTGCATGACGCTCGCATCTTCAGGAACTCTGGTCTGTTTCAAAGGCTGCAGGAAGAGACTTTCTTCCCAGACCAGAAAATAACTGTTGGGGATCTTGAAATGCCTAGTTCTCCTTGGGGACCCGGCCTACCCCTTAATGCCCTGGCGCATGAAGCCGTACACAGGCAGCCTGGACAGTAGTCAGGAGCTGTTCAACTACAGGCTGAGCAAGTGCAGAATGGGGGTAGAGTGTGCATTGGGACATTTAAATGGTCGCTGGTGCAGTTTACTGACTCAGTTAGACCTCAGCGAAACCAATATTCCCATTGTTATTACTGCTTGCTGTGCACTCCACAATATCTGTGAGAGTAAGGGGGAGACATTTATGACGGGGTGGGAGCTCAACCATACGCTGGAGCATATTAGTTTGATCCTCCACCAGCCTCAGCATTGAATCCTGCCTTCTCTCACCATGCTGCCGCCACCTAGCATCTTCAGCCCGCCACTTACTCTGGTGTTCATTTTGTACTTTCCTGCATTCTGACATTGTCTGCCTCCATGCATTCGTCTGTGCTCTGGCAGTGTGGGAGGACAGCATGCGGTCAGAGAACGTTTCACTGCGAGTGTGGTTTTTTTCGCCTTCTAATCTTCGCTAGCCTCTGGGAAGCAGAAGTTCCTGTGATCCTTGCAACACATGCAGCTGGTGGAGGAAAAGAAAAGAAAAAGAGACTGTGGTATTTAAAAAAGACACCTTTTCTAGAACAATGGGTACTCTTTCACAGTAAACCTTGCTGTTAACATGACACATACAGCACATGTGCTTTCATTACAAGGTTGCATTTTGCCTCCTCCACCACGTGGCTAACATCGGGGAACACATCTGTTCAGCCACAGGCAAACAGCCCAGCAGGAACGGGCACCTCTGAATGTCCCCTTAAGAAAAGCACCCTATTTCAACCAGGTGACATGAATTATATCACTCTCCTGAGGGTAACACAGAGAGATAAAGAACGGATGTTGTTTGAACGCCAGCAAACATACAGTGCAATGCTTTGTTGTACAATGATTCCCGACTACGTGCTACTGGCCTGGTGTGATAAAGTATCCTACTATGGTGGACAGAATAAGGCTGCCCTCCCCAGAAACCTTTTGCAAAGGCTTTGGGAGTACATCCAGGGGAGCTTTATGGAGATGTCCCTGGAGGATTTCCACTCCATCCCCAGACACGTTAACACAGACTTTTCCAGTAGCTGTACTGGCCATGAATGCCAGGGCAAATTAATCATTAAAGACACTTGCTTTAAAACCATGTATACTATTTAAAAAGGTACACTCACCAGAGGTCCCTTCTCCGCCTGGCGGGTCCGGGAGGCAGCCTTGGGTGGGTTCGGGCGGTACTGGCTCCAGGTCCAGGGTGAGAAACAGTTCCTGGCTGTTGGGAAAACTGGTTTCTCCGCTTGCTTGCTGTGAGCCATCTACAACCTCCTCCTCATCATCCTCGTCCCCAAAACCTGCTTCCGTGTTGCCTCCCTCTCCATTGACGGAGTCAAAGCACACGGTTGGGGTAGTGGTGTCTGAACCACCTAAAATGGCATGCAGTTCATCATAGAAGTGGCATGTTTGGGGCGCTGACCCGGAGCGGCCATTTGCCTCTCTGGTTTTCTGGTAGGCTTGCCTCAGCTCCTTAAGTTTCACGAGGCACTGCTTCAGGTCCCTATTTCTCAGCCCCCTCCTCTTCCAGTCTTAGATTCTCTCTTTTTCTCCTAAATGCTGATTACAGCTGGTTGAAACTTGGAATTTCTATTTCCCAGGACATTTCAAAATTCCTGAGAAATAGAAACCTGTTTTGGAAATTATGTCCAAATGTCATCTGTTCCATTACAACACAAACAGGAGACGTTTTTATCCTAGGAAGTAAGATAATGTGTTTCAATTTGTAGTAAGTACGAGCTTTCCTTCATGTTTAAAAAAAGAGAATATTTTGACTATTCTATAATGATCTGACCTAACATACGGCCATGTCACACAATGCACTATTGTTACTGCCATGTCATGTCAGGCATTGTAAAAAGAAAAAGAAAAAAGAAACTACATTTCTAAATGACATTTTCATTGTAATACAAAATTTTTACTTTTTCCACAAGCCTTGGAAAATGTATTTTCTGGGGAAAATTTGTTTTGACAGGAATTTTCATTAAAATTGATACAATTTTGAAAAGCTTTCAGTTTCCTCAAATGGTATTTTCTGATAGAAAACTATTTTGACAAAAATGTCAAACTGGTTCTAATCAGGACAGTGCTCTGAACTGTTACCCGAAATTGGGCCAGCTAGTAAGCTTAGGGAGGACTAATGACCCACCAGACTTTGGCAGAAAGCGGCACATTTTTTTATACTGATAGCTAAGCTCAAAAGAAGGGGGGGGTGGTGTGAGGGGGGTATCACACTCACATACTCACGCTTCCAGGACAGGCACAGCGCTGGAGATGTCAGGATCCTTCCAGGTAAGTGTTCCACAGCGCAGTGATGGATGGTGCGATGAAGGTAAGTCTTCCCGAGGCACGATGGAATGCAACGCGGCGAACCATTGGCCAGGCGGTTCGGGCGAAGGGCCTTCACGGCACATGGCCCATTCCCCTTTTAAGGACCTGCTCCTCATGGCCTGCGACTAGAGATGACTTGGCCGTATCTCCTTGGTCACACTCCACATCAGGCAGTGTCCATGCAGTGGGTGTGTGAGCTCTGCCTAATTAGAGTCCCAGACACCTTGTCTACCTGGGAGCTCTTCTGACCTTCCAGCTGTTCAACCAGCCCATTCAGCCCACAAGCATTCCAAGAGGGAGGAGGAGCGGGGAAAGCCACTTCACAGATATTCAAAGAGGGAGAGAAGACAAAAATCGGGGGGGGGGGAGGGCGTGTAACAGACCTTTTGAGCATACAGGTTATACATAGCAAACAGATCACTGCTGCTCCTACAACATGAACCAGTATGTCAAAGTTGTGTGTTTCTATCACGCAGCCATTCCTGAGTCTTTGCTGCCACTGTGTGACCATTTCTTTTCTTGCACTTAATTTTCCATCCTCGCTGTGGATGGAATGGATGGAGGAGCTTAGCAACTGTCCCATTAAAGCTGAGCAGAGTTTTCTGTGTAAGAGACAATTTTTCAAAGTGTTTTTATGACTATTTAGGGAATCGGTGTGTGTACAGAATATGAATCCTGGTTAAGTTTATGCAATTGCTATATTATTGAATGCCTCAATCCTGTTAACCATGGGCTAACAAGCTCCTGACATGTATCACTTACTCTGTAAGAAGCTAAAGAACAAAAGACGTCCTTAACCTTAACAACTGTGCTCTGAGCAAACCATAGGTATGCGAAGGCGGTTGCCTGTGCTGGAAAACCAATTCAACCAAGTTCAATGGGCGGGCAAGTGGAAAATCCCCCAAAAGGAAAACAGAGGGACAGAGGTGTCACAGTAGAGGGTTAAAAGGAGAACCAAAGATGCAGGCTTTTGAAGGGGGAAGGAAACTTTTTGACAACAGGTACAGCCAAAGTCGAAGGAAGCTGGCTGGGGAGAGAGAGAGGGGAGACGCCATGTTCCAGAGGGGAAGGCATGAAGAGAGAGGTCCATGAGAGGGGATGTGGAATCCTGAAAGGACATTGTCCCAAATCCAGAAGACCATTCCAGAGTGGTGAGGAAACCAAGGCAGGCAAACGGGAACAGGTGTTTTATTGTTGTGTATAGATCGGTATTTTTCTTGTGCTGTCTAAAGTCAAGAGTGATTGGGTTTGGAACCCCTTTGCAAAGCCCGGGTGTCTATTTGTTTCCTTTCTCACATGTCCCTGAGGAGCTGATGTGTAAATCCAGAGTGACCACAAGGTTGGAGGAATCAGCATTGGTCCTGGGAGGTGTATGGCACCTGAGCTGCAGGGCCTCGTTTCCATGAAGGGATAACAGTGTCTGTGCACAGGAAGTGTACGAGAGTGGCCAAGGGGAGAGATGGTGTTGGAGCCTACTCAGACTTAGAGAAGCTTACGGCCCGTGGCTCCAGTGTGGCGAGGCCCAAGCCCAGCAGCACAATGACTGTCCAGCAGGGGGAGCTCAACTAGGGCTGTGATAGTTCTATTAGCTACATACATAATCAGATACTCTTGAAAATTGCTCTGACAGTTGGGGGGGCTGGAGTCAGGAGTGAAAATAAGGGGGTACAGGCCCGTACACCATACCAGTACACATTGTAAGGAGAATGATCACTTTAACATCACTGCCCCTTTTGCACCCCAGATCAGCAGCCCTGACGGCTCCCTACCAATTTAAGAAAAATTTGGCCCCTTCCAGGGTGCAGCGCAATGCCGCCTGCCTTAGCACCCCTGCTGCGCTGCTGACCGGGAGCCACCTGAGGTAAGCCCACGTCCCAACCCCAATCCTCTGCCCCAGGCCCGAGCCCCCCCAAACCCAGAGCCCGCCTCCTGCACCCCAAACCCCACATCCCTGAGCCCATCCCGCAGCTGTCAAGCCCAACCCTCTGTCCCAGCCCTGAGCCCCTCCCACACCCCAAACCCTTCAGCTCCAGTTCTGTTAGGTAGCAGGCATCAAAAAATTTCTTCAACTGGGTCACCAGAAAACATGTTTATATATATGTCTTTCTAGATACATACACACGCGCGCACACACACAGTATAAGCTTTAAAACAAACAATTTAATGTGGTACAAAGCAATGATGCTTGTGAAGCTTGGTTGAGGTGGGGAAGTCAGGGAGTGGGATATTTCCCAGGGAATGACTTGCTGCTAAATGATGAACTAGCACTCGGCTGAGCCCTCAAGGGTTAACACATTGTTTTTAACGTAGCCTCACGCTCTACAAGGGAGCACAAATGGAGAGAGGGGAGCTAAGGTACAGGAGTCGGGGGATGGGGACACCCTAACATTAACACCCCTCTTCCCCCCCACCTCCTGCACAGCAAGCAGGAGGCTCCCAGGAGCAGCTCCAAGGCAGAGAGCAGGAGCAGCACCTGCCGGACAAGTGATAGGCTGCTGGGCAGGTGCTGCACAGGGAACTTAGGAGAGCTGCCGGGGGCTGCCGGGCCAGCCTGGTTCCAAGCCCCCACCAGCTAGTTCCAACGGGCTGCTCTTTCTGCAAGCAGTGGACAAAGGGTTATAACGGAGCATGCGCAATTGTAAATGAGCATATTCTCTAACTGATCAGCAACAAAACAACGTTAACTGGGACAAGTTTAAGTGATGCTTTACTGTACAGGAGTCTAATAGCCACACAATGACCAGTCCTGCTCCCCTTGAAATTGGGTCAAAATTTCCTTTGCATTCAGTGGGAACAGGATCGAGCCAATAATACTTCATTTCCATTTGATGTAAAACCAGCCCCTGACAACTACTTTGTCTTTGGATTTTGAGTGTGCTCAATTTAAGGCAAATTATCTGTATTTGCGAATGGGGTGTGTGTGTGTGTGTGTGTGTGTGTCTGTCTCTTGCTCTTCTATAAAAGGCTGTTTGCAAATGACTCCTTGCTGCCTGCAAACTCTCCTTGGAAAAGTAATGAGTGAACATCTGTGGATCTGGAAAAAATGGTTAAAAGAAAAGAAATAATGTCCTAGGGTCAGATTAACAAACAAGCTTAGGCACTGAAATATGCAGCTAGCCACCTAGCGCGGTTTACAAAAGCAGCTAGGTAAGTTACGCCCCTAACTCCCATTGACTTGCCCTGGCTGCACTCTGAATGCTATAAATTTGCATTAGAAACGTTTACTTTGCACTCTTCCTTTCTGTCCATCCAGCTTTTAACATTAATTGATAGCATCTGAAAACCACTGTCCCGGCTATGCAGGCTGAGTCCCTTGATCCTGTCCTCATGTCTAGGAATGGAAGCAACACTCCGCAGCATTTCTCTGCAGATCCCTTGCTTTCTCTACCATGCTGAGTTTTCTTATTGCTGTTAGCTATGTACGGTTTTCCCCACATCTTATCAGCAGACTTATGGAAGCCACCTGCAGAGCAGTGGTAAGCCTGCTATTCTTAAATGGTTTGCCCAAGGTGTTGGGCTCTGTCAGAGGGGTTGGAGCAAATGCGGTTGTATCGCAGAGTTTGGCTGTAGACAATGGCTCGTGTGGTGTGGTCAGGGTGAAAGCTGGCTGCTCGGCAGCTCTCCAACACCACTTTCTACAAGGCACTGATCCACTGAGAGTTACCAAAAGAAACTACAGCATTTGCTCAAGAAACTCCCTGAAAAAGCACAAGATCAAATCCGCACAGACACACCCCACCCCTGGAACCTCGACCTGGGGTATTCTATCTACTACCCAAGATCCATAAACCTGGAAATCCTGGGCGCCCTATCATCTCAGGCATTGGCACCCTGACAGCAGGATTGTCTGCCTATGTAGACTCCTTCCTCAGGCCCTACGCTACCAGCACTCCCAGCTAGCTTCGAGACACCACTGACTTCCTGAGGAAACTACAATCCATCGGTGATCTTCCTGATAACACCATCCTGGCCACTATGGATGTAGAAGCCCTCTACACCAACATTCCACACAAAGATGGACTACAAGCCATCAAGAACACTATCCCCAATAATCTCACGGCTAACCTGGTGGCTGAACTTTGTGACTTTGTCCTTACCCATAACTATTTTACATTTGGGGACAATGTATACCTTCAAATCAGCGGCACTGCTATGGGTACCCGCATGGCCCCACAGCATGCCAACTTTTTTATGGCTGACTTAGAACAACGCTTCCTCAGCTCTCGTCCCCTAACACCCCTACTCTACTTGCGCTATATTGATGACCTCTTCATCAGCTGGACCCATGGAAAAGAAGCCCTTGAGGAATTCCACCATGATTTCAACAATTTCCATCCCACCATCAACCTCAGCCTGGTACAGTCCACGCAAGAGATCCTCTCCTGGACTTTACTAGTGCTAATAAACGATGGTCACGTAAATACCACCCTATACCGGAAGCCTACTGACCGCTATTCCTACCTACATGCCTCCAGCTTTCACCCTGACCACACCACACGATCCACCGTCTACAGCCAAGCTCTGCGATACAACCGCATTTGCTCCGACCCCTCAGACAGAGCCCAACACCTACAAGATCTCTATCAAGCATTCTTACAACTACAGTACCCTCCTGCGGAAGTGAAGAAACAGATTGACAGAGCCAGAAGAGTCCCCAGAAGTCACCTACTACAGGACAGGCCTAACAAAGAAAATAACAGAACGCCACTAGCTGTCACCTTCAGCCCCCAACTAAAACCCCTCCAACGCATTATGAAGGATCTACAACCTATCCTGAAGGATGACCCCACACTCTCACAAGTCTTGGGAGACAGGCCAGTCCTTGCCTAAAGACAGCCCCCCCAACCTGAAACAAATACTCACCAGCAACCACATATCACACAACAGAACCACTAACCCAGGAACCTATCCTTGCAACAAAGCCCGTTGCCAACTGTGCCCACATATCTATTCAGGGGACACCATCACAGGGCCTAATAACATCAGCCACACGATCAGAGGCTCGTTCACCTGCACATCCACCAATGTGATATACGCATTCATGTGCCAGCAATGCCCCTCTGCCATGTACACTGGTCAAACTGGACAGTCTCTACATAAAAGAATAAATGGACACAAATCAGATGTCAAGAATTATAACATTCATAAACCAGTCGGAGAACACGTCAATCTCTCTGGTCACGCGATTACAGACATGAAAGTTGCAATATTACAACAAAAATAATTCAAATCCAGACTCCAGTGAGAGACTGCTGAATTGGAATTCATTTGCAAATTGGATACAATTAACTTAGGCTTGAATAGAGACTGGGAGTGGCTAAGTCATTATGCAAGGTAATCTATTCCCCCTTGTTTTTTTCCTCCCCCCCCCCCCCCTCCAACCGTTGTTGTTAAACCCTGGATTTGTGCTGGAAATGGCCCAACTTGATTATGATACACATTGTAAGGAGAATGATCACTTTAGATAAGCTATTACCAGCAGGAGAGTGGGGTGCGGGGAGGTATTTTTTCACGCTTTGTGTGTATAGCAAGATCTTCTACACTTTCCACTGTATGCATCCGGTGAAGTGAGCTGTAGCTCACGAACGCTTATGCTCAAATAAATTGGTTAGTCTCTAAGGTGCCACAAATACACCTTTTCTTTTTGCGAAAACAGACTAACACGGCTGTTACGCTGAACACTGATGGGGTGTCATACAGTTGTGCTTTGCCCTTCGGTAAGGCTTTCCATGCTAAATGGTTGTATTATTCCAATCCCTCCACTCAGACTCTGAGATAGCGCGTGACAATAATGGGGGAGAGCAAGGGCTGCTGCTTCCCTATCTGAGAGTATGGCTACACTATGAAATTAGGTCCAATTTATAGAAGTTGGTTTTTAAAAATCATTTTTATAGAGTCGATTGTGTGTGTCCTCACACAAAATGCTCTAAGTGAATTGCTTCCACAGTACCGAGGCTAGCGTCGACTGCTGGAGCATTGCACTGTGGGTAACTATCCCACAGAACCCGCAGTCTCCGCCACCCATTGGAATTCTGGGTTGAGATCCCAAGGCCTAATGGGGCAAAAACATTGTCATGGGTGGTTCTGGGTACATGTCGTCAGGCCCGCCCTCCCTCTGTGAAAGCAACGGCAGACAATTGTTTCGCGCCTTTTTTCCTGGGTTACCTGTGCAGACGCCATACCACGGCAAGCATGGAGCCTGCTCAGCTCACTGTCACTGGATGTCTCCTGGGTGCTGGCAGACGCAGTACTGCATTGCTACACAGCAGCAGCTCATTGCCTTGTGGCAGCGGACAGTGCAGTAGGCCTGATAACTATCGTCATCATGTCCTAACTGCTCTTGGCTGCCTTGGTAAGATCGGTCAGGAGCGCTTGGGCAGACGTGGGCACAGGGACTGAAATAGGAGTGACTCGACCAGGTCATACTCTTTAGTCCTGCCGGCAGTCGTATTGCACCATCTTCTGCCGAGCAGCCAGGAGAGGAGGATGGCTAGCAGTCCTATTGCACCATCTGCTGGCAGCCAAAGATGTAAAGGATAGATGGAGTGGATCAAAACAAGAAATAGACCAGACCTGTTTTGTATTCATTTGCTCCCTCCCTCTGTGAAATCAATGGTCGACAATCATTTCGGTGAGAGCTGCCAGGGGCATCTTGAAAAGTTCAATGGAGATTCAGTCCTCCTTGGAAACGGGAGGAAAGGATCGCTCAGTGGGTTGAGCATTGGCTTGCTCAACCCAAGGTTTTGAGTTCAATCCTTGAGGGGGCCATTCTGTGTCACAGTTGTTTTTGTTTCTCCTTGATGTAAAGCCACCCCCTTTGTTGATTTTAATTCCCTGTAAGCCATGTCATCAGTCGCCCTTCCCTCTGTCAGAGCAACGGCAGACAACCGTTCCACGCCTTTTTTCCATGCAGACGCCATACCACGGCAAGCCTGGAGCCCACTCAGACCACTTTGGCATTTAGGAGCACATTAAACACCACACGCATTATCCAGCAGTATATGCAACACCAGAACCTGCCAAAGCGAAACCAGGCAAGTAGGCGACGTCAGCATAGTGATGAGGACATGGACTCAGACTTCTCTCACAGCACAGGCCCTGCCAATGCATGCATCATGGTGCTAATGGGGCAGGTTTGTGCGGTGGAACGCTGATTCTGGGCTCGGGAAACAAGCACAGACTGGTGGGACCGCATAGTGTTGCGGGTCCGGGACGATTCCCAATGGCTGCGAAACTTTCGCATGCGTAAGGGCACTTTCATGGAACTTTGTGACTTGCTTTCCCCTGCCCTGAAGCGCCAGAATACCCAGATGAGAGCAGCCCTCACAGCTGAGAAGCGAGTGGCAATAGCCCTATGGAAGCTTGCAATGCCAGACAGCTACCGGTCAGTCGGGAATCAATTTGGAGTGGGCAAATCTACTGTGGGGCTGCTGTGATACAAGTAGCCAATGCAAGCAAAGATTTGCTGATATCAAGGGTAGTGACCCTGGGAAATGTGCAGGTCATAGCGGATGGCTTTGCTGCAATGGGATTCGTAACTGTGGTGGGGCAATACACGGAACCCGTATCCCTATCTTGGTACCAGAGCACCAAGCCGGCGAGTACATAAACCGCAAGGGGTACTTTTCAATAGTGCTGCAAGCACTGGTGGATCACAAGGGACGTTTCACCAACGTCAGCGTGGGATGGCGGGGAAAGGTGCATGACGCTCGCATCTTCAGGAACTCTGGTCTGTTTCAAAGGCTGCAGGAAGAGACTTTCTTCCCAGACCAGAAAATAACTGTTGGGGATCTTGAAATGCCTAGTTCTCCTTGGGGACCCGGCCTACCCCTTAATGCCCTGGCGCATGAAGCCGTACACAGGCAGCCTGGACAGTAGTCAGGAGCTGTTCAACTACAGGCTGAGCAAGTGCAGAATGGGGGTAGAGTGTGCATTGGGACATTTAAATGGTCGCTGGTGCAGTTTACTGACTCAGTTAGACCTCAGCGAAACCAATATTCCCATTGTTATTACTGCTTGCTGTGCACTCCACAATATCTGTGAGAGTAAGGGGGAGACATTTATGACGGGGTGGGAGCTCAACCATACGCTGGAGCATATTAGTTTGATCCTCCACCAGCCTCAGCATTGAATCCTGCCTTCTCTCACCATGCTGCCGCCACCTAGCATCTTCAGCCCGCCACTTACTCTGGTGTTCATTTTGTACTTTCCTGCATTCTGACATTGTCTGCCTCCATGCATTCGTCTGTGCTCTGGCAGTGTGGGAGGACAGCATGCGGTCAGAGAACGTTTCACTGCGAGTGTGTTTTTTTTCGCCTTCTAATCTTCGCTAGCCTCTGGGAAGCAGAAGTTCCTGTGATCCTTGCAACACATGCAGCTGGTGGAGGAAAAGAAAAGAAAAAGAGACTGTGGTATTTAAAAAAGACACCTTTTCTAGAACAATGGGTACTCTTTCACAGTAAACCTTGCTGTTAACATGACACATACAGCACATGTGCTTTCATTACAAGGTTGCATTTTGCCTCCTCCACCACGTGGCTAACATCGGGGAACACATCTGTTCAGCCACAGGCAAACAGCCCAGCAGGAACGGGCACCTCTGAATGTCCCCTTAAGAAAAGCACCCTATTTCAACCAGGTGACATGAATTATATCACTCTCCTGAGGGTAACACAGAGAGATAAAGAACGGATGTTGTTTGAACGCCAGCAAACATACAGTGCAATGCTTTGTTGTACAATGATTCCCGACTACGTGCTACTGGCCTGGTGTGATAAAGTGTCCTACTATGGTGGACAGAATAAGGCTGCCCTCCCCAGAAACCTTTTGCAAAGGCTTTGGGAGTACATCCAGGGGAGCTTTATGGAGATGTCCCTGGAGGATTTCCACTCCATCCCCAGACACGTTAACACAGACTTTTCCAGTAGCTGTACTGGCCATGAATGCCAGGGCAAATTAATCATTAAAGACACTTGCTTTAAAACCATGTATACTATTTAAAAAGGTACACTCACCAGAGGTCCCTTCTCCGCCTGGCGGGTCCGGGAGGCAGCCTTGGGTGGGTTCGGGCGGTACTGGCTCCAGGTCCAGGGTGAGAAACAGTTCCTGGCTGTTGGGAAAACTGGTTTCTCCGCTTGCTTGCTGTGAGCCATCTACAACCTCCTCCTCATCATCCTCGTCCCCAAAACCTGCTTCCGTGTTGCCTCCCTCTCCATTGACGGAGTCAAAGCACACGGTTGGGGTAGTGGTGTCTGAACCACCTAAAATGGCATGCAGTTCATCATAGAAGTGGCATGTTTGGGGCGCTGACCCGGAGCGGCCATTTGCCTCTCTGGTTTTCTGGTAGGCTTGCCTCAGCTCCTTAAGTTTCACGAGGCACTGCTTCAGGTCCCTATTTCTCAGCCCCCTCCTCTTCCAGTCTTAGATTCTCTCTTTTTCTCCTAAATGCTGATTACAGCTGGTTGAAACTTGGAATTTCTATTTCCCAGGACATTTCAAAATTCCTGAGAAATAGAAACCTGTTTTGGAAATTATGTCCAAATGTCATCTGTTCCATTACAACACAAACAGGAGACGTTTTTATCCTAGGAAGTAAGATAATGTGTTTCAATTTGTAGTAAGTACGAGCTTTCCTTCATGTTTAAAAAAAGAGAATATTTTGACTATTCTATAATGATCTGACCTAACATACGGCCATGTCACACAATGCACTATTGTTACTGCCATGTCATGTCAGGCATTGTAAAAAGAAAAAGAAAAAAGAAACTACATTTCTAAATGACATTTTCATTGTAATACAAAATTTTTACTTTTTCCACAAGCCTTGGAAAATGTATTTTCTGGGGAAAATTTGTTTTGACAGGAATTTTCATTAAAATTGATACAATTTTGAAAAGCTTTCAGTTTCCTCAAATGGTATTTTCTGATAGAAAACTATTTTGACAAAAATGTCAAACTGGTTCTAATCAGGACAGTGCTCTGAACTGTTACCCCGAAATTGGGCCAGCTAGTAAGCTTAGGGAGGACTAATGACCCACCAGACTTTGGCAGAAAGCGGCACATTTTTTTATACTGATAGCTAAGCTCAAAAGAAGGGGGGGGGGGGGGTGAGGGGGGTATCACACTCACATACTCACGCTTCCAGGACAGGCACAGCGCTGGAGATGTCAGGATCCTTCCAGGTAAGTGTTCCACAGCGCAGTGATGGATGGTGCGATGAAGGTAAGTCTTCCCGAGGCACGATGGAATGCAACGCGGCGAACCATTGGCCAGGCGGTTCGGGCGAAGGGCCTTCACGGCACATGGCCCATTCCCTCTTTTAAGGACCTGCTCCTCATGGCCTGCGACTAGAGATGACTTGGCCGTATCTGCTTGGTCACACTCCACATCAGGCAGTGTCCATGCAGTGGGTGTGTGAGCTCTGCCTAATTAGAGTCCCAGACACCTTGTCTACCTGGGAGCTCTTCTGACCTTCCAGCTGTTCAACCAGCCCATTCAGCCCACAAGCATTCCAAGAGGGAGGAGGAGCGGGGAAAGCCACTTCACAGATATTCAAAGAGGGAGAGAAGACAAAAATCGGGGGGGGGGAGGGCGTGTAACAGACCTTTTGAGCATACAGGTTATACATAGCAAACAGATCACTGCTGCTCCTACAACATGAACCAGTATGTCAAAGTTGTGTGTTTCTATCACGCAGCCATTCCTGAGTCTTTGCTGCCACTGTGTGACCATTTCTTTTCTTGCACTTAATTTTCCATCCTCGCTGTGGATGGAATGGATGGAGGAGCTTAGCAACTGTCCCATTAAAGCTGAGCAGAGTTTTCTGTGTAAGAGACAATTTTTCAAAGTGTTTTTATGACTATTTAGGGAATCGGTGTGTGTACAGAATATGAATCCTGGTTAAGTTTATGCAATTGCTATATTATTGAATGCCTCAATCCTGTTAACCATGGGCTAACAAGCTCCTGACATGTATCACTTACTCTGTAAGAAGCTAAAGAACAAAAGACGTCCTTAACCTTAACAACTGTGCTCTGAGCAAACCATAGGTATGCGAAGGCGGTTGCCTGTGCTGGAAAACCAATTCAACCAAGTTCAATGGGCGGGCAAGTGGAAAATCCCCCAAAAGGAAAACAGAGGGACAGAGGTGTCACAGTAGAGGGTTAAAAGGAGAACCAAAGATGCAGGCTTTTGAAGGGGGAAGGAAACTTTTTGACAACAGGTACAGCCAAAGTCGAAGGAAGCTGGCTGGGGAGAGAGAGAGGGGAGACGCCATGTTCCAGAGGGGAAGGCATGAAGAGAGAGGTCCATGAGAGGGGATGTGGAATCCTGAAAGGACATTGTCCCAAATCCAGAAGACCATTCCAGAGTGGTGAGGAAACCAAGGCAGGCAAACGGGAACAGGTGTTTTATTGTTGTGTATAGATCGGTATTTTTCTTGTGCTGTCTAAAGTCAAGAGTGATTGGGTTTGGAACCCCTTTGCAAAGCCCGGGTGTCTATTTGTTTCCTTTCTCACATGTCCCTGAGGAGCTGATGTGTAAATCCAGAGTGACCACAAGGTTGGAGGAATCAGCATTGGTCCTGGGAGGTGTATGGCACCTGAGCTGCAGGGCCTCGTTTCCATGAAGGGATAACAGTGTCTGTGCACAGGAAGTGTACGAGAGTGGCCAAGGGGAGAGATGGTGTTGGAGCCTACTCAGACTTAGAGAAGCTTACGGCCCGTGGCTCCAGTGTGGCGAGGCCCAAGCCCAGCAGCACAATGACTGTCCAGCAGGGGGAGCTCAACTAGGGCTGTGATAGTTCTATTAGCTACATACATAATCAGATACTCTTGAAAATTGCTCTGACAGTTGGGGGGGCTGGAGTCAGGAGTGAAAATAAGGGGGTACAGGCCCGTACACCATACCAGTACACATTGTAAGGAGAATGATCACTTTAACATCACTGCCCCTTTTGCACCCCAGATCAGCAGCCCTGACGGCTCCCTACCAATTTAAGAAAAATTTGGCCCCTTCCAGGGTGCAGCGCAATGCCGCCTGCCTTAGCACCCCTGCTGCGCTGCTGACCGGGAGCCACCTGAGGTAAGCCCACGTCCCAACCCCAATCCTCTGCCCCAGGCCCGAGCCCCCCCAAACCCAGAGCCCGCCTCCTGCACCCCAAACCCCACATCCCTGAGCCCATCCCGCAGCTGTCAAGCCCAACCCTCTGTCCCAGCCCTGAGCCCCTCCCACACCCCAAACCCTTCAGCTCCAGTTCTGTTAGGTAGCAGGCATCAAAAAATTTCTTCAACTGGGTCACCAGAAAACATGTTTATATATATGTCTTTCTAGATACATACACACGCGCGCACACACACAGTATAAGCTTTAAAACAAACAATTTAATGTGGTACAAAGCAATGATGCTTGTGAAGCTTGGTTGAGGTGGGGAAGTCAGGGAGTGGGATATTTCCCAGGGAATGACTTGCTGCTAAATGATGAACTAGCACTCGGCTGAGCCCTCAAGGGTTAACACATTGTTTTTAACGTAGCCTCACGCTCTACAAGGGAGCACAAATGGAGAGAGGGGAGCTAAGGTACAGGAGTCGGGGGATGGGGACACCCTAACATTAACACCCCTCTTCCCCCCCACCTCCTGCACAGCAAGCAGGAGGCTCCCAGGAGCAGCTCCAAGGCAGAGAGCAGGAGCAGCACCTGCCGGACAAGTGATAGGCTGCTGGGCAGGTGCTGCACAGGGAACTTAGGAGAGCTGCCGGGGGCTGCCGGGCCAGCCTGGTTCCAAGCCCCCACCAGCTAGTTCCAACGGGCTGCTCTTTCTGCAAGCAGTGGACAAAGGGTTATAACGGAGCATGCGCAATTGTAAATGAGCATATTCTCTAACTGATCAGCAACAAAACAACGTTAACTGGGACAAGTTTAAGTGATGCTTTACTGTACAGGAGTCTAATAGCCACACAATGACCAGTCCTGCTCCCCTTGAAATTGGGTCAAAATTTCCTTTGCATTCAGTGGGAACAGGATCGAGCCAATAATACTTCATTTCCATTTGATGTAAAACCAGCCCCTGACAACTACTTTGTCTTTGGATTTTGAGTGTGCTCAATTTAAGGCAAATTATCTGTATTTGCGAATGGGGTGTGTGTGTGTGTGTGTGTGTGTGTCTGTCTCTTGCTCTTCTATAAAAGGCTGTTTGCAAATGACTCCTTGCTGCCTGCAAACTCTCCTTGGAAAAGTAATGAGTGAACATCTGTGGATCTGGAAAAAATGGTTAAAAGAAAAGAAATAATGTCCTAGGGTCAGATTAACAAACAAGCTTAGGCACTGAAATATGCAGCTAGCCACCTAGCGCGGTTTACAAAAGCAGCTAGGTAAGTTACGCCCCTAACTCCCATTGACTTGCCCTGGCTGCACTCTGAATGCTATAAATTTGCATTAGAAACGTTTACTTTGCACTCTTCCTTTCTGTCCATCCAGCTTTTAACATTAATTGATAGCATCTGAAAACCACTGTCCCGGCTATGCAGGCTGAGTCCCTTGATCCTGTCCTCATGTCTAGGAATGGAAGCAACACTCCGCAGCATTTCTCTGCAGATCCCTTGCTTTCTCTACCATGCTGAGTTTTCTTATTGCTGTTAGCTATGTACGGTTTTTCCCCACATCTTATCAGCAGACTTATGGAAGCCACCTGCAGAGCAGTGGTAAGCCTGCTATTCTTAAATGGTTTGCCCAAGGTGTTGGGCTCTGTCAGAGGGGTTGGAGCAAATGCGGTTGTATCGCAGAGTTTGGCTGTAGACAATGGCTCGTGTGGTGTGGTCAGGGTGAAAGCTGGCTGCTCGGCAGCTCTCCAACACCACTTTCTACAAGGCACTGATCCCACTGAGAGTTACCAAAAGAAACTACAGCATTTGCTCAAGAA
Organism: Lepidochelys kempii; assembly: GCF_965140285.1. Lineage (NCBI taxonomy): Eukaryota > Metazoa > Chordata > Testudines > Cheloniidae > Lepidochelys > Lepidochelys kempii. The sequence goes on from NC_136385.1 coordinate 14,180,265, forward strand.
ACTCCCTGAAAAAGCACAAGATCAAATCCGCACAGACACACCCCACCCCTGGAACCTCGACCTGGGGTATTCTATCTACTACCCAAGATCCATAAACCTGGAAATCCTGGGCGCCCTATCATCTCAGGCATTGGCACCCTGACAGCAGGATTGTCTGCCTATGTAGACTCCTTCCTCAGGCCCTACGCTACCAGCACTCCCAGCTAGCTTCGAGACACCACTGACTTCCTGAGGAAACTACAATCCATCGGTGATCTTCCTGATAACACCATCCTGGCCACTATGGATGTAGAAGCCCTCTACACCAACATTCCACACAAAGATGGACTACAAGCCATCAAGAACACTATCCCCAATAATCTCACGGCTAACCTGGTGGCTGAACTTTGTGACTTTGTCCTTACCCATAACTATTTTACATTTGGGGACAATGTATACCTTCAAATCAGCGGCACTGCTATGGGTACCCGCATGGCCCCACAGCATGCCAACTTTTTTATGGCTGACTTAGAACAACGCTTCCTCAGCTCTCGTCCCCTAACACCCCTACTCTACTTGCGCTATATTGATGACCTCTTCATCAGCTGGACCCATGGAAAAGAAGCCCTTGAGGAATTCCACCATGATTTCAACAATTTCCATCCCACCATCAACCTCAGCCTGGTACAGTCCACGCAAGAGATCCTCTTCCTGGACTTTACTAGTGCTAATAAACGATGGTCACGTAAATACCACCCTATACCGGAAGCCTACTGACCGCTATTCCTACCTACATGCCTCCAGCTTTCACCCTGACCACACCACACGATCCACCGTCTACAGCCAAGCTCTGCGATACAACCGCATTTGCTCCGACCCCTCAGACAGAGCCCAACACCTACAAGATCTCTATCAAGCATTCTTACAACTACAGTACCCACCTGCGGAAGTGAAGAAACAGATTGACAGAGCCAGAAGAGTCCCCAGAAGTCACCTACTACAGGACAGGCCTAACAAAGAAAATAACAGAACGCCACTAGCTGTCACCTTCAGCCCCCAACTAAAACCCCTCCAACGCATTATGAAGGATCTACAACCTATCCTGAAGGATGACCCCACACTCTCACAAGTCTTGGGAGACAGGCCAGTCCTTGCCTAAAGACAGCCCCCCCAACCTGAAACAAATACTCACCAGCAACCACATATCACACAACAGAACCACTAACCCAGGAACCTATCCTTGCAACAAAGCCCGTTGCCAACTGTGCCCACATATCTATTCAGGGGACACCATCACAGGGCCTAATAACATCAGCCACACGATCAGAGGCTCGTTCACCTGCACATCCACCAATGTGATATACGCATTCATGTGCCAGCAATGCCCCTCTGCCATGTACACTGGTCAAACTGGACAGTCTCTACATAAAAGAATAAATGGACACAAATCAGATGTCAAGAATTATAACATTCATAAACCAGTCGGAGAACACGTCAATCTCTCTGGTCACGCGATTACAGACATGAAAGTTGCAATATTACAACAAAAATAATTCAAATCCAGACTCCAGTGAGAGACTGCTGAATTGGAATTCATTTGCAAATTGGATACAATTAACTTAGGCTTGAATAGAGACTGGGAGTGGCTAAGTCATTATGCAAGGTAATCTATTCCCCCTTGTTTTTTTCCTCCCCCCCCCCCCTCCAACCGTTGTTGTTAAACCCTGGATTTGTGCTGGAAATGGCCCAACTTGATTATGATACACATTGTAAGGAGAATGATCACTTTAGATAAGCTATTACCAGCAGGAGAGTGGGGTGCGGGGAGGTATTTTTTCACGCTTTGTGTGTATAGCAAGATCTTCTACACTTTCCACTGTATGCATCCGGTGAAGTGAGCTGTAGCTCACGAACGCTTATGCTCAAATAAATTGGTTAGTCTCTAAGGTGCCACAAATACACCTTTTCTTTTTGCGAAAACAGACTAACACGGCTGTTACGCTGAACACTGATGGGGTGTCATACAGTTGTGCTTTGCCCTTCGGTAAGGCTTTCCATGCTAAATGGTTGTATTATTCCAATCCCTCCACTCAGCTCAGATTGCACCTCTGACAATAATGGGGGAGAGCAAGGGCTGCTGCTTCCCTATCTGAGAGTATGGCTACACTATGAAATTAGGTCCAATTTATAGAAGTTGGTTTTTTAAAAATCATTTTTATAGAGTCGATTGTGTGTGTCCTCACACAAAATGCTCTAAGTGCATTGCTTCCACAGTACCGAGGCTAGCGTCGACTGCTGGAGCATTGCACTGTGGGTAACTATCCCACAGAACCCGCAGTCTCCGCCACCCATTGGAATTCTGGGTTGAGATCCCAAGGCCTAATGGGGCAAAAACATTGTCATGGGTGGTTCTGGGTACATGTCGTCAGGCCCGCCCTCCCTCTGTGAAAGCAACGGCAGACAATTGTTTCGCGCCTTTTTTCCTGGGTTACCTGTGCAGACGCCATACCACGGCAAGCATGGAGCCTGCTCAGCTCACTGTCACTGGATGTCTCCTGGGTGCTGGCAGACGCAGTACTGCATTGCTACACAGCAGCAGCTCATTGCCTTGTGGCAGCGGACAGTGCAGTAGGCCTGATAACTATCGTCATCATGTCCTAACTGCTCTTGGCTGCCTTGGTAAGATCGGTCAGGAGCGCTTGGGCAGACGTGGGCACAGGGACTGAAATAGGAGTGACTCGACCAGGTCATACTCTTTAGTCCTGCCGGCAGTCGTATTGCACCATCTTCTGCCGAGCAGCCAGGAGAGGAGGATGGCTAGCAGTCCTATTGCACCATCTGCTGGCAGCCAAAGATGTAAAGGATAGATGGAGTGGATCAAAACAAGAAATAGACCAGACCTGTTTTGTATTCATTTGCTCCCTCCCTCTGTGAAATCAATGGTCGACAATCATTTCGGTGAGAGCTGCCAGGGGCATCTTGAAAAGTTCAATGGAGATTCAGTCCTCCTTGGAAACGGGAGGAAAGGATCGCTCAGTGGGTTGAGCATTGGCTTGCTCAACCCAAGGTTTTGAGTTCAATCCTTGAGGGGGCCATTCTGTGTCACAGTTGTTTTTGTTTCTCCTTGATGTAAAGCCACCCCCTTTGTTGATTTTAATTCCCTGTAAGCCATGTCATCAGTCGCCCTTCCCTCTGTCAGAGCAACGGCAGACAACCGTTCCACGCCTTTTTTCCATGCAGACGCCATACCACGGCAAGCCTGGAGCCCACTCAGACCACTTTGGCATTTAGGAGCACATTAAACACCACACGCATTATCCAGCAGTATATGCAACACCAGAACCTGCCAAAGCGAAACCAGGCAAGTAGGCGACGTCAGCATAGTGATGAGGACATGGACTCAGACTTCTCTCACAGCACAGGCCCTGCCAATGCATGCATCATGGTGCTAATGGGGCAGGTTTGTGCGGTGGAACGCTGATTCTGGGCTCGGGAAACAAGCACAGACTGGTGGGACCGCATAGTGTTGCGGGTCCGGGACGATTCCCAATGGCTGCGAAACTTTCGCATGCGTAAGGGCACTTTCATGGAACTTTGTGACTTGCTTTCCCCTGCCCTGAAGCGCCAGAATACCCAGATGAGAGCAGCCCTCACAGCTGAGAAGCGAGTGGCAATAGCCCTATGGAAGCTTGCAATGCCAGACAGCTACCGGTCAGTCGGGAATCAATTTGGAGTGGGCAAATCTACTGTGGGGCTGCTGTGATACAAGTAGCCAATGCAAGCAAAGATTTGCTGATATCAAGGGTAGTGACCCTGGGAAATGTGCAGGTCATAGCGGATGGCTTTGCTGCAATGGGATTCGTAACTGTGGTGGGGCAATACACGGAACCCGTATCCCTATCTTGGTACCAGAGCACCAAGCCGGCGAGTACATAAACCGCAAGGGGTACTTTTCAATAGTGCTGCAAGCACTGGTGGATCACAAGGGACGTTTCACCAACGTCAGCGTGGGATGGCGGGGAAAGGTGCATGACGCTCGCATCTTCAGGAACTCTGGTCTGTTTCAAAGGCTGCAGGAAGAGACTTTCTTCCCAGACCAGAAAATAACTGTTGGGGATCTTGAAATGCCTAGTTCTCCTTGGGGACCCGGCCTACCCCTTAATGCCCTGGCGCATGAAGCCGTACACAGGCAGCCTGGACAGTAGTCAGGAGCTGTTCAACTACAGGCTGAGCAAGTGCAGAATGGGGGTAGAGTGTGCATTGGGACATTTAAATGGTCGCTGGTGCAGTTTACTGACTCAGTTAGACCTCAGCGAAACCAATATTCCCATTGTTATTACTGCTTGCTGTGCACTCCACAATATCTGTGAGAGTAAGGGGGAGACATTTATGACGGGGTGGGAGCTCAACCATACGCTGGAGCATATTAGTTTGATCCTCCACCAGCCTCAGCATTGAATCCTGCGCTGCCGCCACCTAGCATCTTCAGCCCGCCACTTACTCTGGTGTTCATTTTGTACTTTCCTGCATTCTGACATTGTCTGCCTCCATGCATTCGTCTGTGCTCTGGCAGTGTGGGAGGACAGCATGCGGTCAGAGAACGTTTCACTGCGAGTGTGTTTTTTTTCGCCTTCTAATCTTCGCTAGCCTCTGGGAAGCAGAAGTTCCTGTGATCCTTGCAACACATGCAGCTGGTGGAGGAAAAGAAAAGAAAAAGAGACTGTGGTATTTAAAAAAGACACCTTTTCTAGAACAATGGGTACTCTTTCACAGTAAACCTTGCTGTTAACATGACACATATAGCACATGTGCTTTCATTACAAGGTTGCATTTTGCCTCCTCCACCACGTGGCTAACATCGGGGAACACATCTGTTCAGCCACAGGCAAACAGCCCAGCAGGAACGGGCACCTCTGAATGTCCCCTTAAGAAAAGCACCCTATTTCAACCAGGTGACATGAATTATATCACTCTCCTGAGGGTAACACAGAGAGATAAAGAACGGATATTGTTTGAACGCCAGCAAACATACAGTGCAATGCTTTGTTGTACAATGATTCCCGACTACGTGCTACTGGCCTGGTGTGATAAAGTGTCCTACTATGGTGGACAGAATAAGGCTGCCCTCCCCAGAAACCTTTTGCAAAGGCTTTGGGAGTACATCCAGGGGAGCTTTATGGAGATGTCCCTGGAGGATTTCCACTCCATCCCCAGACACCTTAACACAGACTTTTCCAGTAGCTGTACTGGCCATGAATGCCAGGGCAAATTAATCATTAAAGACACTTGCTTTAAAACCATGTATACTATTTAAAAAGGTACACTCACCAGAGGTCCCTTCTCCGCCTGGCGGGTCCGGGAGGCAGCCTTGGGTGGGTTCGGGCGGTACTGGCTCCAGGTCCAGGGTGAGAAACAGTTCCTGGCTGTTGGGAAAACTGGTTTCTCCGCTTGCTTGCTGTGAGCCATCTACAACCTCCTCCTCCTCATCCTCGTCCCCAAAACCTGCTTCCGTGTTGCCTCCCTCTCCATTGACGGAGTCAAAGCACACGGTTGGGGTAGTGGTGTCTGAACCACCTAAAATGGCATGCAGTTCATCATAGAAGTGGCATGTTTGGGGCGCTGACCCGGAGCGGCCATTTGCCTCTCTGGTTTTCTGGTAGGCTTGCCTCAGCTCCTTAAGTTTCACGAGGCACTGCTTCAGGTCCCTATTTCTCAGCCCCCTCCTCTTCCAGTCTTAGATTATCTCTTTTTCTCCTAAATGCTGATTACAGCTGGTTGAAACTTGGAATTTCTATTTCCCAGGACATTTCAAAATTCCTGAGAAATAGAAACCTGTTTTGGAAATTATGTCCAAATGTCATCTGTTCCATTACAACACAAACAGGAGACGTTTTTATCCTAGGAAGTAAGATAATGTGTTTCAATTTGTAGTAAGTACGAGCTTTCCTTCATGTTTAAAAAAAGAGAATATTTTGACTATTCTATAATGATCTGACCTAACATACGGCCATGTCACACAACGCACTATTGTTACTGCCATGTCATGTCAGGCATTGTAAAAAGAAAAAGAAAAAAGAAACTACATTTCTAAATGACATTTTCATTGTAATACAAAATTTTTACTTTTTCCACAAGCCTTGGAAAATGTATTTTCTGGGGAAAATTTGTTTTGACAGGAATTTTCATTAAAATTGATACAATTTTGAAAAGCTTTCAGTTTCCTCAAATGGTATTTTCTGATAGAAAACTATTTTGACAAAAATGTCAAACTGGTTCTAATCAGGACAGTGCTCTGAACTGTTACCCGAAATTGGGCCAGCTAGTAAGCTTAGGGAGGACTAATGACCCACCAGACTTTGGCAGAAAGCGGCACATTTTTTTATACTGATAGCTAAGCTCAAAAGAAGGGGGGGGGGTGTGAGGGGGGTATCACACTCACATACTCACGCTTCCAGGACAGGCACAGCGCTGGAGATGTCAGGATCCTTCCAGGTAAGTGTTCCACAGCGCAGTGATGGATGGTGCGATGAAGGTAAGTCTTCCCGAGGCACGATGGAATGCAACGCGGCGAACCATTGGCCAGGCGGTTCGGGCGAAGGGCCTTCACGGCACATGGCCCATTCCCCTTTTAAGGACCTGCTCCTCATGGCCTGCGACTAGAGATGACTTGGCCGTATCTGCTTGGTCACACTCCACATCAGGCAGTGTCCATGCAGTGGGTGTGTGAGCTCTGCCTAATTAGAGTCCCAGACACCTTGTCTACCTGGGAGCTCTTCTGACCTTCCAGCTGTTCAACCAGCCCATTCAGCCCACAAGCATTCCAAGAGGGAGGAGGAGCGGGGAAAGCCACTTCACAGATATTCAAAGAGGGAGAGAAGACAAAAATCGGGGGGGGGGGAGGGCGTGTAACAGACCTTTTGAGCATACAGGTTATACATAGCAAACAGATCACTGCTGCTCCTACAACATGAACCAGTATGTCAAAGTTGTGTGTTTCTATCACGCAGCCATTCCTGAGTCTTTGCTGCCACTGTGTGACCATTTCTTTTCTTGCACTTAATTTTCCATCCTCGCTGTGGATGGAATGGATGGAGGAGCTTAGCAACTGTCCCATTAAAGCTGAGCAGAGTTTTCTGTGTAAGAGACAATTTTTCAAAGTGTTTTTATGACTATTTAGGGAATCGGTGTGTGTACAGAATATGAATCCTGGTTAAGTTTATGCAATTGCTATATTATTGAATGCCTCAATCCTGTTAACCATGGGCTAACAAGCTCCTGACATGTATCACTTACTCTGTAAGAAGCTAAAGAACAAAAGACGTCCTTAACCTTAACAACTGTGCTCTGAGCAAACCATAGGTATGCGAAGGCGGTTGCCTGTGCTGGAAAACCAATTCAACCAAGTTCAACGGGCGGGCAAGTGGAAAATCCCCCAAAAGGAAAACAGAGGGACAGAGGTGTCACAGTAGAGGGTTAAAAGGAGAACCAAAGATGCAGGCTTTTGAAGGGGGAAGGAAACTTTTTGACAACAGGTACAGCCAAAGTCGAAGGAAGCTGGCTGGGGAGAGAGAGAGGGGAGACGCCATGTTCCAGAGGGGAAGGCATGAAGAGAGAGGTCCATGAGAGGGGATGTGGAATCCTGAAAGGACATTGTCCCAAATCCAGAAGACCATTCCAGAGTGGTGAGGAAACCAAGGCAGGCAAACGGGAACAGGTGTTTTATTGTTGTGTATAGATCGGTATTTTTCTTGTGCTGTCTAAAGTCAAGAGTGATTGGGTTTGGAACCCCTTTGCAAAGCCCGGGTGTCTATTTGTTTCCTTTCTCACATGTCCCTGAGGAGCTGATGTGTAAATCCAGAGTGACCACAAGGTTGGAGGAATCAGCATTGGTCCTGGGAGGTGTATGGCACCTGAGCTGCAGGGCCTCGTTTCCATGAAGGGATAACAGTGTCTGTGCACAGGAAGTGTACGAGAGTGGCCAAGGGGAGAGATGGTGTTGGAGCCTACTCAGACTTAGAGAAGCTTACGGCCCGTGGCTCCAGTGTGGCGAGGCCCAAGCCCAGCAGCACAATGACTGTCCAGCAGGGGGAGCTCAACTAGGGCTGTGATAGTTCTATTAGCTACATACATAATCAGATACTCTTGAAAATTGCTCTGACAGTTGGGGGGGCTGGAGTCAGGAGTGAAAATAAGGGGGTACAGGCCCGTACACCATACCAGTACACATTGTAAGGAGAATGATCACTTTAACATCACTGCCCCTTTTGCACCCCAGATCAGCAGCCCTGACGGCTCCCTACCAATTTAAGAAAAATTTGGCCCCTTCCAGGGTGCAGCGCAATGCCGCCTGCCTTAGCACCCCTGCTGCGCTGCTGACCGGGAGCCACCTGAGGTAAGCCCACGTCCCAACCCCAATCCTCTGCCCCAGGCCCGAGCCCCCCCAAACCCAGAGCCCGCCTCCTGCACCCCAAACCCCACATCCCTGAGCCCATCCCGCAGCTGTCAAGCCCAACCCTCTGTCCCAGCCCTGAGCCCCTCCCACACCCCAAACCCTTCAGCTCCAGTTCTGTTAGGTAGCAGGCATCAAAAAATTTCTTCAACTGGGTCACCAGAAAACATGTTTATATATATGTCTTTCTAGATACATACACACGCGCGCACACACACAGTATAAGCTTTAAAACAAACAATTTAATGTGGTACAAAGCAATGATGCTTGTGAAGCTTGGTTGAGGTGGGGAAGTCAGGGAGTGGGATATTTCCCAGGGAATGACTTGCTGCTAAATGATGAACTAGCACTCGGCTGAGCCCTCAAGGGTTAACACATTGTTTTTAACGTAGCCTCACGCTCTACAAGGGAGCACAAATGGAGAGAGGGGAGCTAAGGTACAGGAGTCGGGGGATGGGGACACCCTAACATTAACACCCCTCTTCCCCCCCACCTCCTGCACAGCAAGCAGGAGGCTCCCAGGAGCAGCTCCAAGGCAGAGAGCAGGAGCAGCACCTGCCGGACAAGTGATAGGCTGCTGGGCAGGTGCTGCACAGGGAACTTAGGAGAGCTGCCGGGGGCTGCCGGGCCAGCCTGGTTCCAAGCCCCCACCAGCTAGTTCCAACGGGCTGCTCTTTCTGCAAGCAGTGGACAAAGGGTTATAACGGAGCATGCGCAACTGTAAATGAGCATATTCTCTAACTGATCAGCAACAAAACAACGTTAACTGGGACAAGTTTAAGTGATGCTTTACTGTACAGGAGTCTAATAGCCACACAATGACCAGTCCTGCTCCCCTTGAAATTGGGTCAAAATTTCCTTTGCATTCAGTGGGAACAGGATCGAGCCAATAATACTTCATTTCCATTTGATGTAAAACCAGCCCCTGACAACTACTTTGTCTTTGGATTTTGAGTGTGCTCAATTTAAGGCAAATTATCTGTATTTGCGAATGGGGTGTGTGTGTGTGTCTGTCTCTTGCTCTTCTATAAAAGGCTGTTTGCAAATGACTCCTTGCTGCCTGCAAACTCTCCTTGGAAAAGTAATGAGTGAACATCTGTGGATCTGGAAAAAATGGTTAAAAGAAAAGAAATAATGTCCTAGGGTCAGATTAACAAACAAGCTTAGGCACTGAAATATGCAGCTAGCCACCTAGCGCGGTTTACAAAAGCAGCTAGGTAAGTTACGCCCCTAACTCCCATTGACTTGCCCTGGCTGCACTCTGAATGCTATAAATTTGCATTAGAAACGTTTACTTTGCACTCTTCCTTTCTGTCCATCCAGCTTTTAACATTAATTGATAGCATCTGAAAACCGCTGTCCCGGCTATGCAGGCTGAGTCCCTTGATCCTGTCCTCATGTCTAGGAATGGAAGCAACACTCCGCAGCATTTCTCTGCAGATCCCTTGCTTTCTCTACCATGCTGAGTTTTCTTATTGCTGTTAGCTATGTACGGTTTTCCCCACATCTTATCAGCAGACTTATGGAAGCCACCTGCAGAGCAGTGGTAAGCCTGCTATTCTTAAATGGTTTGCCCAAGGTGTTGGGCTCTGTCAGAGGGGTTGGAGCAAATGCGGTTGTATCGCAGAGTTTGGCTGTAGACAATGGCTCGTGTGGTGTGGTCAGGGTGAAAGCTGGCTGCTCGGCAGCTCTCCAACACCACTTTCTACAAGGCACTGATCCCACTGAGAGTTACCAAAAGAAACTACAGCATTTGCTCAAGAAACTCCCTGAAAAAGCACAAGATCAAATCCGCACAGACACACCCCACCCCTGGAACCTCGACCTGGGGTATTCTATCTAACTACCCAAGATCCATAAACCTGGAAATCCTGGGCGCCCTATCATCTCAGGCATTGGCACCCTGACAGCAGGATTGTCTGCCTATGTAGACTCCTTCCTCAGGCCCTACGCTACCAGCACTCCCAGCTAGCTTCGAGACACCACTGACTTCCTGAGGAAACTACAATCCATCGGTGATCTTCCTGATAACACCATCCTGGCCACTATGGATGTAGAAGCCCTCTACACCAACAATTCCACACAAAGATGGGACTACAAGCCATCAAGAACACTATCACCCAATAATCTCACGGCTAACCTGGTGGCTGAACTTTGTGACTTTGTCCTTACCCATAACTATTTTACATTTGGGGACAATACTCTGAGATAGCGCGTACTGCTATGGGTACCCGCATGGCCCCACAGCATGCCAACTTTTTTATGGCTGACTTAGAACAACGCTTCCTCAGCTCTCGTCCCCTAACACCCCTACTCTACTTGCGCTATATTGATGACCTCTTCATCAGCTGGACCCATGGAAAAGAAGCCCTTGAGGAATTCCACCATGATTTCAACAATTTCCTTCCCACCATCAACCTCAGCCTGGTACAGTCCACGCAAGAGATCCTCTTCCTGGACTTTACTAGTGCTAATAAACGATGGTCACGTAAATACCACCCTATACCGGAAGCCTACTGACCGCTATTCCTACCTACATGCCTCCAGCTTTCACCCTGACCACACCACACGATCCACCGTCTACAGCCAAGCTCTGCGATACAACCGCATTTGCTCCGACCCCTCAGACAGAGCCCAACACCTACAAGATCTCTATCAAGCATTCTTACAACTACAGTACCCACCTGCGGAAGTGAAGAAACAGATTGACAGAGCCAGAAGAGTCCCCAGAAGTCACCTACTACAGGACAGGCCTAACAAAGAAAATAACAGAACGCCACTAGCTGTCACCTTCAGCCCCCAACTAAAACCCCTCCAACGCATTATGAAGGATCTACAACCTATCCTGAAGGATGACCCCACACTCTCACAAGTCTTGGGAGACAGGTCAGTCCTTGCCTAAAGACAGCCCCCCCAACCTGAAACAAATACTCACCAGCAACCACATATCACACAACAGAACCACTAACCCAGGAACCTATCCTTGCAACAAAGCCCGTTGCCAACTGTGCCCACATATCTATTCAGGGGACACCATCACAGGGCCTAATAACATCAGCCACACGATCAGAGGCTCGTTCACCTGCACATCCACCAATGTGATATACGCATTCATGTGCCAGCAATGCCCCTCTGCCATGTACACTGGTCAAACTGGACAGTCTCTACATAAAAGAATAAATGGACACAAATCAGATGTCAAGAATTATAACATTCATAAACCAGTCGGAGAACACGTCAATCTCTCTGGTCACGCGATTACAGACATGAAAGTTGCAATATTACAACAAAAATAATTCAAATCCAGACTCCAGTGAGAGACTGCTGAATTGGAATTCATTTGCAAATTGGATACAATTAACTTAGGCTTGAATAGAGACTGGGAGTGGCTAAGTCATTATGCAAGGTAATCTATTCCCCCTTGTTTTTTTCCTCCCCCCCCCCCCTCCAACCGTTGTTGTTAAACCCTGGATTTGTGCTGGAAATGGCCCAACTTGATTATGATACACATTGTAAGGAGAATGATCACTTTAGATAAGCTATTACCAGCAGGAGAGTGGGGTGCGGGGAGGTATTTTTTCACGCTTTGTGTGTATAGCAAGATCTTCTACACTTTCCACTGTATGCATCCGGTGAAGTGAGCTGTAGCTCACGAACGCTTATGCTCAAATAAATTGGTTAGTCTCTAAGGTGCCACAAATACACCTTTTCTTTTTGCGAAAACAGACTAACACGGCTGTTACGCTGAACACTGATGGGGTGTCATACAGTTGTGCTTTGCCCTTCGGTAAGGCTTTCCATGCTAAATGGTTGTATTATTCCAATCCCTCCACTCAGCTCAGATTGCACCTCTGACAATAATGGGGGAGAGCAAGGGCTGCTGCTTCCCTATCTGAGAGTATGGCTACACTATGAAATTAGGTCCAATTTATAGAAGTTGGTTTTTTAAAAATCATTTTTATAGAGTCGATTGTGTGTGTCCTCACACAAAATGCTCTAAGTGAATTGCTTCCACAGTACCGAGGCTAGCGTCGACTGCTGGAGCATTGCACTGTGGGTAACTATCCCACAGAACCCGCAGTCTCCGCCACCCATTGGAATTCTGGGTTGAGATCCCAAGGCCTAATGGGGCAAAAACATTGTCATGGGTGGTTCTGGGTACATGTCGTCAGGCCCGCCCTCCCTCTGTGAAAGCAACGGCAGACAATTGTTTCGCGCCTTTTTTCCTGGGTTACCTGTGCAGACGCCATACCACGGCAAGCATGGAGCCTGCTCAGCTCACTGTCACTGGATGTCTCCTGGGTGCTGGCAGACGCAGTACTGCATTGCTACACAGCAGCAGCTCATTGCCTTGTGGCAGCGGACAGTGCAGTAGGCCTGATAACTATCGTCATCATGTCCTAACTGCTCTTGGCTGCCTTGGTAAGATCGGTCAGGAGCGCTTGGGCAGACGTGGGCACAGGGACTGAAATAGGAGTGACTCGACCAGGTCATACTCTTTAGTCCTGCCGGCAGTCGTATTGCACCATCTTCTGCCGAGCAGCCAGGAGAGGAGGATGGCTAGCAGTCCTATTGCACCATCTGCTGGCAGCCAAAGATGTAAAGGATAGATGGAGTGGATCAAAACAAGAAATAGACCAGACCTGTTTTGTATTCATTTGCTCCCTCCCTCTGTGAAATCAATGGTCGACAATCATTTCGGTGAGAGCTGCCAGGGGCATCTTGAAAAGTTCAATGGAGATTCAGTCCTCCTTGGAAACGGGAGGAAAGGATCGCTCAGTGGGTTGAGCATTGGCTTGCTCAACCCAAGGTTTTGAGTTCAATCCTTGAGGGGGCCATTCTGTGTCACAGTTGTTTTTGTTTCTCCTTGATGTAAAGCCACCCCCTTTGTTGATTTTAATTCCCTGTAAGCCATGTCATCAGTCGCCCTTCCCTCTGTCAGAGCAACGGCAGACAACCGTTCCACGCCTTTTTTCCATGCAGACGCCATACCACGGCAAGCCTGGAGCCCACTCAGACCACTTTGGCATTTAGGAGCACATTAAACACCACACGCATTATCCAGCAGTATATGCAACACCAGAACCTGCCAAAGCGAAACCAGGCAAGTAGGCGACGTCAGCATAGTGATGAGGACATGGACTCAGACTTCTCTCACAGCACAGGCCCTGCCAATGCATGCATCATGGTGCTAATGGGGCAGGTTTGTGCGGTGGAACGCTGATTCTGGGCTCGGGAAACAAGCACAGACTGGTGGGACCGCATAGTGTTGCGGGTCCGGGACGATTCCCAATGGCTGCGAAACTTTCGCATGCGTAAGGGCACTTTCATGGAACTTTGTGACTTGCTTTCCCCTGCCCTGAAGTGCCAGAATACCCAGATGAGAGCAGCCCTCACAGCTGAGAAGCGAGTGGCAATAGCCCTATGGAAGCTTGCAATGCCAGACAGCTACCGGTCAGTCGGGAATCAATTTGGAGTGGGCAAATCTACTGTGGGGCTGCTGTGATACAAGTAGCCAATGCAAGCAAAGATTTGCTGATATCAAGGGTAGTGACCCTGGGAAATGTGCAGGTCATAGCGGATGGCTTTGCTGCAATGGGATTCGTAACTGTGGTGGGGCAATACACGGAACCCGTATCCCTATCTTGGTACCAGAGCACCAAGCCGGCGAGTACATAAACCGCAAGGGGTACTTTTCAATAGTGCTGCAAGCACTGGTGGATCACAAGGGACGTTTCACCAACGTCAGCGTGGGATGGCGGGGAAAGGTGCATGACGCTCGCATCTTCAGGAACTCTGGTCTGTTTCAAAGGCTGCAGGAAGAGACTTTCTTCCCAGACCAGAAAATAACTGTTGGGGATCTTGAAATGCCTAGTTCTCCTTGGGGACCCGGCCTACCCCTTAATGCCCTGGCGCATGAAGCCGTACACAGGCAGCCTGGACAGTAGTCAGGAGCTGTTCAACTACAGGCTGAGCAAGTGCAGAATGGGGGTAGAGTGTGCATTGGGACATTTAAATGGTCGCTGGTGCAGTTTACTGACTCAGTTAGACCTCAGCGAAACCAATATTCCCATTGTTATTACTGCTTGCTGTGCACTCCACAATATCTGTGAGAGTAAGGGGGAGACATTTATGACGGGGTGGGAGCTCAACCATACGCTGGAGCATATTAGTTTGATCCTCCACCAGCCTCAGCATTGAATCCTGCGCTGCCGCCACCTAGCATCTTCAGCCCGCCACTTACTCTGGTGTTCATTTTGTACTTTCCTGCATTCTGACATTGTCTGCCTCCATGCATTCGTCTGTGCTCTGGCAGTGTGGGAGGACAGCATGCGGTCAGAGAACGTTTCACTGCGAGTGTGTTTTTTTTCGCCTTCTAATCTTCGCTAGCCTCTGGGAAGCAGAAGTTCCTGTGATCCTTGCAACACATGCAGCTGGTGGAGGAAAAGAAAAGAAAAAGAGACTGTGGTATTTAAAAAAGACACCTTTTCTAGAACAATGGGTACTCTTTCACAGTAAACCTTGCTGTTAACATGACACATATAGCACATGTGCTTTCATTACAAGGTTGCATTTTGCCTCCTCCACCACGTGGCTAACATCGGGGAACACATCTGTTCAGCCACAGGCAAACAGCCCAGCAGGAACGGGCACCTCTGAATGTCCCCTTAAGAAAAGCACCCTATTTCAACCAGGTGACATGAATTATATCACTCTCCTGAGGGTAACACAGAGAGATAAAGAACGGATGTTGTTTGAACGCCAGCAAACATACAGTGCAATGCTTTGTTGTACAATGATTCCCGACTACGTGCTACTGGCCTGGTGTGATAAAGTGTCCTACTATGGTGGACAGAATAAGGCTGCCCTCCCCAGAAACCTTTTGCAAAGGCTTTGGGAGTACATCCAGGGGAGCTTTATGGAGATGTCCCTGGAGGATTTCCACTCCATCCCCAGACACGTTAACACAGACTTTTCCAGTAGCTGTACTGGCCATGAATGCCAGGGCAAATTAATCATTAAAGACACTTGCTTTAAAACCATGTATACTATTTAAAAAGGTACACTCACCAGAGGTCCCTTCTCCGCCTGGCGGGTCCGGGAGGCAGCCTTGGGTGGGTTCGGGCGGTACTGGCTCCAGGTCCAGGGTGAGAAACAGTTCCTGGCTGTTGGGAAAACTGGTTTCTCCGCTTGCTTGCTGTGAGCCATCTACAACCTCCTCCTCCTCATCCTCGTCCCCAAAACCTGCTTCCGTGTTGCCTCCCTCTCCATTGACGGAGTCAAAGCACACGGTTGGGGTAGTGGTGTCTGAACCACCTAAAATGGCATGCAGTTCATCATAGAAGTGGCATGTTTGGGGCGCTGACCCGGAGCGGCCATTTGCCTCTCTGGTTTTCTGGTAGGCTTGCCTCAGCTCCTTAAGTTTCACGAGGCACTGCTTCAGGTCCCTATTTCTCAGCCCCCTCCTCTTCCAGTCTTAGATTCTCTCTTTTTCTCCTAAATGCTGATTACAGCTGGTTGAAACTTGGAATTTCTATTTCCCAGGACATTTCAAAATTCCTGAGAAATAGAAACCTGTTTTGGAAATTATGTCCAAATGTCATCTGTTCCATTACAACACAAACAGGAGACGTTTTTATCCTAGGAAGTAAGATAATGTGTTTCAATTTGTAGTAAGTACGAGCTTTCCTTCATGTTTAAAAAAAGAGAATATTTTGACTATTCTATAATGATCTGACCTAACATACGGCCATGTCACACAACGCACTATTGTTACTGCCATGTCATGTCAGGCATTGTAAAAAGAAAAAGAAAAAAGAAACTACATTTCTAAATGACATTTTCATTGTAATACAAAATTTTTACTTTTTCCACAAGCCTTGGAAAATGTATTTTCTGGGGAAAATTTGTTTTGACAGGAATTTTCATTAAAATTGATACAATTTTGAAAAGCTTTCAGTTTCCTCAAATGGTATTTTCTGATAGAAAACTATTTTGACAAAAATGTCAAACTGGTTCTAATCAGGACAGTGCTCTGAACTGTTACCCGAAATTGGGCCAGCTAGTAAGCTTAGGGAGGACTAATGACCCACCAGACTTTGGCAGAAAGCGGCACATTTTTTTATACTGATAGCTAAGCTCAAAAGAAGGGGGGTGGTGGTGTGAGGGGGTATCACACTCACATACTCACGCTTCCAGGACAGGCACAGCGCTGGAGATGTCAGGATCCTTCCAGGTAAGTGTTCCACAGCGCAGTGATGGATGGTGCGATGAAGGTAAGTCTTCCCGAGGCACGATGGAATGCAACGCGGCGAACCATTGGCCAGGCGGTTCGGGCGAAGGGCCTTCACGGCACATGGCCCATTCCCCTTTTAAGGACCTGCTCCTCATGGCCTGCGACTAGAGATGACTTGGCCGTATCTGCTTGGTCACACTCCACATCAGGCAGTGTCCATGCAGTGGGTGTGTGAGCTCTGCCTAATTAGAGTCCCAGACACCTTGTCTACCTGGGAGCTCTTCTGACCTTCCAGCTGTTCAACCAGCCCATTCAGCCCACAAGCATTCCAAGAGGGAGGAGGAGCGGGGAAAGCCACTTCACAGATATTCAAAGAGGGAGAGAAGACAAAAATCGGGGGGGGGGAGGGCGTGTAACAGACCTTTTGAGCATACAGGTTATACATAGCAAACAGATCACTGCTGCTCCTACAACATGAACCAGTATGTCAAAGTTGTGTGTTTCTATCACGCAGCCATTCCTGAGTCTTTGCTGCCACTGTGTGACCATTTCTTTTCTTGCACTTAATTTTCCATCCTCGCTGTGGATGGAATGGATGGAGGAGCTTAGCAACTGTCCCATTAAAGCTGAGCAGAGTTTTCTGTGTAAGAGACAATTTTTCAAAGTGTTTTTATGACTATTTAGGGAATCGATGTGTGTACAGAATATGAATCCTGGTTAAGTTTATGCAATTGCTATATTATTGAATGCCTCAATCCTGTTAACCATGGGCTAACAAGCTCCTGACATGTATCACTTACTCTGTAAGAAGCTAAAGAACAAAAGACGTCCTTAACCTTAACAACTGTGCTCTGAGCAAACCATAGGTATGCGAAGGCGGTTGCCTGTGCTGGAAAACCAATTCAACCAAGTTCAACGGGCGGGCAAGTGGAAAATCCCCCAAAAGGAAAACAGAGGGACAGAGGTGTCACAGTAGAGGGTTAAAAGGAGAACCAAAGATGCAGGCTTTTGAAGGGGGAAGGAAACTTTTTGACAACAGGTACAGCCAAAGTCGAAGGAAGCTGGCTGGGGAGAGAGAGAGGGGAGACGCCATGTTCCAGAGGGGAAGGCATGAAGAGAGAGGTCCATGAGAGGGGATGTGGAATCCTGAAAGGACATTGTCCCAAATCCAGAAGACCATTCCAGAGTGGTGAGGAAACCAAGGCAGGCAAACGGGAACAGGTGTTTTATTGTTGTGTATAGATCGGTATTTTTCTTGTGCTGTCTAAAGTCAAGAGTGATTGGGTTTGGAACCCCTTTGCAAAGCCCGGGTGTCTATTTGTTTCCTTTCTCACATGTCCCTGAGGAGCTGATGTGTAAATCCAGAGTGACCACAAGGTTGGAGGAATCAGCATTGGTCCTGGGAGGTGTATGGCACCTGAGCTGCAGGGCCTCGTTTCCATGAAGGGATAACAGTGTCTGTGCACAGGAAGTGTACGAGAGTGGCCAAGGGGAGAGATGGTGTTGGAGCCTACTCAGACTTAGAGAAGCTTACGGCCCGTGGCTCCAGTGTGGCGAGGCCCAAGCCCAGCAGCACAATGACTGTCCAGCAGGGGGAGCTCAACTAGGGCTGTGATAGTTCTATTAGCTACATACATAATCAGATACTCTTGAAAATTGCTCTGACAGTTGGGGGGGCTGGAGTCAGGAGTGAAAATAAGGGGGTACAGGCCCGTACACCATACCAGTACACATTGTAAGGAGAATGATCACTTTAACATCACTGCCCCTTTTGCACCCCAGATCAGCAGCCCTGACGGCTCCCTACCAATTTAAGAAAAATTTGGCCCCTTCCAGGGTGCAGCGCAATGCCGCCTGCCTTAGCACCCCTGCTGCGCTGCTGACCGGGAGCCACCTGAGGTAAGCCCACGTCCCAACCCCAATCCTCTGCCCCAGGCCCGAGCCCCCCCAAACCCAGAGCCCGCCTCCTGCACCCCAAACCCCACATCCCTGAGCCCATCCCGCAGCTGTCAAGCCCAACCCTCTGTCCCAGCCCTGAGCCCCTCCCACACCCCAAACCCTTCAGCTCCAGTTCTGTTAGGTAGCAGGCATCAAAAAATTTCTTCAACTGGGTCACCAGAAAACATGTTTATATATATGTCTTTCTAGATACATACACACGCGCGCACACACACAGTATAAGCTTTAAAACAAACAATTTAATGTGGTACAAAGCAATGATGCTTGTGAAGCTTGGTTGAGGTGGGGAAGTCAGGGAGTGGGATATTTCCCAGGGAATGACTTGCTGCTAAATGATGAACTAGCACTTGGCTGAGCCCTCAAGGGTTAACACATTGTTTTTAACGTAGCCTCACGCTCTACAAGGGAGCACAAATGGAGAGAGGGGAGCTAAGGTACAGGAGTCGGGGGATGGGGACACCCTAACATTAACACCCCTCTTCCCCCCCACCTCCTGCACAGCAAGCAGGAGGCTCCCAGGAGCAGCTCCAAGGCAGAGAGCAGGAGCAGCACCTGCCGGACAAGTGATAGGCTGCTGGGCAGGTGCTGCACAGGGAACTTAGGAGAGCTGCCGGGGGCTGCCGGGCCAGCCTGGTTCCAAGCCCCCACCAGCTAGTTCCAACGGGCTGCTCTTTCTGCAAGCAGTGGACAAAGGGTTATAACGGAGCATGCGCAACTGTAAATGAGCATATTCTCTAACTGATCAGCAACAAAACAACGTTAACTGGGACAAGTTTAAGTGATGCTTTACTGTACAGGAGTCTAATAGCCACACAATGACCAGTCCTGCTCCCCTTGAAATTGGGTCAAAATTTCCTTTGCATTCAGTGGGAACAGGATCGAGCCAATAATACTTCATTTCCATTTGATGTAAAACCAGCCCCTGACAACTACTTTGTCTTTGGATTTTGAGTGTGCTCAATTTAAGGCAAATTATCTGTATTTGCGAATGGGGTGTGTGTGTGTGTCTGTCTCTTGCTCTTCTATAAAAGGCTGTTTGCAAATGACTCCTTGCTGCCTGCAAACTCTCCTTGGAAAAGTAATGAGTGAACATCTGTGGATCTGGAAAAAATGGTTAAAAGAAAAGAAATAATGTCCTAGGGTCAGATTAACAAACAAGCTTAGGCACTGAAATATGCAGCTAGCCACCTAGCGCGGTTTACAAAAGCAGCTAGGTAAGTTACGCCCCTAACTCCCATTGACTTGCCCTGGCTGCACTCTGAATGCTATAAATTTGCATTAGAAACGTTTACTTTGCACTCTTCCTTTCTGTCCATCCAGCTTTTAACATTAATTGATAGCATCTGAAAACCGCTGTCCCGGCTATGCAGGCTGAGTCCCTTGATCCTGTCCTCATGTCTAGGAATGGAAGCAACACTCCGCAGCATTTCTCTGCAGATCCCTTGCTTTCTCTACCATGCTGAGTTTTCTTATTGCTGTTAGCTATGTACGGTTTTCCCCACATCTTATCAGCAGACTTATGGAAGCCACCTGCAGAGCAGTGGTAAGCCTGCTATTCTTAAATGGTTTGCCCAAGGTGTTGGGCTCTGTCAGAGGGGTTGGAGCAAATGCGGTTGTATCGCAGAGTTTGGCTGTAGACAATGGCTCGTGTGGTGTGGTCAGGGTGAAAGCTGGCTGCTTGGCAGCTCTCCAACACCACTTTCTACAAGGCACTGATCCCACTGAGAGTTACCAAAAGAAACTACAGCATTTGCTCAAGAAACTCCCTGAAAAAGCACAAGATCAAATCCGCACAGTCACACCCCACCCCTGGAACCTCGACCTGGGGTATTCTATCTACTACCCAAGATCCATAAACCTGGAAATCCTGGGCGCCCTATCATCTCAGGCATTGGCACCCTGACAGCAGGATTGTCTGCCTATGTAGACTCCTTCCTCAGGCCCTACGCTACCAGCACTCCCAGCTAGCTTCGAGACACCACTGACTTCCTGAGGAAACTACAATCCATCGGTGATCTTCCTGATAACACCATCCTGGCCACTATGGATGTAGAAGCCCTCTACACCAACATTCCACACAAAGATGGACTACAAGCCATCAAGAACACTATCCCCAATAATCTCACGGCTAACCTGGTGGCTGAACTTTGTGACTTTGTCCTTACCCATAACTATTTTACATTTGGGGACAATGTATACCTTCAAATCAGCGGCACTGCTATGGGTACCCGCATGGCCCCACAGCATGCCAACTTTTTTATGGCTGACTTAGAACAACGCTTCCTCAGCTCTCGTCCCCTAACACCCCTACTCTACTTGCGCTATATTGATGACCTCTTCATCATCTGGACCCATGGAAAAGAAGCCCTTGAGGAATTCCACCATGATTTCAACAATTTCCTTCCCACCATCAACCTCAGCCTGGTACAGTCCACGCAAGAGATCCTCTTCCTGGACTTTACTAGTGCTAATAAACGATGGTCACGTAAATACCACCCTATACCGGAAGCCTACTGACCGCTATTCCTACCTACATGCCTCCAGCTTTCACCCTGACCACACCACACGATCCACCGTCTACAGCCAAGCTCTGCGATACAACCGCA
This sequence comes from Lepidochelys kempii, assembly GCF_965140285.1. Lineage (NCBI taxonomy): Eukaryota > Metazoa > Chordata > Testudines > Cheloniidae > Lepidochelys > Lepidochelys kempii. The sequence goes on from NC_136385.1 coordinate 14,201,494, forward strand.
TTTGCTCCGACCCCTCAGACAGAGCCCAACACCTACAAGATCTCTATCAAGCATTCTTACAACTACAGTACCCACCTGCGGAAGTGAAGAAACAGATTGACAGAGCCAGAAGAGTCCCCAGAAGTCACCTACTACAGGACAGGCCTAACAAAGAAAATAACAGAACGCCACTAGCTGTCACCTTCAGCCCCCAACTAAAACCCCTCCAACGCATTATGAAGGATCTACAACCTATCCTGAAGGATGACCCCACACTCTCACAAGTCTTGGGAGACAGGTCAGTCCTTGCCTAAAGACAGCCCCCCCAACCTGAAACAAATACTCACCAGCAACCACATATCACACAACAGAACCACTAACCCAGGAACCTATCCTTGCAACAAAGCCCGTTGCCAACTGTGCCCACATATCTATTCAGGGGACACCATCACAGGGCCTAATAACATCAGCCACACGATCAGAGGCTCGTTCACCTGCACATCCACCAATGTGATATACGCATTCATGTGCCAGCAATGCCCCTCTGCCATGTACACTGGTCAAACTGGACAGTCTCTACATAAAAGAATAAATGGACACAAATCAGATGTCAAGAATTATAACATTCATAAACCAGTCGGAGAACACGTCAATCTCTCTGGTCACGCGATTACAGACATGAAAGTTGCAATATTACAACAAAAATACTTCAAATCCAGACTCCAGTGAGAGACTGCTGAATTGGAATTCATTTGCAAATTGGATACAATTAACTTAGGCTTGAATAGAGACTGGGAGTGGCTAAGTCATTATGCAAGGTAATCTATTCCCCCTTGTTTTTTTCCTCCCCCCCCCCCTCCAACCGTTGTTGTTAAACCCTGGATTTGTGCTGGAAATGGCCCAACTTGATTATGATACACATTGTAAGGAGAATGATCACTTTAGATAAGCTATTACCAGCAGGAGAGTGGGGTGCGGGGAGGTATTTTTTCACGCTTTGTGTGTATAGCAAGATCTTCTACACTTTCCACTGTATGCATCCGGTGAAGTGAGCTGTAGCTCACGAACGCTTATGCTCAAATAAATTGGTTAGTCTCTAAGGTGCCACAAATACACCTTTTCTTTTTGCGAAAACAGACTAACACGGCTGTTACGCTGAACACTGATGGGGTGTCATACAGTTGTGCTTTGCCCTTCGGTAAGGCTTTCCATGCTAAATGGTTGTATTATTCCAATCCCTCCACTCAGCTCAGATTGCACCTCTGACAATAATGGGGGAGAGCAAGGGCTGCTGCTTCCCTATCTGAGAGTATGGCTACACTATGAAATTAGGTCCAATTTATAGAAGTTGGTTTTTTAAAAATCATTTTTATAGAGTCGATTGTGTGTGTCCTCACACAAAATGCTCTAAGTGCATTGCTTCCACAGTACCGAGGCTAGCGTCGACTGCTGGAGCATTGCACTGTGGGTAACTATCCCACAGAACCCGCAGTCTCCGCCACCCATTGGAATTCTGGGTTGAGATCCCAAGGCCTAATGGGGCAAAAACATTGTCATGGGTGGTTCTGGGTACATGTCGTCAGGCCCGCCCTCCCTCTGTGAAAGCAACGGCAGACAATTGTTTCGCGCCTTTTTTCCTGGGTTACCTGTGCAGACGCCATACCACGGCAAGCATGGAGCCTGCTCAGCTCACTGTCACTGGATGTCTCCTGGGTGCTGGCAGACGCAGTACTGCATTGCTACACAGCAGCAGCTCATTGCCTTGTGGCAGCGGACAGTGCAGTAGGCCTGATAACTATCGTCATCATGTCCTAACTGCTCTTGGCTGCCTTGGTAAGATCGGTCAGGAGCGCTTGGGCAGACGTGGGCACAGGGACTGAAATAGGAGTGACTCGACCAGGTCATACTCTTTAGTCCTGCCGGCAGTCGTATTGCACCATCTTCTGCCGAGCAGCCAGGAGAGGAGGATGGCTAGCAGTCCTATTGCACCATCTGCTGGCAGCCAAAGATGTAAAGGATAGATGGAGTGGATCAAAACAAGAAATAGACCAGACCTGTTTTGTATTCATTTGCTCCCTCCCTCTGTGAAATCAATGGTCGACAATCATTTCGGTGAGAGCTGCCAGGGGCATCTTGAAAAGTTCAATGGAGATTCAGTCCTCCTTGGAAACGGGAGGAAAGGATCGCTCAGTGGGTTGAGCATTGGCTTGCTCAACCCAAGGTTTTGAGTTCAATCCTTGAGGGGGCCATTCTGTGTCACAGTTGTTTTTGTTTCTCCTTGATGTAAAGCCACCCCCTTTGTTGATTTTAATTCCCTGTAAGCCATGTCATCAGTCGCCCTTCCCTCTGTCAGAGCAACGGCAGACAACCGTTCCACGCCTTTTTTCCATGCAGACGCCATACCACGGCAAGCCTGGAGCCCACTCAGACCACTTTGGCATTTAGGAGCACATTAAACACCACACGCATTATCCAGCAGTATATGCAACACCAGAACCTGCCAAAGCGAAACCAGGCAAGTAGGCGACGTCAGCATAGTGATGAGGACATGGACTCAGACTTCTCTCACAGCACAGGCCCTGCCAATGCATGCATCATGGTGCTAATGGGGCAGGTTTGTGCGGTGGAACGCTGATTCTGGGCTCGGGAAACAAGCACAGACTGGTGGGACCGCATAGTGTTGCGGGTCCGGGACGATTCCCAATGGCTGCGAAACTTTCGCATGCGTAAGGGCACTTTCATGGAACTTTGTGACTTGCTTTCCCCTGCCCTGAAGCGCCAGAATACCCAGATGAGAGCAGCCCTCACAGCTGAGAAGCGAGTGGCAATAGCCCTATGGAAGCTTGCAATGCCAGACAGCTACCGGTCAGTCGGGAATCAATTTGGAGTGGGCAAATCTACTGTGGGGCTGCTGTGATACAAGTAGCCAATGCAAGCAAAGATTTGCTGATATCAAGGGTAGTGACCCTGGGAAATGTGCAGGTCATAGCGGATGGCTTTGCTGCAATGGGATTCGTAACTGTGGTGGGGCAATACACGGAACCCGTATCCCTATCTTGGTACCAGAGCACCAAGCCGGCGAGTACATAAACCGCAAGGGGTACTTTTCAATAGTGCTGCAAGCACTGGTGGATCACAAGGGACGTTTCACCAACGTCAGCGTGGGATGGCGGGGAAAGGTGCATGACGCTCGCATCTTCAGGAACTCTGGTCTGTTTCAAAGGCTGCAGGAAGAGACTTTCTTCCCAGACCAGAAAATAACTGTTGGGGATCTTGAAATGCCTAGTTCTCCTTGGGGACCCGGCCTACCCCTTAATGCCCTGGCGCATGAAGCCGTACACAGGCAGCCTGGACAGTAGTCAGGAGCTGTTCAACTACAGGCTGAGCAAGTGCAGAATGGGGGTAGAGTGTGCATTGGGACATTTAAATGGTCGCTGGTGCAGTTTACTGACTCAGTTAGACCTCAGCGAAACCAATATTCCCATTGTTATTACTGCTTGCTGTGCACTCCACAATATCTGTGAGAGTAAGGGGGAGACATTTATGACGGGGTGGGAGCTCAACCATACGCTGGAGCATATTAGTTTGATCCTCCACCAGCCTCAGCATTGAATCCTGCGCTGCCGCCACCTAGCATCTTCAGCCCGCCACTTACTCTGGTGTTCATTTTGTACTTTCCTGCATTCTGACATTGTCTGCCTCCATGCATTCGTCTGTGCTCTGGCAGTGTGGGAGGACAGCATGCGGTCAGAGAACGTTTCACTGCGAGTGTGTTTTTTTTCGCCTTCTAATCTTCGCTAGCCTCTGGGAAGCAGAAGTTCCTGTGATCCTTGCAACACATGCAGCTGGTGGAGGAAAAGAAAAGAAAAAGAGACTGTGGTATTTAAAAAAGACACCTTTTCTAGAACAATGGGTACTCTTTCACAGTAAACCTTGCTGTTAACATGACACATATAGCACATGTGCTTTCATTACAAGGTTGCATTTTGCCTCCTCCACCACGTGGCTAACATCGGGGAACACATCTGTTCAGCCACAGGCAAACAGCCCAGCAGGAACGGGCACCTCTGAATGTCCCCTTAAGAAAAGCACCCTATTTCAACCAGGTGACATGAATTATATCACTCTCCTGAGGGTAACACAGAGAGATAAAGAACGGATGTTGTTTGAACGCCAGCAAACATACAGTGCAATGCTTTGTTGTACAATGATTCCCGACTACGTGCTACTGGCCTGGTGTGATAAAGTGTCCTACTATGGTGGACAGAATAAGGCTGCCCTCCCCAGAAACCTTTTGCAAAGGCTTTGGGAGTACATCCAGGGGAGCTTTATGGAGATGTCCCTGGAGGATTTCCACTCCATCCCCAGACACGTTAACACAGACTTTTCCAGTAGCTGTACTGGCCATGAATGCCAGGGCAAATTAATCATTAAAGACACTTGCTTTAAAACCATGTATACTATTTAAAAAGGTACACTCACCAGAGGTCCCTTCTCCGCCTGGCGGGTCCGGGAGGCAGCCTTGGGTGGGTTCGGGCGGTACTGGCTCCAGGTCCAGGGTGAGAAACAGTTCCTGGCTGTTGGGAAAACTGGTTTCTCCGCTTGCTTGCTGTGAGCCATCTACAACCTCCTCCTCCTCATCCTCGTCCCCAAAACCTGCTTCCGTGTTGCCTCCCTCTCCATTGACGGAGTCAAAGCACACGGTTGGGGTAGTGGTGTCTGAACCACCTAAAATGGCATGCAGTTCATCATAGAAGTGGCATGTTTGGGGCGCTGACCCGGAGCGGCCATTTGCCTCTCTGGTTTTCTGGTAGGCTTGCCTCAGCTCCTTAAGTTTCACGAGGCACTGCTTCAGGTCCCTATTTCTCAGCCCCCTCCTCTTCCAGTCTTAGATTCTCTCTTTTTCTCCTAAATGCTGATTACAGCTGGTTGAAACTTGGAATTTCTATTTCCCAGGACATTTCAAAATTCCTGAGAAATAGAAACCTGTTTTGGAAATTATGTCCAAATGTCATCTGTTCCATTACAACACAAACAGGAGACGTTTTTATCCTAGGAAGTAAGATAATGTGTTTCAATTTGTAGTAAGTACGAGCTTTCCTTCATGTTTAAAAAAAGAGAATATTTTGACTATTCTATAATGATCTGACCTAACATACGGCCATGTCACACAACGCACTATTGTTACTGCCATGTCATGTCAGGCATTGTAAAAAGAAAAAGAAAAAAGAAACTACATTTCTAAATGACATTTTCATTGTAATACAAAATTTTTACTTTTTCCACAAGCCTTGGAAAATGTATTTTCTGGGGAAAATTTGTTTTGACAGGAATTTTCATTAAAATTGATACAATTTTGAAAAGCTTTCAGTTTCCTCAAATGGTATTTTCTGATAGAAAACTATTTTGACAAAAATGTCAAACTGGTTCTAATCAGGACAGTGCTCTGAACTGTTACCCGAAATTGGGCCAGCTAGTAAGCTTAGGGAGGACTAATGACCCACCAGACTTTGGCAGAAAGCGGCACATTTTTTTATACTGATAGCTAAGCTCAAAAGAAGGGGGGTGGTGGTGTGAGGGGGTATCACACTCACATACTCACGCTTCCAGGACAGGCACAGCGCTGGAGATGTCAGGATCCTTCCAGGTAAGTGTTCCACAGCGCAGTGATGGATGGTGCGATGAAGGTAAGTCTTCCCGAGGCACGATGGAATGCAACGCGGCGAACCATTGGCCAGGCGGTTCGGGCGAAGGGCCTTCACGGCACATGGCCCATTCCCCTTTTAAGGACCTGCTCCTCATGGCCTGCGACTAGAGATGACTTGGCCGTATCTGCTTGGTCACACTCCACATCAGGCAGTGTCCATGCAGTGGGTGTGTGAGCTCTGCCTAATTAGAGTCCCAGACACCTTGTCTACCTGGGAGCTCTTCTGACCTTCCAGCTGTTCAACCAGCCCATTCAGCCCACAAGCATTCCAAGAGGGAGGAGGAGCGGGGAAAGCCACTTCACAGATATTCAAAGAGGGAGAGAAGACAAAAATCGGGGGGGGGGGGAGGGCGTGTAACAGACCTTTTGAGCATACAGGTTATACATAGCAAACAGATCACTGCTGCTCCTACAACATGAACCAGTATGTCAAAGTTGTGTGTTTCTATCACGCAGCCATTCCTGAGTCTTTGCTGCCACTGTGTGACCATTTCTTTTCTTGCACTTAATTTTCCATCCTCGCTGTGGATGGAATGGATGGAGGAGCTTAGCAACTGTCCCATTAAAGCTGAGCAGAGTTTTCTGTGTAAGAGACAATTTTTCAAAGTGTTTTTATGACTATTTAGGGAATCGGTGTGTGTACAGAATATGAATCCTGGTTAAGTTTATGCAATTGCTATATTATTGAATGCCTCAATCCTGTTAACCATGGGCTAACAAGCTCCTGACATGTATCACTTACTCTGTAAGAAGCTAAAGAACAAAAGACGTCCTTAACCTTAACAACTGTGCTCTGAGCAAACCATAGGTATGCGAAGGCGGTTGCCTGTGCTGGAAAACCAATTCAACCAAGTTCAACGGGCGGGCAAGTGGAAAATCCCCCAAAAGGAAAACAGAGGGACAGAGGTGTCACAGTAGAGGGTTAAAAGGAGAACCAAAGATGCAGGCTTTTGAAGGGGGAAGGAAACTTTTTGACAACAGGTACAGCCAAAGTCGAAGGAAGCTGGCTGGGGAGAGAGAGAGGGGAGACGCCATGTTCCAGAGGGGAAGGCATGAAGAGAGAGGTCCATGAGAGGGGATGTGGAATCCTGAAAGGACATTGTCCCAAATCCAGAAGACCATTCCAGAGTGGTGAGGAAACCAAGGCAGGCAAACGGGAACAGGTGTTTTATTGTTGTGTATAGATCGGTATTTTTCTTGTGCTGTCTAAAGTCAAGAGTGATTGGGTTTGGAACCCCTTTGCAAAGCCCGGGTGTCTATTTGTTTCCTTTCTCACATGTCCCTGAGGAGCTGATGTGTAAATCCAGAGTGACCACAAGGTTGGAGGAATCAGCATTGGTCCTGGGAGGTGTATGGCACCTGAGCTGCAGGGCCTCGTTTCCATGAAGGGATAACAGTGTCTGTGCACAGGAAGTGTACGAGAGTGGCCAAGGGGAGAGATGGTGTTGGAGCCTACTCAGACTTAGAGAAGCTTACGGCCCGTGGCTCCAGTGTGGCGAGGCCCAAGCCCAGCAGCACAATGACTGTCCAGCAGGGGGAGCTCAACTAGGGCTGTGATAGTTCTATTAGCTACATACATAATCAGATACTCTTGAAAATTGCTCTGACAGTTGGGGGGGCTGGAGTCAGGAGTGAAAATAAGGGGGTACAGGCCCGTACACCATACCAGTACACATTGTAAGGAGAATGATCACTTTAACATCACTGCCCCTTTTGAACCCCAGATCAGCAGCCCTGACGGCTCCCTACCAATTTAAGAAAAATTTGGCCCCTTCCAGGGTGCAGCGCAATGCCGCCTGCCTTAGCACCCCTGCTGCGCTGCTGACCGGGAGCCACCTGAGGTAAGCCCACGTCCCAACCCCAATCCTCTGCCCCAGGCCCGAGCCCCCCCAAACCCAGAGCCCGCCTCCTGCACCCCAAACCCCACATCCCTGAGCCCATCCCGCAGCTGTCAAGCCCAACCCTCTGTCCCAGCCCTGAGCCCCTCCCACACCCCAAACCCTTCAGCTCCAGTTCTGTTAGGTAGCAGGCATCAAAAAATTTCTTCAACTGGGTCACCAGAAAACATGTTTATATATATGTCTTTCTAGATACATACACACGCGCGCACACACACAGTATAAGCTTTAAAACAAACAATTTAATGTGGTACAAAGCAATGATGCTTGTGAAGCTTGGTTGAGGTGGGGAAGTCAGGGAGTGGGATATTTCCCAGGGAATGACTTGCTGCTAAATGATGAACTAGCACTCGGCTGAGCCCTCAAGGGTTAACACATTGTTTTTAACGTAGCCTCACGCTCTACAAGGGAGCACAAATGGAGAGAGGGGAGCTAAGGTACAGGAGTCGGGGGATGGGGACACCCTAACATTAACACCCCTCTTCCCCCCCACCTCCTGCACAGCAAGCAGGAGGCTCCCAGGAGCAGCTCCAAGGCAGAGAGCAGGAGCAGCACCTGCCGGACAAGTGATAGGCTGCTGGGCAGGTGCTGCACAGGGAACTTAGGAGAGCTGCCGGGGGCTGCCGGGCCAGCCTGGTTCCAAGCCCCCACCAGCTAGTTCCAACGGGCTGCTCTTTCTGCAAGCAGTGGACAAAGGGTTATAACGGAGCATGCGCAACTGTAAATGAGCATATTCTCTAACTGATCAGCAACAAAACAACGTTAACTGGGACAAGTTTAAGTGATGCTTTACTGTACAGGAGTCTAATAGCCACACAATGACCAGTCCTGCTCCCCTTGAAATTGGGTCAAAATTTCCTTTGCATTCAGTGGGAACAGGATCGAGCCAATAATACTTCATTTCCATTTGATGTAAAACCAGCCCCTGACAACTACTTTGTCTTTGGATTTTGAGTGTGCTCAATTTAAGGCAAATTATCTGTATTTGCGAATGGGGTGTGTGTGTGTGTCTGTCTCTTGCTCTTCTATAAAAGGCTGTTTGCAAATGACTCCTTGCTGCCTGCAAACTCTCCTTGGAAAAGTAATGAGTGAACATCTGTGGATCTGGAAAAAATGGTTAAAAGAAAAGAAATAATGTCCTAGGGTCAGATTAACAAACAAGCTTAGGCACTGAAATATGCAGCTAGCCACCTAGCGCGGTTTACAAAAGCAGCTAGGTAAGTTACGCCCCTAACTCCCATTGACTTGCCCTGGCTGCACTCTGAATGCTATAAATTTGCATTAGAAACGTTTACTTTGCACTCTTCCTTTCTGTCCATCCAGCTTTTAACATTAATTGATAGCATCTGAAAACCGCTGTCCCGGCTATGCAGGCTGAGTCCCTTGATCCTGTCCTCATGTCTAGGAATGGAAGCAACACTCCGCAGCATTTCTCTGCAGATCCCTTGCTTTCTCTACCATGCTGAGTTTTCTTATTGCTGTTAGCTATGTACGGTTTTCCCCACATCTTATCAGCAGACTTATGGAAGCCACCTGCAGAGCAGTGGTAAGCCTGCTATTCTTAAATGGTTTGCCCAAGGTGTTGGGCTCTGTCAGAGGGGTTGGAGCAAATGCGGTTGTATCGCAGAGTTTGGCTGTAGACAATGGCTCGTGTGGTGTGGTCAGGGTGAAAGCTGGCTGCTCGGCAGCTCTCCAACACCACTTTCTACAAGGCACTGATCCCACTGAGAGTTACCAAAAGAAACTACAGCATTTGCTCAAGAAACTCCCTGAAAAAGCACAAGATCAAATCCGCACAGACACACCCCACCCCTGGAACCTCGACCTGGGGTATTCTATCTACTACCCAAGATCCATAAACCTGGAAATCCTGGGCGCCCTATCATCTCAGGCATTGGCACCCTGACAGCAGGATTGTCTGCCTATGTAGACTCCTTCCTCAGGCCCTACGCTACCAGCACTCCCAGCTAGCTTCGAGACACCACTGACTTCCTGAGGAAACTACAATCCATCGGTGATCTTCCTGATAACACCATCCTGGCCACTATGGATGTAGAAGCCCTCTACACCAACATTCCACACAAAGATGGACTACAAGCCATCAAGAACACTATCCCCAATAATCTCACGGCTAACCTGGTGGCTGAACTTTGTGACTTTGTCCTTACCCATAACTATTTTACATTTGGGGACAATGTATACCTTCAAATCAGCGGCACTGCTATGGGTACCCGCATGGCCCCACAGCATGCCAACTTTTTTATGGCTGACTTAGAACAACGCTTCCTCAGCTCTCGTCCCCTAACACCCCTACTCTACTTGCGCTATATTGATGACCTCTTCATCAGCTGGACCCATGGAAAAGAAGCCCTTGAGGAATTCCACCATGATTTCAACAATTTCCTTCCCACCATCAACCTCAGCCTGGTACAGTCCACGCAAGAGATCCTCTTCCTGGACTTTACTAGTGCTAATAAACGATGGTCACGTAAATACCACCCTATACCGGAAGCCTACTGACCGCTATTCCTACCTACATGCCTCCAGCTTTCACCCTGACCACACCACACGATCCACCGTCTACAGCCAAGCTCTGCGATACAACCGCATTTGCTCCGACCCCTCAGACAGAGCCCAACACCTACAAGATCTCTATCAAGCATTCTTACAACTACAGTACCCACCTGCGGAAGTGAAGAAACAGATTGACAGAGCCAGAAGAGTCCCCAGAAGTCACCTACTACAGGACAGGCCTAACAAAGAAAATAACAGAACGCCACTAGCTGTCACCTTCAGCCCCCAACTAAAACCCCTCCAACGCATTATGAAGGATCTACAACCTATCCTGAAGGATGACCCCACACTCTCACAAGTCTTGGGAGACAGGCCAGTCCTTGCCTAAAGACAGCCCCCCCAACCTGAAACAAATACTCACCAGCAACCACATATCACACAACAGAACCACTAACCCAGGAACCTATCCTTGCAACAAAGCCCGTTGCCAACTGTGCCCACATATCTATTCAGGGGACACCATCACAGGGCCTAATAACATCAGCCACACGATCAGAGGCTCGTTCACCTGCACATCCACCAATGTGATATACGCATTCACGTGCCAGCAATGCCCCTCTGCCATGTACACTGGTCAAACTGGACAGTCTCTACATAAAAGAATAAATGGACACAAATCAGATGTCAAGAATTATAACATTCATAAACCAGTCGGAGAACACGTCAATCTCTCTGGTCACGCGATTACAGACATGAAAGTTGCAATATTACAACAAAAATACTTCAAATCCAGACTCCAGTGAGAGACTGCTGAATTGGAATTCATTTGCAAATTGGATACAATTAACTTAGGCTTGAATAGAGACTGGGAGTGGCTAAGTCATTATGCAAGGTAATCTATTCCCCCTTGTTTTTTTCCTCCCCCCCCCCCCCTCCAACCGTTGTTGTTAAACCCTGGATTTGTGCTGGAAATGGCCCAACTTGATTATGATACACATTGTAAGGAGAATGATCACTTTAGATAAGCTATTACCAGCAGGAGAGTGGGGTGCGGGGAGGTATTTTTTCACGCTTTGTGTGTATAGCAAGATCTTCTACACTTTCCACTGTATGCATCCGGTGAAGTGAGCTGTAGCTCACGAACGCTTATGCTCAAATAAATTGGTTAGTCTCTAAGGTGCCACAAATACACCTTTTCTTTTTGCGAAAACAGACTAACACGGCTGTTACGCTGAACACTGATGGGGTGTCATACAGTTGTGCTTTGCCCTTCGGTAAGGCTTTCCATGCTAAATGGTTGTATTATTCCAATCCCTCCACTCAGCTCAGATTGCACCTCTGACAATAATGGGGGAGAGCAAGGGCTGCTGCTTCCCTATCTGAGAGTATGGCTACACTATGAAATTAGGTCCAATTTATAGAAGTTGGTTTTTTAAAAATCATTTTTATAGAGTCGATTGTGTGTGTCCTCACACAAAATGCTCTAAGTGCATTGCTTCCACAGTACCGAGGCTAGCGTCGACTGCTGGAGCATTGCACTGTGGGTAACTATCCCACAGAACCCGCAGTCTCCGCCACCCATTGGAATTCTGGGTTGAGATCCCAAGGCCTAATGGGGCAAAAACATTGTCATGGGTGGTTCTGGGTACATGTCGTCAGGCCCGCCCTCCCTCTGTGAAAGCAACGGCAGACAATTGTTTCGCGCCTTTTTTCCTGGGTTACCTGTGCAGACGCCATACCACGGCAAGCATGGAGCCTGCTCAGCTCACTGTCACTGGATGTCTCCTGGGTGCTGGCAGACGCAGTACTGCATTGCTACACAGCAGCAGCTCATTGCCTTGTGGCAGCGGACAGTGCAGTAGGCCTGATAACTATCGTCATCATGTCCTAACTGCTCTTGGCTGCCTTGGTAAGATCGGTCAGGAGCGCTTGGGCAGACGTGGGCACAGGGACTGAAATAGGAGTGACTCGACCAGGTCATACTCTTTAGTCCTGCCGGCAGTCGTATTGCACCATCTTCTGCCGAGCAGCCAGGAGAGGAGGATGGCTAGCAGTCCTATTGCACCATCTGCTGGCAGCCAAAGATGTAAAGGATAGATGGAGTGGATCAAAACAAGAAATAGACCAGACCTGTTTTGTATTCATTTGCTCCCTCCCTCTGTGAAATCAATGGTCGACAATCATTTCGGTGAGAGCTGCCAGGGGCATCTTGAAAAGTTCAATGGAGATTCAGTCCTCCTTGGAAACGGGAGGAAAGGATCGCTCAGTGGGTTGAGCATTGGCTTGCTCAACCCAAGGTTTTGAGTTCAATCCTTGAGGGGGCCATTCTGTGTCACAGTTGTTTTTGTTTCTCCTTGATGTAAAGCCACCCCCTTTGTTGATTTTAATTCCCTGTAAGCCATGTCATCAGTCGCCCTTCCCTCTGTCAGAGCAACGGCAGACAACCGTTCCATGCCTTTTTTCCATGCAGACGCCATACCACGGCAAGCCTGGAGCCCACTCAGACCACTTTGGCATTTAGGAGCACATTAAACACCACACGCATTATCCAGCAGTATATGCAACACCAGAACCTGCCAAAGCGAAACCAGGCAAGTAGGCGACGTCAGCATAGTGATGAGGACATGGACTCAGACTTCTCTCACAGCACAGGCCCTGCCAATGCATGCATCATGGTGCTAATGGGGCAGGTTTGTGCGGTGGAACGCTGATTCTGGGCTCGGGAAACAAGCACAGACTGGTGGGACCGCATAGTGTTGCGGGTCCGGGACGATTCCCAATGGCTGCGAAACTTTCGCATGCGTAAGGGCACTTTCATGGAACTTTGTGACTTGCTTTCCCCTGCCCTGAAGCGCCAGAATACCCAGATGAGAGCAGCCCTCACAGCTGAGAAGCGAGTGGCAATAGCCCTATGGAAGCTTGCAATGCCAGACAGCTACCGGTCAGTCGGGAATCAATTTGGAGTGGGCAAATCTACTGTGGGGCTGCTGTGATACAAGTAGCCAATGCAAGCAAAGATTTGCTGATATCAAGGGTAGTGACCCTGGGAAATGTGCAGGTCATAGCGGATGGCTTTGCTGCAATGGGATTCGTAACTGTGGTGGGGCAATACACGGAACCCGTATCCCTATCTTGGTACCAGAGCACCAAGCCGGCGAGTACATAAACCGCAAGGGGTACTTTTCAATAGTGCTGCAAGCACTGGTGGATCACAAGGGACGTTTCACCAACGTCAGCGTGGGATGGCGGGGAAAGGTGCATGACGCTCGCATCTTCAGGAACTCTGGTCTGTTTCAAAGGCTGCAGGAAGAGACTTTCTTCCCAGACCAGAAAATAACTGTTGGGGATCTTGAAATGCCTAGTTCTCCTTGGGGACCCGGCCTACCCCTTAATGCCCTGGCGCATGAAGCCGTACACAGGCAGCCTGGACAGTAGTCAGGAGCTGTTCAACTACAGGCTGAGCAAGTGCAGAATGGGGGTAGAGTGTGCATTGGGACATTTAAATGGTCGCTGGTGCAGTTTACTGACTCAGTTAGACCTCAGCGAAACCAATATTCCCATTGTTATTACTGCTTGCTGTGCACTCCACAATATCTGTGAGAGTAAGGGGGAGACATTTATGACGGGGTGGGAGCTCAACCATACGCTGGAGCATATTAGTTTGATCCTCCACCAGCCTCAGCATTGAATCCTGCCTTCTCTCACCATGCTGCCGCCACCTAGCATCTTCAGCCCGCCACTTACTCTGGTGTTCATTTTGTACTTTCCTGCATTCTGACATTGTCTGCCTCCATGCATTCGTCTGTGCTCTGGCAGTGTGGGAGGACAGCATGCGGTCAGAGAACGTTTCACTGCGAGTGTGGTTTTTTTCGCCTTCTAATCTTCGCTAGCCTCTGGGAAGCAGAAGTTCCTGTGATCCTTGCAACACATGCAGCTGGTGGAGGAAAAGAAAAGAAAAAGAGACTGTGGTATTTAAAAAAGACACCTTTTCTAGAACAATGGGTACTCTTTCACAGTAAACCTTGCTGTTAACATGACACATATAGCACATGTGCTTTCATTACAAGGTTGCATTTTGCCTCCTCCACCACGTGGCTAACATCGGGGAACACATCTGTTCAGCCACAGGCAAACAGCCCAGCAGGAACGGGCACCTCTGAATGTCCCCTTAAGAAAAGCACCGTATTTCAACCAGGTGACATGAATTATATCACTCTCCTGAGGGTAACACAGAGAGATAAAGAACGGATGTTGTTTGAACGCCAGCAAACATACAGTGCAATGCTTTGTTGTACAATGATTCCCGACTACGTGCTACTGGCCTGGTGTGATAAAGTGTCCTACTATGGTGGACAGAATAAGGCTGCCCTCCCCAGAAACCTTTTGCAAAGGCTTTGGGAGTACATCCAGGGGAGCTTTATGGAGATGTCCCTGGAGGATTTCCACTCCATCCCCAGACACGTTAACACAGACTTTTCCAGTAGCTGTACTGGCCATGAATGCCAGGGCAAATTAATCATTAAAGACACTTGCTTTAAAACCATGTATACTATTTAAAAAGGTACACTCACCAGAGGTCCCTTCTCCGCCTGGCGGGTCCGGGAGGCAGCCTTGGGTGGGTTCGGGCGGTACTGGCTCCAGGTCCAGGGTGAGAAACAGTTCCTGGCTGTTGGGAAAACTGGTTTCTCCGCTTGCTTGCTGTGAGCCATCTACAACCTCCTCCTCCTCATCCTCGTCCCCAAAACCTGCTTCCGTGTTGCCTCCCTCTCCATTGACGGAGTCAAAGCACACGGTTGGGGTAGTGGTGTCTGAACCACCTAAAATGGCATGCAGTTCATCATAGAAGTGGCATGTTTGGGGCGCTGACCCGGAGCGGCCATTTGCCTCTCTGGTTTTCTGGTAGGCTTGCCTCAGCTCCTTAAGTTTCACGAGGCACTGCTTCAGGTCCCTATTTCTCAGCCCCCTCCTCTTCCAGTCTTAGATTCTCTCTTTTTCTCCTAAATGCTGATTACAGCTGGTTGAAACTTGGAATTTCTATTTCCCAGGACATTTCAAAATTCCTGAGAAATAGAAACCTGTTTTGGAAATTATGTCCAAATGTCATCTGTTCCATTACAACACAAACAGGAGACGTTTTTATCCTAGGAAGTAAGATAATGTGTTTCAATTTGTAGTAAGTACGAGCTTTCCTTCATGTTTAAAAAAAGAGAATATTTTGACTATTCTATAATGATCTGACCTAACATACGGCCATGTCACACAACGCACTATTGTTACTGCCATGTCATGTCAGGCATTGTAAAAAGAAAAAGAAAAAAGAAACTACATTTCTAAATGACATTTTCATTGTAATACAAAATTTTTACTTTTTCCACAAGCCTTGGAAAATGTATTTTCTGGGGAAAATTTGTTTTGACAGGAATTTTCATTAAAATTGATACAATTTTGAAAAGCTTTCAGTTTCCTCAAATGGTATTTTCTGATAGAAAACTATTTTGACAAAAATGTCAAACTGGTTCTAATCAGGACAGTGCTCTGAACTGTTACCCGAAATTGGGCCAGCTAGTAAGCTTAGGGAGGACTAATGACCCACCAGACTTTGGCAGAAAGCGGCACATTTTTTTATACTGATAGCTAAGCTCAAAAGAAGGGGGGTGTGTGTGAGGGGGTATCACACTCACATACTCACGCTTCCAGGACAGGCACAGCGCTGGAGATGTCAGGATCCTTCCAGGTAAGTGTTCCACAGCGCAGTGATGGATGGTGCGATGAAGGTAAGTCTTCCCGAGGCACGATGGAATGCAACGCGGCGAACCATTGGCCAGGCGGTTCGGGCGAAGGGCCTTCACGGCACATGGCCCATTCCCCTTTTAAGGACCTGCTCCTCATGGCCTGCGACTAGAGATGACTTGGCCGTATCTGCTTGGTCACACTCCACATCAGGCAGTGTCCATGCAGTGGGTGTGTGAGCTCTGCCTAATTAGAGTCCCAGACACCTTGTCTACCTGGGAGCTCTTCTGACCTTCCAGCTGTTCAACCAGCCCATTCAGCCCACAAGCATTCCAAGAGGGAGGAGGAGCGGGGAAAGCCACTTCACAGGTATTCAAAGAGGGAGAGAAGACAAAAATCGGGGTGGGGTGGGGAGGGCGTGTAACAGACCTTTTGAGCATACAGGTTATACATAGCAAACAGATCACTGCTGCTCCTACAACATGAACCAGTATGTCAAAGTTGTGTGTTTCTATCACGCAGCCATTCCTGAGTCTTTGCTGCCACTGTGTGACCATTTCTTTTCTTGCACTTAATTTTCCATCCTCGCTGTGGATGGAATGGATGGAGGAGCTTAGCAACTGTCCCATTAAAGCTGAGCAGAGTTTTCTGTGTAAGAGACAATTTTTCAAAGTGTTTTTATGACTATTTAGGGAATCGATGTGTGTACAGAATATGAATCCTGGTTAAGTTTATGCAATTGCTATATTATTGAATGCCTCAATCCTGTTAACCATGGGCTAACAAGCTCCTGACATGTATCACTTACTCTGTAAGAAGCTAAAGAACAAAAGACGTCCTTAACCTTAACAACTGTGCTCTGAGCAAACCATAGGTATGCGAAGGCGGTTGCCTGTGCTGGAAAACCAATTCAACCAAGTTCAACGGGCGGGCAAGTGGAAAATCCCCCAAAAGGAAAACAGAGGGACAGAGGTGTCACAGTAGAGGGTTAAAAGGAGAACCAAAGATGCAGGCTTTTGAAGGGGGAAGGAAACTTTTTGACAACAGGTACAGCCAAAGTCGAAGGAAGCTGGCTGGGGAGAGAGAGAGGGGAGACGCCATGTTCCAGAGGGGAAGGCATGAAGAGAGAGGTCCATGAGAGGGGATGTGGAATCCTGAAAGGACATTGTCCCAAATCCAGAAGACCATTCCAGAGTGGTGAGGAAACCAAGGCAGGCAAACGGGAACAGGTGTTTTATTGTTGTGTATAGATCGGTATTTTTCTTGTGCTGTCTAAAGTCAAGAGTGATTGGGTTTGGAACCCCTTTGCAAAGCCCGGGTGTCTATTTGTTTCCTTTCTCACATGTCCCTGAGGAGCTGATGTGTAAATCCAGAGTGACCACAAGGTTGGAGGAATCAGCATTGGTCCTGGGAGGTGTATGGCACCTGAGCTGCAGGGCCTCGTTTCCATGAAGGGATAACAGTGTCTGTGCACAGGAAGTGTACGAGAGTGGCCAAGGGGAGAGATGGTGTTGGAGCCTACTCAGACTTAGAGAAGCTTACGGCCCGTGGCTCCAGTGTGGCGAGGCCCAAGCCCAGCAGCACAATGACTGTCCAGCAGGGGGAGCTCAACTAGGGCTGTGATAGTTCTATTAGCTACATACATAATCAGATACTCTTGAAAATTGCTCTGACAGTTGGGGGGGCTGGAGTCAGGAGTGAAAATAAGGGGGTACAGGCCCGTACACCATACCAGTACACATTGTAAGGAGAATGATCACTTTAACATCACTGCCCCTTTTGCACCCCAGATCAGCAGCCCTGACGGCTCCCTACCAATTTAAGAAAAATTTGGCCCCTTCCAGGGTGCAGCGCAATGCCGCCTGCCTTAGCACCCCTGCTGCGCTGCTGACCGGGAGCCACCTGAGGTAAGCCCACGTCCCAACCCCAATCCTCTGCCCCAGGCCCGAGCCCCCCCAAACCCAGAGCCCGCCTCCTGCACCCCAAACCCCACATCCCTGAGCCCATCCCGCAGCTGTCAAGCCCAACCCTCTGTCCCAGCCCTGAGCCCCTCCCACACCCCAAACCCTTCAGCTCCAGTTCTGTTAGGTAGCAGGCATCAAAAAATTTCTTCAACTGGGTCACCAGAAAACATGTTTATATATATGTCTTTCTAGATACATACACACGCGCGCACACACACAGTATAAGCTTTAAAACAAACAATTTAATGTGGTACAAAGCAATGATGCTTGTGAAGCTTGGTTGAGGTGGGGAAGTCAGGGAGTGGGATATTTCCCAGGGAATGACTTGCTGCTAAATGATGAACTAGCACTTGGCTGAGCCCTCAAGGGTTAACACATTGTTTTTAACGTAGCCTCACGCTCTACAAGGGAGCACAAATGGAGAGAGGGGAGCTAAGGTACAGGAGTCGGGGGATGGGGACACCCTAACATTAACACCCCTCTTCCCCCCCACCTCCTGCACAGCAAGCAGGAGGCTCCCAGGAGCAGCTCCAAGGCAGAGAGCAGGAGCAGCACCTGCCGGACAAGTGATAGGCTGCTGGGCAGGTGCTGCACAGGGAACTTAGGAGAGCTGCCGGGGGCTGCCGGGCCAGCCTGGTTCCAAGCCCCCACCAGCTAGTTCCAACGGGCTGCTCTTTCTGCAAGCAGTGGACAAAGGGTTATAACGGAGCATGCGCAACTGTAAATGAGCATATTCTCTAACTGATCAGCAACAAAACAACGTTAACTGGGACAAGTTTAAGTGATGCTTTACTGTACAGGAGTCTAATAGCCACACAATGACCAGTCCTGCTCCCCTTGAAATTGGGTCAAAATTTCCTTTGCATTCAGTGGGAACAGGATCGAGCCAATAATACTTCATTTCCATTTGATGTAAAACCAGCCCCTGACAACTACTTTGTCTTTGGATTTTGAGTGTGCTCAATTTAAGGCAAATTATCTGTATTTGCGAAAGGGGTGTGTGTGTGTGTGTGTGTGTGTGTCTGTCTCTTGCTCTTCTATAAAAGGCTGTTTGCAAATGACTCCTTGCTGCCTGCAAACTCTCCTTGGAAAAGTAATGAGTGAACATCTGTGGATCTGGAAAAAATGGTTAAAAGAAAAGAAATAATGTCCTAGGGTCAGATTAACAAACAAGCTTAGGCACTGAAATATGCAGCTAGCCACCTAGCGCGGTTTACAAAAGCAGCTAGGTAAGTTACGCCCCTAACTCCCATTGACTTGCCCTGGCTGCACTCTGAATGCTATAAATTTGCATTAGAAACGTTTACTTTGCACTCTTCCTTTCTGTCCATCCAGCTTTTAACATTAATTGATAGCATCTGAAAACCGCTGTCCCGGCTATGCAGGCTGAGTCCCTTGATCCTGTCCTCATGTCTAGGAATGGAAGCAACACTCCGCAGCATTTCTCTGCAGATCCCTTGCTTTCTCTACCATGCTGAGTTTTCTTATTGCTGTTAGCTATGTACGGTTTTCCCCACATCTTATCAGCAGACTTATGGAAGCCACCTGCAGAGCAGTGGTAAGCCTGCTATTCTTAAATGGTTTGCCCAAGGTGTTGGGCTCTGTCAGAGGGGTTGGAGCAAATGCGGTTGTATCGCAGAGTTTGGCTGTAGACAATGGCTCGTGTGGTGTGGTCAGGGTGAAAGCTGGCTGCTCGGCAGCTCTCCAACACCACTTTCTACAAGGCACTGATCCCACTGAGAGTTACCAAAAGAAACTACAGCATTTGCTCAAGAAACTCCCTGAAAAAGCACAAGATCAAATCCGCACAGACACACCCCACCCCTGGAACCTCGACCTGGGGTATTCTATCTACTACCCAAGATCCATAAACCTGGAAATCCTGGGCGCCCTATCATCTCAGGCATTGGCACCCTGACAGCAGGATTGTCTGCCTATGTAGACTCCTTCCTCAGGCCCTACGCTACCAGCACTCCCAGCTAGCTTCGAGACACCACTGACTTCCTGAGGAAACTACAATCCATCGGTGATCTTCCTGATAACACCATCCTGGCCACTATGGATGTAGAAGCCCTCTACACCAACATTCCACACAAAGATGGACTACAAGCCATCAAGAACACTATCCCCAATAATCTCACGGCTAACCTGGTGGCTGAACTTTGTGACTTTGTCCTTACCCATAACTATTTTACATTTGGGGACAATGTATACCTTCAAATCAGCGGCACTGCTATGGGTACCCGCATGGCCCCACAGCATGCCAACTTTTTTATGGCTGACTTAGAACAACGCTTCCTCAGCTCTCGTCCCCTAACACCCCTACTCTACTTGCGCTATATTGATGACCTCTTCATCATCTGGACCCATGGAAAAGAAGCCCTTGAGGAATTCCACCATGATTTCAACAATTTCCTTCCCACCATCAACCTCAGCCTGGTACAGTCCACGCAAGAGATCCTCTTCCTGGACTTTACTAGTGCTAATAAACGATGGTCACGTAAATACCACCCTATACCGGAAGCCTACTGACCGCTATTCCTACCTACATGCCTCCAGCTTTCACCCTGACCACACCACACGATCCACCATCTACAGCCAAGCTCTGCGATACAACCGCATTTGCTCCGACCCCTCAGACAGAGCCCAACACCTACAAGATCTCTATCAAGCATTCTTACAACTACAGTACCCACCTGCGGAAGTGAAGAAACAGATTGACAGAGCCAGAAGAGTCCCCAGAAGTCACCTACTACAGGACAGGCCTAACAAAGAAAATAACAGAACGCCACTAGCTGTCACCTTCAGCCCCCAACTAAAACCCCTCCAACGCATTATGAAGGATCTACAACCTATCCTGAAGGATGACCCCACACTCTCACAAGTCTTGGGAGACAGGCCAGTCCTTGCCTAAAGACAGCCCCCCCAACCTGAAACAAATACTCACCAGCAACCACATATCACACAACAGAACCACTAACCCAGGAACCTATCCTTGCAACAAAGCCCGTTGCCAACTGTGCCCACATATCTATTCAGGGGACACCATCACAGGGCCTAATAACATCAGCCACACGATCAGAGGCTCGTTCACCTGCACATCCACCAATGTGATATACGCATTCACGTGCCAGCAATGCCCCTCTGCCATGTACACTGGTCAAACTGGACAGTCTCTACATAAAAGAATAAATGGACACAAATCAGATGTCAAGAATTATAACATTCATAAACCAGTCGGAGAACACGTCAATCTCTCTGGTCACGCGATTACAGACATGAAAGTTGCAATATTACAACAAAAATACTTCAAATCCAGACTCCAGTGAGAGACTGCTGAATTGGAATTCATTTGCAAATTGGATACAATTAACTTAGGCTTGAATAGAGACTGGGAGTGGCTAAGTCATTATGCAAGGTAATCTATTCCCCCTTGTTTTTTTCCTCCCCCCCCCCCTCCAACCGTTGTTGTTAAATCCTGGATTTGTGCTGGAAATGGCCCAACTTGATTATGATACACATTGTAAGGAGAATGATCACTTTAGATAAGCTATTACCAGCAGGAGAGTGGGGTGCGGGGAGGTATTTTTTCACGCTTTGTGTGTATAGCAAGATCTTCTACACTTTCCACTGTATGCATCCGGTGAAGTGAGCTGTAGCTCACGAACGCTTATGCTCAAATAAATTGGTTAGTCTCTAAGGTGCCACAAATACACCTTTTCTTTTTGCGAAAACAGACTAACACGGCTGTTACGCTGAACACTGATGGGGTGTCATACAGTTGTGCTTTGCCCTTCGGTAAGGCTTTCCATGCTAAATGGTTGTATTATTCCAATCCCTCCACTCAGCTCAGATTGCACCTCTGACAATAATGGGGGAGAGCAAGGGCTGCTGCTTCCCTATCTGAGAGTATGGCTACACTATGAAATTAGGTCCAATTTATAGAAGTTGGTTTTTTAAAAATCATTTTTATAGAGTCGATTGTGTGTGTCCTCACACAAAATGCTCTAAGTGCATTGCTTCCACAGTACCGAGGCTAGCGTCGACTGCTGGAGCATTGCACTGTGGGTAACTATCCCACAGAACCCGCAGTCTCCGCCACCCATTGGAATTCTGGGTTGAGATCCCAAGGCCTAATGGGGCAAAAACATTGTCATGGGTGGTTCTGGGTACATGTCGTCAGGCCCGCCCTCCCTCTGTGAAAGCAACGGCAGACAATTGTTTCGCGCCTTTTTTCCTGGGTTACCTGTGCAGACGCCATACCACGGCAAGCATGGAGCCTGCTCAGCTCACTGTCACTGGATGTCTCCTGGGTGCTGGCAGACGCAGTACTGCATTGCTACACAGCAGCAGCTCATTGCCTTGTGGCAGCGGACAGTGCAGTAGGCCTGATAACTATCGTCATCATGTCCTAACTGCTCTTGGCTGCCTTGGTAAGATCGGTCAGGAGCGCTTGGGCAGACGTGGGCACAGGGACTGAAATAGGAGTGACTCGACCAGGTCATACTCTTTAGTCCTGCCGGCAGTCGTATTGCACCATCTTCTGCCGAGCAGCCAGGAGAGGAGGATGGCTAGCAGTCCTATTGCACCATCTGCTGGCAGCCAAAGATGTAAAGGATAGATGGAGTGGATCAAAACAAGAAATAGACCAGACCTGTTTTGTATTCATTTGCTCCCTCCCTCTGTGAAATCAATGGTCGACAATCATTTCGGTGAGAGCTGCCAGGGGCATCTTGAAAAGTTCAATGGAGATTCAGTCCTCCTTGGAAACGGGAGGAAAGGATCGCTCAGTGGGTTGAGCATTGGCTTGCTCAACCCAAGGTTTTGAGTTCAATCCTTGAGGGGGCCATTCTGTGTCACAGTTGTTTTTGTTTCTCCTTGATGTAAAGCCACCCCCTTTGTTGATTTTAATTCCCTGTAAGCCATGTCATCAGTCGCCCTTCCCTCTGTCAGAGCAACGGCAGACAACCGTTCCACGCCTTTTTTCCATGCAGACGCCATACCACGGCAAGCCTGGAGCCCACTCAGACCACTTTGGCATTTAGGAGCACATTAAACACCACACGCATTATCCAGCAGTATATGCAACACCAGAACCTGCCAAAGCGAAACCAGGCAAGTAGGCGACGTCAGCATAGTGATGAGGACATGGACTCAGACTTCTCTCACAGCACAGGCCCTGCCAATGCATGCATCATGGTGCTAATGGGGCAGGTTTGTGCGGTGGAACGCTGATTCTGGGCTCGGGAAACAAGCACAGACTGGTGGGACCGCATAGTGTTGCGGGTCCGGGACGATTCCCAATGGCTGCGAAACTTTCGCATGCGTAAGGGCACTTTCATGGAACTTTGTGACTTGCTTTCCCCTGCCCTGAAGCGCCAGAATACCCAGATGAGAGCAGCCCTCACAGCTGAGAAGCAAGTGGCAATAGCCCTATGGAAGCTTGCAATGCCAGACAGGTACTGGTCAGTCGGGAATCAATTTGGAGTGGGCAAATCTACTGTGGGGCTGCTGTGATACAAGTAGCAAATGCAAGCAAAGATTTGCTGATATCAAGGGTAGTGACCCTGGGAAATGTGCAGGTCATAGCGGATGGCTTTGCTGCAATGGGATTCGTAACTGTGGTGGGGCAATACACGGAACCCGTATCCCTATCTTGGTACCAGAGCACCAAGCCGGCGAGTACATAAACCGCAAGGGGTACTTTTCAATAGTGCTGCAAGCACTGGTGGATCACAAGGGACGTTTCACCAACGTCAGCGTGGGATGGCGGGGAAAGGTGCATGACGCTCGCATCTTCAGGAACTCTGGTCTGTTTCAAAGGCTGCAGGAAGAGACTTTCTTCCCAGACCAGAAAATAACTGTTGGGGATCTTGAAATGCCTAGTTCTCCTTGGGGACCCGGCCTACCCCTTAATGCCCTGGCGCATGAAGCCGTACACAGGCAGCCTGGACAGTAGTCAGGAGCTGTTCAACTACAGGCTGAGCAAGTGCAGAATGGGGGTAGAGTGTGCATTGGGACATTTAAATGGTCGCTGGTGCAGTTTACTGACTCAGTTAGACCTCAGCGAAACCAATATTCCCATTGTTATTACTGCTTGCTGTGCACTCCACAATATCTGTGAGAGTAAGGGGGAGACATTTATGACGGGGTGGGAGCTCAACCATACGCTGGAGCATATTAGTTTGATCCTCCACCAGCCTCAGCATTGAATCCTGCCTTCTCTCACCATGCTGCCGCCACCTAGCATCTTCAGCCCGCCACTTACTCTGGTGTTCATTTTGTACTTTCCTGCATTCTGACATTGTCTGCCTCCATGCATTCGTCTGTGCTCTGGCAGTGTGGGAGGACAGCATGCGGTCAGAGAACGTTTCACTGCGAGTGTGGTTTTTTTCGCCTTCTAATCTTCGCTAGCCTCTGGGAAGCAGAAGTTCCTGTGATCCTTGCAACACATGCAGCTGATGGAGGAAAAGAAAAGAAAAAGAGACTGTGGTATTTAAAAAAGACACCTTTTCTAGAACAATGGGTACTCTTTCACAGTAAACCTTGCTGTTAACATGACACATATAGCACATGTGCTTTCATTACAAGGTTGCATTTTGCCTCCTCCACCACGTGGCTAACATCGGGGAACACATCTGTTCAGCCACAGGCAAACAGCCCAGCAGGAACGGGCACCTCTGAATGTCCCCTTAAGAAAAGCACCGTATTTCAACCAGGTGACATGAATTATATCACTCTCCTGAGGGTAACACAGAGAGATAAAGAACGGATGTTGTTTGAACGCCAGCAAACATACAGTGCAATGCTTTGTTCTGCAATGATTCCCGACTACGTGCTACTGGCCTGGTGTGATAAAGTGTCCTACTATGGTGGACAGAATAAGGCTGCCCTCCCCAGAAACCTTTTGCAAAGGCTTTGGGAGTACATCCAGGGGAGCTTTATGGAGATGTCCCTGGAGGATTTCCACTCCATCCCCAGACACGTTAACACAGACTTTTCCAGTAGCTGTACTGGCCATGAATGCCAGGGCAAATTAATCATTAAAGACACTTGCTTTAAAACCATGTATACTATTTAAAAAGGTACACTCACCAGAGGTCCCTTCTCCGCCTGGCGGGTCCGGGAGGCAGCCTTGGGTGGGTTCGGGCGGTACTGGCTCCAGGTCCAGGGTGAGAAACAGTTCCTGGCTGTTGGGAAAACTGGTTTCTCCGCTTGCTTGCTGTGAGCCATCTACAACCTCCTCCTCATCATCCTCGTCCCCAAAACCTGCTTCCGTGTTGCCTCCCTCTCCATTGACGGAGTCAAAGCACACGGTTGGGGTAGTGGTGTCTGAACCACCTAAAATGGCATGCAGCTCATCATAGAAGTGGCATGTTTGGGGCGCTGACCCGGAGCGGCCATTTGCCTCTCTGGTTTTCTGGTAGGCTTGCCTCAGCTCCTTAAGTTTCACGAGGCACTGCTTCAGGTCCCTATTTCTCAGCCCCCTCCTCTTCCAGTCTTAGATTCTCTCTTTTTCTCCTAAATGCTGATTACAGCTGGTTGAAACTTGGAATTTCTATTTCCCAGGACATTTCAAAATTCCTGAGAAATAGAAACCTGTTTTGGAAATTATGTCCAAATGTCATCTGTTCCATTACAACACAAACAGGAGACGTTTTTATCCTAGGAAGTAAGATAATGTGTTTCAATTTGTAGTAAGTACGAGCTTTCCTTCATGTTTAAAAAAAGAGAATATTTTGACTATTCTATAATGATCTGACCTAACATACGGCCATGTCACACAATGCACTATTGTTACTGCCATGTCATGTCAGGCATTGTAAAAAGAAAAAGAAAAAAGAAACTACATTTCTAAATGACATTTTCATTGTAATACAAAATTTTTACTTTTTCCACAAGCCTTGGAAAATGTATTTTCTGGGGAAAATTTGTTTTGACAGGAATTTTCATTAAAATTGATACAATTTTGAAAAGCTTTCAGTTTCCTCAAATGGTATTTTCTGATAGAAAACTATTTTGACAAAAATGTCAAACTGGTTCTAATCAGGACAGTGCTCTGAACTGTTACCCGAAATTGGGCCAGCTAGTAAGCTTAGGGAGGACTAATGACCCACCAGACTTTGGCAGAAAGCGGCACATTTTTTTATACTGATAGCTAAGCTCAAAAGAAGGGGGGGGGTGGTGTGAGGGGGTATCACACTCACATACTCACGCTTCCAGGACAGGCACAGCGCTGGAGATGTCAGGATCCTTCCAGGTAAGTGTTCCACAGCGCAGTGATGGATGGTGCGATGAAGGTAAGTCTTCCCGAGGCACGATGGAATGCAACGCGGCGAACCATTGGCCAGGCGGTTCGGGCGAAGGGCCTTCACGGCACATGGCCCATTCCCCTTTTAAGGACCTGCTCCTCATGGCCTGCGACTAGAGATGACTTGGCCGTATCTGCTTGGTCACACTCCACATCAGGCAGTGTCCATGCAGTGGGTGTGTGAGCTCTGCCTAATTAGAGTCCCAGACACCTTGTCTACCTGGGAGCTCTTCTGACCTTCCAGCTGTTCAACCAGCCCATTCAGCCCACAAGCATTCCAAGAGGGAGGAGGAGCGGGGAAAGCCACTTCACAGGTATTCAAAGAGGGAGAGAAGACAAAAATCGGGGTGGGGTGGGGAGGGCGTGTAACAGACCTTTTGAGCATACAGGTTATACATAGCAAACAGATCACTGCTGCTCCTACAACATGAACCAGTATGTCAAAGTTGTGTGTTTCTATCATGCAGCCATTCCTGAGTCTTTGCTGCCACTGTGTGACCATTTCTTTTCTTGCACTTAATTTTCCATCCTCGCTGTGGATGGAATGGATGGAGGAGCTTAGCAACTGTCCCATTAAAGCTGAGCAGAGTTTTCTGTGTAAGAGACAATTTTTCAAAGTGTTTTTATGACTATTTAGGGAATCGGTGTGTGTACAGAATATGAATCCTGGTTAAGTTTATGCAATTGCTATATTATTGAATGCCTCAATCCTGTTAACCATGGGCTAACAAGCTCCTGACATGTATCACTTACTCTGTAAGAAGCTAAAGAACAAAAGACGTCCTTAACCTTAACAACTGTGCTCTGAGCAAACCATAGGTATGCGAAGGCGGTTGCCTGTGCTGGAAAACCAATTCAACCAAGTTCAACGGGCGGGCAAGTGGAAAATCCCCCAAAAGGAAAACAGAGGGACAGAGGTGTCACAGTAGAGGGTTAAAAGGAGAACCAAAGATGCAGGCTTTTGAAGGGGGAAGGAAACTTTTTGACAACAGGTACAGCCAAAGTCAAAGGAAGCTGGCTGGGGAGAGAGAGAGGGGAGACGCCATGTTCCAGAGGGGAAGGCATGAAGAGAGAGGTCCATGAGAGGGGATGTGGAATCCTGAAAGGACATTGTCCCAAATCCAGAAGACCATTCCAGAGTGGTGAGGAAACCAAGGCAGGCAAACGGGAACAGGTGTTTTATTGTTGTGTATAGATCGGTATTTTTCTTGTGCTGTCTAAAGTCAAGAGTGATTGGGTTTGGAACCCCTTTGCAAAGCCCGGGTGTCTATTTGTTTCCTTTCTCACATGTCCCTGAGGAGCTGATGTGTAAATCCAGAGTGACCACAAGGTTGGAGGAATCAGCATTGGTCCTGGGAGGTGTATGGCACCTGAGCTGCAGGGCCTCGTTTCCATGAAGGGATAACAGTGTCTGTGCACAGGAAGTGTACGAGAGTGGCCAAGGGGAGAGATGGTGTTGGAGCCTACTCAGACTTAGAGAAGCTTACGGCCCGTGGCTCCAGTGTGGCGAGGCCCAAGCCCAGCAGCACAATGACTGTCCAGCAGGGGGAGCTCAACTAGGGCTGTGATAGTTCTATTAGCTACATACATAATCAGATACTCTTGAAAATTGCTCTGACAGTTGGGGGGGCTGGAGTCAGGAGTGAAAATAAGGGGGTACAGGCCCGTACACCATACCAGTACACATTGTAAGGAGAATGATCACTTTAACATCACTGCCCCTTTTGCACCCCAGATCAGCAGCCCTGACGGCTCCCTACCAATTTAAGAAAAATTTGGCCCCTTCCAGGGTGCAGCGCAATGCCGCCTGCCTTAGCACCCCTGCTGCGCTGCTGACCGGGAGCCACCTGAGGTAAGCCCACGTCCCAACCCCAATCCTCTGCCCCAGGCCCGAGCCCCCCCAAACCCAGAGCCCGCCTCCTGCACCCCAAACCCCACATCCCTGAGCCCATCCCGCAGCTGTCAAGCCCAACCCTCTGTCCCAGCCCTGAGCCCCTCCCACACCCCAAACCCTTCAGCTCCAGTTCTGTTAGGTAGCAGGCATCAAAAAATTTCTTCAACTGGGTCACCAGAAAACATGTTTATATATATGTCTTTCTAGATACATACACACGCGCGCACACACACAGTATAAGCTTTAAAACAAACAATTTAATGTGGTACAAAGCAATGATGCTTGTGAAGCTTGGTTGAGGTGGGGAAGTCAGGGAGTGGGATATTTCCCAGGGAATGACTTGCTGCTAAATGATGAACTAGCACTCGGCTGAGCCCTCAAGGGTTAACACATTGTTTTTAACGTAGCCTCACGCTCTACAAGGGAGCACAAATGGAGAGAGGGGAGCTAAGGTACAGGAGTCGGGGGATGGGGACACCCTAACATTAACACCCCTCTTCCCCCCCACCTCCTGCACAGCAAGCAGGAGGCTCCCAGGAGCAGCTCCAAGGCAGAGAGCAGGAGCAGCACCTGCCGGACAAGTGATAGGCTGCTGGGCAGGTGCTGCACAGGGAACTTAGGAGAGCTGCCGGGGGCTGCCGGGCCAGCCTGGTTCCAAGCCCCCACCAGCTAGTTCCAACGGGCTGCTCTTTCTGCAAGCAGTGGACAAAGGGTTATAACGGAGCATGCGCAACTGTAAATGAGCATATTCTCTAACTGATCAGCAACAAAACAACGTTAACTGGGACAAGTTTAAGTGATGCTTTACTGTACAGGAGTCTAATAGCCACACAATGACCAGTCCTGCTCCCCTTGAAATTGGGTCAAAATTTCCTTTGCATTCAGTGGGAACAGGATCGAGCCAATAATACTTCATTTCCATTTGATGTAAAACCAGCCCCTGACAACTACTTTGTCTTTGGATTTTGAGTGTGCTCAATTTAAGGCAAATTATCTGTATTTGCGAATGGGGTGTGTGTGTGTGTGTGTGTCTGTCTCTTGCTCTTCTATAAAAGGCTGTTTGCAAATGACTCCTTGCTACCTGCAAACTCTCCTTGGAAAAGTAATGAGTGAACATCTGTGGATCTGGAAAAAATGGTTAAAAGAAAAGAAATAATGTCCTAGGGTCAGATTAACAAACAAGCTTAGGCACTGAAATATGCAGCTAGCCACCTAGCGCGGTTTACAAAAGCAGCTAGGTAAGTTACGCCCCTAACTCCCATTGACTTGCCCTGGCTGCACTCTGAATGCTGTAAATTTGCATTAGAATCATAGAATCATAGAATCTCAGGGTTGGAAGGGACCTCAGAAGGTCATCTAGTCCAACCCCCTGCTCAAAGCAGGACCAATCCCCAATTTTTGCCCCAGATCCCTAAATGGCCCCCTCAAGGATTGAACTCACAACCCTGGGTTTAGCAGGCCAATGCTCAAACCACTGAGCTATCCCTCCCCCCCAACGTTTACTTATATTCATACTAAGAGAAAAGGAAGAGGAAGCAAATGTGAGTTTAATGCAAGAACCCCAGGCATTGCAGAGCCATGTGTCAAATTATATTTTCATATTCAGTCTCCTGTGTTTTTCCTGAAAAAAATCACATCGGGTAGCGCCTGCTACTTTGCACTCTTCCTTTCTGTCCATCCAGCTTTTAACATTAATTGATAGCATCTGAAAACCACTGTCCTGGCTATGCAGGCTGAGTCCCTTGATCCTGTCCTCATGTCTAGGAATGGAAGCAACACTCCGCAGCATTTCTCTGCAGATCCCTTGCTTTCTCTACCATGCTGAGTTTTCTTATTGCTGTTAGCTATGTACGGTTTTCCTCACATCTTATCAGCAGACTTATGGAAGCCACCTGCAGAGCAGTGGTAAGCCTGCTATTCTTAAATGGTTTGCCCAAGAAAAAAAGTTCCTGGCTGGAGGGACATTTCAGCCAGTTTTCCTTTTCATTTGTTTTCTACTACACCACACATATATTTTTATAGTTGTATGTCCCCTTGGAACATGCATAAAGGCTCCGCAATACTCACTGATGGGGTAAAAAGAAAAGGAATACTTGTGCCACCTTTGAGACCTACCAGTTATTTTGAGCATAAGCTTTCATGAGCTACAGCTCACTTCATCGGATGCATACTGTGGAAAAAGTAGAAGATCTTTTTATACACACAAAGCATGAAAAAATACCTCCCCCCACCCCAGTCTCCTGCTGGTAATAGCTTATCTAAAGGGAGCACTCTCCTTACAATGGGTATGATACTTAAGTTGGGCCATTTCCAGCACAAATCCAGGGTTTAACAAGAACTTCGGGGGGGAGGGGGTAGGAAAAAAACAAGGGGAAATAGTTTTACTTTGTGTAATGACCCATCCACTCCCAGTCTCTATTCAAGCCTAAGTTAAATTGTATCCAATTTGCAAATTAATTCCAATTCAGCAGTCTCTCCCTGGAGTCTGGTTTTGAAGTATTTTTGTTGTAATATCGCAACTTCAATGTCTGTAATCGTGTGACCAGAGAGATTGAAGTGTTCTCCTACTGGTTTATGAACGTTATAATTCTTGACATCTGATTTGTGTCCATTTATTCTTTTACGTAGAGACTGTCCAGTTTGACCAGTGTACATGGCAGAGGGGCATTGCTGGCACATGATGGTGTATATAACATTGGTGGATGTGCCTCTGATAGTGTGGCTGATGTTATTAGGCCCTGTGATGGTGTCCCCTGAATAGCTGTGTGGGCACAGTTGGCAACGGGCTTTGTTGCAGAGCTAGGTTCCTGGGTTAGTGGGTCTGTTGTGTGGTAAGTGGTTGCTGGTGAGTATTTGCTTCAGGTTGGGGGGGCTGTCTGTAGGCAAGGCAAGGGAAAGGAGTCCAGGAGAGCTGGCTATATTTCAAGGAATCCCTGTTGAGGTTACAGGGACAAACCATCCCGATGAGTCGAAAGAATAGTAAATATGGCAGGCGACCAGCTTGGCTTAATGGTGATGTTAGGGGGCTTATTCCTTCACCCACTTACTTCCCTGGTCCTTCTCGCATGAAAAGAGAGCAACAATACCCGAAGTCCAAAGGTGCAAACAATTCGATGTTTATTGGGGTGAACTTCCAGCAAGCATGATTCCAGTTTCCTTCCTTAGTATCCTCCTTCCCAGCTCTGACACCACAAAGCCTTACACCTGTGTCCCTGTTCCCATTCCTGCCCTTAGCCAAACATGATTCCAACTTCCTTACTCCCATGTCCCTGTTCCCATTTCCCCCTTTAGCAAAACATGATTCCAATTTTCTTACCCCCATTCCCTGTTCCCATCTCCCCCTTTAGCAAAACATGATTCCAATTTTCTTACCCCCATTCCCTGTTCCCATCTCACACACCCACATGCCCACCCCCATCCACACCCCGTCACTTCCTCATTGACTACAGATTATATAGTAAAACTTGAGTTCTGCTTAGCTATACCTTAACCAATCATTTTCCTGAAATTTAACTAACCAATCCTAACATATTGTAACATGATTATGTAACCAATTATATCCCACCACCTCAATTAGTTTACACCCAGCAAAATTAATTATACAGCAGACAGGAACAATCACAGAACCAGACAGAGATTATACAGACAAACAACAGCAAAGTGGGAACTATAATGACAAAACAATACAGAAGTGAGGATTTCACATCCCAGCTATTGATAAGTGAGTTCTTGCCAGACAGGATGCTATCAAACTAAGTTTCCTTTTACATTTTCTAGGCACTTCCCTTTCTCTGGAGGTGATAGGAATACAATCCTGTCCTGATAGTGCCTAACAGCCCAATAGCACCTTATTTCAATGTGACTAGTTTGGAATGTGAGGATGTGACCGTTCGCTTCCCAGCTTATGGCTGCCTCTGTTGCTTAGCCAAAGGCCTTAGCCTAAGAACAGGGCCTCAGACTGTCACAGTAAGAGAAGGCCCTTACACCAGCAGACAGTGATTTTGATTCTTTCTTTTATACCTCTATCACTAGCCAAGTGATAAGAATACACCTAAATTCTTAGAGTATAGGCCTTTACAGACAGGCCTGAATATCTATATCCTAACACTCCACCCCTTTTTTTTTTCTTTTTCTTTTGGGATCCTCCTGCCCAGGTATCCCTGGAAAAGCATAGGACATATGGTGACACATTTCCTGATAGGGCCAGGCATCAAGGTGGAAGGTGTCGATATTCCATTTGTCCCACTGCCCCTTGTGTAGTATAGTGCCCTGCACCTTCTCTCATACGGGCATACCCCACCTATTCCAATTAGTGTTCCAGACTTCCCATTAGAGTGGGCCTGAGAAGGTTGGGTCCGGGTTGTCTAGTACACTGCAGGGTTTGGAGGGCTTATTACATTCCTAATAGGTTATCTCCCTATGCAACATAACACAAGTACAGTTAACAATACAAAATCCACAGCAACACCGAGTCCTGGTCCAACATCCGAGACACCCCCAGAACACTTCCTCTCCTCCTTCGACGGGGTCACGATCTTGTGTCCAGTTGCTGGCACTTGCAACAAGCTGCTCCTTCAAGTTTTGTATGCTTTTGTCCATATCACAAGTCCATTGAATGTTCACAGAGAAATGGGATATTGTCCAAACCAGCTTGACCACTTGGTATGGAATCAGGCAGTAAGCCCTGGCTTATTCACAGCAATAAGATTCACAGATCCATTTGTGCACCAAAGTCCATATAGCAGCATGTAGATGGGTATAGTTTGGTTATGGGCTGGTGTAATTGTGCCCCCAGTAATATGTACATTCCCAGCAAAACACCTTATACACAGTACACCCAATTGTCCACCCCTTGCATAGGCCATTGATCCCGCTCCTCTATAGTCATAAGAGAGGGGCACATCCAAACATCTTCTATTGATTTACACTATTTTACACACACCCCCATTGATTTCCCAGTGAGCTCCTCCCCTTTTCATTATTTCCATAGGGCTTGTGGGGGCCACCTTAGTTGCCATTCCATTTCCAGGTACCACGGTAGCTATTACACAGGTGCTGGCCTCCTAGTTGAGAATTTGCATTCCCATACACATCTTCCCCCGCAAGGCCAGCCTTTGGAAGCCATCCCCCACCCACATCATGAGGTTTTCTGTTCATTAAAACACAACAATGCTAGCAACAAGAGAAACACCACAGACAAACAACACAAAACATAGATCCATGGTATTCTGGGTTATTTTTCCGCTGGCGCCAGCTTGCTTGTAGAGTGTCTGAAAAACAAAAGAAACAATTTCCTTCCCCATGGTGGGGACAGATTATTGCTTAATAATAATACCACTTTCTTTTACAAATGTCCTTGCTACTTGCAGGAAAAAACAGAAGAATTACCTCCAGACTGTCCTTATTTTGTTCTATAGTCAGGCTAGTGAATTACCTCACTCACTGGTCATTTATGAAATTTATGAGATGGTGTACCTCAGTTTCCCCTCTTGTACAACAGACCAAGTTTGCAATAGTTTCTCTGCTGTACCAAGCTTTAAGTTTATTCTCAGGTAATAGCTGAGACACAGCTTCAGATTTTAGCACTGTACACCCCCCCCCCCCTTAAGGTTAACCTGTCCCCCTTATTTTCAGGCTTGACTTGTTTTTTTCACCTCCCTTTCCTGAAGGGCCATAATCTGAGTCTTCTAGTAGCTTGTTTGCTGACCAGATGTATTCAGTTATTTGCAGCTCCTTTGTGCCCATCAGCTAGGTAATTTGCATTTACACACAGAGGCTTACTAGCTTGCTTTTGGATCCAAAGCTGTTAGCAGCTCAGACACTGTCTTAAAAGGGAAGCATTTTACTTCCATCAGAGTTCTGATCACTTTCCACTTTCATCTCCTGCTCCAAAACACAGCGATCTGAAAAAGAAAGCACAACCTATTGTGGCTCCTTTTGGAGCCCTATTAGGATTTTAATGAAGTACCATGTTTTATTTGGATTTCTTTTACTCCTTTTCCAATATACACTGCACATGTCCTGGGAAAATGCAAATTCCTTCCATATAGTTTAACCTCCATAACATCATATTAGCCAAATTAATTTTACACAAGGTATAACTGCCTCCCCCATGCCTACAGAGTTTTCATGCAGAACCCACCAAAGCAACAATCTGATCCCCCAGAGCCATCCCAAGGTTCAGTGTTCCCATCATTACTCCCCTTTTCCTTTTCTTTTACCTGTGCACACATACACACAAAATTCTGTTTTGCCTAACATCCCTTGCACTGTAATTACTCTTTTTACATAACTGTACCCCGATTACACTTCCATCTTGTACAACTAGACACAACCAGGGGCAGCCAAGTTAAGTTCCAAAAGAAACCTCTTCCATCCTTTAGTGATTTTGATTACATTACCCAATAGTCAAATAATTTTGCTCAGATTCTCTCTCTACCTGCTGCCTGCAGCAGTCCCTTATAGACCATTTCTGTGGGAAAAGGGCCCATTTTCCCTCAGAATAGCTATAAAGGCTTCTGTGGACAGAAGCATAGTGGTGATAGTAGCCACTCTACCTGACCCCCTTGGATAATTTAATTACCAAGCTTCCATCCAATGTGACTGCACAGAGTTGCACATACAGTTACATGTATATAACTGGGTTTTATCATTAAACAAAAACTTCCTTCTTGACATCTCAAATAAGTATCCAAAGGTACCCTCCATTAAAACTTCAGAAAAACAAAAGAGTGTGGAAAGGCAGGTTGCACTTTGAAACTTTTATTTTTTTTTTTTTCCTCCACTCCCCCAGGACCAAGTCTCAGATCCAGTCTCTAAAGGTGGTCTGTTAACTCTGCTTTTGACCTGAAACCCTTTTGTGCCAAATCATCTTTCACTACCCCTAACTAATTTACAACCCTTCAGCAGCCCTTGCTGAAGCAGCACCAAACTTGAAAGATTTCTGGCAGCTTCCCATAATGCTGCCCTTACTTCAAACCTCTCAAGCAGACTGAAGTGCCTCTTTTCCCTGGAAAAAGAAAAGGAGTACTTGTGGCACCTTAGAGACTAACCAATTTATTTGAGCATGAGCTTTCGTGAGCTACAGCTCACTTCATCAGATGTTTACCGTGGAAACTGCAGCAGACTTTATATACACACAGAAATCATGAAACAATACCTCCTCCCACCCCACTGTCCTGCTGGTAATAGCTTATCTAAAGTGATCAACAGGTGGGCCATTTCCAGCACAAATCCAGGTTTTCTCACCCTCCACCCCCCCCACACAAATTCACTCTCCTGCTGGTGCTAGCCCATCCAAAGTGACAACTCTTTACATAATCAAGTCGGGCTATTTCCTGCATAGATCAAGGTTTTCTCACATCCCCCCCACCCCCATACACACACAAACTCACTCTCCTGCTGGTAATAGCTCATCTAAACTGACCATTCTCCAGGTTTAAATCCAAGTTAAACCAGAACATCTGGGGGGGGGGGGGTAGGAAAAAACAAGAGGAAACAGGCTACCTTGCATAATGACTTTATGCAAGGTAGCCTGTTTCCTCTTGTTTTTTCCTACCCCCCCCCCCAGATGTTCTGGTTTAACTTGGATTTAAACCTGGAGAATGGTCAGTTTAGATGAGCTATTACCAGCAGGAGAGTGAGTTTGTGTGTGTATGGGGGTGGGGGGGATGTGAGAAAACCTTGATCTATGCAGGAAATAGCCCGACTTGATTATGTAAAGAGTTGTCACTTTGGATGGGCTAGCACCAGCAGGAGAGTGAATTTGTGTGGGGGGGTGGAGGGTGAGAAAACCTGGATTTGTGCTGGAAATGGCCCACCTGTTGATCACTTTAGATAAGCTATTACCAGCAGGACAGTGGGGTGGGAGGAGGTATTGTTTCATGATTTCTGTGTGTATATAAAGTCTGCTGCAGTTTCCACGGTAAACATCTGATGAAGTGAGCTGTAGCTCACGAAAGCTCATGCTCAAATAAATTGGTTAGTCTCTAAGGTGCCACAAGTACTCCTTTTCTTTTTGCGAATACAGACTAACACGGCTGTTCCTCTGAAACCTGTCTTTTCCCTGGGAGGCATTCAGTCCCGATGGGCAGGGACCTTCTTCCCCTACCCATATACCAAGGAGGGTGGGCTCCTCAGCCACCCCCCATACCTCTGGGTCCCCTAACACTTCCTCCATTTCCTTTTTAATCTTATCCCAGGTTGACCCCTGTACCTGGTATGGGTCCTGGTCCTCCCTTATCCAAAAAATCCTTTACCCTGGTGTTGGGAACACTGGGGCATGGCCACTAGGTAACTCGAGGGGATGGAAGACCACAAGTGTCGATGAAGCCCCCTCGCACTAGGCCCCGGTGTCCTTGGTCCCCCCTCCCCCTCCTGCCTGGAGGCACTCGCAGCAGCTCTGCGTGCTAGGCCCAAGTGTCCTTGGCCCCCCCGCCTGGAGGCACACACAACAGTTATGCTGAGAATCTGCAACAGTATGTTGCAGAGTCAGACTGCCTGAAACTAAGCAAGGCCAAACAGGGGAGATATGGAAAAACAATGCTGAATAAAGCAGCTTTATGTACAGTTTAACAAATGATACAGAGAATCAGGGAACTAGCTGGGAACTGGATTGGCTGGCTATATGGATACTTGGAGCAGCTTGCTATTGGATAAGTATGCTGGGAAAAAGGATGTATAAAAGCCTGTGTAACTTCCTGCTCTGTTGTGCAGGATTTGAGATTTTATTCTCCCTGTACCTTTTTGCAGCTGCAAATAAACTTTTCTGCTTCTCCACCCCGTTGTGATTATTGGGTGCAGCACACCGGGTAACGAACCACTCAAGCTGTTGTTCAGCCTCTTGGCACTGGGTGCCGGCAACAGCTTTTGGCGTCCCTGGGTGGGCCACGAGGCTGCAATTTAGCCTTGCCTGGACCCCTCCTGGAGGTCAAGGATTGCGGCAAGAACCAACACCCAGCGCGCACCGGTGAGTTCATCGGGGGCCTCGGAGGAGACGCGATTTGATCGACCCCAGAGGGCACAACGGTGCAACGCACTCATATAGTGGAGAAGCTGTTGTGGACCACGGTGAAGAACCGGTCCCTTAGACATGGGGGAGGAGCAGCTGCAGGGCCACAGTGAAGAACCGGTCCCTTGGATCAGGTAGGATCCTTTTAAAATCCGGATTATATGCTCTGTTGAAACCTGGGGACGCCCAGAGTTACCCTGTAGGTATGGGACAGGAACAGAGCTCAGAGGTTAGGGCACGGTGTACGCCCCTAGAGTGCATTCTAGCAAACTGGAAGGTATTTGGTGCGGATCCGATGACTAAGAGCCAATTAAAACGATTCTGTACAGTTGACTGGCCTCAATATCAACTAGAGGACCAGGAGTGGTGGCCACCAGGAGGGTCAATTAATTACAACACGATCCTTCAGTTACTCCTGTTCTGTCAGAGAACAAGGAAATGGAATGAACATATGTATGCGCATTTGTTTCTGACTTTATGTACTCGACCAGATATTTTACAGCGCTGTAATCTGACTCCAACTGGTTTGGTAGCAGCTAATGTTAGTCCCCAGACCCCAACCCCCACTGTAATGGCAGAGCCGGTGTCCCCTTCGGCCCCCACACCCCCACCTTATAAGGGTAGTATGCCTCGGGTTACAGAGATTGCCCCCTCGGTGGTACTCTATCCTTTGCTTACCGAGACGGTTGTGGCTTGCCCAGGGGCAGACGGACGTCAGGCTACCACTATGCAAGTGTATACCCATGTGCCATTCAATCCAATAGACTTAGCAGCTTTTAAAACACAGACTGGGGAATTCTCAACGAACGCAAGCAGGTTTATTTCAGTCTTTGAGGGGTGCCTCAGTAGTCACAAGCCGATTGAGACGACTGTAATATCCTCCTGAGAACCCTGTTGTCTGAGGTGGAGAGGGATCAGGTTACAGCTAAGGCAAGGGGAGCGTCAGCGTTCAAGTGAAAAAAAAAAAAAGGAATCTATCTGTCAAGTTCCTCTCCAAATAATTGTGAGCGGCTCAGGGCATTTCTGGGTATGGCAGGCTTTTGCAGAATATGGATCCCAGACTTTGGACTGTGGGCTAAACCCCTGTACGACTGTGTAAAAGGAGCAGATCATGACCCCTTCTATTGGACCCCAGAGGCTGACAGGGCATTTAAAATCCTGAAAAGAAAATTGATGGAAGCCCCGGTTCTGGGCCTGCCAGATCTCTCTAAGCCGTTTCAGTTGTATGTACATGAACGAAGGGGGGTGGCGCTAGGAGTGCTTACACAGCTGTTAGGAGCATGGAAGCGTCCTGTGGCTTATTTTTCTAAGCAATTGGATCAGGTTGCAAAGGGTTGGCCGGCATGTTTACGGGCGGTCGCAGCTACTGTCCTATTGCTTGAGGAAGCCGAGAAGCTAACATTGGGAGGGGTTATGCAAATCTATACTCCCCATATGGTCCGAGCCTTATTGGATGCAAAGGGAGGGCTTTGGCTCACCCAGGCTCGGATTGCTCGGTACCAGGCTAAGCTGTTAGAGAACTCTGAAGTCACCCTACAGCCTTGCCCCTCCCTTAACCCAGCCACTCTCTTGCCAGAAACAGAGGAACAGAAACATGACTGTTTAGAGATCATAGATGTCCAGTACTCCAGCCGTCCGGATTTAAAGGATGTACCTCTCCCAAATGCAGATTATGAGTGGTACACTGATGGTAGCAGTACTGTAATAGATGGGCAAAGGAGGGCGGGTTATGCTGTTGTGACCCTCCATGACACTGTGGAAGCTGAAGGTTTGCCTGCTGGGACCTCTGCCCAGCTTGCCGAACTAATAGCCCTGACCCGTGCACTTGAACTGTCAAAAGGAAAGCGGGTCAACATTTTTACTGATTCAAAGTATGCTTTTGGTGTGCTGCATGCTCATGCTGGCAGGGAAGCACTTATCCAGCTAATGGGAAAATACTTTATCACTTCCGGACTCCGACCCCTGGCTGCCCAGGTACAAGCGGACTGCTTAGTCTGCCAAAAGAATAACCCCCGACTGGGACATCCTGTGCCACCAGCTGCCCTAGAACCCACTCCGGGCCCCGGACAAGTGTGGCAAATAGACTTTACTGAGTTTCCCCGGACCCAAGGGTTCAAATATCTCCTTGTTATAGTGGATCGGTTCAGCGGATGGCCAGAAGCCTTCCCATGCTGTAACTGCACTGCCAGAACAGTGGCCCTCAAGTTTGTTAAGGAGATCATTCCTCGCTTTGAACTCCCCCTGTGGATGAAATCTGACAATGGGACACACTTCACATCAAAAATCATTCAAAGCATCTCACATGCCTTACAGATCCCCTGGAAACTCCATACGCCCTGGAGACCGCAAGCCAGTGGGGTAGTGGAGCGTACCAATCAGACCCTTAAACGGCATCTCTCAAAAGTGTGCCAAGAAGCCTCACTGCAATGGCCTGACGCTTTGCCCCTCGTCCTACTCCGTATCCGCGTTCTCCCAAAGGGTAGATTAGGGCTCAGTCCCTTTGAAATTATGTTTGAAAGGGCATGGCCCATGAATGGCACCCCGGTTCTGTCAGGGGAATGGGAGTTGGGTAATGTTTTTTTGTCACAGTATATGTGTTCCCTGTCTGCTGTTCTCTTGTCTCTTCACAGGTATACCAAGGATTCCCAGCCTCTCCCCTTGGACTCTCCCGTTCACTCCTTACAGCCCGGTGACTCTGTGCTTGTTCGCACCTGGAAAGACGAGCCTCTCCAGAAAAAGTGGAAAGGACCCTATACCGTCCTGCTAATCTCCCATACAGCGGCAAAGATCGAGGGACACAAGAACTGGATCCATCACTCTCGGCTGAAGGCAGTACCTGCCCCCTCGTCAGCAGAACAGTGGACCGTCCAACCTGCTGACTCCTCATCTAGTGACGATCTCGGGCTAAAGCTACTGTTTAAAAGACACAAATAGCGGGCACCTTAATGCTAAAATGGGCCCACCCAGGTACTGGAGACCCTGGGTTGGGAAGACTCTGGTAATAATTAATTGGGTAACATTGTTATTCTTTGTATTGGTATTTCCAAACTGTGCATATCGGGAGCATAACTCCTTTGTTTTGCTTGCGCACCATGTTGCTACTTTAACAAACCAGACTGATTGCTGGGTGTGTGCTCCAACTCCACTATCCCCCAAAACGGGAATGCCCCTTGACATGCTGCCCTTGACCCTAGCAGAATTAGCCACCACCAAAGAGCAGGAAAGAATGGACTCACCATTCTGGAACAAGACCTCTTTACAGCAAGCCACCTATCAGGACCAGGAGTATTCAGTTGCAGTACTCACTGAGGGAGTGTTATGTTTTACCCGAAACCAATCTGATCCCTATGGGCATCCTGTGGGAAAGAGCTCCTGTGTTATTACACAGTGGGCTGATGGGTATTGGATAAAGTGCATAGGCCACTATACTGTAAGGCTGCAGATGGAATTTGAGAAGGTGGCCTTAGAGTTAGAGGACTCGGTTAGTAATTTAGGGTCAGCAGTAAAAACATTAAATAAAGAGGTACAGCAGCTCAGGACGTTTTCCCTCCAAAACAGGCTGGCTTTGGACTATCTCTTGGCATCCCAAGGAGGGGTTTGTGCCCTCATCGGGCCCCGATGTTGTGTATATGTAAATGATAGCAGTTATGAGATCTATGAAAAAGGAGGTACAGGCTGAAGCCCATGCCCGAGCCGGAGCACAGGTTGCCTATACTGCCCCAGAGAACGATTGGTTGCAAACCTTGTTTTCAGGCTGGGGTTTGTTGTCTTGGCTTGGTGGTTTATTTAGCCTGCTATTGAAATTTCTCTTTCCTGTACTGCTTGTATTACTGGTATTATGCTGTGCGGTATCATGTGTCAGGGCCCTTTTGCAAAAGTTAATAAGTCATTCTCTTCAGGGCTATCACAAAGTGCTTATGCAAAGTCATATTGTAAAGAAATAAGTAGCCCAAGTGAGAAAACTCAGAGCCAAGGCTGTTGAGTGTTCTCAAAGGGGGGAGTTGTTGGGAACACTGGGGCATGGCCACTAGGTAACTCGAGGGGATGGAAGACCACAAGTGTCGATGAAGCCCCCTCGCACTAGGCCCCGGTGTCCTTGGCCCCCCCCCCTCCTGCCTGGAGGCACTCGCAGCAGCTCTGCGTGCTAGGCCCAAGTGTCCTTGGCCCCCCTGCCTGGAGGCACACACAGCAGTTATGCTGAGAATCTGCAACAGTATGTTGCAGAGTCAGACTGCCTGAAACTAAGCAAGGCCAAACAGGGGAGATATGGAAAAACAATGCTGAATAAAGCAGCTTTATGTATAGTTTAACAAATGATACAGAGAATCAGGGAACTAGCTGGGAACTGGATTGGCTGGCTATATGGATACTTGGAGCAGCTTGCTATTGGATAAGTATGCTGGGAAAAAGGATGTATAAAAGCCTGTGTAACTTCCTGCTCTGTTGTGCAGGATTTGAGATTTTATTCTCCGTGTACCTTTTTGCAGCTGCAAATAAACTTTTCTGCTTCTCCACCCCGTTGTGATTATTGGGTGCAGCACACCGGGTAACGAACCACTCAAGCTGTTGTTCAGCCTCTCGGCACTGGGTGCCGGCAACACTGGCTTGCCAGAACCCGCAACTACCATCACGAGAGTTCGCGATGCCCCCTCCAAGCAGCTGCGCGGACTGTTGGGGAGGGGGACTTACAGGCTGCCACTCACCTATCCAATGCGATGCATCCGAGTCACGGCACCAAGATGTTAGGGGGCTTATTCCTTCACCCACTTACTTCCCTGGTCCTTCTCGCATGAACAGAGAGCAACAATACCCGAAGTCCAAAGGTGCAAACAATTCGATGTTTATTGGGGTGAACTTCCAGCAAGCATGATTCCAGTTTCCTTCCTTAGTATCCTCCTTCCCAGCTCTGACACCACAAAGCCTTACACCTGTGTCCCTGTTCCCATTCCTGCCCTTAGCCAAACATGATTCCAACTTCCTTACTCCCATTCCCTGTTCCCATTTCTCCCTTTAGCAAAACATGATTCCAATTTTCTTACCCCCATTCCCTGTTCCCATCTCACACACCCACATGCCCACCCCCACCCACACCCCATCACTTCCTCATTGACTACAGATTATATAGTAAAACTTGAGTTCTGCTTAGCTATACCTTAACCAATCATTTTCCTGAAATTTAACTAACCAATCCTAACATATTGTAACATGATTATGTAACCAATTATATCCCACCACCTCAATTAGTTTACACCCAGCAAAATTAATTATACAGCAGA
Source organism: Lepidochelys kempii (assembly GCF_965140285.1). Taxonomy (NCBI): domain Eukaryota; kingdom Metazoa; phylum Chordata; order Testudines; family Cheloniidae; genus Lepidochelys; species Lepidochelys kempii. The sequence goes on from NC_136385.1 coordinate 14,243,777, forward strand.
CAGGAACAATCACAGAACCAGACAGAGATTATACAGACAAACAACAGCAAAGTGGGAACTATAATGACAAAACAATACAGAAGTGAGGATTTCACATCCCAGCTATTGATAAGTGAGTTCTTGCCAGACAGGATGCTATCAAACTAAGTTTCCTTTTACATTTTCTAGGCACTTCCCTTTCTCTGGAGGTGATAGGAATACAATCCTGTCCTGATAGTGCCTAACAGCCCAATAGCACCTTATTTCAATGTGACTAGTTTGGAATGTGAGGATGTGACCGTTCGCTTCCCAGCTTATGGCTGCCTCTGCTGCTTAGCCAAAGGCCTTAGCCTAAGAACAGGGCCTCAGACTGTCACAGTAAGAGAAGGCCCTTACACCAGCAGACAGTGATTTTGATTCTTTCTTTTATACCTCTATCACTAGCCAAGTGATAAGAATACACCTAAATTCTTAGAGTATAGGCCTTTACAGACAGGCCTGAATATCTATATCCTAACAGGTGAAATCCTAGCGGATCTTAAACATAAAAAAGAAGCTTACAAGAAGTGGAAGGTTGGACATATGACCAGGGAAGAGTATAAAAACATTGCTCGTGCATGTAGGAATGATATCAGGAGGGCCAAATCGCACCTGGAGCTGCAGCTAGCCAGAGATGTCAAGAGTAACAAGAAGGGTTTCTTCAGGTATGTTGGCAACAAGAAGAAAGCCAAGGAATGTGTGGGCCCCTTACTGAATGAGGGAGGCAACCTAGTGACAGAGGATGTGGAAAAAGCTAATGTACTCAATGCTTTTTTTGCCTCTGTTTTCACTAACAAGGTCAGCTCCCAGACTGCTGCGCTGGGCATCACAAAATGGGGAAGAGATGGCCAGCCCTCTGTGGAGATAGAGGTGGTTAGGGACTATTTAGAAAAGCTGGACATGCACAAGTCTATGGGGCCGGACGAGTTGCATCCGAGAGTGCTGAAGGAATTGGCGGCTGTGATTGCAGAGCCATTGGCCATTATCTTTGAAAACTCGTGGTGAACCGGGGAAGTCCCGGATGACTGGAAAAAGGCTAATGTAGTGCCAATCTTTAAAAAAGGGAAGGATGATGATCCTGGGAACTACAGGCCAGTCAGCCTCACCTCAGTCCCTGGAAAAATCATGGAGCAGGTCCTCAAAGAATCAATCCTGAAGCACTTGCATGAGAGGAAAGTGATCAGGAACAGCCAGCATGGATTCACCAAGGGAAGGTCATGCCTGACTAATCTAATCGCCTTTTATGATGAGATTACTGGTTCTGTGGATGAAGGGAAAGCAGTGGATGTATTGTTTCTAGACTTTAGCAAAGCTTTTGACACGGTCTCCCACAGTATTCTTGTCAGCAAGTTAAGGAAGTATGGGCTGGATGAATGCACTATAAGGTGGGTAGAAAGCTGGCTAGATTGTCGGGCTCAACGGGTAGTGATCAATGGCTCCATGTCTAGTTGGCAGCCGGTATCAAGTGGAGTGCCCCAAGGGTCGGTCCTGGGGCCGGTTTTGTTCAATATCTTCATAAATTATCTGGAGGATGCTGTGGATTGCACTCTCAGCAAATTTGCGGATGATACTAAACTGGGAGGAGTGGTAGATACGCTGGAGGGCAGGGATAGGATACAGAAGGACCTAGACAAATTGGAGGATTGGGCCAAAAGAAATCTGATGAGGTTCAATAAGGATAAGTGCAGGGTCCTGCACTTAGGACGGAAGAACCCAATGCACAGCTACAGACTAGGGACCGAATGGCTAGGCAGCAGTTCTGCGGAAAAGGACCTAGGGGTGACAGTGGACGAGAAGCTGGATATGAGTCAGCAGTGTGCCCTTGTTGCCAAGAAGGCCAATGGCATTTTGGGATGTATAAGTAGGGGCATAGCGAGCAGATTGAGGGACGTGATCGTTCCCCTCTATTCGACATTGGTGAGGCCTCATCTGGAGTACTGTGTCCAGTTTTGGGCCCCACACTTCAAGAAGGATGTGGATAAATTGGAGAGAGTCCAGCAAAGGGCAACAAAAATGATTAGGGGACTGGAACACATGACTTATGAGGAGAGGCTGAGGGAGCTGGGATTGTTTAGCCTGCAGAAGAGAAGAATGAGGGGGGATTTGATAGCTGCTTTCAACTACCTGAAAGGGGGTTCCAAAGAGGATGGCTCTAGACTGTTCTCAATGGTAGCAGATGACAGAACGAGGAGTAATGGTCTCAAGTTGCAGTGGGGGAGGTTTAGATTGGATATTAGGAAACCCTTTTTCACTAAGAGGGTGGTGAAACACTGGAATGCGTTACCTAGGGAGGTGGTAGAATCTCCTTCCTTAGAGGTTTTTAAGGTCAGGCTTGACAAAGCCCTGGCTGGGATGATTTAACTGGGAATTGGTCCTGCTTCGAGCAGGGGGTTGGACTAGATGACCTTCTGGGGTCCCTTCCAACCCTGATATTCTATGATTCTATGGCATGGCCTGTCTCCCAAGACTTGTGAGAGTGTTGGGTCATCCTTCAGGATAGGTTGTAGATCCTTCATAATGCGTTGGAGGGGTTTTAGTTGGGGGCTGAAGGTGATGGCTAGTGGCGTTCTGTTATTTTCTTTGTTAGGCCTGTCCTGTAGTAGGAGACTTCTGGGAACTCTTCTGGCTCTGTCAATCTGTTTTTTCACTTCCGCAGGTGGGTATTTTAGTTGTAAGAATGCTTGATAGAGATCTTGTAGGTGTTGGGCTCTGTCTGAGGGGTCGGAGCAAATGCGGTTGTATCGCAGAGCTCGGCTGTAGACAATGGATCGTGTGGTGTGGTCAGCGTGAAAGCTGGCTGCTCGGCAGCTCTCCAACACCACTTTCTACAAGGCTCTGATCCCACTGAGAGTTACCAAAAGAAACTACAGCATTTGCTCAAGAAACTCCCTGAAAAAGCATAAGATCAAATCCGCACAGACACACCCCTGGAACCTCGACCTGGGGTATTCTATCTACTACCCAAGATCCATAAACGTGGAAATCCTCTGGTTTTCTGGTAGGCTTGCCTCAGCTCCTTAAGTTTCACGTGGCACTGCTTCAGGTCCCTGTTATGGCCTCTGTCCTTAATGCCCTAGGAGATTGACAAACGTTTTGGCATTTCGAAAACTGGAACGGAGTTCTGATAGCACGGATTCCTCTCCCCATACAGCGATCAGATCCCATACCTCCTGTTCGGTCCATGCTGGAGCTCTTTTGCGATTCTGGGACTCCATTATTGTCACCTCTGCTGATGAGTTCTGCATGGTCACCTGCAGCTTGCCAAACAGGTAAAAAGATTCAAAAGTTCTTGGGCCTTTTTCTGTCTACCTGTCCAGTGCATCTCAGTTGAGAGTGCTGTCCAGAGCGGTCACAATGGAGCATTCTGGGATAGCTCCCAGAGGCCAGTACCGTCTAATTGCATCCACAGTACCCCATATTCAACCCGGCAAGGCTGATTTCAGTGTTAATCCCCTTGTCGCAGGTGGAGTAAAAAAAAAAAAAATAATAATCAATTTTAAGAGTCCTTTAAGTTGAAAAAAGGGCTTCGTCGTGTGGACGGGTGCAGGGTTAAATCGATTTAATGCTGCTAAATTGGACCTCAACTCCTAGTGTAGACCAGGGCTGAGAAGGTAGGCGGGGAGGGAGGGGGAGAAGGGCAAAGAGCAGGAAGAACCTGTATGTGCACCCATATGCCACCCTCAACACACACTAGCGCACACACACACACAAAGTTGGGGGAAAAAAACCCAAAATACTGCTGCTGAAAGGTGGCAGTGGAACACTAATTTATTCTTGGAATCCAGAACCCTAACACACAAGAACCAAAAACAGAGAGAGGCCCAACTCAATCCACCTTGCTTTAGGTTGGCTCTTCGTAGATGGCCCAGAAAGGAGCCAGACCATACAGTTTCCCTCATGGTCCCCTAGCCTGCAAGCAGGACCAGGAAACCCCTTACTCTTAAAGGGACAACTTTAAAAGTTATCTGCCTTGGTGCTAGGGAGAGCCTCTCTGCATAGAGCAGCTCATGCAGCCCTCCTGCTCCTTGGAGGCTCTCCATGGTCTGTTGAGCTTTCAGGCTCCCCAGATTCCTCTGTGATTTACTTTCAGATGTTACTCAATAGAGGAAAGCCCAAGAGGAGGAAACTGAGGCAGTAGCTAACCTGGTGGTGCTTGGTTGATTTAGTCATGTGACCTTCCTGGGGAGGCAAGCTAAGTTTCTCCCAGGTTGGCCTGAACTCATCTCCCCCTTAAAGAGCCAGGTACCCTGTGACACCTCCCCATCATCCTGTCACGACTTTTGCTAGTCAATCCCAGGGCTTCTCTTTGTGGCTCAACTAGGGATTAGCTCACAATCAGTCTGATGCCCCCTTCTTTGGTTTCTCACCCCATGCTGACTCTCTCTCTCTCTCTCTGAGGTCAGGTGCCTCCCAATGCATTACTCAGGGTGGTCCCTCTTCATGGCTTGGCCCTTCAGCCAGGTCACTACAGTCCTCCCCTTTTCAGGTATCAAAGTCCTACTGGACAAACTGTCCCAGGCAGTCTTCTTTTCCACTGCCCAGACTGTGCCACTTCCCCAGTGGCTGGTAGGGGAATCTGGGCCCACCCACTGCTCCCGATTCTAACCCAGGGACCCTACAGCTGAGTGGCCAAGGTCCCAAAGCTTGTTGCTCTTTCCCTGGGCTGCTTTCTGCTTCATTTCTATCAGGCCCCTTCTCCACCCTCCTCAGGGCCAGGATCCCAGGGCTTCAGTTCTCTTCTCCCCACCAGAGTTTCCTCCTTTCCCTCTCTAAGCCCAGAGCATAAACTGCGGACCTTCGTACTGCAGCCTCCTACTTCCTGGTTCTAAAACAGCTCAGCCTGCCCCTTGCCCAGCTGGACTTCATTATCAGTGACACTTCTTGGGCCTGACTCTCCTTCGGGTACAGCCTGTCAGAGTTAATTGGCCCTTCCATGGGGTAGGCCCCTCCTCACGCAGCCACACACCAAGCATGTGCTTATTTGCACTTTGAACCCATGTTTGTTAGCATGGCTGGCACAGGGGTCCTGTTTCCCAATTACAAACACTGCATTGTTTGCTGCTCTGAGCAGCTCCTGCTGCTGGGGGCCAGTAAATGGGATTCTGTGAGCTGATATTTTAAAGTCTCCCTCTACCACCAGAGCACAGGAACAACAGGGCTTGGGCACTCCCCGTTCCCAAGAGTTTGGGCCAGGAATTTTCAGGGTCCCCAGATTCCTCTGTGATTTGCTCTTACTCCTTTGCAGAGAACGGACAAACACATCAGAGTTTGCTGGGAAGAATTAAATCCCCAGCACCCAGGGGGAGTATGCGCATGGGGTAGCTTCATGCGCCGGCACCCTCCTTCGCTAGCCCATTGGGTGCCTGGAGTTCTGCACTAGCTTTCCAAACAAGTATGACACACTAACAGAGCAGAAATGAGGAACTGCATGACAAGAAGTGGCCAGAGGGTGGCAGCACATCTTCAGGAACCACCTGCTCCAAAGGTGCACATAGCCCAAAGGCCCTGGTTCAGAGCATCTGTCTGTCTCTTTTCTCTAGCAGCAGCCAGCACCTATGGGATTGTTTACCCAGGACACTTACCAGCATTACTACACCAATATAACTCCCCATGTGGCTTTTTCTCGGTTTGGTTTATGTCCCTTTGGAAGGATATTTTTAAAACTAGAAACTTTTCCTGCTCCAGGGGATAGGATTTCTGTGACATTTATACCAGCAAAAGCTCCAGTATAAAAAAATCCTAGGGTCAGGATTTTTCTCCCTTCCTCTGCAGCCTAGTCTATAGTACAAAGGGTTTGCTAGTATAGCTACAAGGGCAAATCCTCCTAGTGCAGATGCAGTCATAGCAGCCCAAAAAAGGCTTAATCATAGAATATCAGGGTTGGAAGGGACCTCAGAAGGTCATCTAGTCCAACCCCCTGCTCAAAGCAGGACCAACCCCAACTAAATCATCACAGCCAGGGCTTGCTCAAGCCTGACCTTAAAAACTTCTAAGGAAGGAGATTCCACCACATCCCTAGGTAACGCATTCCAGTGTTTCACCACCCTCCTAGTGAAATAGTGTTTCCTAATATCCAACCTAAACCTCCCCCACTGCAACTTGAGACCATTACTCCTCGTTCTGTCATCTGGTACCACTGAGAACAGCCAAGCTCCATCCTCTTTGGAACCCCCTTTCAGGTAGTTGAAAGCAGCTATCAAATCCCCCCTTATTCTTCTCTTCTGCAGACTAAACAATCCCAGTTCCCTCAGCCTCTCCTCATAAGTCATGTGTTCCAGTCCCCTAATCATTTTTGTTGCCCTCCGCTGGGGGTTTTCCAATTTTTCCACATCCTTCTTGTAGTGTAGGGCCCAAAACTGGACACAATATTCCAGATGAGGCCTCACCAATGACGAATAGAGTACGTCCCTCGATCTGCTGGCAATGCCCCTACTTATATAGCCCAAAATACCATTGGTCTTCTTGGCAAGAAGGGCACACTGTTGACTCATATCCAGCTTCTCGTCCACTGTAACCCCTAGGTCCTTTTCTGCAGAACCGCTGCCTAGCCATTCGGTCCCTAGTCTGTAGCGGTGCATGGGATTCTTCCGTCCTAAGTGCAGGGCTCTGCACTTGTCCTTGTTGAACCTCATCAGATTTCTTTTGGCCCAATCCTCTAATTTGCCTAGGTCCCTCTGTATCCTATCCATACCCTCCAGTGTATCAACTGCTCCTTCTAATGAGAACAGCCCCATCTGCATGCCAGGTGCAAGGGGCACAGCCTGTGTGTGTGTGCGGGGGGTGGGGGAGGGCTTTACTGTAGGTGCAGGCCTGAGAGAAACACTAGGGCAGCCACACAGAGAAAAAAGCCAGGATCCTCAGGGGCTCTGCTGCATGGCACATGGCTGCTGGACGGTCTCTGCTGCCAGCACAACCATGATTGTGGGAGGTGGAAGGAGTGCACCTCAGGCCCATGGCACCTTCTGTCAGCCCATCAGCTCTTTGTGAATTAAGGTTGCCAATTTTGGTTGGATGTATTCCTGGAGGTTTCATCATGACATAATCTTTACAGATTAATCTTTAATTCCTGCAGACTCCAAGACAATCCTGGAGGGGTGGCAACCCTAGCTGTGATGTAACCCCAGGAAAAGGGGTAGGAGCTGCCTGGCAGACCAAGGGCTCTAGCAAGGCCAGCTCACTTGGCACATGCTACCCGCTGTAGAGGGGAACATTGTTTATTCCAGGGGTGCAAGATTGGCTGGCTCTGGTAGGATCTGAATCCCCTTCGAAGGGGAGGAGTTGGGGGAGTATGGGAGGCTGTATCCACAGGGCTCCTATGACTTGTCCCCCAGCACACCCCAGTGCTGCCAAGCAGTGCAGGAAATGGAATTCTCCCCCCACCCCCGACCCCATAAAGTAGAAGCCCTGGGGCTAGGACTGGTGATGGATGGCCACAGGATTCCTCTGGGGAGCAGGGCTGGTGATAGGGTGGATGCTGCAAATGGATGGTGCTTAGGCCATGCCCTATCAGGCACTCCACTTCACTCGCCCACCCCCAGCCTAGACTAACCTAGCAGCTGAACAAGCCCAGAGCCACCCACAGTCACTGTGATATGTTGCCAGGGTACGGCATTGCCCCAGAGACCGACTAGCTCAGAAAGGCCTGGGTTTACCCTGGGGGGGTATTTAGGGGCTTGGTGGCATTCAGCCCCAAGGTGAGACTCTGTGGGACCTGCCCTCCCATGAAACCAGTGCCAGTACTGATAAACCCGGCTAAAGGCTCTGACTCAGGCACCCTCTCTGCACCCTGAACTTTGGATGCCCCTGCTGTTCCCTGGTGAATGCAAGAAAGTCCGAGATAATGAAACCAATATCGGTATGACAGTCCTCTAGATCAAACCCACAACCTCTGGATCTAAAAAGGAGGAGCCTCTGCTACTTAAGCTAAAGAAGCAGCTGTATGAGCAATGAGGCTGGATCAGGCTTACTAACCGCTATATACAATCCAGCCACCAGAGAGAAGCAGCGCCCCATGCAGAGTTAATATGAATTTACACATCTCAGACAACTTCTTGATCATTTACTTAGTACGTGGCCCAGTCTACCCAGCTCCCACACTTTCCCTTGGGGACACAACTCCACCTCCCACCCCAGGTCCTGAGATCTAACCAAGTCTTCTGCCAGGCGTGGTGGTCAGCTAAGAGTGCTGGATTCAAATATCTAGGGTTCCTTTAAAAAAACAAAAAACAAAAGCAAAAAAAACCCACCACACTTTGAGCCCCCACTCAGAAACATGAAGAAAAGAAAAAAAAACAACCTAAATACCTTCCCCAGGTGACCTTAACAGACATCCATATCCCACCCACATGCAGTGAGCAGGTATGAAACAAAGAACTGTATGATGGGGAAGGGACACAGAATCCACTCTGGGAAGTACAGTAACAATCAACTATATATGACTACTAAGTCAGGCACCCACTCCATGTCATCTTTGGTCAAAGTCCTTTATCTCAGCTCCCCACCCTTAGCACTCATTTCCCCCTTCCCCACTAAGCACGCCACTCAATTTGCTGTTTATAGGTCACACAGTCTAGCGTTCAGACAGATCTGTCTCCAGCCCCTAAGGAAAGGGCTATGTGGTGGAGTCTTGAGGTTCCACCACTTTAACTCACCAGATATGGATTGTTTTGTCAATGTTCCCCATAGTGTCTCCAGTCCACTCTGCAACTTCTGCTGATAGCCACCTCTGACCCAACCCTGGTCACAAAGCTCCTAGAGCAACACTTCTTCTCAAAGCCTTCTATAGAAAGAGATCAATGGCATAAAAGATTCTAAATACAGCCTTTTCCACATTAGATTCCCACTAAACATCAGGTGCCTCTCTATATTGCCTGTACCCTATGCCACTACGCAGCCATACCAGGCTGAGCTTTTGGTTGGGGTGACCTCTTTCCTAGGGTACACTCTGTTGGGTGAGCAAAGGGCAAGAGAACTGCAAAGAGATAATAATGTCTTGTTACCCCTCAAGACAAACCTTCACTAAATTTTTTTACCAAAATGACCCACCAATAGAAGGCAGTGGAAAGCTCCTCCCTGTGGGGAGCATCTGCCCATCTGGGGTCATGAAGCTGCTCTGGAAGGCTCCCTGCAACTCACCAGTAGGTGACAGTAACGAGCTTCCTAGTTTCAGAGTAACAGCCGTGTTAGTCTGTATTTGCAAAAAGAAAAGGAGTACTTGTGGCACCTTAGAGACTAACCAATTTATTTGAGCATAAGCTTTTGTGAGCTACAGCTTACTTCATCGGATGCTTCCTAGTGTAGAACTTCAGGGCACAGGGCTTATAGCTTCCTGACTTGTTACACCCTCTCTGGATTCCCCTTCCTTCCCTGGGCCTCACAGCCTTTAGATTCCACCAGTCCCATTGACTCCAGAGGAGCTATGGCCAATTCACAGCAGCTGGGGATCTGGCCCCATTCATTCCCCACACCCCTCTGCATCCTTGCAACATCAGATCCAAGAGAAGGGGGTGAAGAACCAAGGCCTGGGAGCTGCAGGGGAAGTGGACATGGAGTTGGAGGGAGGGGCAGGTGTGTGGCTAGCAGGTGGGTGTCAGAATTAATCTATTAGACTTTTGGGGCTCAGGGAGAAGCTGTGCCCTGAGAGCTCCTGCAGCTGGGCCAGAATCCCCTTTCTCAGCATGCTGTGATTGTCTGTCTCTCCCTCTCTCTCACACACACACTGGGGCAGAAGGCGTTTAAAAAAAAAAAACCAAAACAAAAACCCCACAAGATGAAAGACACAATTTAATCTTATTTAAAAAAAAAATCCTGGTTTGGGGCCAGTTTCCAGTTTTCTAAGTGGCTCTCCTGATTCTTGGGGGCCTGACTCATGGTTGTGTAACTTTCAGAGTTGATGACTTGGTGCACGCACGTGTGGACTAGGAGCACGCATGTGTGGACTAGGAGCACACATCAGGGTACGGCTGCACTGCAGCAGGAGCTGTGATACCCAGGGCGAATATACAGACTCACACTAGCTCTGCTCAAGCTGGTGCAGCAAAAATAGTGTGGAGCCCACCACACCCTCTGGGTCTCAGCTCCATTGGCTTGGCTAAGCCAAGCCACCATCTGGGCCACTCCATCCACACTGCTACTTTTATGGCACTAGCTTGAGCTGAGCTAGTATGAGTCTGCCTAAGAACATAAGAATGGCCACATCAGTGGTCCATCCAGCCCTGTATCCAGTCTTCCAACAGCGCTCAATGCCAAAGGCTTCAGAGGGAATGAACAGAACAGGGCAATTATCAAGAAATTGATCCCCTGTCATCCAGTCCCAGCATCTGGCAGTCAGAGGCTTAGGGACACCCAGAGCGTGGGTTGTGTACCAAACATCTTAGGTAACAGCCATTGCCTGGCCTCTATGAACTTATCCAATTCTTTTTGAAGACTTTTAGCCTTCACAACCCCTCCTTGGCAATGTGTTCCACAGGTTAACCAGGTCAACATGGACTGGGAATCACACCTGCAGTGTAGATAGGATTCTATTTTTATTGGTGAATATTGGTACATGTCAATTTCACCATACACACCCACCCACTCACCCCAAAGAAGAACGGTTTCCTTCACTAACCAGCTAAATGTACAGCAAGGCAAGGTAAAAAAAGGCTGCTTGCGAACTGATTTGAGTTGGTATATTCTGATACATTGTTAAATCACAAATTGTCAACCGTTACAAAGCTTTATGGTTTTGAATCTCAGCATCTACTGCCATTAAGTGATTGCCTGGCCCTCTCCCCCACTATGTGACACATAAATCTGAGGATTTCCTGCAACTGTGAAAGTTTAAACCTATACAAATCAGGGGGCAAAATGCTAAAATATCAACATCAATATTATCCACTGAAATTATAAAAATCCAAAGATTGAAATCTGCTACATCTGAGTCCAGATAGAGTGAGCATGTGTGCCTGTGTGTGTCACTATTTACTCTCTCTTGTGCCAACCTGTTCCCTTGGCTTTAGTCACATTCCTGGCCACACCTGCCCCCACTCTCCGCACCCTACGGGAGGCCATGTGCAGGGTGTGGACCCCTCTGGCTCCTGGCTGCACCCTCCTGCCAGAGCTGGGTGTAGGGCAGAAGCCAGCGTCACCTGCAGTCTCAGAGCCAAGAGTAACTCAGAGGAGTTACTCTTGGGGAGGAGGAGGCCTGGAGAGCGGAGGTCATCGAATCACCATACAGAAGGCAGGCTCAGGCGTGATCTGAGGGGGAAAGGAATCCTGCCCTATCCAGGTCTCAGGCTCTGGGATGGTGCCTGCTGGCAGGTGGCAGTTCAGGGCAGCTGAGTAATGGAGACTGGCAGAGCCCCCCTGGATGGGCTGTTAGGCACAGGGCGCTGGAGATGCAGCGAGGAGACAGGACACAGTGCCGGACACCAGGGGGCATGGAGACTGAGCTCACTGAGATCAAAGCTGTGATTGTGGGGGACAGTGGCTGCGGAAAGACTTCCCTGCTCATGGTCTTCGCCAAGGGGGATTTCCCCAGGGTAAGAACCCCCCCTCAGCCAGAATGACCTGGGGAGCAATACCCCTGCCCTCACACTGCTCCACCTAGGGGACCCTGCCCCAGAGAAACCCCTCTCACTGCTTCCTTATGGGACCCTGTCCCTGCCTCAACCCCAGAGACATCCCCCTCCTCCCCTCACACTGCTTCTCCATGGGACGCTGCCCTAGACCCCCCCCTCCCCTCACATGGTTCCTCCCCCTGCATGGGACACAGACAGTGTCCCAGTCCAGATACACACAGCTTCCCCTGGGGGACCCCAACCCAGAGAGAACCCCCCTCACACTGCTCCCCACATGGAACCCTGAACCAGCCATGCTTGGCCCACCTGTTCATTTCCAAGGTAACCTCTGCCCTCACTGGGTCAAACCCCTGGTCCATAGAGCAGCCCCTCCTTGACACAAGCTCTCTGCCCCACACCCCCCTGCCAGGTGCTCTGAGTAAGCCCTCTGTGGACCAAAGCCAGGCAGGAACCTCTGGGAGTGGAAGGAAACTCCCCCCATCAGCGAACTATGGGAGCCCAGCTGGCCAAGAGAAGTGAAAGCGATTGCTCTGGGGAGAGTCCTGGCCTCATCACATTCTCCCTGCCCAGGGAACCTGCTCTGCTAAGGCCACCAGCAAACACCCTCCCCAAGGAGCCGGCAGGAGCTCACCCAGACAGGATCGTCCTGGCAGCCAGCAGTGGCTAGAGAGACCCAGCTCTGGGTCACCTCCAGCAATGAACTGGGGCATTTCCAGACTTCCCAGCTACATGCTGAGGTGCTGTAAGGCACTGGCTGCGCACACAAGTTGTAGCTGTGCCATTCTGGCTGTACACATACAGACCATGCTGTATAACCCCCTAGTGGTGACAGAGTTACACTAACAAATTTATTTCGGCATGCTGTACTAGTCTAAGGTGCTCCTCGTTCTTTTTACTAGTACACCGATTCTCAAACTTCATTGCACTGCAAACCCCCCCCCCCCCCCGACAACAAAAATTACTACAACATGACCCCAGGAGGGGGGACAGAAGCCTGAGCCCACCCAAGCCCCACCACCTGGCACAGCAAGCCTAACACCAGCCCTGGCGACCCCATTAAAACAGGGTCCTGACCCACAGTTTGAGAACTGCTGCACTAGTATAAACTCAGTAACCCCTTGGGGAAATGACCCCAAATTTTGCACATTAACTGTACCCACACCTCCATGCGCCACACAAAATGTCAAAGGAACTCAAGTAATGGGGAGGCTTTTCTAGCATTTCGAGAAGAGTTGAGCTTGAAACAGAAAGTTGGTCTAGTCTAGACCTTAACTAGCCCAGGCAGTTTGCTGAAGCATGCATACACCAGTACGGCCATCGGATCGATCACAGTGGTTTCGTAAATGGAGCCCAGTCAGAAGGACACAGAGCTACTTCAGGTTTCTTGGGTGAAAAATCAAAGGTGGTCTTAATCTTTCAGGGCAAATCCTATGGAATTTAGTGGGGCAGGAAACAAGGGGGCTCTGTAGGAATTCCTCTACAAACTTACTATAGAAAGCAATGGTGAATGAAACATTTTCTAAAGGCTTTTGTGACCTGTTTTATATAATTCTCTAGCAGGGGTATCATGCCCTATTCAATGCTATAAGGTGGTTCAAAAAGACGATATGAAAGGTTGTTGTAGCTGTATTGGTCCCAGGGTATTAGACACACAAGGCGGGTGAGGGAATCTCTTTTAAAGAGAAAATCTTCCAAGCTCACACAGAGCTCTTCTTTGGAGAATGCATTGGGGCACTCTATATTGGCTGAACTTCCACCTGAACAACTGCCCGCTGCTCACATCTCCCCACTAGCACCTTGGTGCTTGCTCTCAGGTTGCACTTCTCGCATGGTGGAGGGGCAGCTTGGAAGAAGCACAAAAAGCCAACACTATCTCCTTCAAACCCACCTCTGCTGCATGGCCTGCAAATGATGCCAACCTCCAAGCAACTGGGGAGCTCTGGTCACTGTGGGTTCCACTCACCATGGCCATCTTACTGTGTTTGTGGCAGCCACCTGTCCTCTTTGACTTCATGCTTGGCATGTAAACCCTCTGGGGCTGGAACCACTGCCTTCTTCTACACATACAGGGCCAAGCACAATGGGGTGGCGTCTCTGGTAAGCAAATAGGTCTGGGAAACCATTTTTTCAGTGAATACTAAATTTGCCCACAAAATGTATTTTTTAGAGCACCAAAAATATTCACAAACTTGGGTCAAATTCAGTGACTAGTTTGACCCCCTCCAAAAAATTGGGGGCAAAAAGGTTTTTAATAAAAGAAAATGTCGCATTTCACTGTTTCGAAATGAAACATTTCATTTCAAATCAGTGTTTCATTTAGAAGTGTAGTCAGGTTTTTTAAAAATGAAAAAGGGTGAAACACACCCAAAAACAATCCAACATGAAACAATACACTAGGAGGGAAATGTCTCTGCTCAAATGAAACATTCATTTGATCCAAAATGAATTTTTTTTCTGGGGTGGGAGGGGGTCAGGGTTGGGGGTGGTTTTGTTTGTTTTTGGTTTGTGTTTCAGCGAGAAAACCCCCCCAAAAAATCCATTTTGGTTCAAACTGATTTTTTTTCCTTTCAGTTCAGCCCTGAACTGAACAATATTGGTTCAGCTCCACATGTAAATAAAACAATAAACCACAGGGAGACACACAGCACAAGCACCCTAGAAAATCACATGGGTGGGGAGGGGAGAAGAAAACACACTGTTGCAGTGAATGGATGGTACAGTCCGTGGTTAAGGGCCATCCTTGGGAGACCTCCATTCAAGTCCCTGCTCTTCCAAAGAGCTTCCTGTGTGACCTTGCTCTGCTCAGTGCCTCAATTTCCCCATCTCTACAACGGAGGTACTACTTCCTTACCTCACAGGGGTGTTGTGAGGATAAACACATTACAGATTGTGAGACACTCAGTTATTACGGTGTTGGAGGTCATGTGAGTACTTTAGATAGACTGATAGAGAAGCGTTTAAAGAGGAATGAACGCTAGCTCCCCATGGGCCAGCCTGCTGAGCAGTAGTGATGGCTGTCTTTCTTTCCAGCACAGTGACTCTCCCCTCCTTTCTCCTCCTAGGTCTATGTCCCCACAGTGTTTGAGAAGTACTCTGCCTCTTTCCAGATTGGCGGCAAGCTGGTGCAAATCAATGTGTGGGACACAGTGGGTATGTATAGGTAGAGGATGGGGTGTACCAGGGGTACACAGGTCTTCCGGGGGGGTACATCAACTCATCTAGATATTTGTCTCATTTTACAACAGGCTACATAAAAAGCACTCTCTCAAGAAAGATCTTGGAGTCATTGTGGATAGTTGTCTGAAAACAACCACTCAATGTGCAGTGGCAGTCAAAAGTGCAAACAATGTTGGGAATCATTAAGAAAGGGATAGATAAGAGAAGATATCCTATTGCTTTTATACAAATCCATGGTATGCCCACATCTGCATATATTCATGCAGATGTGGTCACCCCATCTCAAAAAAAAAAGATATATTGGACTTGGAAAAGGTTCAGAAAAGGGAAACAATGATTATGGGTATGGAACAGCTGCTGTGTGAGGAGAGGTTAATAAGACTGGGACTTTTCAGCTTGGAAAAGAGACAAATAAGGGGGGAGGGAGAGACACATGATAGAGGTCTATAATAGCATGACTGGTGTGGAGAAAGTAAATAAGGAAGTGTTATTCACTCCTTCTCATAGCATAAGAACTAGGGGTCACCAAATCATAGAATATCACGGTGGGAAGGGACCTCAGGAGGTGAATCCATGCTGACTGTTCCTGATCACTTTCCTTTCCTCTAAGAGGTTCAGAATGGATTCCTTGAGGACCTGCTCCATGATTTTTCCAGGGACTGAGGTGAGGCTGACTGGCCTGTAGTTCCCAGGATCCTCCTTCTTCCCTTTTTTAAAGATGGGCACTACATTAGCCTTTTTCCAGTCGTCCAGGACTTCCCCCAATTGCCATGAGTTTTCAAAGATAATGGCCAATGGCTCTGCAATCACATCTGCCAACTCCTTTAGCACTCTCTGATGCAGTACAATCCGGCCCCATGGACTTGTGGTTGTCCAGCTTTCCTAAATAGTCCCGAACCTCTTCTTTCTCCACAGAGGGCTGGTCACCTCTTCCCCATGCTGTGCTGCCCAGTGCAGTAGTCTGGGAGCTGACATTGTTTGCGAAGACAGAGGCAAAAAAAGCATTGAGTACATTAGCTTTTTCCACATCCTCTGCCACTAGGTTGCCTCCCTCATTCAGTAAGGGGCCTACACTTTCCTTGACTTTCTTCTTTTTGCTAACATACCTGTAGAAACCCTTCTTGTTACTCTTAACATCCCTTGCCAGCTGCAACTCCAAGTGTTATTTGGCCTTCCTGATTTCACTCCTGCATGCCTGAGCACTATTTTTATATACTCCTCCCTGGTCATTTGTCCAATCTTCCACTTCTTGTAAGCTTCTTTTTTGTATTTAAGATCAGCAAGGATTTCACTGTTAAGCCAAGCTGGTCGCCTGCCATATTTACTATTCTTTCTACACATCGGGATGGTTTGTTCCTGTAACCTCAATAAGGATTCTTTAAAATACAGCCAGCTCTCCTGGACTCCTTTCCAATTATTCTCTCAGGGGATCCTGCCCATCAGTTCCTTGAGGGAGTCAAAGTCTGCTCTTTTGAAGTCCAGGGTCTGTATTCTGCTGCTCTCCTTTCTTCCTTGTGTCAGGATCCTGACCTTGCAGTGAACGGAAATTAATAAGCAGCAGGTTTAAAACAAAAGGAGCTATTTCTTCATACAACACAGAGTCAACCTGTGGAACTCTTTGCCAGAAGATGTTGTGAAGGCCAAGACTATAACAGCATTCAAAGAAGAACTAAATAAATTCAAGGAGGATAGGTCCATCAATGGCTATTAGCCAGGATGGGCAGGGATGGGGTCTCTAGCCTCTGTTTGCCAGAAGCTAGGAATGAGCGACAGGGAATGGCTCAATTGATGATTACCTGTTCTGTTCATTCCCTCTTGGGAACCTGGTACTGGCCACTGTTGGAAGACAGGATACTGGGCTAGATGGACCTTTGATCTGACCCACTATGGCCATTATGTTCACTAGCAAAGTCGGTACAAACTAAAATTTCATACAGACCATGACTTGTTTATACTGCTCTGTATACTATACACTAACATGTTCAGAATACAAATATAGTACTATTTATTTTATAATCTTATGGTAAAAATGAGAAAGTAAGCAATTTTCCACTAACAGTGTGTTGTGACACTTGTAGGTTTATGTCGGATTTTGTAAGCAAGTAATTTTAAGTGAGGTAAAACTTGGGATATGCAAGACAAATCAGACTCCTAAAAGGGGTACAGTAGTCAGGAAAGGTCACAGGGATAAGGCTTGGGGCATGGCTTGCTATGCAAATCGTAGTTGGAGCTTGATTGTGTACACTATACATGTGTGTTGGGGTGTGGCATATTATGCAAATCAGTGGGTGGCTTTTATTAGCATGCAAATTTGGGGTAGAAAAAGAGACACTTTCAAACAAGCCAATTTTTACCACAATGGTTTTTGAAAGAAAGTGACGTTCCTTACAAGTTTTTTTTTTTTAAAAAGCAGATTTTCCTCATGTTCAGGAAAAAAAATATATTTGTAGCCTTCCTTTTCTTAAAACATTTCCCTGGAAACAGAAGGGCCCCTTTCCCACAGGCCCACATCAGCACCCTGGGATCAAAGTTCTTTCTGGGTTCTGCTGTTGGCATCCTGAGCTCTATCCCCTACCTTGAACTTAAAGTGACACAGCCCAGGACTGCTGGCCCCCCATCCCTTCCAACAACAGGAGCCAGGCCTCAAATTCATAGAATCATAGAATATCAGGGTTGGAAGGGACCTCAGGAGGTCATCTAGTCCAACCCCCTGCTCAAAAGCAGGGCCCATCCCCAATTAAATCATCCCATCAGGGCTTTGTCAAGCCTGACCTTAAAAACTTCTAAGGAAGGAGATTCCACCACCTCCCTAGGCAACGCATTCCAGTGTTTCACCACCCTCCTAGAGAAAAAGTTTTTCCTAATATCCAACCTAAACCTCCCCCACTGCAACTTGAGACCATTACTCCTTGTCCTGTCCTCTTCTGCCACCGAGAATAGTCTAGAACCATCCTCTCTGGAACCACCTCTCAGGTAGTTGAAAGCAGCTATCAAATCCCCCCTCATTCTTCTCTTCCGCAGACTAAACAATCCCAGTTCCCTCAGCCTCTCCTCATAAGTCATGTGTTCCAGACCCCTAATCATTTTTGTTGCCCTTCGCTGGACTCTTTCCAATTTATCCACATCCTTCTTGTAGTGTGAGGCCCAAAGCTGGACACAGTACTCCAGATGAGGCCTCACCAATGTCGAATAGAGGGGGACGATCACGTCCCTCGATCTGCTCGCTATGCCCCTACTTATACATCCCAAAATGCCATTGGCCTTCTTGGCAACAAGGGCACACTGCTGACTCATATCCAGCTTCTCATCCACTGTCACCCCTAGGTCCTTTTCTGCAGAACTGCTGCCTAGCCTTTCAGTCCCTAGTCTGTAGCTGTGCATTGGGTTCTTCCATCCTAAGTGGAGGACCCTGCACTTATCCTTATTGAACCTCATCAGATTTCTTTTGGCCCAATCCTCCAATTTGTCTAGGTCCCTCTGTATCCTATCCCTGCCCTCCAGCGTATCTACCACTCCTCCCAGTTTAGTATCATCCGCAAATTTGCGGAGAGTGCAATCCACACCATCCTCCAGATCATTTATGAAGATATTGAACAAAACCGGCCCCAAGACTGACCCCTGTGGCACTCCACTTGACACCGGCTGCCAACTAGATATGGAGCCATTGATCACTACCCGTTGAGCCCGACAATCTAGCCAACTTTCTACCCACCTTATAGTGCATTCATCCAGCCCGTACTTCTTTAACTTGCTGACAAGAATACTGTGGGAGACAGTGTCAAAAGGTTTGCTAAAGTCAAGAAACAATACATCCACTGCTTTCCCTTCATCCACAGAACCAGTAATCTCATCATAGAAGGTGATTAGATTAGTCAGGCATGATCTTCCCTTGCTGAATCCACGCTGACTGTTCCTGATCACTTTCCTCTCATGTAAGTGCTTCAGGATTGATTCTTTGAGGACCTGCTCCATGATTTTTCTGGGGACTGAAGTGAGGCTGACTGGCCTGTAGTTCCCAGGATCCTCCTTCTTCCCTTTTTTAAAGATTGGCACTACATTAGCCTTTTTCCAGTCATCCGGGACTTCCCCCGTTCGCCACGAGTTTTCAAAGATCATAGAATCATAGAATCATAGAATATCAGGGTTGGAAGGGACCCCTGAAGGTCATCTAGTCCAACCCCCTGCTCGAAGCAGGACCAATTCCCAGTTAAATCATCCCAGCCAGGGCTTTGTCAAGCCTGACCTTAAAAACCTCTAAGGAAGGAGATTCTACCACCTCCCTAGGTAACGCATTCCAGTGTTTCACCACCCTCTTAGTGAAAAAGTTTTTCCTAATATCCAATCTAAACCTCCCCAAGATAATGGCCAATGGCTCTGCAATCACAGCCGCCATTTCCTTTAGCACTCTCGGATGCAACTCGTCCGGCCCCATGGACTTGTGCACGTCCAGCTTTTCTAAATAGTCCCTAACCACCTCTTTCTCCACAGAGGGCTGGCCATCTCTTCCCCATTTTGTGATGCCCAGTGCAGCAGTCTGGGAGCTGACCTTGTTAGTGAAGACAGAGGCAAAAAAAGCATTGAGTACATTAGCTTTTTCCACATCCTTTGTCACTAGGTTGCCTCCCTCATTCAGTAAGGGGCCCACACTTTCCTTGGCTTTCTTCTTGTTGCCAACATACCTGAAGAAACCCTTCTTGTTACTCTTGACATCTCTGGCTAGCTGCAGCTCCAGGTGCTATTTGGCCCTCCTGATTTCATTCCTACATGCCCGAGCAATATTTTTATACTCTTCCCTGGTCATATGTCCAACCTTCCACTTCTTGTAAGCTTTTTTATGTTTAAGATCCGCTAGGATTTCACCGTTAAGCCAAGCTGGTCGCCTGCCATATTTACTATTCTTTCGACACATCGGGATGGTTTGTCCCTGTAACCTCAACAGGGATTCCTTGAAATACAGCCAGCTCTCCTGGACTCCTTTCCCCTTCATGTTAGTCCCCCAGGGGATCCTACCCATCTGTTCCCTGAGGGAGTCGAAGTTTGCTTTCCGGAAGTCCAGGGTCCGTATCCTGCTGCTTACCTTTCTTCCCTGTGTCAGGATCCTGAACTCAACCAACTCATGGTCACTGCCTCCCAGATTCCCATCCACTTTTGCTTCCCCCACTAATTCTTCCCGGTTTGTGAGCAGCAGGTCAAGAAAAGCTCCCCCACCAGTTGGCTCCTCTAGCACTTGCACCAGGAAATTGTCCCCTACGCTTTCCAAAAACTTCCTGGATTGTCTATGCACCGCTGTATTGCTCTCCCAGCAGATATCAGGAAAATTAAAGTCACCCATAAGAACCAGGGCGTGCGATCTAGTAGCTTCTGCGAGTTGCCAGAAGAAAGCCTCATCCACCTCATCCCCCTGGTCCGGTGGTCTATAGCAGACTCCCACCACTACATCACTCTTGTTGCTCACACTTCTAAACTTAATCCAGAGACACTCAGGTTTTTCTGCAGTTTCATACCGGAGCTCTGAGCAGTCATACTGCTCCCTTACATACAGTGCTACTCCCCCACCTTTTCTGCGCTGCCTGTCCTTCCTGAACAGTTTATATCCACCCACGACAGTACTCCAGTCATGTGAGTTATCCCACCAAGTCTCTGTTATTCCAATCACATCATAATTCCTTGACATCACCAGGACCTCCAGTTCTCCCTGCTTGTTTCCAAGGCTTTGTGCATTCGTATATAAGCACTTGAGATAACCTGCTGATTGCCCCTCATTCTCAGTATGAGGCAGGAGCCCTCCCCTCACAGACATTCCTGCCTGTGCTTCCTCCCGGTATCCCGCTTTCCCACTTACCTCAGGGCTTTGGTCTCCTTCCCCCGGTGAGCCTAGTTTAAAGCCCTCCTCACCAGGTTAGCCAGCCTGCTCGCAAAGATGCTCTTCCCTCTCTTCGTAAGATGGAGCCCGTCTCTGCCCAGCACTCCTCCTTCTTGGAAGACCATCCCATGGTCAAAGAATCCAAAGCCTTCTCTCCGACACCACCTGCGTAGCCATTCGTTGACTTCCACGATTCAATGGTCCCTACCCAGGCCTTTTCCTTCCACGGGGAGGATGGATGAGAACACCACTTGTGCCTCAAACTCCTTTATCCTTCTTCCCAGAGCCACGTAGTCCGCAGTGATCCGCTCAAGGTCATTCTTGGCAGTATCATTGGTGCCCACGTGGAGAAGCAGGAAGGGGTAGCGATCCGAGGGCTTGATGAGTCTCGGCAGTCTCTCCGTCACATCGCGAATCTTAGCCCCCGGCAAGCAGCAGACTTCTCGGTTTTCCCGGTCAGGGCGGCAGATAGATGACTCAGTCCCCTGAAGTAGAGAGTCCCCGACCACCACCACCCCCCTCCTTCTCTTGGGAGTGGTGGTCGTGGAACCCCCCCATCTCAGGACAGTGCATCTCATGCCTTCCAACCAGCGGAGTCTCCTTCACATATGTGAGTGTGAGTGTGCATGCACATATGTATCAGCACACGTTAGTGTGTCAATATGTATGTGTGAGTGCACCAGTGGGTGGCTGAATACACACACATGGTTGGCTGTCCTTGGGGGCTGGATCCCCTCTCACATACAGAGGGTGGGGAGGGGTTGGGGACCCTGCACTTGAAGGGGAGGGGTACTTAGTGACCTCCATCTCCTCCTCACAGGGCAGGAAGATTACAACAGGCTCTGCCCCCTCTCCTACACAGGAGCCCATGTGATTCTCATGTGCTTCGACGTCACCAGTCCCAACAGCTTCAACAACATTCTCACAAAGGTAACAAAACTTCTATAGATCAAATGGAAGAGGCTGGGACTGGAGTAGCTGGAAGCTCCTGCCACAGCCAGTGCTGCTTCCCTGCTCCCTGCAGCACCCCCTTCTGGAGAGGCTGGGGCAGCCGGGAGCTCCCCCCACACAGCCACTGCTCCCACCCCGCTCCCTGCAGTGCCAGCCTGGGACTGGAGTAGTCGGGAGCTCCTGCACAGCCAACCCCAATTTCATGAGCATTCATGGCCTGCCATACAATTTCCATACCCAGATGTGGCCCTCAGGCCAAAAAGTTTGCCCACCACTGCTCTAGCTCTGTTCTGCTGGCCTCTATTGTGTTCCTTAGGGGTATGTCCCATTCTCTGATTTAATGGGGATGAACATGGGGCTCAGACCCTCCCCCAAAGCCTCTGAGGGCATGTGGGGTCTCCCACCCCAGTGCTCAGCCCCTGTCTCCATCTCTCTCCCTGCATAGTGGTACCCGGAGGTGAATCACTTCTGCAAGGGCATCCCCATCGTGCTGGTGGGCTGCAAGACTGACCTGAGGAAGGACAAGGTCCTTCTGAGGCAGCTCCACGAGGACCAGCTGGAGCCCATCACCTACCATAAGGTGACAAAGCCTCTCCCCCGCTTGGCCAACACACGCCATCCTGAATCATCATGCTGGGATGAGGTTGTGGCAAGGCAGCGATTCAGTCAGCCGAAGCAGGGCATGTCCTGGGCCCTGCCAGAGACTCGAGGAAGCCCAGGAATGGTAGCTGGGGAGGTGATGCCCAATGGGAATGGATCCTGGAGGCCCCAGGCTGTACAATGGGCACAACATGCCTTCAGCAGGGACCCCAGGCCCTGCCCAGCCCTATGCCTTCTGTGGGTCTCACACCACTCCCCTGTTGCAGGCAGAGGCCATGGCCTGGGAGGTGCACGCTGTCACCTACCTTGAGTGCTCGGCCAAGTACCAAGAGAACATCACCGACAACTTCATGGAGGCCTTCCAGCGCTGCCTTGAGCACCATGCGGAAGGGCCAGCGCAAACGAAAATCCAAGAGAAGCTGCCTGCTCTCCTAGCCACCTCCATACTTCTCCTGGGGACACCCCAGTGTCCTGCACCCATCCCAGAGCCATCTCTGCCCTCCAGCATCTCCATGGGCATCGGGTCCCACGCAGCAGGGACTGACAGGGCAGATCTTGCCCTCCTCGCAGCATGCATCACCGGGGATGAATGATGCCACAGGAAGGGCAAATACCTCCCCCATAATCTGGCACAGAATGAGACCAGAGTGGAGAAGGAGCCATATTCCAGCTCACATGATTCACTCCCTCAGCTCTGTAACAGATCACAAGTTCATGTTCAATAGCCCTAATTCCTCCCAGATTTGCCTGGCACCATCTAGCAACTACCAGCCCACACAGCTCCTAATAGCATAGCCCGGCTCCTGCACGACTCCCACCACTGTGACCCACGGTGGCCCCATCCATGTCCACTGACCAATTCCCTGAACCCATCCACAAGACTCCACAGCCACAAGTCTCTGCAGGGCATAAGCCCGAGGAGGGACTGTGGTGTTGTCTTTGTTCTGTGTTTGTACAGCACCTCACAAAGTAAGGTCCTGGACCATGGCTGGGGCTCCTGGATGCTGCGATAATACTCCTAGTTAGTATTTATTATGTGTAACAGATGAGGCTGAGCAAAGGACTGAGGGTGAGGCTCCCTCTCCTGTCTGGAAGATCTGAGTAAGGGAACACCCATCAAAGACCCCTTGGTGTGAGAACCCCTTGGGAAGAACCAACTAGACCACCCAGCATATTACCACAAAGCCAGGGCAGCATTGTTCCCTACAGGACCATTTCCCATTGTCTTGGCCAGTCACGTTCAATGCCATTGGGGCTCCCATCACCTCCCCCGGTGGCCAATCCCATGGCCTAAGTCATCCCACCTCCTGGACTATCTCCTCGCTCCCCTTGTCCCTCACTCAGGTTCCATCCTAGGACTCCAGTTATTCTCCTGTTTGAGAGACTAAGCTCCTTCCTCCTTGGGGGGTGGGTGGGTTAACCCATCAGAGATCCTGTGTCACCACTACCCTTCATTGCTCCATCCCTAAGTTAGCTAGATCCTCCTAAATCAGACACCTGAGCTTTTGTCTGAGCAGCTCCCAGTGTGCTGATCTCACTTTGGTGATGTGGTACCCAGAGCTCAGCACAACGGGACAGAACCCCAACTGGAGTAAATTGGCATCACTCCATTGACTCCAGTAGTGCTGCACCCATTTACACCAGCTGGGGATCTATGGACTCCAATGGAGTAATGCCAAATTTACACCAGCTAGGAATTTAGCAGCTCCAGCTGATTTGGACCAGCTAGGGATCTGGCCCATTGATTCCAATGGAGTTGGGTTGATTTACACCATTTGAGGATCTGGTTCTACTGACTCCAACAGAGCTACAACCAGTTTACACCCACTGGTTACCTGGCCTCCTTGATTCCAATGGAGTGATGCTGATCAGCCCCATGGGGCAGGGGGAGGCTGGCATACATACTAGTTGTAGGGAAAGGGATGAACCATCCCATTGGGGATTAACTGAGTTAACCACAAGAGTGACACAAAGGTCCCTTAGCAAAAGGTCCCCTGTTCTTTGCAAGTAACTCTTGCCTCAGACGTGGTAAACTCACTACATCAAACATATCTTGCCAGGCATTTATCCATAAACCGTAACATGGAAGGTAGCTACAGAAAGCTCATGATTTATCAAGACGCCTAATCATTGCAAGTAGTTGTTACATGTAATAATTTAAGAAACATAACTATGTTGAAAGTATGCTTTATGGACTCAGAGTAGAAGATAGTCTCCCAGGGATAGTATGTCTGCTTGAATGGGTTATCACCAGGAGCTGTCATGCCTCCCTCATTAGCTGGTGATGTAATGCAAGGCTCAATTGTCTAGCCTTGCTCCAGCCCCAGATTATCAATAGAAAACTATCAGAGACCACTGCAAATATCTGAAAACACAGAGATAAAAGAGACAGTACAACGGACAAGGAGTCCCCTAGCTATGAAGGGACAAACGATTGTTTTGATATGTGACAAAGTGGGAATTTTCTGTAATATTTTATGAGCCCCTCTATGAGCCTCAGTTTCCCCTGTGTTGCATTGTTAGCCATTGGAGGGGTGGGAAGGACTGTTTGCTCGCAGGGCAGGCCACAACACACAAGTATGAATGTCACCCAACTGTCTGAGGCTGGATGGGTTTGTGAGTTGGTGTCAGTGCAATGGTGCCCCCTCTGGGCAGATTAGGGCATAACAGCTGAACTCAGCCTCGCAGGCAATGGCACTGGAACCCTTTTAACAGTGCAGGGGGGCTGAAAGCCAGCCCCCTTATCCCTGTCCACACCTCTCCCCCAGCTGGGACCAGGAGCAGTGCCATGTCTCTGGGACGGAGGGACCCACACAGGGATAAGGGGGCAAAGGCTGGGGTGGGCATAGTGCCAGTAGCAGAGACCCAGCCATGGGGCCAGCAGTTGGAACCCAAAGAGCAGAGCCCTGGGAGCAGGGGACCACATGCAGGGCCCCAGACATGGGGCCAACAGCTGGGACACAAGCCCCAGGCACAGAGCCAGAGAGTGGAGTCCCAGGCAGAGGGCCATGAGTGGGGCCTCGGGGTGGTAGCCCTAGGCACAGGCCAGCAGCCAGGAGCCAAGCTGGAGAGTGGAGGCCTGGGTGCAGGGCCAGTAGCCCTGCATAAAACCTAGGGGTGCTGCAGCACCCCACACCCCTATGATTAGGGGGTTAGCCACTCAAGTAGGTTCCAACTCAGGCCCCTCAAGCTAAGTAAGCTGGATCAGGATTCATCATCTCCAGCTGTATCCTCCACTCCTGCTTACCTCCCCCAGGTTCTGCAGGCTGTCTCCTTCTAAGGTGGTGTCCCTGAGCAGTTCTTCAGCAGCTTGCTGGGAAGAGTTCCCTCCTCCAGGCCTGCTTACTCCTCTAGGAACCACACCACCCCCTCCCAGTCCTTTTATCCTCCCAGCTGCGCTGAGGCAGCCAATCAACGAGGGCAGGCAGTGCCTGTGTTAACCGTTTAGTTGCTGGGCTAGAGTGGGGTACATATACTCCATTACAGGGTCCTTTTAAAAAAGAGTGGCCGAGACCAGCCCCATATAAATGGAAAGTCCAAAAAGACAATGGTAAACCCAGTCACCAGCACACTGATACCTAGCAACCAAGGACCCAGAGAGAGAAGGGTTTCCCCACCTCTCAGCAGGGAAGCTAAGCAAAAACACAGGCTGAAGAACAAAAGACTAAGAACTGAGGAGGTGGGGTGTTAAAGGTTGGCTTCTGGAGAAAGTCAGGGGCTGTCACCTGGGAATTGACCAAGAGGTCAGATGGACAGAGACAAAAACTAAACAATGGGGTTGTGATGTTCCCCAGGGTACAATCTGGCCTGTTGAACAGCTGTATCCCCCCAATTCTCCAACCTGGGGTGCCTTTTACACTGCTTTGCTGTGAGAGCAGCCACTCCCAGACTGCTCACTCACAACTCCAGGATGTAAATTACTCCCAGTTGAGTTATATGAGTGCTGTAAGCCAGCTGCTCCTGAATTATATTGCAGAGTGACACCAGAAAATTCTTAGTCCCAGACTTGTTCCCACAAATGTGCATCTTGTACTGCCCAACACCCTCCTGGACAATACAAGCTCATAGAAAGTTTGTCATTTCATTAATGGAAAATGATATGCACAAACTCCATTATCTCAAGTGGAGGTTCCCAAACACTTCAATCCAAACACACACTGGTTCAGTGAAAATAAATTTATTAACTACAGAAAGATAGATTTTAAGTGATTACAAGTGATGAGGCATAAAAGTCAGAACTGGTTACAAAGAAATAAAAGGTAAAATGCAAACTAATACTTAACTTAATAAGCTAAGTGAATTTAAAGCAAAAAGGTTTCTCTCACCATATGCTTACAGCAGTCTGGGTGGATTTTTCAGCCAGGACCCTTCCCCTAGTTCAATGATGCTTCTTTTGTCTTTCAAACATTGTTGATGCCATGAGTACAGATGAGGGGAGAGGTGATTTGCGGCCTCTGTTCCTCATTTTTATATCTTTTCCTCCTCTCTGAGACTCCTCTCCAGCTGGGGTTCAGGAGACAGCCAGTCTGTTAACTAGGAGACAGCCAGGCTGTTCCACTGCCAAGATGTAAATTTCTCATTCACACTCTTCTTCCTGCCAAAGAATGGCCGTTTAACTCGGTGGTAGTCCATTTGATTTGGTGATACCTGGCTGAGGCATCAGTTTGCCTTTTGTCTATGAGGAACTGGTTTGAGCTGCTTCCCCAGCCTTGGAACATATCTTATACAGAAGAATTTTATAACTTACTTTAACAACGTTACATGTTTTACCATGACAATAATGTTCAGCGGATTATGAGTTTTCAAGCGATACCTCACAAGGCATACTTTGTACAAGATTTATCATAGTTTTGTAAAAGTGGTGGACATAAGAGTACAGTCTGTCACAGAGATTCACTATAGCTTGGCTGGGGCCATGGGTTAGCCAGAATGGACTTGGGTTGGGATTTAACCTTTCTTTCTCTGTGCTCACCTAAGACTTCCTATGCTGTATTGCAGCTGACTAATAAATCCAACTGTTTTCACAATGCTATGTGAATGTCACTGCAAATACTTGCAAAGGTGCATTAATGCCTGAAGAGTGGCCAAGTCCTACCAGGAGTCTGTCTCAGTTGGACCCACTGGACAGAGCTCACAGTGTGAAGCAGGAGAGCTGAAGCCTCAGAGATTCAGTCTCAGGAGGTCGTGAGGCTGTATGGCCTGCCCTGAAGGAAGAGTGAGACCCCTTGGCATATCAAAGGGCTTCCTCCAGGAGACTACCCCAAAGCTGAGGTTGTAGCACCGATCCTGTGGCTCCATGACACAGTATAACACAGAGTGGGGAGAGGCCCCTTGGATCCCTTCCTTGAGAATACATGTGGTGGAGCAGACTCTGTTCATGAATGTTGGGATCCTGGTTCCTGTGAAGCCAGCCAGCTCTGCAACAGACTAAACTTTGGGGCAGAAACCTACTTTATTAGCTAGGAAAGGGAACTATTAATTGTATCCCTAGTTTGCTTTTTTGATTTTTGTTTGGCCTTGTAACGAGTTGTTTCCAACACTCTCTCTTGTTTCTAGTTGAATCTTTATTAGTTCTGAAATAAACTTTCTTTGGTTTTATTGTAAGTGCTTACAAGTACTGTCTGTTATACACCAGGGGTGATTTAAGGTTACACTGGGGGTACCCTGCTACTTTGGGGGCAGAGGATCTGGGATTTCTGCGAGTAGCCAGTGTCAGGGGATGGATATTGCAGGGGAATGCTTCAAAGGGCTTCAGTGATTGAGGTGCACCTATTACTAACCTGCAGGGCAAAGACAGCGTTGGCATAGCCCAGAGGAGAGTGCTTGATTGGCTAACAGGCCAGTGGTGGTAGGCAGCTAACACCCAGCCACCATGGGCAGAGCTTCCTCTTGCAGAGGCAGGAAGTAACCAGATGACTCACAGTCCTGGGTACCCCAAGAACAGTCACAGAGGCAGCATCTGACCTTCACTGCCCCACCCCTCAAATCCCAAAGGGGCGGCATTTCACCATCACTGCCCACCCCCAACAGCCCACAGGGAGTGGAGTCTCACTGTATGTCCGGGCACATTGTGGCACCGCTGCATGGTGTGTCCCATGAGCCATCAGCTGCCACTACATGGAGAAGCCAGACATGTGGGAATGCTTTTTCCCTTGTAGTAGGGGACCGAGGCTTCACCCTCCTCTTCACTGGTGATGAGACAGGAAGCTCCCTGAGGAGCTTTCCCTGGGTCTCCCCCTGTTGCTCCCTCTGGTTCAGCTCCACCAATAGTGGCAAAAGTGGGAGCTCTGGTGTGGTGCAAGAACTGGCCTCTGCTGGCACTTTTAAGATCTGTACCTCATAGAGTGTGTCTACACTGCATAAAGAGGTGTATTGCTAATTCAGTTAGCTAACCCAGGTTACAATAGCACTGAAGACGTGGCAGTCATTGGAACCAAGGGGTACAGTGGATTCTCCGTCACTGGCAATTGTTAAATCAAGAATGGATCTTTTCCTGAAAGATCGATTCTAGTGCAGACAGGAATGATTACTAGGAAGTCCTATGACCTGTGTTACACAGGGGATCGGCCTGCATGATCACAAAGGGCCCTTCTGGCCTTGGAATCTATGAACTGAGCTTTTAACTTGGGTTAATGGTGCAAGTTAAAGCCTGCAGGGGAGCCTGAGGCTAAGCCAAGTTAAAAGCCAAGTTGCCGCATCTTCACTGCTATTTTCACCCAGGTTAAGATCAAACCTTTTTTAGCAGTACAGACATACCCATACTCTGAGCCAGGATAGATGATAATAAATGCTGCTGATTTGTCTCCCCAGCCTGAGCAGGATTGATACCATGTCCGAATCTGGATCAGATTTGCTTTCTTAGGGCTTCCTTTATTACTCAGATGCAAAACAAAGCTATTCCCTGCTCAGAGCAGGTTGCAGGAACTCAGAGACCTTTTGCTTGTGTCTCTTCTCCAGCCCCAGTTCCAGAAAGCCATTGGTTTCCCATAGTGCCCCTTCCCAATGTTGTATGATGAACCTGCTAAGCAGCAAACTACAGTTCCCATCCAACCCTGACCCCACTGCACATCCCCTTCCCCCGTCTAGACTGAGTATAATAATGACACTGGCTTTTAGAATCACTTCATCACTCTCACCTGGGAGATAGCTGATGGGTAACAGGTGAGGCTGGGCCCAGCTCCCCTTAATGGGCCAATCACCCTGTGAGAGGTCATTATTCCATCAGTGACCACCTGAGGACCTGTCCACATTGGGGGCTGCCATTGTTGCTGCCAGTCATAGAGCAGGACCAGTGGGAGGAGTTACAGGAAAACCTAGCCCCACAACCACCCTCCCCACAAAGCTAGGAGGTCCCGTACTCAGGAGCCATTTTATGCTCCCTGTGGCAATCCAAGCTCACTCACTCACTAGCTCAGCATTGAGGGCCCCGTGCCCCAAGGGGAGTCCCACCACCTAGCTCTGCCTCCCCCACACCCTGTGTGATCCCTGCCCCCAGTGACGATAGCACTAGAGCTCAGGGGCTGGGATGAGGTGACTTTGTGCTGCCCATATCCCTGATGCATAGGCTGCCTCACCCTCTGCCATTCCCACACAGAGCCTGGGTCCTGGGCATCCTGGATGTGCAGGATGTGCCCTGGGTCTGGCCCCCCTCAGAACTCCTCTGTGGCTCGCAGGGAGCTCTTTCCTGATGCCTCACAGAGCTCATGGTGGCTGGATCAATCTTGCGCTTAGCAGATGATCCAACCACTGGCCATAGAGATTCTCCCCACAGAGTAGGAGCAGGAGATACGCTGCACGTTCAGCAGGGTGATGGATGTTCTACCCCTCACAGCTGCTGCTCCCATGGGCAGCAGGATGCTGTGGGGAGTCAATCACCCTGGGCAATGGAACAACGGCCCCAGAGAACATTCCGGGGCAGCTGGCAGGAAGAGCTTCATGTGGCTGGGAGTTGGCTCTCAGGGCTCTTGCCACCCACCCTCCCGCCCCCGAGATCTAGCCTTAAAGTGCTGTTCTGCTCTATAGCCCTATTCTCTGTTGTGATCCAGCCCCTGTACGGCCAGGGACGTGGTGAAAGTGGGTGGAGACAGCCCCCAGGGAATAACCCACTGGCAGAGGGCCTCCCTGAGCAGCACAGAGCCAGCACAAGGTCTTGATACTGATCCCCCTGTTCACCTCTAGCATCTCAGCCCAGGGGGAGCTCCTATATTCCAGCTATTCTCTGCTTCCCATGGCCCGAACTGCCCCTTCCCTCCCATTTTAGTGCTCAGAGGAGAATTGGGGACATCGTGGCTTCGTGGGCTTCATTTATCGCAGCTCACTAGCTCAGAGACAAACTACATGCCAAATTTAGAAGCAAAATGAAGCTGCTTTCCCTAACCACCTACCAGCCCTACAGTCACTACCTGAGGTCCAGGAGGCTCCTTCCCTCTCAAGCAGCAGCCAGAATGAAGAGTTTGCAGTGGGCAGCAAGCAGGTTCATGGTTCTGCTAGCAGTGCTCAAGGCAGACAGCAATCCAGCTCTCTCTCCTGTCGCTGTGCTGGCTCTGCAGGGACAGCAGCAGGAAAGCAGTCAAACCTGGCTGTAACTAGCCCTGACTCCAATACCCATAGGGAACAGGTTGAGGGAGGAACAAGGGATCATTGCTACCTACACGCTGTGACTGTACTTGCTTCCTTCTTCTAGAGCAGTGTTATTATATGTAACTACAGTAGTGCCTAAAGGCTCCTGACCAAGATCTGGGCCCCTTGTGCCAGGCACTGCACAGAGCCCTGACTGACATCTAGGCCCCACTGCTCTGACCACTAAACTCCCCTTCCCTCCCAGAGCCAGGGCTAGAACCCAGAAGACCAGTCTCCAGCCCCTCGTGCTCTAACCCAACTAGATCTTACGCCCCACCCAGAGCTTGTAAAAATAAAACAACAAACCCAGGAGTCCTGACTTCCAGTCGCACAGTTTGAAGATTAAACAGACATTGCTCATTAATTAATAATAACTTGGTGCATCATAGTGGATAGCCCTGTCCTCCCCAATCAGAATGGAAACCAGTTGTTCCCAAACAGACTGATAGAGAAAACTGCATCTAAAGAGGAGAAAACTCACTATCAGGAGGAGCTACAAGATACAGTGAAAGGGCAACAGCTGCAGACTGGAAGGAAGATTTAGGGACTTGTGTTTTGCCGATAACCTAATGGTCCCTTCTGGCACTAAACTCCATGACTGTATGAATGCAGGTAGATACAATGCTATGGTTTGGCAGGATGGAGCTCAGAACAAGTTTGCAGTTTGGAAGTGGGAAATATTTCACTGTTATCAGTGTGTTCGGACAGGAAGTTGTCATTGCTGCCAGACCCCAGGTACCCCCATTCTTGCCATTCATAAAGGCAGCAGAGGGGGATTCACTATCCTTGCAGGCCAGGGGAGAAGTAGAGCAGAAATATCCAGCAATGCAGTTCCCACAATCCATAGATAGGAAGAACCACTCCTATTACTTTTCATATGGGTTTGTTTTCACTGGATTTTTGTACCTTAATTGCCAATTAACTAAAGGTACTGAGCCCATTTGTAGCTGCTAGTGTGAACACTCTCCACCCTTTTGTTCCAGGCTAAAAATGGTCAGGCCCAGATCATCAAAGGCATTTAGGGTCCTACCTTCTGTTGAAATTAATGTAAGTTGGGAGCATAGGCCCAGATTCACAAAGGGACTCAGGTCATGTCTACACTATGGGTGCTGTAGCGCCACAGTGTAGACACTTTCTACATCGACAGAAGGGGTTTTTCCAACCCTGTAGGAATTCCACCTCCCTAGGAGACAGGAGCTAGGAGGCTGGAAACATTCTTCTGTCCAGTAGTTGTGTATACATTGGGGATGAGGTTGGCATAGCGACAGTACTTAGGGGTGCAGATTTTTCACACCCCTGAGCACTGTAGTTATGTCAACCTAACTTTTAAGTGTGGACAGACACTTAGAAAATCACAGGAACAACGCTGTGATCCACAAAGCCCAAGTGGGGTGCCTAGGCTCTCCGTACGATGAATGGGGAGAAAAAAGTGCCTTAGAAAACAATCTACAAAAGCCACCATGCCAGGCCGGGAGCCACACTGGCAATAAGAAATACACATTCTCGCCTTCTAATCTCCAACACTGAAGCCTGTGGAGCGCCACAGGATCTGTCCACCTCTTGATGCAGATTTACACCCTTCCACACAGAAGGGGGCTCTGACATTTGGTTCCACATCCCTAGCAGACTCCTTGGCTTGGGGTCTGCATAGCCATCAGGGAATCCAGGGGGCTTGGGGACTCAACCACCTGCTTCTTCCTTCCAAGTCAGTTCCCTGATACAGCTTGACCTAGGTGCAAACAAAATGTTACAAGGGCTGGAAAATATCAATGGCACAAAATTTAGGGGCTTTGAATTTCAGGGGCACTGTATCTTTGTATAACAACCCCAAATTTGGCTCACTTAGCCTACCCTGGAGCCCTATGAGGCTCGGGCATTTTCAAGACAATCTGAGCAAGCATGTGGATTTTAGGACACTTCGAAAAATCATATGTTAAACAGCGAGTTTAGCTAAAGCAGAGCAGTTGCTCTGTTATCTTAAAGACATCTTCAGGATACCTGCTCTTTTATAGCACTTTTCATCCATAGATCTCAAAGCACTTTACAAAGGAGGTCAGCATCATCCCCCTTTCACAGATGGGGAAACTGAGGCCCAGAGAAACAGCACAATTTGCCCAAGGTCATCCAGCAGGCCAGTGACAGAGCTGGGAATAAAACTCAAGCCCCAGATCAATGCTCTGCTCATGGCCTCTCTGCACCAGTTACACATGATCATGTTTTCAAGGTTTATTTGCAACAGCTAGAAACTCTAGTTCTGTTATTTTTTCATGAGAGGTGAGATTCTGATGAACAAGAAAGCAGACTGGGAGACGTACTGGTTTCCTGTCCCAGCTCCAACCAGCCCTAGGCAAGGAGTGGGATGGAGAAACTATTCCTACATTGGTGCCTTCAGGGTGTGGGGTTGGAGACACCTGAGAGGGCAGAGGGGATGATACAGCATGACCTCCATGCCAGCATCTGGTGGAGAGATACTGTGTTTATCCCCAGAGCTCTAGGGAGAAAGGTCTCAGAGGCGTTCTACTGTGTGTGCCTCCACAACTGTACAGGGAGCTGGTATCTGCACAGATTGTACTGTGAGCACCCCAGGTCTGTGTGGGGAGGGGTCTTGGAGGTGATATGCTGTATGTCCCCAGGCCTTTGTAGGGAGGGGTCTCAGAGCCACTTACGGTTCTGTGGGAATGGGTCTTTGGGATGGGTATACCCCATTTACCCTCAGAGATCTGTACAAATAGGTGACTGAAGGGTTATAGAGTAGCAGCCATGTTAGTCTGTACTCGCAAAAAGGAGTACTTGTGGCACCTTAGAGACACAAATTTATTTGAGCATAAGCTTTCGTGAGCTACAGCTCATTTCATCTGATGTCCCCAGGGCTGTGTAGGTCACACTGGGGAGCACCCAAGTTGTGTGGGGAGGTGTTTCGGGGGTCACATGGCTATGTGGGGAGCAATGGAGCCACACTGGGGGAGTCCCATAGCTATGTGGGGAGGGGTGGGGTTACACTGGGGAAGCCCCATGACTGTGGGGGGTCAGTCTGGGGTGCCCCAGAACTGTGGGAAGGCGTGGAGAGTAACACTAGGGAAGCCCCATGGCTGCGTAGGGCGTCACACTGGAGGTGCCCCTGGTCTGTGTGCAGAGGAGTGGGGAGCACACTGGGGGAGCCCCTAGCTCTAGTCCACACTCCCTCTGCTAAAAGAACAGGAGGACTTGTGGCACCTCAGAGACTAACCAATTTATCTGAGCATGAGCTTTCCTGAGCTACAGCTCGCTTCATCCGATGTCACCCGCTGTGCATTTTCTGAGCCTTTTGGAGTTTGCTACTACGCATGCGAACGGGTTCCAGGGTGGATTAAGCTGATAGGCCGAAGACCGGTTTCAGAGTACCAGCCGTCTCAGTCTGTATTCGCGAAAAGAAAAGGAGGACTTGCAGCACCTTAGCGACTAACCAATTTATTTGAGCAGACCGCAGTTGGACTCGTGGCGCGGCTTTTGCGCATGCGCCAAAGGATGGTTGGGAGGTTGAGCCAAAGCGCCTGCGCCGGCGTTCTCGACAAGAGGACGTGAGGTTCGTGCGCGTGCGCCACATGGGAATGCCCGTCGCTCTCTGGGTGGCGGGGTAGGGAGGTCGCTGCGCGTGCGCGGCCAGTGGAGCCTGCTTGGAACGGGAGGGAGGAAGCCGCTTGGGAGGAGGTCGCGGCCGCGCAGGCGCAGTGTGGCGGCCGGGCCGATCCTGTGTGTGTGTGTATGTGAGAGTCTGACGGGTTCAAAATGGCGGCGGCTGCTCCTGTGTGAGGAGGGGAAGCGAGTCCGGGCGGGGGGTGGGGATGGCAGCGGGTTGCGAGCCCGCTGGCGCTGAGACAGAGCCGGGCAGGGCAGTGGGGCGCTGGGGTGAGAGCGGGGGGCTGGAGACTCTTGGCCTTGGGGTGCCGGGTCGGGGGGGGGGAGGCGGCGGCTGGGGGGCGAGTTAGGGGTAAGGAGATGGGATTGGGGGCGAGTTAGGGGAGGGACACCCCCCGGAGTGACTCCCTCATAGCCCTAGGGCACCCCAAGTGCGAACTCCCTTGGGGTGAGTTTAGAGGGGGAGATTTGAGGTGGAGTGATTGAGGGGGTGGGGCAGGAGATTTGAGATGGGTGTGGGGTGAGTTAGAGGGTGGCGTGGGTGGAGATTGGAGGTGGGGTGACTGGGGGTGGGGCAGGGGGTTTGGGGTCGTGGGCTGGGGTGAGTTAGGGGGTGGGTGGAGATTTGCGGTGGGGTGATTTTGGAGGTGGGGGGGCTGGGGTGAGTTGATTTGGGGGTGGGGTGACTTTCCCCTTAGGGGCATTGCCTGTAACTGGCAGAGAGTCTGTTCACTGGGTGTGTGAGGGTTTATTTACGGGGGGATGTCTGTGTGGCTGCTCCCAGCCATGCTGAGAAGGGTGAGTGTTGCAGGCACCCTGAGACCGTCCTGACCCCCTTCTACGAGCAGAGCTGTTTTCCTGGGACTTGCCATCCCTTCTGGATACTAGGAGCCTCTGAGCACCCAAGATGAAGACAGCCATGCGTGGGATTTAATTTCTCCTCTCTTTATTTTTCTGAATCTTTTTTCATCACTAGAAAAGGACAAAGGAGAAGAAGAGACCTGGTGAGAGACTTGATTTTCTTCATATCCCCCTGTTTTTGCCAACAGTGATGAGTCTAGTGACCTCTCCAGTGCCCAGGGTCTCCCTCCTCCTCGACCCCTCTAACTTTATGTAACTCAGTGAACCACGCATTTTATTCTGGCTTCTTAGGAGCAGCCAGTCACTGGCATTATCTCTTCTTTGCCTTTCTCCTCAGAGATGAGCTGGGATTTGTATGTGGGGATTGTTTAATCTCTTTATTATATTGCACTGTTCATATTTGTTTCATGGTTTTAAAAAACATTTTTGAAGAAAGAGAGCAGGGCACTGGGTGGGGGTGGGGAAGAGGTTGGTTTTATCCCTGAGGCAGGGAGAAAGAGTTGATGGGATTTCTTTCCGTCTTGTCTTTTACTACTCTTAAATACAAAACTTTGTAAGGAGTTTTTCCCTGACTCCTGAAGAGGGAGAGTAGGTTAAGACTTCTTGTTATTGACAAGTTATCTGGTATCTGTGAAACTTTTGTTTTAATAAGATGTGCAATTTAAAGTGAGTTCTGTGTTACTGAAGGATGCTGGATTGACAGTTCCACAGAGATTGACATCCTGAATGTGTTCCCAGCACAGCCAAACCAAGGCAGTAGCCATGCTATCTCCTTGCACTGTCCCAACCAGCTGCCTCTCTGCCCAGGCCTAAGATCACTTCTAAGGATGAGGGGTGGAGAGTTAATTCTGTAGGCCAATATCTGAATCGGCCTTCTCTGATGAGACTGCTAGGGTTGGGGGCCTGTTATACCACAACTACGCTATGTAATTTACCATGTGTTGTGGCACTGTTATGATTTACTAATGCCCTCGTTATTATACCATAGCTTGTCTGTGCACATAAGAAAAAACTGTTTGACTGTTGCTCAAGCCATGTAAACTGTCCATAACAGCGGTTCTCAAACTGTGGGTTGGGACCCCAAAGTGGGTTGCAACCCCATTTTAATGGGGTCGCCAATGCTGCCTTAGACTTGTTGGGCCGAAGCCAGAGTTTGAGCCCCGTTGCCCAGGGCTGAAGTGAAGGTCCGAGGGCTTCTGCCCTGGGTAGCAGGGCTCAGGTTACAGGCCCCCTGGGCTTCAGCTTTGGCCCCCCTGCCCGGGCTGGTAGAGCTCGGGCTTTGGCCCATCCTGGGTGGTGGGGCTTGGGCGGGCTTAGGCTTCGGTCCTCTCTTCTGGTGTCATGCAGTAATCTTTGTCAGAAGGGGGTCGTGGTGCAAGGAAGTGTGAGAACTCCTGGTCTATAATAAACTTTAAGTCACTGGTGGTAGCAGTGGCGGAAGTGTTAATATAAACAGGGCACTGGCACTTTAACCATCGTGTTGTCTGATCTTGCTCATAATGGGTAGATATGACTTGATGGTGAAAACACGAGTTGCTGCTTGAGTTCTTTTTATGCTATCACTCCTATTGCTACCAACCATGGGAGATTTCCCCAAACAGCCTAGGAAAGACAAGGCCATAAAGTTTGGGCTCTTTAATTTAGTTATAATACAGCATTATCTTGTCCCCATAGAAAAGATCAAACAATATTATATCAGAGCACCTCCATGTGATAATAGCGCTACAGTGGGGCAAATTCTGAGCTGTCGAATGTGTCCACACTGGTCACACTTAGGGTGACTAGATAGCAAGTGTAAAAAATCAGGACAGTGGGTAGGGGGTAATAGGTGCCTATATAAGAGAGAGCCTCCAAAATTGGGACTCTCCCTATAAAATCAGGACATCTGGTCACTCTAGTCATGCTACCTGCAAGTATGTTGAACTACTGTTAGAAGAGTTTCTGCGGATTTTCCCTGACAAACATCCATGTGGATTTGTTGTTGTTGAAGGGTAGTGGGGGAGCTGCAGAGAACCACATTACAAACTATCAAGAGGAGGAGTCTACAGCATGATTTAGGAGACATGCTTCTCGGAGAGAGACATCTGAGTCTCTAAGAAAACCGTGCTACAACCCTGCTGCCACTGTATGTTTAAGTATACATTTGAAGCCAGCATGGTTCTGATCCCAAAGTGGAATGGCTTACTGATGACTCTAATGTGGAGGCATCTCCCTGAACTGAGAATACAAACTCACTTCACGTAGACCAGAAAATGGTAATGACTCCAGATTACTAGTCACCTGGAGCCAAGCTAGAACCCCAAGGAATTAATGGAGAAAGGAGTACATAAGAATGGCCACGCTGGGTCAGACCAATGGTCCATTTATCCTTCTAAATGACAGTGGCCAGTGCCAGCTGCTTCAGAAGGAATGAACAGAGCAGAGCAAATTTCAAGTGATCCATTCTCTGTCATCCAGTTCCAGCTTCTGGAAGCTGGAGGTTTACGGATACTCGGAGTATGGGGTTGCGTCCCTGGCCATCTTGACTAATAGCCATCGATGGACCTAGCCTCCATGAACTTTTCTAATTCTTTTCTGAGCCCAGTTATACTACTTTCCTTCACAACATCCCCTTGCAATGAGTTCCACAGGTTGACCGTGTGTTGTGAGAAGAAATACTTCCTTTTGTTTTGAACCTGCTGCCTATTTCATCAGGTGACCCCTAGTTTTTGTTTTATGAAGGAGTAAATATTAGCTTTCTCCACACCATGATTTTATAGACCATGAATATATCCCCACTTTGTCGTCTCTTTTCTAAGATGAGCTGTGCTAGTCTTTTAATGTCTCCTTTTATGGAAGCTGTTCCATGCACCTAATAATTGTTGTTGCCCTTCTTTGTACTTTTTTTCCAGTTCTAATACAGTTTTTTGAGATGCAGTGACCAGAACTGCGTGCAGTATTTAAAGTGTGGGCATACCATGGAATTATATAGTGGCATGATATCATCTGTTTTATTATATATCCCTTTCGTAATAGTTCCTAATATATTAACTTTTTTTATTGCTGCTGCATATTGAGTGAGTGTTTTCAGAGAACTATCCATGATGACTCCAAGATCTTTCTAAAGTAGTAACAGCTAATTTATACCCCGTCATTTTGTATGTATAGTTGGGATTGTTTTCCAACGTTCATTAGTTTGCACTTATCAGCATTGAATTTCACTTCCCATTTTGTTGCCCAGTCACCCAGTTCAGTGAGATCCCTTTGTAACTCTTTTCAGGAGCTAGCCCATTGCTGTTCTGTGGCCTCTGTACATTGTATTGCGCAATGTTACAGTCACGAATGAAGAAATG
Source organism: Lepidochelys kempii (assembly GCF_965140285.1). Taxonomy (NCBI): domain Eukaryota; kingdom Metazoa; phylum Chordata; order Testudines; family Cheloniidae; genus Lepidochelys; species Lepidochelys kempii. The sequence goes on from NC_136385.1 coordinate 14,282,374, forward strand.
AAGGCTTAAAGGAGAGTTTCTAATAACTGTGTGCAATCTTTCACTATTTCATTTTGGTTACTAAGGAGGAAGAGGAGGAAGACAGTAGCCCCGGAGTGTCCTTCTCACTCTCTTCAGAAGAGTCAGAGATGGAGCCTGAGGAAGAGAGGATCCGTTACAGCCAAAGATTGGTCAGTATTCACTTTTTACCCATCAAACTCTCACTGTTAGTCTCTTTATTTGCCTTTCAACCCACAAAAAACACCCTGGCTTTATAGTGGGAGCAGGCTCATTACCACCCCATGTAGCAATGAGACTAGCATCTCCAGCTTATCCACTGAAACATATAACCACTTAGGTGGGCAGTCAATCAGATCATTTAATGCCTCCAATTCACATCATACAAGTGTGTCTTATTGTGGGGGAACGTTATAACCATGGTTGTTACCAGCCTAATACATGGCCCGGACGATTGGAAAAAGGCAAATATAGTGCCCATATTTTAAAAAGGGAAGAAAGAGAACCCGGGGAACAACAGCCCAGTTAGCCTCACTTCAGTCCCCAGCAAAATCATGGAGCAGGTCCTCAAGGAATCCATTTTGAAGCACTGGGAGAAGAGGAATGTGATCAGGAACAGTCAACATGGATTCACCAAGGGCAAGTCATGCCTGACCAACCTCATTGCCTTCTATGATGAGATAACTGGCTCTGTGGATATGGGGAAAGTGGTGGATATATCCTGACTTTAGCAAAGCTTTTGATACGGTCTCCCACAGTATTCTTGCCAGCAAGTTAAAAAAATATGGATTGGATGAATGGACTGTAAGGTGGTTAGAAAGCTGGCTAGATTGTCGGGCTCAACGGGTAGTGATCAATGGCTGTCTAGTTGGCAGCCAGTATCAGTTCCCCAGGGGTCAGTCCTGGGGCTGGTTTTGTTCAGCATCTTTATTAATGATCTGGATGATGGGATGAATTGTACCCTCAGCAAGTTCGCAGATGACACTAAGCTGCGGGAGAGGTAGATATGCTGGAGGGTAGGGATAGGGTCCAGAGTGACCTAGACAAATTGGAGGATTGGGCCACAGGAGATCTGATGAAGTTCAATAAGGACAAGTGCAGAGTTCTGCACTTAGGAAGGAAGAATCCCATGCACCGCTACAGGCTGGGGACTGACTGGCTAAGCAGCAGTTCTTCAGAAAAGGACCTGGGGATAACAGTGGACGAGAAGCTGGATATGAGTCAGCAGTGTGCCCATGTTGCCAAGAAGGCCAACAGCATATTGGGCTGTATAAGTAGGAGCATTGCCAGCAGATCGAGGCAAGTGATCATTCCCCTCTATTCAGCACTCGTGAGGCCGCACCTGGAGTACTGTGTCCAGTTTTGGTCTCTTCACTACAGAAGGGATGTGGACAAATTGGAGAGAGTCCAGTGGAGGGCAACGAAAATGATTAGGGGGCTGGGGCACATGACTTCTGCAGAGAGGCTGAGGGAACTGGGGTTATTTAGTCTGCAGAAGAAAAGAGTGAATGAGGATTTGATAGCGGCCTTCAACTACCTGAAGGGGGGGTTTCAAAGAGGATGGAGCTCGGCTGTTCTCAGTGGTAGCAGATGACAGAACAAGGAGCAATGGTCTCAGGTTGCAGATATTAGGTCTAGGTTGGATATTTCCAATCACTATTTCACTAGGAGCATAGTGAAGCACTGGAATGGGTTCCCTAGGGAGGTGGTGGAATCTCCATCCTTAGAGGTTTTTAAGGCCTGGCTTGACAAAGCCCTGGCTGGGATGGTGCTGGTCCTGCTTTGAGCAGCGGGTTGGACTAGATGACCTCCTGAGGTTCCAACCCTAATATTCTATGATTCTATGACTATTTAAGCTTCAAAAATGGAAAAGTCACAGGTCAAAGAATATGCTTTCAGACATAAGAAACTGGTATAGTTGTTACTTGTGACAAAACAGGCATCTCTTAGTATTTGGGGCAGATGGGGAGAGGAGGAGTTGGGATACTGTGTAGCTTAAACTGGGGTGGCTTTCTGTTGGCATTACATTGGCCCAGATCTGACTTGAGTATACTTTTTAACCTGAGACTGTCAACATTTAAAACACTACAGTAGCACCACTATAGAGCTTCATTGTAGACACTGTACAACAACAGGAGGTGCTTCTCCTGTCACGTAGTTATCCACCTCCGTGAGTCGACAGAAGAATTCTTCTGTCAATTTAGCACTGTCTACACTGGGCTTAGGTTGGCATAGCTACAGCCCTGAAGACATAGCTATGCCGATGTACTTTTTCAGTGTAGACCAGCCCGAAGGAAATCGGCTTTTCGCTGAAGTTAGTTTGAACTGGTTGTGTGTGTCTGTCTTATTTTAGTATTTGCACTCCAGAGGCCAGATCTACACTAGGAAAGTAGGTCACTATAACTACATAGCTCAGAGGTGTGAAAACCCTTCACCCCTGAGCGACAGATAAATTGACCTAACTCCCAAGATAGAGAATGCTAAATTCATGGGAGAATTCTCCCATCAGCATAGCTCCCACCTCCTGTACGGGTGGAGTACCTACACTGACAGGAGAATCCCTTCCTTTGGTGTCGGTAGCATCTTCTCTGTAGTGCCACGGCAGCACAGCTGCAGCAATGCGTCTGCACTACTGCAGCATTTTAAGTTTAGACCTTCCCTTAGAGAGTCTGAGATTTTATTAATGGTGTCTGTGTCTGGAACAGAGTTCCCATTAAGAGAAAAGAAGAAAAGCTGGTGTTCTTTCATTCCCATTTCTTGGAGAAGTTGTGCTAAGCTGCATGGTCAGCTTGGTCTCTTTGCCCTAACCCTCAGGCTTTTGACTGCTGCAATTAAATCTTTATCCTTTAACTCTTCAAAATAAAATCAGTTGGCATGAAGTCTAGTGAAGTGGTGCACTGATCTCTAGGATTAGGTTTCCCAGAGAGGTCACTTTCCTTGTCATCTAGTCAGTTGCTACTTCTGTGCCTTAAGAGCCTGCGGAGAGCAAGCTGGAGAGTTGTAACTAGTGCTCACCTTGTAAGGGTGAGGTAGTAATTGTAATCTGTAGGGTAATTGGTTTCACTCCCACTATCCCACAGGGGATAGTGTTGGTTGCATCTTAAATTTTTGTGGATATAATCTTCAGGCTAAACATCTGGTGCAGAAAACATCTTAGTGAAAGACAAATTCTTCATACTTCCAGCCCCTTATGGCTTCTGTGGGAAACTCTGAAGTAACTCCTACAGGTTTTATAGTTAAGTCATTGTTTGCCAGCCATGCCTGTTAAAAATGGCTGTAGTCATCAAACTTAAAATTACCAAGAACTTGGGGTTCTTTTACCTATAGTTGTAGTGTTGATGGTTTAGCGCCGATATGAGCTGAATAAACAGCAGTGTTGAAGTAAGTTCAGACCACAGGAGAAGGAGCATGGCTGGGGATTAGAGCAGAGGACAGAGTCATAGCTTGGTTCTCTATCTGGTTTTGTAGGTCTTCCTGTGGCCTTGGGTAAGTAAGTGTGGCAGAAACCTCAGTGAAAGTTTTGCCAGAAAAATCACACCCACAACCAACATAGCTAGGTGAGTAAAAACCCTAGAGTAGATGCAGCTATACCATCAAAATGGCTTATTCTGATAGCGTTAACTGATGTAAACAAAGAGTTATTTTGCCAGCATGAGCTTTCTCCACTGGAGGGGGTGGCTTGTATAGCTCTACTGGTATATCTGCACTGGCAAACCCTTTGTCTCATAGGGAGATCTGTCACATGGGGGTTATGACGTTTAATTTATTAACGTTTTGTAAATGTCTGCTGCTTTCTTTTCTGTAGTGACTTCGAATTTACCATGCAACCACTTTATTTGGACTTCACTGCCACCCCCTTCCTAATCTCCTCTGCTAAAAGTGATCAGTGGTTGAAGATCTGTTGGGGTTAACTCTGAAGTACCAGCATTAACTATTTAACATCTCGTTGAGATGAATGGGCTGGAAAAGTAATTCTCCTAGCCCAGGGGTTCTCAAACTGGGGGTTGCGACCCTTCAGGGGCTCATGAGGTGTCAGCCCCCTGCATGCCAGGGCTTTGGCTGTGAGCCATGTGTGGAGCTGACAGTCCGAGCCCTTCAGAGCTGGGTGGCCGGAGAGCAGCAGCTGCTGACCATGCACCCAGCTCTAAGGGCAGCACTGCCCAGCAGTAAAGGTAGCGTGGTATGGAGGGGAGGGGGAGTCACTTTTTTGGGCCAGTCATCACTGCCTGATATATTTTCAAAGGGGGTCCGAGCAAAAAAAAAAGTTTGAGAGCCCATGTACTAGGTAATGCATTGGGCTGTAGCAGAGTCAAGAAGGCTGCACTTCATCAGTTTACATTCTGTTTTTTTCTGTAAAGTTATCATGGCTGCAAAGAAGGCTAGAAACTCTTCTAAATGCAAGCTTTGATTCTGAGGAGTCCAAGAGCGTGTCTGCTACAGGGACACAGTTACAGTGCTGGAGCACCATAGTGTAAATGCTTCCTACATTGATGAAAGGGGTTTTTCCGTTGCTGTAGTTAATCCACATCTCCGGGATTCAGTACCTAGGTCGATGGAAGAACGCTTCTTTAATCTAGCTGTGTCTATAGTGTGAGTAGGTTGACCTAACTACATCACAGGGCAAACAATTTTTCACAGCCCTGCGTGGTGGGGGTAGGTCAAGATAACTACAGCGCACAGGACGCACAATTTTTCACAACCCTGAGCGGTGTAGGTAAGTCCCTCTAGTTTTTAGGTGTAGACCAGGCCTGAATGTATTTGAGTGAGCAGCATGACACCAATTGGATGTCAAGTCTATGGGTCAGGCATTTGACCACCGTGGAGACTGAACTTCCCGCTTAGCGCCTGCAAGGCTATGCTGGCAGGAATGGTAGTGTGAGTAGGAAGCATGAACTGCAGATGTTTAGGCTCTACCTATGCAGAATGAACTGAGAAATTCATTCTCCTGGGGCTGTCAATCCAATACTTTTCACACTCAAAGACACCACTTAATTCTGTTTTCATGCAGACATGTACAGATGGACATTGTAGTGAATACAAGAGTTAAGGCTTTCCGGTTAGTCATCTGGCCATTTTGAAGAGTCTGATTTGTCATACTGCATCAGAATACTGGTCCAACTAGTCGAGGATCATGTCTTCAGCAGCAACCAGTATCTGATGCTTCAGACGGAAATTAAAACCCTTTCCATATTGCACTTGGCCACTTGTAGAGTGCTGTACAAGAGGAAGATTCCTCTGACCATTTTACTGGCTGAAACATGATACTTTATCATCCTTGTATCACTATCTGAGTTCACAGAACCACAAAGGTGTTTAGTTATCATGTTGTGCCCACCCAGTGTTGTATTTGTCTCTGTGGTCCCTTCTGATAGTGAGTTCTACAGTCTATCCTGGAGAGAAATGGCTCTGTAGTTTGAAAAGTTACTGCCCCTTACTCTTGTGTTATGGAGCCAAGGTATTGTTAGTTCTGGAGATTCTTTTCCTGTCAGTGGAGCATCATTGGTTTCAGTGCACAAGAGCAAAATAATCCCAGCTTCCCAGATCTGTTTGGGTGGATTCAACCAGACTTTTAAATAGTATTGGTATAAAAAAGAATTTCTGTTCTGGCTAATGATTTATGGCAGTGAAAGGGGAATTCAGTCTTCAAGGCCTACTCAAACCTTGTCTTCTCTGATGTTAGTAAGAGCATGGAATGGTAATTGTGGGTAGTTTTAATAGCGTAAAAATGTTCCACTGGAAACATAAACATTGCCTTTCATATACTGTCAGTTGCCAAATAGTCATTGGTGGGAGCTATATGCAGTTGGCACTAGAGGGGTGGATTAGAACCAATGTGTGAAAGACTCCATATTTTAATCCCTTCAGCAATCCTTCAGGGACACCATGGGGGTGAGTGGTGGTGGTGAATATTTGAATCACAGGAATAAGAAATCTCAGCCTCTCGTTACTCAATGGAACTTAAAGCCTTATCCATATACACACGAATTAAGACTTGCAAGACCCTTGGGAGAGAAATTAGGGATTGTTTCACTCACCACTGAAATTGTTCCACAACTGTTCAGTAATGAAGTTTAAATTAGGAAATAAAGAGCAATAACATTGTATCTAGTCAAAGCAGTTTGACTAGAATGTAGAGCAATAAAGTGTCATTACCTTAGCTGGAAATTCTGCCCGCCACTGTGTCTTTTATGTTGTCAAGTCATCAGGGCAAAGGGTCTTTGTCTCAGACTATCTCTTTGTGTTTGTACATAATCAAACACGATGGGTGCCTTGATTGCTGATTGGGGCCTCTGGACCCTACTGCAATACTTATAATCTGAAAGGCTGCATCTCCCATGATGGCTGTTTTGTCATAGAAGAAAATGCCTCCTATAGAATGGCCGATACTGCTTTCCACCAACTCTCCTCCCACTGACCCTAGGTGTTCTTGGAGATCTCCCATTTAAGTACTGGCTTGGCCTGACCTCTGACTAGATCCACATATGAAATCTGCAGATGCTTTGTATGAGAGAAACTCTGTCCCCACCAGCACAAAGTGAGAGCTCTTCCATACGAAATGTGAACCTGCTTAGACATGTTTGATGTCCGCAGTATGAAAGCTTATGCTCAAATAAATTGGTTAGTCTCTAAGGTGCCACAAGTACTCCTTTTCTTTTTGCGAATACAGACTAACACGGCTGCTACTCTGAAATCAGTATCCCCCCCCAGGCACTAGTTCAGATATGCTTTACAGTGTGTGGAGTCATAGAATAAGGGAAGGTGCTCAACCACAGTTTCTGCCACTGACCTCCATTATGCTGTAGGAGGGATCATAGTCTGTGTTTTGGGGAAGCACTCAAGGCAGGGATGAGAGACGGACTTTTCTCTAGGAAAATGTCCTTTGCAGTAGAGTAAAACATACAAGTATAGTATGTTTTATACTTCCTGTTTTTTAGTAGCAGTGAAACTGGCCAGACCATTGTAACTCAGAATGCTATGCTGGGAGTTAGGAGCAGGGGAAAGGGCAAAATCAGTGCACCCCAAAGCACTGCAGCGGGGGTGGGGATGGGGGGGGAGCAACAGAAATGGAAGAGTGGACACATCCCCATCCTCTACAGCAGGGGTTCTCAATCTTTTTCTTTCTGAGGCCTCTCAAACAAAAACTCCACAGCCCACCTGTGCCACAATAACTGGTTTTCTGCATATAAAAGCCAGAGCTGGCGTTAGGGGTTAGCAAGCAGGGCAACTGCCCAGGGCCACATGCCACAGGGGGCACTGCAAAGCTAAGCTGCTCAGGCTTCCGCTTCAGATGGCGGGGATCAGGGCCCCAGGCTTCAGTCCCTTTCTGCCCTGGGCCCAGAAAATCTTACACTGGTCCTGCTTGGCGGAGGCCCCTGAAACCTGCTTGTTGCCCCCCCAATAGGTCCCAGACCCCTTGTTGAGAACCACTGTTCTACAGCAATCATAGATATAGGGAATTAAGAGTGGGCAGGGTCTTCCACTCTAAGCCATCTGCAGCTTCTAAATTGATCATACCTAGGCTAGCATCAAAATATAAGCCCCAGTGGAAGGAAGCCAAGTAGCCCTTGGCTTCCTAGCAGTGGGGATGTTGGGGTGGTCATCAGAATGATTTCTCTGGCTTCTGTTGGCCTTAGGATCTCTTGTATTGGCCTGTACCAAGTAGTAATAGCTAACAATTGACTTTAGATCTCAAAGTGCTTTACAAAAGAGATCAGTGTCATGTGTGGTAGCACATTCTCTGCTCCTTGAAGTCTTTAAACCATGATTTGAGGACTTCAATAGCTCAGACATAGGTGGGAGGTTTTTTGCAGGAGTGGTGGGTGAAATTCTGTGGTCTGCGCTGTGCAGGAGGTCAGACTAGATGATCATAATGGTCCCTTCTGACCTAAATATCTATGAATCTAGTCCTGATCCCAGTTATTCAAGTGCTTGCAACTATGGCTGTGTGAGGTGGCAGGGTGGGGGTGGGAAGTGGCTTGGATTGCCAAATGCATGCAGCTGTGGATGCTTGGGCAGGTGAGAGGTGCCAAATATACTTGCATGTGAATCTGGATGGGTTACATTCACCCCATATTTGTATTCTAGGACTGCCTCCCAGTTTGGGAACAGATGCTCTGTGAGCACCTACTTTGACAGGCTATACTTTGTTAAATCACCTAAGAGGACCAACTAAAGTGGTTCTCCAGCACACTACGTGAACCTCGTGTGACTGAATGCTCTTCAGCTGTAACGTGATCATAGCTGCTAAACACACCTTACTTTCCTAGTCTAGACAGGACTTGTGAGACTAATCACTTCAACCAACTCACTCCTCCCCTTGGCCTCAAAAAATGGGTTTCAGGCTCACTTCACTAACAATGTGTGGGCAGCAAACTATCTTGTCTTGTAAAGACTCTGCTCATATTTAGCCCCAAACTTAGTTTTTGGACGTATTTTTAATGGAACCTAATTTCAGTAGAAATGATTACTTGGAATGCCCTGAAATGTCAGTGGAACAGTTACAGTATGTTAAAGCATTTCCCTGCAGTATTTGCATCCTAAACATTGCAGCCTTGTGCTAGCCCATGACAGAATCTGAAGAAAAAAAAAAGACTAAAATGTGACTCAGTTGTGTTCATTTTCTCTCAGCTAAGACGTGCAGAAAATAATGCTTTAAACAAACATTTAAAAGGCTGATTTGCTCTTTACTATTTAACAGAGCTGTTTTTAAAAACTGACTGTCCCTTTAACATGATTTGTAAGCTGCAGTGCTGACTGAGCTGAAGAGACGTAGATGAGCACTTTCAGTTGCCTGTCAGATACTAAACAAAGTTTGCAAGTAGCATCAGTGTTTCCTTTTAATGAGCATGAACAGGTTTTATGGGGTTATCCCTGCTGGAGGTGGTACTAACTCCTTAGGATACCTGTTCCTCCCCACTGGCTTTTTATTGTTCACTAATCCTTATTTGTTAGTCCCAACTCTGGGTATGCAGTTAAGCAGGTGGTCCTTTGGGACAGACACTTCATGTGATGGGGCAGTGGCACTGTGTTTAGAGGAAAAACAAAAGCTCTTACCTCAGTTTGAATTAGGTCATTGTCTGTGCAAACATTTGGGGGCAATTGCTCCCTACCATTGGGGAAAGCTGTTAACACTCCTGATGCACAGACCAGATTTGCTGATTCCAGGGAAGGAGAGGACAAGGATGAGCTTAGTGGAGGGCTCTAAATGGCTAGTATGAACTCTGAAAGTTAATTCAGTGGCCATTGTTGACCTTTCAGTTCAGTGGCTTTCAGAATTATACAGTCATTGTTTTGTTAGGATTTAACTACAAATCCAATGATCATATGAAAATGCCCAGAGATATTCATCACTGTGAAAGAGAAGGAAGTTAAGGATCTGAGAGACCTGCCATAATCAGTGTTGTATATGCGCAATACTGAGCTCTGCTCTTATTTGTGGTCTCTAGTATATTAATACAGCACTATTAACCAGTTCTCCCTTCTAGCAGTATAAGAAATTCCATAGTAGGTCAGATCTTTGGTCTAGCTAATGTATTTAATATGTTTATTATGGAAGTGCCTATGGGCAACTCAGTGTAGGGACCCATTGTGCTAGGTATTGTGCATAGAAAGTAGCAGATGGCCCCTGCACTGAAGAGCTTACAATCTAAATGATGATGGGAGAAGGGGTATAACGCGCAAGCAGAGCGTGCAATGTAATGTCAGCAAATGGCAGGTTTTTTCCATGATTATTTTGGGGGTGGGTTTAACTAGAAGGGGGATCATTTCTGTTGATATGAGGCTCGGTTAAAGATATCCCAAAAAACTAACTCTGGGGCTAAAGAAAACAAAAGGCAGAAGGGGACAGGGCAGGAGAGAAGAGGATAAGAGGACACTGTGGAGGTGAAGCTGAGGGGAAGAGACTGTGAGGGAGCAGGAGTGGAAACGTTGGAGCAAACAGCCAATCAGCACAGGACAGAGAAAGTCCAGTCAAAACTGTAGACAGTTCTCTGAAAGTCCAAAGGTCACTGCTTTGGCTGCTTCTGCCCCTGCTGGCTGGAGTCTCTCCAGCCTCTGATATTTGCCCATTCTCAATACTTTAGAGAAGGAAGATGGGAATAGGAAACAGGCACCCTAATGCTAAATAGGTTTGAGGGAGAATGAGTTTGAATGGATCAAGAGAATCAGCTGGAGTCAAAAGGTGATGCACATAATGAACAAATGTGGACTTTTGTCGGCCTTTGGGGGGAGCATTCAGAGAATGGCACAAGTATTTGGAAATGGGATATGGAACTTTTTTCTCATGTCTTTCAGTTCCAACTTGGTAGTGTCTGAAAGTGGTTACCTCCCACAACTGTTCAATGGTCTGAGACATGAGTCAGTCTTAGTCCAGTTCCTTGTGAAGCAGTAGTTATATTGAGAGGAAAGATGGCTGGTTAAGGTACTGGTCTGCAACACCGGAGATCTAGTTCTGTTGATAACTTCTGCCAGCGACCTCTTATTTGACTATAGGCAAGTTACTGAATTTCTTTGTACCTCAATCTTACCATCTGGAAAATGGGAATACTAATGGATTTGTCCTAAACACCTCTATATGAGGTACTCGCACAATGAGTGTGTCTATAAATGAAACCTAAAACTACCACCACAGTGGGGTTCCATCTCAGCAGAGATGCCAAGATCTAGATTGTCCTTAGGAACTGAGAGCTCCCTTCACCCTAGACATGCTCTGTCTGATTCATGGTAGAGGTGTAGTTGCAGGGTGGCATGTGTTCACTCATAAGCATGCTTTGATGCTTCCAAGTTTGTATCTGCTCTGTTGATGGAGGTTCCTAGTCTCCTACCTTGCTGTGGTGAGAAACCTAAACTCTCTGCTCAGGCTGACACCTCTTGTGGAAGCCAATGGGGGAAACACTTAAGCCATGTCTACATTAAGGCAATTCACATACTGTAATCAAATGAGGGTTTACTCTGGTGTGGCTTAATCCAGGGCATACAGAAAGCATAAAGGTAGGCTCATAGAAATTCCTTTAGGTTGGTGTCTACTCCAGATCTACCTTTTAGCTCTACCCCTGCAACTGTGAACAAGGAGACCTTTGAAAACAGTGGTGGAAAAGGGAGAGGTTCCATAGCAGCCCACAGGCTACCAGCACACATTGCTCATAGCACTTTTGTCAATACTTCAGTTGGCTCTGAGAAACTTGGATGAAACCTAGCATGTGACTTGATCATCAAGGAGAGAGGGAGTAATGTGTATAGGCAGCAGGAAAAGATTCTGAGTACACTTGATTGGATTTCTCTCACCTTCAGCTCTGAAGGCCTCTCTTAGAGAGGACTATACCTGTTCAAATTTTGTGCAGGTGTTCCCTAAAAGAGAACTGAATAAGCGCAGTGTTGGTACCTTTATGCTCTGCTTATCTCTGTTGCTGTAGAAACAGTACTTGCAGTAAACAGCGTGAGCTCTCTGTGTGGGGACTCTGAATCTTGGTGGAGACACCAGGAGCTTAACTAAAACAAACTGGATTGAAGTATGGAGTTGTGAAATGTGCTACAGGTTACAGTATGGTAGTAAATAACTGGTGTTGATCCTCCTTCACTCAGTTCTGTCAGACACAGGTTCTTTAAACTGAATAGAAGTTTTACGGAGAGGTGTCTTTCTTTGTTACACATCTGCACAAGTTGTGCACCGGGGAGGATGCAGAATTCAGGCTGTCTCTTCACTGCCAAAATAGGTAGTTATCAAGCTGTTAAAAAACAAACGTGTGTTAGCTATCCCACTATAAAATACTAATGGAGACGAGATGCAGGCAGTTTTTACTGTGACATAGTTAAGCAAGGTCAGTACTAACACTTCACCCAGCTGTATCACAATAAAAACTATCTGTGTCTTATCCCCACTAGGATTTTGCAGCAGGGTAGCTTACGCCCTTTTTTGGTGGTAAAGAGACAGCCAAAAGGGGTATGTCTACACTGCAATTAAACACCTGCAGCTGGCCCAGATCAGCTGACTTGGGCTCTTGAGGCTGTAAAATTTCAGTGTAGATGTCTAGGCTTGGGCTTGAGCCCTGGCTCTGGGGCCCTGGGAGAGGGGAGGGGGATCCCAGGGCTTGGGCTCAAGCCTAAGCATCTACACGGCAGTTTTACAGCCCCATAGCCCAAGTTCCATGAGCCTGAGTCAGCCGACATGGGCCAGTCATAGGTGTTTAATTGCTGTGTAGACATGCACAGTGTAATAAGTGCCTGTGGTTTTTACTGCTGCTGATCCTAAAGATTGGGTACAGACTGGAGAAATTGTACTGTTTTTACTCAACAGCCAGTCTCCTGAGGGTTTGGGAGAAGAGGAGGCAAGGTACAAGGTCCTAGGCATCAGATCAGGAAGCTGCTGAATTTAACTGTTGATTAGAATAAATCACAATATGCCCCACCTTCCTCTATTCTCATGCAATCCTACCTCCCTGCAGCTAGCTTCTGATGGATGTGCTTCTGGGTGTCAGGTACAGGAGCTAGCACTGGAAGGTTTTAGCAGCTATAAGTGGAGAGGAGAGGGCTGAGAAGTGTGTAGCTTGAGTATTTAACTACCATAACTTCTCTAGCATGTTTCACCTGAGTGTTTCCAAGTGCTTTATAAATGCTCACTAATCTGCTTAATACCTTGTGAAGTAACAAAGGGATGTATAGTGAATGCTTCACCTAAAGATAAAATGCAGCTACTTCTGGGATAGAACATGACAGCTACACGGTAACACAATGCATAAGGCAATGAGAGTGAGATTCTCATTCCACGTGGGGGGAATCTGAAGGGCTCCAACTGGCCATATTCATGTAATTTGAATTTGAAAAGGACACTGAGGTTAGTTCCCCTACTTAAGTTAAAAAGCACCATGGATGGGCCCTTGAAGCAGAAGTGGTAAGGGCCTTGGGATGTCTTGTCTAATAGATGGCATTGATTTGGAGGGAACGGCAACCTAAATTTTCCCATGCTGTTGACATCTTTCAGCAAATACTGTCCTGGTCCAGCCTTGTCTAGCTTGTGAGATTTGAGAGCATTGCAACTTAAAATTATCAAGGTGTCGTGAGAGAGGACAGGCAGAGTAATTTAAGCTTACATATTTTTACTTCCCTTCTGGTTTATTTGGAGAGGTCTGTCTGTCCACTCTTAAGGTGCTTTGTCACCAGTATAGAATAAGAGCCAACATGCTATTGGTTGGGTCTAGTGGGTAGTGTGTATACTGGGGATACTCTGGGAGAGGGGAAGAGTACTGATGCTATAGCTTACTTGGACTCTTTCTGGTTGGGGTGTGATGGAGTGAAATGGATTGTGTTCCATCTACTACAGAAGAATGAAGAAGATTGAATCAAAGCGATGCCTTTAACATACACTGAGCAGTCAGAAGGATACTATATCCAAAACTTACACCACAGAGACTGAGGCTTTATCTACACTAGCATTGTTGTCGGCAAAACTTTTGTCAGTCAGGGGGTGTTGTTTTTCTGTAGTATAGACGTAGGGGAGGGATAGCTCAGTGGTTTGAGTATTGGCCTGCTAAACCCAGGGTTATGAGTTCAGTCTTGAGGGGGCCATTTAGGGATCTGGGGATCTGCTTTGAGCAGGGGGTTGGACTAGAGGACTTTCTGAGGTCCCTTCCAACCCTGGTATTCTATGATTCTTAGGCTTTGTCTACACTACGCACCTTGTAGCGGCACGACTGTACCACTACAGCGGCGGTAGCTTTGTCAGTAGGTGAGCACGCCTGCCAACAAAGCACTGTTCACATTGGCACTTTTTGTTGGCAAAACTTTTGTTGCTTGGGGGTGTGTGTGTGTTTTTTTTCACACCTCTGAATGCCAAAACTTTTGTTTCAGAGTAGCGGCCATGTTAGTCTGTATTGTTGTTCAGCTTCCATTGTAGACAAAGCCTCAGTGAGTCCTCGTCTAGCTCTGATAGCATCCATGCTGAATTTCTGTCTCAACTCCAGTATGCTGTCACTCGTTTTTTGGCAGTCTGGTTTCTCAGCCCTTGTTTGGTAGCACTGCCAATTAATATTTAACTACTGTGGTAGGCTGAGGCATATTGGTGGGCTATTATGGAATAAGCTTGTGTTACCTGTCCTGCTACTAGAGGACATCATCTCCAGGGCAGTCTTTCATGGTTCACTTAAACTTAAGCTGTCAAATGTAAGCAAAAGCAAAAAAACCTCACAGTAAAGGGAGCAGGTTCTAGTGAGTGAGTGACCTTATTTTCTTAGGCAGAATATTGTTTCTGAAGTGATAAGCCAATCAGGAACTGGGCGACATTATGGAAGAGGGTGTAAAGTACAATGTAACCAGCAGCTTGTGCAGAGGATGGCACTGCCACGTTCCTTGTTGGGAACAGCATTCCTGTGTCCGGGGCAGCTGCCAAGAACCTGTCTTTGACTTGGCCAAACTCATCATGGGTCCTAGAGTTAAACAGTGTTGCCCATCAGTACACATTGTGTAAACAGCTGCTGAAGTCTTCTTCAGCCTGTGGGTGTTGAAGAGCCTGACTGTATGCCCCTCTCACTGAATTGTCTAGCTACTCCTTGGCACTATCAACTATAAATCCCCCAGAAAACATACAAACCACACGCTCTCCTCCCCACTTACTCTGAACCTGTGCCAGCCCTGCTTGTGATAGGAATCCCTCCTGAAACTTTAAACCCTGGAAGGTCTCCAGGTTCTGACTAGATTCCTGCTAAATCATGAGCCTGGTACTTGAGGCTATCCTATTCTGGATAAACACCTAATATATGAAATGCTAGTTAGCTTGTATAGGGGCTTTGAAAGCATAAAGCAATAAGTAGTAATATTAGACCTTGGGGAAAAAATCTGCTGGATTAGTTCAAGGATTCTTCATGTGAAACCCACCAGTGTCAGGGTTAGTTTAATATGGCTTTCTCTCCAGAAACCCTTCTTTGGAGGATGGGTTGTGCTACTAAAATTAGCCACCTCTCTCTCCCAGTTTCAGGCTGCACTCCAGATTAAGGTCAGCATTCAGATCTATGCAGTAGTTGGCAGAGTGTATCTAGGGTCACTTGTATGGAGGGTTGCATGATTTTTTATGCTAAGGTTTGAAACCTTCAAGTTGGACAGTAGGTAACACAACACTGCTGTATTAATAAATTCCCTCAAGGTTCCAGCAGTTTTGGTTGAGCCAAATTGCCACGGGGAATCAGGATATTATTAACCTTACAACGCACAATTCAGCTGTGTAAGGTCCTTCACACACCCTTTTGCAGCAAGAGACGTAGTAGCACATGTCTTGCAGAATTGGGTGCAACTATTCCTACAGCTAAGGAAGGAGAAGATGAACAGAAATGGAGTTTAGGAAAAGCAGAGCTGAAATTATGAAAGCACTAATGCTGGAAAGAATAAAGAGTGTTTGGACCACTATACTGTCCTCCACCAAAGCTGGCAACACGATGTAGTGTTGGTTAGGCTCTAGCATGCAGGTGATTGTGATCAAGGAATAGTGGGTGGAGGTAAATTGTGGAGGAGCTGAGGGAAGGGTTAGAGATGGAGTAAAAATGGTCTTGTGGTTAAGGTTAACTAAGACTTGGGAGATCTGGGTTTAATTTTTGCACAAAAATTCTGTGGCATTTCAATCTTGAGCAAGTTGCTTAATCTCTGCCTCAGTTTCCTATTTTTATAGATAATACTACTTTGCCTCATCAGAGGGCTTGAGTTTAAATCTACAAATATTTAGGGGATGTATGGATGCCAAAGTACATTAGAAAGATCCAAATTTAGTTAGAGAGGTGAAAATGAAAAGAGGTGAACAGGGGTGTGCATGGCTAATGAGGATGTTTTTGAACAAAGAAACAGCTACTAGTTTTCATGCATGTTTACCTGTAAATATCATGTGAAGGTAGAGGTGTGATGTAGAGGTGTGGTGGGGTGTGTGTGTGTATGTGTAAAATAAATATATATATATATGTGTGTGTGTGTGTGTGTGTAGTTTAGTTTTGAAGGAGAGAGTTCAGAAAAGTATGCACACATGAATGAAAAATTCCTTTTGTGGAAAGGAGATATGAAGATTAGAGAAATGCAGATTGTGAGGGTGTATGGGGAAGGGAGAGAGTAGGGAAGTTCATGGAACAAGTTTGTGTAGAGTTTCAAACCAGGAGAGCAGTTCTCAACTGAAAGCAGAAGATAAGCTAGGGAAGTGGGGGAGAGAGATGCATGTTGTGCTGCTGCTTCCTATGATGGAGAGAACTTGGGGGCAGCATTCTGGGCCCCCTGAAGTTTCAAAAGCAGAGATTTAGGAAGGTCATGGAGGAAATTGCAACAAATAAGGCAGGAAGCAACTAAAGCATTGTCGTGTTCACTGGCTTCATTCCTAAAACATGAGGTGGGTTGGGCAAGCTTGATCTGTTTTTAAATGTGACCTTGTATTTAAAAGAACACAATTCATAATTTGTTTCAAAATCTAGATTTTCAATTCTCTTCCATATTAGAGATGGGTCTGACTCTTGGAAGGCAGAAGTAGCCTGCAGAGGAGTGATGTGGGTATCAAAGGAAGTAGAGTCTGGAGAATTCCATTGTGCAGACAGGTATAAGCCTCAGCCATGCCATCCTTAAGGAGATTAGATGGGAGGTGGAAGGATCAGCGTGAGTAGGGAGAGCTGCAGAGTTGTATTATCTGTGTAGAAGTACGATCCATGCTTTTCATTTCTTTAGAGTATGTTACCTCTAGGAATAAATGGGGAAGGGACATGTAGAAGGTATCTAAGAGGTGATCACTGGCTTCTGAGTGTTGGGATGAATGGAAAATAATGTGTAATTGCCATTATTTATCCTCCTCTAACTGGTTCAGGCTTGGGCTCTTCTGCAGTGAGAGCTGCTTTGTTGGGCTTCAGTCCAGCCCCTCATTACATGAGTGCTCATTAGTATGAAGAACACTCAGATACTATTGTGCTAACATTACTGAAATACTTTTACAGCTATCCTCACTTGGTGCTGAGATCTGTTAAATGTCAAGGTAATGTGGCAGCCATAGGCAACATGCCTAACCAGTGAAGTTCTCTTGCTCCCTAGTCATTGAGAGCTCTTTGGTGTGTGGTTTCTACAATCTATACGTGTAGAATGTCTTAGATTTGGGGGCACCTTATGCAAAAATATGCACATGGGATCCTAAGCTGCCTGTTGTGAGTAATATTGTGGGATGGGAAGTGGAATAACTGACAACTTGGTGGGTGATGAGAGCAGGAATCTTGCCATTGCTGGAGAGGTGTGTGGTGTGAAGTGAGTCATCTATGTAAGGCAGGGGGCTGGAGAGAGTTCAGTAGACATGGAGGGGAAGTGACAATAGGACATAATTTTATTGGCTGGGTGGATTTAGCTGGGTTGCTCAGTGTAAAAAGGTGATTAGAAGATTGGATTGAGGGGGTATGTCATGAGGGGTTCCTGAATTCCCTAGCTTTGCCCTTCTTATGCAATGGCTTCTAGCGTGCCTGTCCGCCATTGTACCATAAACATGCATCTTTGTCCCATTAAAAAATTGGCCTCCCTAGTAAATTGTGAGGATTCTGACCGCCAATGGAGTCAAATACTCCAAACAGCAGAGCACCGAATGCGTAGGAAAGTTTTATCTGATTCAAGATTTGGAGCATTCAGTCTCTGCTGTGCTCTGTTGTGCTCAAGCAAAGAAGTGGGCTGGCCAGGGTGGATTTGATTTAAATCACTAGTCAGGAAGACTCAATTTAATCATGGATTTCTACATAAAAGTGCATTCTTGTTGGTTATTCTAACCTTAATACATATTCTTCACAACTCAGAGATGTAGGTTTCATTTTTAGAACGTACACACTACATTTTTAAAGTGATTTATTTTGAAAACTTTTCAGATTAATTTTACAGCTATATCAGAAAAAGAGTAATTGGTTATTTCATTTATGAAAGGTAATTGAAGCGGATATTTATGAAGTCACTGGGAGGTGAACTATCTCCAATTCAACAGGTTAATCATTAATATTTGGAGGATTTTCTTGCCATGCTGTTTTAGGAGGAGAACATCACCAGACAGACATTTAATTTGTTTTAGTTAACTAAAACAACATTATGTATTCTGGATTTTTTTTTCTTCAACAGCAAACATATAATATTTTAACAAAATAAGCATATGAATTTTTGAATTTAAACCAAGTGTTTTTAAAATCACGTTTTTTTTTAAATTAACTAAAATAGTTAAATATTTTTTTAAAAAATCAACATGAGAAACTTAAAATATTGGCTTCTGCAGCTAACTCAGTCGTCTTCACCTTTATTTTCCTGTTTGTTCATAATCTGGAAAAGGAAAAACAAGCTTTCCTGCTTTTTCAGGTCCCAAACAGTTTCTCAATTTGGAATGAATTAGTCCAAAAGAAGAAAATACTCTTTCTACACCGGCAGAAGAAGCTATTGCTGTTAAAAGTGAGATTATCACGTCAACAGTCTCTGAATCCAAGTGCTTAAGTGACTTCGACCAGTTCACTGGTGTGACTTTCTTTAAAGCATCAGTAAACATCCATTTCTTGAATGGTTCACCCTTTGCTCTGAAGTTTATTATAGTTAGCATTATGGAGGGATGATTGCTGGATGTCCATGTTATAGCCAACTCCTCTTCTTAGAATCATAGAATCATAGAATATCAGGGTTGGAAGGGACCTCAGGAGGTCATCTAGTCCAACCCCCTGCTCAAAGCAGGACCAATCCCCAATTAAATCATCCCAGCCAAGACCTTAAAAACTTCTAAGGAAGGAGATTCTACCACCTCCCTTCAGCAGTTAAGTTTGACTCTGGTACTGAGTATTGAGAATATCTGCAAGAAAATGATCTGGAGATAGTGCTTGTCCTATTCATTTTTTAATGCTTGTAATTTAACTCTGTCATTGCATATTTCTCTTTTTATGATCTCAGTTCCTTCCAAATTTCAAGAGTGTCAGCAATAAAACCGCTGTTTCCCTGCATTTTGTTCAAGGCTACAGAAATAGGCTTCAAGGTACTCAGCATGTGTTCAACATTTCTCTTAAGCCCAATGGTGAGAACTTCGGTTGTGACAGTGCCCTCTATTTTTTTCATGATTTTGTTCACAAACTGTCATCAGATTAGGCCAGTTCTTGATATAGTGCTCAGAACATTTCACTACTTAGTTCCATCGCATGTATTATGGGTTCCTCAGACTTTTTTCAGAGCAGCTGCTGCAAAGTGGTTGTTATGGAAGTATTTTGCAATTTCAACATTAGCCTTTATTTCTGGAACACTGAAGTCTTTGACTTGGGGGTGCATCAAATGAGCACTGCAACCGTACGTTATTAGCTTGGGACTCTCGTCACACTCTTCTAAATTTCTTCTCATTTTGGATACATATGCAGCATTGTGTCTGACCAAGCTGCATACTAGACATTTTGAAATTGTTTTTAGTTTGTTATAGCTTTTACTGCTACTTCTTGTAAGTATTCTGCTGTGTGCGTTTCCTGATGTATCAATTGTTTCTGTAAGGAAGAGATTCCCTTCTTCTGTTGTCACACAAGCACATACAACAGGATCATTGTGGACATTGCTCCACCCATCAAGACTCAGGTTAACAATTTCACCCTCTAGACCTTTTGCACACTGCTCAATTTCTCTTTCGTACACTTTATCCAGCAATTTGTCTGTGACATCTGTTCTATTGGGTGGACTGTATCCTGGTCTTAATGACTGTACCATGTTAATGAAGTGTGGGTTCTCAATCATACGGAAAGGAGAGTTTGTTGCATAAACAAACTGGGCAATTTTTTCATCAATTACCTCTTTTTGTAATCTGCTGGTTTTTATCACAAACTCCCATCTTTTTTTTTTTTCTGGATGACAGATTTTTTTTTCTTTTTGCTCCAGGTTATAAACTGTGGCTATGTGACATACATGATGTGATTGAAATACTATCATTGGCAGGTAACTCTGAAACTATAGAAAACGATGGTGATCTTGAAGGTGGATAGTCTTCAGAATCCTGTATGTTGAGGATGGAGTCTCCTAAACAAAATAAGTCAATGCAGTTATTTAACTATTACCACCATATTGCTCATTTAGTATTACTCATTGCATTCACTGACACTAAGTACTACTTTAAAGGTGAAATTATAAAAGGAAGATCTGCCTATTTCAGCTATTTATTTTTTATCACAACTGCATCTAAAATGGTAGTACCATAGAGTAACAACTATATTTTTTGCTCAAACATGAGAATTCAAGAATAGTCCAGAAGGAAGGAAGACAGTCCTTAAGAAAGAAGTATGAAATAAAAAAGTTTACCAACCTGAAGATCTTGCATGTTCTGACATGTTCCTTTCATCATCTTCAATGCAGCTTCCTCCTGAGAAGGAACACTTCTCAAGATGTTTCATTCAGGCAACCAGGCCTTGCATTTCTTTGTTGCACTGTTTGTATTTTGCACGCATGCATTTTGCACAGGTTGAGGAACTTCATTAAAATATTCCCAAACTGGGTCTCTTTTACCGCCTGCTGCCATTATAGGTTTTCCCTTCTGGTGAGAGATAGTATGGTAGATCTCAAATCAGTGAAGGCTACACTCAAAAGACCTCAAGGCTTCTGAAATATGCTGCACAAACAGTTTCACTTTTGTTTCTACTGTCTGTCCCTCCCTTCTCACATTTATCTGCAGACTTCTTCTTCTCCTTGTCCAGATCTATTCTGCCCCCAACAATCTTCTATTCATTGAACTTTTTGAAACTTTGCACTTTCAGAGAGAGGTAAGGGATTGACTCTGTGTGCACAAATTTGCAGAGGGACAATAGGGCTTAGGTCTGTTGTTTCTCACCTCTCTCTATATTTATTTTAAAACACTTTTGCTGTTAACAAGCGTGTTATCTCCGGAGATCCAAATCCACAGTTTGAGAACTGCAAAACTAAGCATCTCTGATGGTATCTTCTAGACTGACCATTGAGTCCCATTGGGTAGATAGACAGATTAGCCTAAATAATCTATACAGAAACCCCTGGAACCTCAGAAGATTGGGTCCCTAATCCATGAACTACTGGAACACATTTACAAAACTTTTTTAAACATTAAATGAATATATTGTCTCATACTATAGAATTAGAATTTATAATCCCTATTCCATGATGAGATATCTTTGAGCTATAATGATCTTTATCTTTTTTTCTCAAAAAGCATTTTATCAAAAAAAAATCCAATTTAAATCCTTTTTTTTTTTTTTTTGGTTTTTAAAAAATCATTGATTTTTATCCACCCTGGGGCTGGCAAGCAATACACAGATGCCCACAGCAAAGGCAGCTGGGCCAAGAACTTCAGTTTAAAATGGAGAAATCTGCTGAGGTATATTCAAAAACAGATCAGGTCACAGCCTGATGTCTCCTTATTCACTGCCTGCCATATCTTGGTTTGGGGTGCAGGGTGTACAGTGCAGGCTGGTCCTGCAAATAAACAACATCTGGGCAGCCTCCTTCCCCTTGAAAAAGGGTCTGTTCAACTAATACTAAGTACATGCTAGAGCAGAGGTTTAACTATGGTGTTGGTCTGTCAGTATCTTGTGTACCTGCCTTTTCTTGCCCCTCCCACTTTTAAAATTGCCTTGCAATTATTAACTGTTGTCCAGTTATGTAAGTGTATAGTAATTATCTGGTTAGGCAGGCGAGGATCAGAATAGTATCAGGGTGAAAATAGTTTTTGCATAAAGGTCACTGCACAGAGTCTTCCAAGCTTACCAGGAACAAGTTGGAAGCTGACTAAGCAACAATTCCATTCTGCAGACCTGATCCAGGGGAGGGGGATCAATAAATATCCCAGATTGTCATCAGCTGAAAAAAATCCCAGAGGGAGAAGAGAAGACAATAACAAACTGTTTAGTTGCACGGAGGAATACTGCAAACTCTAGGAGAGAAGTCTGCTGTAAATAATTCAGTGCATCCAGTAAATATTACTGTGATAGATGCCTAAAAATAACTAAGATTCAGGTTGTATTTGAGGTAGTTCTGATTATCGCTGCAATTAATGACCATAGTTGTCTTAGCAGTCGGATTCTTTCCTTGCTCCCCCTCCACAAATGCACCTAAGTGTCTTCCTCTTCCTTACTCATGAGATGACAATGAAGTGAAAGTGCTGTGGTGTTGTCCTACTGTGTGCATGAGAGGCTTCTTGTAACTTGACAGTGAATAGCTGTTTGTATTGTGGTAGTGATTAGGAGTTTCAGTCATGGGTGAGGACCCCATTGTGCTAGATGTTGTACAAACCCGTAACAAACACTGTTCCTGCCTCAAAGAATTTACAGGCAAAGTAAATCTCAGGGTTTGTAAGATAATTTATGTTAACAAAATAGTAGAATTGGACTATGTACAATTCCAGTCTGTCAAAGAAAAACAATTATTTCCCTCAAACCATTTTGAAACAACTAGATCCCTTACTAGTTAAGTAAAAACAGGAGGGCTTTTCTGTGATCTACCTGGGAAGTGGCTGTGCCAGTGGTGAGGAGCTCCTGAAGAGTCTATATTGGTGTGAAAACAGGAGTGGGGGAAATTGCCTACTTGAAGAAAAATACTTTGTTCTGCTTCGTTATCCTGGTAAATGGAGTCTGAGCCCTTTGTAGTTGACCCTGTTTGATAAGGTATAAACACTTAGACCTTGTCTAGATTAAGATTTAAAGGTGTGGTGGAGTTACTCAACTCAGTGTAATTAACACCTAAAACTCTAGTCAACACAAAGCAATTGTATTCTAGAATATACAAAACTGGTTGAGTTTAGGCTTTTTAATATCTTTAGCATAGTATGTAGCATGGTCTAAATACAGTTCTTGTAGCAGCATGACTACTTTAGTTGAGTGTGACTTTTTTATCAAAACAGTTATACAGGTCCAGCACCCTGGTGTGGATGCAGTTACATTAGTCTAAGGTACCTTCCTGTCAATATAACTTATTCCACTTTCTTCATGGGAATAAGCTGTACCAACATAAGCACCTTTGTAGTTGTACAACTGCATCTGCACTAGGGATTATATCAGTTGAACTACACCAGTATAAAGTGTATAACTTGAGTGTGTTGACAACCTGTAAAATTTTATTATTTGACTATAGTTTTAGATCAAAGTAGGTAACTCGATCTAACATCACACCTTTTAAATCCTAGTCTGGACTAGACTTTAGTTCACACTATCTAAATCACGTTGGGTCAGCCAATATGCAGAAACACTAACTCAGGAATCTGTCCTTGCAACAAAGCCCGATGCCAACTCTGTCCACGTATTTATTCAAGTGACACCTTAGGACCTAATCACATTAGCCACGCCATCAGGGGCTCCTTCACCTTTACATCTACCAATGTGATATATGCCATCATGTGCCAGCAATGCCCCTCTGTCATGTACATTGGCCAAACCGGACAGTCTCTACGCAAAAGAATAAATGGACACAAATCTGACATCAGGAATCATAACATTCAGAAACCAGTAGGAGAACACTTCAACCTCTCTGGCCACTCAGTAACAGACTTAAAGGTGGCAATTTTGCAACAGAAAAGCTTCAAAAAACGGACTCCACTGAGAAACTGCTGAGCTTGAATTAATATGCAAACGAGATAACCTGGGTTTGAATAGAGACTGGGAGTGGCTGGGTCATTACACATATTGAATCTGTTTCCCCATGTTAAGTATTCTCACACCTTCTTATCAACTGTCTAAATGGGCCATCTTGATTATCACTACAAAAGTTTCTCCTGCTGATAATAGCTCATTTTAATTAATTAGCCTCTTACAGTTGGTATGGCTGCTTCCACCTTTTCATGTTCTCTGTGTGTGTATGTATATATATATATACGTACACAATCTTCTTACATAGATGTTCCATTCTATGCATCCGATGAAGTGGGCTGTAGCCCACAAAAGCTTATGCTCAGATAAATTTTTTAGTCTCTAAGGTGCCACAAGTACTCCTGTTCTTTTTGCGGATACAGACTATCTCAGCTGCTACTCTGAAACCTGATAAACTAAAGTCACTCACAACCCTGGATAACAGTCTGGGTCTGTCTTCCTTGGCTATGCCACATGGCCACCTGAACCTACATAAAGCCATTCACCCGGCTACATCTCCTTTGTCTGGAGCCTTGTCTCCTGTCGGTGTATATGCCAGACACAACATGAACTTCATTGTGACAAGAAAAGGAGTACTTGTGGCACCTTAGAGACTAACCAATTTATTTGAGCATTAGCTTTCGTGAAGCATCCGATGAAGTGAGCTGTAGCTCACGAAACTAATGCTCAAATAAATTGGTTAGTCTCTAAGGTGCCACAAGTACTCCTTTTCTTTTTGTGAATACAGACTAACACAGCTGTTACTCTGAAACCGTTCATCGTAACAATCCTTGTCCAGTGTCAAGGCTTCACTCACCAGGTGGACAACCCAGAACACTTGGGCATTGGAGTCCCTGTCCTAGTTCCCACACCTAATATGACAATAATCACGGATGCATCCTTCACAGACTGGGGAACCTGCATGGGCAGTCACACAGCACAAAGTACTTGGATACCTTTGGAGGCCATGATGTACATCAATCTCCTGAAACTAAGAGCAGTCAGACAGGCCTACAATGCATTCCTCCCATTCACATGATCCTGTCATGTCCGGATAATATCCGGCTACGTGACAGTCATCTTCTGTGTAAACAAAGGGGGAAAATCCCTCCCACTGTACATAGAGATCAGCAATTGATGGCACTGGTGTATCCAGAGCCACCTCAATTTCTTTGACATACCTCCCAGGCACTCAGAACTTGTTGGCAGACAACCTCATCAGGCATTTTGCCATGGATCATGAGTGGGAGTTGCAGAATTCATTATTGAACAATATATTCACTCAGTGTAGTACGCCATCTTGGACCTGTTCATGAACAAGAAGTTCACTTTGTATTATTTCAGAGCAGCATGGGGTCAGGACTCCAGGGGCAATGCTCTTCTACTGTACTAGACTAGCCACTTGAAGTATGCTTTTCCTTCCATCCCACTACAACCCCAGGTTCTATGGATGATTCGTCACCATGAAGAATGAGTCATTCTCCGTGCACCCTGTTGGCACAGACCATGCTGATTTCCAGACCTTCTACAAATGTCAACCTGTCAACCCACCCACATTCTGTCCTTATCAGACCTGCTAACTCAAGAGCTGTGGAATCAGACATCCCAACCCAAACTCTCTTCGCTCACAGCTAGGTCTGACTCCCATCCTAATATCAAGAGTGTTTTGTGTTCAATGGCCATTCAGACTCTTCTTAATTACAGCAGGGAAAACTACCAGAAAATTTTGTTTGCAATGTTGTAGCTGTGTTGGTCCTAGGGTGTTAGGGAGACAAGGTGGGTGAGATAATATCTTCTGTTGGACCGACTTCTGTTGCTTTTGAAGCTTTCTGAAAGCTTTTGAGCTACACGGAGCTATTCTTTAGGTCTGAGAAATGTACTCAGGTTTCCCAGATCTGAAGAAGAGCTCTATGTAGTTCAAAAACCTTCCTCTTTCACCAACAGAAATAGGTCCAATAGAAGATATTACTTCACCTACCTTTTCTCTCTGCCAGAAGAGAAATCAATTTAGTCAAATTGAGGTGTTTCTTTACCTGTTGCAACAGAACCAGTTATCAAGGGCAGCAGGTATTCCTGCTATTTTAGACTACCTCCTCGCTCTCAAGATGTTGCGTCTTTTTATTAGGTCACTGCAGCTTCACCTAGCAACAATTAGTGTATTCCCTCCTTCAGTAGATGGTTATTCTACTTTTACTCATCCAGTAATAACCAGATTCATAGAATCATAGAATATCAGGGTTGGAAGGGACCCCAGAAGGTCATCTAGTCCAACCCCCTGCTCAAAGCAGGACCAATTCCCAGTTAAATCATCCCAGCCAGGGCTTTGTCAAGCCTGACCTTAAAAACCTCTAAGGAAGGAGATTCTGCCACCTCCCTAGGTAACGCATTCCAGTGTTTCACCACCCTCTTAGTGAAAAAGTTTTTCCTAATATCCAATCTAAACCTCCCCCACTGCAACTTGAGACCATTACTCCTCGTTCTGTCATCTGCTACCATTGAGAACAGTCTAGAGCCATCCTCTTTGGAACCCCCTTTCAGGTAGTTGAAAGCAGCTATCAAATCCCCCCTCATTCTTCTCTTCTGCAGGCTAAACAATCCCAGCTCCCTCAGCCTCTCCTCATAACTCATGTGTTCCAGTCCCCTAATCATTTTTGTTGCCCTTCGCTGGACTCTCTCCAATTTATCCACATCCTTCTTGAAGTGTGGGGCCCAAAACTGGACACAGTACTCCAGATGAGGCCTCACCAATGTCGAATAGAGGGGAACGATCACGTCCCTCGATCTGCTCGCTATGCCCCTACTTATACATCCCAAAATGCCATTGGCCTTCTTGGCAACAAGGGCACACTGCTGACTCATATCCAGCTTCTTGTCCACTGTCACCCCTAGGTCCTTTTCCGCAGAACTGCTGCCTAGCCATTCGGTCCCTAGTCTGTAGCTGTGCATTGGGTTCTTCCGTCCCAAGTGCAGGACCCTGCACTTATCCTTATTGAACCTCATCAGATTTCTTTTGGCCCAATCCTCCAATTTGTCTGTCTTTCTGTATCCTATCCCTCCCCTCCAGCGTATCTACCACTCCTCCCAGTTTAGTATCATCCGCAAATTTGCTGAGAGTGCAATCCACACCATCCTCCAGATCATTTATGAAGATATTGAACAAAACTGGCCCCAGGACCGACCCTTCCTGAAGAGTGTAACTGCCTTCCACAAGTAGTGAAACCACTGCTATAGTGGAACCTCGATCTCGTACTTTCAAACCATTGCCCATGTGCTCCATGTCCCACCTGTCTCTGAAGGTCCACTTCTTGGTCACCATTTACATCAGCCAGGAGGGTGGGTGAGCTGGATCCCCTCGTGGCTGACCCGACATACACTGCATTACATAAAGAGAAGGAATCCATTTGCCTCCAACTGAAATTCATCTTGAAGGTAACTTCCGAGTTCCACATAAACCAGTCAACTCACTGGTATCTTCCCTGAAGCCTCATGCCTCAAGTAAGGAGAAGAGATTTCATTCTCTCGGCGTCAGGTGAGCATTCGCATTCTACCTGCAGAGAACAAAACTGTTTAGAAAATCATCTGGCTTTTTTGTTGCTATGGGAGAGCGAGCAGTGGGACAAGTGATATCTGCTCAGAGACTAAGTTGGTTTCTGACTGTTCCTTTGCTATCAGTTGGGTCATCTCCCTCCCTTGGACCAAGTGATGGACCTTTCCACTAGAGCAGTAGTTTTCAACCTCTTTTCATTTGTGACCCCTAAAAAAAATTTTGAATGGAGGTGTGGACCACTTCGGAAATCTTAGACGTAGTCTGCAGAATCCCACTAGAGCACAGGCGACCTCAGTAGCAACTCTTCAGGAAGTGTCTATGCTGGACATTTGTACAGCAGCAACCTTGAATTTCATCCATGCTTTCACTAAGCATTGCACTTTGGTTCAAGCCTCTTCTCCTGACGCAGCCTTTGGAATGGCAGTGTTACAAACATCTATATGGCTGGCATCCTTGCACTCCCCTCCTCCTATTTTGAGTACTGCTTGCCAGCCACCCACACATGGAATAACTAGAGGGACCAGCACTCAAAGAAGAAATGGAGGTTATGTGCCTGTAACTGGAAGTTCTTTGAGGTGTGGTGTATTCTGCTACCCATCCTCCTTCCCCTCTGCTTCAGATCATCACTGGATTCACCATAGAGAAGGACCTGGAGAGGTGGTCAGTCTGCACCTTCCATTGTGCTCTCAGTGCTGAGCACGAGGAGATCCAGGGCACAGGTGTGAACCAACAGACGCTATTTGCTAGTTTTTTTCGGTCTCAGGTACGTGATGCGCATGCATACCCACGTATAGAGTACAGATGGGGCCACAAATCTCAAAGAACTTGGTTACAAGTAACTTCCATTTATTTACTCACATGCAGCTCTTCTGTTGTACTGCAACGCTCCCTGCTATTCCAATCCTTTGCCGTCCTTGAGCAGAGGTTGCTAGTTATCTTGAATAGCTGTGCTTGTTGCTGCAGACTGCTTCAGAAACTAAACTTATGTAGCCAATCATGTCACTTGCAACCAAAGTTGAATTTCAGTCTCTGCCTCTTGAGGCAAAATACTCATGATCTGACTTGATATGCCTCAGGTCAAGTCCATTTTATTACCTACCTTTTGTATAGCTTCATCTTGGAAGCCCTGAAACGCCCTTCTTGTTTCTGGCATGGCAACCAGATTTTCCTTCTGTTGGGACTAGTTTGCAGGAATCCTGTTTCTCCCAACACAGATGCCCCTGTGCCTTTTTAATGTTTGTCAGTTTGTACCAGAAACTGCATCGGAAAAGTGGGATCTCTTTCCAAAGCATTTGAAGTGAGCATTTCAGTAATCTGGGACTAGTGATGTATCTGGAGTTGGGCAGAGTGCAAGCCCAATGCAGCCCACAGTCTGACACTGCAGTTTGCCTCCACCCTCCTGTTCTATATGTGGCTGTTGCCCATAAACTATCGAGCCTAGCATGCTGTTATGCTTCGACATGCTCATCTTCTGTTCAGATAGAGGATTGCACGCTGGGACTGGTAGTCTCTTCAGTCTTTGTATTTAAAGAGATAAGGTTACTATAAAAATAGTGGACAGTATGTGTTACATGTAGGTAAAAAGTAATGCTGGGGGGAAGGCTGTTTTCTGAAAGGACATTTGACAGTACTTTTTGTGTAGTCCGCTTCCCTGTAGTCTATTAAGGGAGAAACCACAAACACAAAAATACCCTTAGTTAAACCTTCTCACACGCAGGTTCATTCCAACACAGTGGTAAAATCACCAGAAGCCGCTGAAGCATTGTTTGCTCCGTTTCCACTAGTGCAGCTGAACTGTTGTGACTGCCACAGGGAGCTATTTCTAGAATTCCCTACTATAGATAGGATCTCAATTTCTAATGTAACAACCAGAAGAGAACCTTTGGGTTTTCTTTAATATCATAAAGAAGGGGAAAACATCAAGCCTAACTGACTTGCTTGTTGGCACAAAGAACCTTTAAACATAACTGAAAGGCTTCCTTAACACCCTCACACTTTCTCTTCAACCTAGGGATTATTTTAAAATAGCACTACAGATCTCCAGTGTGGTCGCCCGACAAATAAAGCTGTCTCAATTTTTTCACTTTGTTTTGGGCTGGGTGTGCCCCAGTCAGTATCCTTAAAATCTACAGCTATGCAGCTTTCCTAGAAAGTGAGCAGAAATGAAACTTCCAGTGTCTGGACTGAGTTTTGGTTCTGTGGGGCTGCCAGACTATAGATACTTCCCTTGGCCTGCTTCACCCCTGCTATGTAGAGTGACTAACATTCTGGTTTTTCAGGAAAGTCCCAATTTTGTAAGAATCCTGGCAAATCATTCTCTCCCTTAGCTTATGCAAAGGCCGGGGGTAGGGGCAGAACTGTAAAAGAAATCCTTGGGGAGCAGGGAAAATGAGATGCTGTGCCAGTCCTGATTCAGTGGCAGGATCCAGACTTCCATTGTAGAGATGTATCATATGTGCATTGGAGGTGGGGAGGGTGTATGGTCTCAGAACTTGTTTCCAGTGATACGGTTACAGACTAGGATAATGCTTCACTTCTTGATCTGGGGCTTTCCTCTTTTTGACCCTCCCAGGGGACAAGAGCCAGATCCCAAGGGGTTAAAAGGAGCTGGTCTCTTTCACTCCCATCTTGCAGGAGGTGGCACGCTGCAAGTGTGCATCTTGCAATGAACACAATGTGGTAAGCCAGTCACTATTGCTTCTTCTGACTACTGTCAAATCCTAGCATTCCCTCCTGATGGGAGGCTTACTGCAGCTGGGAGGTGGGATCACAGGGCTTCTCACTTACAGGGGAGTTGCATTTCTAAACATTTTAAGACTTACGCAAAAAGCACAGCACTTTGCTGTGCAGTAGTGTAGCTCTGGCCTTATCTTCACTAAGGAGCTTTGTACCTGTTTTTTCAGCTGTGGTACAGCTGCACTGGTGCACAACTTCCTAAAGTACATTAGCTGCTAGTGTGGTCAAAAGATTTAGGCTTGAAGCAAACCTTTCCTGAATCAGCATACGGGCACTAATGTTTCTTGCCTCCTGAAATGCTACTGGTTACCAAGCCTTGAACTTAAGACCACAGATGTCATACCACTACAGCTCAAAATCCTGGACCAAAGTTGCATAGAATAGGACTCTTAATTGCTGTGTTTAACTGTTAGGCATGTGTGGATGACCAAAAAAAAAACCTTTAAGGCCGGAAGGGGCAATTATGATCGTCTAGTCTGATCTGTATAACATAGGCCTTAGATGCTCACCCAGTAACATCTGCATTAAGCTCATAGCTTCTGTTTGAAGTATAGCATATCTCTTAGAAAGATACCCGGCCTTTTAAAGATTTCAGGTGATCAAGAATCCAACAATGAGTTTGGGAATTTAGCCTATTGGTCTTGTCCTACAAATACATCTAGGTGTATTATTATTAAAAACAATAGCAGAACTACTGAGAGTATTCTTACTGGGGCTAATAATAAGTGCTATTCCCAGTGGCTAGTGTGCAAAATATGGCTCTGAAACTGCCACATTAAGATTATTCAATATGAAATCTTCATTTATAACTGTTAGTATTGAGACCCTAATTTGGCCATGTTTGTACACCGCTAACTATATAATAAAAATAGACTTCCTAAAGTCTTAATTTGTCCTAAGATGGCCTTAAATGTAAACTGGCTTTATCTTACTGTATTTTATTAAAAAAAACAAACAACTTGTTGAATTAAGAATACTATTCATATTTGCAATCTGTTCTTGAAATGTGGCTTCTAAGACTGATGTTACCTTTCACTGGAGTTGAACGCTTAACCATCTACAAACTATGTAAACAAGTTTGAGAACAAAAAAAAGTTGTTGTAGAATATTTAGCTAGGTAATTTTTAAAACCATCATTCATAATTTGCATGTTGTTGCATGTCTTGCTGATAAGGTGGCTACAACCTTATTGTTCAAACTAATGTGTTGGCTTTCATGAAAGCGAAGCTCAGTTAATGAGGTGTTATCAGTGGGTAAATTTCTCTGGCCGGATGGTAGAAAATACTTTATACATTAATCCAGTGATTTTTGAAGATGTTGTTAGATCAAACTTGTAAATTACTTGCAAGTTGAGGTAGTCAAAATACAGTAAAAGTGTTATCTGGCAGTTCATTTCTGATCTTCAGTAGGGTTGCCAGGTGTCCAGTTTGTGACCAGAATGACTGGTCGAAAAGGGACCCTGGCAGCTTTGGTCAGCACCGCCGACCGGGCCATTAAAAATCTGCATGGCTGTGTGGAAGTGACATGTCCCTGCCGCTCCTAGGCAGAGGAGCGGCCACAGGGACTCTTTGTGCTGCTCCTGCCCTGCCCTGAGCACTGGCTCCACAGCTCCCATTGGCAGGGAACCGCGACCAATGGGAGTTGTGGGGGTGACGCTTGTGGGTGGAGGCAGTGTGCAGAGCTGCCTGGCTGCGCCTCCCCTTAGGAGCAGCAGAGATAAGTCACTGCTTTCAGGGAGCTGCCTGAGGGGAGTGCCACTTGGATCTGGCACCCTGAAACCCCTCCCGCACCCAAACTCCCTCCCAGAGCCCGTGTCCCACACCCCCTCCTGCGCCCCAGCCCTGAGTCTCCTCCCGCACCCAAACTCACTCCCTTTTAGTTAACTGGAATTTTTGAGTTACTGCACCACCCATTCCCCCAACATGCTGGATAACAAAGCTTTTACTGTAATCCACTCTTAAACCACATCCTTTTGCATCATTTTAGCTAAATTGGTTTAAGAAGTGCACCTTAAGCTAAACCAGTGCAACTTTCTCCTGTGGATATAGCCTTAAGATTCCCCTTGTACCAAAGAGCATTGTCTAAATAGACAAGACTGAAGGGCGACAAGGATGAAAGATACAACCTACAGTGATCAGGGTGATGGTTGGCAAGTTAGTTGTAGCTTCTTTAAATGTTCTGGTTTTGTGTTTATGATCTGGCTTTATAATGCATCATGGGATCTGGGGAGAGTGAAGCTGGCAGCAGAGAGAGTGTGAAGGATGGGGAAAGAGGTCAAATCAAATGGCAAATTGAGTCCAGGATCTAAGCTAGTTATTCTGATTATCATCTCTATGTCCAGAGGTGGTAGTGCCTCCTGCTGGGGTATTTGTGTCTCTGGGATTTGCTCTTCCCATGCAAGTTACTGCTTTTACTCCCTCATTTCCCAGCTCACTTGGCTGGGGTGGAGAGTCAGATCTGAACCTGTAGAGAGGGCCCGTGGATGAGCCTCAACACCTGCCACCTATCCCACTTCCTTTGCTCCAAGTGCTGTAAACCTGCTTGCAGAGCACTGTGGTCTCAGAAGCATCTTTATACTGGTCTCCCCTATTCCCTGTCTGTTACTACTTTTTTGTGCCAACAAGGCCGAAGATTACACTAGGCATACAGAATGCAGGCACGTTTTAATCAATAACGTGGTAGGCGTGCTGGAATCTAAATGTACAAAAGACAAAATTCTGTTTCCCATCTCAAGACAAAATATTGATGAGTTGTAAAGCCCAGCTAATGTTCTTGGTGAAAATTGGGGGGCACTAGCCTCACTGCACATGAACCACTGTCCCATCCCTTCCTTGTGAGTTGAGGTGTGGTCAACACTTGAGGCCAGTGAAGATTCTAATCCCATCTGTCCCCCATCTTGCCTAAAGTGCGGGAGTTTATAGGCAGCGGGGGGAACAAATATGGAGTTACAGCTGCATGCTTTCTGGTAGTAGGGGCAGAGGTTGCTTAGCTGTTCTTGCTGTTGCATGGCCTGCATCCAGGGAACTGACCACAATAGCTGATTATTTTCCCTGAGCAAAAGGAACTGGGTAATAAATGTGTGCACCAGTTAGCCAGTGGTAGATATCCCAGAATAATACCGGAATGACATGTTGACATGCTAACATAGCTGTTGCCCCTTTCTGGGAGGGTGGGGTGCTCATTTCCAGTGTAATACCAGTCTGGTGACGTGAGGCCCTCTGAAAACACAGGCTAGATTTTTTTTTTTATGAATCTGGAAAGTATCTTCAAGGTGTCTAATTTGGGGGTATTGTGACAGTTGGAAACGGAAGTCAGCTGGGTGCTTGGCACTGTCTACAGCTATTCTCATCCTCCTATTCGTTCTCTCCACAGCGTGGCACAATGAGGCGGCGCTATGAAGATGATGGCATCTCGGATGATGAAATTGAAGGAAAGAGGACATTTGACCTGGAGGAGAAACTCTCCACCAACAAATTCAATGCCAACTTCGTCCTCTTTATGGAAGGCAAAGGTCTGTGCCCCCTCTGCTGCCCACACCCATACTACTGCAAAGTTCCTAGAGAGAAACACTGGGGAAAAGTGTCCCTGTGAACAAACTGTCATTGTGTGTCCTCCACAGTCCTCACTCCTGTGCGAGGGAGAACCTCTTCTCTAGTAGGGCATATATATAATCTCTGGAAGGAGAGGAGCTCTTCCTCCCTCCCACCCCCTTCCCCCCGGTGTGCTCAAGGCCTTAGAGGACAAAACTCACTGCTGAGTTCTTTAGCTGCCAGTTGGATCAGTGGTGACCCAACTACTGGTATTTAAATCCAGAGATTTGCCTCTATTTTTATTTTCCAGTTGCTCCCTTCACCCCTTTTCCCCTTGCTGTTTTGATTCTTTCTCCTCTCTGAGCTGCTCTGCTTTCCTAGCACATGCATCAGAGTAAATATGGCTTTTTGGCCCTACCTCCACAAAAAAGTCCTCCTGTAGCTACTGTTAAGTGGCATGGAGTGGAACATGCTAAGTGAAGTCTCAGCTCTACCCCACACAGCTCTCTGGCTAATGAGCCAGCAGATGGGAGTCCAGTCCTAAGAATGGCTTTTTGAAGCTGCTCCCTAGCAAACCTCCACCTGAAACATACTGAGTAAGAGTAGAGCCAGGTCCCTAATTTTGCATACCCGGGTGGGGTGGGGTAAAGGGAGAGTTAGAGGGGCAAATATAAGCTTGCAAGTGACACCAATAATTAAGGCTACGTTATTGTCACAGAGGTCACGAAGTTGCAAACCATGACTTCCAGAGACCTCTGTGACATTTTCTGCTTCAGCCCTGGGAGCTGGCAGCCAGTGGGGCCCTGGTAGGGATCTGGCAACAGCCTCTTCAGGGTCCCCCTGCAGGGTTCCAGTGACGGGTGACAGCCTCCTCAGGATTCCAGTGACTGGGGACAGTCTTGCGGGGAGGTAGGGAGAGAACCCCACAGCTCCCAGCCACCCAGTGGCAGGGGAAACCATGGAGCTGCAGCAGCAAAAGTCACAGACAGGTCATGGCTTCCACAAATTTTTGTTTATTGCCCCTGACCTGTCCGTGAGTTTTACTAAAAATCACCGAGACAAAATCTTAGCCTTAGGATCACCGGGGATCCTAGAAATCGGTTTGCCGTGGGAAAATGTTGGATTTGCATTTTTACAGAGAATCTTTAGTTTTTACATTTTGTGAAAAAATAAAAACATATATAGTGGAACTCCAATTATCCGGTCTAACTGGGACCGGGGCCAGATCGGATAATCAAATTCAGATAATCAGGAGAATGGGCGGGACTTGGGCTGTCAGCTTAAAAATTTTAAATATATCACTAAAAGCTTGTGTTCAACTGATACCTAAATATATTGTGGTTAAGGAAACTAAGTTCAGCATTTCATTTTAATCATGGAAGAACGTGGACTTTTGTGTGTTTTTTATCAGAGTTTTGGTGGGTTGTTAATCATGGAAAACTAGGATCCCTGATGCTCACTCAGCTCATGTGAGCTAGGCTCTAGATGCAGAGCCCTCAGGGGGAAGAAGTCTAACTGGTTTCTTTAAGGCCTCTTTTGCTTGACTGAGTTTGTTTGGAAAACGATAAACTCTATTTTCCTGTTTGTCTGACTCAGCTATAGGACCCCACATGCCCTGCCCTGCTTGTGCCTGTCTGGCTTGTGCTTATGGCAGGCTGCCTACAGCTGATTAGGATAGTGCCTGGAGATTAAATTCTGTAGGAGAGGGTGGCTAAACCCAGTTCTTCTTTCCACTCCTCATGCTACCTGCCCCTTCTGTGGTTAATATCCCCAGTATCTCTGTGGCTGGCAACCTCCCCTTAATACATCCCCTCTTCTCTCTCACCTCATGACAGACTTCAATGTTGAGTACATCCAGCGGGGTGGCCTGAGAGACCCTCTGATTTTCAAGAACTCCGATGGGCTTGGAATAAAGTAAGTGTTGAGGATAGGGAAGGATGGGTGACTCTAGCCTAGCTGGCTACTGACCGTACTAGAGAAATAACCTAGCAGTCTGACAGGGCCTTTCCATCTGAGGGTGGTCTTTCTATCCTAAGTTGTGTCTGTGGATGCTCTCCTAAAAGTGCCCAGTTCAGAATCTAGTCCCACTGTCCCCCACATGTCCAACTGTGGGAAAGCAGATTCTGGTAGCTGCCCCAGTGCGGTGTCCAACTTGTTTTTACCGTGCTTTTGACATATGTGCCCATTTTAACTGGGTGCCCATCTGGGGTGGTGGTTTTATTTGTATCATGCAGCGTCTAGGATCCCCAGTCGTGGGCCAGACTACGTTGTGCGAGGCACTGTATCAGCACAGAATGAAGACAGTTGCTTGGCTTATGAGCCCTGTCTGAGAGAGTATGAGTTGGGCGAGAGTTACAAGAATGGCTTAATCAGTGGAGTGAAGATGCTCTTGCCTGCCTGGCTTGCTAAAGGGAGAGGCCAGTCAATAGCTTAGGACCATTCAGGATATGATAACAAGCACACTATAGGTCTTGGGTTTCGCTCTCCCTTAGTGGGGGTCAAATGCCCTGCTCCGAGGTCTGGTAGGTTCCTTGGGCATGGCTCTTTCCTGACTTGGGTGGAGGGAATTACCCAGAGGTGAAAGTAAGCCGGTACGCCATACCAGACTGGCTTCCCCAGGCTGGCGCTTTAAAAGGCCTGGGGCTCCCTGCAGCGGCTGGAGCTCCTGGCCCTTTAAATCACTGCTGGAGCCCTGCTGCCGCTACCCCAGGGGCTCTGCCCTGGGCCCTTTAAAGCGCTGCCCAAGTCCCTCTGCCGGAGCCCCTGGGGTAGTGGCGGCAGGGCTCTGGCGATGCTTTAAAGGGCCCAGGGTTCCGGCTGCTGCAGTTTGACCTAGTTACGTTGCTCAGGGGTGTGAAAAAAATCACACCTCTAAGCACTGTAGTTAAGCCAACCTAACCCCTAGGTTAATGGCAAAATTCTTCTGTCAATCTAGCTGCTGCCTCTCTGGGAGACAGATTACGTACATTGCCTGGAAAACCCCTTGGGTTGCTATAGGAAGCATCTATGTGATGGTGGCATAGGTGGAGCTGTGCGGCTATAGTGTCCATAGTGTAAACATGCCCAGTGATTCTCAAGGATAGGCTGACCGTTTCCTAGAGCCGCTATACAAAGCATGTACTTGCTGGTGACAATTTCTCCTATTCCTAAGCTACCACTACTCCCCTTGTGACAGTTGTGCCCAGCATTTGCCTGTTGAGGCACCTGAGTGGATTTGTTTGCAGAAGAGTCTGTTTGCACACATTGGTTTGTGTGCTGCTATCATGTCTCTCTTGGCTGCCCTCAAAGAGGGAGGGGGAAGCATGTAGCGTTCTTTCGGGGAGCGGAGGGCAGTTGTGGAGGGATGGAGCCTTTGAGATGCCTATATGAAGCCAAGGGCTACAGGAGGGGGAGGGGCCTGTGGCAGAGACCCTAGTTTGTTTTAGTTAAGTGTCTGTCTTGCAGGATGCCAGATCCTGACTTCAGTGTGAATGACGTGCGACTGTATGTAGGTAAGTGTCTCTCCTGCTGCCTTGTGTCATGGTCGTAACTGTCCGTGGTGACTTTCAGAAGGGGTGGGGGGAGTAGTTCAGGCTGTTGAATCCATGAGCTACAACTTTATGGCTCCCTTAGCACATTGGTAGCTGAGCTCTAACAGCCCCTCCAGTCCAAATAATCAAGGATTTTTACTGCCTGAGAAGGAATCTAGTCTGTGACCAGAGTAGCTGAGCCATGGGCTTTGTTCAGAAAACTCTAAACAGCTTCTGGTTG
The DNA here is from genome assembly GCF_965140285.1 of Lepidochelys kempii. Lineage (NCBI taxonomy): Eukaryota > Metazoa > Chordata > Testudines > Cheloniidae > Lepidochelys > Lepidochelys kempii. The sequence continues at coordinate 14,319,492 of NC_136385.1, forward strand.
TCCTGGCGTGGATGAGGACAAGGGCCTAGGTACACTCCTGCAGGAGAGGGATTGGCCTTACACATAGATGGGTGGGGCTAACAAGTTCATCCCTCAGAAAGGGGTTGTCCTCTTGTGCCCTGGCTTGTCTGTCCTTAGTGGGACCTTGTGCACAGCAGTGATGTCTGTTTTGCTCTGGCAGGGAGCCGGCGGATGGTGGATGTCATGGATGTGAACACGCAAAGGGACATTGAGATGTCCATGGCACAGTGGGCACGCTACTATGAGACCCCAGAGGAGGAGCGGGAGAAATTGTATAATGTCATCAGCTTGGAGTTCAGTCACACAAGGCTGGAGAACCTGGTGCAGAGACCTGCTACGGTCAGTAAAGTTATCGTCTTCTCCCCCTTTTTCTTTCATCTTGGTAAAGGTAGAGCACTGAGCCTGGCCCCTCCGTACTGAAGAAGAGAGCAGCCAGAGGCCTCCCTATAATACTTATGGGGTCAGACAGGGTTGCTGCTGCTTCTCCAACCCCAAAGAGCAGCTGGAGCAATATATAAGTTTTGAGTGCCTGCGCCATTGCAGACCTTGCTAAACTGGTGAGAAGTGCAGAAAGGAATGGGTAGGCTGGTCTGTCAGAGGAGGCCACAGTAATCCTATTTAAATCCTCAAGACAGTCATTGTGGAGGCAGAATTATTTAATGAGGCAGGTCGGGGACAAAGCCACAGTGAGGAGTGATGGCCTGCAGGTGAGAGAAATGTAAGCTGTTCCTAATGAGGACAAAAAGAAAAGGAGTACTTGTGGCCCCTTAGAGACTAACAAATTTATTTGAACAAAACCTTTTGTGAGCTATAGTTCTCTTCATCGGCTGCATTCTGATGAATGAGGACAGTTAACTAGACAGCGGAGTAACCTGCTCTGCTGGAAGGGGTTCAAGTACAGATACACGATAGAACACATCCAAGTCTGAATAAAGGGTAAATTTGGGCTAGTCCAAGTTTTAGTCCATGGACTGGGTCACTGACTCCCAACCTCATCCTGTTAAGCTGGTTCCACTGCCTGACAAGACTGTGGCTGTTTTCCAACCAGTGCCTGCTTCCGCGTTCAGTTGTGTGCACTGAATTGCTATGAAGTTTGGTAGAACCCCTTCCTGCATCTTGGGGGAAGCCTCAATCCCATTGTTAGTGAAAGCACAAGCAGCCAAATGGAAGGTGGGAATACCAGCAAAGCTGCAAAGTAATACTTTTGTTGCATGACATATGAAAATAACCCAGACAGGGCAGCATCCCCCGTGTTCAGATTATTTATGCTGTTCTTAAACCTTCCATGTGCTTCAGAATCTTGTGTTACAAATGCACATTGCTATGTAGAGGTTGCAGTGGGGAGCAGGGGAGCTGGAGATTTCTGCAGCTTGGGTAAAGGTGTTGGGGGTGGGGGTGTCTTGAGAAGGTGTGGAAAAACAGTTGGGAATGTGAGAGAAGCACACAAGCAGGATGTTATTAATATGATGGAGTAGTGAATTTTGACAACTAAATTAACTCTTAAACCTAAGAACAAGGTCCCATTGAGATAAATGCGGAGTGGTTCATACCTCAGCTATTGTCAGGTTCTCTGCAGACTCGGACACTGCTGTATTATGTACCCTTCATTCACATTTGGAAGGTTTCCTACGCAACCATAAGAATTACTGCAGTTTGTTTAAATAAGTTAGATTTCAGAGCACAGTTCTGTGGCAAGGGTGATCTACACACTGGATTCTGCAGAGTTGTGAAATGCATGAAATCCTGGATTCCAGTCCCAAGCCTGAAGTAGCAGTGCAGCAAAGTGGCTAGGAACTGTGACACCTGTTCATCCTTGTGACTGTGATCATACCTGGGAGGCAGTCTCGCTACAGCCATAGATAGTATTTCTACTTCAGTAGCCCTGTGTTTGTTACCTGGCCATTGCAGATGTCAGATTGGCCACAGGACCTCCTAGAAATACTCAAGCATGTGAAGATAGCCAGGGACCATCTTACCGAGGCTTGGGCCTAATTCCTCTCTGGTTGCAGGTGGATTTGATCGACTGGGTCGACAACATGTGGCCAAGACACCTGAAGGAGAGTCAAACAGAGTCTACAAATGCCATTCTGGAGATGCAGTATCCCAAGGTGCAAAAGTAAGAGACCTCAGAAGCACATGTACCTAGCTCCTTCTCCTTCTGGTGAATCTAGGGGGTGAGGCAATCATTCAAGGAAAACTGAATGTGGCAGGCAGCCTGGTATTGAGGAGAGATGCGGGAGTCTGTGTCCCCAGGTACTGTTTGCATATACCATTAGAATAGCAGAGCTGTTAACTCCTCCAGCCTTTGGGCAGTTGCACAAGTTCCTCTTTTTGTTGCATTTGGTAAAACTTGCATGGCTTGTCATTCTAATACAGCATGTTGAATTGGACAAGTTGCCAAGTATTTACTGTCCTGCCATAGCAAGCAAGACTAGGCAATGACAGACTTCAGTGATCTTTTAGAATCCCAGAGCTTTTAGGAAGATGAGGAGGGAAGCTCTTCCTTCTCCTGCCTGGGCTAAAGCTCCTCCTGTGTATTTCATTTCTTGATGTAAATTAAGTCAACAGATTGCTGGCAATGGTAGGAATCACTGTAGGATTTATCCCAGAGGTGGGCAAACTCCGGCCCATGGGCCCGTCCTGCCTGGCCCTTGAGCTCCCAGTTGTGGAGGCTAGACCCTGGCCCCTCCCCTGCTGTGTCCCCCCACCGCAGCCTCAGCTCGCTGTGCTGCCAGCATTCTGGCCCACCGCTCCTGCTGAGCACTGTTCCTGCCGCTCTGAGCGGCATGGTAAGGGGGGGTTGGATAAGGGGCAGGGGGTTCCAGGCGGCAGTCGGGGGACAAGGAGTGGTTGGATGAGGTGGGGTGGTCAAAGGACGGGGAGCAGGGTGGGTTGGACAGGGGGTGGGGTCCCAGGGGGCAGTTAGGGGCAGGGGTCCCGGGAGGGGGTAGTCAGGGGACAAGGAGCTGTGGGGGCGGGTGGATGGATTAGGGGTTCTGGGGAGGGGGCAGGTAGGGGGCAGGCTGTTTGGGGGGCCCAGCCTTCCCTACCCAGCCCCCCATACAGTTTCGCAACCCCGATGTGACCCTTCAGCCAAAAAGTTTGCCGACCCCTGATTTAGCCTCAACTGCTGCTCTGTCTGCATTTCCCTGGAGCCTAACGCTACTATTTGTCCCTGTGTCCACCCACCCGTATCTTGTCCCTTGAGTATGCTACAGCTGTTGGGGTTTCACAAGTGGCCGCTTTAAAACAGAGGTATGTGCTACTCACTTCCATCCTGCTCATCTCTTCTTCCTGTCTCCGGCTAGGTACTGTCTGATGAGTGTTAAGGGCTGCTACACAGATTTCCACGTGGACTTTGGCGGCACCTCTGTTTGGTACCACATCCACCGAGGGGGAAAGGTATGAGAGCAGCCCCTGTGGGGACTGCTAAAGATGTTTTATGTTGGTCTTTAAAAAGCAACCAGGGTAGAGCTAAACTTACAAAGCCATGTGCTTCAGGGGAGATCTGATCTCTAAACTGGGATGCTGTTCCAGGCTGGGTGTGACATAACGATCGACGTTCGGGGACCAGCAGAAGAGACTATCTGGGGTTCCTAAAGACTAGCTGGAGTGCTTTCAAACCTGCAGCTGACTAAAGATCTTAAATTGCAAACAGGTACCCTTAAAGTAACACATGGGTTAAAAGTGTAAGGATCAGAGCTCAGGATGGGTGGTGATGGGTTTGAATATGAAACCCTTGAACTAGTATCCAACTCTGAGCTTCTCAGCTTTAGTTCATTTCTTATAACTGAACCCAACTCTGTCAAACTTCATCAAGCCTTGGATGGATTTGGATGCAAATTTCTGTGGCTCATCTCTGATTGGTTAGCATTAAGTCGCTCAACTTCGTATAATAGACTTCTCATGATTTACAGTTAAGGTTGTGGGATGTCTTTGAAAGCCTAATGTGACTTTCCACTGGTTTAGACTTCTGTGTAGTTCATATTTGTTGATTCTGTATTACAGTAGAACCTCAGAAGTTACAAACACCTTGGGAATGAAGGTTATCGTAACTCTGAAATGTTTGCAACTCTGTACAAAACGTTATGATCGTTTCTTCAAAAGTTTACAACTGAACATTGACTTAATACAGCTTTGAAACTTTACTATGCAAAAGAAGAATGTTGCTTTTAACCATCTTAATTTAAATAAAACAAGCACAGTTTCCTTACCTTGTCAAAAAAATGTTTTACTTTCCCTTTATTTTTTTAGTAGTTTACATTTAACACAATGCTATATTTGCTTTTTCTTGTCTCTGCTGCTGCCTGATTGCATACTTTCGATTCCAAATGAGATGTATGGCTGACTCGTCAGTTCGTAACTATGGCGTTCGTAACTCTGAGGTTCTATTGTACTGTCTTTATTAACGAGAATGTTACCTTTTTGTAACACTTAAAGGTACAAGGCAACACAATAATAATGAAACTACCCAAGCATAATCTTCAAGGTATAGTGTAAAGCATAAACAAACTTCAGTGCATAACATTTTATATGCATAAACTCAATGTTGAAAAGCCTTCCTGGGCTATTGATATCTGAAAGACCATATAGGCATCACATGGACTCCTGCATATAAAACCACCTGGATTATTCAGGGGATTCTTCCATGTACAAACATCATTGTGTCTCATCCGATCCTCTGTGATGGAGTATAGACCAGGGGTCTTTGGTAAAATGTACAGAGCTCTGACCACATAAACACCAGTCTCTAGAGGAATTGTAGGTCTGAAACCCGAAACTTAAGATATCTTCTGATGAAATCAGATACACCTGAAAGAGAGCTGGATCCCCCCAGCTCCTGGAGTCTCTTGCATAATGTGTTGTAAGCAGCCACAGATTTGCTACATCTTCCTAGCATGATAGATCTCCTTGCCTACTCATCTTGCATAAAAAAGTGTTTTTAAATGTGTGGGGGTTTTTTTGTTTTTGTTTTTTTTTTTGTCCTGAAACTGTACTTTGGCTTGATTCAGGCCTGGCCTTAACCCTTAACATGTGTTAGCTTCTTGTGCTGAATCCTTGTGGGTTCATGTAGGAATTGTCACACTGGGGCAGACCCAGGATCCATCTGGCCCAGTACCCTGCCTGATACGTTAAATACCATGTTGTCCTGTCTACACTAGGACTTAAAACATGAAATAACAAAAGTGTAAGGACTGGAAGGGACCTTGATAGGTCATCTAGTCAATGATTCTGCACTCAAGGCAGGACTAAATAATAACTAGACAGCTGTTTGTCAAACCTGTTCTTAAAAACCTCCAGTGACGGAGCTTCCAGAAGATTCCTAGGCAATTTTGTCCAGTGCTTAACTATCCTGACAGGAAGTATTTCCTAATGTGAAACCTAAACCTCCCTTGCTGCAATTTAAGCCCATTCTCTGAGGTTAATGAGAACAATTTTTCACCCTCCTCCTTGTAACAAAGTTTTATATACTTGAAAACTGTTATGATGGTCCCTCCTTCATCTTCTCTTCACCAGACTGACTAAACCCAGGTTTTTCAATCTTTCCTCATGATTACTAGATCTTTAATAGTTTTTGTTGCTCTCTTTGGGAATTACTCTAATTTATCCATCTTTCCTGAAATGTGGCACCCAGAACTGGACGTTCTGTTCCAGTTGAGGCCTTACCAGTGCAGAGTAGAGTAGAAGAATTGTTCCTTGTGTCTTGCTTACAACAGTCCCGCAAGAATGATGTTCTTTTGCCAGTATAGCTTACTACATTCAGGGAATTTGGCATAGGCCAAGGGTGGGCGAACTTCTTGGCCTGAGGGCCACATCAGGGAATAGAAATTGTATGGCGGGCCATGAATGTTCACAAAATTGGGGTTGGGGTGCAGGAGGGGGTGAGGGCTCTGGGGTGGGGCTGGGGATGAGTTTGGGGTGTAGGAGGGTGCTCTGGGCTGGGATTGAGGGGTTCGGATGGCGGGAGGGGGATCAGGGCTGGGGCAGGGGTGCAGGAAGGGGTACAGGTTCCGGCTGGTGGTGTGGGCTCTGGGGTGGGGCTGGGGATGAGAGGTTTTGGGTGCAGGAGGGTGCTCTGGAGTGGGATTGAGGGGTTTGGAGTATGAGAGGGGGGTCAGGGCTGGGGCGGGGGTTGTGGCGTGGGGAGAGTCTCAGGGGTGCAGGCTCAGAGCAGCGCTTACCTCAAGCGGCTCTCAGAAGCAGTGGCATGTCCCTTCTACAGCTCCTATGCAAAGGCATGCTGCTCCATCTGCAGCACCGCCCCTGCAGCTCCCATTGGAGCACTGGAGGGGGCCATTGGAGCACTTAGGAGCCAGAGTGGGACCATTCTGTGGCTTCCAGGAGCCTCATGGTGCAGCCCCCGACTCTGCACCCCAGCCGGAGCACCGGAGTAGGGCTAAGCCATGTGGTGCGGCTTGCGGGCCAGCTTAAAACCGCTCCAGGCCGTGGGCTGTAGTTTGCTCACCTTTTTTTTGCTGGTATAAGCGGTCTCTTCTGGGAATTTTTAATCCTTTCTAGTGTAGGCTAGGCCTCGGTGTCATGGATGCCAAAGATTTGTGATAGCTTTTTGTAAACACTATTTTAATTATGCACAACACTTTATGGAGTTTGACATGTACAGGAAGGGGAAGATCTTCTAACACCCAAGGCAGCTAAGGCATCCGTCTGCCACTGAAAGGTACACAACTTTCAGCTTGCTCTGTGTTAGAGGTGCACAAAAATCGGAGCCATTTTGGAAAAATTTCCCTGGAACCTAACGACTCCCCCCCATTTACATTAATTCTTAGGGGGAAATTGGATTCGCTTAACATAGTTTCGCATAAAGTAGCATTTTTCAGGAATATAACTACAATGTTAAGTGAGGAGTTACTGTATTTCCATACTGTAGGGTACACAGAGGCTAATAAGAGAATAATCTTAGACATTTTCAATAGTAGAACTGCACGTCTGAAAACGTTGCTATATATCGTGTGTGTTTAAGGATCTAGAATTTCCAGTGGGTTTTGTATTTCTTGTCTCTTTGGTTTGCCTGTAAGGTGATAAATTTCCACATACCCTGGATGATTGCAGTACTCAGTATGTCATTCTGACATTAAGTCTCTCTTGTTAGTTGCTGGTATTTCTAACAGAATATCTATTGATGGTTCTGTTAGAGCCATCCTTTATGGATCCTATTGTGGGTGGAAAGAGCTGGATGTATGATGCTTGAAAGGAATAATAGAAAAGGAGTGAAGAGGGTTTTGTCGACAACTGTTGAAGGATCTCTACCCAATGAACCTTGCAGATCTTCTGGCTGATCCCACCAACGCCCCAGAACCTGGAGCTCTACGAGAATTGGCTGCTGTCAGGGAAACAGGGGGACATCTTTCTTGGTGACAAAGTGTCAGACTGTCAACGAATTGAGCTCAAGCAGGGCTACACGTTCGTCATCCCCTCAGGTATAAGGGGCTGGGGGGGGAGAACCCTGGAAGTGTGCGTTTGTCCTTGTCTTTGAAAGGAATATGTTCTGTGCTAGGAGTCAGGAAGTCTGAGGCAGTGGGGGAAAGAATCTCTGGGGGACACGCCCATAAAATTCGGGCAGTTCAGAGCAGGATGATTTCTCCCTGAATTTCCTGGATAGCAAGCCTCTGTGAGAGAGGAAAATATGATACGCTTCTGTTCTCTCTAGCATCTTTCATACAAACTCCCATAATGGATCACCAAGTTAAATAGATACTAAATCTAAATAACAAAGCAGGGGTCAGTAATTAAGAGGCAGAGGAGAAAGATGTGTTCAGCTGAATATTTGAAATGAGCTGGACAAAGAGGCTCTTTCAGACGGCAGAAGTTGAAGAGAAGGTGCTTGGTGGGAACTATTGGAGGTGCAAAATGGAAGCTTGTCCTGATCGAGGAAGCAAGGTAGGGTAGTAGAGGAGAGGGTGTGTGGTTGGTTATAATAACTCCGTGGACATTCCTAAAATAAGGACAGTTTTGACCTGTGTCCTGTAACAAAAGGTGGGGGGAGGAGAGTGCATGTATTTAGGAAATGAGTAATGTGACTGCACTGCTTTGTGTGTGAGAAGGTGGCAGCAGCATCTGGCAGATGCTGGAATCTGGAGAGCTGGAAGCATCAAGATGGGAGTTGCAGGAGTGAAGGTCAGAGAATCTTGAGACTTTGAGGGCTAACTGTATAGTGACTTGTAGAACAAACATGTGGCAAAAGGGAGTTCATAGCCAAGGATGGTTCAAGGGCAAGGAACTGTGGAAGCATTTGGGAGCTCCAAACAGATGAGAAGGTAAATGAGAAGTGGCTTTTGAGGTTGGTCCATCTGTCCAAGAGAAACCCTTCTGTCCTTTGAGACGTTGGGACCTTCAGCTAAAGGGAGCTGAATCAAAGCTTCAGGCTGACTTTGCCAAGGCATGCAGAGGGTAAATAGAAAGGTGTCAAGAGTTCTTAAACATACTGCTGAGTACGATCCAAGTAAGTGTTAGAGAAGGTGAAGATGAGAACTCAGAGAGAAAAGGTAGACAAAGCAGAAAGATGAGTTGATCCTTGTGGAAATCTATAGATCTGAACACTTCTCTTTAAGACTCTTAATGATTTGAGTCGGGTATGTCTTGAAAATTAACAGTCAACTGGGCTGTGCTGGCAAATGGAATGGTCTACTGGAAATCAAAGCTTGTTTGAGCAAGAGAGCTTTCTCGAGCTGGTCCAAGGCTATGGAACTGCTACAGGATCTGCAGGCCACTATTCTGTCCCAAATGCTACGCACACACTAGCCTGCCTTCACTAATAAAAGCATATAAATTACCATATGCAGCTTCTTCCTTGGGCAAGGAATGGAGAATACCATGTCAGGATTTTTCAACTGTGCTCATAATGCCTAGCATCTAAGTTGCCTCAGAGGGCTCTTGTTGCAGTGAAATTTGTTGCTGAAATTTGCCACAGGCATGGTTTGTAAGAGGTGGTTGGAGAGATGAGGAAAGCTAACATCTCTTCAGTGAAAGCAAAGATTACAAATAAGTAGCAAGTGAGAGAGGTTTTTAAAGCAGAGAACAGATCGGAAAGATACCTGAATAAAAGAGCTGAATAAAAGTGTGGTAGGAGTATGGGGTGTTAGGGACAAATGTTGCAGAGGTGGCTTTTCTAAGAGATTGGATGATAGGAAGGTAGGGGGAAAGAAGGAGATGGTATCAGTGGGGCTGGAGGTAGATACTTCCCTGAACCATGGCTGCTGTAGCTTTGAAGGAAGTAAATTCCTCCCTGCTGGTTGTGGGAAGGCTTCAGCAAGGAGAGAGAGCTGTGAGAGTGAAGAGTACTAATGGTATGAAAGAGAGAGAATTACATGCACCTTTGGAAAGAATGGGAGGATCAGGAATTAGACCACTGTTTGGAAGGTGTCGCTACCGAGCATATCTGTGCATTCTAGACCTTCTGGTTTAGTAAACAGTGCATACTCCATCTCTTCTTTTTCTCAGGGCACTGACCTGTTTGACTTAGGGTCTATTATAGCTGGCTTGCATACAAAACAGAGAATTGCAAACTTTCACTGGAACAAATTGGTTAAAGGCAGCTATTGAGCTATCCAAGCCGAGGGAACCCATGACCAAGATCACATCCTACTGGAGAATCTAGTGTGATCAGAAACACTTCAATTTCTGGATGGGTGAGGTAGACTGCCTGCTATTTCTTTGAGACCACAAGTGTGCTAGGTTCCACGCAGATACAGACAGGCTCTGCCCCAAAGAGTTTAATGTGACTAACATACAAAGGAAGAAGTAGAAAAGGGAGAGAAGGTGCTGCTGGAGGTAAGGGAGTGAGTGACAGATGAGAATTTTCAGACATACATGAGTGGGAGTGGCTGGAGCAGCTAAGATTGGGATTAGCACTGCAAGGCACACACTGTCCACATCCTTCCAGGGGCTGGGATCAGCCAGCTGGATTCAGAGTTGGAGGGGTATTTTAAATTAATGTGGTCTGTGAGGATGCTTCAACCATGCATTTGTTAGACAGAGCTAGTCTATGAACTCTCCAGTTCATAGAATCATAGAAGATTAGGATTGGAAGAGACCATGGGAGGTCATCTAATCCAACCCCCTGCTCAAAGCAGGAACAACCCCAACTAAATCATCCCAGCCAGGGCTTTGTCAAGATGGGCCTTAAAAACTTCACCACTCCCCTTGGTAATCCATTCCAGTGCTTCACCACCCTCCTAGTGAAATAGTTTTTCCTAATATCCAAGTTAGACCTCCCCCACTGCAACTTGGGATCATCGCTTACTGTCTTACTCTGACAGGTTGGATCCATGCTGTGTATACTCCCACTGACACTTTGGTTTTCGGGGGCAATTTCCTGCACAGCTTCAACATCCCCATGCAGCTACGGATCTACAACATTGAAGACCGCACAAGGGTAAGGAACATAGGAGGGCCTGAAGGCGACCTCTGAATCAGAGACCCTCCCTCAGCACAAGGGAACAAATACAGGCTACCGAGCTTCCAAAAGGATCTGTCTCCAGCTTACTGTGTCTAAGAAAATGGGAAGACTGGCTGGTTTGGGGCTGGGGGAGGATGGGATATGGGGTATTAACTTCTAGGGCACTGGTTCTAATCCAGCTCCAGGTTGGGGAGAACCAGGGGGAGAAGGGAATTGGGTACAGTGAATCTGAGTGGGGCTCTCCAAGCCCTCCTTTGTAGGAAAAGGAAGATTACTTGTCACTGGAGTCGCCCAAATGTGGTGCTTCTGCATTTTCATTTTCCTTCCTCTGCTGCTTTGGAGTCTTATGCTAAGTTTTGACCAGCAGAGAGGGTTATTGTGGCCAAAGGCCTCTTGTGACCTTGAGTGAGAGTGCTTGGATCTGCAGGCTGATGCATCCCCACCAGTTAACTGCTGTGAACTGAGTTCAGGACTTGCCAAGTGTAGCACACAGCTCCTAACATGAAGCTGCAAAAGCACTACGCAGACTCTTATTGGCAATAGCCTTCCCTTCTCTTAAGCATCCTTCAGAACACGTTAGATTTTAGCTTGAGGTCAAAGTGTGGTACTCGCAGCTAAGGTGTTGTGTAGCGTGCTTGTCTTGCTACTATCTCTGCAACAATGGGGGAGGATTTGTTTGATGTTAAATGTAGCACAGATCTGTGACCCTAAACAAGAATAAAATGTTAATGGCCTGGGAGTGAGGTATGCCTGCACTGCCTGTGGGCAGTTTCCTGCAGTGAGATAAAATGTCAGGATGCTGAAAGCACTCCCTGTATATGCTGTTCCATGTACCTGCAATTCCCAACCCTCACAAGAGGCTCACTCTGGGACCAAGATAGCTATGCTTGGAGTGTTGTCACTGTGCTTTCCTTTTGAGTGTAGCTGATCTCTTCCCTTGGCTCTGTCTTGCCTCTTTCACCCCATGACAGGTCCCAAATAAGTTTCGCTACCCCTTCTACTATGAGATGTGTTGGTATGTGCTGGAACGCTATGTTTACTGCATCACCAGTCACTCCCACCTGACCAAGGACTTCCAGAAGGAATCGCTCAGCATGGGTAAGAGCAACTGCTTGGCCCCCATCTCCTCCTTGTCATACTGAAGGAGTTTCTTCCAGTTCCCTCACTGCCAATACAGCAGGGCAGGGGGGCATTCAGGAGGTTCACTTCCTTAAATTTCACACTTCCTGTCTTTCCTGTTAGTCATGTTTAAGGGAATCCGCAGGGAGAGGGCAAACAGGATCAATGAGTCAAAAGCTGCAGTTTGTCCTGGAGCTTTCCTTTACCCCCATGAAGTGCTAGGCTAGCCATCTCTGCTCGAAAGGGCTGCAGATAATCTAGCCCAAGTTGTCCCCCTGTACATGCCCAGTTAGTGATGTGCAGCCTCTAGTGAATGGCGAAGGGGCGATGCAGTCCCTGCTGCTATGTTCATGGGCCGGCTCCAGCTGATGATGGGGAAAATGTTTCCTGTGGCCTAGAACCTCGTGTGCTAGATTAAGTTGCTGTGTCTGTGGGTTTTTATATTGAGGGTTGCAGGGGCCTCTTGCAACATAGCAGGAGCCAGGAATCCAATAGAGGGTGATGTATGAGACCTTGCTCTCAAAAGGGATCCGAAAATCATTTGCAGGATGCCCTCTCATCACACCTGTAGCATTTCCAGGGCTAGAACTTCTACCCAAAGGGCTCCAGCAAAGGCAAAGCCCTGTGACTCCTCTTTCCCCTGCAAATTTCAGAACATTTTCTTTAGTAGCTTAAGATGGTCAGTTCAGGGCAGCCTGCTGCTCTCAAACTCCTGTTCTTCTACAGTGTGGCTCCATATCCATTTGATCAGCTTCCCCCAGCAGTGGAGTGTGGTGAAATAATGAACAGAGGTGGTGTTAATGGGACAGCTATAGGAGCAGCAGCATCCACAGCCCTTCTCCTCTCTCAGCCTTGGTGGGGAGGGGTGCTTTACATTTGGCACTCATTGGAAATCAGGCTACTCTTCTGTCACTCCTGCACAGTGGTCACTCTAGATCAGCCCCACTGGTGTATCCATTCAGTGTCTTGCTCTGTCCAGCTGCTTGTTTTCCTGGCTTTACATGCCGTTCTCTCTGGTGGTTGAGGGAGATGCCTTCCTGTCTCCTTCAGATGATTAGCCTGAAAACCCTCAATCTCCTGTAAGCAGTCCGCTTGGCAGGCCTGCTATTCTGCTCCTCTCATTCTCTCTCTCTCTCTCTCTAATCTTTCCCCTCACCCTCATGGCAGATATGGAGTTGAGCTGCTTGGAGCCGGGGAACATGGATGAAGAGGACGATGCAGCAGGGAGGGACCCCAGGCGCCCAGTCACCAGACGATCAATTCTCACAAGCCCTGTAGCTAACGGTGCCAACCTAGACTATGATGATCTAAGCAGAGGCTGCAGGAGCCTGCCAGGCCTCAAGAGAACTCTGTCTATGGACTCCTCTGACTCCAGCCGGGGCTCCCACAATGGTCAGGCCTGGGATCCCCATGGCAGCAGTCCTTTCAAGTACAGGAAGGTGCATCTGACCCAGTTTGAACTGGAAGGTCTACGCTGCCTGGTGGACAAGCTGGAGTCGCTGCCTCTGCACAAGAAATGTGTCCCCACGGGCATAGAGGATGAGGACGCCCTCATTGCTGACGTTAAGGTATGTAGAAGCTGAGAACCTCTGCTTCACAGAGTCCCATATCCCTGCCTGCCATTGTCCGTATACAAAAGCAAGGAATGCCAGGATGCTCCTGGCTTGCTGGGGGCAGTGCAAGAGAGGCTCAGGGAGGAATTCCTCCTGCAGCTGATGAGCTTGTGCCTGAAACCATGAGGTCTGGCTACGTGATCTAAGCTGGCACATACTTATCAATGGTTATAAAACTACATCTTCCATTACTGAGTCCACTCCGTCTTGGTGACTTTCTGGGAGAGGTGCCCCAAAAGTGTGCTATATCCCCCAAAGGCTCATTTAGTTCTAAATGTGCTACCTCTAACTTGGTGCCCCCCTTTTCCAATGGGGACTGATGGTTTTTACTCATATTTCAAAGATAAAATGCAGGTATTCAATCTACCAAATGATGTTTAGAGGGGATCTAGGCCCAAAGGGGAAAACTGAACCCAACCTAATTTTGATTCCTTTAGGGGTGTAGAGATGCCAGTGTGACTAACTATGACTAACTAACATAGTTAGCATAGACTAACTAACTAATACCAAGGCAGTATTTTCTGGTGCCGTCATGGACACGAGTTCTGAAAATCATCTTAGGACCCATTTGGTTCATTTTCAGGTGACACTGCAAGATTGTTCATGGCACAATGTATTCTCCATACTAGCCTTAATCCTCCTTAGTGGTCATCAGAACAATCTCCTCCGTTCCTCACTGCCCATTACAGATGGACTTGGTTGTATTTTTGTTTGGTTGTTTGCCCAGGATATATGATCTCTTGCAGGTTTCGCTAGGTGGGTTATTATATGCATGTTTCTCCTTTTCACCCTGTATCCCACCATGCTGTGCAATAGGTAGGCCTATGAAGATGGTCACCATGAGCCAGGTCTCTTACCCTTGCATTACTGAAAGAAGAAGGGAATTCCAGCCCACCCTTTTCTGAAAATATCAGCTTTGAATCCTAAAACGAAGGTTAGAAGGCTGGGTTTCTGTCCCACCCTTCCTCATTGTCCACTCCTATGTTATGCTCTCTGTCCCTTCTGAAGCAGATAGAGACACAAACTTAGCCTTACCTCTCCACAGGTAGCACTGTCAGCCTTCTAGCCAAGCTTTGCCCATACTCCCACCATCAGCACAAGTATGATTCCCACCCATTCCTTCTGTACTAAATTTAGAAAAAACATGGTCCTTCCAGTTTGGGGAGGTGAGCCAAGGCTGTGGTTTATGGTAGTTAGCTAGTGGAGAGGTGTCTGCATAGAAGAGTGTACCGTTGGATGGTTTAACTTTATTTTGCTTTTGTGGCTTTGTCATTTATGTTGTAGCAACCTTAACCGATACATAGTATAGTGTTGTGTGATATAAGAATTGTGAAAGCAGTGTGTCTGCACTCTTGACCTGAATAAGGGATTTGCTGTGTATCCTTACCATCTGAATATCAGGAGTGCTGCCTTTAGATCCTATCACAGATTGCACCAGTTGATGTTGCATCTTGTGAATTACATGGCATACCAGGCACATTCTAAATGTCAGTTAATGGACGCTCCAGAAGGAATATAGGAACTTCTTGGCCACTTTTCTAGGTTTTTAAATCCACAAAACAACCTGGTCAATCATGCCTTGCAGATCAACAGAAAGGACTGCAGGTGAAAAGGAGTATTGACTGGCCAGAACATTCAATAGAACTCCTGAACCAATTGTGAAGTTCCACAGAGTTCCTACCTCTTGTGAAAGAACCTCTTTGAAATGCGCATATAAACTCACTCCATCATTTCAAGACTTTTTCTCCACAGCCACGAGGGTTAGAAACTTGTTCAAATGAAAGCTTTGATTCTGGAGCAACTACTTGTCATCAAAAATATTAATCAACAAACATCATGCTTTTTTTGCCTCTGTCTTTACTAACAAGGTCAGCTCCCAGACTGCTGTGCTGGGCATCACAACACGGGGAATAGATGGCCAGCCCTCTGTGGAGAAAGAGGTGGTTAGGGACTATTTAGAAAAGCTGGACGTGCACAAGTCCATGGGGCCGGACGAGTTGCATCCGAGAGTGCTAAAGGAATTGGCGGCTGTGATTGCAGAGCCATTGGCCATTATCTTTGAAAACTTGTGGCGAACGGGGGAAGTCCCGGATGACTGGAAAAAGGCTAATGTAGTGCCAATTTTTAAAAAAGGGAAGAAGGAGGATCCTGGGAACTACAGGCCAGTCAGCCTCACCTCAGTCCCCGGAAAAATCATGGAGCAGGTCCTCAAAGAATCAATCCTGAAGCACTTACATGAGAGGAAAGTGATCAGGAACAGTCAGCATGGATTCACCAAGGGAAGGTCATGCCTGACTAATCTAATCGCCTTCTATGATGAGATTACTGGTTCTGTGGATGAAGGGAAAGCAGTGGATGTATTGTATCTTGACTTTAGCAAAGCTTTTGACACGGTCTCCCACAGTATTCTTGTCAGCAAGTTAAAGTAGTATGGGCTGGATGAATGCACTATAAGGTGGGTAGAAAGTTGGCTAGATTGTCGGGCTCAACGGGTAGTGATCAATGGCTCCATGTCTAGTTGGCAGCCGGTGTCAAGTGGAGTGCCCCAGGGGTCGGTCCTGGGGCCGGTTTTGTTCAATATCTTCATAAATGATCTGGAGGATGGTGTGGATTGCACCCTCAGCAAATTTGCGGATGATACTAAACTGGGAGGAGTGGTAGATACTCTGGAGGGCAGGGATAGGATACAGAGGGACCTAGACAAATTGGAGGATTGGGCCAAAAGAAATCTGATGAGGTTCAATAAGGATAAGTGCAGGGTCCTCCACTTAGGATGGAAGAACCCAATGCACAGCTACAGACTAGGGACCGAATGGCTAGGCAGCAGTTCTGCGGAAAAGGACCTAGGGGTGATAGTGGACGAGAAGCTGGATATGAGTCAGCAGTGTGCCCTTGTTGCCAAGAAGGCCAATGGCATTTTGGGATGTATAAGTAGGGGCATAGCGAGCAGATCGAGGGACGTGATCGTCCCCCTCTGTTCAACATTGGTGAGGCCTCATCTGGAGTACTGTGTCCAGTTTTGGGCCCCACACTACAAGAAGGATGTGGATAAATTGGAAAGAGTCCAGCGGAGGGCAACAAAAATGATTAGGGGACTGGAACACATGACTTATGAGGAGAGGCTGAGGGAACTGGGATTGTTTAATCTGCGGAAGAGAAGAATGAGGGGGGATTTGATAGCTGCTTTCAACTACCTGAGAGGTGGTTCCAGAGAGGATGGTTCTAGACTATTCTCAGTGGCAGAAGAGGACAGGACAAGGAGTAATGGTCTCAAGTTGCAGTGGGGGAGGTTTAGGTTGGATATTAGGAAAAACTTTTTCACTAGGAGGGTGGTGAAACACTGGAATGCGTTGCCTAGGGAGGTGGTGGAATCTCCTTCCCTAGAAGTTTTTAAGGTCAGGCTTGACAAAGCCCTGGCTGGGATGATTTAATTGGGGATGGGCCCTGCTTTTGAGCAGGGGGTTGGACTAGATGACCTCCTGAGGTCCCTTCCAACCCTGATATTCTATGATTCTATGATTCCAATATTTGCATATTAAACACAGTTATCCAAGTCTCATTCATCCTTTATGCCATGTATTGAATTATGGAGGCATTGACAGCAGCTCCAAAGTTAAGGTTTGGTTCAATTTTGCTACATAAGGTAAAACCGCTTTGTTTTCCATAAAGAATGGAGCGTATCTCGTCCAAGTTCTCAGCACATAATCTGAGAGTGAAGATTTAATGTTGAGGATTCTACCAAATTGATCAAAAGATTTAATTATAATTTGTTAAAAATGGTCCCTTTAACTTTATTCACGTCTCAAGCTTTTGGTAAAAATTTACTCGTTTAAGATTAAAAGATGATTTACCTTGTAGATTTTAAGTGCATCTAAGGGAAAGCTGACTTTAAAGTTTATTAGTTTGTTATTTTGATTTAACAATATTCATCTGAGCTGTTTTTTCCTCCATGATAGAATCATAGAATATCAGGGTTGGAAGGGACCTCAGGAGGTCATCTAGTCCAACCCCTTGCTCAAAAGCAGGACCCATCCCCAATTAAATCATCCCAGCCAGGGCTTTGTCAAGCCTGACCTTAAAAACTTTAAAAAATCCTCCAATTTGTCTAGGTCCCTCTGTATCCTATCCCTGCCCTCCAGCGTATCTACCATTCCTCCCAGTTTAGTATCATCCGCAAATTTGCTGAGAGTGCAATCCACACCATCCTCCAGATCATTTATGAAGATATTGAACAAAACCGGCCCCAGGACGGACCCCTGGGGAACTCCACTTGACACCGGCTGCCAACTAGACATGGAGCCATTGATCACTACCCATTGAGCCTGACAATCTAGCCAACTTTCTACCCACCTTATAGTGCATTCATCCAGCCCATACTACTTTAACTTGCTGACAAGAATACTGTGGGAGACCGTGTCAAAAGCTTTGCTAAAGTCAAGATACAATACATCCACTGCTTTCCCTTCATCCACAGAACCAGTAATCTCATCATAGAAGGCGATTAGATTAGTCAGGCATGACCTTCCCTTGGTGAATCCATGCTGACTGTTCCTGATCACTTTCCTCTCATGTAAGTGCTTCAGGATTGATTCTTTGAGGACCTGCTCCATGATTTTTCCGGGGACTGAGGTGAGGCTGACTGGCTTGTAGTTCCCAGGATCCTCCTTCCCTTTTTTAAAGATTGGCACTACATTAGCCTTTTTCCAGTCGTCCGGGACTTCCCCCGT
The DNA here is from genome assembly GCF_965140285.1 of Lepidochelys kempii. NCBI lineage: Eukaryota > Metazoa > Chordata > Testudines > Cheloniidae > Lepidochelys > Lepidochelys kempii. The sequence goes on from NC_136385.1 coordinate 14,337,389, forward strand.
TCGCCACGAGTTTTCAAAGATAATGGCCAATAGCTCTGCAATCACAGCCGCCATTTCCTTTAGCACTCTCAGATGCAACTCGTCCGGCCCCATGGACTTGTGCACGTCCAGCTTTTCTAAATAGTCCCTAACCACCTCTTTCTCCACAGAGGGCTGACCATCTATTCCCCATGTTGTGATGCCCAGCGCAGCAGTCTGGGAGCTGACCTTGTTAGTGAAGACAGAGGCAAAAAAAGCATTGTGTACATTAGCTTTTTCCACATCCTCTGTCACTAGGTTGCCTCCCTCATTCATTAAGGGGCCTGAATACCCCTGAATACCTTCCCATTTCTCTGGTACCAGTACTGTGAGTCTTACCTGTTCGCTATTGGTTGGTTCAGTAACTCCCATATTCAGCATGGTTTGTATTTCTTCCTGCAGAACTGCAGCCATCTTTTCAGAAATACAGTGATACTATTGCTTTATCTGAGTGGAGTCTTACAGTGGTGATATGTTGTTCTGACTGGTCTTTCTGCTAGTAGTGCTTAGTCTTCCCTTGCAGTTCTTTGTTCTATGAGATGTGTTTCAAATGAGGTTCTTCCTGGTGTAACCCTAGCCTGTCTAGATCTTACATCTTCTCCATCCTCCACCCTTGTCTGGCTCATTGCTCTGCTCACAAAAAGTTAAGATCTGTTCTCACCACACTTGGCATTTGCCTGGGATAGCTGCCTGATAACAGCCTTGCTTTCTTCAAACTTGCATATTGTTCTTCCCACCCTGCAAGTAACTTACTCTGTTGCAACTAGGGGCAGCCCACAACATTTTGGCACCTGAGGCGGGGAGCTCAAATGATGCCCCCATGTCCCATCGCTTGGGCCAAAACTTTGAAAGGTCTCAATTCTGCCTTCTTCCTGTTCTACTCCTCTCATGGTACTGCTCTGCTACCTACCCCAATAAAGGAGAACTAATAACTTAAAATGCCTTGTTCAAAAATTTTAAGTAATGCTTACATTTGCTTTCAGGCGTTTGAAAGTTAACTTTTCTTGTCTGCATAGTAAACACTGGCATTTTTATCTGTTTGAATAATCAAAGTGGTGCTTTCCGTTCCGCCTTGGTTGTAAAGATTGAACTGCTTCCTGAAGGTCCATAGTCTGGGCCAGCTCATGCTCTATTGAGATGGTTGCAAGGCCGACCAGCCTCTCCTGTGTCATTGTGGAGCGTAGATGTGTTTTTATTAACTTCAGCTTGGAGAAGCTGTGTTCTCCACTGGCAATTGTTACAGGAAGTGTTAGAAGTATGCGCAGAGCAACAAAAGCATTTAGAAAGAGGGTGTTCATCTTATTTGTGCACATATATTTCAGAATATTCTTTGGAGTTGATCCTGCTGAAATGTATCTTGAAAGGGCTTTCAGTTCATCACCCAAATCACTCGCATCAATATCGCACATGTCCTCATGTGTCAACACGGTCTCTAGTGCCCTGCATTGCTGGTGTAGGTCGTCTTCAGGTATAGTGAGGAGTTTTGAAATATCATACAACATCCCAAATATACTGCTGTGTTCCTTGAGCTACATGAAACGTTCTTCAACTGACTGTATTGCACAATCTAGCACCTGGTTAAAGAATTCAACTTTGAATTGTTGTTTGGGGTCTCTTATAGGATTATCCCATACCTCATAATCAAAATGTAGTCTTCTTCGGTGACTCCTGTATTCTTGAATGGGTGGGGAAAATAGCTTCAGTGTGAAGTTCCTCTGCCAACTTCTGTGCACTCTTCAGAATGTTTTGAAATCCCTCATCTGACCGGTAAGACTGTAGATATGACTTTGCTTTGTCCAGTTGTTCCATTGCTCCAGATATATCAAGGTCAACACCTTGGAGTCTCTTGCTTATGACATTTATTTCAAACAGTATGTCGTGCCACAACACGAAGCCACACAGAAATTTGAAGTTATGTATGTTTCTGGTGATTCCATTTCCCTCTGCCACTGTTCTCCCACAAACAGTTCCTGTCATAGCATTAGCCTCCATAATGGCAACTATGGCATCATCTACCTTCCCAATTTGGTGTTTGATAGGCTTTATTGCCTCCACTCGACTTTCCTGTTAGGGGCTTATTCCTTCACCCACTTACTTCCCTGGTCCTTCTCACATGAAGAGAGAGCAACAATACCCAAAGTCCAAAGGTGCAAACAATTCGATGTTCTTTGGGGTGAACTTCCAGCAAGCATGATTCTAGTTTCCTTCCTTAGTGTCCACCTTCCTAGCTCTGACACCACAGAGCCTTAGCTGTGTCCCTGTTCCCATTTCCCCCCCCCTTAGCAAAACATGATTCCAATTTCCCTAACCCCATTCCCTGTTCCCATTCCCCCCCACACACACTCTTCCTGATTGACTGCAGACTGTATAGTAAAACTTGAGTTCTGCTTAGCTATACCTTAACCAATCATTTTACTGAAATTTAACTAATCAATCCTCACATATTGTAACATGATTATTTAGCCAATTATATCCCCATCACCTTAATTAGTTTACACCCAGCAAAATTAATTATACAGCAGATAGAAACAATCACAGAACCAGACAGAGACCATGCAAATAAGCAATAGGAAAGTGGGAACTATAATGACAAAACAATACAGAAGTGAGGATTTCACATCCCAGCTATTGATTAGTGAGTTCTTGTGAGACAGGATGCTATCAAATGAAGTTTCCTTTTACATTTTCTAGGCGCTTCCCTTTCTCTGGAGTTGATAGATCAGATCACCTTTCTAACAGCTCCAGATTGCCTTATTTCAGTGTGACTAGTTGGGAAAGTAAGGATGTGACCGCTTGCTTCCCAGCTTATGGCTGCCTCTGCTGCTTAGCCAAAGGCCTTAGCCTAAGAAAAGGGCCTCAGACTGTCACAGTGAGAAAAGGCCTTATACAGTCAGTGATTTTGATTCTCTCGTACCTCTATAACTATCTAAGTGATAAGAATACACCTAAATTCTTAGAGTATAGGCCTTTACAGACAGGCCTGAATATCTATATCCTAACATTTCCCATCATGTGGCACTCAGTGGTTTCAGTATCAGAGAGGATGTTCCCAGATGTTGCTTCAAAATTTGCCATCGATGAGTTGATTCAGAGGAAAATACATATATGCTTTGAATTACATTTAAAAAATTCAGCAGCCTCAATAGAAGCCCCACTGACCACCAAGTTCAATGAATGAGAACTGCATGGGACAAAAAATGCTCAAGGGTTTAACTCTTGGATCTGCGTCTGCACTCCTATGTTCTTTCCTCTCATGTTGGCACCATTATCGTAGCCATGACTTCTCATGTCAGCTATCGCAATTCCCGTATCTTCCAGCTTTTTAAGAAGCACATTTGTCATACCAGCTCCTGTAGTATCAATGTCTATAAATTCTAGAGAATGCTCTCTGACAGTCACCACTGCAGGGACATTTTCACTGGGTTCTGTTACAAAACGCACCATTAAAGTAATTTGTTCCGTATGGCTGATGTCAGGTATGCAGTCCAGAATAACAGTAATATTTTGCCATCTTCAGATCTGCCACAATCTTCTGTTTGATTTTTGTTGCCAGTAACTGTATGGTCTCATTTTGAATTGTTTTTCCAAGGTAGTGGTGTGTGTACATTTCTTGGGTGGTGACTCTTCTTAGATGCTCCGGGAGTACAGCATCAAACTCGGCCATCAGCTCCACAATTTTAAGGAAGTTTCCATTGTTTGACACATACAGCTGAACTGAAGTGCCACACAGTGTTAGGTTTTTGATAGCAAGCATTCTCACAATGGCAATGAGCCTTTTCAGAGCATTTTGCCAGTAAAGAGACGCTGATGCAATCTTCTCTTGATGCTGATCATCTGTGGTGGCCTTTAACCTTAGTCTCATCTCAAGCTCTTTCCACCTATGGAATGCTCTCTGGTGATTTGCTGCCTTCTCATGGCATGCCAGATTTCTAGCCAGATTTTTCCAATCCTGTGTTCCTGTAGAACCCAATGTGGCTGGAACATTAGACTGGAAGAGTTTGTAACAATAACAGTATGCAGCATTCTGGGGTTTTGAGTACATAAGCCATGGCCCCTCCACTTTGTCACCATTGGGGATTTCATGCCAGTAATATGTTGGGATAAAAACTTCTATTTTCATTGTCTTTGGGGAACATGAAGTTTCTCACTTGCTGTGGCCCATGCAGTACAAGGAAGTCCCTCAGGCTACTGCTCAAGTGGGTCCACGGTCCTGGATCATCTAGGCTTAAGGAGCTAAACTCAGCAGCAGCTGTTTCTTGCGCCTCCACCACACTCTTCTCTGATATGTGCTTTTCTTCAGGAATGTGAATGGTTGCATCCACTTGAGATGGAGATATGGATGCTGCAATAGCTGCCAGGTCACCTGCACTCTATCTGGAAGATCAGGCATCTCCTCACTACTCACATCCTCACTGGGGCCGGAAGGCTCACCGTGAACATTTGTGTTTATGTATCTCAGGAGAGCTCCTTCCTGCTTAGATAGAAAAGCTTCCTTTTGCTTTTTTTTCGAATGCTGTCCCAGAGGGATGTTTTCTTCTTTCACTCATGACTGCTGTTCTGTGCCAGCTATAGTGGCTCTCAACACTCAATTGAAGGGAACAAATAAAGCAAGCTGGTAGCAGGGCCTGAGTGAGGAAAGATATCAGTGTTTTAAGGGCCTACCCGGCTCGTACTACTTCAGTTGACTGCCTGTTCTCCTTAAGTGGGTTCAGGGAAGCAGCGTGAAACCGGAAGGTCCTTGAGAAGGTGGTGTTAATCAGTCCAGGCTCCTTGGGGTGCTAGAGAGGTACATAAGAGGCTCCTCCTCCTCCTCTCTCTCCCTGCAGCTCCTGCTACTTTCTGTTCCCTCTCACCTTTTCGCCTGCCTGCCTGTTATGTCTCTTGTGCCCTCCTTCCTCCAGCACAGCAGTGCTCCATCTCTGTGCATCTAGAGCAGAAAGAATACACATGCACCAGCAGCAGACACAATTTTCTACGCTCTGGGTCCTAGTGGAGCCGCCCCCCGTCCCCTACCCCCGCCCAGTCTGGCACCTGAGGCAGCCACCTGAGTTCGCTTCATGGTAAGGCCAGCCCTGGTTGCAACACTAATAAATAAAACCTTTTGTCCTGGTATTAGTAGGTTTTGCTTCCTCATTACGCTGGAAGTGGGGGCTTCCTTAAAATGTTCTTGTGCCAGCTTGCTCATTTGGAAGAGTCCGTCTCTCACCTGAAGGTCTTGACTTGCTTTACTTTCCAGGCTTAGCTACAGTTCCCAGGTTTCTTTAAGAATGTGTAGCAGTCCTCACATCTGTCAGACAGAATAGAACAAAGTAAAAGCTGTAGATACCTGAGGTATTTGCACATGAGCAGTCACCTATCCCAAACTGCCTATGTAGCATTTACAGGTTCCCACTGCATCTTTTTAAACCTTTCTCTAGGGCTGTCAACCAATGAACGCATTTCATAGAATCATAGAATATCAGGGTTGGAAGGGACCTCAGGAGGTCATCTAGTCCAACCCGCTGCTCAAAGCAGGACCAGCACCAACTAAATCATCCCAGCCAAGGCTTTGTCAAGCTGGGCCTTAAAAACCTCTAAGGATGGAGATTCCATCACCTCCCTAGGGAACTCATTCCAGTGCTTCACCACCCTCCTTGTGAAAGTTTTTTTTCCTAATATCCAACCTAAACCTCCCCCACTGCAACTTGAGACAATTACTCCTTGTTCTGTCATCTGGTACCACTGAGAACAGTCTAGATCCATCCTCTTTGGAACCCCCTTTCAGGTTGCCAAGGTTCCTTCCCCACTCTGAACTCTAGGGTACAGATGTGGGGACCTGCATGAAAAACCCCCAAGCTTATTTTTACCAGCTTAGGTTAAAACTTCCCCGAGGTACAAACTATTTTACCTTTTGCCCTTGGACTTTATTGCTGCCACCACCTAGCGTCTAACAAATATATAACAGGGAAAGAGCCCACTTGGAAACTTCTTTCCCCCAAAAATCCTCCCCAAACCCTACACCCCCTTTCCTAGGGAAGGCTTGATAAAAATCCTCACCAATTTGCATAGATGAACACAGACCCAAATCCTTGGATCTTAAGAACAATGAAAAAACAATCAGGTTCTTAGAAGAAGAATTTTAATTGAAGAAAAAGTAAAACAATCACCTCTGTAAAATCAGGATGGTAAATACCTTACAGAATAATCAGATTCAAAACACAGAGAAATCCCTCTATGCAAAACCTTAAGTTACAAAAAGACACACAAACAGGAATATACATTCCATTCAGCACAGCTTATCAGCCATTTAAACAAAACCGAATCTAACACATATCTAGCTAGATTACTTACTAAGTTCTAAGACTCCATTCCTGTTCTGTCCCTGGCAAAAACATCACACAGACAGGGAGAACCTTTGTTTCTCCCCCCCGTCCAGCTTTGAAAGTACCTTGTGTCCTCATTGGTCATTTTGGTCAGCTGCCAGTGAGGTTATCCTAGCTTCTTAACCTTTTACGGGTGAAAGGGTTTTTCCTCTGGCCAGGAGGGATTTTAAAGGTGTTTACCCTTCCCTTTATATTTGACACAGGTAGTTGAAAGCAGCTATCAAATCCCCCCTCATTCTTCTCTTCTGCAGACTAAACAATCCCAGTTTCCTCAGCCTCTCCTCATAAGTCATGTGTTCCAGTCCCCTAATAATTTTTGTTGCCTTCTGCTGGACTCTCCAATTTTTCCCACATCCCTTCTGTAGTGAGGGGACCAAAACTGGACACACTACTCCAGGTGTGGCCTCACCAATGCCAAATAGATGGGAATAATCACTTCCCTCGATCTGTTGGCAATGCTCCTACTTATACAGCACAATATGCCATATGGCTTCTTGACAACAAGGGCACACTGCTGACTCATATCCAGATTCTAGTCCACTGTAATCTCCAGGTCCTTTTCTGAAGACCTGCTGCTTAGCCAGTCAGTCATCACCCTTGTTGCTCACACTTCTAAACTTTAATCCAGAGACTCTCAGGTTTTTCTGCAGTTTCATACCGGAGCTCTGAGCAGTCATACTGCACTCTTACTTACGGTGGAACTCCCCCACCTTTTCTGCCCTGCCTGTTCTTCCTGAACAATTTATATCCATCCATGACAGTACTCCAATCATGTGAGTTATCCCACCAAGTCTCTGTTATTCCAACCACATCATAATTCCTTGACTGTGCCAGGACTTCCAGTTCTCCCTGCTTGTTTCCCAGGCTTCTTGCATTTGTGTATAGGCACTTGCTGATCATCCTGCTTTCTCAGGATGAGGTACAAACTATGAGGCAGGAACCCTCTCCTCTTGCGCTCTCATGCTTCCTCCCTCATTTTGTGAGGAAAGTGGCACCTCCTACAAGTGGAAATGTCACAAGATGTGTAATCACCTTTTTTTCTTAGTGAAGGCAACTTTCTGGAATTTCAGGCCAGGTTTGAATCCATTCCTCTACTTGTTGATACAAATCAGGCCAATAAAATCTCAGTGCTGTCCTGTCCTAGGTTTCTTTTTGTTGGTGCAGGGGGTCCTGCCTATGGAATTGTGTCAAACCATTAGGACCGTTCCTCTACAAGCTTTAGGGATTACTGGCATCTTCCTTTTATGGGCCACTCTGATACATACTTGTCTGTGGTCCCATCCTGAGACATAGTTTATACCTTCACTGATATCCCCCTGACTTCTGCACCACTTGGGAGTATAGAGGCTGAAGAGTGAGGTCTGACTGTAGAACATCAATACTGAGAGGGTTGTACCACATCCAGCTTCATCTTTCTCTTAACCTCGCCTCATTGTGCTCTACCCTTTTCTCCAAGGCTTTGTTTATTAGCTTTTCCTGGCTCCTCAGCAAACCTCTTGGTGTGATTCCAGGTCTTTCCTGGTGTGATTCCAGGTCTTTCCTTTCTTGTCCTGTGATTGAATCACTATGCAAGCTGTAATGGTTTCACTAAGAAGGCCTATGAGAACTGGAAAACCTTGTCCTCATACCCTATTGGAAGGGAGTGTTCCTACTTTAACTTGCATCATAAAACAGTGATGTGTACTTCAGGAGCTGCATAGATCCCTCAGTCCTCATACATACAACCTGAGCATGGTAGCTTGGTCCAGATCTCTTGCAAAGAACAAACTTCTCAGAACTCCCTTTATCCAGCAGCTCTCTTACCTCCTGACCATCATGCAAAGCCTTGGGCATCTTACTGGTGCATAGCTAATATCTGGTTCCTCTTGAGGTACATAACCTAAGCTGGCAATTGAGAGATTTTAACAGGGCAGCCATTAGTTTATGCCTCATCTGGTCTCAATAATAAATGAGGTTCCCTCCCCTCCCTCCACCTGCTTTATGATCTTAAAACCTACTTCACACACACCCATTTTTTCCAATCACCCTTGTCCCTCCGTCTTCCCACATATAATGCTCCCCAAAGTCTTAGTGGGGACCTGGTTTCTTAGTAGCGTAGCTGTTCAGTGGGCCATCAGAGAAATTGTTAGATCTACTACCTGCTCATTGGACTTAGATGGTTCATAAGCCCAAGTCTGGACCTCTTAGTAATTGCAGTAGTAAATGTTTATATTTTGGTAGTGCCCGGAGGCCCAACTGGGATTGGAACCCCATTAAGCTCGGTGCAGTACAAACACAGAGAGACTCCCTACCCTGAAGGGTGAACAATCTGAAGTTCCCATATCCAGGATCTCCTCTCTGGTCTGGCTGCCGCTAGTGTGTAGCTGAGCTAATCGTTCATTGCAGAGTCTGACTGCTGCCCAGAACTGCTCTGTCTCTTCACCAATCTATTTTCTGTTACCTCTGCAGTCACTAATTAAATCCTCCTTCATTGCATGATGGGCTGCTACTGCCTCCCCTTGCCTGCGGGGCCTGTAGTCCACTCCATCTGTCAGCCATCTGTCAGCCATGCAAGGGTGGTCACCATTCATTCAAAGCAGGATAGTTCTCCTGTACCCCAGTCTTCTCCCCCCTGCAATAAATCAGGATCATTTAGGTTCCTGCCTCACTATTCTCCCTCTAGGTTCTGAGTGTCTAGAGCTGCTCTCTCCTGTCTCTGTTCAAGAAGTGGCGAGGACTTCAGTTGCTGAAGCCCACATCTTTCAAAATTGCTAAACTAGACTTCTGGTCATTACATCCTCCCTTTTTCATACTGGAGCAAGGATAGCCATGGTTGGAGAAAAATTTAGGACATAGAGGATCCATGGCTGGAGGGAGCTGGCCATTGCTCGGTCCTGGAGACTGCCCAGAAGCATAAAATAGGCACCCTCTGCAGCAGAGGGGAGGTCACTGGCTACATGGAAAGTTGTTCCCATGCCACAGAGCAGAGTGAAACCTACAATGAAATCTGCAAAGGTTGTAGCTTGAAAGAGGTGTTTGGTCTGAAAAAGCAGCCACTCCTCATCTCTCCTGCTGTGAAAGGGAGGGTTAAACCTTCCCTATTCACCTGTAAAGTGCAGTAGACAACCACCCAAACTCTCAACCTTGATATATCAGGGTGTGATGAGAGGCGGTAGCTTCCTGCAGCACAAGATGAGTAAGAAGGCATATGTATTGAATATGTCAGAATCGTTTCTTCATACAGTCTCATTAGGTAACCTTTCCCATTGAGGGACAGGAATGCAGGGCATGTTTCACAGGAGGTGCATGTGATTGGTTGGTGAAACACCCAATGTACTCCATGATTTGCAGCCTTCTGGAGAATTGTGATCTAGCATCTCAGCTTTTTATTATACGAAGCTTCTAACCTTTATCCGTGCAGAGATGTCTTCCTGAGTCTGTGGACAGCCTGCAACAGTAGACCTGAGAGGGTCAGTTCACCATGGTGTTAATGCTGATGCCCCATATGGATGGCAGTTCAAACCACAGCCTTGTTAGCTACTGGATTATTTTAGCAGAAACATCCAGCTAATCTGTGCATCCCTACCACATCCTTCTCAAACTGCTCCTCATGCCTCTTGGGTGCAAAAAAAAATTCAGCTGTCCCCTGCTCACCTGCCAGACTTTAAGCTTTCCCTGCTAGCTTCTACAAGAGTGAAGGTTCTGTGGTATATAATATATGAAACTGGGGGCAGCATAACACAATTTAATAGACCTTAATTAGTACCATTTTCCTTGTATATTTCATACTTTAATAACATCCTCCATTTTTAACTGAAGCTGTCCCACAATATATTATGTTGAGATTCACCAGTGATGGGAACGGGATGGGTGCACTGGGATATCTTGGGCATGGCTACACTGGAAACTTCGAAGCGCTGTCGCGGGAGTGCTCCCACAGCAGCACTTCGAAGTGCGAGTGTGACCACACACGAGCGCTGGGAGAGAGCTCTCCCAGTGCTCCTGGTAATCCACCTCCAGGAGGGGATGAGCTCAGAGCCTGTCTACACTTGTGCTTTAAAACACTCAGACTTGCTGCGCTCGGGGGGGGGATTTTTCACACCCCTGAGCCAGCAACTTAGAGCGCTATAAAATGTACGTGTAGCCAAGCCCCTTGTGTAACTCAGGTAAACCCAGTATGGCTTTTTGAGGTAGCCACTAGAGGGGGACATATAAATTGGTTCGAGGCTGCAACTGCCTCTAAAAGTTAGCGGATGAGGTCTCTTAGCTGAAGTAGTGGAGGTTCATGGTTTTAGATCCCCAGGTTCCCAGGTTCAATGCCTGCAGACTCAGTTTGTGTTCAGTAGTCTGCAATGGACTCTGACCACCTCCTTTCTCATAGGAATATAATCGTCCCCCCATGCCCCTCAATGAGATGCTGTGTAGGGCCTGGGTGTCCGTTCAGAGGAAGCCCGTAAAACAGCCTGATTAAGAAAATGGGAAGGGGCTAGCCAGGGCGTGTAAGACAAGGACAAATGCAAGCCAGCCGCAGCGCACACAAGGGGTTAACGCTTTTCTGTTGCTCTTTAAAGTCAGCCACACTGCCGAAGCCCTCGGGGGTCTGGCCCTGGGTTCTCCGATTGCAGTGGTGAGGGGAGGGGACAGGGGAGGGGGGCTCTTCGGGCAGCCCTGTCTGCCAATCAGCGAGCCGCCAGCCGCTTGTCCCAGCCTCCTCTGACTCTGCAGCAGAACGGAGCTGTCCTCTGCGCGCTGTCTCGCTCGCTGGCTCTTTCTCTTCTGCCATCTTCCGCTGCAAAGCATTGCTGGGAGCCGCATGTGGGTGACGCAGCAGCATTGTCTGCAGGCACAGGAAGCTGCGGACGGGGTCTGGAAAGGAGCGAGTTTCTGCTGGGGCAGCTGCCTGGGTTCGGGGGGCGGCTCTTGGGAACATGTCTCCCGAAGAGCGGGGGGTTTGCTGATTTACACACTGTAAATCGGAAGGAGTGGAGCCAGGGAGAGCCCCGCAGCTCGTAGTGCACGGAACGAAACAAAGGGGCTCGGAAACTTCATTCCGCACAGCCTCGGCAGCTCCAGAGGGACGTGGCACGCAAGGTCAGGCAGCGAGGAGAGCTTTCTTGGGGGGATTAGATGGGAACCTCCGGGGGGGGGGGCACTTGGTTGCCGTCCACGTTTCCGCAGAACAATGCTATTGGCGTCCTTCTATGAGATCTGCCCTCTCGAAACAGCTCCCCGCTGGGGCTTGGGCTTTCCCCTCTTCTCTGACTGGGGTTGGCTTGTTTACGTGGGGTCCCTGCACCTTTTTGGGGGGAGGGCGTCCTGGGGTGGAAATCCCGTCGCCCGTTCCCTCTCTGGGAGTATTTTCCGCTTGTGCTAGCGATCCTCGAGGCGGGGTGTTTCAAGGCTGGAAGTTGGCGTTCTCCGTCCTGAGATGAGCACAGAGGGGACACGTTTAGGGTTCCCTGCCCCATACTGCCTTGTTTGGTTAGATGTTGGATCACGGTGTGCCCCCTCCCACTCAGAGCAGGGTGTTCTTGCCTGAACAGCCAGCCAGCCCACCCACCTCCTGGAGTACCTGGGGCAGGGGGGGTGTGCATTTTCCCCTCCCTGCTCTGATAGGCATTGAGGTGTGTGTGTCTAAGTGCCCCTGACCTTTCCTTTCAGTGTGTGCTCATGTAAAGGCTGGCTGAGGGAGGAAAGTCTGGTTGTGGACAGTATGCTATGCTGCTCTGGGAGTGGAGGCAGCCACTTCCGCCCGCGCCCACAGCCGCCTTAGAAGGGCGGGGAGTAACTGGAAAGCAGCCTTCCCCAGCAGAGGCTCCCTTTGGGGGACGTGCATCCCCTGGGGTGGATGTGAGCCCAGCCCATGCCCTGTTTCCTCCTGGCAGCAGGAAGCACTGCACTTGCCTGGCACATGGGAGTGCCAGCAGGAGGCTCCTGAAAACGTAGCCATAGCAACAGCCAAGTAAATAAAGCACATCTGCAACGGCAATGTGGGTGGGTGGGGTAGAGAGCAGAGGCCAGGCTTGGCACTGGTAGCCCAAGAGCCTTCCAGGGGATGCAGGTGCTTGTCGCTAACACCTGGCTGTAGGATGTCCTTGAGTTAAAGGCAGGAGGGCCAGCCCTGGGAACGTTCCCAGAAGCCTCGAAGCCGTGCCGCCTTTTGGAACTGTTCATTACTGTGAAATCCAAACTGGAAGGCAGAATGAGAAGACGCTTCTAGCTACCTGGCACCCAGCACAGGGCTGTGTGGTTTCCTTGTGAGAATGACTGCCTCCTACACCAGAGCAGGGGCTGGCTGTCCTGCACTCTGTTTGCTGCTTAGAGCGTTCAAATTACAGGGAAGCAACTCGGCTCCTCTGGAAAAGGGGCTGGGCTTCTGCTCCTCTACAAAAGAACTAGTCCCCACACAAGTGCACACTCCTCTCAGCATGGTCTGCCAGGGACTGCTGGGCTGAAACGGCTAGATAACTATCACTTGTGTAGCTCAGCTCAGCTCTGCTAATGATGAACAGGTGTCTCTGCTGGGGGTGGAGTGGAGGACAACTCTTCCCCAGCCACTGCAGCAGTATGTGAAAGGAATGCTCTCTCCCTGGCATCTGGACAGATCCAGGCTGGCAGCAGTTTCTTGTTCCCTTGCTTATGTATCTGTGCTGCTGTTTGTCTCCTTCCTTTTCTCTTCCTGACTCTCCAATAGCTGCTGCTGGAAGAGCACGCGAACAGCGACCCAAAACTGGCACTTACAGGAGTCCCTATCATCCAGTGGCCCAAGAGAGACAAGGTAAGAGACGGGGCTGTACCATGGCCCAGCCAACTGCTGGCGGTTTTGGTTTCATCTGGCTTCTCACCTCCCTATTGCTTCTTCTGAGGAGAGATTCCAGTGGTGGAAGTGGAGAGCAGAGCCCTGGAACCTAACTGCCTAGTGACCCTCCATAGGGGAGGGGAGTCATGTTCCCAGCAGCCCTTCCCAGAGCTGCTTAAATGCAGGAATGTGGATGGGAGAAGGCAGCGAGATGCAGGATTCAAGAAAGTGGTGCTGTTATGTTCCCCACTTCAGGTGAAATGCAAAGTGCAGAAGTGAAAGATAAACACAAGCCCAAGTGCACTTCTGTGCACAAGAGTTGGCACCCACCGACAAGCACCTCTAAGCCAGTGAACTTTTCATAAGTGGCTATCTTGGAGCAGAGTGTGGTCCTCCCACAGATACGGCCTTTATCTAATGTCTGCTCTCTTAACAAGCCCACAGCAGGGCGAAGCAGGCAGCTTCCCCGCTCTCATGGAGATCAGTCCCTGCTATGCTCCTGCCTTCCTGCAAAGGAATGCTTCCCAGAGGTGGCAACTGGCTAGCGATCCAGAGTGACTGCCTCAGACTCTGCCCTCACATCCTATCCATGAATCTAAGTGTGTTGGTCTGAATACCAGTCATTCACATGCAAACGGGAGTCACCACTCTCCACCAGTTCCATCCATAGTTTGCCATCCAGTCGTGGAGCCGAAGTGATGCCATGTGATTTATTTGTCCAAACACTTGCCACTAGTGGTGAATAGTCACAGGAAAAACTTAGTGAAAGGTCCCATAGGCTGAAATGTCTGCCTAACCTATTCGGCAAATATATAGGAATAAGCAGTAAGGCCTAGATTTTAAAAGGTACATGGGAGTTAGGTACCTAAATACTTTAAAAAAAAAAAAATTGCCTGTGCATCCATAAGTCAGAATTTGTTCCCCAAAAGGGAGTGAGCATGCTGGATAATGGGCTCCCTCTGATAGAAATTACTGTGGTGGCAGTTGGCCAAGTAGTTTTTCTGCCTTCCTACCTCTCGACTTGGAGAAAGGGAGATACAATAAGCCCCCCACCGAGGCCTTTTGGCCAGGTGGGTCTGCAGCTTACCCCAAAACTGAGGATTAATTTATGCCCTATAGCTCTGTGAGGGTTGACAGTCTGTTCCTCTTGTTCTGGCTGCTCTCGCCATGAGCAGGAGAATTTGGGAATTGTACTGCTCCAAGAGGCAGCGTGTCAGTATTCAGGCGTGGACCAAAAAGTCTTGCTAAATCAAAAGACTGCTGACCAGCCCTAACAGGCTGAGCTTGGATCCCAGCTTCCCAGTGGTATAAAGCCCTGGCAGTTTGAGAATTTTCTGCAATTGTGTGAGAAGACTGTTGCAAAGGTGCTTAGCAGCTGGGCTGGTTATAAACAGTTTCAGATTTGGTGTACTTTCCCAGCCACTGGCCCTGGGTCAGAGGAAGCAAGTCTCACCAGGGGAAGACTGGAAGGAAGCGAGCCACTGTCTAAGGTCATAGTGAGATGTAGGGGCCCATTTGCAGCTCTAACTCGACTGGAAGAAGAGGTTGGGGCATGGGTTGGGAAAGAAGATAAGCACTGCAAACAGTCATTTCCCTTCCTTGGCTCATGGTATGCACCCGACTCTGGGGTGTAGCAGTCTAGTGGCTAGGGATCTAATCCTGCCTTCCCTTGGATACATTCGTTCTCAGCTCTGTAAAATGGGGAAAATGCTGACTGGGCTGAGTCTGTGCCGTCCTTTGAGATCCAAATGAAAGGTGCGAGACATGGGCTTGCTGAGATGCTCCTGCTGCTTGAATATGACAGAAAGCTGTGAGCCATGAACCTCCCAATCTTTGACCTCTCCTTTGTGCGTCTATTGCCAGCTAAAGCTCCAGGCCCGGCCGAAGGTGCGCCTGCCCACCATCCCCATCACCAAGCCTCACACCATGAAGCCAGCCCCACGCCCGGCACCTGTAAGGCCCACAGTGTCTCCGATAGTGTCAGGAGCACGACGGAGGCGGGTGCGGTGCCGTAAATGCAAGGCCTGCATGCAGGGCGAGTGCGGCATGTGCCACTACTGCAGGGACATGAAGAAGTTTGGGGGGCCTGGTCGCATGAAGCAGTCCTGCGTCCTCCGGCAATGCTTAGCGGTGAGTTCTGTGGCAAGTTACGTTGGGGGGAGAGCCGTGGCTGGCCACTTGTGGGCAAGGATGGCAGGGAATTTTGCTTGAGCCTTCCACTCTAAATCTGAATTTGACAGAGCAGAATTTGGGTCAACACAAGGGAGCTCCTGGAACTAACTAGCCATCCCCCAAGCTTGAGGGCACTTCCTCTGGTGTGTCTGTCTCCCTGGTTTCACTCTTGGCTTCCTTTGTAGCCCAGGCTGCCTCACTCGGTTACGTGCGCGCTTTGCGGGGAGGTGGATCAGAATGAGGATTCGCAGGACTTTGAGAAAAAGCTCATGGAATGCTGCATCTGCAACGAGATAGTTCACCCTGGCTGCCTGCAGGTGAGGTGGGCTCAGGGACATGGGTTCTGGGCCCACACTCGTGTTTGGGGAAGGAGGGGAGTGGCTGAAGGATGGTGCTTAACCACTTGATATCTCCCATCTACAGATGGATGGGGAAGGGCTGCTGAATGATGAATTGCCCAATTGCTGGGAGTGTCCAAAGTGCTACCAGGGTGACGAGTTGGAGAAGGGCCAGGTAAGAGGAGACCCACTCGCCTGGACAGCACCAGTGTGGGGAGAATGGGAGCACTTGGATTGCTCTCTAAACGTACACCTCACTCGGTTCTTCTCAGGTGGGGAGGTATGTGGGGAAAGGGGGAGCCCAGCTGGTTGTGGGGTGCTACTCACTCTGGACGCTGAGTTGCAGAAAGAATTGAGAAGGTTCTGTTGAGGTCGTCATGCCATGGAGCCAGGCATGTGTGCACGTATATGCATGGGCACATTGGGTCAACAGGAACTGATGCTCTTGAGGGCAGTGAATGCCACATCAGGCAGGTGGGCACTGGTGGAGCTGTGGCACCTCGGTGGGGCCAGGTGGCTTGTGGGCACTGGTGAAGCTGCATGTTGCTAACTTCCAGTGGAGCTGTTTCATAGCTCTTCCATGTCCACCCCCCACGACGTTCACAGAGAGCCTGTCAACAAGCAAACTCCAGCATCCTGCAGAAGAAACAACTCCTCAAAGGGCACTGGCGCCCAGACCCTGCCACCAAGCAGCGAGCAGACTATGTGCGGCGCCGGCTGGCCAAGTGGAGGCTGGCAGCGCTGCCTAGGCAGCAGAACTACAGTTACCAGCTCATACGTAGGACTGTGCCTGTTGCCTCAGAGAGCAGTGTCCCAGAAGAGGCAAGCAAGGTGGGGGACCCTCCTGCAGGGAGTGGGCCTGCAACTTGGGAGGAGATGAATGTGGCCAGCCTGGGTGCAGGGCTCAGCAGTGGGAAGGGCGCAGTTTCCCATTGGCCTCAAGGACATTGCAAAGCCTTGTGGCTTCATCCTTCCACCACCACTCCCTTAGGAAAAGGATCTCAGTGGGTACTTAGCCATCCTGAAAGTCAGGATGCTTGTTCAGATGGCCAGGTGTGGATTTAGGAGCTGATCATGTAACTCCTAAAAGCTGGTGCTGTTCCCAGACAGCCTCCAAATCTCTGCCCCTCCTGTCAGTGTGACTCCCAACAGTTTGACTGAGTCCCCTGTGCCAGGTGGGTTTGCAAATGGTGAAGGGGCCACTGGCCCCACCCTGGAAACCAGTTGTGTGTGAGGCCTGGTGAACTTGCCATGGCCTGGATGCGAGGTTACTGGAAAGAAGGTGACCGCAGCCTGGACAGTTGGCTTGAGCCCCTCTGCCCTTTATGTTATAACACCCTGCACTACCTACCCTGGTTACTACAGCTCAGTATTGGGAGAGCAGACCTGCCATATGGACAGTGTTGGGCAAGCTCTCCTTAGTCCCTCCTCCACATACTGGGCACTGCTGGCACGGACCCCACTATTCAAAGTGCCCAGAGAAAGGTGGTCTTGCCCAGGTGAGTGGGGCCCTGTATCAGCACAGTGATGGTGTGTTCCCGTAGGGTTTTGCCTGCTGTGCCATCAGGGGGTGCTGTCTGGGCCTGTACTGTTGATAGGTGAGGTGTTAACTCCCCTCTCTGGCCGCTTTGCAGAAGCGGAAGATGGAGGAGAGCGACGAGGACACAGTGCAGGCCAAAGTCTTGCGACCCCTGCGGAGCTGCGAGGAGCCCCTGACACCCCCACCGCACTCGCCCACCTCCATGCTGCAGCTGATCCATGACCCGGCATCACCGCGGGGTGTGGTGACGCGCTCATCCCCGGGGGCTGGTCCCAGTGACCACCACAGCGCGAGCCGGGATGAGCGCTTCAAGCGGCGGCAACTGCTGCGGCTCCAGGTCACGGAGCGCACTATGGTGCGGGAGAAGGAGAACAACCCTAGTGGCAAGAAGGAGCTGTCAGAGGTGGAGAAGGCCAAGCTGCATGGCTCCTACCTCACGGTCACACTGCAGAGGCCCGCCAAAGATCTGCACGGCACTTCCATTGTGCCCAAGCTGCAGGCCATCACCGCCTCCTCCACTAATCTGCGGCACTCTCCCCGCGTGGTAGTGCGCCACTGCCCGGCCAGGACGCCCCAGCGGGCTGGGGAGGAGGAGGCAGCAGACGAGGAGGAGGCAGCAGATGAGGAGGAGGAAGAGGAAAGCATGGAGGAGGGCGGGGCGGCCCGGCTGAATGGCAGAGGTGGCCGAGCGCAGGACGGCGAGGAGAGCTGGATGCAGCGCGAGGTGTGGATGTCCGTCTTCCGCTACCTCAGCCGCAGAGAGCTCTGCGAGTGTATGCGGGTGTGCAAGACTTGGTACAAATGGTAAGTGGGGCATGGTGCCACCCCCGCCCTCATCAAAGGCAGTGGACCCCCGCCAGCTGATTAGTACCAAATAGGAGATGACTAGAGCTGGGAGGGTTGTTTCAGGGTTAGTTGCAGCCCCATCACAGCTGGTGCGTATTGGGCCCCTGGCAGAGGTGCCGTGTCCCTCTGGCTCTTGGGTGAGGTATGTTGGTGCTGGAAGTTTGCCATGCTGCTATTTGTGCCATACCTGTTCTCCCTTCAAGAAATACACTTCTCTGAATGGCTCTATTGGGCCGTGGTCAGTCCCTCCATCAGAGAGCATTTCCTGAGTTCCAGTCCCCCACATCCTTGCTAGTGCCCACAGTGACCAGTCCTGCACTCTCCTTACCTTTCCTGTGGTTGACAGTGTCCTGTGTCCACCAGCCCTCTCCTGGTGGCTTTGCAGAACTGTCTCCAGGCTGTACAAACTGACTGTCTGTGGAAGGCGCTGGGGACTGTCTCTGAGCTCTGCACTGTTGCAGTGATCTCCCATGGGGTCCTGAGTATTTCTTACCCCCTCCAGTCCCCAGTCATGATGGGCACATCATGGATACCTGTTCCACCCAGGGGCCTTTTTCTCTCACCTCAGGCTACATGATGGTTCTCATCAAGACAATGGAGTTACCTGTAGCTTGTGTGAGGAGAGCTGGCCACTCAGGCAGAACATGCAGCCTCCTAGCTAGTGAGGTGGGAAGCAGGGACCCGTATTTCCCTAACCCCTCAGCGACTTCAGTGCCCATGAAGGCACAAGCACACTAGATCCTACAGGCCTGCAAGACCCTGTTAGCTGCTAGCCCAGCATGGTCTCTCTTCCAGGCATTCCCCGGTTCTTATTGTAACTAGCAGTGCTGAGATAACCAACTGCCCTGCTGCTGGTTCCCGGGGCAGCCTAACCCCTGTTCTGAGTGTGAGCTGCATGACTGGCATCTGAAATGTCTCCTCCAGCACAAGCTGGAGTGTGTCCAGAGACAGACTGGAGCTGAAGAGCCTGCAGAAGTCTGATTAGCACAGCAAGCCCCTGGGTCCTTTGGAGCATGTTACCACTGGAGTTCCTTCATTCCCTTGGCATCCAGCAGTCTGTATCAGGTGGGGCTATGGGCTCTTCCTGTCCAACCGGCATGTCTCTCTGCATCAGGTGCTGTGACAAGAGATTGTGGACAAAGATTGACTTGAGCAGGTGCAAGTCCATCACTCCCCAGGCCCTGAGTGGCATCATCAAGAGGCAGCCGGTCAGCCTCGACCTTAGCTGGACCAATATCTCCAAAAAACAGCTCACCTGGCTTGTCAACAGGCTGCCAGGTCAGTGGGCCTTGTGCTTGGGGTAGGGTGAGGGGGCTTTTCTCTTTTGCTTTGCCCTTGGCATTACAACCCACACGCTGAACTGCCCCTTGTCTGGTAGCCCCACCACCACTCTGAATAGCCAGCCAGCCTGTGGGTGCCATAGCCCTGTGCCCCTTGTGGATGTCAGAGGTAATCTAGGATTGTTGCCATGTTCATGTATCTTCAGGGTATCTCATGGTACCACCCACTCCCAGGAGTCCTTGTGGATCTTCCTGAGTCACACAGGGAAGCTGGCTCTAGCAGTAAGTTCCCTGTGTCCCCCAGTCCCCGGCATTGAAGAGGAGACCTCCCCATCCCTATTCTGCCAGAATGAAGTAGGAATTCGGTGTCTGTGTACATCCCATCCTGGCCTTCTCTCTCCCAGGGGTGGGCAAGAGGTGAAGTCATTGGAATGTGTTGGCGCGGGTGTGGACAAAGTGTCCTGTTGGTCTCCAATCAGAAAGGAAGCTACAGGGGTATCTTGGAGTTGGGGGCTCTCTTGACTCACTGGTTCCCCCTCTTCCCGGCAGGCCTGAAAGACCTCATCTTAGCAGGCTGTTCCTGGTCTGCAGTGTGTGCACTCAGTACCTCCAGCTGCCCCCTTCTCAGGACCCTCGATCTTCGGTGGGCAGTAGGAATCAAGGACCCTCAGATCCGGGACTTGCTCACACCTCCCACAGACAAACCCAGTATGTTGGTTCCTGGGTCATACAAGGGTGGGCAATGTGGTTGCGCAAGGAAGGCTTGTGTTCAGGTGGGCAGGGGTTGTAGTTACCAAGAAGAATCTCCAGGGGGCAGTGTTCAGGGAATGGGGTGGGAGCTGTGGTTGCCATGGGATGGGGGTATTTCCTCAGGGATCTGTATTTCTGGGAGCGAGATGAGGGCTGTGGTCTCCAGGTAGTGTTGCAGGGTGATTGGGCTGCACTTATTTATTAGAAGTTCACATCTTGGTGCAGGTGATGAAGTGGGAGGTGCTGGCATGTAGCAGATGGCAATGCATCTAGGGGTGGCCGTGACATGATTGTTTCCCACGCACCTCGGCAGGTCAAGACAATCGCAGCAAACTCCGTAACATGACAGACTTCCGGCTAGCTGGTCTGGACATCACCGATGCCACCCTCCGGCTCATCATCCGCCATATGCCCCTGCTCTCACGACTCGACCTTAGTCACTGCAGCCACCTTACGGACCAGTCGGCCAACCTCCTAACGGCCGTGGGGTCTTCCACACGCAACTCGCTCACTGAGATCAACATGGCAGGTGCCTGCAACCTCTGCACCCTTCCACTGGCACCTTGTGTGGTGCCAGACAGTGCCACTGCTCTGCCTTCATTTACCCTCGCTTTGGATGGGTTCCATGCTGCTGGGGTACAGTGGCGGGATGGGGGTTAGTTTCCATGTTGGCTCAGTTGTGGCCTTTAGCACAGCCCTTCTCCAGAGGGATGAGTGAGCTGTGGGTCTTGGACAATACCTGGCAGCTAGGAATCTGCTCCCAAGGCCGAATGAAGGGGGTGAGCTTGTGTCTTCAGTGCCCCAGATGTTCCTCAGCATCTGCTGCAGGGTTGTCCTCTGAAATCAACACACTTTCCTTTTAAACACATTCAGTCGATAGCCCTTATGGCGAGTGGGGAAACGCGCAGACGGATGAAAATCTTCATTCCACGTGAGAGCGAGATCAAAACTGTTTCATAACTGAGACTCTCCGAGCTGCCCAGATGCCAGTCAGCCCTGCTTCCAGGCTCCCTGGCATATAGCCAGGACCCCCAGCTTGAGCTGGGGCTACAAGGGCTGTGCCAGGCTCCCAGTTCTGTGGCAGCTGACCCAGCAGGTGGGGGGGAAGCAGGCGAGATGGCTGGGAATCAGGCAGGCTTCCACTGTAAGAGTGGATGAAGTGAACACATCCCCATGGAACATTTTGATTTTGTGAAATCAGCCTTTTCTGACACACATTGTCTGACAATTTCCAGCCAGCTCTACATTCCAGACCCAAGGGTTCCCTTAGCTACTAGAACTCACCATCTTCCTCTTGAAAGTTGCAGGGTGAATGATAGAGACCCAGTCCATGGCAGGTGGAAAAGATTAAAATTTAGGGGATGCTTAGATGGAGTTTGTCATCAGATTAAATTCCCGTGGGGGTGCTGCTTTGGATATTCATGGGGCTATGGGGCAGGGGCAGATGTTAGCTTGGGGGGGGGGGGGCTTGCTGTGCTGACTGGGATATTTGGGAGATATTGCTCTGGCTGGGATGTTAGTATAAACCTCAATGTATTTTTCCATTCCTCTAAACTACCCCATGTTCCCAGCTAGCTGCCCCAGCCTTCTGCCAAACTTGTCCCAGCTTCCTATGGGGTGTGCAGGGCTATGCGTGGCATGGTGGGGTACTGCGTGCTCTGCTGTAACCCCTTCCTCCTTCTGCTCAGGTTGCAATAAGCTGACAGACCAGTCACTGCTGTACCTGCGGCGCATCTCCAACCTCACCCTGATCGACCTGCGAGGCTGCAAGCAGATTACCCGCAAGGCCTGCGAGCATTTCATCTCAGACCTGTCCATCAGCAGCCTCTACTGCCTGTCTGACGAGAAGCTGATCCAGAAAATCAGCTAGAGACCAACCCCAGGCAGACTGAGGAGAAGGAAAGATCCCACCCCATCCCTCTCGGAGAGGCGCTCCTCCTCCCCAGCCCTGTCCTGCTGTGAGGCCAACATCATGCACTCCTCCATCACCCACCTCCACAGGCAGGGCAGTGGCCAACCCCACTCCACTGGGTCTCCTCCTCCTCCTCTTCCTGGGACTTCAGCAGGGGAAGGGGGTCCTGCCAGGCTGACCCATAGCTGAGGAGGAATGGGCTGTGGCCAGGGGAGCTCGTTCTGGAGCCTGGCTGCTGTTAGTCTGAGGTTGTGCAGAGGTATCCACGCAGGGAAACGTGCCCCTCTTTTCTCCCTGCCTTGGCACCCCAAAACAGATTTCACTTCCTACTCAGCATGGGCAAGGGGAGTGTCCTCCCCCTGGAAAAGAGATTGGAGCTGGATGGTATGAAATGAGCGTGCCTGGTCTCTCCAGTAGCACCGTCACGTGTGGCTGTTGAACCTATGGCTTGTCATACTTGGTACACATGCCACAGCTCTGCCCCCTGAGCTTTTCCTCCTCTTGGCCTTGCCTCACTAAGGTGACTGGGGTTTGCCTCCTGCAGCTTGTATGTAGAGGGCAAGAGCCCCATGGCAATGGGTTCTCAAGGCTAGGTGTCTCCCATGGCTAGCCAAGCTTCCACTCCAGAGCAGCGCTAGCCTGCTCAGAGCACCATCTATCCACACCCCCATGAGGATGAGTGTCCAGCCCTTCTGGAAGGGCTGGGGGTGGGTGTCTGCAGAGGCCAGGTCCATCAGAGCTCAGGGAGGACTCAAAAGGTTTCCAGAGGGGTTTCTAGATTCTGCACAGGGTGGGCTACATGCTCTCCCCACCCCCTGGGACAGGCTAGTATCATTGAGCACTCTTGGGATGCTGCGACCAAGAGGAGAGGATCCTTCTCCATCTTGTCACCCAGCGTGTAGCTGTCGGCTCTCGACCTGGGAGATGTGGAGGGGGGCATGAAAGTCCCTGTCCCCCTACCCCTTTAGCTGCCACTTTTCCTTTGCAATGAATGGTCGGTCCAAAGAACCCTCTCTCTTGGGCAGCAGAGAGCTTTTTGCACTTTAAAAAGAAAGGTTGGAATCTTATTTTGGGTCATTTATTTCCCCTCCTCCCCAAAAGTGACTGGACGCTCCCCTGACTGACTGAGCTTGTCGATGTTTAATGCACAGTTTGCACTCTGCTCTCTTCCTGCCTCCCAAATCCTCTCCTTCTAAGCATACTGATAGCACAAAACCAGCCTGCCACGTGTTCCCCCAGCCCCTCTCCAGCCTTACAGGGGAAAAAGGAACTCTAAGCAGCAGGGAAAAGGGGGAGGGACGAGCGGTTGTGAAACCTCAAAGGAGAATCGACCAGATGCACCCTCACTGCTTCAAAAGCAATAAGGGAGGCAGAAGCAGCTGTCACCCCTCCAGCTCTCCCCACAGCCTGCTGGCTCCAAATTCTCTGGCACCAATGACTTCTGCTGCTGCAGTGTTGGCTGGGGGTGGGGGGTGTCTTTTTTGTTTAGATCCACTGAATCCACAGTGGAGGGCTCAGGTCCTGTGCTTCCCCTTCCCTTCCCCTCCCCTCCACTCCCCTCCGCCTCCATATCGTGAGCCTGCTTGCTTGCTGACTGGAACGGGCAAGTGTGATGAATTCCGCAGTGCCTCGGTACATGGGAGTTTTGCTACAATGGATTAAGAGTTTTGGGTGGGGGAGCCCACTTTATCACTGACCAAGGAGTGGAAGCTTTCTGCCATTTTGTTTTTGGTTACTCCTGTGGAAAACAGAAGAATCAAACTACTTTTTTTTTTTTTTTTTTTTTAAGAAAAGCAGGGGAAGCTATACACAGGAGATATACATGCATCTGACCTGGGGGACGCTCTGGGCCCGAGGATTTTTGGGCCGGCTTTTCATTTTCAGTTTGAAAAACAAAAGCATCTTAGCTACTGTCACATATGCATTCAGCGCTGAGCAACAGCGGACCAATGAGCCGGGGTGTCCATGGTAGGCAGGAGGAGGAGTCGAGCTGATTGGGTGGAGGAAGTGGTCAGTCTTTTAACTTCGCTGTCCCACAGCCTTCTGAGACACAGCCTTCCACTAAGTCTGTGGCTTCAGAGACTTAAAAAATTAAAATAAAGGTGTGATACTCGTTCCTGTAGCTGGCCACCACCTTGGAGGGCAAGGGATGAAAATCCACAAAGGAAAGAAGAAAGAAAAATATATATATGAAATCACTTAGTGATTTAAAAAAAAACAACCCTGCTCCCTAAATAAAACTCCCTGAAGAAAGTCACTATTGGTTTAAAGGGTTTTGGTTGTGTTTTCGTGTTTTGTTTTTTTTCCCCCAGAGAAATATTGTAAATATATATTTTTTGTTGGCAATTTAGAGTCCATCTCCAACATTCGTGCTTTAAAATTAAATGTAAGCATTAAGGGTAAAAGAAAACAAGTCTTATGCTGTTTGGGTTGGGGGTTATTATTTGGGGGCAAAGGGAGGGGGAGCTAGTTGGAATTTTTTTGTTTTTATTTTCTCTTCTAAGCATTCTCCAATACTGGTTTTAGAGAGAATCTTTGCTCATAACCTATTACCACATGAACAGGAGAGACATTTGTGGGGGAGGGAGGGGAAGATACCAGCCTCTGAAGGGAAATATTTTGTTTCTTGGGGGTGGATTTTTGGAATAAAAGTTTAAAGAAAACACTGTCAGGTCTGCATGTTTTTTGTGTGGGAGTTGGACATCCCGAGAGAGGGAGGTGAACTCAAGTTGATGGTACCACTCAGTTTCCTAGTTTCACTGCCATCATCGTGTGACCCCTCCAGTGAGCAGAAGAGTATAACAATCCTACCAGGCAATTTATTGTGCATATTTAGCTCTTCCTATTTCAGTTAATGATGTTTCCCTTGTCAAACTCTTGCTAGTTCTCTGATTAGACAGTCTTCAGACCAATATTTTCTGTTGGAAAAAACGATGGTATAGAGATCCTGCAACTCTTCAGGCTCTTGTAAAGTAAAAGATGAAGCACCCGCTATGCATGTTCTGTTGGATGTCATCTTTTGACTCATGTAGGCCCCTCTAATGCCGTAAGTCCGTTGGGAGGCTCAGTACACTGTGTCCTTTCCCAGGCTCCTTCGTAGCTTTGGGTTTTACTGAAGAAAAGCCTTTCTGAAACTTGCTTGATGGGGTTTTTAGCAGAGAAGCAAAAGCTTTTCAGACCAGCTGCAGTCACTATATATAAACATCCATTGAAGCAGGGAAGTGCTTTGAGAGGCTCAGTGGAAGGAACTAGAGAATTCAATTTCACTCTACTTTGCTTGCACCATTCATGCTCTTTGTGGGCATTGGGTTCCCAAGGTGTTTGTAATTTAGGGCTTCTATCCTGTTCTCTGCCTGTGGCGCATAATAGTGTAGTTTTCTGAAGGCTGTAATACTTTAATTCTGGTTGTTGGGCTGGATGATATTTATTTAGCCTGTGATATACAGGAGGTCAAACTATATAATACGGGTGGTACATTCTGGTCTTAATCGCTCTGCATGCAGAAGTTATTCTGGAATCAGGTATGGTGCCTCTGCGTATCCTGCAGTGATCTCTGCTACCATGAAGTATTGCAAACTCCATCTAAGTTCTTGGCTTGCACCCTGAGCATCATTCAGAGGTACTGTTGCCCTCGTTTCTCCATCTCCATTGGAGAGGTGGGCTATTGACTGATGATGTACTGCTCAACTGTCATTGCCTTTCCTAACTGGTGTATTGCACCAACTTAGCATCATCTGCCTCTTGAATTTAACAGTGAGTATAATTAACCATTAACAATTTACCAAGGGCCGTGCTGGATTCTCCATGACTGGTCATTTTAAATTCAAGATTGGATGTTTTTTCTCTGCTGTAGTTCAAACCAAGTAATTTTGGGGCAGTTCTCTAGGCTCTTATACAGGAGGTCAGACTAGATGACAACAGTGGTCCCTTCTGCCCTTAGATCTGTGACTGGACTTAAACCAGACCTAACTGTGTGGCCATACAATCATGTTAATACCTAAGTATTTGGAATGACTTTCAAATGACCTTGGAACAAAAAGTTGGGGTATACTGATGAGACACAGTTGGGAGGCATTGTCAATACAACAGAAGACTGCAATGTTGTACAGGAAGAAGTGGATGACCTTGAGGACTGGAGCAATAGAAATGGGATGAAATTTAATAGTACAAAGTTCAGGATCATGCACTTAGACACTAATGAAATTGCTATAAACTCAGGGCTTCTCCGTTGGAAATGGCTGAAGGAGAAAGGCCTAGGTGTATAGCTGATCGTGGAATGACTGAGCCAACTGTATGATGTGGCTGTGAAAAAGGAAAATGTGATTGTAGGATGAATCTGGAGAGGTATTTCCAGTAGAAAGAGGGAAGTATTAATACCACTTTAGGAGGCAGGGGTAAGCCTCTGGAATACTGCACCCAGATGTGGTCATGCAGGTTCAAGACCAATGAATTCAAACTGGGCCAGGTGCAGAGCAGTGCTGCTAGCATGATTAGGGGTGTGGCTTACAAGAGGAGACTGAAGAGCTTGGCTATTTCGCCCGACAAAACAAAGGTGGGGGAGTGGGATCTGATCGCTCTCTCTCTGAATACATCGGGGTTGTAAACACCAGTGAGGGAGAAGAGCTGTTGAAGCTAACGGCACAAAAGCAAATAGGGATAAACTGGCCATAAACAAAGTTAGGCTGGAAATTAGGAGCTTTGTAACCATCAGAGCAGTGAGATTCCAGGATGGCCTCCTCCTAGCGGGGATTGGGAAGAGGGGGGACAACTTGACTTATTTTTAAAATTGAGCTTGATCAATTTATGGATTATATAACAGGGCTGCCTGTGATTGCAGGGAACCAGAATTGATGACCTGGGGTGGCCCTTCCACTCCTGTGTCCTACACTCAACTGAAACCCAACTTTTCCCATCTGCTCCTTTCATTCAATCACTTTGGGGTTTGCATATAAAAAGCAAACAAGTGACTCTGATTCAGTGTCTGACTGCTGCTACTTGGTTCCGTGAGCTTGTCACAGATTTATTTCCATCCTCTTTAACATCTGTTTCATTCAAGCTTTCTGGCTAAGATCATGTCCAAACTTTCCTTCCAACCCTTTGTCTCCCTGTGCTCCTGACATCCTGAAAAACAAGCTTTTTTGCCTTAATCTTTCTTGCCTGGGCTTATACAGGGCTAACTTGAAAACTAGCTTGAAATCTCACGGTCCATTGCACCCATCTGTATGTTAAGGCTGACTTGTCTAACAGCACAGTGGACCAAAACATGTTAGTGATGGCTACAGGCCTAGATTCCCTATATTTCCACCGCCCCCTTCAATGAGGGATTGAAAAATGAGAATTCACCAACCCATCCCAAAAACAACAAGGAGTCCGGTGGCACCTTAAAGACTAACAGATTTATTTGGGCATAAGCTTTCATGGGCTAGAACCCACTTCATCCCATCCCATCCCATCCCATTCACATTATGATCATTTATTGAGGTCTTACAACCCCAGTCATGGACCAGGACTCAGGGCGCTAGGTGCTGTACAAACACAACAAAAAGATGGTCCTTTCCCCAGAGTCTACAGTCTAACTCATCATTCGTACCAATGTACAGGGGATGGTTTTAGTAGTCTTCCTCCCTCCCCCTTTTTAATACCTGTTTTAACGTTGGAGTTCTAGATAGTGAATATCTAGCTGTACATGCTTTTCCAGACAGCTTCTGTCCCAAGGAGCTCTTGGCCAGTAGCATCTTCTCTTTGGAAGCTTCCAGTTCCATGTTCTGAATGCCAAGGCAAGCGCAGGCTGGCTGTATGACAGCAGTGCCTGGAGGGGCCCTGTTGCATGATGCGCTGCAGATACACACTGCAACAGTCCCTCCCCAAAGAGCTCAGTCAGAATAGGCAAAGCTGAGAGAGGGAAAGCAGGCCCAGCGATGGCAAGTGACAAAGGAATGCTTTTCGAAAGTCAATGGGATTTAGAGTATGAGGTACCTAAATCACCTTGGAAAAGGAGATAGGGTCCGGAGTCACTTGCCACTTCTGAAAACATTGCCTTTGGTCAGCGTCATCCGCTAGGGCAATATGTAGTGCCAATCCATGGGGTCATCTGCACTCTCGCTCTCTCAGTAACTTGAACTCTGCGTCTTGTTCCTTATTCTTTTTCAGGGGAAGTTGTCTGTGCCTTGGTCACGGTGACTCTTCATATTCCCCTGCCGCGGGCTCCGGATCACCCTCCTTAGAATCAAGTGTGCTAAATGCAAAGACACTCTTGTTGACTATTCGACTGCTGATTGCAACCTGGGAATAGAAGCTGGGGAGTAAAAGGCCTATTGGGAATCCTGTGAAGCTATCTGAATGATAGAAATGGAGCTGTCCTTCCTGGCCCTGTGCAAACCAGTGGGGAAATAGGATTCTCTGCCTGTCTGGACACCTTGCTAGAAACACAGTTAGGAAGATGTGCATGAATTTGAAGAGAGGAGACAGCTGTAAACAACTCAGTGGGCACTAGCCACCTCTGAGCTAAAAATGGATCCACTTCATGAAACTGCCATTGCTCAGACCTTTCCCTGCAGAGACATTTACTCTGTCAATGGAGGTGTAACCCTTTTTCCACCCCATGGGTAAGGTATAGGTATAAGGAAATTGATCAGAGTGAAACTGATGGGCTTCCTGCATGGGAGCTGGTCTTTCCCAAAATGGACAGGTGATGGCAATGTAACCCTGGCAATGAGAAAAGGAGCTGGTGTGTAGATCCCTTTTGAGAACTGTTGCAACCCCACTCACTGATGAATGGGGGAACTTTTTCTGCCTAGCTAACAGCAAATGAAGGAGATAAACCCAGGAGCTCAGACAGGAACAGGCCACCCCTGCTGGGCTTCCGGCTTCTGCTAGTGGCCTGATTGCACACTGTGCAGCACAATTTCAGGCCATAGGAGACTCACCTATGGGGATGCCAGTTTTCTCTTGGATGCCATTTCCCCACCCCTACTACGTGGTCCCTTTGGAGGAGTGCGGGCTCTTCCCCATCCCCTTGCACCTGTGCCACAGCCCCTCGTGCTTCTGCTTTCCGCTGCTCAGAAACCCAAGCCATGTTCCTGCTCCCTGCCATGTCTTGCTGCCTGCACCCTTTCATGTGGCCTGTGCCCTGCTGGAGCTTCTCCCCTGGTGTCCTTCACTCATGCAACCTCCTCAGCTTCACATACTGCCAGGCTCTGCCCTGGTTCCTCCTTTTGATCCCTCCACCTGCAGAGCAGGGAAGGGTGGGAGGGAAAGTTTTTCCTTTCACTTTCTCTGCCCTGCAAAGTCAACTTAGCAGCCTGCACTGCTGTCCCACCCTGGCTGCCTTTAATTTCTCCTCTACCTTCCCTAGTTTGCCCCACAACCCAGTTCCTGACGGGTGTTCCTTTCCCCCTGCCCCCATTCCTGGGGTCTCTGCCTGCCACAGGAGTCTCCTATCACCTACCTTCTGGCTGAGATTTCCCCAAGTGACTCTTCTGGGTGCCCTTTTAAAGAAACTTGATTTGTGGGTGTTCAGCTGGGGGAAGAGGGATCTGAAATTAATCCCAGGCCCTTGAAAGTGTCTCAAATAGGTCACCCCAAGTCACCTTCAAACCTTTGGCCATCAACCCGATTCTAGCAATGGGGTCTTGGCAGGCCCAGCAGGAGATGAATCATGACCTGCCTTTCTATCCACAGAATGCACTGCTCTTTCCTTTGCGCTTTGCTTTGCCTTTAATGGAGCTGAGCCATTTAAGCCCAGATCTTTGAAGGGTTTTAGGCTGCTAACTTCCTCTGAAATGAATACGGTAAGTGCCTAAATACCTTTTAAGAAGCTGGGCCCTGGAGACCCTCTGAAACATGCACTGGCTTCGGAACAAAGAGTGAAGGGCTACAAAGGCAGATGAAGTCATTCAACGTGCTGCCCAGCTGTCCCCTGCCACTCAGGAGCCGTGCCTTAAAAAGTGGTGCAGGTGAGTTGGCCATAACAGACGATTATGAAGAGCGAAAGCCCCATCCTAGAAGTGACCTAAAGAATCAAAATGGCCAGACTCTCTGGATGGCAGAAAGCAACATGTCTGGTGCCAAGAATTCCCAGCAGGACTGGACAGCTCGAATTCCCAAGTGATGGAGCAATGCTGCAGCTTTAAGAGCAACCTGGAGACGACTGCAACAGTGATGATGATGGTAAAATTGCACTAGAGTCAAACCTGAGTTATTGGGGTCATTACAGGAGTAACCAGGTGCTGAGGGAGTTGGCTGATGTGATTGCAGATCCATTGGCCATTATCTTTGAAAATTTGTGGCAATTGGGGGAGGTCCCAGATGATTGGAAAAAGGCTAATATAGTGCCCATATTTTAAAAAGGGAAGAAAGAGAACCAGGGGAACTACAGACTCGCTTCAGTTCCTGGCAAAATCATGGAGCATGTCCTCAAGGAATCCATTTTGAAGCACTTGGAGGAGAGGAAAGTGATCAGGAACAGTCAACATGGGTTCACCAAGGGCAAGTTATGCCTGATCAACCTG
Source organism: Lepidochelys kempii (assembly GCF_965140285.1). Lineage (NCBI taxonomy): Eukaryota > Metazoa > Chordata > Testudines > Cheloniidae > Lepidochelys > Lepidochelys kempii. Next base: position 14,367,895 of record NC_136385.1, read on the forward strand.
ATTGCCTTCTATGATAACTGGCTGTGTAGATATGGGGAAAGCGGTGGATGTGATATGTCTTGACTTTATCAAAAACTTTGCTAAGTCTCCCACAGTATTCTTGCCAGCAAGTTAAAGAAGTATGAACTATAAGGTGGATAGAAAACTAGCTAGATTGTCGAGCTCAACGGGTAGTGATCAACGGCTCAATGTCTAGTTGGCAGCCAGTATCAAGTGGAGTGCCCCAGAGGTTGGTCCTGGGGCCAGTTTTGTTCAACATCTTTATTAATGATCTGGATGATGGTATGAATTGCACCCTCAGCAAGTTTGAAGATGACACTAAGCTGGGGGGAAAGAGGTAGATATGTTGGAGGGTAGGGATAGGGTCCAGAGTGACCTAGACAAATTGGAGGATTGGGCCAAAAGAAATCTGATGAGGTTCAACAAGGACAAGTGCAGAGTCCTGCACTTAGGAAGGAAGAATCCCATGCACCGCTACAGGCTGGGGCCTGACTGGCTAAGCAGCAGTTCTTCAGAAAAGGACCTGGGGATTACAGTGGACTAGAATCTGGATATGAGTCAGCAGTGTGCCCTTGTTGCCGAGAAGCCATATGGCATATTGGGCTGTATAAGTAGGAGCATTGCCAGCAGATCGGGGGAAGCGATTATTCCCCTCTATTTGGCACTTGTGAGGCTACACCTGGAGTATTGTGTCCAGTTTTGGTCCCCCCCACTACAGAAGGGATGTGGGAAAAATTGGAGAGTCCAGCGGAGGGCAACAAAAATGATTAGGGGGCTGGGGCATATGACTTACGTGGAGAGGCTGAGGGAATTGGGCTTATTTAGTCTACAGAAGAGAAGAGTGAGGTGGGATTTGATAGCAGCCTTCAACTACCTGAAGGGGAGTTCCAAAGAGGATGGAGCTCAGCTGTTCTCAATGGTGGCAGATGACACAACAAGAAGCAATGGTCTCAAGTTGCAGTAGGGGAGGTCTAGGTTGGATATTAGGAAACACTATTTCACTAACAGGGTTGTGAAGCACTGGAATGGGTTCCCTAGGGAGGTGGTGGAATCTCCATCCTTAGAGGGTTTTTAAGGCCTGGCTTGACAAAGCCCTGGCTGGGATGATTTAGTTGGTGTTGGTCCTACTGTGAGCAGGGGATTGGACTAGATGACCTTCTGAGGTCTCTTCCAATCCTAATATTCTATGACTGTTTCTGACATGTGCTCTGCAGGATGTCACACTGGAAGATCTAATGGTCCCTTTTGGCCTTGAAATCTGAGACTAGAAGAGGAAATGTTCGAAGGGTGACAGGATTCCTTGAGGGTACTGAGTCCTCTGAGTAGAGGTAATCTGGACCTGGTGGAAGCCTTAAAACTGAACAGGCTCTTAGTGCCTTGGGAATCCCTCTCCCCTGAGAGTTAGAACTTGGCTTCAGGAGAAGATTGCAGCCTTTTAACGTACTGCATCAATTTAAACTAGGGCTAATCCCTGCAAGAAGAGGCTTTCCCTTTTGGTTTACCCAGGCTCCAATCAGCTTAGTTTACATCAATAAGGAACCAGTTTAAACTAATCTCCAATAAGCCATTCTTAAACTGAAAAGAACTGCTTTCCCCTAAAAGCTCCTGGTGATATCTGGCATGCCCTGGGCAGGTATAACCCCTCCAGCTAGGCTCATGCCCAGTTTGTTTCTGGTTTGGATACATCGCCTGTCCTTCTCAATGAAAACATCCACACCCCGAGTTTTGTTTCCTCGGTGCTGGATAAGATGCTATTATTGGTGGCTGGGTTCATGAAAATAATCCCACACTGAGCCACATCATCACACGTATTTGTGTTTATCATTCTGATCTACATCATGCAACGTCCCAGGCACCTGCCAATGGGTCTTGTTTGGAAAGGAAAATTAAACATTCCCACAGACACCATTCCTCCACCCTGCCAAGAATTTAAGCATACAAACAAGTTCTCTGTGTGCGGGTTTGTGCACAAATCCGGGTCCATTGCTGGGTCTCCTAGGTGCTACCACAATGCAGATAAAACGTGCTTAATTTTAAAGCAATGAGCTTCCACTGTCCTTAAAGTTAAGCAGGTGCTTAAGTGCCTTGTTGGATCAAGGCCATAAAGGTTGAGGTGGGTTAGTTCAGGGGAAGATTGCTGTCATAAATATAAAGGGAAGGGTAAACACCTTTAAATCCCTCCTGGCCAGAGGAAAAACCCTTTCACCTGTAAAGGGTTAGGAAGCTAGGATAACCTCGCTGGCACCTGACCAAAATGACCAATGAGGAGACAAGATACTTTCAAAGCTGGGGGTGGGGGAGAAACAAAGGGTGTGTGTCTGTGTGATGCTTTTGCCGGGACCAGAGCAGGAATGCAGGCCAGAACTCCTGTAAAGAGTTAGTAAGTGTTTAGATTCTGTTTTGTTTAAATGGCTGATAAAATAAGTTGTGCTGAATGGAATGTATATTCCTGTTTTTGTGTCTTTTTGTACCTTAAGGTTTTGCCTAGAGGGATTCTCTGTATTTTGAATCTGATTACCCTGTAAGGTATTTACCATCCTGATTTTACAGAGGTGATCTTTTACTTTTTTCTTCAATTAAAATTCTTCTTTTAAGAACCTGATTGTTCTTAAGATCCAAGCGTTTGTGTCTGCGTTCACCTATGCAAATTGGTGAGGATTTTTATCAAGCCTTCCCCAGGAAAGGGGGTGTAGTGCTTGGGGGGATATTTTGGGGGGGAGACTTTTCCAAGAGGGCACTTCCCCTGTTCTTTGTGTAACACCTTGGTGGTGGCAGCGTTTAACCTAAGCTGGTAAGAATAAGCTTAGTGGGTCTTTCATGCAGGTCCCCACATCTGTACCCTAGAGTTCAGAGTGGGGAAGGAACCTTGACAATTGCCCACCCTTGCTTCTAAGGAAACCCAGAGACGGCTGGCTGTGCTGGGCATACAACAAACATAGTTGCCCTTAGATGGAGGATTGGAGTCCAGCCATCAGGCTTTGCGAGCCTGCCCCAGACCCTCAGCCTGGTTCATGCATCGTCCTAGCAAACACTCAGCACCCATCAGATTCTTGAGGGTGCAACCTTATTGCCTTTGAGGGAATTGCACCATCTCTAAAACAGACCTTCTGCCTGGAGGTGTTATCCACCACCCCGAGGGCCATGGACGGGTGCATGTTTGCCTGCCAAGCTCTGGATCTTGCAGCAGACACATGATGTAGAGATGTGGTGTCTGGCATTATGCTACACCACTCGAAGCTGCCTGCTGTACCCGCGGTATGGGCCAAGTGGCCCATCTCCCTTTGGTGAAGGTTTGCATGGGGGCAGAGCAGATGATGATCTGGAGAAGGTAGAAGAGGGTAGGGCCTGGGGTCTTGGCCCCATTGAAGTCCATGGCAAAACTCCCCTTGATTTCTGTAAGAGTTACCCAGGTCCACAGCCCGTTTTCTAGCCAGAGGAGAAGGAACCCATCCTGGCAATCTTCTTGGTTCCAGAAACAAAACCCTCCTTCTGGCTCCTTTGCACCTTGAGCCAGCCCCATCCAGCCTCGTCTGCTGTACCAACTGTAGAGGAGACAGAGGGCAGGGAGAGATGCTTTGGCCTCCTGATTCTCCTGCTGGCTCATCCTTGGATCTGATGGGTTGTCCAGGAGCCCTATCCCACTCTGCATCCCCTGTCCTTCCTCTCCCTTTTGGAGGCTCTCCAGTCTTTTTCCTTGACGTGTGGGGCCTCTGCAGCCCACTGAGTTCAGTCTGGAGACCTGATCCAGATCAGTCTCATGCCCCCTCGCCTGCCCTTTCTCAGGGAATCCTCCCCTCACCCTGCTCAGAGCAGACCTGGGTTCCTAATTCAGGATGAGTGCTGGAGAGGAGATGCCAGCAGTCTGGAGGGGAAAGCTGCTCCGGAGAGAGACTCCTTCCTCCCAGCAGGTGACATTCGCACCTCCCCAGATTTTCAAGTCAGAAGGGACTGTGGAGACCTGACTTCCTGCATAACCCAGGCCAGACACCATCTTACAGGGATCTTTCCCCCCAGAGCCATAACTTCTGGTGGAGCCAGAGCATGTCCCTGAGCAAACTCCTAAACTTGCAAGGTTCCACATTCTGATTCTGGATTCCACACCCTAAAAGACACAGATTTTTGCAATCGCTCACCCAAAGCACCCTTCTTTCCATCCAGCAGTGATCCCAGTCCACATGTGTGTTCCCCAGGTGCCTAGTAGCGGTGACAGCATCCCCCTGATGCCAAGGAATACATGGGTGCCATACACAGATGAAACTTGTCCTGCGCCATCCTCCAGAAATGGGCTCCATCTGCATCAGCTCCCTCATCTGCCATTGTAAACCTCAGGGCTTGTATGCAGGAGATGAGGCTGTGTATGCAAAGGGCCAAGGAGGAGCATGGTCTTCAGGAGGGTCCTTGTCTGGCTGGTAGCTTTGGTAGGTCAACGGCTGGGAATGACTCTGCTGCTCCCACCTGCTGAAATGCCTTAGATTCAGCATCGAAGGGACAGTGGCCAGTGCACCCGTGTGACTTAGCAGCCTGACTTTGACCAGGGTTTAGTCTTCTGGGTCACTTAAGCCAAGAGCCTCAAAGGGATTTAGGTGCCTAGCTCCCATTGATGGGAAACCAGCCAGAGAGGGGCACCTAAACACCTTTTGAGGCTCTGGGCTTTGTGCTTTGGCCAGTGCCCCCCAGAGCCCTGTTCTGCTTTCAATATCTGGCCCAATATCCTCTGGTTCCTGTTCTCTCGGGACCTCTAGCATTCAGCAGAAAGAACCAAGGTGCTTGGGGAACCTCAATACCCCAGCTCTGCCTGCTCAGGGGCAGGCGTGGGCCCTCAGGAAGTATCTGATGCTCACTGGGGCTGCAATCTCACGTGTGTGTGCATAAAGGCCACTGTCTGAAAGAAGCAGTGCAGCAGAGTTGGTGGCAAAGGACCCCTTTCTCCGAAATACCTGTGGGCCTGGACTCTGAAATTGGTCAGCATCCTCCCTTCTTAGTGTCCTGATCTAGGGAATCCCACTCCACCTTTTAAAGGGAGACTTTTATTGAAACAGGTAATGACACAAACAGGCTCCCCCTAGCTCACATCCCAGCTTTGTCTCTTTTGTTTACCAGACACCCTGCCTGGGTGTCTCCACAGCACATGGAGACCTCTAGTGGCTAGATCATATATTGCAAGTAACTGTAGTACACCTAAGATATGGGAACTGCTGCTTTATCATGCAGCCACAGATTTTTTTTTTTTTTCTGTTGCTTGGCACAGCACAGAAAATTGCATGTGCGCTCTGTGGGGAGCCGGACCAATGCTCTGAGACCCCTGGATCTGGTAATCTCCTGTGCAGAAGTCTGGGGATTTCCCTAGAAACTGCATGGAGGTTTGAAAAAGTAGATGCTTTAATAGAATTAAATGATTGACCCTGTGCCCTCAGCCCTCTGTCCCCCTTTCCCCACATTACCCACCCCATCTCCGCTGTTGGCCTATGTTTCATTGGATCTTGGATCTGGGTGATTTGACGCTGGCCCTGAACTTTATGTTCTGTCCATGCATCACTGCACCACAGAGGTGACTGGGATGACAGTTGGACTTGATAGTGTCCCGAGGTCCCTCTATGCCCAATGTGGCTAAGATTCTCCAGCCCATGCTGTGCAGGAGGGCAGCCTGGGAAGAACAATGGGCCTATGGGCCTGGCAGAGGCTGCTCTAGCTACAAGCAGACTGGGGGGGGGGGCAAGGGTCAAGGCTGGGAGGGGGCAGTCACCAGCTGGGACTCCAAGGAAGTGGCCCCCAGCCAAGCTCCTGGGAAGCACTTTCCAGCCAGACAGGGGGTGTGGGCTCGGGATGTGAGTGGGGGAAGCCAGGTGTGAGCTGAAAGTGTAAAGTGTGTGGGGGTGGGGGAAGGCAGGCTGGGATGAACTGGGAGTGCAACATGTGCAGGACCGGGTGTGGGGACAGGCTGGGGATGCAGAGGGGCTGGGTGGGGGCTAGAGGGGTGGAGTGATTAGAATAAGGATAGGGAGTGGGGGGGGCAGGAAGGGGGCTTGGGGATTCACAGTGCAAGGGGATGGGATGGTGGTGCCGAGGGCAGAGTGGGAGTTGCGTGGGGCTGGGCTGGGAGGTGCAGTGTGTGTGTGTGGGGAGGGGGGGTGGGCAAGGTCTGGGCTACGGGTACAGAGTGTGGGAGCTAGGCTTAACTGGGGGCACAGAATGTAGGGGGCTAGAGGCATGGAGTGCAGGGGCTGCGATGAAGGTGCGAGGGGAACTGGGATGAGGGCTGCAGAGTATGGAGGGCTGGGTAGGGCAGTAGGTACTGAACGCAGGGGGGCTGGGCTGGGTGTGCAGTGTGCTGGGGGGTGGGGCAGTCTAGGCCAGCAGACCCCTGGGTGGGGGCTGGGCTCAGGGAGTGGGGGCTGAGATGCCCAGACCCCACCCCCATCCAGTAGGTAATAGCCCATTGTCCCCATATGAGGGGGATCAGCACCCCTAGCCCAGGTGGTTTTGTGGTGGGGGGGCCACACTGCCTGTTAGCCAGGACCCTGTGGTCTGGGAGCTACCCCTGCCAGTGCCCGGGTGTTGAACTGTTCCCATCTTGCAGGGTCCATCTCTGGGCCATGTGGCCCCTGCAGTCCTAGGCTGGGGCCTGCAACATCAGCCTCCAATCCAGTTGCATAGGGTTCTAGGGCAGGGGTGGCAGCAGCAGTGGGAGGTCCTGGGTGCCTGCCACAAATGCTAAAGGGGACAGCAGGCTGAAATTTTACTGACAGCGGCAGATTGTTTTGAGCAGCCCGAGTGGCCTGGATCTATAGACCATTGTGGAGCGGGGCAACTGGAATTTGGGTGTCTGGATGGAGGCGGGGGGGACTGCCAGATTTAGAGGTGGATTTTGGCTCCCGACCCCCAACTCTTGCAATTCCCCAAGGCCATGCTCTGGTAGGAGGCTCAAGCAGCAGCGGGGTGGCAGGCTGTGCTGCAGTGCCCCCCCTGTGACACACACCTGCCCCAGCGCATAGTGCCAGGCTGCACTCCTCACCCTGCCCTTTAGAGCAGTTGGTGGTAAAGTCACTGGGACCCAGTTGATCATTGCAATGCCACAAGGATGGGAGCAGACACGAGCAAACATTACTGAACAAGAGCGGGCAAAGCTGGGCTAGCCCTTTAACACTTCAGGAAATATGCAGCCTATGGGGAAAATGCACCGATTCCCCTCTTGGTCGCCAGTCTGACTCCAGCTCAGCCCAGGGGTGATGGGGATAGCTGCTCAACACACCCAAGCTTCCATCACCAGCAGTAACTTGCCAAAGCCAAGAAGGAGCCCTCTGTTTTTGCCAGGAGAGTGTGCGGCACCTGTGCAAATGGAGACTCGGTTTGAAAATAAAAGCCCTAAAATTCTTACTCAGAGAGTAAGAAATGTGGTCCAAAAATGTGGGTGTCACAGGCAGCTAGATTCCACTGGGTAGCTGGATCAACTACCCCCACCAGTTACCAGCTGGTCCTGATCAGCTGGGTGACTTATACAAAGGCTGAGCCATGTGACCTTCCAGGAGACACACAAAACCCCATGGAAGAGGAAACTGAGGGAGACAGCCCCACACTTGGCCAGCAGGGGGCACTATAAGGCAGGCACACACCCTGTTTTGGGATTTGATTGTCAAAATTATCCAAAGGGAAAAAAAACAAAAAACTAAAAAATAAAAATCAATTGGGAAATACTATCCCATGGCCTTGTGGGAGTTGTAGTTTGAATACCTTGTGCTCCCATTCTTCTCTATGAGCCAGACTCCCTGGTTGGACTACATCTCCCATGGTGCACCACAGTCCTGACTGATTGGAGAGGGGAGGCAGTGCATCATAGGAGTTCTTAGCCCTGGTGCATCACAGAATTATAGAATATCAGGGTTGGAAGGGACCTCAGGAGGTCATCTAGTCCAACCCCCTGCTCAAAGCAGGACCAATCCCCAATTAAATCATCCCAGCCAGGGCTTTGTCAAGCCTGACCTTAAAAACTTCTAAGGAAGGAGATTCTACCACCTCCCTAGGTAACGCATTCCAGTGTTTCACCACCCTCCTAGTGAAAAAGTTTTTCCTAATATCCAACCTAAACCTCCCCCACTGCAACTTGAGACCAGTACTCCTTGTCCTGTCCTCTTCTACCACTGAGAATAGTCTAGAACCATCCTCTCTGGAACCACCTCTCAGGTAGTTGAAAGCAGCTATCAAATCCCCCCTCATTCTTCTCTTCTGCAGACTAAACAATCCTAGTTCCCTCAGCCTCTCCTCATAAGTCATGTGTTCCAGTTCCCTAATGATTTTTGTTGCCCTCCGCTGGACTCTTTCCAATTTTTCTTGTAGTGTGGGGCCCAAAACTGGACACAGTACTCCAGATGAGGCCTCACCAATGTCGAATAGAGGGGAACGATCACATCCCTCGATCTGCTTGCTATGCCCCTACTTATACTTCCCAAAATGCCATTGGCCTTCTTGGCAACAAGGGCACACTGCTGACTCATATCCAGCTTCTCGTCCACTGTCACCCCTAGGTCCTTTTCCGCAGAACTGCTGCCTAGCCATTCGGTCCCTAGTCTGTAGCTGTGCATTGGGTTCTTCCGTCCTAAGTGCAGGACCCTGCACTTACCCTTATTGAACCTCATCAGATTTCTTTTGGCCCAATCCTCCAATTTGTCTAGGTCCCTCTGTATCCTATCCCTGCCCTCCAGCGTATCTACCGCTCCTCCTAGTTTAGTATCATCCGCAAATTTGCTGAGAGTACAATCCACACCATCTTCCAGATCATTTATGAAGATATTGAACAAAACCGGCCCCAGGACCGACCCCTGGGGCACTCCACTTGACACCGGCTGCCAACTAGACATGGAGCCATTGATCACTACCCGTTGAGCCCGACAATCTAGCCAACTTTCTACCCACCTTATAGTGCATTCATCCAGCCCATACTTCTTTAACTTGCTGACAAGAATACTGTGGGAGACCGTGTCAAAAGCTTTGCTAAAGTCAAGAAACAATACATCCACTGCTTTCCCTTCACCCACAGAACCAGTAATCTCATCATAGAAGGCGATTAGATTAGTCAGGCATGACCTTCCCTTGGTGAATCCATGCTGACTGTTCCTGATCACTTTCCTCTCATGTAAGTGCTTCAGAATTGATTCTTTGAGGACCTGCTCCATGATTTTTCTGGGGACTAAGGTGAGGCTGACTGGCCTGTAGTTCCCTGGATCCTCCTTCTTCCCTTTTTTAAAGATTGGCACTACATTAGCCTTTTTCCAGTCATCTGGGACTTCCCCCATTCGCCACGAGTTTTCAAAGATAATGGCCAATGGCTCTGCAATCACAGCCGCCAATTCCTTTAGCACTCTTGGATGCAACTCGTCCGGCCCCATGGACTTGTGCACGTCCAGCTTTTCTAAACAGTCCCTAACCACCTCTTTCTCCACAGAGGGCTGGCCATCTATTCCCCATGTTGTGATGTCCAGCGCAGCAGTCTGGGAGCTCACCTTGTTCGTGAAGACAGAGGCAAAAAAAGCATTGAGTACATTAGCTTTTTCCACATCCTCTGTCACTAGGTTGCCTCCTTCTTTCAGTAAGGGGCCCACACTTTCCTTGGCTTTCTTCTTGTTGCCAACATACCTGAAGAAACCCTTCTTGTTACTCTTGACATCTCTTGCTAGCTGCAGCTCCAGGTGCGATTTGGCCCTCCTGATTTCATTCCTACATGCCCGAGCAATATTTTTATACTCTTCCCTGGTCATATGTCCAACCTTCCACTTCTTGTAAGCTTCTTTTTTATGTTTAATTTCTGCAAGGATTTCACCGTTAAGCCAAGCTGGTCGCCTGCCATATTTACTATTCTTTCGACTCATCGGGATGGTTTGTCCCTGTAACCTCAACAGGGATTCCTTGAAATACAGCCAGCTCTCCTGGACTCCTTTCCCCTTCATGTTCGTCCCCCAGGGGATCCTACCCATCCATTCCCTGAGGGAGTCAAAGTCTGCTTTCCTGAAGTCCAGGGTCCGTATCCTGCTGCTTACCTTTCTTCCCTGTGTCAGGAGCCTGAACTCAACCAACTCATGGTCACTGCCTCCCAGATTCCCATCCACTTTTGCTTCCCCCACTAATTCTTCCCGGTTTGTGAGCAGCAGGTCAAGAAAAGCTCCCCCCACCAGTTGGCTCCTCTAGCACTTGCACCAGGAAATTGTCCCCTACGCTTTCCAAAAACTTCCTGGATTGTCTGTGCACCGCTGTAGTGCTCTCCCAGCAGATATCAGGAAAATTAAAGTCACCCATGAGAACAAGGGCGTGCGATCTAGTAGCTTCTGCGAGTTGCCGGAAGAAAGCCTCATCCACCTCATCCCCCTGGTCCGGTGGTCTATAGCAGACTCCCACCACTACATCACTCTTGTTGCTCACACTTCTAAACTTAATCCAGAGACACTCAGGTTATTCTGCAGTTTCATACCGGAGCTCTGAGCAGTCATACTGCTCCCTTACATACAGTGCTACTCCCCCACCTTTTCTGCCCTGCCTGTCCTTCCTGAACAGTTTATAACCATCCATGACAGTACTCCAGTCATGTGAGTTATCCCACCAAGTCTCTGTTATTCCAATCACATCATAATTCCTTGACATCACCAGGACCTCCAGTTCTCCCTGCTTGTTTCCAAGGCTTTGTGCATTCGTATATAAGCACTTGAGATAACCTGCTGATCGCCCCTCATTCTCAGTATGAGGCAGGAGCCCTCCCCTCACAGACATTCCTGCCTGTGTTTCCTCCTGGTATCCTGCTTTCCCACTTACCTCAGGGCTTTGGTCTCCTTCCCCTGGTGAACCTAGTTTAAAGCCCTCCTCACTAGGTTAGCCGGCCTGCTCGCAAAGATGCTCTTCCCTCTCTTCGTAAGATGGAGCCCATCTCTGCCCAGCACTCCTCCTTCTCGGAAGACCATCCCATGGTCAAAGAATCCAAAGCCTTCTCTCCGACATCACCTGCGTAGCCATTCGTTGACTTCCACGATTTGATGGTCTCTACCCCGGCCTTTTCCTTCCACGGGGAGGATGGACAAGAACACCACTTGAGCCTCAAACTCCTTTATCCTTCTTCCCAGAGCCACGTACTCCGCAGTGATCCGCTCAAGGTCATTCTTGGCAGTATCATTGGTGCCCACATGGAGAAGCAAGAAGGGATAGCGATCCGAGGGCTTGATGAATCTCGGCAGTCTCTCCGTCACATCGCGAATCTTAGCCCCTGGCAAGCAGCAGACTTCTCAGTTTTCCCGGTCAGGGCGGCAGATAGATGACTCAGTCCCCCGGAAGAGAGAGTCCCCGACCACCACCACCCCCCTCCTTCTTTTGGGAGTGGTGGTCGTGGAACCCCCAATCTCAGGACAGTGCATCTCATGCCTTCCAACCAGCGGAGTCTCCTTTTCCTTTCTCCCCCCAGACATATCATATGGTCCACTCTCCGCAATGGTACATGTGGAGAGAACATGAAAGTGGTTAGTTACCTGTGTCTGTGTTGCTGGAACCCAGACATTCCCCCTTCTTGAAGATGTTGTTTGTCCAGGGATCCCAGCCCATAGAGGAACATGAGGAAATGAGAAAACTGAATTACAACTCTCAGGAGGCATCATAGCAGCCTTTCAAAGTCAAAATATTTCTGTTTTCAGGCACTGGGTTTTTGGATGAAAAATCTAAATTTTCTGTGGAAAGCAGCAGACATGCTTCATTAAAAGCTTCATTTATTTGAAAATTAATTTGGCCACTGAAAAACATTTTTGATGGAAAACTTTCAACCAGCCCCAGTGAGATCCTCCCATTTGACACAAACCTCTGTGCTCAGTGGCATGAGATTCTTCTTTAAGCTGCAAAACAGAGGATGACACAGCATTGCCAATTCTTGCATATCTGATGTTTTCCATACAACCCCAGCTCCAGGAGTCATGGGATTTACCTGACAACTCCAGCTTTGTTCAAATGAAAGTTTCTGGAGTGGGGCAGAAACGCCCTGTGAATAGGGGTACAGAGGGGTAGCGGAGAGAATGAGGAGGGCTACAGAGACTGGAGCGTGGGTCGGTGGAGGGGCAGCTCGCTCCAGGCTGGGAAGGGTCATCCAGTAGTTCCTGCTGCCATTCCCATGACAATTCTTCAGTAGCTGGTACCCGCTGGGTCAATGCCTCCTGCCCCCGACTCAGTTTCAGGAGCCATGTCCTGTCCTGCACCTTGGCAACTGGTGCATATGTTTCCTGCACCTCCCCCAGGCTGGGTACCTCCTCATGATCTTATGCACTGAGGGGGCCAGCAGCTCCCACTTTCATCTCTGCCCCCTTGTGAGTGTGTGGAACATAGATGGGCCTTACTTTGCTCTCGCCCTGGTGAGATGTTGTGGGGGTGGGAACATAGATTTTCCACCCCCCCATATTTCCATTGTAGGGGCACTAACCCTGACACAAACACCGTACACCCCTGTCCCTGGCTCTGCCACCCCTGAAAGTTTCTGACCCTCCTGGCTGTGTGGAAAAGCTGGAAAATGTGACCCAAGTGCAGCTTAGCTAGAACTCAAATTAGAACCCAGGTTTTGTTATTTTTAAGGATCATGGTTTTACAAAGGCTGACTCATGAGTTTTGAACACTTGCGGTTAGCACCATGGATGATGTTAAAAAGCTTATCTTTACAAAGCAGAGCTACTAAGGGCTTGTCTACACCTAAAATGTTGCAACTGCGTCACTGCAGTGCTTCAATGATGATGCTACCTACATTGATGGGAGGGGTTCTCTGGTCAGCATCAGCACTCCACACCCCCCAGCGGTGGGAGCTAGATCGACAGGAGAATTCTCCTGTCAACCTAACGCTGTCTACACCAGGGGCTAGGTCGGTTTAACTGCATCACACAGGCGTGTGGATTTTGCACACCCCTGAGTGACATAGTTATACCGATCTAACTTCCTAATGCAGACCGGGCCTGAGGTCAGAAAGGGACATGGTGATCACCTAGTCTGACCTCTTGCGTAACATAGGCCACAGAACTTCCTGGAAGTAATTCCTGTTTGAACTAACGCAGAGAAAAACATCCCATTTTGATTTAAAAAATGCTGGTGATGAAGAATCCACCACAGCCCTCTGTAAGTTCTTCCAATGTGAACCATTACCCTCACTGTTAAACATTACACCTTACTTCCAGTCTGTATTTGTCTAGCTTCAACTCCTAGATAGTGTAGGTGAAGGCACCAATTGTCTCCTTGAACACTGTTTAGTACACCCTCTCCAGGATATGGGAGATAGGGGTTCAATTACTGCTTCTTCCTGATGTGGAGAATGGCTCTGCATGCCCTAACCAGGGGGCTGTGCATTAGTCTGGCTGATGTCTTGGGACAGAAGTGTCACCATTCTGCCAAGTGATGGGATGCTTTTCATCATTCACCCTGTTTGTTCTTTGCAGCTTGGCCTGTGAAACTAGGCTGGTCAATTTCATTATTTCCCTAGTCAATTTCACTTCCTGCTGCTCCTGCTGTTAAACCCACACCAGGGAGAGGTGAAATCAAAGCCAGGAATTTTAATTAATTTTTCGTAAAGGACAAAACCTAGTATTAACAAACACAGTCCAAACTTTTGTCTCACCTACCTGAGAGCCTCTGTTTGAACTGTGATCAGCATATATAATCTACACATTTTAATTCAATGGCCAGACACGTTCTGTATGTAAGAAGAAAATTGATATGGTTTAAAAGCCTGATATTTCCAAATAAAAAATTGACCAGCTGTGCCTTTATCCTTAGATTGTAGCAATTTGGGAGGTAGATTCCAGCTTTCCATTTCACATGTGTACAACGCCTAGAACTATTTATTTGTTATCATAGTGGTGGCAGCTGTATATATTACAGATTCATAGATTTTTAAAGCCAGCAAAGACCACTGAGATCATCTAGTTTCACGTCCTGTATAACCCAGGCCAGAGCACTTCCCCCACTGCTTTCTGCATCAATCCCAGAACTGGTGCTTGAGCTAGATCTTTTGGAAAGATACCCCATCTCGGTTTAAAGACCTCAAGCAAGGGAGGAATCTACCATTTCCCTGGGTGAGTTGCTCTGGCCTCTCAAACAGAGCAGTGATTCTGGGCACTGTAAATTCACACAACTCTCACTCCTTGCCCCAATGTGCTTACAATCTCAGGGTATGAGCTCAGATAACAAGGGCACATGCCTTGAAGAAAGGGGGAGCATGGGCTGACAGACTTGATCAGTGTAGTAAGCCGTCCAGCTGCTCCCTAGCCAATTTTTTTGCAGGCATCACAGCCAAGGGGGACTCAAAGGAGGACAAAGTATAAGGGCTTTGCAGGTTTTTATGGGGCACTCCTCCCCAAAAAGGATGGATCCCTGCTCCTTTCTTGGGGGCCTCTAGATACTACTGTACGCTTTCCCCTGCTATCCCACAGGTGTGCAAGCTGATTGGCTTGTAGGTGCATGCAGGGGGCAGATAGGCACTTCAATTGCGCATGGGTGACACCTGACACACAGGCATGCTGGAACCTTGCTTCTACCAACCTGCCCCCATTGCATGCATTGCAATCACACGAGCCTAAAATGCAGGGTGTGTGTGTGAGAGAGAGAGAGAGACAGCGAGAGTGTGACCTGGTCTCTGTGGGAGGCGAAGGCCTCACACAAAACCTCCAGAGGGCAGCGTTCAATCTTTTGCCTCCCTTTTTCAGGGCACTGTTGCTTTAAGCTGCAGCCGGAGAGAGACCCAAGCTAGCCTGTGCTGTAGCCAGTGTGGCGGCCAGGCTAGGCTGGAGGAGGCATTGCGGAACCACTCGATCCTGCCTCTCTCGCTATTTTCATGACCTAGTGATCTGACATTTTATCGGATTGTATTTTTTGCGGTGGCTTTGGCACAGGTTTCTTTCTTCCCCTCTCCTGGTACCCCCTCGGCTAGCCCTGCCCGCCGCTTGCCCAGACACACACAGACACACAACTCAGGAAACAGAAGCAGTTGTCAAGGGGGTGGGAGATCAGCAAACCCGTAGCCGCATCCACGGCGAGGCAGGCCCGCCTCTCCTGCAAACACGCGCGGCGCCTCAGAGAGGAAGGGGAGCCGCTCGCAGAGGAGGCGAAGCTGATCAGAAATAAGGAAGAAGTGGAAGGGGCTGTCGCTGCAAGGCATCATGTGGATCTGTTGGTGAAAGGGGTGGGGGAACAACACCCCCCCTTCTTTCCCACCCCACCCCTCCGGCATCTAGAGGGGCAGAGAGGGGGCTCGGTCGGCAGCTGAGGCCGGAGACGCAAAAATTAATAATCTCTTAAGGTATTTAAAAAAAAGAGAAAAAAAAAAGGAAAGAAGAAGAGACAAGATTGACTGGCAAGATGGCCGACCTGGAAGCGGTGCTAGCGGATGTGAGCTACTTGATGGCTATGGAGAAAAGCAAATCCACCCCTGCAGCCCGGGCCAGCAAGAAGATCCTGTTACCTGAGCCCAGGTGAGCTGGGGGCAGGTGTGGGGCAGCCGGCTGTGCCTTGCTGGCCCTTTGGTTGGAGATGGACCTCTCCCCCAGCTCCCTGCAAGGTGTCTTCACCTAAGCAGAGTGGGCGCCCCAGGTTGGGCATGGGGAGGGTAGCAAAGTGGCATGGTTCTGTGAGTGTGTGTTGGGGGCAGCTGTGTGTTACTGGGGGAGGCTGGCACACTCTGCCCTGTTCAGGTTGTTTCTTCCTGATTGTTTCCCCCCTGTAGCCTGGATAGTTTCCCATTATTCTGTTTTCTTCCTGGCTCCTGTGTCTTGCTCTCCAGTACCAGGGAGATGGGAGAGGAGGGGCTGAGTTGACCTCCCCACCCCCTTTAAAACCCAGAGACCCTTCCCCACACCACCCCCTCCTCCTTTGTATCTGTCAGTTCCCAGTACCAGGGTTGGGATCTCCCTGTGCTTGGGAGGCTCTGAAAAACAGCCCCTTTGTGCCCAACACAATCCTGGCAAATCAGATGCACTGTACCTGCCATAGGCTGATCTATACAGCTGGCGACATGCAGGCATGCATCAGACACAACCGTGCGGTAGGGCTGCACTGGCGCCTGTCTAATGGTTGGGAGACACACGCAACGGGGTTTGAGATGCAATCTGTGCTAAGGAGCATCTGTGCCCAGCACCATACTTCCAGCCCCATGCCCAGTATCCATGCTTTTTAATGAGTTAGTGGCACTTAACCCGTGCCTGGGGGCCAGGGCAACTTGTGGCACAGCAGACATGTACAGCAGCATGCGTGGCACCTTTTTGGCCTTTGCTAATGCTGGGCATCAAGGGGGAATGGGGCAGAGAAAGTCATTGAAATGCAGCTGGCTCTGGGGTGGGAGGGAAAAGCTGCAGAGCGAAGGGCTGACCCCCTCTCCTATTGCATCCATGCCCCTATGGGGTCTGCAGTGCCTATGGTGGACAGACAGGGACACTTGGGTGTCGGAGGGGGTCATGTCAGAACTGGGCTAGGGCTTAGTGTATATAGCTGGGAAGGGAGGGAGCAGGGTTGGGTAGAGGGGAATGGATGAGTAAGGAGGAGGGTGGATGGATGGATGGATGGGGGCAGAATCTGCCTCGCTGGGGCTGCTTTCCTGCTCTCATGGGCTGTTGATAGCACAGCACAAAGCTGGACCCATGGAGGCCCCCATCCCCACCAGTCCCTGCTCTTGAACCCCATCCCTTCCAGAAAAGAGCCCGGCCTTACGGGGGAACAGGGCTGCAGGGTGAGGGAGAGGGGAGCTCAGAGTCAGGGCTCCTCACTGAGGTATTCCCCCCTTCTCCCCCCGGCCACCCAGAGTAGAGGCTGTTGGCTCCAGCCCCCGAGCTCATCTCAGGCCCACAGCGCAATGGCAGACAAGCCCCAGGCTGGGCGGGGTGTGACTTGGCTTGAAGTGACACCTGTGAGTGGAGGGGAAGCCAGGGCAGCACGAGGCCTGGTACTACCTGGCAGTCACACAGGCCCAGGCCACTGGCATGGGGCTGTGGGTTTCCACCCTCGTGAGCGCATGTGTGAGAGCATCCATCCCCTGCCTGCTGAGCCCCCTCTGCTCCCATGGCCTGAGGGGAGCAGGCCCTAGGGCCAGCCAAGCTCCAGTCCCCTGTTTCCAGCTTCTCCACAGGGGCAGGTGCCCACCGGGATGGTAGGGAGACCCTTTTTAGCTAGGAGTCCCTAGAAGCACTGGGGACTTCCTGGACTCCAGATTTCTCTGTGCTGGGCCCATGGAGGGCAATGGCTGGATGGTGCCCCCTTCCCTGCTCCCCGGAGCCAGGCCTGTCTGACCCCAGACTCCTGCTTAACTGAAGATTCCCCCACCCCAACTACGCTGCTCCCCGTCACTGTGTGAGAGCAGGGTAGGCCTTGTGGGGACTGGGCCTGTGTGCTGGGGTTCAGCGGGGGCAGGGAGGGGCCAGGCCTGTGTCCTGGGGTGCAGTGGGGGTGGGGAGGGACTAGGCCTGTGTGCTGGGGGGCATGGGGAGCAGAGGCATTTTCCGTAGCTGTGATAAGATGTCTGGGATGGTAGCCTAGGGCCCCCCCCCCCGTCCTGGAGAGCGGTTACAGCTGGGCCTTACCCAGTTGCCCCCTCTGGGGAGGGCTATGGGCAGAGACTGCTGCTGAGTCTCGGTGCCGCAGGGAGCTGCTCCCTGCACTGCCCTACTCCTACGTGGCCTGTGAGATGGCCATCCCAGCGCTGCGTAGTGCCCTTGCTGTGGGGGATGGACCTGGGGGGGGGTGTTGGGGGCTGACCATCTTTGTGCATGGGGGAGCTTTAAGGGGTGCGGTGGGGAGGGGAATGGATCTCTGGGGGAGATGTAGTGGGGGAGGCATATCTCCTGTGTGGAGGTGACCTTGGGTTTGTAAAGTGGATGGGAGGCTGGATTAGGGGCTGGGGTCCCTCTCCCTTTGATCCCCACAATAACCTCGTCTGTGTTTTCCCTGGGAGCCTCTGATGGCTCACACCTGGGCCAGCCCAGCCCTCATTCCCCCACATCCCACCAGCCAGGCCTGTGGGAAAGGCACTGCCAGCTGCTGCCTCGGGCCGGGACCCTGAGGGGATGGCACAGGGGGCCAGGGACTAGTAGGGGCATGAAGGGCAGGGCCTGGGGTTGGGGTCTGAAGGAAGGGGCATGCCGAGCCAGCTGTGACCCCATGGGGTCAGGAACTTGGTTGAGAGGGACATGCTGCCTTATGTCCGATCTGACTGTGGTGTGGAGAAGGGGGTGCAGGGGCTTCTGTGTCACACACACACACACACACACACCCCTAACCTGCTCCCCCACCCCTGTTGGGTTCGGGTTTACACTGGCCACAGAGGTGGGGACGGGAAGGGTCAAGCATGGGGGGAGGGATAGCTCAGTGGTTTGAGCATTGGCCTGCTAAACCCAGGGTTGTGAGTTCAATCCTTTGAGGGGGCCATTTAGGGATCTGGGGCAAAAATTGGGGATTGGTCCTGCTTTGAGCAGGGGGTTGGACTAGATGATCTCCTGAGGTCCCTTCCAACTCTGATATTCTATGATTCTAAGCCTCCTGGCCCCTAGGCACTCCTCCCCCGCCGTAGGGCCCAACCAGAGGAGTTCCTCTTTTTCGCCTGCCTCTACAGATTGATTTGGGGAGGTTAGAGAATAAAATCCTGGAGCCAGAGCCAATCAGGGAAACAGAACCCTGCGCCATGCCGGCATTGCCCACAGCAGCCATGGGCATGCAGCAAGGCACTGCCAGGTGCGTCTGGGTGGAGGTAGCAGGGGGTCATAGGCTGGGGTTGAGGGACATGGACAGAGCTCAGAGAGGAGCCCAGAGCTGGGATAGCAGAGGGGCTGCAGGGTGGGATGGAGGGGCAGCGGCAGAGCTGTGGGGGGAGCCCAGGGCTGGGCTAGCCCAGGTCTCTGGGTCGGGATTGAGGGAAGATCTGCCAGGAGATTGGCAATGACTGTGAATGACAGATCAAGCCCAGAGCTCCTGCTGCAGGGAGGTATTGAAATATCTTGACAGAGCCAGTCTTTAAGGTTCGGACTGGGGCCAGAACTGAAATGTGGCTCCCAGGGACCCACCACCCCATCGTGCCAAGGCTGAGGCCCTCCTCCATCATCAAGGGAGCCTCTGCCCCCTGGCCCAGCTTTGAGGGAGGTCCCTCCCTTTTTCCCATTGGCCTGTGGGACTAAGGAGAGTTTTTGGTTCCAAGTTTTGGTGAATTCGCCCAAGATCCTGAGACCTGGGAGGCTGGAAAGATGAGAGGTCGAGTCCCTCTGGATGCCCAGTAAGAGGGCGAGGCCAGAGGGCAGAAGTGGAGTTGATTAGGGCTAATCAGTCCTGGGGCCAGGTTTCCATTCTCTTTGGTGACATCGAGAGCAGCCTCAGGGCTTCTCCAGTACCCCGTAGGGCCTTGACACCAGCTCTGGCCACACCCTCAAAAACCCCACAGGAGCAGGTGGGGCAGAGCTGCCTCAGTCCCAGCAGAGACCTCCCCCTCCCAGGCCAAAGGAGCCCTTGGCTGCCCCAGCACGAAAGACCTGGCCCGGGCAAGCACCTGGCCCTAGTTCTTTGGCCCATGGTCTGTTAAAGAATCAGAGCACTGCTGCCCTTGGCAGGGCCAGGAGAGGATGGCACCTTCATGGGCAGGGCTTCACTGGCCAGCAGAAAGGCCTGTAGCCATACGGGCATGTCCAGACCAGGGGCCCATCTAGCCTGGTATCCCGTCTCCGATAATGCTCACATCTGGCTGCTTCATGGGGAGGTGCAAGGAGCCTCCCAGTGGGCAGTTCTGGACCAGAGCTTTCACTTTTATCCCCTTTCCAGTAGCCACTAGGGAGCCCCAACTGCAGCCAGGGCCCTGCTGTGCCAAAAGCTGCACGGACATGTGTTGAGACAGCCCCTGCTCCGAAGAGCTCAGTCTACATAGACCTGGCAGACCATGCCAGGGTTGTCATCCCCGTTGTACCAATGGGGAATTCAGGCACCGAGAGACGATGGTCACATGGAGTGTCTGCCATAGAGCCAGGAATAGGATCCCAGCCCACCCTACTGTAACCTCTAGACCCCAGTCCCCTCCCAGAGCTGGGAGAGAACCCAGGAGTCCTAGCTCCGAGCCCCCCCTGCTCTAATGATGAGACCTCCACACCCTTTCCAGAGAACCCAGGAGTCCTGAACAGCTCAAGTTCTTTTCTTTGCCCTGAAAACTGTCAGGCCCTATTTGTACAGATCCCAGAGGAGGATGTTGCAAACCCCCACCCCTCCCTGTGGGTGGGAATGGAGGCAGCAGCCTCTCTCCATCTCCCCATTATTCACCTGACTTGACTTTCCTGCTGGTCTGAGATGTTCCTTGTGCCACAAGGCCTGGTGTCTTCCTGCTCAGGTCTGCTGGGTGCCAGCTGCTGTCTTGCAATGGCATTCATGCCCCTTGGGGAGCTGCCTATGGATACACTGGGCAGGTGGGATGTTCCCTAGGTTGAGATTTTGGCAGCCTGGTCAAGCATCGTAGAAGCACCAGCTGGATCCCGGTGGGGCTAAAGGACTTGGGTGGGGCTTTTAAGACTTCAGGGCAGAGCTGCTGAGCCCCACAGGACTCCAGCCACTCTGACTGCCCCATGACAGAGGTCTCTGGCCCAAGCCCTGCAGGGACCGGCTGGACTGAAGGACATTACACAGCCTGCAGGCCTGGCTTGGCTGGGCTGGGCCTCGTGTTGAACTCAAGGAGCCCGTCTGGACTCAGTGGCCATGCCACTGAAAGAGGGAGTGGCTCAGGTGTTAAGCTGGGGGGCAGGAGACCTGCTTTCAATTCCTTCCTCCTCCCTGTGTGACCTTGGGCACATCACTCAGCCACTCTGTGCTTCAGTGTCTCCACCTGGAACATGAGGCTACGAGCACTTCCCTCCCTCCCAGGGACATTGGGAGGCTAAATCCATTAAAGATCACGAGGTTCTCACCTGGAGCAGCGTAGGGGCCAGATGAGCCTGAGACAGATGGAAAACAATGGAGTTACGCTGGAGACCTGGACCCAGTTCTGGCACTGCTCAAAAACAAACCATGATTGTTTC
Source organism: Lepidochelys kempii (assembly GCF_965140285.1). NCBI lineage: Eukaryota > Metazoa > Chordata > Testudines > Cheloniidae > Lepidochelys > Lepidochelys kempii. The sequence continues at coordinate 14,388,912 of NC_136385.1, forward strand.
ACGAACATAAATTGTTGTGCAAAAGTCAACATGGCTTCTGTAAAGGGAGATCATGTCTTACTAATCTATTAGAGTTCTTTGAGGGGGGTCAACAAACATGTGGACAAGGAGGATCTAGTGGACATAGTGTACTTAAATTTCCAGAAAGGCTTTGACAAGGTCCCTCACCAAAGGCTCTTACATAAATTAAGTTGTCATGGGATAAGAGGGAAGATAGTTTCATGGATTGAGAACTGGTTAAAAGACAGGGAACAAAGGGTAGGAATAAATGGTAAAATTTCAGAATGGGGAGGGGTAACTAGTGGTGTTCCCCAAGGCTCAGTCCTAGGACCAATCCTATTCAACTTATTCATAAATGATCTGGAGACAGGGGTAAGCAGTGAGGTGGCAAAGTTTGCAGATGATTCTAAACTGCTCAAGATAGTTAAGACCAAAGCAGACTGTAAAGAATGTCAAAAAGATCTCACAAAACTAAGTGATTGGGCAACAAAATGGTAAATGAAATTTAATGTGGATAAATGTAAAGTAATGCACATTGGAAAAAATAACCCCAACTATACATACAATATGATGGGGGCTAATTTAGCTACAACTAATCAGGAAAGAGATCTTGGAGTCATCGTGGATAGTTCTCTGAAGACGTCCATGCAGTGTGCAGCAGCACTCAAAAAAGCAAACGGGATGTTAAGAATCATTAAAAAAGGGATAGAGAATAAGATGGAGAATATCTTATTGCCCTTATATAAATCCATGGTACGCCCACATCTTGAATACTGTGTACAGATGTGTTCCCCCCATCTCAAAAAAGATACACTGGCATTAGAAAAGGTTCAAGAAAGGGCAACTAAAATGATTAGGGGTTTGGATTGGGTCCCATATGAGGAGAGATTAAAGAGGCAGGACTTTTCAGCTTGGAAAAGAGGAGACTAAGGGGGGATATGATAGAGGTCTATAAAATCATGAGTGATGTGGAGAAAGTGAAGAAGGAAAAGTTATTTACTTGTTCCCAGAATATAAGAACTAGGGGCCACCAAATGAAATTAATGGGCAGCAGGTTTAAAACAAATAAAAGGAAGTTCTTCACTGTGGAGGTTGTGAAGGCTAGGACTATAACAGGGTTTAAAGAGAACTGGATAAATTCATGGAGGTTAAGTCCATTAGTGGCTATGAGCCAGGATGGGTAAGGAATGGTGTCCCTAGCCTCTGTTTGTCAGAGAGTGGAGATGGATGGCAGGAGAGCGATCACTTGATCATTACCTGTTAGATTCACTCCCTCTGGGGCACTTGGCATTGGTCACTGTCGGTAGACAGGATACTGGGCTGGATGGACCTTTGGTCTGACCCAGTATGGCCGTTCTTATGATGTGGCCAGTTCGTGTGTCAGCGTCAAGAGGCAGCAGGGGCTAGTGAGTGGGGCTGGGTGACCTTGGGCCAGTCCCTTCCTGTCTCTGTGATTCAGTTTCTGTTCCTGGCCTTTGTCCTGTGTAGCTGGATTGGGAGATTCTAAGGGTAGAGGCTATTTCTTACAAGCGTGTACTGTGCCCGGTACAGTGGGGTGCTGATCTCAACTGGGGCCTTTGGATGGCTACCTAATGGATGTGCTAGTGAGTGACTAATGCTCCCCCATGGCTGTTGTTTAAACAAACAAACAAGGAAATTCCCACCCAAAAAACTTGGTGAAGCTGCAGCTGGAGGCAGCTACTGAAGGGAGGGAAGGGTCTTAAAGGGAGCTGGAATTTAACAAACTAATAAATATGGGAAAGTCAAGGAAGGTTCGGTTCAGGGGAAAAAGCATATATTAAAATCCACAATATGGGAATGCCTGAGGCTCCGGTGGGGAGATGCCTGTTCAGACACCCCCAGGCGTATAGATGCAGAATCCAAATGGGCCCAGGTGGTTTCTACTGGGGGAGAGAACAGGAGTGAGGGGTGGGTATCTCAATTAACCCCTTGTGTGCTGTGTGTCTCACCAGCATCCGCAGCGTCATGCAGAAATACCTGGAGGACCGGGGCGAAGTGACCTTTGACAAGATCTTTTCTCAGAAGATCGGTAAGTGGAGGGAGTGGGGGTGAAGTGCAGCAGGGGATGCACAGACGCACATGCAGATATACCTATGCACATCCCCCTCCCCCCCGCCCTTGGTATGACTGTGTGTCTGGGAGGGTTGGGATTGAGGGACAACAGCAGAGCTGTGGGAGGGAGCCCAGCGCTGGGCTAACAGGGGGCTGTGGGTTGGGATTGAGGGGCACCAATAAAGCTGGGGGGGGCTCTGTGCTCACACCTGTCTCCAGGCCTGGCCGTGCTCCTCACTGAACAGCTCCAGCCCTGGGGGAGGCAAGAGACCGGCTGTGAACACGGGTGGAGGGTGTTGAAGCACAAGAGGAAATTCTCCTTCCTCTTTGTGTGGCTTGGGCAGCTCCCATCCCCGCGCCTCCTCCCCACCACCCAGGCCCAGATCCCTTTCCCGGGTCTCTGGCTGGGGCAGGGGGCATGGACTGGAATGGGGAGGCGCTTGGTGAGATTTTCCAGTTGGGGGAGAATCCCAGGGTGGGGGTTGGAGGGAAGGGTCAGGTGGTGACTCCAATCAGGTGGTGAGTTGGGAGAAGGGTGGGTTTGGGATCGGGGGGGTGGGGGTGGGTTTGCTGGGTGGGTAGAGGTGTGTGGCAGGAGTGGGGGTGGGGGGAGTGTCATGTTTTGGTGCGGGATGGGAGGAGGCTGGGGTTCCCCAGTGGGTTTGGAGTTTGGGTTGGGGGTTGGGTGGGCGTTAGGAATCCAGAGTCTTCCCAGTCACTTGGGGCTTCCTGGGAGTGGAGGGTACCTGGTGGATTGGGGTCTCTTGGGCAGTGGTGTCAGGATTGGGAGAGGGGAGGAGTCCCTGGTGGGCTGGGTTTGCGATGGGGATTGGAGTCAGGGGCTGGGGTCTCTGGTGGGTGGGGATCCCTGGGGGAAGGTCAGAGATGGGGATTACCAGGGGGCTTGGAGGTAGGGGCTTCTAAGGGGCTGGGGGCCCCCGTGGTCTCTGTCTGGGCCCTCTGGCTGGCGTGGTGGGACACTTCCCCTTTCTGTCATTGGTAGCTAACGGTCTCCAGCAGGAAGCCCCTGTCACTTCCTCCCCCGCCCACGCTTGTGTTTGTGGTTTCCGTGCCAATACGCCCCATGCTCCCCTGCCTCCTCCCCCGCGCTCCCCTGCCTGCTCCACACCACCTGGCCTTTTGCCCAACTAACCCTGTTAACTGCAGCCTATCCAGCAGGGTGGGAGCTGGCAGCACCTGGAGCCATTTAACCGCAGGGCCCCCGGGGGTAGGATTGAGCCATCCGGAGAGCCTTGTGGCCCAGCCTGGCTCTGGGGAGAGGCCTGCTGCTACTGTCACCCTCTCTGGTGGTGACTACAGTAGGGGTGCTGGGCAGAAATAGCCCACTGTTGCTACCACTGGTATAGACAGGAGCTGGGTTTGAGGGAGTCAGGAGGGATTGCATGACTTGGGTGCAGGGAATGGGACATGAGGCCTTTGCCCTCTAGAGGGCACTGGCTGCTATCCAGCCCCAGGAGGTTAGGGGCCAGGTTCAGGGCTCTGGGGCCCTGACTCTCTCCCTGTTTCCCAGGGTACCTGCTGTTCCGGGATTTCTGCCTGAATCAGGTGGAGGAGGCGAAGCCGCTGGTGGAGTTCTATGAAGAGGTGAGGCCCTGGGGGGCTGACCCCCATGCCATCGTAGACACACCGGAGTTTCCCTATCCCCACCCAGCAGGAAGGGGGAGGGGTAAATTCCCACCCTGTGGGTTGTTAGGGTGGCTGCTGGAAGGCTCCCCTGCCCTCTGGGATGTTGGGAGATCACAGCCATGGCTTTGCAGCCTGCCCCAGGGTGACACTGTGCCCCCTGTCCCCAGATTAAGAAATATGAGAAACTGGACTCGGAGGAGGATCGAGCCACCAAGAGCCGCCAGATTTTCGACCAGTACATCATGAAGGAGCTGCTGTCCTGCTCCCATGTGAGTGTGCCACCCCAGAGGGGACCCAGAAACCACCACAGACCTTGCACTGGGGGGGACCTGAAAAACTACCACAGACATTTCCTGGGGGGACTCCAGAAACCAGCACAGAACCTGCCCAGGGGGACCCCAGAAATCTCCAGAAACCCCACTCAGATGGGACCCTGAAACCATCACACCCCTTGCCTCAGAAGGGACCCCCAAGACCTCCAGGAGCTCTGCCTCATGGGTGACCCTGAAGCAGTCACAGACCCTGCCCCAGATAAGAACCCTGCACTGCTCCCCCGGCCCTCCCATCCTGGCCTGAGAGTTGGATTTCTCCTTGTTCACATAGTCCAGAGTCTCCCCTGGTGCCCCTGCCCTGCCCTGTAGGCTACCGTGGGATGGGGGTGGGGATAACCTAGACCCAGATCCACCCTGACCACCTGAGAAGGGGTGTGAGGACCACACAGGCTTTCATTGCTCCACTGCTTTCCCCATAGCCCTTCTCCAAGAGCGCCACAGAGCACGTGCAGAGCCGGCTCAGCAAGAAGCAGGTGCCACCAGACCTATTCCAGGTGTGTCTCCACCCCCCACCTTCTCCCTACTAACCCCACGGGGTCAGCCCCACGGGCCCCTCTAGGCCCGGATCCCCCCTGTGGTGCCGGTCCAACCCCACGGGCCCCTCTAGGCTAGTGCTGCACCAAATCAGTCCAATGAGTCCACCTAGCTCAATATTTCCTCCTCAGCTGCACCAGATCAGAGCAATGAGCCCCTCTAGCCCGGTCAACTGCCCCTTCCTGATGCTGTGTGGGAGGGGGTTGCTGTCGGGGAGGGTAAGGGGGGTGGGGCTGCCCTGGTGGCTGGGGAAGGGAGAGATACGAAGAAGCTCTGTCCCTCCCTCAATGCAGGGTGGGTGGGGTTGACAGTCCCCAAGAGAAGGGTTTCCCATCCCACTTGCCACTGGGGGAGGATGGGGGGAAGGAATTTCCTGGCATGGCCCATCCCACTGGGGGTGGGTGGGGTTCCCTGCTGACCCCTTCTCTTTCCCACCCTGATCCCCATGTCTCCCCCAGCCGTACATTGAGGAGATCTGCCAGAACCTGCATGGAGCCATCTTCCAGAAATTCATCGAGAGGTGAGAGGAGCCATCTGCTGTGGGGACTGGCTGGGGGCCTGGACCTGGGGGGATGTCTGTCGAGGGCTGGAGGTTCTCTTCCTGCAAGGACTTTGGCAGGTGGGGGATGGGGAGGTCTCTGCACAGGGCTGAGGGGGACTCTCTGGTTGCGGGGATGGGCAACCTCTCTTTGCAGGGGTCTCTCTGGGATGTGGTATGGGGTGTCTCTCTGCAGGGCTATGGGGGTCTCTCTGGGTGGTCTTGCTGCAGGGCTATAGGGGCAGGGATCTCTGCATGACTGGGGTGATGTAGTCTCTGCAGGCCCGTGGGGCGGGGGGGTCCTCTCTGTGGGGGCCTCTGTAGTTTTTTCACCTCTTTCTGCTTTGTTGTAGCGACAAATTCACCCGCTTCTGCCAGTGGAAGAACGTGGAGCTGAACATCCATGTGAGTGTCTCCCAGGGCATAAGAACATAAGCACTGCTACAGACTAGGGACCAAGTGGCTAGGCAGCAGTTCTGCAGAAAAGGACCTAGGTGTTACAGTGGACGAGAAGCTGGATATGAGTCATCAGTGTGCCCTTGTTGCCAAGAAGGCTATTAGCATTTGGGCTGTATAGGTAGGAGCATTGCCATCAGATCGAGGGACGTGATCATTCCCCTCTATTAGGCATTGATGAGGCCTCATCTGGAGTACTGTGTCCAGTTTTGGGCCCCACGCTACAAGAAGGATGTGGAAAAATTGGAGAGAGTCCAGCGGAGGGCAACAAAAATGATTAGGGGACTGGAACACATGACTTATGAGGATAGGCTGAGGGAACTGGGATTGTTTAGTCTGCGGAAGAGAAGAATGAGGGGGGATTTGATAGCTGCTTTCAACTACCTGAAAGGGGGTTCCAAAGAGGATGGAGCTTGGCTGTTCTCAGTGGTGGCAGATGACAGAACAAGGAGTAATGGTCTCAAGTTGCAGTGGGGAAGGTTTAAGTTGGATATTAGGAAAAGCTTTTCCACTAGGAGGGTGGTGAAGCACTGAAATGGGTTACTAGGGAGGTGGTGGAATCTCCTTCTTTAGAGGTTTTTAAGGTCAGGCTTGACAAAGTCCTGGCGGGGATGATTTAGTTGGGGATTGGTCCTGCTTTGAGCAGGGGGTTGGACTAGATGACCTCCTGAGGTCCCTTCCAACCCTGATATTCTACGATATAAACGGCCACACTGGGTCAGACCAATGGTCCATCTAGCCCAGTATCATGTCTGCAGACAGTGGCCGGTGCCAGGTGCTTCAGAGGAAATGAACAGAACAGGGCAATTATCCAGTGAGCTATCCTCTGTCATCCAGTCCCATCTTCTGGCAAACAGAGGTTTAGGGACACCCAGAGCAGAGGTTGTGTCTCTGACCGTCTTGGCTAATAACCACTGATGAACCTCTACTGTTGGCTGTCACAACATCCCCTGGCAAAGAGTTCCATGTGCTGACTGTGTGTTGTGTAAAGCACTTCCTTATCTTTGTTTTAAACCTGCTGCCTAGTAATTTCACTGGGTGACCACTGGTTCTTGTGTTATATAAAGGGGTAAATTACGCTTCCTTATTCGCTTTCTCCACACCAGTCATTATTTAATAGGCCACCAGTATATCCCCCCTTAGTTGTCTCTTTTCTAAACTGAACAGTCCCAGTCATTTTAATCTCTTCTCATACGGAAGCTGTTTCAGACCCCTCATCATTTTTGTTGCCCTTCTCTGAACTTTTTCTAGTTCTAACATACAATTTTTGGATTGGGGCAACCAGAACTGCATGCATTATTCAAAGTGTGGGCACACCATGCATTTATAGAGTTGCAGGTTCTATCTGCGGGGAGCCTGGCCTGGGCAAGGGATGGGGCTGTAGTCCATCTTGGGGGGCTTGGCCTGGAAGGGTTGACAGTTTGTATTTGGGGGGTAGACTTGCACGGAACTGTATCCCATTTCCATGTGCCCCTTGCACGGCACAGCGACCCCCTACTGCCCGTACCCCACCTCGCAGCTCCCTATGGAGCCCCTGGGTCCCAACCTAACCCCACTGCGACCGAATCATCCCACCTCCTGGGGCTATGCTCATTGTGGGGGAGACTGTGGGGGGCAGTAGCTGTGGGCAAGGGGTCTCCTCAGCCCTGACTCACTGCGAGCTGGGGCTCCCTGGCTCGTATTGCGCGAGCCCCAACATTCAGATGCAGGTTGAGATCCAAGCCCCTCCCCCCCCGCCCCTCCAGGGCTTAGAGGGAGCATGGCACAGAGAGGAGTTTTCCCCTCAGTTCTACAATGAACGTGCTTGTAGCGGTGGGAATGGCCAGGGAACAGGTGCTGTTGTTCCGATGAATGGTTGTCATTGTGCTGTGTACTGTGCATACATGCACACACAGAGAAAAGTTGGGCCTGCCCTCCCCCGAACATACAGTCCAGACGTAGGACGGATTATTCTCTCTGCTTTGTATCTGTGGAAACCGAGGCACAAACAGGGCCGGGGGGCAGGGGGAGTGACTTCCTCCACATCACCCAGGAAGTCAGTGGCAGAGCTGGGAACTGAATCCAGGAGTTCTAAATCTGAGGCCTTAACGCCAAGCCCAGCCTCTTGCTCCCTGCCTAGGCGTGGTGTGCCCTGAGAGCCCACACTGCACTGTGCACTGTGAGATGTGCCATGAGTTTGCAGCAGTACAATACAATTAATGTGTGGATTTCTCCCCACCCTCACCTGCTCTCCCATTGCCATGGGCCCAGCTGACCATGAACGACTTCAGCGTGCATCGGATCATCGGCCGCGGCGGCTTCGGAGAGGTGTACGGTTGCCGGAAAGCGGACACGGGCAAAATGTAATTAGCCAACACCGGGGGTGGGGCCCCCGGGGAGAAGAACTGTGAGGGATATTATAGCCAGGAGATGGAGGGGTATCTGCTGGGATTCTGGGGTATTATAGCTGGAAGGTGGAGGGATATCTGCTGGGAATCCGGGGGTGAGGGAGTGTGTGTGTATTATAGTCGAGAGGTGGAGGGGTATCTGCTGGAGGTTGGGGGCGGATATTATAGTTGGGAGGTGGACGAATATCTGTTGGGTTTTGGAGTGGGATATATCTGCTGGGATGGGGGGTGCTGGAGCTGAGAGACACCTGTGAGAGCGAGGGAGAGTTGTTGTGGTGCAAGGGAGGATACCAGTAGTGCTGGTGTTGCCCTGGCCGGCAGAGGGATCCCTTCAATGAGGAGGAGGGTACTGTGGAAGTAGGAGAGATGAACGGATACTTGTCATTACAGAGGATACCGGGGTGAGGGAATTTGCTGTGGGAGTGGAGGGATATCAGCAGGGATTATTTTCTCTCTCGGGGCAGGTATGCTATGAAATGTCTGGACAAGAAGCGCATTAAGATGAAGCAGGGGGAGACACTGGCCCTAAATGAGCGCATCATGCTGTCTCTCGTCAGCACCGGGGTGAGGACAGCTCTCCACACACCATGCACTGCAGCCATGGGGCCTGCCTGGCTGGGCCAGCCTCGCCACAGGGCATACAAGGGGTGGTGGGGGGGTGTCAGAACAGGGCAAGCCTGATCTAAGGTAAAGGGGGGGGCCTGTGTCTGAGGACAGCAGTGGAGGCGGTTAGCACAGGGGAGGGCAGGAGTGAGTGTGTTCAGAGAATGGGGGATGCAGGCAAAGGGTGGGGAGCACATGGGGACAGGGAGCTTGAGGGGGCAACATGTAAGGGGTGGGAGCACACGTAGAGAGGATTGAAGAGGGGTGGGGGCAGCACGTGGGGTAATGTGGAGGTTGGTGGGGGGCAGCATGCAGGGGAGCATGCAGTGGGGTGGGGGCAGCACGTGGGGCAGTGTGGAGGGAGTGGGAATCTGTGGGAAGGCAGTGCAAGGGGGAATGTAGAGGGCAGCATGTGGGGGAGAAGGAGAGCCTGCGGTGGCACAGTTTGTGGGGTTCCCTTGATCGGTGGGTGACCCATCTCGACCTCTCACCCCAGGACTGCCCCTTCATCGTGTGTATGTCCTACGCCTTCCATACCCCTGACAAACTCAGCTTCATCCTGGACCTGATGAATGGTGAGAACCCCCTGCTATCCTTGGGGGATACCCCAGCCCCCACACTGCCCACCCCTTACAATTAATAATACACCCTATCTCAAGCTAGGCGCCACTATCCGGTGCTGCACATGCTTAGTGAGATAGTGCCTGTCCTGAAGAGCTTGCTGACCACACAGGCAAAGAGTGGGAGGGGAACCGGGGCACGGAGTGGGGATGTGATTTGCCCAAGGAACCAGTGGTAGGCCTGGGGATTGAACCCCAGAGTTCTAGCGCTCAGCCTGGTGTTCTAGCCACTAGGCCACACTGCCACCCTGTGCATGGCCCACACTGTATTTCCTGTGGGGCAGGGCCTTGTGTTGACCAGGAAGTCGGCTGTCTCTCGTGCAGGGGGCGACTTGCATTACCACCTCTCTCAGCACGGGGTCTTTTCCGAGGCCGAGATGCGCTTCTACGCTGCCGAGATCATCCTGGGCCTGGAGCACATGCACAACCGCTTCGTGGTGTACCGGGACCTCAAGGTAGCCCCACCCCCTCCCACCACGGAGGGGTGTCTCCCACCCTCCCACACCAGGACCTCAAGGTAATCCCATCCCCTCCTGGAGCCCTGCCCTATCCCACCATGGGTGTCCCCTCTTCCCACACTGGGATCTCAAGGTAACCCCTCCTCCTCCCACCACGGGTGTCCATCCTCCCACACCGGAACCTCAGTGACACGCTGGCTGGCGTTGTTCACGACCTCAGGGCAGAGACCCATGGGGGTGGGGGTGTTCTATAATTATGTTTCACCAACCCCATAAACAACTGTGAACTCCTAAAGCACTATACCAGTCTTACCATGGAGTCACAGCCAGTCACCTTGGGCATGCCAGTCTATATTGCCGCCAGGCCAGCTGGACTTAGTGATGATTCGTTGCTATACACCAAAGCTCACAAAATATTCAGGTTGCTTCTAGTCCCGAGAGATCAGACACTTCCCCCAAGTCAATCTGTACCTCAGATCTCACACCAAAGACAACGCCTGTAGCCAGTCCTATAGTAAACAAACTAAGGATATATTAACTAGGAAAAAGAAATGAGCAAGTTACTTACAGATTAAAGCAGGCAAACATGTATACACCAATGAGTTGCAGTCTATGGTTCCAAAAGCTGACAGAGATGTAGTAATCTGTCAGCTCTGAATGTCTTTTAGGGCTAACCCAGGTTGATCCTGGGGATCTCTGCTTCTGTTTCCTGGCTCCAGTCCTGTGAGAGGCCAAACAGCAAAGAGATCAAAAATTTTCATGTTTTCTATCTTTATTTTCTTCTTCCAGAATTCAAGCTGATGGGACAAGCCTTTTGCACATAGCCTGTGCAGGGGCAAGTAGCAGTCTTTGTATTGTGATGTCCCACAGTGGGCCATTTAGTTTTGATAGCCCTTCCCGATGGGCAAGAGGTAATGCCTTTCATAGAGATTTAGCATTTTGCACTAGGCAAAGTTTTGTTCTTGTCTGGTGAGTGACATAGTTCAGAGCAAACATGTTAGAGCTCTATAGCAAACACTTAAGTTTCACCTAACAACGTGGGATACCGACATTATAAGTAGGGTTAATACATGTAGTAATGTACAAGCGTTTCATGAAATCTAAATACATTGTTGTAAGTCTGACACGTCTGACCCATACTGACACACAGGTGAGCTGGACAGGTTTCCAACAATGAATATATCTATGCTCGGCTGAGGCCCAAAGCCTTGGCAATAGCTGGCACCTGGTTTGCCAACATCACACCCTCCTCCTCCTCCTCCCACATCTGGACCTTAAGGTAAACTCACCCCTTCCACCACAGGGTTCCACCATGCCAGGGCCTCAGGGTAACCCTGTCTGCTCCCTCCTGGGGTTCCTACCTGCTCAGATCCCCTTGGGGGGTGGTGCTTGGAGATCTTGGGATGAGAGCAGAGCCCCCATTCCAGGACCCCACTTCCATGGGTAGTAAAGTTAAGGGGAGAAGGGCAGGAGTGAGGGACTGGCTTTGCCCAGCTCCCACCTGCTGGCTTCCCTCCCATTCACAGAGCATTTCAGATGCTGCACTTCACATGGGTATCGCCACCACCTGTGGTATAAATGTTTATGTGGAGCTTAGAATATCAGGGTTGGAAGGGACCTCAGGAGGTCATCTAGTCCAACCCCCTGCTCAAAGCAGGACCAATCCCCAATTAAATCATCCCAGCCAGGGCTTTCTCAAGCCTGACCTTAAAAACTTCTAAGGAAGGAGATTCTACCACCTCCCTAGGTAACACATTCCAGTGTTTCACCACTCTCCTAGTGAAAAAGTTTTTCCTAATATCCAACCTAAACCTCCCACACTGCAACTTGAGACCATTACTCCTTGTCCTGTCCTTTTCTACCACTGAGAATAGTCTAGAACCATCCTCTCTGGAACCACCTCTCAGGTAGTTGAAAGCAGCCATCAAATCCCCCCTCATTCTTCTTTTCTGCAGACTAAACAATCCCAGTTCCCTCAGCCTCTCCTCATAACTCATGTGTTCCAGACCCCTAATCATTTTTGTTGCCCTTCGCTGGACTCTCTCCAATTTATCCACATACTTCCCCTCCATCCCCACCCTGGGTCTCCCCATCCCATCACCCTGGCTCATGGGGCTGCTCTTCTCTCTCTGCAGCCAGCAAATATCCTGCTGGATGAGTTCGGTCACGTCAGGATCTCGGACCTGGGACTGGCTTGTGATTTCTCAAAGAAGAAGCCTCATGCCAGTGTGTGAGTGTCCAGGAGCTCCCTTCATAGTCAGTGCCCCCACCCTGCTCCCTACGAGTGCCCCCATCTGGGAGAGGCTGGGGCTAGAGTAGCCAGGAGCGCCTCCCAAAGCCAGTGCCCCCACTCTGCTCACCGTAGCGCCCCCTTCTGGGAGAGGCTGGGGCTGGAGTAGCTGGGAACGCCCTTCACAGCCAGTATTTCTGTCCCGCCCTCTACAGCGCCCCCTGCTGGGAGAGGCTGGGTGTGTAGTGGTTCTGTGATGGCTCTTTGACGCCCCCTGCAGGGAGAGTGGGGCACTGCAGCTCCTGGGCTGGCCATGGCTGTTGTACTCTGACCCCCTTCTCTATCTCTCTCTCCCCCCACAGTGGCACGCATGGGTACATGGCGCCGGAGGTGCTGCAGAAGGGTGTGGCTTATGACAGCAGTGCCGACTGGTTCTCTCTGGGCTGCATGCTCTTCAAGTTGCTGAGGGGGTGAGTGAGCAAGCAAGCTTGGGGGAGGGAGGGGGCGCATGTGGGACAGAGGCACCCGTGGGGCAGGGGTATGGCATGGGCAGCATCTAACCACCCTCTCCCCTCCCATCACAGGCACAGCCCCTTCCGGCAGCACAAGACCAAGGACAAGCATGAGATCGACCGCATGACCCTGACCATGGTGAGTGGGGGATCTCCGGTGGGGGGATCAGGCGCAGACAGGATCTCTGCTCTCCTCAGGGCTGCGCGGAGAGGGGCCCCGACCCATCTGTCGGTCCAGGCCAGGAACAGCCCTGCTTTTCAGCTCTGAGCCCATTGTACCTGCCGCCCGTCCCACTGGTCCTCAGCCAGGGCCCTGTCTAGCCCAGCCATACACACCCAACTCCATGGACCCGAGTCTGGCCCTGCCCTCCAGCCCCTGAGCAGAGTGGAGCTCCAGTGTGGCTGTGTGGATGAGACTGCCCCTGCAGGCTGGGATTGTGTACGTGTACACAGCTGACCCGTGCTGGCTAGGTTTGGAACCTCAGTGTCCCTCCAGCCCCAAGAAGGGTCTGCCTAGCTCCCAGGGCTGGGGATTGGCTCCTCCCCATAAAATAATCCTATCCCCACCCCCACAGCCTGTAGAGTTGCCCGACTCCTTCTCGCCTCAACTGCGCTCCCTGCTGGAAGGGCTGCTCCAGAGAGACGTCAACCGGAGGCTGGGCTGCATGGGACATGGGTGAGTCTGTGACTGGGGAGCAGGGGGGTTATGCCACATCCTGGGGTGGCACTGGGACCCAGCAAGCATGTGGCGGGACCCAGCAAGCATGTGGCAGGAGCCAGCCCAGGAAGGATGGGTGCATTGGGCTACCATCCCCCAACTGGAAGAGATCCATCCTTCAGCCTGAGTGGTGCTGTTTGCATAGGACCTTCAGATATACAGTCACTGTGTTATTAGAACAGGTAGCTCTGGAGTTCCCCCTGCTGGTGTGGCAGCATCATCTCTCTCTGCCTATACCCCCATGCTCCAGTCCTGCCCCTGCTAGAATTGGACCCCTTGGCTCCCCTCGCCTTTGCCCCTCATGTGGGGGGCCAGAGGGACTCTAAGGCCAGCTCTGCTGATTCACCCCACCCCTGGTCTTCCTCCCCAGGGCACAAGAGGTGAAGGAGGATCCTTTCTTCCAGAGCCTGGACTGGCAGATGGTTTTCCTGCAGAAGGTAAGTGGGGTGGGTAGGGAGAGTAGCTGGGTAAGGAGAGGGACAGGGGCATGTGGCGGGTGCTGCTGTCCTGTCCCCCCAGATTCTCTAACGCCTCCCCTGACCCCGCAGTACCCACCGCCCCTGATCCCGCCACGTGGGGAGGTGAACGCGGCTGACGCCTTCGACATCGGGTCTTTCGATGAAGAGGACACAAAAGGGATCAAGGTACCAGAGGGACCTCACGGGGGTTAAAGGGCAGGGCAGGGCTGGGCCATGCAGGCTCCTCCCCCTCCCTGGTACAGGCTCCCATCCCCTCTCCCAGCACAAGCCCTGAGTTTGAGCATTCCCAGTGCAATGCGCAGGGACTCTGGTCATTAGGGCTTAGTGGGGCTCAGCTCCAACAGTAGCACAGGTGTACAGTGGGGCTGGGGTCCCTCAGGGCACAGTGCCAGCTGCTGCCATTGGAGAGCGCCCCTAATGTGGCTTGGGGGCTGCAGGACACCCAGCTGCCCCTGTGGGAATTCTGACACTGTAGGCAGCAGAGGGAGGAGGCCCTGAGTGGGGTTATGGCATCACACAGTCCCAGCAGCATGGGGAGTAGATCTCAGCTTAGGGGGATGGATCTGTGGGGGTGTCTCTGAGTGGGGGGGGAGGGAGGGGTGGGTCTCACCCCCCATCACCCCACCCAGGGTGTCTCTGAGCGGGTGAGTGGGAACCAGGGGTGGGTCTTGGTATGGGGGGTGTCTGGGAGTGGGTAGGAGGCATGGGTCACAGCCTGGAGTGGGACACACTCTCTCTCTGTGTGAGGGGTGTTTCTGAGTAAGGGGAAGGGGAGGAGAAGTGGGGTTCAGCCTGTGGGTGTCTGAGCTGGGAGAGGTTGCCTAAGCAGTGGGTGGGTGGGGCATGTTGGAGGATCTCAGGGAGGAGGGGACAGGGCTGAGGCTGGAGTCGCTTGGGGTTGGCAGCAGGAACTGGCTGGTGCTGGGATGGAGCTAGGAGGGGTCGCAGGGAAGCATATGCAGCATGCCCCACCTGAGTTTCCTCTAAGCTGTGTGGCTGCCTATTAAGCCCCATGTAGGGGCTCAGGGCTGTGGTGGGGAGGGCTGCCTCTCCCCCAGCATGGACCTGCCCTGGACTTGCTGAGGCTGGGGTAGAGGCGTCTAGCCCCAATCCAGCCCGGTACGGACCTGCCGCGGCTGGGGGAGAGGCGCCTCTCCCTCCACAGCCCAGATGCTGCTGCAGGGAGAGAGAGAGCTGAGGGGGGTCCTCTCTCCATGCTGTAGCCACCAGGCAGCGTGCACCCCAAACCCCTCAGCCCTGGCCCTTCACCTGTCTGTCCCCCCGTACCCCAATCCTCTGACCCAGCCCACCACATGAGTTTTGTTATGTGCACCAATATTCATTCTGCACATGTGTGGGAAAAATTAGAGGGGGAACACTGCCCCCCACCCGGCCCTTTACTCTCTCTGGAGCCCCAGTTCCCAACTGTGGAGGGAGAGGAGGCCCCTTCACCTTGCCACCAGCCTCCCACCACCCAGCCCTTCCCCCAGAGAGCTTGATGCCAGGAGAGGGTGTGGGGGATACCCAGTCACCTGGGTTGGGGGAGCTCCCAGGTGCCCATGCACCTGCCGTCTTTCTGTCCGTTCCCAGCTGTTGGATAGCGACCAGGAGTTGTACCGCAACTTCCCGCTCACCATCTCGGAGCGCTGGCAGCAGGAGGTGACGGAGACGGTCTTCGACGCTGTCAATGCTGAGACTGACAAGCTGGAGGCCCGCAAGAAGGCCAAGAACAAGCAGCTGGGCCACGAGGAGGGTGAGTGGGGGGAGCCCCCTCCCCACGGTGCCCCCTGCTGGGAGATGCCTACTATAGCCGGCCCCCACTCCCCACAGTGACCTTGTTGGGAGATCCATCCTCCACCATGGCCTCCCCTGCTCTCTACAGTGTCCCCTGCAGGCACTTCCCTGTGTGTTGATGGCTGGCTGGTGCTGCGATCTGACTCTCTCTCTCTGTCTCTCCCCGGCACAGACTACGCCCTGGGCAAGGACTGCATCATGCACGGCTACATGTCTAAGATGGGCAACCCCTTCCTGACGCCATGGCAGCGGCGATACTTCTACCTGTTCCCCAACCGGCTGGAGTGGCGAGGGGAGGGCGAGTCCCCGGTAGGGAGCTGAGGGCAGGGCCTGGGGCATTGGGGAGGGGGATTCTTGGTGCGGGGGATGAGCCATGGTCTCTCTCTGACCCCCTGGCGCTCTGTCCTCTGCAGCAATCCCTGCTCACCATGGAGGAGATCCAATCCGTGGAGGACACTCAGATCAAGGAGCGCAAATGCATCCTCCTCAAGACTCGGGAGCACAGGCAGCTCATCCTGCAGTGTGATGTGAGTGTGCCCCAGCACCCCCCTCTACTGCACCAGGGCTGCTCGATGTGTCTGCTCCGCCCCCTCCCCCCTCCGGTTGTCTGCTCCCTAGGGCTGCTCCTTCCACATCTTAGGCTCCCCTGGTTAATAATGCATCCTTTTTGTGACCTCTGACCCCTCCGTGTTGCTCCTGTGGCTGACCCCACCCCTGACTGTGACCCCTGACCCCTCCGTGGTGCCCCCGGCCATCACCTCTGACCCCTCCATGGTGCTCCTGTGCTAACCCCACCTTGTCACCCGGCACAGAGCGACCCTGAGCTGGTGCAGTGGAAGAAGGAGCTGCGCGACGCCTACCACGAGGCCCAGCAGCTGCTGCAGCGGGTGCCCAAGATGAAGAACAAGCCGCGCTCGCCCATAGTGGAGCTCAGCAAGGTGCCGCTGCTGCAGCGCTCCAGTGCCAATGGCCTCTGACCCCCACGCCCCCCTTTTTCCCCTGGCTTTAATTTATTGGGTTGGGTTTTACTCGCACCCCCAGCAGAACCGTAACTGTTAATTTGCTGATCCTTGTGACTCCCGCCCTGCCCCCTACTGGAGGGGGTGGGGCATCTGGAGGGGGTGGGGCAGACTCCGCCCTCTCCCTATTTGGGGATGGTTCCTACATTCTGGATCCATTTCTCCCCTCCTTCCCATCTCAGCTCATGGGGCAGGGGCCATGCTGGCCCTGCCCCCAGCAGGATGCGGGGATCACAGGGAGGAACTTCCTCTTTGGCACTTAACTTCCTCCTTTCTCTCTCCATTATCAAATCGTTGCTGGTGCTGGAGAGCTCTGGGGGGGGGGGGCATGGCCCAGATCCCTGGCACACTGGAGGGCTCTGTCAGCGGGGGGGGGTTATGGCCCAGGGTATGCCCTTCCCAGCCTGTAGAATGCAGTGAGTATTGGCGAGTAGGGGACAGACCTTGCCTCCCGCCCCTTCTCCATGGGTTACCAGCTCTTACTGGAAGGGAATCCAGCCCCAGCAATGCTGTCCCATGGCTGAGGACCTACAGTGCCATCTGAGAGCCTTGGGGCTCAGGATTGGTCCTGCTTTGAGCAGGGGGTTGGACTAGATGACCTCCTGAGGACCCTTCCAACCCTGATATTCTATGATTGGCCAGGGACCCAAAGGGGTGGGGGCTGGGTGTGGGAGGAGCTTCACTGCCTGGCCAGGATCAGGCTGGGGTGGGAGGGGGGACCACCGATTCCAAGAGGAAGAGTTACATTAGGAATGAACAATGAATTATCTAATGGAGGCAAATACCTTCCCCCCACCGCACCCCTTCCCCCGGCAGCCTCTGTCCATGCCGACAGCCCCAGCCCTGGGCTCCTGCCCCCACTGTGCCAATGCCCCTCAGTTCTGACCCCACAGCCCCACCCTCCCCGCTATTGCATTGCTAGGATGCCTGCCTCCCAGGGTATTTATAATAAACTGTGCCAAAGAGCAAGATGCCAGTCCCTGCCCTGGCAGACACGGGCAACTCGTTTCACCCATGAGTGACGCCAAACCCAAACCCAGGTCTGTGCAGGCGGAGCTGCCCCCGTTGTGCCACGTCTCTGCCCTCCCAAGGAGACAGGCGCTTTGCTGGGCCCTAGCCTTAGGGGCACCTGGGCCTTGTGCCAAAGGAGAAGGAAGAGTTGCCTGATGCCAGTGCTGTCCGGCTGGCTGGGGTGGGGGCTGAGCTTTGCGGGGGGAGGGGGGCGGTTGTTGCTCAGCTAGCCGGAGGGCCAGTGCCAACACCAAGTGCTGTGTGTCTGAGTCCGAGGACAGCCAATGTAAATATGTCTGTGCCATGGAGCCCCTGTGCCCAGGGGTGCTGGCCCTGCTGCCCCCTCCCATCCATAGCCCCCTGTATTATTGCTCCAGCCAGCCCCCCAGCTCCTCTCCCCTCCCCCACTCAGTGTTATAACACCTCCCCCCCCCCGGGGCAGGGGGCTCTTGGGGTGACTTAACCCTGGGTCCCTTTCCATCCCCTCCATGTCTGGGTAGGAGAGAGGGCAGGGTATGGGGGGAACATTTGGCAAGGAGACTGGGGGAGAGGTCTCCCTTCCCCTGTTCCCCCACATCTCCATGGTCTCCCAGCCCCCAACCGCATGCGAACCTGGCTGTACTGCATGCGCCCCCCTCCCCCGCCCCGTGTGATGAGTTCTGCCCGTTCTGCCAATGGCTCTTTTTTTCCCCCTTGGGGAGCGATTTCCTTGGGGGGGGGGAGGTTGCCCCTCCCCCCTCGCAGTGTCTGTAAATATTGGTTTCTGGACCGTCTCTTCTCGGGGTTAATTTTTTGGCCGAGTTTTGAATGTGATTTTAACGAGTGGAGAAGAAAAAAAGACAACTGAGTTTTATAATAAAAAAGTGAAAAAACAGGGCTCTGCCTGTGGCAGCCAGTCCATGGGACGGGCTGGGCTGGGGTGACTCAGAGCCAGTGTCCCCACCCCTTCTGGCAGCCTCCTAGACAGGGGTCACTTGGGATCCTGTTCCATGGGGGTGGTACACAATGGGGGGGCTCAGCTGGGAGACCCTGGGCCTTGGGGGGCAGCAAGAGTTGTTGGGGGATCCTGGGCCTTGGGGGGCAGCAAGAGTTGTTGGGGGATCCTGGGCCACAGGGTTGTACATGGATGGGGGTATATGCTAGGGGATCCTTTGCTTTCGATGCTGAGCCGCAGCTCCCCCAGCTCTGCCAATACATCCTCTTCCCCTGTCAGTTTCGGTTCCCCTCTGCTGGGCCTTGTGGCTGTATCAAAGCCACCCCCTCAAGGCAGCTGTTTCTGGGCTACAGGAGCAAACCCCTGCCTACCCAATGTGGGCCCTGCTCCTAGTCCTAGAAAAGGGTCCCTGGTCCTCGCAAAGAGCTCTGCGTTCCTGCCGGGAAGGCTCAAAGTCAGTGGGTCCCAGGGACAGTCCCTCTGTGCCCAGTATCCCTCCCCCAGCATCCCAGAGCCAGCTCCACCCTGGTTTTTAAACCCCTCAGTGGCTAATGAACTGGCAGTGAACTGTTCCCATGGCTCATGCCTGGCTGGAATGGGAACTGCAGGGCTGTGTGTCAGAGATCCTATGCTGCTCCCCACCACTGGAGATTCTCCCTGTTCTCCCCAGGCCTGTGTTCGGTTTCAGAAGCTGCTGGGCCCTTGTCCTGCCACTATTTCCTCCTGAGGGATTCGCTTCAAGGCAAACAGTGGCTCCAAGATGCTGAATGGGGGAGGGACGTTCCAGCTGAGAGGTGGATTTAACCAGCTGTAATAGAACAAGAAAACAACCAGGCAGTGTTATCCCCTTCTCCAGCGCTGGCAGTAGACAGGCAGGGCTGGCACTAGGAGGTGCTGTGCTGTGCTGAAGGGAGCAGGGTGGGGACTCAGTTGAGGGCATTTTGTCCCCTTGCAGTCAGTGCTGACCCCAAAGTACCTGCAGAGTGCCATGCTCTGGGGGAGGGGGGGTGTCTTTCTCATGCCTAACCAATCTGTGCCTTGTGCGCCTTGTGGTGGGTAAAGATCCCTGGCACGTTTGGGGAGAAGCAAGTTCATCATCCTGGCTTCCCGGCCAGCTTGACTGACTCCAGCCTGCCTCCCTGCATTCCTTCGTCGGCATTCCCCATGATTCACCATCACTGCCTTTCCTAACCTCTCATTATCCCTGCAGAACGTGGTGCCCTGTACCCCGTGGGGGGGCACCTCCCCAGATCCAGATGCCCTCGTGCCAAACCAGCTCTGCCTGCAAACAGGAAGCACAGATGGCAGCAGGGCTTGCATCACAGCAACTGACCCAGCCTCCCTAAGATCCTCCAAGCTGGCCTCAAGCAGCCAGGATGCCCAGGGTAGCCAAGTCCCGGGCTTGCCGCGAATGCAGGACCCCAAATTGGGAGATGCCTCAGCAAGCTCCCAGGCTGAGGTGTATGGGTGGGAAGCAACCAGAGCAAAATGTAACCATTCCTGCTAGCCAGATTCTTGTGATGGGGGTTGCTCTGGTCTTTTAAACTGCCACTATGGCTCACCCCAGAGGTGACTGCATCTCATTGTTGGGTAATGCTTATAAATATGGCTGCTGCATCCCACCCCAGAGGTGGCTGCATCTCCATTTTGGGTATTATTTATATATATATATATGGCTGCATCTTAGTGCCTGGTTTTAGTTATATATACAGCCACTGCATCCCACCCCAGGGATGGATACATCACAGTGCCTGGTATTACTTACATATAGAGCAGCTGCATCCCACTCCAGAGGCACCTGCATCTCAGCACCAGGTGAGGGATCCCAGTGTAAACAGCTACTGCACCATGCTCCAGAAGAAGCTGCATCTTAGTGCTGCTGGATTAAGCAATTCCACCCTCATGCTATGTAGCTGGTTAAAGAACTTTCTGGTCGGTTAAGATGAACAGTGCTGCAAAAAGGGGATGAGCCAATTTGAGGCTGATTTCACTGGAAACTACATTCCACCCATAGGGGCAGCGGTAAGGCTGCAGGTATTTATTTGCATGGTAGTAGCATAAGAGCCCAGCAGTGTAGCAGGACCCCTGTTGTGCTAGGTGCTGTACACACAGAACACAGTCCCTGCCTCAGAGAGCTGACAGTCACAGGGTACAGTGTTACAGCCAGTGGAGGTGGCAGATCTGTGCTAGCCCTAAACTAGCCGGGGTAGGGAAGAAAAGCCATAATGATATGGCGGTTTGGGCTAGCCACCCCAATACCAGCCTGTGCTGGAGCCTGAGTAAACAGGCTGCGGGTGCCAAGAGTCCTGCTATGGCCAAGACTCCATGCATCTGAAAAAGTGGGTTTTTTACCCACAAAAGCTTATGCCCAAATCAATCTGTTAGTCTTTAAGGTGCCACCGGACTCCTGGTTGTTTTTGTGGCTACAGACTAACATGGCTACCACTCTGATAAGAGTCCTGGCATTGCTAGTCCTGCCCACATGACAATTGCACCTCCACTTTGGAGTGTAGATGCATACTGTGTGCTTCCACAGTACAATAAGGTATTACTATCAGGGCCTTATCACAGGGGGCGGCTCAGGTGACCTATGGGGCAGGCAGGGCTAAGATGCCACAAGGGGGACAGTTAAGATGCAGGGGAGACAGGTGGCCCATGGAGGGGGGCAGTTAAAATGCAGGAGGCGGGCAGAGCTAAGGTGGCCTCAGTGGAAGGGAACAGGGATCAGATGCCCCAAAGGAGGGCAGTTAAGGTGCAGGGGGCTGGGCTAAAATGCCCCAACGGGGCCAGTTAATCTATGGCTGGGCAGGGCTGAGATGCCCCAAGGGGGTAGTTAGGGTGCAGCGGGGCAGGGCTGAGATGCCCCAAGGGGGGTAGTTGGGGTGCAGCGGGGCAGGGTTGAGACTCCCCCGCGGGCAGTAAGCTGGGGGGCAGGTGCGGGGCGGCCCCCCGGGGCGGTGTAGGGCTCGGGCGGAGCCGGGTCGGGGGCGCCAGGGCCCAGCGAGGCCGCCCGCCGCGCTCCGCCCAGCGACGCGCCGCGCTCCGCCCCGCCGCCCCCGGCCGCTGCAGCGATTCCGGGCCAGGCCCCGCGTCCGCCGCCCGGAGCCGCCAGCGCCGCGCAGGGCAGCCGCAGCCTCGGCCGGGCTGGGGACATGGTGACGGGATGGCCCGGGCCGGAGACGCCTTCCCGCTGCACCTGCTGGCCTGGCACAACCGGCACCAGGCGCTGGAAAGCGAGCTGCGCACTGGGCAGGTGCGGGACCCCCCGGGATTTTCCCCATCCCGCCGGGCACTCGCGGGACCCTCTCCGGTACCCCCCACCCCACCACGCGGGACCCTCTCTGGAACCCCCACCCCGCCGGGCACCCGCGGGAAGCTCCCTGGGACATCCCACCGGACCCCACTGGTACCCCTGGGGATCCCCCCGCTCTGCTGTGCACTCCTGGACCCCCCGGGATCCCCTCACCCCACCAGGCACCCCTAGAACCCCCCTGCTCCACTAGCCCTGGGATACCCCCCACTCTGCTGGGCACCCCTGGGACTCCCTACCCAGCTTTGCCCAGCACCCCTGGAACTCTCCCCAGGACTTATCCCACCCCACCAGGACCCCCCACATCCCTCCAAGCACTATGGGATCCCCTAAGCTCCCAGAATCCCCCTATCCCATTGTGACACCACCAGAACCCCTCACTCCAGCACCCACTACCCTACCAGGCACCCCTGGGCAACACATTGCGGGCACCCACACCCTGCTGGGTGAATCCCTATTCCTCCAACCCCCAACCCCACCCTGGACCCCCTTGCATTCTCCACCCCACCAGGCACCAGCCATTCCTTGACTCCCCAGCACTCTCCACCCCAGGACCTTCATCCCGCGAAGCACTCCCCATTCCACTGACCCCCGTCCCAGCAAGCACCCCGCCAGTCTGCTGGGTACTAGTCACCTGGCAACCCCTATACCCCCAGGACCCCCCATTCTGTTGGGACTCCGCAGAATCCCCCACTCCACTGGGCATCCCTACCCTGCTGCAGCCACCCCTGGGGAACCCCACCCATCAGGCACTTCTGGGACCCCCTAATCCCACCAGGAGCCCCACCCTACCAGGCACCCCTCAGGACCTCTCACCCCACCAGGCGCACTTGGAACTCCACACTGCTGGGACCCCAGGGCACCCCACCCCCCCATGGGTAGCCCCACCACAGGGACCCACTAACTCCTCCCAGGACCCTCACCCCACTGAGCACACCCCTCCCCTGGGGCTCCCTCCATGGGGACCCCTGGGACTTCCCCCACCCCATCAGGAACCCCCACCATAGGTACCCCGTAACCCACTTGGGATATCCCACTCTGGCGTGTGCACACACACACACCACTGAGCATCCCCTACTAACTCCTATTCCTACACTAGGTACCCCCCACCCCAAACCTCAATCCAGCATCCCACTAACCCTGCATCACCACTCCCCAGGTGTCCCCTAATCCCATATGCCCCCACTGGGTACCCCCTAAACCCGGGGACCCCCTAATCCCCATTCCTCTACCCAGGATCCCCACTCTCCATTTCTCCACTCTGGTACCCCAACCCAATACCCTCTCTACTCACCCCTCTGGGTAGCCCCCATCCTCCATCCTTTCATCTGGTACCCCACACCAGGACCTCTATCCTTTCCACTTTGGTACCCTCGCTAGTTACCCCTAATCCCCTCCTTCCGGTACCCCCCAGTACCCCCATCGAGGAGTCACCCCACATCCTCACCCCATTATCTGCACCAGGTACCCTCTTAATCCTACCCCTATCATTGCCCCATTATATACCCCGACCCTGGTACCCCTACCCTCCATTCCTCCACCTGACGCCTCTACCCAGCATCCATCCCACCAGGTACCCCCCACCCCAGGTTCCCCTGGTTCCTCTTTCCCTCCTCCTGCCCCCTCCCTCTCCACCAGCATCACTCCAAATGGCACTAGGTACTGGAGAGCAAGCAGCACCTGGGCAGCCCCTGGCTCTTACTTCCCAATCAGCTCCCCCTGCCCCAATCCCTCTCACTAGGTCCCCACATTCCCCAACTGGTATCAGGCACTGGAGTGTGATCTGCTCACAGGGCAGGTGTGGGATCCACCCCAACCCAACCCATAGCCCAACCAGCACTGGGCTCTGGAGAGTGATCTCGGGGCATAAACCGACATCCCCTGCCCTCAGCACCCCCCATGACCCATATCAGCCTGCAGCCCACTACAACCACAGTCAGGAGCTTGACAAGAAGTTGGGAGGAGCCATAGGGGAAGGGGGCAGGACAAGGCACCCCAACGTCCCCTCACTGCCATGGGAGGGGCACCTCTGTGCATAAGTGAGGCTGAGGAGCTGGGCAGGAGAGTCCCCTTGTGGGGGAAGGGGGCAGGCAGGAATGGGACCCAGGAGTCCGGGATGGCAGTGGGGGTGTTCATCCATAGAGGCCCAACAGCTTCCAGCCCCAGCAGAGAGGCCAGAGCCCAGGATGGTGAATGGGACCCAGGCCTCCAGAACAGCAGTGGTACATTTGGGGCCCTAGCTTAGCCCATTGGGGAGTTGGGGGTGTACAGCTGTTGACCCTGCGGTTCCCGTTCAGCACGATATCGAGTTGATCGACCCACGGGGCCGCACGCCCCTGGAGCTGGCCGTGTCGCTGGGCAACCTTGAGTCGGCCCGGGTGCTGCTGCGGCACAACGCCAACGTGGGCAGGGAGAATGCCAATGGCTGGACAGGTACTGGCAGGGGGAGCACATGGAGCTGGGGGGGCAGATATGGGGAGTCGGGCGGCTCTGGTGCCAGCCCCTCTGCTGCATGGCTCCTGGCCTATGGCACGGAATTTCTCCCCCACCAGCTGCTGGAGGTCTCAGCTGGAGTCTTGGCCTCCCCTCTGCCATGCTCCTCGGGGCTGGTGCCCCTGAACCTGGCATTCAGACCTGGACTTTGCCAGCAAAGGGCCCTGTGTTGTGCCGTTGGGTACCTGGCTTTGCCTGCCCAGGGCAATGGGTTGGTGCTGGCCATGCCCGGGGGGGTGTGCAGGGAAGGGAGCTGGCTTGGATGCCAGTGTGCAGGGGGGACAGGCAGTGCCCTGCACCTGATGGCTCCGTGTTGCTCCCTCTCTACTCCCCCTCTCCTGCCATCCCGCCCCCAGTCCTGCAGGAGGCCGTCAGCACTGGGGACCCTGAGATGGTGCAGCTGGTGCTCCAATATCGTGACTACCAGCGTGCCACTAACCGCCTGGCTGGCATCCCCGAGCTGCTCAACAAACTGCGCAGGGTCAGTATGTGCGTGTGCCCCCAGCCAGCTTTGCCCTGGGGTACAGACACCCACCCGGGACCCCAGCCCCCTGGCACCCCCATTCTGGGGTACAGACACCTCCCCCAGGACCCCAGGCCCTTGGCACTCCTGCCGTGGGGTACAGACCACCCCGGGACCCCCGCTGTGGGGTACAGAGCCCCCGGGACCCCAGCCGCCTGCCAGCCCTGTCCTGGGGTACAGATACACACACCCTGGGAACCCAGCCCCCTTGCACCCCCGCCCTGGAGTACAAGCCCCCCCCGACCCCCACGGGACCCCAGCCTCCTGCCATCCTCACCCTGGAGAATAGACCTCCCCCAGAACCCCAGCCCCCTGGCACTGCTGCCCTGGGGTACAGATGCCCCCTCCCTGGGACCCCATTCCTCTGGCACCCTCGCCCTGCCAGCCCCTAGGTGCTCCCTGAAAGCTAAGCCATGGACACCCACAGTGCAATGGATCCTCCTGCTGCCCCTCTGGGGATGCATCTGGGATCCCCCAGGATCTTGGACAGGAGCACACCTCGGATCTCACCCAGCCCTGGGGATTTCCCAGTCTGAGATCTGTCCCCCAGGATCTCTGCTGGGATCCCCTCACTTCCCCTGGGATCCTGTTCTTACCCCCCACCCCCATCAGGTCAGGGAATTCCCCTCATCTCCAGATCCGGATCTCTCTTCCCCTGCCTCTCCCCGATCTGATCACTGCAGGGAATCCCCCTATGATCTCCCAGACCCCAATCTCTGCAGGGATTCCCCCCTCCCCGCAGACCCTGATCTCCCTCAACCTGATCTCATCCCTTTGCTGTCTCCTCTCTTCTAGGCCCCTGATTTCTACGTAGAGATGAAGTGGGAGTTCACCAGCTGGGGTGAGTCCATCCCTGGGGGCTCACAGCAGGACACCCCCAGTTGCCTTCCCCAGTGCCAGATACCAGGGCTATCCAGCTACATGGAGGGGGGAGACTAGAGCCCCTTGGTCATTGTGCCCACCCAGCCCCTATCCTGCCCTGATCTCCCAGCAGCTGGTGCCTTCCTTTCTGGGAGCGGAGCCCTAGGGTGGGGGTTTGGGGTGAGGGAGCAGTGCCTGGCAGTGTGAAGCCCAGCCCCATACTGAAGTTCCGGGTGGCTGGGAGGAGGAACTGCAGGCACGTGGACACAGACCCTCCCCAGCGGGGCGCAGGGCTGGGCTGTCAGCATGCAGGTGGGGCAGCTGCTTCCACTGCCACGCCCCTCCCCTGCTCACTCTCTGTCCCTCCCCCACAGTGCCCCTGGTCTCCAAGGTGTGCCCAAGCGACGTGTACCGGGTGTGGAAGCGTGGCGAGAGCCTGCGGGTTGACACCACCCTGCTGGGCTTTGAGCACATGACCTGGCAGCGCGGGCGGCGCAGCTATATCTTCAAGGGGGAAGGTCAGAGATGCCCCCAGCCTCCCCGGGTGGCAGGGCCCCCACCCCGTTCCTGTGCCCCTGGGGGAATTGGGCTCTGCTCCCTCTGGATGTCTGTGCAGGATGCACCTCCCCGATCTGGCTGAGTAGTAGAGCTGGGCCTCTTTCCACTCCCCCACATGAGGGGCTCCCAGAGATGGGACTGAGACCCCAGCTGGCCCAGCCCCAGGGAGGGGAATGGGGTCACCGCCAAAGGGAGTTGGTGCTCCATTGGGATATGGCTGCTGGGAAGGGCCAGGGAAGCAGTCCGCCTGCACCTAGAGTCCCAGAGGATCCTGGAGGGAGGCTGAGGCGACATCACCATGGCACCTCCAGCCCAGCCACGGGTGGTGTGCGGCTGTGGCACTGATATGTCCCTTCTCCCCCGGCCAGAGGAGGGCGCCGTGGTGATGGAGGTGGATCACGACAAGCAGGTGGTCTACACAGAGACGCTGTCGCTGGCCCTGCACGAGCCGGAGCTGATGCTGGCTGCCATGCAGCCCACCGAGGAGCATGTGGCCAGCCGGCTGACCTCGCCCATCGTCTCCACCCACCTCGACACCAAGAACATCGCCTTCGAGCGGTGAGCTGGGGAGTATTCATGCAGGCTGACCGCATGGGAGCGGGCCTCTGAGAGGGGAGCGAGTGTGGGAGGCAGGGTGCACGAGGACATCCATGAGGGAGGTGGGGGAGTACATGACTGGGGAGGGAGGCTAGTGAAGGAGGAGCATGCGAGTAGTGCACAGGCGGTGCATGAGATGTGCTTGTGCTAGAGGCTGTGGACAGTGGGGGAGGGGGGATGGGCACGACTGACATTTGTGTGGTCGCAAATGGTGAGCGGGGCAGTGGATCCATGTGTGTGACGGGCCCTTGTACAACCGTGTGTGCTAGTGAGCTGGGCAGGGGATCCACATGTGTGATGGGCCCTTGTACGACCACGTGTGGTAGTGAGCTGGGCAGGGGATCTGCATGTGTGATGGGCCCTTGTACGACCACGTGTGGTAGTGAGCTGGGCAGGGGATCCACATGTGTGACGGGCCCTTGTACGACCACGTGTGGTAGTGAGCTGGGCAGGGGATCCACATGTGTGACGGGCCCTTGTACGACCACGTGTGGTAGTGAGCTGGGCAGGGGATCCACATGTGTGACGGGCCCTTGTACGACCATGTGTCCTAGTGAGCGTGGGGTGGGGGGATAGTCTATGTGTGCGACAGGCCCTTAAACAACCATATTAGTGAGATAGGCAGGGGATCCTCATACAACTGCATGTGCTAGTGAGAGGGACAGAGGAATCCACATGTGCAACAGGCATTCATGTGACCACATGTGCTAGTGAGTGGGATGGGGGTGTCTTCATGTACAACGGACCCTTGTACAACCATGTGTGCTAGTGAGAGAGGCAGGGGGTCCACATGTGCAATGGGCTCTCGTATGACCACACGTGCTAGTGAGCGAGGTGTAATCTGCATGTGTGATGGGCACTATAGTGTGCGCTAGTGAATGGGATGGGGCAGGAGTCCACATGTGCAATGGGCTCTCGTATGACCACACGTGCTAGTGAGTGGGGAAGGGGGGGTCCGCATGTGCAACCGGCCCTTGTATGCAATGGTCCCTCATATGGCTGCATGTGTGAATGAGAGGGGTAGGGGGTCTGTATATGCAACAGGCCTTCATGTGACTGCATGTGCTAGTGAGTGGGGTGGGAGATCTGTGTGTGTGACAGGCACAACTGTGTGTGCTAGTGAGTGGGTCGGGGGGTCCGCATGTGCGATGGGCCCTCATTTGGGTGCGTGTCTGAATGAAGGGGCAGGCAGTCCGTATATGCAATAGGCCTTCATATGATTGTGTGTGCTAGTGAGCAGGGCAGGGGATCTGCGTGTGTGATGGACACAATTGTGTGTGCTAGTGAGTGGGACGGGGGGTCCGCATGTGCGATGGACCCTCATACAACTGCATGTACTAGTAGCAGGGTGGGGGGATGTGCATGTGACAGACCCTCATATGACTGCTCATGCTAGTGAGCAGGGTTGAGGGGTGACCAGGCCTTTCCTTGGGCATCTTGTCCTTCAACACCATGCCTGCCCTTGGGGTTGGAGAGAAGAGCCAGGGCTGGGAGGTGCACGTGCCTGCAGCTCTTGTGCAGCAGCCCTACTCACACCTAGACACTGAAAGGAGGTGCCAGGGAGGAGCAGAGCTGGGCTTGAGCAGCTCCTGACTGGAGGGAGCCTGGGGGAGACGCAGCCAGGCATTGGGGCATATGGGGGAGGGGAGGGGTCTGTCTAGGGCAGGCTGAGGCAGAAGTGGAGGAACGCAGCATCTGACCCAGCCATTCCCATCTTGGCAGGAATAAGTCTGGGATCTGGGGCTGGCGCTCGGAGAAGATGGAAGTGATCAGTGGCTATGAAGCCAAGGTAAATCCCCATCCTGGGGGTGCAGGGGATGGGAACCTTAACTGGGAGGGGAAGACTGGGATGGGGTGGGACCCAGACCTCTGGGATGGCAGTGTGAAGTCCTTGCTTGTAGGGGCTTCACAGCTCACAGTTCCCCGAGGGAGGAGAGACTAGGATGGGGAATGGGACCCAGGTGTCTAGGAGCAGGAGGAGGTGATTACCGATACGGGTCTCGTAGGACCGCATGTACTAGAGACACCAAACCAGCAAATGGGACTCAGGTGTCCAGGATGGCAGCACAAGGTGCTCACCCCTCTGGGGAGTAGCTCATGGGTGGGCCGGGGGGGCTGGGAAAACTGATTTGCGCCCCATGTCCTGGCAGGTTTACAGCGCCAGCAACGTGGAGCTCATCACTAAAACAAGAACCGAGCACCTATCGGACCAGGACAAGTCCCGCACCAAAGGTAACATGCTGTCCCTAGCCAACCAATCAGAACATGCAGTCTGCAATGACCCGCCCCCTTCCCCTCTGACACACCGACCCTGGACATCCAATCACAGTGCTAGATCCATACACATGAACAGCATAGGATTGCCAACTTGCTAATATTCAAAAGCTGGATACTCCAGCAGGAGTGCCGGAACCTCCCCTGCCCTGCCTCTTCCCCTGAGGGGCCCCCCCTACTCCTTCCCCCCCTTCATCCCTGTTGCTTGCTGCTTTTCCCCTCCCACTCCCCGGGTCAGGATGGGCTTGCCTGCGGAGCCAGGGCTGGGAGCTGCAGCTGCCCGATGAAGGCAGGAGGTGGCCGTGGCTGAGTGGGGCTGGAGCAGGTGATGACCCAATGCCTCTCCACCTCCCACACCCGAAGTAACTGGACATTGGGCGTCCAGTCAGTAGATCTGACCAGACACTGTCAGGTCCCCATTTCAGTCGGACTTTCCAGTCGAAAACCGGACATTTTGCCACCCTAGCACAGCACCCCTTCCCCTGTGACTGTCCACCCTGGCCCCAGCCCTCTGTTCAGACGGCCCCCTCCCACTCTGATATACCCACTCTGGACATCCAATCACAGCACCCCAACCCTCCCCCTCTGACATGCCGACCCACTGTGCCCTGTACTTCCCCTTTTGACAGACCTTCCAATCATAGCACCCACCTACAAGGGCCTGGCCCCATGCCCTGATCCTCCCGTTAGAGTACCACACCCATCCTTACCCTCCAGTCACTACCCCACAGACAACAGCCCGTCTCTCCACCTGTCCATCATGGCTCAGGCCCCACCCCCCGAGCACTTGTGTAAGCTGCCCATGCTGAGCATTCTGTATCCACACCCACATCAGATCTGATTGGCCCTAGCCGATTAGCTGATTGGCCCTAGCCTGTACCCCAGGGCACAGAATGAGTGTGGTGGGTGTTTCCTCAGGGGTGGGGGAGGTGTGGGAGGGAATTCATACACTCTAGGGAGGTCTTTGAGTCTAACCTACTCCCACCCACCCCATAGGCTCCAAGACACCCTTCCAGTCCTTCCTGGGGATCGCCCAGCAGCATGCCTCCCACAACGGGGTGAGTGACGGGCCCCCCATCTGCTCTGGGAACTCGAGACACGCGTCTGGTGTGGCAGGGATCAGGGCAGAGGTGTCACGTTCCCAGCCACGAGGGTAGAATCTGGGGATGGGGCTGTTTGAGGGTTAGGGGTGGGGGGAATACAGCAAGCGAGGGGGAATTCAGCACAAGGGGCACAGCTAGAGAGCACGTGAATCGGGGATCTGATTCCCCCTCCTCATGCCTGCCCCCTCCAGGCCCCCGTGCTGCAGTCCGCCACCCTCACCAACCCCACGGCCATCACCCCGGAGGAGTACTTTGACCCCAGCTTCAACCTGGAGGCCCGCAACATTGGCCGCCCTATTGAGATATCCAACAAAGTGCAGAGGTGAGGTGCAGGGTTGGGGTCTGGGATGACAGCAGAGTGGGAGAATGCGCTAGAGGAGCAGAAAGAGTCGCTCTGCACTCTCAGCCAGTGATACTGTGGGGCATGGAAAATCCACCCTAATTCTAGCTCCCCTCTGCCAGAGAATGGGATCCAGGTGTCTGGGATGGCAGGGCAGGTGTTCACCCCTAGAAGTTCCTGCAGCTCCCTGCCCCCAGAGTGAAGGAGAGGCCAGGACAAGGAATGGGACCCAGGTATCTGGGACAACAATGTTGAGTGCTTGCCCCTAAAGGGCGCCAGGCCTGGTCCCTTGCTCTGCGTAGCCAGTGCTGTGCAGGAAGAGGGGCTGGGGCAACTGGTTGTGATACTCCCCCGGCCATGACAGGTTCAAGGCCACGCTGTGGCTATGTGAGGATCACCCCCTGTCACTGGTGGAGCAGGTGACGCCCATAATTGACCTCATGGCCATCAGCAATGCCCACTTCGCCAAGCTGCGTGATTTCATCACCCTCAAGCTGCCGCCTGGATTCCCTGTCAAAATCGGTGAGTGGGGCTTTTGGGGAAGGGGCGGGGCTGCAAACAGGGGAGGGGCAGTGGTGAGGGAGAGAAGGTAGCAGATCTGATGGGGAGTGGCCTGGCTGGATTTGGAGAGTAATAGAGGTGGGCAGGGGATGGATGGAGGGGAAGGAATGGCTAGTATCTGGGGAGTCTGAGGGGCACAGGGATGGCTGGAAATGTGGTGGGAATTGGGGGAAATGAGGGCCAATTGTGGGGGGGATGAGGGTTGGCAGGGGTCCCCCAGAGTAGGGGGGAGTTGGAGTGGAGTGGCAGGGATTGGGGGCAGGGGAGTTGGGAGGGGTGCAAGGACCATGGAGAAGAGTGACTGGCATGATGGGCAAGGAGTGGCAGGGATCATGATGGGGACAGGTGGCTGGGGGCCATGGGGAGCTGGGTTGGGGAGAATGGGGGAGCTGGAGAGGGGTGATTATGGGGCAGGGGAGGGGCAGCAGGGATCACGAGGGAGACTGGAGGATGGGGGAGCTGGGGGGGGTCTGAGGGGCAGAGGAGGTGTGGCAGGGATCATGAGGGGGAGGGGTGGCTGGGGTTGTGAGGAGCTGGACTGGGGTGGCTGGGGGAGGTGGGGAGCGGTGGCAGGGATCATGAGAGCAGTGGGGTCTGGGGGCCAGGGAGGATAGGGCAACTGGGGATGAGGGTCTGAGGGGCGGGGGAGGTGCGGCAGGGATCATGAGCAAGGAGGGGTGTCTGAGGGCTGTAGGGAGCTGGGCCGGAGGGGCTGGGGGCCGGAGAGGATGGGGGAGCTGGGGAGGGGCAGCAGGTATCCTGAGTGGGAGGGAGGCTGGGAGCCAGAGAGAGTGGGGGAGATGGGGAGGGGAGTCTGAGGGGCAGGGGAGGTGTGGCAGGGATCATGAGGGGGAGGCGTGGCTGGGGGCTGTAGGGAACTGGGCTGGGGAGGACAGGGGAGCTGGGGAGGGGTGGTTATGGGGCAAGGGAGGTGCAGCAGGGATCATGACAGGAAGGGGTGGCTGGGGGCCATGGGGAGCTGGGGTGGGGGGGCTGATG
Source organism: Lepidochelys kempii (assembly GCF_965140285.1). NCBI lineage: Eukaryota > Metazoa > Chordata > Testudines > Cheloniidae > Lepidochelys > Lepidochelys kempii. The sequence continues at coordinate 14,420,876 of NC_136385.1, forward strand.
GGCGAGGGGCATGCCTGGGGGCTGTACCATCTGTTGCTCCCAGTGTCTCACGCTGTCATGTTCATACACACACACACACACACACACATACACACCAGAGATCCCCCTCTTCCATGTGCTCAATGCACGAATCACCTTCAGCAACCTGTGCGGGTGTGATGAGTCGTTGAGCTCCGTGCGGGTCTGCGGCCCTGCCCCCAGCTCGTCTCCAGGGGACGCCAGAGAGCCAGCTGCAGGGGCAGAGGCGCCCCCCAACCCCAAAGGTAGGGGAACCTGCAAGGGGCTGGGGGGCTGTGCACACCAGGCATCTCACTGCAAATTCCACAGTGACCCCAGTCTCCATGGGGTCGAGGGCCAAAGCAGTGTGTGTGTGGGATGGGTGTCTCTCTGGGCAGGGCAGACTCCTACGGGTGGAGCAGTGTGTCTGTGATCCCAGTAGGGTATGGGACCCCCCACTCTCACCCCTCCCCCTTTCCCCAGTATTCCCGTTCCCCTGCGAGGTGGACCCGGTGGTGTTCGAGGTGCCACAGGGCTACGCTATGCTGGGTGCTGGCCGCAACGAGCCCATGCGGGACGAGGATGACGACCTGCTGCAGTTTGCCATCCAGCAGAGCCTGCTCGATGCTGGCACTGAGACTGACCAGGTGAGATCCGGGCCGGGACTTTTCCCTCTCAGGGCGCCAGCTCTAATCCGGCCTTAGGGTGCGGGGACTGATGGGCTTAGGGGGGGCAGGGAATGGGACATGGGGCCTCTCCCCACGTGGGGCACTGGCTCTGATTCGGCCCCAGGGTGAGGGGACTGGTGGGCTCAGAGGGGCAGCGAATGGGACGCGGGGCCTTTCTCCTCTAGGGGGCACTGGCTGGCTCAGGAGGACCTGGAATGGGGGACAGGGTCTTTCTTCTCCAGGGCATGCCAGCTCCCTACTTTTGTTCCTGTCCAGTTGATGTGGGGGAGCTGTCTGGCTGGTTCAGGGGTGTGGGATTTGGAGTCTCTGATTCAGCCAGGGAGGGGAATATTCCCGTGTTCTGATTGGTGCCCTGGACTGCAGGTGACTATCTGGGAGGCGCTGACCAACACGCGCCCAGGCTCCAACCCCCCTTCCTATGATGAGGAGTTGCAGCTGGAGCGGTAAGTGCTGGGGTGAGACAAGATTCATGCCAGGCCTCCATGGGCAGCAGGCCCCTACCTTCCATCCCTGGCCTCCCACATAGCCATTCTCTGGGCTGGCAGGGTGAGGCAGGGGCTGGTCAGTGTGGGTGGGGCTGTGAGGTGGTCGGAGGTGGGGCTGTGAGAGGCAGGTGTTGGTTGGTGGGGGGTGGGGCTGTGAGGGAGGGGCTAGTTGGTGGCGGCAGGGCTGTGTGGAAGTGGTTGGCAGGTGGGGCTGTGAGATGCAGGTGTTGGTGGGTGGGGACAGGGCTGTGACTGAGGGGCTGGTCGGCAGGTCCGTCCCTAGCTCTTCTGGTGTCTTATGCAGCCACAGGCGGAAGCGGGGCGGGGGAGGCTGTGTGGGCCCCACCCCAGGCCTCCACGGGATGGGGGAGGCTGGCCACTTCCTGCAGGAAGTGGAATGACCTGGCCCCAGCCTGCTCCGCTCCCCTGGCTTTCAGCCGTGCTGCCGGCCAGTGCTGGGGGGGGGTTCCCCCCAAGTCTGGGAGCCAGGGGAGCGGAGCAGGCTGGGGCTGGGTCACTCCACTTCCCGCAGTGGCCAGCCCCTGTCTCCCACAGAGGCCTGGGGCCCCACACAGCCCCCTCCCCCCGTGGAGGCCTAGTGCCAGCTCCCCCTGCTCCCGCCCGCGGAGGCCTGGGGCCCCAAGCTGTCGTCCTCCCCGGCTCGCGGATGCAATCTTCAGGGGAGTGAGGGCAGGACTGGGAGAGGCGGGGTGGAGCAGAGGCGGAGGCCCTGCACAAGAGCCGGAGCAGGGGCTGGAGGAGCACGTAGCTGCGCTGAGCACCAGGAAAGGGATGCAACTGTGAGGGAGAGGCTGGTCTTGGGAGGCAGGACTGTGAGGGCAGTTGCTGACACGCATCTCTCTCCCCCAGCGCCATCCAGGAGAGCATATTCCTGCAGTCGGGGCAGGGCCTGGCTGCAGCTGAGTCTGGTGGCGGAGGCAACGGCAACAACAGCATCGTCCCTCTTGAGGACAGCCTGGCACCTAGCACCAATGGCTCCTCCTCCTCGGCCCTGCCTCCCCCGGCCTACCCCAGCTTCGACGAACAGCTGCGCCTGGCCATGGAGCTGTCATCGCGGGAGCAGGAGGAGCAGGAGCGCCGGCGGCGTGAGGAGGATGAGGAGCTGCAGCGCATCCTCCAGCTCTCCCTGACGGAGAAGTAATGCCCCTCCTACCAGCAGGGGGCCCTGAACCCAGCCTCCCCCAAGACTCCCAGGGGCTCCCCAGTGCCCTGGCTTTGCTGTTGTATTTTTAACCTTGAGGGGGGTACCCGTCCCATTCCCCACCCCCTGTCTTGCAGGGGGCAGGACTGGACTTGACGAGACACCCTCTGCCTTTCCCAGGGCTCTTAGTCCCGCTGCCTCTTGGGTCTTATTTAATTTGACTCTTTTTTTTTTTTTATGGTTATTCTATTCCCCCTGCCTGGTGGAGGAAAGTTTTGTACAGCTAGGAGGAAACTGAAGAATGAGGGAACAGAGGAGAGGAGGAGCAACAGAGTGGCAGAGGCTAAGGAGAACCCTCAGCTATAGAGAAAGCAGTTTCCAACTGGACTCTTAATACATGTTGGTGGAGGTAGTGGGATTCTGAAACTGGGACACACTCACTCTGTCCTGTCAGCCCACGTGGGCAATAGAGGTGAGGGCAATGAACGGGTGGGGTTAGAGATGATGGGGCAGGGCCAGAAACCAGATGACTAGGGTGGGGATGCTACATTCATTGGAGCTGTGGGATGTGGCACTCAAATAGAAGCAGGGCCAATAATTTTCAGTCCTCTGTTTCACCTCCCGAACCCCCTGTGTGTAGCTGCCATGTCCTCTCCTGCCTGTTTAATTTATTTTATTTATATCTCTGCAGCTCTAGAATGGGGAGGGCGAAGGGTGGGTTTTGTTTTTTTAACTCAACTCCAAAGGTTGGAAAGGGAACAGCTGCGTTGAACGGTGGCTCCTGGCACCCGCAGGTGATGGGTGCGGGCCTCTGTGCAGCAGGAACCATGAAATAAAAAGGAGAAACCAACCAACCCCCTGGCTCCAGCTCCCTTCATTCTGCATGTTGCACCCTTCGGCCTGGGCCTTTACTGGTGGATCAGCTGCCTGAGAGAGGGAATGGAGCCAGCATCCTGCTTGGAGCATTCCCTCCGCTCTGGAGTCCCTCTCTGGCCAGCTTCCCCCAATGCAGATGGGATCCCCAAGGGGGCACCGTGTCCTGCTGGCACTGGGAGGCCTTGCTGCTTATCTGGGGGCTTGGTTGCATCTTGCTTCTTTACAGGACAGAAACACCCAGGTGTGCTAGGCCTGGCTATGTGCCCACTGCTGTTCTGGGTGGGTTCTTGTGGTTTCTAAGACAGAGCACAGTGAGCGCTGCTCGAGGGTTCACATGCCAGTGGGCAAGGGAGCGATTTCTGCGCCTGGGAGTCTAGAGAAGGGGCCAAGTGGTTGCACTGGCTTTCATTAACTCCATTAATCCCTGAGCTGCAATTCAATGTCCACCCCCTAGTTTACCCCCTTCTTGTCACTCCCACCCCATTAGTAATGTCTTAGGAAGAAGAATTTCTGCTCTAAATTGTGTGCTCATCAGTTGGAAAGAACAGAGGAGAAAGACTTGCACATACGAGCGGATCACAGGATAACGATGAGCCACCAATGTGATATGGCCGTGCAAAAGGCAAATGGAATCCAAGGATGTGTCAGGTGAGGTATTTTCTGTACCGGTAGGGAAGCATTCGTGCTGTTGTACAAGGCACGGGTGAGACCTCATCTGGAGTAGTGTGCGCAGTTCTGGGCACCTGCGTTCAAGAATTCAGAACTGGTGCAGAGAAAAGGGTCGCTAGGATGTATGACACAGGAGGTAACTGTCCCGCTCTACTTAGCTCTAGTGAGTCCACAGCTGGAGTCCTGTGTCCAGTTCTGGGTGCATGCTTTGGGAGGGATGTGGGCAAACTGGAGAGAGGCCAGAGGGGAGCAACAAAAATGGTCAGAGATTTTAAAAGGAGGAAAGGTTAAAAACAGCACGTTTAGTCTTGAGGGGAGAACCTGATAAGTCTTCAAATATGTAAGGATTGTTATAATGAGGCTGGGGATCAATTGTTCTGTGTGTCCACTGAAGGCATGGTGAGAAGTAACGGGTTTAATCTGCAGCAAGGGAGATCTAGGTTAGATGGAAGGAAAAACTTTCTAACTCTAAGGGGAGTTCAGCTCTGGAACAGGTTACCAAGGGAGGTTGTGAAATCTCCATCATGAAGGTTTTTAAGAACAGGTGGGACAAACCCCTGTCTGGGAATGGTCTAGGTTTACTTGGTCCTGTCCCAGCCTCGGGGGCTGGACCTGATGACCTCTCATGGCACTTTCCAGCTCTACACTTCAATGGCTCTATGAGCAGGGGCCTGTTTGACAAGAAAAGACTTGGGAGAGTTTGGCTTGTTTAGCCCGGCAAAACAAAGCTGGAGTGGGGCTGTCTCTATAAGTACAGCAGGGAGGGAGACGAGCGATTTAAAATAAAGGACAATGTTGGCACAAGAATGGAGGGGGTGAAAGTGGCCAGGAATAAATAGGTTGGAAACTAGAAGGTTTCTATCCACTAGCGGAGTGAGGGGCTGGTTCACCTCCCACTAGGAGTAGTGGGGCAAACATCTGGCCTGGTTTTAAGGTGGATCTTGGTAAATATATGACCAGGATGATGGGGTTACATGGGAGAGCAGGGGACTGGATATGATCACCTAGATGGTCCCTACCAGTTCTGTGTCCCCATGGCAATGTTTCCCATCTCCCCATCAATTTTCCCTATTAGATCCCAAGAGTTGCTGTCAACATGGCCTTGAACTGGATCAATCAAAGCAACCCCCCCCCCCCAGGCAGCTGCTGCCTGGGAGGGAACAGGATGTTATGTCGCAGGGACAGATAGGTGCTGCCCTGGCCCATCCGGCTTCAAATTCCAAAGCACTGTGTTCCCGGGAAATGGGTTTGCTGGGGCTCCAAACCCTGTGCACCTGGGACATGCAGGCCTGGGGAATTGGGAGGGGCAAGTGCCTAGGACAGGAATAGCAGGTTCAGCGGCTACCAGGGATTGAGGTGTATTAACAGAGCGTGGGCTGGGGAGCCTGGGATAGCAGGGGGTGGTGGGGCAGAACAGAGGGGCCCCTGGCAGAGCTGTGGGGGGCAACCCAGGTGGGGTTGTGGGGCAGGACCCAGGGGCACTGGCAAAGCTGTGGGGGCCAAGTCAGGACTGGGAGAGCAGGCGGCTATGGGGCAGGACCCAGGGCGCTGGCAGAGCTGTGGGGTAGGGCCCAGGGCTGGGAGAGCAGGGGGCTGTGGGGCAGGACACAGGGGCACTGGCAGAGCTGTGGGGGTCAGTGCAGGACTGGGAGATCAGCGGCTACGGTGGGGATTGAGGGGCGCCACCCTGGGGAACGCTAGCAGGGGCTCAGCTCAGCCCACGCCGCCTTCTCGGCGGCCCCAGTCGCCCGGGGAAGCCCAGGGGCCGGGCTGTCCCTTTAAGAGCCGCCCCCAGGGGAGGCGCCTGGCGCTGCAGCCTCCCGGCTCTTCCTGGTCCAGGCGGCGGCGGACGGCCGGGGGCGCCCGAAGTTTGTGGCAGGTGGGCCGGGGAGCGCATGGCGCTGGTCACCGTCCGCAGGTCCCCGGCCGGCAGCGGCCACAGCTCCCCCACCGGCCGCAAGGTGAGTGCCTGACCCAGACCAGCCGGGAGCGCTGCCCGGACTTCCCTAGGGACCCCTGCCAGCTGGACTCCCCGAGCCGAGCTCCCCCTTCCCTGATCCACTCCCGGGCCACCCAGCCCCTGCCCCAGCTGGGCTCCCCTTCCTCCCTTCCCATCTTCTCCGTGCCTCGGCGCTAGTTCCTGCGCCGGCTTTGGGGCTGTCTCTGCTCCCTGCCGAGCTCCATGACTGGGGAAAGGAGGGTTGTGGAATGGTTAGTGCTCTGCAGCGCTGCCTGTGGGGTGCGCCCGGCTGCCCCAGCCCCAGCCTCTCGCTGGCTGTGGGGTGCGCCCGGCTGCCCCAGCCCCAGCCTCTCGCTGGCTGTGGGGTGCGCCCGGCTGCCCCAGCCCCAGCCTCTCGCTGGCTGTGGGGTGCGCCCGGCTGCCCCAGCCCCAGCCTCTCGCTGGCTGTGGGGTGCGCCCGGCTGCCCCAGCCCCAGCCTCTCGCTGGCTGTGGGGTGCGCCCGGCTGCCCCAGCCCCAGCCTCTCGCTGGCTGTGGGGTGCGCCCGGCTGCCCCAGCCCCAGCCCCAGCCTCTCGCTGGCTGTGGGGTGCGCCCGGCTGCCCCAGCCCCTCGCAGCAGGGAGCGCTGTAGTGCACGTGTCAAGAGGGCTGCCATCGCACATGGGTGCCTAGTGCCTGTGGCTGGCTCATTCCCCTTGCCTAGCCTGTGTTGCCCTGCGGTTTATCAGGCACCGGTACTGACTTGTCATTAAGTTTCACAAACGGACACTTCCTTAGGAGGCTGCTTCCCCTTCAGTTAGTGTCTTGCAGTCTGCAAAGTCACGCTGAGTGCACCGGGTTCCAGGGCCCCAGCGCCTGGGTTCACCCCCCAGTGCCCCTCCAGCAGGATCCACACCCCAGGCACTAGGGCTAGGATTCACCCCCCCCCCGTCCCCCTCCAGCAGGATCCACACCCCAGGCACTAGGGCTAGGATTCACCCCCCCCCCCGTCCCCTTCCAGCAAGATCCACACCCCAGGCACTAGCATTAGGATTCATACACCCAGCCCCCTTCCCCAAAGCAGGATCTATGCCCCCAAGCAGGATCCATGGCCAGGATTCGGACTCCCAGCTTCCCTTTGTACAGCCATCTCCTGGCTGCGTGGGCTTGTGAGCATCGTGTCTGGTTGCATGCACTCTGCTGGGAGTTGCCGCTCAGGAAGGGTTGGGATGCTGTTAATTTTATTTTCCACACTAAAAAATGTCAGAGGAAATTGTTGCTGGGCTGCTAGACCCGTTCCGGCTCCCAGGAGGGAACGAAAAGATCCTGATACACAGGCTGAGGCTATGGATGATGCCCGAAAGGGCTCATGGCCCAGTCGATGCTCCAAATAGGTGGGAGGTGTCAGGGTGATGCCTGCCCCGAATGTGGCCATTTCCCCGTTGCAGCCTGGCAGTGGGTGGCAAACCCCAGCCAAGGTTTTGGAACTCCAGCTTCCTGTGTTAGCAAATGACCTCAAGCGAGTGCCTTGCAGGCTGCAGGGATCTGCAGTAGCTCCAGGCTCCATTGGAGTAGAGGGCACAGGGTGCAGGAGTCCCTGACCCTGCTGCCAAGCCTGGCTCCTCTGGCACATCAGCCACACTCCCCTGCTGTCCCTTCAGCTCTCTGTGCCCACTCCTGGGAGGAGCAGGAGTCAGGTGACCCCTGCGGGCTGCCAGAGCTGAGCAGGAGTCCTCCTGCAGGATGCTTCTTGGACACGGGGGCACTGCACTGGGGGCAGGGGTTCTCTCCTTTCCCCTCTGCTAGGGCTGCTATCTCTGCTTTGTCCGCAGTTCCCCCCTAGGCTGCCCCTTCCCCACCTACATGCCCCCAGGAGCTCTCCCTCATTGACTTTCCAGGCATCCCTGGCTCCGCTTGCTCTGTTGCTCTCATGGGGGGCTTGGCACACCCCACCCTCTGGAGAAATGCCTGGTACAGGGTGGATTAACCAGGCCTGTGTTTCAGACTCCCAGCACATGCGTGTGCCTGGCAACACTGCTGTTTTGTTTACAGCCTTCACGAAGTTTTTTTGCTGGGGAATTTCAAGAACGGGATACAGGGACTGTGATCCTCCCCTGACTCCAGCTTCTTGTTTTTAGGTCTGGGGCACTAAGGGTGACACAATACAAGGCCACCATCTCTGAACTGAGAGCTCTGCTGGCAGAGTGTGAGACTCCGTCGGCACCACTGGGCCCCTGGCAGGGTGATCAGTTGGCCGGCTTCTATTCAGACATCTGCAGGCACTAGCTGCTGCCCAGCACTGCTGCTCAGAAATCTCCCTGCGGCCCTGCAGTGTCAACTTGTTCCTGGGGGGCTTGAGGTGCCGCTCACACCCCAGAGGGCTGGAGGAGTTGCCCCATCCTCATTCCTTGCTCTGGACCTGCCCACCCTGTGCTGAAGTTTGGGAGATGGGACCACCTCATCTCTGGCCCTAGCTGAGTGCCATGGGGTCATAGCCCACATGCCCACCCCCTGCAGGGGAGCAAGTCCTGCACCCAACCTGGGGCTGATCTATCCGTCTGTGGTTCTTTTGCAGGATGAAGAGCTTTCCAGGAGGAGCCAGCTGCAGCGACGGTGAGGTGCCATCCCTATAACCTCCCCCCCCCCCCCAGCCAAAGGGGAGCTGGTTCCCAACCCCAGCCCCCCTCTACCTGCTCCCTGGTCACTGGCGGGAGATGAGAGGCAGGTAAGGGGGTCCCACCAGGGAGGAGCAATGACCATGCACCCTGCTGTTTGGAAGGAGGAAGTGATGCTGGGATTCCCATGCTGGGCCCTGCCTGTTGCATTTGAAGGTCTTGCCCTATAGTGACTGGATAGGAGAAGGGACTGTGCCCCATATTGGCCCCCCCAAGCATCCAGGCTGCTGAGCGGGTGGGTGTTCCTATCAATCACTCTTCACCTTGCTGACTTTTGAGTCCTGCCCCCATGAATCACCCCAGCCTTTGCATCTGCTCAGAGCCCCAGGGTGAAACTAACCTGCCCCTGGAGAGTTTTACCTCTGTCCCCTGCAGGCATCTGATCACCTGCTCTGAAATTGACCAGGGGCTTGTTAGTGGCCAAGCTCTGAACAGCTGCTGAGGCACAGGAGCCACCTGCCTGCAGACTCAGGCAGACGCCTCACATCTGGGCAGTTGTCTTCACAACCCTAAGGGTTACAACTCATTTCTTTTTCTCAGTGGAAGCTGGCGTGCCCAAATTTGACAGAGTAGGTCCCTCCCCTCCCCTGGGGCCGGCTTCCTTTGTAGGTGCAGGATGTTCCTCTGTCTCATGCCCATGTCCCCTCCCCATCTGCCCCCAGGCACAGCTTCGTCATGGTCAAAGGGGCCGCCCTGCTCCTGCAGGAAGAGGAGAAGCTGGAGACAGTGCAAGAAGCCCCGCCCTCCCCGGACCAAATGCAGAGCCAGCAGGAGCAGCACCTGCAGCTGATGATGGGGCTGCTGCGGCAAGAGGACGCCATCCACCTGGTGAGACGGGGCACAGCTGGCACAAGGTGGCTTCCAGGAGAGACCAGACCAGGGGGCAGAAACAATGGGACAGGGAGCGGAGATGGGTGATGGGGACAGTTGCCACATCAGATCATCAAATCGTTGGGTCCATCCAGCCCAGGATCAACACTTCCCTTCACCTCCCTCCTTGCCAGCTTGCCCCATATCAGCCCCATGGACCCATCCAGTCCAGCATCCCCCCACTGTGCCCCATATCAGCCACATGGGTCCATCCAGTCCAGCATCTCCCCACCATCACCCCTTACCCCAGATTAGCCCAATAGGCCGATCCAGCCCCACAGGCTTCAGTGCTGCAGGAGCAGCTATCTCTGTGTACCCACAATGCATTGCTCCCACCCCACCTCGTCCTGGCACTCCCATTCGGGGGGCCAAGGTCCCCAGCCAGTGCTCTGGGCGTGAGGGTGAGCACAGCTTGGAGCAGCCTAGTGGGTTTGATCCTGGTGTTCAAGGTGGAAGCAACAACAGGATGTATACTGTAGGTGGGGAGGGGAAGGGGCAGACTGCGCCCTCCATGCCTGTGTCTCCCTGCACTCCTACTGCCCCTCTCCTGAGCCCTGTTACTCACTGCCCTGCCCCCTCCCTTCTTCCCAGTCCCAGCTGCAGCTGCCCCTCCCCATCCTGACTGCACTGGCCCAGTTCCTGCAGCACCCCCTCCCCCCCCACCCCCCGCATCCCACTCCCCGCAGCCCTGTGTGCACAGACTCCCTCCCTGGCAGGCTGGCTCAGGGCTGAAGTCCATCCATTGCATGAGCATTATTCATTGTTTGCGATCCCAGGCCTGGTCCCTCCCCCCGCCCCGTCCCTGGCACTGGCCCAGCCTGACTGGAGAATTGTTAACCACTCAGGCACGTGGGCTGCTCCACTGACCGGCAGGGTACAGGATGTCATGCCAGGCTGGAAAGCGCAGGGCTGGGCTGGGCAAAGTAGGCTTCTCCCCCTCCCTGGTGTCACAGCACCCCTTGCTGTGGAGGACGGGGCTGGGCAAAGTAGGCTCCTCCCCCTCCCTGGTGTCACAGTACCCCTTGCTGGGGAGGACAGGGCTGGGCAGGGGAAGGTGGGGTGCTGTCTGTGTGCAGCATGGAGGTTGTTGGGGGAGGGGATCCCTGCCTGTGGAATTTCATTTCTGAGCAGCCAGTTCCCCATTTATGGCTGAAGGGCTCTTGCTCTCACCTCCTGGGCTGGCAGCCAGAGCCAGCTGCACAGTCCAGCCCAGGGGACTCTGCAGGGAGCTTCCCTTGCTTGTAAGGCTGAGTCATGCTGCCTATGCCCCCAGGGGCCCCCCAGCCCTGAGAGCTGTGTGTGGATTGCTGAGCCCCAGTCACACACTGACCCCCAGAGCAGAACAGAGACCCAGAGGTTCATCTCTTAACATCCCCCTTACAGAGCCCTGACACTGAGCTGGGAAACCACTGCCCAGCCCTGCCCTCTGCAGCAGGGGATGCTGGGAAATTGGGGAGAAGGAGGTGCCTTTACTGCCCAGTCCTGCCCTCCCCGAAGGGGGCGCTGGGTCACCACAGAGGGGGCAGAGCCTACTCTGCCTAGCCCCGCCTTCCACAGCAGGGGGCACTGTGACACAGAGGCAGGGGCATATCAGGGGCACCGGGAGGTCACATGAAGAGGCAGGTCTCAGTCTGCCTTTGGCTTCATCTCCAGGCTGTGCGACTGGAGTCAACCCGACCCCACCGGATCCGGTATCTGCTGCTCGTGTCGACGGAGGAGCTGGAGGGCAAGAGCGAGACAGTGCTTCTGGGTGTGGACTTCCCTGAAGAGGGGTGAGGAAATTGCGGGGGGTGCAGTGAGGAGCACGGAGGGATAGGGGATGCAAGGAGTGTGTTGGTGAGTGAGGCATGGGGAGGGGGAGCACAGAGGAGAGGGGAATTAGGGTGGGGGGGAGCAGGACTGAGGAGTGGGGCGTTCATGCCCCATGACCCATGGGGGGAGCCACCTGAGCTCTCAGCACCAGAGTGGCCAAACTCTTTGCTCTGCCCTTGGGCTGCCCCCCAGCACCAGAGCAGAACCCTGGAGAGGCACAGGGAGCTGGAGTCTGTGGGGTCCTTGTTCCAAGTCTTGTCCTTGTTCCAACCTCCCCCATACCCCAGTGGGGACCCCTACACTCACCCCCTAGCTATGCTGTGCGCTTTGACCCCTCTCTCTGCCCCTAGATCAGCCAAATGCACCCTGGGGATGGTGCTGCCCCTCTGGAGCGACACCCAGGTCTTCCTCGATGGCGATGGGTAAGAGATCTCAGTCGTCTGTGCTACCCCACTGGGGAGATCTCCTGTGCGGGGAGAGAGGGAAATTCTGCCTTGTGTGCAATCAGGACTGCGTTTCACCCCCCCACATGCCACACACAGTGCCCCCAGCGAAAGCCTGTCCTGCCCTCTGCTGGACGGAGATGGGAGTACAGGCTCCAGACTCATTGCCTGAACCACTGCCTGGCACACAGCTCCCCCTCCTCTCTCTGAACAGGGTCGTGGGACTCTGAGAGCCATGCCAGCTCCCACAGCAGCACCACCAGCCATGGCCCACGCGAGGTGCTCAAGGTCCCGTGTGCTCTGCTGGGGCAGCTGCATCTTAACCAGCCATCACCAGCCCAGTCAGCAGTGAGAAATTGTACCAAAATGTTTCCTAACGTAGGAAATGTTTATGGGCCACCCTTACATTTCAGAGTCAACATCATAAACTGATACACATTTGTACCTGTCCCAGCTGTTGCTCTGAGCTGCCTGCATACTCAGGCAGATGCCACTGTGGTGATCTAAGCAATAATAACAACACTTGGCTCCTATCTAGGGCTTTTCATCAGTAGATCTCAAAGCACTATACAAAGAAAGTCAGGAGCATTAGCACCATTTTACAGATGAGGAAACTGAGGCACAGAGGGGGAAGTGACTTGCCCAAGATCACCCAGCAGACCAGAATCCAAGCCAGAAATAGAACCCAGGTTTTCTGAGTCCTAGGCCAGTGCTCTACCCAGTAGCCTCACAGACCTCCTTAAACAGGAAGCATGTATTAAAGGAAATAGCCTTCTGTTCTTCAACTTGAGTCCCAGCTTTTACTCTTTTGTTTACCAGGGTCCTCCCAGTATTTGGAGCTCTTTAGTGCACACTGCGACCTCTGGTGGCTGTATGAAGTACTGCAAGGCCCAGATGTCATTTTTTCTAAAGGAAGCTGAGAGTCTGTGTGGGGATGGGCTTCTCAAATGGGCAGGGCTTGGTTTGTGGGGCAGAGGTTGGGAGAATACCAACACACTCTCCTCCCCCTGCAAATGGTGCTGCCGCTGCTGTATGGAGCAGAGAAAGCCCAGCTTGACTCTCAGATCCCAGATGCTGCAACCCACCCCACCTCTGCTCATGCATGTGATCTGGGTTCCAGGGAGCTGCTGGGCTTGCACTGCGCATTTACAGAGCCTCTCAGTCCAGCCCTGTGTGTGAAGGGTGAATGTCCTCCTCTCCTCCTGCATCCAGCCCCCTCTCCCTGCCCAACCCCCCTGTGAAATCCCTGCCTTGCTCTCTGTGTCTAGGGGCTTCAGTGTGACGTCCGGGGGGCAGACGCGCATCTTCAAACCCATCTCTGTGCAGACCATGTGGTGAGTGACCCCCACACTGCCTGTCAAGTGCAGCTGGTCGGAGCTTTGGGATTATGTGGGGGATGGAATATCACTGTGGCTGGGACCCACTAGAACAAGGGTTTAGGGACAGAGTGGGAGAGATGGGATTTGAGCTGGACTGTGAGCTTTCCATTTGTTCCGCCCATCAGACTTGGAAAACAGGGGATATCTCTGGGGATAGCCCCAGGGAGGAGGTGTCATGGCTGCAGAAAGTAGAGGGATACCTCTGGGGTTTCCTTTGGGGGAGCTGTCAGGGCCACTGGGGCAGAGGGATATCTATGGGGATTGTCCTGGGGTGGAGGTGTGGTGGCTGTGGGAGACAGAGGGATGTCTGTGGGGATTACCTTGGGGTGGAGGTGTGGTGGCAGGATATCTGTGGGAATTGCCCTGGGATGGAGATGTGGTGGCCACAGGAGTTGGAGGGATATCTGTGGGGATCTCTTCCCCCTTATGTGTCCCTGTGCCGAAGCCCTGCAATCAATGGAACAGGATGTCAAGACTGATTCCCCACTCTGGCATTTCGAGTGCAGAAGGTGGGGGCCCGCAAGGATTCTAAAAATTAATACTGGCCACTCCAGGCTGGCATTGAACTCCCAAGGTCACGGTTTCTCTCTGACCTTGGATGGGTAGCCACCCAAGTGCAAAAACCTCTTTGGGACCCAGGAAGGCTCACTTGGGAATTCCCTCCTCTGGGATACCCTCAAGCCCTTTCACCCCCACCCCACACCAGGGAAAAGCTGAGAAAGAAAACAAAGGAAATCAGCTGTTGCCACCAGCTAATTAAACAACATCTGCACAAACCTCTTAGGGACACAAAAATCCAATCCTGTTCTTAAAAATGGTAAATTTTATTAAACCCCAAATGAAAGGAAATACATTTGGAACCCAAGCTTTTTGCTAGATCTTAAAAAAACAATTACAAAAATTAAGTATCAAGATAGCTCTCTTGAGGTTCAGCTTAAAGGTTACAAGCAAACAAAAGCATCTGGGGTTAGCACAAAGGAGTCCACAAGCCAATAAGAAATAAAATAAATAACCCTAATAGCGTCTTCCTAGACATTCGCTGATTATTACATATTTGGGGTTTCAGATAAGTAGGGTTGAGGTATGATTTGATGCTTTTTCATACCTGGTTTTAAAGCTGCATACAGCATTGCTGCTCTGCTCTTTTCCGGAGAACCACAACACAGACAAAGAGAAGTTATTTCCCTATTTTAAAAAGTTCTAGCCCTCCCATTGGCTCTTTTGGTCAGGTGCCCACTCCTTTCCTTTTACCTGTGGGCTTGTTAACTCTTTACAGGTAAAGCACAGAATCATAGAATATCAGGGTTGGAAGGGACCTCAGGAGGTCATCAAGTTCAACACCCTGCTCAAAGCAGGACCAATCCCCAACTAAATCATTCCAGCCAGGGCTTTGTCAAGCCTGACCTTAAAAAATATCTAAGGAAGGAGATTCCACGACCTCCCTAGGCAACGCATTCCAGTGTTTCACCACCCTCCTAGTGAAAAAGTTTTTCCTAATATCCAACCTAAACCTCCCCCACTGCAACTTGAGACCATTACTCCTTGTTCTGTGATCAGCTACCACTGAGAACAGCCTAGATCCATCCTCTCTGGAAACCCCTTTCAGGTAGTTGAAAGCAGCTATCAAATCCCCCCTCATTCTTCTCTTCCGCAGACTAAACAATCCCAGATCCCTCAGCCTCTCCTCATAAGTCACGTGTTCTAGTCTCCTAATAATTTTTGTTGCCCTCCGCTGGACTCTTTCCAATTTTTCCACATCCTTCTTGTAGTGCAGGGCCCAAAACTGGACACAGTACTCCAGATGAGGCCTCACCAGTGTCGAATAGAGTGGAACGATCACGTCCCTCGATCTGCTGGCAATGCCCCTACATATACATCCCAAAATGCCATTGGCCTTCTTGGCAACAACAGCACACTGTTGACTCATATCCAGCTTCTCGTACACTGTAACCCCTAGGTCCTTTTCTGCAGAACAGCTGCCAAGCCATTCGGTCCCTAGTCTGTAGGGGTGTATGGGATTCTTCCGTCCTAAGTGCAGGACTCTGCACTTGTCCTTGTTGAACCTTATCAGATTTCTTTTGGCCCAATCCTCTAATTTGTCTAGGGCCCTCTGTATCCTATCCCTACCCTCCAGCGTATCTACCTCTCCTCCCAGTTTAGTGTCATCTGCAAACTTGCTGAGGGTGCAATCCACACCATCTTCCAGATCATTTATGAAGATATTGAACAAAACCGGCCCCAGGACCGACCCTTGGGGCACTCCACTTGATACTGGCTGCCAACTAGACATGGAGCCATTGATCACTACCCGTTGAGCCCGACAATCTAGACAACTATCTATCCATCTTGTAGTCCATTCATCCAATCCATACTTCTTTAACTTGCTGGCAAGAATACTGTGGGAGACCGTGTCAAAAGCTTTGCTAAAGTCAAGGAACAACACGTCCACTGCTTTCCCCTCATCCACAGAGCCAGTTATCTCGTCATAGGAGGTAATTAGTTTAGCCAAGCATGACTTGTCCTTGGTGAATTCATGCTGACTGTTCCTGATCACTTTCCTCTCCTCTAAGTGCTTCAGAATTGATTCCTTGAGGACCTGCTCCATGATTTTTCCAGGGACTAAGGTGAGGCTGACTGGCCTGTAGTTCCCAGGATCATCCTCCTTCCCTTTTTTAAAGATGGGCACTACATTAGCCTTTTTCCAGTCGTCCGGGACTTCCCCGGATCGCCATGAGTTTTCAAAGATAATGGCCAATGGCTCTGCAATCACATCCTCCAACTCCTTTAGCACTCTTGGATGCAGCGCATCCGGCCCCATGGACTTGTGGTCATCCAGTTTTTCTAAATAGTCCCGAACCTCTTCTCTCTCCACAGGGGGCTGGTCACCTCCTCCCCATGCTGTGCTGCTCAGTGCAGTAGTCTGGGAGCTGACCTTGTTCGTGAAGACAGAGGCAAAAAAAGCATTAGCTTTTTCCACATCCTCTGCCACTAGGTTGCCTCTCTCATTCAGTAAGGGGCCCACACTTTCCTTGACTTCCTTCTTGTTGCTAACATACCTGAAGAAACCCTTCTTGTTACTCTTAACATCTCTTGCTAGCTTCAACTCCAGGTGTGATTTGGCCTTCCTGATTTCACTCCTGCATCCCCGAGCAATATTTTTATACTCTTCCCTGGTCATTTGTTCAATCTTCCACTTCTTGTAAGCTTCTTTTTTGTGTTCAAGATCAGCAAGGATTTCACTGTTAAGCCAAGCTGGTCGCCTGCCATATTTACTATTCTTTCTACACATCGGGATAGTTTGTCCCTGTAACCTCATTAAGGAATCTTTAAAATACAGGCAGCTCTCCTGGACTCCCTTGCCCCTTATGTTATATTCTCCCAGGGGATCCTGCCCATCATTTCCCTGAGGTGGTCAAAGTCTGCTTTTCTGAAGTCCAGGGTCCGTATTCTGCTGCTCTCCTTTCTTCCCTGTGTCAGGATCCTGAACTCGACCATCTCATGGTCACTGCCTCCCAGGTTCCCATCCACTTTATCTTCCCTACTAATTCTTCCCAGTTTGTGAGCAGCAGGTCAAGAAGAGCTCTGCCCCTAGTTGGTTCTTCCAGCACTTGCACCAGGAAATTGTCCCCTACCCTTTCCAAAAACTTCCTGGATTGTCTGTGCACCACTGTATTGCTCTCCCAGCAGATATCAGGGTGATTGAAGTCTCCCATGAGAACCAGGGCCTGCGATCTAGTAACTTCCGTGAGTTGCTGGAAAAAAGCTTCGTCCACCTCATCTCCCTGGTCTGGTGGTCTATAGCAGACTCCCACCACGACATCACCCTTGTTGCTCACACTTCTAAACTTAATCCAGAGACACTCAGGTTTTTCCGCAGTTTCATACTTGAGCTCTGAGCAGTCATACTGCTCTCTTACATACAGTGCCACTCCCCAACTTTTCTGCCCTGCCTGTCCTTCCTGAACAGCTTATATCCATCCATGACAGTACTCCAGTCATGTGAGTTATCCCGCCAAGTCTCTGTTATTCCAATCACATCATAATTCCTTGACTGTGCCAGGACTTCCAGTTCTCCCTGCTTGTTTCCCAGGCTTCTTTCATTTGTATATAGGCACTTGAGATAAGGGGGGGGTGGAGGGTGAGAAAACCTGGATTTGTGCTGGAAATGGCCCACCTGATGATCACTTTAGATAAGCTATTACCAGCAGGACAGTGGGGTGGGAGGAGGTATTTTTTCATATTCTCTGTGTATAAATAAAGTCTGCTGCAGTTTCCACGGCATGCATCCGATGAAGTGAGCTGTAGCTCACGAAAGCTCATGCTCAAATAAATTGGTTAGTCTCTAAGGTGCCACAAGTACTCCTTTTCTTTTTGAGATAACTCGGTGATCTTCCCTTTTTCTCAGCATGAGGCAGGACCTGCGTGCTCCTGCTCGTGATTCCTCTCGGTATCCCACTTACCTCAGGGCTTTGGTCTACTTCCCCCGGTGAACCTAGTTTAAAGCCCTCCTCACTAGGTTAGCCAGTCTGCTTGCGAAGATGCTCTTCCCTGTCTTCGTTAGGTGGAGCCCGTCTCTGGCTAGCAGTCCTCCTTCTTGGAACACCATCCCATGGTCAAAGAATCCAAAGCCTTCTCTCCGACACCACCTGCGTAGCCATTTGTTGACTTCCACGATTCGACAGTCTCTACCCAGGCCTTTTCCTTCCATGGGGAGGATGGACGAGAAGACCACTTGCGCCTCAAACTCCTTTATCCTTCTTCCCAGAGCCACGTAGTCTGCAGTGATCTGCTCAAGGTCATTCTTGGCAGTATCATTTGTGCCCACGTGGAGAAGCAGGAAGGGGTAGCAGCCCGAGGGCTTGATGAGTCTCGGCAGTCTCTCTGTCACATCGTGAATCCTAGCTCCTGGCAAGCAGCAGACTTCTCAGTTTTCCCGGTCAGGGTGGCAGATAGATGACTCAGTCGCCCTGAGGAGAGAGTCCCTGACTACCAACACCCACCTCTAAGCAAGTAGAGAATAGCTACAAACGGGGATTTTGCAGCTAACTGGCTGGCTGGGTGCCCACAAAAGGGAGCTCTCCCCCCTCTCATTTGTCTCACAGGGGCTGTGACAGTAAAGTAGTTCTAGTGCAGATGCCCCATTCCCAGGCACTAGCCAAGCAGCAGGGGAGCAGGTGGGGTCCCACATGGGGAGGACCCCCTCTCCTCCCAGTGGGCAGGGGTCTGTGCCTTGCGCTTGTTGTGTCTCCAATCTGATGTCTGTCTGCTCCCCTCCCCCAGGTCGGTGCTGCAGGTGCTGCACAAGGCATGCAATGAAGCTGTCCACAACAACCACTTCCCCGGGGGCAGCGCTCTGGGCTGGGCTGAGTGGTACCAGCGCACCATAGCCTCAGAGCAGAGCTGCATCAATGAGTGGCTGGCCATGTCCGACCTGGAGTCCGTGCGGCCCGACTCCCCTGCTCTCTTCTCTGACCAGTCAGTACCAGCGCTGTGGGCGGGGAGGGGTGGTATCGGCACAGGGTGGGAGGCCAGGGGGGCTCCCCCCACCAGCTTCATTCAGCGAGCCACAGATGTCCCCCTCTCCCTGGGGCAGTCCTCACCTTGGCAGCCAGCGGGGATCTGGACAAGGCAGGGCTCCACATAAGAGCCTCGAACGCTGGATGCTGATTGGCTGGAAAAGAGTTCTCACCCCCTTGCTGGAGCACCAGGTTTGAATCTTCCCTAGAGTGTGTGAATCGGTTGAATCTAAGCCAAACCCTAGTAGGCGGGTGGGGTCTGGGGGCAGAATCCGGGAGCCCTGTGGGCTTTGACACCCTACCTATTTCTGTGCCCCAGGCCAACAGAGCGTGAGCTTATGGAGCGGAAGATCCGGGCCAAACTGCGTGAGCTGATGGCCACGGCTGATCTGGAGAGCATCACCTCCAAGGAGGTGGGGTGCATGGGGAGGAGGGAGAGGTGGAGGAGTGGGTGGTGGAGGAAGGGGTTTGGGGTGGAAGATGGAGATGGGCATGCATTTTTGGGTAAAGATGGGCCTGGGAAGTGATTGGCTGCGGGAACGGGAAGGAAAGAGGGGCAGGATGTATGGGTTAGGGGGAAGTGGGAGTAACCAGCCAACCTTGCTTCCCGCCCTGGGGCCAGAGCGGGATCTTCCCTCTGATGCTCTGTTCCCCTTGCAGATCCGCACGGAGCTGGAGCGCCGCACTAGCTGCAGCCTGAAGGAGTACAAGGAGTTCATTGACAATGAGATGCTGCTCATCATGGCCCAGATGGATCGTCCCTCCAAGATCTTCGATCACCTGTACCTAGTGAGGAGCTGCCAGAGGCTGGGGAAAGCTCTGTCCTGGTCTCTTCCAGCAGGGGGCACTGCAGGGAGTGGAGCAGGAATGCAGGCTGTGGGGAGAGCTCCCACCTATTCCAGTTCTGGCCTCTCCCAGAAGGGGGCACTGTGGGAAGTGGGGCAGAAGCACTGGTTGTTAGGGGAGCTCCCAACTACTCCAGTTCCATCCTCTCCCAGCAGGAGGAGCTCTTGCAGTTACTCAGGGCTGGACGTAGCCCCCTGGGGGTTGGACTTTCCTTGAGAAAGCGCTAAGGGAGCGGCTGCAGTCGCTGCCCCGGATTTCCCCATTCGTCCATTCACCCTGCTGTCCCCCTCTCTGCCTGTCTCTAGGGCTCCGAGTGGAACGCAGCCAACTTGGAGGAGCTGCAGCGCAACAGGTGTGTGCTCCGGCCCTGGGGGAGGGTTGGGGGAAGATTCCTCACCTGGCCCGTGTTGACCCAGGGCATCTTTCCATTGCCCTGCAGTGGCCAGACAGTGTAGAGAGGTTAGTGAGTCTGCTGCTGCTCCTAGGGCAAGGTCTGTCCCCACAGCCATCCTGAAACACTGGAGCCCAGGTGCTGGGGGATGGGTGTCTTGGAGGGCCCCTGCCCCTGCCTGCCTATTGTTCTCCAGGATGCAAGGGGCTGTCTGAGCTGACTTTGAAACCTGCCTCCTGCACTGCCTCACTGCACTGCTGGTGCTCCTAGTGGGGGGGCAGGGCAGCTTGTCTCCAAGGCTGCCTGCTGGGATGGGCACTGGGAGTAGGGTGTTTCGGGGTGCGGTAGTACTGGGGAGCCCCCAGCACCTCCCTCACTCCTCCTCTGTGTCAGAATCAGCCACATCCTCAACGTGACCCGGGAAATCGATAACTTCTTCCCGGCACTTTTCACCTACCTGAATGTGCGGCTCTATGATGAAGAGGCTTCCCAGCTGCTGCCCTACTGGAAGGAGACATATCACTTCATCTCGGCTGTCCGGTAAGCGGGAGGCTTGCGGGGAGGAATCGCACATGTGCTGATAACCAGGCGAATCACCCCTCCCATCTCTGGGGAGCTGCTGCCTTGTCCGCTCCACGCACCCCGGCCTCTGTCACTGGAGCTAAATGAGATCCCCAAGATGGTAGTGGCAATTGGACCTTTGTCCTCTCTGTGCCTGCACTGTGGGCTGCAGCCTCTAGGTCAGGGGTGGGCAAACTTTTTGGCCTGAGGGCCACATCAGGTTTCTGAAATTGTATGGAAGGCCGGTTAGGGGAGGCTGTGCCTCCCCAAACAGCCAGGCATGGCCCAGCCCCCACGGGACTCCTGCCCCATCCAACTGCCCCTGTTCCCTGATGGTCCCCTGGACCCCTGCCCCATCCACCCCTCCTTCTCTCAGTCCCCTGACTGCCCCTGGACCCCCTGCTACCCCCCAGGACCCCTGCCCCATCCAACCACCTCTTCTCCCTGACCGCCCCTGGACCCCCCACCCCTAACAGCCACCCTCCACCCTATTCAACTGCCCCTCTCCTTCCTGAGTGCCCCCTCCCCGGGACCCCTGCCCTGCTCCCTGTCCCCTGACCACCCCCCCGGGACCCCTGCCCCCATTCAACCCCCCTGTTCCCCGCCCTCTGACTTTGCGGATGATACTAAACTGGGAGGAGTGGTAGATACGCTGGAGGGGAGGGATAGGATACAGAAGGACCTAGACAAATTGGAGGATTGGGCCAAAAGAAATCTGATGAGGTTCAATAAGGATAAGTGCAGGGTCCTGCACTTAGGACGGAAGAATCCAATGCACCGCTACAGACTAGGGGCCGATAGGCTAGGCAGCAGTTCTGCGGAAAAGGACCTAGGGGTGACAGTGGACGAGAAGCTGGATATGAGTCAGCAGTGTGCCCTTGTTGCCAAGAAGGCCAATGGCATTTTGGGATGTATAAGTAGGGGCATAGCGAGCAGATCGAGGGACGTGATCGTTCCCCTCTATTCGACATTGGTGAGGCCTCATCTGGAGTACTGTGTCCAGTTTTGGGCCCCACACTACATGAAGGATGTGGATAAATTGGAGAGAGTCCAGCGAAGGGCAACAAAAATGATTAGGGGACTGGAACACATGAGTTATGAGGAGAGGCTGAGGGAGCTGGGATTGTTTAGTCTGCAGAAGAGAAGAATGAGGGGGGATTTGATAGCTGCTTTCAACTACCTAAAAGGGGGTTCCAAAGAGGATGGCTCTAGACTGTTCTCAATGGTAGCAGATGACAGAACGAGGAGTAATAGTCTCAAGTTGCAGTGGGGGAGGTTTAGATTGGATATTAGGAAAAACTTTTTCACTATGAGGGTGGTGAAACACTGGAATGCGTTACCTAGGGAGATGGTAGAACCTCCTTCCTTAGAGGTTTTTAAGGTCAGGCTTGACAAAGCCCTGGCTGGGATGATTTAACTGGGAATTGGTCCTGCTTCGAGCAGGGGGTTGGACTAGATGACCTTCTGAGGTCCCTTCCAACCCTGATATTCTATGATTCTCCTGGGCCAGGAGCTCAGGAGCCGGGCAAGACGGTCCCGTGGACCGGATGTGGCTCGTGGGCCGTAGTTTGCCCACCTCTGCTCTAGGTGGCAACATAAACTGCCTCTTGCAGAGTCCATTACAAAAGGAGTGAGTGTGGGGGAGAGGTCCAAAGACATGCATGGGAACGATCATATGTAACTTGGGTCACGTGTGGGCACTGGAAAAGGAAGTGTGGAGGGCATCTCTGAGATAATCATCATAGCTTATCATTCCAAAACAGCAACCATGACCTGGTGGTGTCTCTAATCTTAAACAGCTCCTCAGGAGGACAGATGTTGACGGGGGAAGCATTCAGATGTTTGCCTAGGCTCTTCACATTCACATCTGGGGCTGTTCCTCAGCTTCCACTTGATCGTATTGTCACCTGTCTCTGCCACCCCAGCTCTCACTCGATTTAGAGTACATCTGTGTGTGACAGAGCAGGAATTTTCTGTAGTATTTTTACGAGCCCTGTGTGTACCTCAGTTTCCCCTATACCTTGCATGGCGACCTGGTGTGGGGAGAAAAGTTTGCTCTCAGTGAAGGCTGAGACATGGTGCGTGTGTGTGTGTGTGTTCGTTCATATGGCCTAGCTGACAGAGCGGACTGAATGGGTTGTTAAAAAAGGGGGGGGGGTAGCTCAGTGGTTTGAGCATTGGCCTGCTAAACCCAGATTTGTGAGTTCAATCCTTGAGGGGGCCATTTAGGGATCTGGGGCAAAAATTGGGGATTGGTCCTGCTTTGAGCAGGGGGTTGGACTAGATGACCTCCTGAGGTCCCTTCCAACCCTCCTATTCTAATACTAGCAGAGGCCAACTCATATCAATGGAACATCTGAGAAGACAATGGAAAGCCCACTCACCAGGACATTGACACCTAGCAACCAATGACCCCAGAGGGCTGGGGATTTCCCTGCCTCTCAGGAGGGAAGCTGAGCAGAGAGCCCCAGAGGTTCAGGCTCAGGTGGCAGGGAGGCCATATGGCCTGCCCTGTGAATCATAGAATATCAGGGTTGGAAGGGACCTCAGGAGGTCCTCTAGTCCAACCCCCTGTTCAAAACAGGACCAATCCGCAATTTTTGCCCCAGATCCCTAAATGGCCCCTCAAGAATTGAACTCATAACCCTGGGTTTAGCAGGCCAATGCTCAAACCACTGAGCTATCCCTTCCCCCAGAAGGAGACTGCTTCAGTGTCTGGCACCACAAAGGGGGTCCCCCAAGAGATTGTTCAAATTTGGGGGTGTTGCACTGCCCTTGGGGATCCGCAACGCAGGGTTTTCGTTCAAGGTCGTGCCTGGAGGGAGTGGTTGTGAAGGAATTTGGTTCTCCAAGTTCTTCTGCCTCTTTATTACTCTGGAGCTTGCCACAGAGGTATTTGGGGTAAAGGGTTTTCAGAGACAAAGCTCTTTCGGGACTTCAGCCTCATCGATGAAGAGAACTGGATAAATTCAAACTTTAAAAGAAAATTGGATAAATTCATGAAGGTTAAGCTATTAACCAGGATGGGTAAGGAATGGTGTCCCTAGCCTCTGTTTGTCAGAGGGTGGAGATGGATGGCAGGAGAGAGATCACTTGATCATTACCTGTTAGGTTCACTCCCTCTGGGGCACCTGGCATTGGCAATGTTGGTAGACAGGATCCTGGGCTGGATGGACCTTTGGTCTGACCCATATGGCCGTTCTTATGATGGTGGAATGTGTCCGTGCAGTGGGTATCTGGGATCATACACCTGTTTTGGTCTCTCCTTTCTACCTCACTGACGATGGTGTAGTCCCTGCAAGGCAGTATAGCTACAGTTTAAAAGTGCCTGTGATGATTCTGCGGGATTGATTGAGTTTCTGTAACAATTTTGTGTGCATAGCTCATGCTGGACCATATGGAGCACAGCACTCTGGAGCTAGTACCACAGGGCAAGACTGGTCAGTTGGTGTGCTTTGGGGTGAGCTCCCCTTTTATGTGGGCCAGTTTTTGGAGTACGCAATTCCTGGAGTTTCACTTTCTTTTTCAGTTTCTTGATGTGCTCTTTGAGTGCCACCGTTCTATCTGAGGGAAGGGAACAGAAGGAGACTCCACTGATTGGAAGGCATGAGATGCACTGTCCTAGGGTTGGGGGTTCAACGACCACCACTCCCAAGAGGCGGAGGCGGGTGGTGGTGGTCGGGGACTCTCTCATCAGGGGGACTGAGTCATCTATCTGCCGCCCCGACCGGGAAAACCGAGAAGTCTGCTGCTTGCCAGGAGCTAGGATTCACGATGTGACGGAGAGACTGCCGAGACTCATCAAGCCCTCTGATTGCTACCCCTTCCTGCTTCTCCACGTGGGCACCAATGATACTGCCAAGAATGACCTTAAGTGGATCACTGCAGACTACGTGGCTCTGGGAAGAAGGATAAAGGAGTTTGAGGCGCAAGTGGTCTTCTCGTCCATCCTCCCCGTGGAAGGAAAAGGCCTGGGTAGAGACTGTCAAATCGTGGAAGTCAACAAATGGCTACGCAGGTGGTGTCGGACAGAAGGCTTTGGATTCTTTGACCATGGGATGGTGTTCCAAGAAGGAGGAGTGCTGGGCAGAGACGGGCTCCACCTAACGAAGAGAGGGAAGAGCAGCTTCGCAAGCAGGCTGGCTAACCTAGTGAGGAGGGCTTTAAACTAGGTTCACTGGGGGAAGGAGACCAAAGCCCTGAGGTAAGTGGAGAAGCGGGATACTGGGAGGAAGCACGAGCAGGAGTGCGTGAGAGGGGAGGGCTTCTGCCTCATACTGAGAAAAAGGGACAATCAGCGGGTTATCTCAAGTGCCTATACACAAATGCAAGAAGCCTGGGAAACAAGCAGGGAGAACTGGAAGTCCTGGCACAGTCAAGGAATTATGATGTGATTGGAATAACAAGAGACTTGGTGGGATAACTCACATAACTGGAGCACTGTCATGGATGGATATAAACTGTTCAGGAAGGAGAGGCAGGGCAGAAAAGGTGGGGGAGTGGCACTGTATGTAAGGGAGCAGTATGACTGCTCAGAGCTCCGCTATGAAACCGCGGAAAAACCTGAGTGTCTCTGGATTAAGTTTAGAAGTGTGAGCAACAAGGGTGATGTCGTGGTGGGAGTCTGGATCAGGGGGATGAGGTGGACAAGGCTTTCTTCTGGCAACTCTCAGAAGTTACTAGATCGCAGGCCCTGGTTCTCATGGGAGACTTCAATCACCCTGATATCTGCTGGGAGAGCAATACAGTGGTGCACAGACAATCCAGGAAGTTTTTGGAAAGGGTAGGGGACAATTTCCTGGTGCAAGTGCTGGAAGAACCAACTAGGGGCAGAGCTCTTCTTGACCTGCTGCTCACAAACTGGGAAGAATTAGTAGGGAAGATAAAGTGGATGGGAACCTGGGAGGCAGTGACCATGAGATGGTCGAGTTCAGGATCCTGACACAGGGAAGAAAGGAGAGCAGCAGAATACGGACCCTGGACTTCAGAAAAGCAGACTTTGACTCCCTCAGGGAACTGATGGGCAGGATCCCCTGGGAGAATAACATGAGGGGGAAAGTAGTCCAGCAGAGCTGGCTGTATTTTAAAGAATCCTTACTGAGGTTACAGTGACAAACCATCCACATGTGTAGAAAGAATAGTAAATATGGCAAGCGACCAGCTTGCTGATCTTAAACACAAAACACAAAAAAGAAGCTTACAAGAAGTGGAAGATTGGACAAATGACCAGGGAGGAGTATAAAAATATTGTTTGGGAATGCAGGAGTGAAATCAGGAAGACCAAATCACACCTGGAGTTGCAGCTAGCAAGAGATGTTAAGAGTAACACGAAGGGTTTCTTCAGGTATGTCAGCAACAAGAAGAAAGTCAAGGAAAATGTGGGCCCCTTACTGAATGAGGGAGGCAACCTAGTGGTAGAGGATATGGAAAAAGCTAATGTACTCAATACTTTCTTTGCCTCTGTCTTCATGAACGAGGTCAGCTCTCAGACTACTGCACTGGGCAGCACAGTATGGGGAGGAGGTGATCAGCCCTCTGTGGAGAAAGAAGTGGTTCGGCACTATTTAGAAAAGCTGGACGACAACAAGTCCATGGGGCCAGATGCGCTGCATCCAAGAGTGCTAAAGGAGTTGGCGGATGTGATTGCGGAGCCATTGGCCAAAATCTTCGAAAACTCAGGGCGATCGTGGGAAGTCCCGGACGACTGGAAAAAGGCTAATGTAGTGCCCATCTTTAAAAAAGGGAAGGAGGAGGTTCCTGGGAACTACAGCCAGTCAGCCTCACCTCAGTCCCTGGAAAAATCATGGAGCAGGTCCTCAAGGAATCAATTCTGAAGGACTTAGAGGAGAGGAAAGTGATCAGGAACAGTCAGCATGGATTCACCAAGGGCAAGTCATGCCTGACTAATGTAATTGCCTTCTATGACAAGATAACCGGCTCTGTGGATGAGGGGAAAGCAGTGGACGTGTTGTTCCTTGACTTTAGCAAAGCTTTTGACACTGTCTCCCACAGTATTCTTGCCAGCAAGTTAAAGAAGTATGGATTGGATGAATGGACTACAAGATGGATAGAAAGTTGTCTAGATTGTCGGGCTCAACGGATAGTGATCAATGGCTCCATGTCTAGTTGGCAGCCAGTATCAAGTGGAGTGCCCCAAGGGTCAGTCCTGGGGCCGGTTTTGTTCAATATCTACATAAATGATCTGGAGGATGGTGTGGATTGCACCCTCAGCAAGTTTGCAGGTGACACTAAACTGGGAGGAGAGGTAGATACGCTGGAGGGTAGGGATAGGATACAGAGGGCCCTAGACAAATTAGAGGATTGGGCCAAAAGAAATCTGATAAGGTTCAACAAGGACAAGTGCAGAGTCCTGCACTTAGGACGGAAGGATCCCATGCACCACTACAGACTAGGGACTGAATGGCTAGGCAGCAGTTCTACAGAAAAGGACCTAGGGGTTACAGTGGACGAGAAGCTGGATATGAGTCAACAGTGTGCTGTTGTTGCCAAGAAGGCCAATGGAATTTTGGGATGTATAAGTAGGGGCATTGCCAGCAGATCGAGGGATGTGATCGTTCCCCTCTATTCGCCATTGGTGAGGCCTCATCTGGAGTACTGTGTCCAGTTTTGGGCCCCACAGTACAAGAAGGATGTGGAAAAATTGGAAAGAGTCCAGCAGAGGGCAACAAGAATGATTAGGGGACTGGAACACATGACTTATGAGGAGAGGCTGAGGGAACTGGGATTGTTTAGTCTGCAGAAGAGAAGAATGAGGGGGGATTTGATAGCTGCTTTCAACTACCTGAAAGGGGGTTCCAAAGAGGATGGATTTAGGCTGTTCTCAGTGGTAGCAGATGACAGAACAAGGAGTAATGGTCTCAAGTTGCAGTGGGGGAGGTTTAGGTTGGATATTAGGAAAAACTTTTTCACTATGAGGGTGGTGAAACACTGGAATGCGTTACCTAGGGAGGTGGTGGAATCTCCTTCCTTAGAAGTTTTAAGGTCAGGCTTGACAAAGCCCTGGCTGGGATGATTTAGTTGGGGATTGGTCCTGCTTTGAGCAGGGGGTTGGACTAGATGACCGCCTGAGGTCCCTTCCAACCCTGATATTCTATGATTCTAATGTGACCCTTAAGTACACTGGATATTCATAGAGCTCAAGGATTGTACCAGCCCACGATAGTTTTGCTTGGCCTGATGGTGTTTCAGGTAGAAGGCATAAGCTGGTGTCTTGGTAGGGCTGGCATTCAGGATCCATGTGTGATAGTACACTCAGGAAGCCAGTTAGAATGTCCTCCAATCTTTCCGACTGGGTAGTGATGCAAAGATCATCTGCCTAAATAAATCTTCACACATCGGGAATTCCAGCTGGTCATTTGTGTAGACATAAACCAGAAAGGGTGACGCCACGGAACCTTGGGGCAAGCCATTCCATTGAGAATGACATTGACTTTTCTGGCCATCCATCACAACAAAAAAAGTCACTTTTTGAGCAGGGAGGTGACTTGGGCCACCTTGCTACTTCAGTAGAAGCACACAACAGTTAACAGGGTTATAAGTAACTGACAGGTCAACAGCACAACTTCTCTTAATTTTACAGGCTTTGAAGACATTTTCGATGTATTGAGTTAGGTTTACAACTTGGCCACAGGCAGGAAGGTCCTGGGCATGGTCATCAGTCAACTGGCCTTCTACTGCTGGTGCTATTCCATCTGCTATTGTCTGTTCATATAGCTTGTAGGGCAGGGGTGGGCAAACTTTTTGGCCCAAGGGCCACATCTGGGAATAGAAATTGTATGGCGGGCCATGAATGCTCACAAAATTGGGGTTGTGTTGCGGGAGGGAGTGAGGGCTCAGGTTGGGGGTGTGGGCTTTGGGATGGGGCCAGAAATGAGGAGTTCAGGTTGTGGGAGGGGGCTCTGGGCTGGGGTGGGGCAGTGGGGTGCCGGGGTGGGTGAGGACTCTGGGGGTGTGGGCTCTGGGGTAGGGCTGAGGATGAAGAGTTTGGGGTGCAGGAGGGTGCTGTAGGCTGGGATCAAGGGGTTTGGAGGGGGATCAGGGCTGGGGTGGGGGATTGGAGTCCCGGGGGGGGGTGAGGACTCCGGTTGGGGGTGTGGGCTCTGGGGTGGGGCTGAGGATGAAGGGTTTGGGGTGCAGGAGGGTGCTCTGGGCTGGGATCAAGGGTTTCAGAGGGTGGGAGAGGGATCAGGGCTGGGGCAAGGGGTTGGGGCAAGGGGTTGGGGCATGGGGAGAGGCTCAGGGGGGCAGGCTCCATGCGGCTTCCAGAAGGAGCAGCATGTCTCATCTCTGGCTCCCATGGGGAGGTGCAGCCAGGCGGCTTTTGCACGCTGCCCCGTCCAAAGGCGCTGCCCCTGCAGCTTCCATTGGCGCGCCGGAGGGGGCCATTGGAGCTGGAGCGTAGGAGCCGGAGCGGGGCCATGCTGCTGCTTCCAAGAGCTGCATGGAGTGGCCCCCGATCCTGCTTCCCGGCCAGAGTGGGGCAAGCCCCAGACCCTGCTTCCCAGCAGGAGCGCAATGGCCAACTTAAAACTGCTGGCGGGCTGTAGTTTGCCCACCCCTGTTGTAGGGTAAGCAGAATAAGGCTCTTGAGTGGTAATGTTACAGAGTTTAGGGTCTTTGTGGCTTGAGTAGTGCGACAGCTTTGGCCTGTCTTCACAGCGTGGGTACCTCCATGCAGGAATCAAAGAAGTCAAACAGCCACTTCTGTTCTCCCACCCTGAAGCAAGGGTACCAGAAAACGGGGGAGCAGGGGCCATGGCCCCATCACATTTTACCGGCTGTAAGGGTGAGTGATGGGGGCGGGGTCTTGGGGGGAAGAGGTGGCACGAGGGCAGAGGCTCAGGAAGAAGGGGTAGTGTGGTGGGAAAGGGTTAAGAGTACATTTGATCTCCCAGAATCCAGCTGTCTCTCCATGTTCCAGCGTTTTTGTGGCTATGTCAGCTCCTGGTGTTGGAGCTGATCATTGTGGACTTTGCTGTCTCCTGCTTGACTTGTTCCATTCAGCACACAGCTGCGTGGGCGGGTTTACGGGTTGTGATGCTTCATGATATGACTGCAGCGGTGCACTTTGGTTGTAGTCCATAGGGGTCAGCTCGCGAATGGTGGCCTGTGCTTTTTTGCTTTCATGGCACAAGTTTGTTGCTAGAGGGATCCAGGTCAAACAGGTCTGAATATCTCCTTGAATTGCTGGTTTGTCTGTTCTGAAGCCCCAGTACAGATAGTGTCCGAAGTCCCTGGGACGCTTCCTGGCGGTACCCAGGATTGTGCAGCACCTAAACTACCACCTGCCCTTAGCATGAGAGAGCCTGGTCTGTGCCTGCCAGAAATCAGCTCCGTGACTCCACCAGCAATACAATCGCCCCACTCTCAGCCTGCACAGACACCGCTGTCCCTCTGCAGATGAGCAACAGGCACGCTTCAACCCCCAAGCATCCCCCTGGAGCATCCAGCCCCTGCTCCACTGGACACTCGCAGTATGTACCGATCCGTCGTTCGTTTGGGACCGTGCCCCGCAGCTTCCCACGTACATCGCAGCTCACTGCACTGCGATACATTTATAGGGAAAACAAGGTGAGGCAAAATACCTTGTTCGCTTCAGCAGGCTCAGTCCTTTTTAGCCTTGGACACTCAGGTCTCGGACAAGGTGAATCCTTACAGGTGGCACAGGGTCCTGCTACTCGTCTCCTCAGTCAGTCCCTTGTGCTGGTTTTCCTTCCCTTCTGGGGAGCGAGTGCAACCTCCCTACTGGGAAGGTCTGGTGTCTTGCTGCAAACAGCCTGCTGGCAGCTTCCCTGCTCCTCTCACTCCCTCACTCTCCCCCTCCTACCACCCAGGGGAGGGTTTAAAAAGGTCCCAAGTAGTTGGAGTCCGCTGACCCTAATTGGTTCCCTAGCAGCCCCTTTTCCAGCTGAACCTTATTGCCCCCTGGTTCTCTCTCCTCAGTGGATAGGGAGGGGCCTTTTAATCTCTTGGGACTAATTACTACCCCCCTTTTGTAGCTGTTTGTCCTGGGTTTACCATATATTCCCCCCCCCCCCCGCTCAACACTACGGGTTTGGGCTGGCAAACAGGGCACTCTCGACAGGCCATCCACATTGTCATGTTGGATTCCAGACCTATGTTGTACTCTGAAGTGGAAGGGTTGAAGCAACAGGAACCATCTCGTCACTCTCGCATTTTTGTCTTTATTTTGGTGCATCCACTGCAGAGGAGCATGGTCCGTGACAAGGGTAAAGCTCCGTCCCAGTAAATAGTAGCAGAGGCTTTCTACAGCCCATTTTACTGCCAGGCATTCTTTTTCGACAACGGCGTATTTCCGTTCCCTAAGCAGGAGCTTCCTACTAAGGAAGAGGATGGGGTGTTCATCATCCCCGACCATTTGTGAAAGTACTGCCCTCAACTCTACATCAGAGGCCTCGGTTTGTAGGATAAACTCCTTCCCCCAGTCTGGGGCCACGAGTACGGGGTCAGTGCAGAGGGCCGTCCGTAGATCTGAAAAAGCGTCTTCAGCTGCGGTCGTCCATCTTACTATGTCTGGGCCCCGAGCTTTCGTTAGGTCCATTAATGGGCATGCCCTGGTGGCAAAGTGGGGAATGAACCATCTAGAGTACCCCACTAGTCCCAGAAATGCTCTGACCTGGTTTTTTCGGAGTGGTTGGGGCCACTTCTGTATAGCTTCTAACTTGTTGAGTTGGGGCCTCATCCACACCCCTCCCCACTATATACCTGAAGTATTTGGCTTCATCTAGCCTGAGTGAACATTTGGAGGGGTTTGCCGTCAGCCCCGCCTTCCTCAGGGTATCCAGCACTGCCTCCACCTTCTCCAAGTGTGTCTCCCAGTTGGTGCTATATATGATAACGTTGTCGGTTAGCTCATCTATCTAGGGTATAGGGTACGCATCAAACTGGGATACCTCCTTCAGCTTTCGGAAGTCGTTGCAGAACCTCACGCTGCCATCCGGCTTAGGCACTGAAACCACTGGGCTTGACCATTGGCTATGAGAGTCTTCAATGACTCCGAAGGCCAGCATTTTCCTGACCACTGTCCTGATCTCCTCGCTTTTGGCCTCTGGGATCCGGTATGGCTTGACGTTCACCTTCACTCCAGGCTCTGTGAGGATGTGATGGTGAACCTCAGTAGTCCTGCCTGGCTTTTCTGAGAACACATCCTGGTTGCGTTTAATCAGGCTGATCACTTCAGTTCGTTGCTCCGGAGTCAACTCCGGGGATATTCGCACTTGGTCGGGCTGGTCGCTTTTAGGGGATGGTGCCCCTAGCACAACCACATGCGCTTCTCTATCCTGCCATGGCTTCAGCAGGTTTATATGGTAGATCTGCTCCAGCTTCCGGCAACCCAGCTGTCAGACCTTATAGTCAACTTCTCCTATGGCTTCTATTATCTCATATGGCCCCTGCCACCTGGCCAGGAGCTTGCTCTCTGCCGTGGGTATGAGCACCATTACCCGGTCTTCCACCTGGAACTTCCGGGTCATTGCTTGGCGATTGTAGTATGTCCATTGGGCCCCTTGAGCCTTCTCCAGGTCTTCGCACACAAGGGGGGCGACTTTGGCTATTAACACATGTTCAACGATGTTTCTCCCGGGGTTCGGCTGTTCTTCCCAGCCCTCTTTGGCCATGTCCAATATGCCCCTGGGGTGGCGACCATATAACAGCTCGAATGGGAAGAATCCAGTGGAAGCTTGGGGAACCTCCCATACAGCAAACAGCAAGTAAGGTAGCAGGGCGTCCCAGTTTTTCCCATCGTGACTAACCACTTTCTGTAGCATGTTCTTCAGTGTTCTATTGAAGAGTTCAACAAGACCATCGGTCTGGGGATGATAGACTGACGTCCTGAGGGTCCATATATGGAGTATTGTACATAGGTCCTTCATTAACTTAGACATGAAGGGGGTCCCTTGGTCCATCAGGATCTCTTTAGGTATCCCTACTCTGGAAAAAATCCGGACTAATTCTTTGGCTATGGTCTTGGACATGGTGTTCCGTAGGGGTACGGCCTCAGGATATCGGGTGGCATAATCTAGTACTACCAGAATGTACTGATGACCCCGGGCTGACTTCTCCAGTGGCCCTACTAGATCCATAGCTATTTGCTTGAATGGGATTTCAATAATTGGTAGAGGTACCAAAGGGGCCCTTAGGTGTGGTCGGGGCTCATGTAACTGACATTCCAGACAGGAGGTACAATATTGCCGGACCGCCGCATAGATGCCAGGCCAAAAAAACCTCTGCAGAATCTGATCAAGGGTCTTATCTACCCCTAGATGGCCCCTGAACAGATGGCTGTGGGCCAGATCCATCATGCCCCTCTGATGCTTCTGTGGGACCAAGAGTTGTTCTATGACTTGCTCTTGGACCTGGACTACTCTGTGTAGCAGATCACCCTTAATCACATAATATGGCCCTGGGCCCTTGACTCTCCCCTCGACAGGGACCCCATTTACCTCAACTACTTCTTTATGAATATTGCTTTATATTGGATCATTGGCCTGATCCTGACCAAAATTCCCGAGTGAGGTCCCCATTTGTCCAAACTCAGGGGGATCTACCTCTGTCTTCCCCTCGGGGAAAACCCCCAGGGAACTAGGTCCAGCTATTAGTTCGTTGACCTCCTGCCCTGCCCCGCTGTCCGTTGAGCCACCTCTTTCCTCTACAAGCATAGATTTCTGGTACTGGGTCAAGATCCTCGTTCCCCTCCTTTTATCTGCCTCCATTCCCTCTGAGTCTTCTGGGGCTTTCCCAGTGGGGAGAACAAATCCTGGCCAAATTCGTGGAAGGCTCGGGGGGCGTTATCTATCTGGGCCACCTCCTGGGTCCCGGGTTCATTATTTTCTTCCACCTTCTCCCCAGGGAGTAGGCTATCAAATCCCAGGAAGTCTCATCCAATAAGGACTGGGTAGGGGAGTTTCGGAACTGCTCCCACTGTCACCTTAGTGGGGTTTCCGAGAACTTCTACTTTTACGGGGATGGTTGGGTAGTAACTGACATCCCCATGCACACAGGATATTCCTGAGCGTTTGGCCCGGGATAGTTGGTCCTGCCCAACCAGCTTTCCTGAGATCAGCATGATTGCACTTCCCAAGTCTTCTAACGCGATGGTCTCTATACCATTCATCTTAACGGGTCTAGTGTATCTATGAGGGACCATCACAACACCTACTAGACTTATTAGATCACATGGTCCCCCTCTATCTCCCAGTTCGTATTTCATGGGCTCTTCTAGATTTGAGCATTGGGCAAAGATGTGCCCCAATTTGCCACATGCATAACATCGGTACTCTGCTCAGGGCAGCCCCCGATTTTTCGGGCTGCTGAGCTTTATCCATAGCTGTTTCTGTGGTCGTGTCGAAATAGGCCTTCTGGGGCTTCCCACACAGAAATGGAGCCAGGATACCTGCCCACAGTGCCATCCTCCCGACTATCGTCCTCCGTTGTCATCTTCTGTAAATAGTTGCTTGTCCGCAGCGGCTGGATCCCCTGGGGCCCATGCGTCAGCATGGTCAGGGCTTTTAACTGGTTCATTACTTCATTCAGGGTGGCTCGATCTTGAGCTGCCTGGTTCATCAGTAATTGGTTCGTCTCCTGTCCTGACTCTTGCTGGGCAGCCATCTGCACCCTGGTAGCCTCTTGTTGGGCCGCAGTGGCCTGTACCAACGCCTTCACTACATCCTCCATTTTGTGATTTACCCTGCCCTGAGATGGCTTGCCACAGAGCCTTACTCACTCACCACATCCCACTTCTGACACCATGTGTGGCAAAATACCTTGTTCGCCTCAGTAGGCTCAGTCCTTTTTAGCCTTGGAGACTCAGGTTTGGGGCAAGGCGAATCCTTACAGGTGGCACAGGGTCCTGCTACTCCTTTCCTCAGTCAGTCCCTTGTGCTTGTTTTCCTTCCCTTCTGGGGAGCGAGTGCAGCCTGCCTACTGGGAAAGTTTGGTGTCTTGCTGCAAACAGCCTGCTGGCAGCTTCCCTGCTCCTCTCACTCCCTCACTGTTCCCCTCCTTCCACCAGGAGAGGGTTTAAAAAGGTCCCAAGTAGTTGGAGCCAGCTGAACCTAATTGGTTCCCTAGCAACCCCTTTTCCAGCTGAACCTTATTGCCCAGTGGTTATCTCTCCTCAGTGGATAGGGAGGGGCCTTTTAATTCCCTGGGACTAATTACTAGTCCCCTTTTTTAGCTGTTTGTCCTGGGTTTACCACAAAGGATAAGGTTATTCATCAAAGAACGGAGATTGAAATAACAGCAAGTAGTTTAGAAGCACTGGAAGCAGCTGGTTACCTCTAAAACAAAATCATAACCTGCCTTCTAGAGCTTAGAAGCTGTCCTGTCTCATACAGGCTTAGCTTACCCAGAGTCATTTTCCCAGCTATTAACCAGGCCAGCTGTTGCCCTCCGTAAGACAAGCCACCCACAGCTTGTCCCCTAGGTGAAGGAATATAGATGTCTTTCTGCATTCTCCCCATATACCAGACTAATTCTTTGATCTTAGTCAGAACCTGGCCGCCTCCCTGCTGGGTGTTCCTTCCTGTGACATTGTGAGAGTTTGTTGCCCTCACGGTCTTGATTAGCTGGTGGCTTCGTACGCAGATTGATTTATATTGTAAGCCACGCACAACACCATGGTCAGTCAGGGAGAGAGAAGCGCCTCCATCTTCCTGAACAGAACCTGTTCCTTCCCTTCATAACTTACATACCTGACAGAACAAGGAGCACTGGTCTCAGGTTGCAGTGGGGGGAGATCTAGGTTGGATATTAGGAAAAACATTTCACTAGGAGGGTGGTGAAGCACTGAATGGGTTGCCTAGGGAGGTGGTGGAATCTCATTCCTGTGAGGTTTTTAAGGCCCAGCTTGACAAAGCCCTGGCTGGGATGATTTAGTTGCGGTTAGTTCTGCTTTGAGCAGAGGGGTGGACTAGATGACCTTCTGAAGTCTCTTCCAACCCTAATCTTCTATGATTCTACCTTAAGAATGCAGTGTCCTGTAGATACATTCACATGTCTCACCATGATTAGGGCAACTGGAACATTACTGGCTGTTGGCAGAGGCCTCACGTGCCTCCCTTCGGTGCACTATTATGTAGACGTTAGACCCAAGGGAATCCCTGTAAAAACCCTGTGCCCCCTTATGCCCTCTGCCAGTTGGCACCAAAGGGTCTCCATGTAGCAGTCCCCAGGGTTGTGCTCTGGGGCAGTCGTCAACACTGGGAGACAAATTCTCCCCAGCGCTCACACATTGGAGTGATACTACTAATGGACTTACCCACTTCCAAGTTAAAGCAGCTGTTCTGTAGGTGAATCTCAGCCAGTACTTAGCTTGCACCACAGCCTCTGTTGTCACTTGCGCGGCCTGTGCTGCAATCTTGGGCTTGCTGCTGTGAGTTCCCTTCAGGAGTTGTCTGCAGACAACTGGGGAAGGGGAGGTGAAGAAAGTGCATTGAGCCCCTTGCGCCTGCCTCACCAGCCCATATCCTGCAACAGGGCCCAGAACTCGCGGGTGTTGGTGCACTGCAAGATGGGTGTAAGCCGCTCAGCCTCCACGGTGATCGCCTACGCCATGAAGGAGTACGGCTGGTCGCTGGAGCGGGCCTACCGGCATGTTCAGGACCAGCGCCCCATCGTGCACCCCAACCCCAGCTTCATGAGGCAGCTGGAGTTCTACCAGGGCATCCTGGATGCCAGGTAACTGCAAGGAGGGGGAGAAGCCTTGCCCCCTAGCAGGGGTTCTGTGACATCAGGGAGGGGGAGGAGACTGCCCAGCCCTGCCTTCCCCAGCAGGGGGCACTGTGACAT
The DNA here is from genome assembly GCF_965140285.1 of Lepidochelys kempii. Classification (NCBI taxonomy): domain Eukaryota; kingdom Metazoa; phylum Chordata; order Testudines; family Cheloniidae; genus Lepidochelys; species Lepidochelys kempii. The sequence continues at coordinate 14,457,013 of NC_136385.1, forward strand.
CCAGGTGGGGAGGAGCCTACACTGCCCAGTCTCGCCTTCCCCAGCAGGGGTTGCTGTGACAACCGCAGTGCCTCGTGTTCAGCTCAGTGTGTCTCTGCACAGCCGACACAGCAGCCTGTGGGAGCAGAAGGCAGGAGATAGCCAGTGGGAGGACACGGTGAATGGGAGTGACACTGGCAGCGACCAATCGGAGAGTGAGGGGAGCCTGTGCCGGGAGATGCTGAGTTTGGAGGAGGAGCCAGGGCAGCAGGAGGAGGAGCCAGTCACGACACCCCAGTATTATTTCCGGCCCCTGCGGGAGCCACCAGAGGAGCCAGCCCAGACCCAGGCCCCAGCAGGGGGCAAGGGGCCCTGGACCATGGTGCAGGAGGCAGAGGAGCCAGGGGGCTCAGACGACTCAGGGGCTGAGGAGGTCCGGGGGCACCTGGCCGTGCTGCAGGTGCCAGAGGTACCCAGGGCACCGCGTGACCGGCGCATCAACCTCTATGCAGTGATGAGGAGCATCAGTGAGATGGACAGCCCTGATGCCCCCACCCCGCTGGGGGGTGCTGCAGAGGGGGAGGTAAGTGGCACAGCCAGCAGGCATCATGGGGGAGGGAGGAAGCCCCAGGTGGTGAGATCCAGGGCTGTGGGAAGGTGACATGCAGCTGGAGGTGGGGCAGGAGAGGAGGATTGGGGCCCAGCAGAGAGAGCGCCTGGGTCTATCAGTGACCCGGGCATACCTGTTCTCTGATCGCTACCTCTCCTCTTTCCTGCAGGTGTTTGCTGCCTCAGGGCATGAGTCCCCTGTGGAGTGCCCCCACCCAGAACCTGCAGCCCCACCATCACCGCCACAGGACCAGGAGGAGCCGGGGGCATCAGCGCCAGGTTCCAAGGCCAAGCAGCACCCACCGCAGGCCCCAACAGACAAGACAGGCAAGCGACGGGGCCGACAGCGCAGCCGGCAGGTCCCTCGGAGCCATACCCAGGCGTGCAAGCAGATCTCCTACCACCCGGTGCCGGGCAAGGTGCACAAAGCCTTGAAGCACGTGGAGGGCCCCAGCCCCAGAGCCACAGCCCCACACCGGGCTCGTGTCATGGAGCACCGCTACTCCGTGGCCCAGCTCATGGATGCTGCCCTGGTACTCAGCCGCACCAGAGAGTTTGAGGAGCGGCTGGAGGCTGCTGGCCGGGAAAGACCCACAAGGGAGGATCCTGCTAGGCCCCTGGCCCCATCACAGGAGCCCCAGCCTGGAGGAGGCGCTCTCCCCCCATCACGACCCAGAAAGATGGTGCGGCAAGCCAACGTGGACCTAGAGCCTGGCTCGGGGTGAGGCTCCACCCCCTTAGCCCCGCCTCTGGCTGTGGCTCTGCCCCCATATCCCAGGGTACTGCCATGGATGGTATTGGGGCCTAGCAGCTGCCCTGTGCTGTTTGGGGGCAGGGCATTTGATACCGGGGACCTCAGTGCAGATCACCCTTGGGGGGCAGGGCCTGAGTGCTGCGGCCAATGGAAGAGAGGGACTCTATGGTGAGGACAGCCCCTCCCCCAAATATGCATCGCTCCCATCCCCCCGCAGATCTGGAGGAAGGATGGAACATTCCCCTGTGGGGATTGCTCTGTCCGCCACTCATGCTGCACAGCCCCATGCTGCCCTGAGGCTCCTGCCCTGCAGTTGAGCAGGTATTACTGGGGGAGGATGGGGGTCATGATGCCCTGTGTTGTCCCTCCCCACTAGCCCTTTGCTTTTGTGCCATTGAGCACTGCTTTGGTCAGTTGGGTCAAAGGGTGCCAACCCCGTTACTGTGCCTGAGGAGAGAGGGGGTGAACCCCTCCTCCCTTTCCCAGCTCTACACACATGGACACCATACCATTTCGCTCTGTGCCAGCCTCACTCCGTCTGTGAATAAAGAGTTAATTCACTTTGCAGTTGGCTCTGGACTCCTCCCTTCCCTTCCCACGGGGGAAATCTGTTATAGAATGTCCAGGGAGATTGAAGTGTTCTCCTACTGGCTTTTGTATGTTACCGTTCCTGATGTCCGATTTGTGTCCATTTATTCTTTTACATAGGGGCTGTCTGGTTTGGCTAATGTACATGGCAGAGGGGCATTGCTGGCACATGATAGCATACATAACATTAGTAGATGTGCAGGTGAATGAGCCTCTGATGGTGTGGCTGATATAATTGGGTCCTCTGATGGTGTCGCTTGAGTAGATATGGGGACAGTAGGCAACGAGGTTTACTACAGGGATTGGTTCCTGAGTTAGTGTTTCTGTGGTGTGTAGATTTAAAAGTAGCTATACTTGAACAAAAAAACTTCAGAAACAGACTTCAAAGAGAAACAACAGAACTAAAATTCATTTGCAAATTTAACACCATTAATTTGGGCTTGAATAGGGACTGGGAGTGGCTGGCTCATTACAAAAACAGCTTTGCCTCTCCTGGAATTGACACCACCTCATCTATTATTGGGAGTGGACTACATCCACCCTGATCGAATTGGCCCTTTCAACACTGGTTCTCCACTTGTGAGGTAACTCCCTTCTCTTCATGTGTCATTATATAATGCCTGCATCTGTAATTTTCATTCCATGCATCTGAAGAAGTGGCTTTTTACCCATGAAAGCTTATGCCCAAAAATAAATCTGTTAGTCTTTAAGGTCCCACCACACTCCTTGTTGGTTTTGTGGATACAGACTAACACGGCTACCCCCTGATACTAGGTGCTATAGTAATACAACAGAGAATATTTGTAGCATGTCAGACACACAAAATGCAGCAGGGCTTGTTATTAGAAATGCCAGCACTGCTCACTTCTTTGCTTTAATGATCTAGTGACTCACCCTTTCTATCCATTTCATTTTTTTTTAAATGTGTCTTATTTACCAATCCAAAAGGAAACAGGAAAAGATGTTTGTTTTTTTTAAAAAAAACCCCACCCACGCACATACCTGGGAAATGCCCAAAACAAAACACTTCGTTTCAAAAACCAGTTATGATCCTTGCTAAGTGTCGCCAATCTACTTCCTTCTCTTTTCATTTGCAAATATTTAAAAGCAAGGCAATTAATGGTTAAAGCCACACCTCACTCTGATGCTACGCACGCACTCCACATCAGCAGTCTCTCTAAGCATGAAGCAATGCATTTTTCAGTACAACCTTAATGTCTAATTAAGGTATTATTAAATATACATAGGCTTGGCCAGCCTTCTGTTTGTATTTTTTTTTGTAATTTTGATGGATAATTGATGTTGATTTTAAGCATTTTTTCTATTTTTATTTATTTAAATTTTCACAGTTGTATAAAATTAGGGGTTTTAAGCATTTTTTTTATTATTTGTATCTATTTACATTTTTATAGTGGTAGGAAATAATCAGGGGGTCAGACAATAATTCAAACATGTTAAAGTTTTATATACAAGGGAGATTTAGGTTAGATAGTAGGGAAAAGTTTTTGACTCCATGTTGTTTGCAGTGTTGTTGTAGCTGGGCTGGTCCCAGGAGCTTAAATTCACAACTTTGCTAGATGCTAAAAATAATGCATTTAATAAAGACTCTGGATTTATGGTTTAGTCCAACAGTCTGTAATCCACTAGCCCTCCCCACCACCCCTGCTTTTTGTCCTATGACTGGAGGGGTGTTAACAGGCCACGTCACCTTGAATGATCTCTTACAATATGTGGTAACTACTTATGCTAAACAATTGGTCTCACCTTGTATTTAGCTGTGACCCTCTGAGTAGCTCGAAAATTTGTCTCTTTCATGAACAGGAGTTGGTCCAATCAAATATATTACCTCACCCGCCTTGTCTTTCTAACTAGGTAATTCAGCTCTGGACTAGGCTTCCAAGTGAGGTTGTAGAATCCCCATCATCAGAGGTGTTCAAGAACAGGTTGGACAAACACCTGTCAGGGATGGTCTAGGTACACTTGGTCCTGCCTCAGCACTGGGGGCTGGACTTGATGACCTCTTGAGGTCCCTTCCAGCCCCACATTTCTATGATTCCATGAAAACAAAAATTGTCAATGTTACATGTTAAAATATATACACTAAATATCCTTAAATCAAACTCTAATCAGGTCTTAAAAGCAACATTTTTCTTACATGGCCTATCTATGAATTTTCATGATTATTGATGGAAATAGTTTTAGTTGGTTTTTGTGTGCATGGTGAAATAGACATTCACTGATAAAAACTTAATCTGTCTAAGCCTAAATATATGTTAGTTTCATTAATAACCTCAAAATATAAATTACAGGTCACCTGGAAATGAAATATAGGTGAATGATAGATGCTAAAGCCAGAAGGAAACCTTGTGATCATATAGTCTGACCTGCATAACACAGGTCATAGGGACTTCTCTAAATTAATGAATGAATCAGTTATAACAGAGGGACACATTAATTATACTGATTGACCATTCTCAGATGTGCACCAACTTATGTACAATATTTTTACCATAAATTGATAGAAATCAGATCTTCTTATAAAACTATATGTACAACATGATTCTTGGGACACAGCAAATGAGCGTATTGTACGAACAATCGATAAGGCTAATGACTGATCATCTGTCCCCATTGAACACATTGAGCAATATCATTTGCAGAGCCATTGGCCATTATCTATGAAAACTCTTGGTGATCAGGGGAGGTCCTGAACAGTTGGAAAAAGGCAAATATAATGACCATCTTTAAAACAGGGAAGAAGGAGAATCCGGGGAACTACAGGTCAGCTTCACCTCAGTCCTTGAAAAAATCATGGAGCAGGTCCTCAAGGAATCCATTTTGAAGCACTTGGAAGAGAGGACGGTGATCAGAAACAGTCAATATGGATTCACCAAGGGCAAGTCATGCCTGCCCAACTTGATTGCCTTCTATGATGAGATAACTGGCTGTGTGGATATGGAGAGAGCGGTGGACATGATATATCTTGACTTTAGCAAAGCTTTTGATATGGTCTCCCAAAGTATTCTTGCCAGTTAAAGAAGTATGGATTGGATGAATGTACTATAAGGTGGATAGAAAGCTAGCTTGATTGTCAGGCTCAACAGGTAGTGATCAATGGCTCGATGTCTAGTTGGCAGCCAGTATCAAATGGAGTGCCCTAGGGGTCGGTCCTAGGGCCAGTTTTGTTCAACGTCTTCATTAATGATTTGGATGATGGGATGGATTGCACCCTCAGCAAGTTTGCAGATGAAACTAAGCTTGGGGGAAGCAGTAGATACGCTGGAGGATAGGGATAGGGTCCAAAGTGACCTACACAAATTGGAGGATTTGGCCAAAGAAGTCTGATGAGGTTCAACAAGGACAAGTGCAGAGTCCTGCACTTAGGATGGAAGAATCCCATGCACTGCTACAGGATGGGGACCAACTGGCTAAGCAGCAGTTCTTCAGAAAAGGACCTGGGCATTACAGTGGATGAGAAGCTGGATATGAGTCAGCAGTGTACCCTTGTTGCCAAGAAGGCTAACGGCATATTGGGCTGCATTAGTAGAAGCATTGCCAGCAGATCGAGGGAAGTGATTATTCCCCTCTATTTGGTGCTGGTGAGGCCACATCTGGAATTTTGCATCCAGTTTTGCCCTCCCCCCCCTCCCCCAAACTACAGAAGGGATGTGGACAAATTGGAGAGAGTCCACCGGAGGGAAACAAAAATGTTTAAGGGGCTGGGGCACATGACTTATGAGGAGAGGCTGAGGGAATTGGGCTTATTTAGTCTGCAGAAGAGAAGAGTGAGGTGGGATTTGATAGTAGCCTTCAACTACCTGAAGGGAGGTTCCAAAGAGGATGGAGCTTGGCTGTTCCCAGTGGTGGCAGATGACAGATCAAGAAGCAATGGTCTCAAGTTGCAGTGGGGGAAGTGTAGGCTGGATATTAGGAAAAACTGTTTCACTAGGAGGGTGGTGAAGCACTGGAATGGGTTACCTCAGGAGGTGGTGGAATCGCCATCCTGAGAGATTTTTAAGGCCCAACTTCACAAAGCCCTGGCTGGGATGATTTAGTTGGTGTTGGTCCTCCTTTGAGCAGGGGGGTTGGACTAGATGACCTCCTGAGGTCTCTTCCAACCCTAATATTCCATGATTCTACGATTTAGATACTGAGATAATTATGTGTTTGTGCAACAGGGTCCTGGCCCATGACTGGCAGGGCTCCTAGCTGCTACGTTAGTACAAGTAATAAATAACAATGCTGCATAGAAATTGTCAGCACTACGCGGGTCAGAGTGAAGGCTCTCATGATGAAATATGAATTTTGTTGCACTTAGTAAGAATTCTGTCTCTCAGAAAGCGACTGTAGGATTTAACGGGTGCTTGATGGTTTCCTAGCTTCGAAGCGCTGGTGCTTTCTAAACGAAGGGGTTGCTGTTTGCATTGTGGCCACATAGCAACATTAGCTGCTTTTGGAGATGAAGCACTCTTTGAATGGAACAGCCATTAGAGGAGCACAAGGAATACACTGGCCTTATAGGGTTGCCAGTTTTGGATGGATGTATTCCTGGAGGTTTCATCACATGACATCTTTAATTAATGATTAATTTTTAATTCCTGGTGACTCCAAGACAATCCTGGAGGGTTAGCAACCCGAACTGGTCTTGTGAATGTGATCATGATGCTGATTCAATAGAGTATATAACTGCTGGACACAGTTACTAATAGCAGAGTAACTCTTTATCTCCAAAACAACGAGGAGTCTGGTGGCACCTTAAAGACTAACAGATTTATTTGGGTATAAGATTTTGTGAGTAAAAAAACCCACTTCAGATGCAGGCATTATTATACTGGCACATTAAGAATACAAAGGGACAAAGCCCAAGATTTTGGTGCTGAAAGCCAAATATTTGACTCCCCACCCCGCCCCGCTTAGTTCCATAGCAAACCAAGGTTTAAATAATAGAGCTAGGCCAGGGTGGAAATTTCCCATCATAACTGTTCTTTAGTAGAAAATTGGGGTTTTTAATAAATGATTTTTTGTGAAAAATGTCTGCAGGAAATGTAGATTTTTCATGGCAAATCTGAGCCCCTAAGCCCCAAAATATTTCATTTCTGAAATGCAACCATGATGCCTCTGGGGAGTTTTAGGTCGGATGCCTCATGTCCCTGTTCTCCTGTACAGACAGGGTTCTCTAGCTTGACTACATTTCCCATGGTGCACTGTGGCTGCCATGTTGTGCCACTTCCTTTACCATGAGGTGCACCATGGGAGATGTAGGCTGGGCTTCCTTCTTGGACTACAACTCCCATGAGGCATGTCTGAACCAAAATATTGGCCATCTAACAAAGCTTTCCCCACCTGCACATTCCCCCTTACTCTTGTCTGCCCAGCCCAGCACCAGCAGGGGGTGTCATGGTGAGACCCCAGTTCCCTGTCCTCCCTGGCCACAGGGAGATTCACCCTATGTGGGGCAGGAACTGTGGTGCGTGGCTGAGCTTGCTCATTTTCATTGGGCTGGGGCAGGGGGTTGGGGTGTAGGAGAGGCTAAGGGCTCCAGCTGGGGGTGTAGGCTCCAGGGTGGGGTCAGAAATGAGTCATTCAGAGTGCAGGATGGGGCTCTGGACTGGGGCAAGGGATTGGGATGGGTGAGGAGGGTGCAGGCTACAGGCAGTGCTTACTTCAGGCAGCTCCCAGGAAGTGGTGACATGTCCCTCCAGCTCCTAGGCAGAGGCACAGCTGCCCTGACAAAGGCATCCAAATGTGAATGCCCTCTGCCCAAACAGCTGTGTTAGTAGCTGTAAACCAGCCCAACTTTTGCCAGTAAAGCTTTCTAGTGTGGACAAGACCTTAGTCATGCAATAATCTTTAGGGCCCAACTCCAATGGGAGGTAAGTGCCTAAGCACCATTGAGGATCTGGGCTTAGGTGCCTTCTGTATGACCCTCTCTTGCCAAAGACCTGCACTCAGCTGCCTGCCTCCCTTTTGTCTCCTTCAGGGCCTCTGCTCAATCTCCCAGGACCAGGACCCATTTTGCAAGATCAACATTTAGCCCATCTGCAGATCACGGGTGTTTCCAGAACTCATAGATTCTGAGGCCTGGTCTACACTATATGGTTGGGTTGACGTAATCTGCCTTGCATCAACCTAGCTGAGGGAGTGTCTTCACTTAAATTTAGTTCCTGCCAATGTAAGTGCCTCTGTATGCCGATTTAGTAACACCACCGCACCTCCCCGAGTGGTATTGAGTCACAGTTGATGTAATTAGATTAATACAGTATCAGCGTATGTTGACCGTTACTGTGTATGTGCACCACTGACACAAGGAGCCACATGTGCACATACACAAATGATTTAACTCCAGTGGCTGTATGCCATCATAAGCTAGGTTGACATAATTTTGTAGTGTCCAGAGAGGAACCACTGATCATCTGCTCTGGTCTGTGTTATACAATTTTCCCAAAACCATTCCTAGAGTAGATCTTTTAGAAAAACATCCAATCTTGATTTAAAGCTTTCCAGTGATGGAGAATCCACCTCCACTCTTGGTAAATTGTTCCAGTGGTTAATTACTCTCACCACTAAAAATTGACATCTTATTTCCACTCAATGTATCTAGCTTCAGTTTCCATCACTAGATCAATCTAGCAGAGAGAGGTATAATATGAAGAGCCATTATTTGATCCCCATGTAGGTACTTACAGACAGTAATCAAGTCACCCCTTAACATTCTCTATATTAAGATAAATAGATTGAGCTCCTAGAGTCTGTCACTACAAGGCATGTTTTCTAAGCCTTTGATCATTCTCGTGGCTCTTCTCTGAGCCATCTCCAATTGATCAGCATCCTTCTTGAACTGTGAACACCAGAACGAGTCACAGTAATCGAGTAGTGGATGCACCAGTGCCAAATACAGAGGTAAAATAATCTCTCTATTTCTACTTAAGATTCCCCAGTTTACGCATCCCAGGATCACATAAGCTCTTTTGGCCACAGCACCACGCTGGGAGCTCATGTTCTGCTGATTATCCACCACAACCCTTAAATCACTTAGTATCACTATAGAGTCTAATGGTTCCTATTATGACCAAGCATGCATTGTTGTTATCGATTTGTATTTATTTGTATTAGTGTAGCACTTAGGAGAGCTAGTGTGACTGGAATTCTGGGGGAGCCAGCTGAGGTCACTCAATTAAGGTGAACTGCAAATAATGGGGCAGACAACTCCCAAAGCTGATGGATATTCCAATACTTAGATTTACCAAACCAGCACAAAACAGCTTCTGTAATACCTCACTGGTTACCCAGAAGTCCAAACAACACAGTTCCCTTAAAGTAACCCAGCCTCAGGCCTCCACTTAGTTACCCAAGTCAGATATGATGAGGATTAATGAAAATCTTATTCACCATAAAAAGAAAAAAGTTCTACCAATCCCAAAGGATCGGACACATCACCTGCCATGTTAATGAATATTCCAGATCTTACCTGAATACATGCTACAGCCAATTCTTATTAACTAAACTAAAATTTATTAAAAAAGAAAAGAGTATGGTTAAAAGAGCAGCATACATACAGACATGAATACAATTTTTGAGATTCAGATTCATAGTAGAGATTGTGAGCTTAGTAGTTGCAAAGAGTTTTTAGAATTTAGTCCATAGGTTATAATCCAATCATAGAATATCAGGGTTGGAAGGGACCTCAGAAGATCTAGTCCAACCCCCTGCTCTAAGCAGGAACAATCCCCAATTTTTGCCCCAGATCCCTAAATGGCCCCCTCAAGGGCTGAACTCACAACCCTGGGTTTAGCAGGCCAATGCTCAAACCACTGAGCTATCCCTCCCCCCAATATCAAATTCATGGTGTTCCAGCTTAACTGGGACCTCAGTCTTACAACTCAAACTTCCCCTGATGAAGCTTAAGCAGATCTGAGATGACAGGATCAGGACCCAAGGGTCTTTTATACTAGTATCCACTTGACTATACAGTCCTGTGGAAACAATGGGCAATCAGGGCAACTTTGAAGTAGGTCTACTTCCTAAGCATCCCTGGTAATTATTCACACAGATTAACATAAGGCAATTGCCTGTTTTTCCACCATTTACAGATGATTGGCTATACATTTCAAAGAGAGATGAATACAGCTATATCCCATTGTTTACAGTTCATTTAAATGGTTCTTTTGCTCTCTGAATTAACAGAATACAACATAGACAGGGACTGCTGATTACATTGTTGACCACTACCAATATAGATGTAAATACAGAAAAACACAAACATTATCTCCCCATATGTCTTTAAGGGTTGAATTTGAGTCAGTGTACAGAAATGTTTGCTGCCTTTCCAATTTCAAAGTCCCATTCCATTAATTTATATTTAAAGTTTGTATAAGTTTGCCTGTTTTTTGCACATTGTTTTTCTGCACTGTTTTTGCACTCAGTACATTTCTGTTTATGGAGCATAAAATTATATTTGTTTTAGTTCATCACACATACTGCCGAATGCACAGTGCTACTCAAAACACATAGTTGTTGTAAATATACAGCAAGCACCACACAACTCATAGGTTTTGGAAAAGTCATATTTATAGATGTACAGCAAGCACTAGATAGTTTCTTCTGCTCCAGGGCCAGAGGACAGCCCAGCACAGAACACTACTTTGGCTGACAGTTAAAGGGCTCTTTCAAAGCCTCCCTCACCTGGCATGGCTCCATGTTGAATTCTTCTAATGGCCTTTGTATCTCGCTGTTTGAAGTCATCAGAGAGCTGCTCCACCACCACCCTTGATTCTGGCAGCAGCTTTTCCCCCTTTGCCTCACAGATAGTGTACAGGACACAATAGACAGCTATAACCATTGGAATATTTTTCTCATTGATATCCAATCTAGTGAGTAAACACCACCAGCATCCTTTCAATCTGCCAAAAGCACATTCAGCTGTTATTCTGCACCTACTGAGTCAATAGCTGAATTTTCCTTGGTGTTGTCAGTGTACAGCTTCTTGAACCAAGGGTACGCTGGGTCCCCCAGGATCACTATTGGCATTTCAGCATCACCAAAGGTAATCCACCAGCTGGGAAAGAAAGTCCCTGCTTACATCTTTCTGAACAGTCCTGTGTTCTTAAAGATGCAGACATCATGCACGTTCCCTGACCAGCCAGCACCGATGTCCATGAAGTATCCCTGTTAATCCACCAATACTTGCAAAACCACAGAAAAGTTGATATATTCTGTTATTATACTCTGTGGTGAGGTGGTCTGGTGCCAAAATAGGGATATGCATGCTGTCTATTGCCCGACTGCAGTCTGGGAACCCCATTGCCGCAAATCCATCCACTGTGTCCTGCACATTGGTGAGAGGTGCAGTCAGGACCAGATTTAGGTGCAAGTGACCCAGGCGACTGTCTAGGCTTAGGGGGTGCCAGGCTTGGGATGCTGTTTTTGTTGTTAGTGACTGTGATGGCGTTCACTCACCACTGTGGTGGCTCCAGCTGGCTGTCCTGGGGATTAGCTCCTCTCGTGGTGCCTCGCTGCCATCACTTTTGTGACGCACCACTCCCAGAACTGCAGCAACCTCTTCAGTGACTCTGTGCTCCCCCCTTCCAGGGACAGTATCGCAGTCCCTCAGTCCAACCACTTCCTCAGTGGGAGTTGGGGCTGGGGGGACCCAGGCCCGCCCTCTACTCCAGGTTTCAGCCCAGGGACCCTGTAGATGGCCACCACTTGCTGTATCCCTTCCAACTCCTCTGTAGGCCTCCCTGGGCCACTTCCCTGCAGCAGCCTCTTTGCCCTTCCCTCAGGGCCTCAGCCTGAAGATTCCTGCAGCCCACCAGGAGCTGCCTTTAGCTCCCTGGGTCTCTGCCTGCAGCACTGCTATGTCCAGGGTGCTTGCTGCCCTCCACCTGCAAGGTAGCCAGTCCTCCTCTCTTTTCAGGCTCCAGGGAGTGACTGAAGCTGCTCTGTACAGCAGCTCTTCTTATATGGGCCTGCCCAGCACTGATTGGCTACTCCTATAAACCCTTCTCTAATTGGCTGCCTCCTGAGCAGCCTCCCTAGGGCTCTATTAAGCCCCTATGGACCAGAGGCCCCATCACAGTGACAAAGGGAAAATAGAATGTTTGAAGTAAAATGTTTCAGGTATTCTGTATGTAGATTAATTTTTCACCAACCTCCTAGAATGTTTTGGACCTTTGTTGAATCTTGTGGAAGCTTTTAGAGTTTCTGAGAACTACATTTTCCTTGAACCTCCTTAAATGTTGTCAGCCATGCCCTTGTGGCTATATAAGGGGCAGAGCGTTGCCTGTCAGTCAATGAGATATAAGAATTAAGTGAAGTGAGAGCCCAGCTGCAAGATTGTGAACCTTGTTTTATTGTGTAAGTGTACTTGTGTTTTGACTTGAAGAATGTAAATAGCAATTAATAAAGGACATATTTAATGAGATGCCAGCACCTCATGTAACAGACCGTGGACCCAGTGGCGCAGCACCTCCTGCTGGTCATCTAGGAATTAGCTCTTTTCCAACCTCAGAGCACCCTCTGCTGGCCAGAGACCCGCTTGCCTCAGGTCCCATGTCCCTCCCAGGCCCCGGTGCCCCTTACCTTGGGGTGCTGCCCCACAACAGTCCCCACACTCTGGGTCTCCCCTCCCAAGGGAACCCCCAACCCTCTACACCCACCTTGTCTCAGTGGCTACTGCCAGTCATCATCATCTAGCCCCCTCTCACTGGGGCAGACTACAGTCTGTAAAGGCCGCTCATCATTGGCAAGGAGGTTGGACCAGCTGTCTCTACCTATTCCCAGGCTGTATCTCTGCAGCCCCAGTACCTCTGTAGGCCCTCAACAATGCCTTCAGCCTGGGGAGTTGCCAGGCTAGAGCTCCCAAGCACTGCTCCAGTTCAGGTACCCTCCTCTCAGGGTATGTCTACACTACGGAATAAGGTCGAATTTATAGAAGTCTTTTTTTTAGAAATCGGTTTTATATATTCGAGTGTGTGTGTCCCCACAGAAAATGCTCTAAGTGCATTAAGTGCAATAACTCGGCGGAGTGCTTCCACAGTACCGAGGCTAGAGTCGACTTCCGGAGCGTTGCACTGTGGATAGCTATCCCACAGTTCCCGCAGTCTCCGCTGCCCATTGGAATTCTGGGTTGAGATCCCAATGCCTGATGGGGCTAAAACATTGTCGCGGGTGGTTCTGGGTACATATCGTCAGGCCCCCGTTCCCTCCCTCCCTCCGTGAAAGCAAGGGCAGACAATCGTTTCGCGCCTTTTTTCCTGAGTTACCTGTGCAGACGCCATACCACGGCAAGCATGGAGCCCACTCAGGTAACCATCACCCTATGTCTCCTGGGTGCTGGCAGACGCGGTACGGCATTGCTACACAGTAGCAGCAACCCCTTGCCTTGTGGCAGCAGACGGTACAGTATGACTGGTAGCTGTCATCGTCATGTCCGAGGTGCTCCTGGCCACGTCGGCTGGGAGCGCCTGGACAGACATGGGCGCAGGGACTACATTTGAAGTGACTTGACCAGGTCATTCTCTTTAGTCCTGCAGTCAATCCTATTGAACCGTCTTATGGTGAGCAGGCAGGCGATACGGATTGCTAGCAGTCGTACTGTACCATTTTCTGCCGGGCAGGCAAGAGATGGGGATGGCTAGCAGTCGTACTGTACCATCTTCTGCCGGGCAGCCATGAGATGTGGATGGCATGCAGTCCTTCTACACCGTCTGCTGCCAGCCAAAGATGTAAAAGATAGATGGAGTGGATCAAAACAAGAAACAGACCAGATTTGTTCTGTATTCATTTACTTCCCCCCCACCCCCGTCTAGGGGACTCATTCTTCTAGGTCACACTGCAGTCACTCACGGAGAAAGTGCAGCGAGGTAAATCTAGCCATATATCAATCAGAGGCCAGGCTAACCTTCTTGTTCCAATAAGAACAATAACTTAGGTGCACCATTTCTTATTGGAACCCTCCGTGAAGTCCTGCCTGAAATACTCCTTGATGTAAAGACACCCGCTTTGTTGATTTTAGCTCCCTGAAGCCAACCCTGTAAGCCGTGTCCTCAGTCGCCCCTCCCTGCGTCAGAGCAACGGCAAACACTCGTGCATCTGAGAGTGCTGTCCAGAGCAGTCACGATGGAGCACTCTGATGGGGGCTAAAACATTGTCGCTGGTGGCTCTGGGTACGTATCGTCAGACCCCCGTTCCCTCCCTCCCTCCGTGAAAGCAAGGGCAGACAATCGTTTCGCGCCTTTTTTCCTGAGTTACCTGTGCAGACGCCATACCATGGCAAGCATGGAGCCCGCTCAGGTAACCGTCACCGTATGTCTCCTGGGTGCTGGCAGATCTGGCTATCTTAGCACCAGAGTACCAAGCCGCCGAGTACATAAACCGCAAGGGGTACTTTTCGATAGTGCTGCAAGCTCTGGTGGATCACAAGGGACGTTTCACCAACATCAACGTGGGATGGCCGGGAAAGGTACATGATGCTCGCATCTTCAGGAACTCTGGTCTGTTTCAAAAGCTGCAGGAAGGGACTTTCTTCCCAGACCAGAAAATAACTGTTGGGGATGTTGAAATGCCTATATGTATCCTTGGGGACCCAGCCTACCCCTTAATGCCATGGCTCATGAAGCCGTACACAGGCAGCCTGGACAGTAGTCAGGAGCTGTTCAACTACAGCTGAGCAAGTGCAGAATGGTGGTAGAATGTGCATTTGGACGTTTAAAGGCACGCTGGCGCAGTTTACTGACTCGCTTAGACCTCAGCGAAACCAATATTCCCACTGTTATTACTGCTTGCTGTGTGCTCCACAATATCTGTGAGAGTAAGGGGGAGACGTTTATGGCAGGGTGGGAGGTTGAGGCAAATCGCCTGGCTGCTGGTTACGCGCAGCCAGATACCAGGGCGGTTAGAAGAGCACAGGAGGGCGTAGTACGCATCAGAGAAGCTTTGAAAACCAGTTTATTGACTGGCCAGGCTATGGTGTGAAAGTTCTGTTTGTTTCTCCTTGATGAAACCCCCCACCCCTTGGTTCACTCTACTTCCCTGTAAGCTAACCACCTGTCCCTCCTCCCTTCAATCACCGCTTGCAGAGGCAATAAAGTCATTGTTGCTTCACATTCATGCATTCTTTATTCATTCATCACACAAATAGGGGGATGACTACCAAGGTAGCCCAGGAGGGGTGGTGGAGGAGGGAAGGAAAATGCCACACAGCACTTTAAGCACAGCACTTTAAAAGTTTACAACTTTAAAATTTATTGAATGACAGCCTTCTTTTTTTTGGGCAATCCTCTGTGGTGGAGTGGCTGGTTGGCCGGAGGCCCCCCCTCCGCGTTCTTGGGCGTCTGGGTGTGGAGGCTATGGAACTTGGGGAGGCGGGCGGTTGGTTACACAGGGGCTGTAGTGGCAGTCTGTGCTGCAGCTGCCTTTGCTGCAGCTCAACCATGCACTGGAGCATACTGGTTTGGTCCTCCAGCAGCCGCAGCATTGAATCCTGCCTCCTCTCATCACGCTGCCGCCACATTTGAGCTTCAGCCCTCTCTTCAGCCTGCCACTTACTCTCTTCAGCCCGCCACCTCTCCTCCCGGTCATTTTGTGCTTTTCTGCACTCTGACATTATTTGCCTCCACGCATTTGTCTGTGTTCTGTCAGTGTGGGAGGACAGCATGAGCTCGGAGAACATTTCATCGCGAGTGCATTTTTTTTTTCTTTCTAAGCTTCACTAGCCTCTGGGAAGGAGAAGATCCTGTGATCATTGAAACACATGCAGCTGATGGAGAAAAAAAAAAGGGACAGCGGTATTTAAAAAGACACATTTTATAAAACAGTGGCTACACTCTTTCAGGGTAAACCTTGCTGTTAACATTACATACATAGCACATGTGCTTTCGTTACAAGGTCGCATTTTGCCTCCCCCCACCGCGTGGCTATCCCCTCAACCTTCCCCCCTCCCTGTGGCTAACAGCGGGGAACATTTCTGTTTAGCCACAGGCAAACAGCCCAGCAGGAATGGGCTCCTCTGAGTGTCCCCTGAAGAAAAGCACTCTATTTCAACCAGGTGACCATGAATTATATCTCACTCTCCTGAGGATAACTCAGAGAGATAAAGAACGGATGTTGTTTGAATGCCAGCAAACATACACTGCAATGCTTTGTTCTACAATGATTCCCGAGTACGTGTTACTGGCCTGGAGTGGTAAAGTGTCCTACCATGAAGGACGCAATAAGGCTGCCCTCCCCAGAAACCTTTTGCAAAGGCTTTAGGAGTACATCTAGGAGAACCGCGAATGCCAGGGCAAAGTAATCCTTTCACATGCTTGCTTTTAAACCATGTATAGTATTTTAAAAGGTACACTCACCAGAGGTCCCTTCTCCACCTGCTGGGTCCAAGAGGCAGCCTTGGGTGGGTTCGGGGGGTACTGGCTCCAGGTCCAGGGTGAGAAACAGTTCCTGGCTGTCGGGAAAACCGGTTTCTCCGCTTGCTTGCTGTGAGCTATCTACAACCTCATCATCATCATCATCTTCTTCGTCCCCAAAACCTGCTTCCGTATTGCCTCCATCTCCATTGAAGGAGTCAAACAACACGGCTGGGGTAGTGGTGGCTGAACCCCCTAAAATGGCATGCAGCTCATCATAGAAGCGGCATGTTTGGGGCTCTGACCCGGAGCGGCCGTTCGCCTCTCTGGTTTTCTGGTAGGCTTGCCTCAGCTCCTTCAGTTTCATGTGGCACTGCTTTGGGTCCCTGTTATGGCCTCTGTCCTTCATGCCCTGGGAGATTTTGACAAAGGTTTTGGCATTTCGAAAACTGGAACGGAGTTCTGATAGCACGGATTCCTCTCCCCAAACAGTGATCAGATCCCGTACCTCCCGTTCGGTCCATGCTGGAGCTCTTTTGCGATTCTGGGACTCCATCATGGTCACCTGTGCTGATGAGCTCTGCATGGTCACCTGCAGCTTGCCACGCTGGCCAAACAGGAAATGAGATTCAAAAGTTCGCGGTTCTTTTCCTGTCTACCTGGCCAGTGCATCTGAGTTGAGAGTGCTGTCCAGAGCGGTCACAATGGAGCACTCTGGGATAGCTCCCGGAGGCCAATACCATCGAATTGTGTCCACAGTACCCCAAATTCGAGCCGGCAAGGCCGATTTAAGCGCTAATCCACTTGTCAGGGGTGGAGTAAGGAAATCGATTTTAAGAGCCCTTTAAGTCGAAATAAAGGGCTTCATCGTGTGGACGGGTGCAGGTTTACATCGATTTAATGCTGCTAAATTCGACCTAAAGTCCTAGTGTAGACCAGGGCTCAGGCAGCTAGATTCTTCTCACTCCAGGGCTAGATTGAGACTCTGCTCACTCCTAGCCCTCTTATCGCGGCCAGCTGGGCCCTGATTGAGCAGGCCACACCTTTGGTCAGCTACTCCCTCAGCTGCTCTCACTCCTTATCCCAGCCACAGCCCTCTCCAGGGCTGCTTTCAACCCCTGTTCTTCAGGAATGGGGCAGCTACCCCACTGCAGGGAGAGGTCAGTCTGCTTGGGCTGCCCTGCTGGCTGGGCCTCCTCTCTGGCTGCTGCTGGCTGGAACCCTCTCCTTCCCTGGGCTGTTGCTGCTTCTGCTGGCTGGAGTCTCCCGCACTCCCCCAGCTGCGTTTGGCTGGTGGGGCCTTTCCCTGCTGTCCTCCCCAGCGTCCCTGTGTTAGTTTGCCTCTCCCACCCTGCACCCTGCCCCTCCCACTACTTGCTTTGACCCTTCGGGAGTTCCCCTTCTGTTAGTTTGTCTCTCCCGCCCCAGCCCTTCTGTGTTTGCTACCTGACCCGCCCCAAACTTTAAATTTTAGTTTGGTTGCCTGCCCCACCCTTCCTGTTGTAGTTCCCATTTGTGATTTGCCTAGCTTTCCCTTTTTCCCACTGTCCTCCCTTGCTCCCTCTGGTTCAGTTCCTTATCCCTGTATGCCCATGCCCCCTCCATAAGCACTTGTGCCCCTTTCAGTTGCCCCCCCACCCACTGTTCACAGCCTTCCTAATAGAATTGTAATCCCTCCCCTTCCCAGTGCAGCCGGAGGAGCCAGTATCCCTGTCCCATAACTGTGCCCCCACCCCCTTTTTTGCCCCTGCCGACACCCTCCTCCCCTGCCTGCAGCCTAGCAGGGAGGAGTGGTTGCTTTTTCCCTTTCCCCTGCCCTTGGGATGCCCTCCTCTCCTGCCTACAGCTCAGCAGGGAGGAGTGGGTGGTCTCTCCCCTCCCACAGGACCCTCCTTCCCTACTTACAGTTTAGCAGGAAGGTGTGGTTACTTGTTCCCTTGCTCCCCCTTCCCCATTCCATCTCCTGCAGTGCCCCCCTTCCCTGAATAGAGTTTAGCAGGGAGGAGTAGTCGCCCACTCCCCACCCCATCCCCCCACCCCTCCTGTTAGCGCTCTCCTCCCCTGCGTGTTGCCTAGCGGGAAGGAGTGGCTGCCCATCGCCCCAACCCCATATTAAGGTCTCCTCCTGTCTTTTGCCATCATGGAGGAGGACCCTGCCCCTGCTGACATCGTGGTTGCCCCCTTGCCACCACCCCTGCCTGCTCCTCAGCCACCACTAGCCCAGACTCCGCTGCTGCCATGACCGCCCCTTCCACTGGCAAAAAGGGCCAGGGGAATAAAAAGGGCAAAGGCCCTGCCTGGAAAACAGAATCTCCTGCCAGCAGGGCTGTCCTTCCTGCCATGGCTCTGACACCTGCCGCGGCCCCTCCTTCCCTAGCCATTCCCTCCACCAGCTCTGGGGGCACTCCATCCCTAGCGCCCAGAGCATATGCCCAGGTGGCCGCCGCCCTGCCACGCACCACTGTGCCATCTGCCCCAACTGCCATCTCCAGTAACATCTCTGGCGGCCGGTCCCTTCCCCTCGCTGACCAGGAGGCAAGGCGTCTGCTGCCTCCTGGTGCCCACCTTGCCCCACGTCAAAACATACATGTGGGCGCTGGCGAGGTTGGAGGGGCCCACGGCCAGCATGGCGGCCTCCAAGATGTATGATAAAGTTGTGTTCTTCCTAGCATTGGAGGCCACCGCTCAGGAGGCGGTAGAGAAGGGCCTGGCAATGGGGGGGCGTATTCGTCCCCCTAGAACACCTGGAGGACTTGGGCATACGGGTGGTATTGACCTCCATCTCACCCTTCCTGCCCAACACTGCCCTGTTGCCTGTCCTGTCCACCCTGGGGAAATCCATCTCCGTCATCAGCCCTCTCCCGCTGGGCTGCAAGGACCCTGCCCTCCGTCATGTCCTGTCTTTTCTCCGGGAGGTGCAGATTCAAGTGCCACTGGTGACGCGTGGCGCTTGAGGGGTCCTTCCTGGTGCCCAATACCGGGTCCATTATTCAACGGGGGAGGCCCGGTGCTTCCTCTACTGGGCGATGGGGCATGTCTGGAGGTACTGCCCTCTGGCCTGGCTGGAGGGACGCCCGGGACCCCCGAGATGCAGGAGGGCACCGGCACAGTCACCGCCGGCAATCCTGTCAGCCTGGCTGCCGCTGCCTATCCTCCCGTGCCCCAGAACCCTTGCCCCCTGGCCCTGCCCACCAGCCCTCCACCTCCACCTTGGAGGGCTCAGTGCTCATCCAGGGGAAGCATGGCGCCCGCAAATCGCGGGCATGATCCCTCCCCTCCGACGAAGAGGGAGAGGAGGCCCCCTGAAAGATGCTGCGGGCGGCTGACGTCACTACGTCTTCCACTGCACCCCTGGAAGGAGCCCAGCAGGAGAGTTTGCCATGGAAGCCATGGCAGCGGACGGAGACGCCACTGCCTCCCTTGCTGAGTCCCCCCCCGAGGATGCCTCTGCAGAAGTTCCCAAAGCCTCTATACCACCTGTGCCCCCTGCTGCCGCCAATACTGGGGCAATCGTTGCCCCTGTGACTGGCGGGAGGTCGCCGGAGCCGCGGGGACTGAATTCACCTCAATATTTGACGAGATTGGGGCCCTGGGTCTGACCCCGGTCACCCAGGGGGAGGATGACCCTCTGCCAGCGGGCCTCGATCTGGGAGGCGGCTTACTCCCTCCGCCCCCTCCTCCCCCCTGCCCCTTACCCCCAACTGTTGTCCCCGCTCTGGTGCTTGGGGCGCCCCTGGCCCTTTCTTTCTTCCTTCCCGGCAGTGGATGGCACCTTGTCCAAGGCCGCCGAGCCCCTCGGGGCAACAGCTGAGGCCGAGTGGCCAGGCCTTAGGCCTGTGGGCACACCCTCCACCGCCCAGACAGAGCGGTTGGCCTCCCCTTCGGAGGGGTGCCCCCACTGTAGATCCCATCGTACCTGGCGCCGTGGCTGCAGGTAACGCTCTTGTCATGATGCCCGTGCCTGGCATCGGAGAAGGCCCACCTTCTGCCCCGACCCTTTAGTCCATAACCCTGGCCGAGAGAAGCCGCACCCTGGCAGCTCGGCTGCCGGGGATCATGAACCCACCTCTGTCCCCGCTCCTGCCCCTATCCCTGCTCCTAATCCTGCTCCAGCCCCCTCTCCTGCCCCAGCCCCAATATCAGTCCTTGTCACTGCTCCCACCCCTTGTTCTGCCCTAGTCCCCGTTCCTGACTTTGATCCAGTTCCTGCCCCTCTCCCGTCCCAGCCCCCACATCGGTCCCTGCCCCTGCTCCCACTCCTTATCCTGACTCAGTCTCTGCTCCTGCCCCTGATCCTTTTTTGCCCCCCTCTCCCGTCCCAACCCCAGGCTCAGCCCCTGCTCCTGCTCCCGCCTCTTCTCCTGCCCTAGCCGTTGTTCCTGCTCCCACCCCTCCTTCTGCCCAACTCTGAGTCCACGTGCTGGCTTTGCCGGGCTTGGGCCACTGCAGCAGCTTGGCAGGGAGGAGCCACCTTCCACAGGCACCGGAGACCCAGAGTGTCCTGCTTGCGGCCGCAGCGAGCCCCAGCCATGGAGGAGCTGGCGTGGCGCAGGGGGGCAGCAGCCCTGCAAAGGCAGCAGCGCCGCTAGTGGGAAGCAGCCACTCCCCCTGCCCCTCCTGCCCAGGCTGTGGCCCGGCACCCCCTCTGGGGGCTCCTGCAGGCTGCAGCGGACACATGCGGGCACCGGCCCCCATGCGCTCTCCCCTCCCCTTGGGTTACCATATTTCAACGATCAAAAAAGAGGACAGGGGAGAGCCCCGCCCCTATTCACTCCCTTGCACTTCCCACCCCATGACTGCATCTCATGCCTTCCAGTCGGCGGAGTCTCCTTCTGCTCCCTTCCCTCAGAGAGCAGAAGGAGACTCCGCTGACTGGAAGGCATGAGATGCACTGTCCTAGGGTTGGGGGTTCCACGACCGCCGCTCCCAAGAGAAGGAGGCGGGTGTTGGTGGTCGGGGACTCTTTCCTCAGTGGGACTGAGTCATCTATCTGCCGCCCCGACCGGGAAAACCGAGAAGTCTGCTGCTTGCCAGGAGCTAAGATTCGTGATGTGACGGAGAGACTGCCGAGACACATCAAGCCCTCGGATCGCTACCCCTTCCTGCTTCTCCACGTGGGCACCAATGATACTGCCAAGAATGACCTTGAGCAGATCACTGCAGACTACGTGGCTCTGGGAAGAAGGAAAAAGGAGTTTGAGGCGCAAGTGGTCTTCTCGTCCATCCTCCCCGTGGAAGGAAAAGTCCTGGGTAGAGACTGTCAAATCGTGGAAGTCAACGAATGGCTACGCAGGTAGTGTCGGAGAGAAGGCTTTGGATTCTTTGACCATGGGATGGTGTTTCAAGGAGGAGTGCTAAGCAGAGACGGGCTCCACCTAACAAAGAGAGGGAAGAGCAGCTTCGCAAGCAGGCTGGCTAACCTAGTGAGGAGGGCTTTAAACTAGGTTCACCAGGGGAAGGAGACCAAAGCCCTGAGGTAAGTGGGGAAGTGGGATACCAGGTGGAACAACGAGCAGGAGCGCGTGAGAGGGGAGGGCTCCTGCCTCATACTGAGAAAGAGGGGTAATCAGCGGGTTATCTCAAGTGCCTATACACAAATGCACGAAGCCTGGGAAACAAGCAGGGAGAATTGGAAGTCCTGGCACAGTCAAGGAATTATGATGTGATTGGAATAACAGAGACTTGGTGGGATAACTCACATGACTGGAGTACTGTCATGGATGGATATAAGCTGTTCAGGAAGGACAGGCAGGGCAGAAAAGGTGGGGGAGTTGCACTGTATGTAAGAGAGCAGTATGACTGCTCAGAGCTCAAATATGAAACTGCAGAAAAACCTGAGTGTCTCTGGATTAAGTTTAGAAGTGTGAGCAACAAGGGTGATGTCGTGGTGGGAGTCTGCTATAGACCACGAGACCAGGGGGATGAGGTGGACGAGGCTTTTTTCCAGCAACTCACGGAAGTTACTAGATCGCAGGCCCTGGTTCTCATGGGAGACTTCAATCACCCTGATATCTGTTGGGAGAGCAATACAGCGGTGCACAGACAATCCAGGAAGGTTTTGGAAAATGTAGGGGACAATTTTCTGGTGCAAGTGCTGGAGGAACCAACTAGGGGCAGAGCTCTTCTTCACCTGCTGCTCACAAACCGGGAAGAATTAGTAGGGGAAGCTAAAGTGGATGGGAACCTGGGAGGCAGTGACCATGAGATGGTCGAGTTCAAGATCCTGACACAAGGAAGAAAGGAAAGCAGCAGAATACGGACCCTGGACTTCAGAAAAGCAGACTTTGACTCCCTCAGGGAACTGATGGGCAAGATCCCCTGGGAGAATAACATGAGGGGGAAAGGAGTCCAGGAGAGCTGGCTGTATTTTAAAGATTCCTTAATGAGGTTACAGGGACAAACCATCCCGATGTGTAGAAAGAATAGTAAATATGGCAGGCAACCAGCTTGGCTTAACAGTGAAATCCTTGCTGATCTCAAATACAAAAAAGAAGCATACAAGAAGTGGAAGATTGGACAAATGACCAGGTATGAGTATAAAAATATTGTTCGGGGATGCAGGAGTGAAATCAGGAAGGCCAAATCACACCTGGAGTTGCAGCTAGCAAGAGATGTTAAGAGTAACAAGAAGGGTTTCTTCAGGTATGTTAGCAACAAGAAGAAAGTCAAGGAAGAAGAAAGTGTGGGCCCCTTACTGAAAGAAGGAGGCAACCTAGTGACAGAGGATGTGGAAAAAGCTAATGTACTCAATGCTTTTTTTGCCTCTGTCTTCACAAACAAGGTCAGCTCCCAGACTGCTGCACTGGGCAGCACAGCATGGGGAGGAGGTGACCAGACCTCTGTGGAGAAAGAAGTGGTTCGGGACTATTTAGAAAAGCTGGATGTGCACAAGTCCATGGGGCCAGATGTGCTGCATCCGAGAGTGCTAAAGGAGTTGGCGGGTGTGATTGCAGAGCCATTGGCCATTATCTTTGAAAACTCATGGCGATCGGGGGAACTCCCGGACGACTGGAAAAAGGGTAATGTAGTGCCCATCTTTAAAAAAGGGAAGAAGGAGGATCCTGGGAACTACAGGTCAGTCAGCCTCACCTCAGTCCCTGGAAAAATCATGGAGCAGGTCCTCAAGGAATCAATTCTGAAGCACTTAGAGGAGAGGAAAGTGATCAGGAACAGTCAGCATGGATTCACCAAGGGCAAGTCATGCTTGACTAATCTAATTGCCTTCTATGACGAGATAACTGGCTCTGTGGATGAAGGGAAAGCAGTAGAGGTGTTGTTCTTTGACTTTAGCAAAGCTTTTGACATGGTCTCCCACAGTATTCTTGCCAGCAAGTTAAAGAAGTATGGGCTGGATGAATGGACTATAAGGTGGATAGAAAGCTGGCTAGATTGTCGGGCTCAACGGGTAGTGATCAATGGCTCCATGACTCGTTGGCGGCCGGTATCAAGTGGAGTGCCCCAGGGGTCGGTCCTGGGGCCGGTTTTGTTCAATATCTTCATAAATGATCTGGAGGATGGTGTGGATTGCACCCTCAGCAAGTTTGCAGATGACAATAAACTGAGAGGAGAGGTAGATACGCTGGAGGGTAGGGATAGGATACAGAGGGACCTAGACAAATTGGAGGATTGGGCTAAAAGAAATCTGATGAGGTTCAACAAGGACAAGTGCAGAGTCCTGCACTTAGGACGGAAGAATCCAATGCACCGCTACAGACTAGGGACTGAATGGCTCATCAGCAGTTCTGCAGAAAAGGACCTAGGGGTTACAGTGGACGAGAAGCTGGATATGAGTCAACAGTGTGCCTTTGTTGCCAAGAAGGCTAATGGCACTTTGGGATGTATAAGTAGGGGCACTGCCAGCAGATCAAGGGACGTGATCATTCCCCTCTATTCGACACTGGTGAGGCCTCATCTGGAGTACTGTGTCCAGTTTTGGGCCCCACACTACAAGAAGGATGTGGAAAAATTGGAAAGAGTCCAGCGGAGGGCAACAAAAATGATTAGGGGACTGGAACACATGACTCATGAGGAGAGGCTGAGGGATCTGGGATTGTTTAGTCTGCGGAAGAGAAGAATGAGGGGCGATTGGATAGCTGCTTTCAACTACCTGAAAGGGGGTTCCAAAGAGGATGGATCTAGGCTGTTCTCAGTGGTAGCAGATGACAGAACAAGGAATAATGGTCTCAAGTTGCTGTGGGGGAGATTTAGGTTGGATGTTAGGAAATACTTTTTCACTAAGAGGGTGGTGAAACACTGGAATGTGTTACCTAGGGAGGTGTTGGAATCTCCTTCCTTAGAAGTTTTTAAGGTCAGGCTTGACAAAGCCCTGGCTGGGATGATTTAGTTGGGGATTGGTCCTGCTTTGAGCAGGGGGTTGGACTAGATGACCTCCTGAGGTCCCTTCCAACCCTGATATTCTTTGATTCTATGATTCTATGACTGCCCCCCTCAGAACCTCCAACCCCGCCCCTTGTCCCCTGACTGCCCCCTCCTGAGACCCTCCCCACCCTAACTGCCCCCCTAGGAACCTACCCCCTACCTGTCCTTTGACTGTCCCTACCCTTATCCACACCCCCGCCCTGTGACAGGAACCCCAGAACTCCCGACCGATCCAACCCTCCCCCTGCTCCCTGACTGCCTCCCCGGCCAGGACTCTCCTTATCATGCCCATGCCGGTCAGACGCTATCTCCACCTGGAGGCAAAACACGCTGCTGGGCTGCTGTGCACACAGCCCCTCCCCTGCAGAGTGCTGAGGCAGTGGGAGGGGCGGCGGCTGCTCACACGCCCGAGAGCTGCAGAACCCGAGCGCCGTGAGGGCGGAGCTGGGGGGCGCATGGGGGCCATCACCTGCATGCATTCGCTGCAGCCTGTAGGAGCCCCTGCGGGGGGTGGCGCTGGGCCGCAGCCTGGGCAGGAGGGGCAGGGGGCATGGCTGCACCCTGCTAGTGGCACCACCGCCTTTGCAGGGCTGCTGCCCCCGTGCGCTGCGCCAGCTCCTCCATGGCTGGAGCTCACCGCCTCCGCAAGCCGATGCCCTGGCTCTCCGGTGCCTCCGAAAGGCGGCTCCTCCCTGCCGAGCCAGGGCACTGCTTTTTGGCAACCCCAACCACTTGGCGCCCTAGGCAACTGCCTAGTTCACCTAGTGGTTGCACCGGCCCTGGGGCCGGGGCAGGGGTTTGGGGTGCAGGAGGGAGTGTGGGGTATGGGAAGGGGTGCGGTGTGCAGGAATGGTCTCAGGGCAAGGGATGGGGCAGAGGAGGGGTGCGGAGTGTATGAGGGGGCTCAGGGAAGGGGGTTGGGGTGCAGGAGCGGTGCAGACTGCAGGAGGGAGCTCAGGGCAGGGGGTTTGGGGTGCAACAGGGAGCTCACAGCAGAGAGTTGGGGTGCACTGGGTGCAGGGTGCAGCAGAGGGCTCAGGGCAGGAGTGCAGGTAGGGGGCTCAGGGCAGGGAGTTGGGGGGCAGAGTGCCGGAAGGGTTCTGGCTCTGGCCCGGTGCCGCTTACCTAACATGGCTCCGGGGTGGCAGTGGCGCGCACCGGGGCCAGGGCAGGCTCCCTGCATGCCTGCCCTGGCCCCACATGGCACCACTCCAGGAAGCCACCAGAACCATGTCCCTGCGCGGCCCCTGGGGGAAGGGGGTGGGCACAGGGATCTGCACACTGCCCTTGCCACGCCTCCAGGTACCTTCCCCGAAGCTCCCATTGGCCACGGTTCCCCCTTCCTGGCCAATGGGAGCTGTGGGGGGTGGTGCCTGAAGGCAAGGGCAATGCACAAAGCCCTCTGCCCCCCTACAGGAGCCCCGGGGATGTGCTGTTGGCTGCTTCTGAGAGTGGCCTGGGGCCTGCGGCACCACGGCAGGCAATCCTGCGGGCCAACCCAAGCTTGCCAACCCCTAGCATGGACAGAAGGGTGAAGGTGCAGGCTGGAAAGGGCAGTGAAAGTGGGAGACCGAGAGAGGGATGACATTTAAAAAGGAAAATTAAAAAAAATCATTTTGTTCTAAGCAAGGAAGGGGGCATTAATCTGCCCCTTATAAGAGGTGAATCTGGGCGTGGCTGGGACTCAGCCCTACTCCCTGTCTAGCCATGCAGGGTCTGCTTCCCTGCAGCCCCTCCTGGCTAGTCAAGGCTGTGGCCCCACTGAAAGCACTCAGGTTTTGGGAGGTGGCCCCGAGTGCCTGAACCCCACCAGCAGGCATGTGCAGATGAGCAGAATACGGGTGGAGAGAAACCGCTAGGCCAAGTGCTCCTGGCCTGGGATTTTGAGAGTCAAGTCACTGCCTATTTGGAAGCTAAGGGTCAGATTGGAGGGAGGGGAATAGTGTGTATGTGGGGGGTCTATTCAAGCTCCACCCACAACTCCAAGCTCCACCCAGTATCCCAGTGTAGCTTTGTCCTCAGCAGTGAAATAATTAACACTGTCACTAGGTTCCAGAGCTAACACTCCATGAACTCTGTCCCTCTTAACTCCCTGCACAAAGGGGCCTGACTCAGGGGTTCTGGGTGGGGGAAGCCTCTTCCATCCCCTAAATCCACTAACCCAGGGGCATGGTGCTGAGTGGACCCTATGCCAGGGCCCCTTGCACGAGGCTGTGGGGCGTGGAAAGGGGCTTTGGTCAGACTGGCCCCTCTCCCCAGCTCCACTGCGTCTCACAGCCTGCAGGGCTCAGGCACACAGAACCCCTTTCCTCCGCCTGCGGCCACAAGGATTAAGCCCCTACCAACAGTCTGGTTGCCTTGGCAACAGGGGCGTGGTGCCTTGGTGATTGTGGCATTGCCAGGTTGTTGCTAGGGGCGTGCCCTGGTTGCCCAGGATGTCGCGACCCCAGGTCATCCACAGTGGCCACTTCATGGTGTCGGAGCCGCATGCTGACCCCGAGCTGGATCCGGGGGGCAGGACTGCGGTGGGGAGCATGGCGGAGCGGGTGGGGGCTGTGGAGCTGGGGGCTAGTGGCCGGCGGGAGAGGGCTGGGGCAGGCAAGGGGACCGCAGTGCCCAGGGACGCCTACGACTTTAACACAGTCAACGCCTGCACGTGCCGGACCTACCGCTATGGCCCTCGTAGCAGCAGTGCCCTCAGCATCGACGCCTCTCTCACCAAGCTCTTTGAATGCATGATGCTCGCCTACAGGTGAGAGGGTGGAAAAACGAACCCTGGTGCTAGTGCCCCGGGGTGTGGATCCTGCTCGGGAGGGCTGGGGGTGTGAATCATGGTATTAGTGCCCCCGGGGCACAGATCCCACTGTGGACAGGAGCTGAGAGGGTGAGTTCTCTCACTGTAGTGCCTCACAGCCTGGATCTCAGTGGGGAGGGGGAGCTGGGAGTGTGACTCTCCAGTAGGAGTAGCAAGGTTATTTTACCTCTGTATTTGACATGGGTGTGACCTTCTGGAATCCTGTGTCCAGTTCTGGGGTCCACAATTCAAGAAGGATGTTGATTAATTGGAGAGCATTCAGAGAAGAGTCACAAGTATGATTAAAATATTAGAAAACATGCCATATAGTGAGAGACTCAAGGAGTTCAGTCTGTTTAGCTTAACAAAGAAAAGGTTAATTGGTGAGTTGATTATTGTCTATAAGTACCTACATGGGGAACAAATATTTAATAATGGGCTCTTCAATCTAGCAGAGAAAGGTAGAACATGATCTAGTGGCTAGATGTTGAAGCTAGACAAATTCAGACTGGAAATAAGGTCTGAATTTTTGCCTGTGAGAATAATTAACCACTGGAACAATTTACCAAGGCTAGTGGTGGATTTTCCATCGCTGGCAATTTGTAAATCAAGATTGGATGTTTTTCTAAAAGCTCTGATCTAGGAGTGATTTTTGGGGCAGTTCTCTGGCCTATATTAAACAGGAGATCAGACTAGAATGATCTGGCCTTGGAATCTATGAATCTATACAGAGGAAGCCATTTGTAAGCGTGACACTTCCTCACTGCTCTAACCTTTGCTCTCTTCATCATGCTAGTGCTGTAATTTCCTGCTCCAGGCCTCTGTGGTTTGTATACACTCAATACATCAGCTTTGCATTAGTATCTGCACTGGCTTGCATATATGGCAGCACATGGCACTGTACTGAAGAAGGGCTGCCTTTGCTCTGCCATTGTCAGATCAGGAAGTGGGAAAGAGCATCTCTTTCACGGGGCTGTATAGGTGGTTGCACAACGCTTGGATAAGTCAGACAGCATTTGTAGGCACTCCTGAGAGGGAAGGAAATCTTTGGTGCAGATGCAAACAGTTCTGTCTGCTAGATTTCTTCAGGGCACCCCCCGTGCTGAGCCTGACTGTACATTTCCACCCTTTCAAAGCTTTTGCTTTAAGTTTAAGCTTAACTCTGAATTTGCTGCAATCGCTATGCTTGGCTTGTGGTTTTTTTATACTACAATATTCCTTATAGGGTGTTTGTTAAGTTACCACTGGAAACCCTCAACCGTAACAGAGATTTTGGTCAGGAAATTTCCATAATTTTATAAATAAGCCTAAGGTACTCAGTGAGAAGCCAGGGGTGTTAATTTTGAAAATAGCAGTAATTTACAGTTAATTAACAGCCCTGAATCCCTCCTCCATCCTCCAGAGCCCGAAGTATTTGATTTTTGTGTACGGTGTCAGTGCAAATTTAGAGGACTGTTTAGCCGGATTATCTCAGTTTGCACTGGGAGCATAGGCACAGTTTGGGATCTGAGAGACAGGGAATGACTTTGCGGGTGTTAATTGACTGTGAATTACAGCTAATTGGCCAGTTAGCACCCCCTGTTTTTCCCTCCCACCCCCCAAAACATCTGAAGTATTTGATCATGCCCT
Source organism: Lepidochelys kempii (assembly GCF_965140285.1). NCBI lineage: Eukaryota > Metazoa > Chordata > Testudines > Cheloniidae > Lepidochelys > Lepidochelys kempii. Next base: position 14,486,090 of record NC_136385.1, read on the forward strand.
AAGATCCTCTGGATGGGAGGGCTGAAGGGTGGAATATCTCTCTGATCCACTACTTTTTAGCCACCCCCTACACCCCCACAGACTCGCTGCCAGTCACATACTTCCCCCCACCCCCTACACAACGTAACCTACTGCCAGTCAAATACCACCCCCACACCTCCTCCACAGCCTAACCCAGTGCCAGACAAATAACACCCTGACCCTGTGCACAGCCTAACCCCACTGCCAGTCACATACCACCCCCACCCCCTACACGGCCTAACCCACTGCCAGTCACATGCCACCCCCACACGCCTCCACAGCCTAACCCAGTGCCAGACAAATAACACCCCAACCCCGTGCACAGCCTAACCCCACTGCCAGTCACAGTCCACCTCCATCCCCTACAGAGCCTAATCCACTGCCAATCACATACCACGCCCACCCTCCTACACAGGCTAATGCACACTGAGTCACATATCACCCCCCATATCTCTAGATAGCCCAACCCACTGCCAGACACATACCACCCCATCCCATTACACTGCCTAACCTACTCCCAGTCACATACCACCCCCACTGCCTACACAGCCTAACCCACTGCCAGTCACATACCATCCCCACCCCCTACATGGCCTAACCCACTGCCAGTCACATACCACCCCCCACACGCTTCCCCAGCCCAACCCACTGCCAGTCACATAACATCCCCCACATGCTTCCCCAGCCCAACCCACTGCCAATCACATACCACCCCCGCCCGCTAGACAGCCTAACCCACTGCCAGTCACATACCGCCCCCATATCCCTCCACAGCCTTATCCACTGCCATTTACTTTCCACCCTCCACATCCTAGCCCACTGCCAGTCATATATCACCCCTACACAGGCTAACCCCCTGCCAGTCATATACCATGACCAACACTACCACACACAGACAACCTGCAGTCTGCATTCCTGGAGCTGTGAGAGTGTGGAGCTGGCCTGGAGAAGACAGGCTCCATGCCCTGGGAACTCTTACATAGTGCACTGTGGATCTGGTCAAGGGTTTAAGAGGAGGTGGAGGGGTTGGGAGAGAGAAACTTTACTCATCCAGGTCTCCTGCATGAAATTCAGGGAGGTGTCCTCTGGGCCATCTGTTCACTAGCTTCCCGAAGCCAGTAGGAGACCAATGGAGCAACCAGCATGCATGATGCCATTGCCTGAAGTTTTTCTTAACTTCTTGGGGTCCCAGCCACATATCTGCGAGCATCTGTGGCTCCCCTTCCCTACAAACCTCGCTAGGGGGCATGGTGCCAGCTTCCTATTTACAGGTATGACAACTTGGAAAATTTCACAATGGAGTTCAGAAGCTTGGTGCCTCTCAGTTCGTCTCTACTGGGCTCATGTTACAATCCACTGTGCTGTCCCATCCCCCCCCACTTCCTGGACCAGAGAGAGATCAAATCTAAAGCCATACAAGTGCTTTAAGAACAATCAGATGACTTTGATCAGCCTCTGATTTTCCCAGGCATCCTTTTGCCAGCTGCTTAGTGAATCCACTGCAGTTTGGGTGAGGGGAGCCTCATTTAGCCGGAACCCACTCCCCTAGCAGATTGAGAGCTAAAATTCCACTTACAGGGAATTTCCAGCTTGGGAAAGGAAGGTGGGTGAGGAAAGCTTGTCGGTGCCTGCTGTAGAGCAGCTCCCTGAATCCACCAGCCTCTGGCAACGCCTGCAATACCTTCCAGGCATCGGCAGGCCTCACTCTCTCTGCACAGGTTAGATTCACTGTTCCAGAAGGAATAATACACAGCAGCTTGTCAGATTCAACTCAGGATCTCCACTCTACATAACACATAGCACTTAAATATGGTGAAAACAAGAATAAGCTTATTATCATAGAATATCAGGGTTGGAAGGGACCTCAGGAGGTCATCTAGTCCAACCCCCTGCTCAAAGCAGGATCAATCCCCAATTTTTGCCCCAGATCCCTAAATGGCCCCCTCAAGGGTTGAACTCACAAGCCTGGGTTTAGCAGGCCAATGCTCAAACCACTGGGCTATCCCTCAAAGAACTGAGATTCATGTGACAGAGAGAGAATACTGGAAACAAACCGACATATAAAACAAAGTCATAACACATTTTCTAGAGACTGATCTTAACTAACAAGGCGTTTCCCTATCTCCTACATGGTCACTTACCCCGGCGTTTTCAGCTAGTTTGGCTGAGACCCTTTCTCATAAAATCAAACTCACTGGTGGCTTGTCCTCACAGGTTGAAGTAATGCCAGGGTGTCTCTCTGTACCCCCAAGTACATCCAATCAGACCTTCAATGCTCATCTGAAGATAGTGTTCCACCCTTGCTGTTCACCTTTTCCTGTTAATTTCCTGCTCAAATCTCCGTAAACTATGGATTAGCATTTTGTTCAGATTTTAAATGGACATTCATTGCCAATGATACAATCCTCAATTTGAAAACGTCTAGTCAGGGTGAGATAAGCATCTCTTCCCTCCTGCCTGCCATGAGTATGTGGGTTACCTTTTGGTGAACTGTCTTAAGTCGTAGACAACATAATTTTTAGTATATGTACATAGCTCTTCACATATTCTCTGTACATATATCTCACAAATGATTGGCAAGACCACTGTGACACAGGGTTTCATTAGAGACATTATATGACATTCTTTTGATGAACCCAGGGGATCCCTGTATTCCTGGGTGCTCCTGTGCCCCCGACAGTTGGTATGAAGAAGTCTTTGGGTCACACCTCCCCTCTTTCATTGATCCAGTAGGGTCAGCCAACTGCTGATCCATAGGCATCAGTGCAGAATCCTCTTGCCTGGACAGTGTATCTGCCACTGAATTTTCTCTACCTTTAAAGTAATTTTTATCTCTATACCTTTTGCATCATATAAATGTTGACAGGTTTCCACACACCCCCTTTTTTCTTTATGACCTACCCTCTAGCTCTCGTTTTTGGATGCGTGCATTTTTGGCGTGGTTGGCCATTTTGAAAAAAAGGCTTTAATTTTTTTTTAATTTAATTTGTCTTTAATGCATTAGAACAAGTGAAAATATAGCTTTGATGTCTTTTCCTCATTTTTAGAGGAAAAGATGTTTTTTTACACATTTAGTGCAATTCTCAATACTATCAAGTAAACAGGTATACAAAGTCTGAATGACAGATAATAGAGAAGTGTTAACTTGCATTTTGAGAGAAAAATAATTTTAACACTGTATATTTCTAAATAAAGGCACTACATAATTTACAAAAATCTTAGTACAGTAATGACAGAATTCTCTCTCTCTCTCTGTATAACAGGCATTTTTAGAGAAAAATATTTTATAAGCAGTTAGTCAATTTTAAATAAAACCTTAAGGTCAAAGGAATAAAGGGAAAGCTTTATATAGAATAATGCATTTTTAGAGAAAAATATGGTTTTATGCATTTATTGTATTTTTAAAAGTCATTACATAATTTAAAAAATCTCAGTAACAACAGAATAAAGAAGTATGTGTGTATATATAAAAACATGCATTTTTAGAGGAAAATATTCTTTTTATGTTAGTGCATTTCTAAATAAAGTCATTAAATAATTGTACAAAGAGGAATAAAGGAGACGTATTAATACACATAAGCATACATTTTTAAAACAAATAATTGTATGCAGTTAGTACAATTCTAAATAAAGTTGATAAAACAATTGCACAGACATCATAAAGTATTAGCGATAGAGAGAGAAACTATACCCAGATAGCTTGTTACATACTCCAAGGGACAGACACGAGATAACCAAGAAAGTTTTAAAACAGAATGAAAGGAAAGAAGATAGAGAAAAGCATCTCACCCCACAGACTGTTTCTGTCCAAATGGCACAAAAGTTCGTTGGCTGAGCCAATCAAAAGATATTCTTTAATCACGGGGTGTCTTAAGGAAACATATTGCATAAAATATTAAAATGCATCCCATTTTCCAGAATCACGCTGAGCACAGCACTTTATGGATTTATCCACTGATATTTAATTGACCCATATTTTCCTGTCATGGTGAACACAGTACTTTACTGGTTGTAACATATTAAAATGTAAATTAGAGGTAAAATACCAGTCAAAAGAGCATGCGTGTAGATTTCTTTTGCAATTAGCCATAAATTTAGCAATTAGCCTTATTTGGTTTGAACCCTGTACCAGGAATAAAATTTTCTCTTTCTTGGTAATGCCTTTAGCATTTGTCTTTAAAAAATGGAAGACTGAGCCTGTTGACTTAAGTTGAATTAGAGGCCTCTTAAATTTTGTAAACTTTTTGAAGGACTTATTAATAAATAAATAAATAAATAAATAAAATAAAGGGCAAACAACACACAAACACACAGCACCACTCACCCCTCCCTGCCACCCTGCTTCCCAAAAACAATTAAATATACAATGAAGCCAACTTGTGTACGATTTTATAGATAAACTTCTGTAAGCATACTCAAACCAGTTTTATATTTTATAGATAAGTCACCTTCCTACACACATTTTCATACTTGTTTTGTCAGCATTATTTTACACAAAATACACACAGCCTAACGTAAAAGAAATTGAGTGGTCTAAAATTGGTTAATACAGCCCGTGTTGACAAAATGCACAACTAGTTTAAACTATTTTACGTAAAAAGATAACTTTTAGTCAAAGATAAGAACGCTATTTCTCCCCCCACCCCAGCACAGAGCACTTACATCTACCCTTCCCTCCCCTTTCTCAAAACAATTAAGCATAGAATCATAGATTCAAACCAAATTGGAAACTGTTTTATAGATAAACTACCTTAAGCATAATTCCAGTTATGTTTGTTTTATAGATAAGTCACACACATTCATACTTGTTTTTCAGCATTGTTTTAGACAACACACAGACAGAGCTAACTAACAGGAAATCTAATGGCGTTGACAAAATGAAGAACTAGTTTAAACTGTTTTATGTAAAAAGAGTTGATAACACTTCACTACTTTTTCCACAAACTATGCCTTTTTTGTTGTAACTCTTTCAGAATATATGGTATGGAATGTCGATTAAATAAATTGATTAAACTTGGATTTAATAAGTAAAATAAAAGCAGAAACTGGGTATTAGGGAAAACTATTTTTGTATTTGAGAGGCAGTGGATACAAACAAAATATTCTTAAAATACCATGTATGTGACATGCCTTAGCAGTAAATATTTTGTATTATTAACTCATATGACACATTTAGTAAAACAAACAAAATTAAAAGTCACAAAACACACCCACAGAGTAACCCATGTTAACGGTAACATGACAATACGGAGCATTAGGATAAGAGAGGTGGTCTGGATTTTGAGCGACATTTTAACAACTGTTTGAAATCTTTATTTATTGAAACAATTTTGTATCTGGTTTCAGAGTAGCAGCCGTGTTAGTCTGTATTTGCAAAAAGAAAAGGAGTACTTGTAGCACCTTAGAGACTAACAAATTTATTTGAGTATAAGCTTTCGTGAGCTACAGCTCACTCCATAGGTCACGAAAGCTTATGCTCAAATAATTTTGTATCTGTTCATTGTTAGTTGTTGTGCTTTAGCAAGGGTGAACACGTGTCATACAGAAACTCTTCCCAACCTCATGAGGCATTATGTTATCCCTTTTTAAAAAATTTCTAAGTACTTTTCACAGTCAGAAAGAGTAAATAAATAACACTTACAAAAGCCTCAGGAGGAATGAATATCCATACTAGGGCAAAACTGCGAGACTGGTCCTTTCTGACAGAGATGGAAAAACATTAGAACATAATCAATATCCTTGTCTTTACAGCCTTAGTGATATTTTATAGAATTACCTCAAAAGCAGCAAAAACTTTTGTTTGTTAGTACCCCAAGACACACATTGGGGCTCTAAAAGAATTTCAGTACCTAAACATGAAGCATAAAAAGACTGATGGTGAGAGGGAAGCCAATGGCTACACTGTGCAACTACAGAGGTGCAAACTTCAAGTGTAAACTTTTTTCTGATTGATAAAAAAGTCCTCTGATATAATCAAAATGCATCAGTGTCTTCACTTTTGTAGCAATTTTTATAGAACTTTCTGCAAAACAAATACTTTTTTCCCCATTTTATTTATCACATTGAAGTAGCTCCAAATAATTAAATTTTCCTGCCCTTACACAAAACTCTGCATTGTATATACTCCTGGGGGAATTTTGTGCCAAAAAGTTAAAAATTATGTGCCAAAAAATTAATTCTGTGCACAATCACTCGTATGTACTTATGTTTTTATGCACAGTATTTTAACATTCAGCATATTTTATTTGTCAAAATAACACAATCTAATCATGCCAGTTTCAATTATTTTGGTAATTTATTTCAAAATACCTGTCAGCAAGTAAGATTCAAGAAATGTTTTTTGACAAATAAATTCCTTACTAGGCATATTAATACAGAACTCTGAGTAATAATTCATTTAAACTACAATACAGAAACATATTTCTCGCAGCCCTCAGAAGCAGTGCAAAGGTTTGGGGGAATCAGGGATAATGGAGGAGCTGAGGGAGAGGGAAGTAATTGCTGGGAAGGAGCCTGGGAGTGAACATGGAGGTTGTTGGGTGTGGGTGGGAGAAGTATGGAACAGTTTTTTTTTGTTTTTTTTTTTTAGGGGAAACGATTGTTAGGGAGTTGGGGAGCCTTCCCAGGCAGACCCTGGCTGACCCCTAGCCTCCCCCATTCAGTCAGGCACATCTTCCCCTGTCCCCATGTAGCCCTGCACCTCCACCCTATGCCCCGGTATCCCTGCACCCTCACTCAGCCAGGCATAGCTGCCCCTATCATCATGTGTTCCTGCACCCCCACTTCCCATTCATCCAGGCATAGATGCTCCTGTCCCCATGTGTCCCTGCTTCCTCCTGTCCCCATGTGGTCCTGCACCTCCTCTCCCATTCAGCTCCTGGCTCAGTATTGTCACCCCACTAGCTTCTGTGCCCCTGCCCCAGTCTATTCCCCCACTAGCCCTTCTGCATCCCCATCTGTGTGACCCCCCAGCAGCCCTGTGTGCCCCGTTTGGTCTGTCCCCTCATATCCCGTGCCTCCTCACCTGGCCCTGCAGGCAGAGTGCTGTGAGGAAGGCAGCCTCTGCCCTGTCCTTCTCTGCGGCTGGCTGCTCCAGCCTGTGAGTCAGCTGACTTCTCTTCTGGTGCCACATCAGCCCCTGGTGGGTGAAGGGTGTAATTGCAGCTTTCCTTCACCTCCCCATCAGAATCAATTATTCTGTGGGGAAAAATAATCTGCGGGGACATTAATTCTGCGCTTGCGCTTTGCTCTACGAATATGCATAGTGCCTTTAAAACTGTAACCTCTATCAATCCCACCCCTGTCCCCACCTCACCTCTCAAAAACATTTTGCTTTTGTCTTAATCAAAGAGGAAGAGATATAGTGCAATAGAAATTACAGTGTTTAAAATCTACACTGTCCCAAACTTTAAACAATGGTATTTGCTTGGGTTTAAAGTTTTGCCTAAATGAAATGCCCAATATATAGAAAAGCCCAACAGAAGAAAAACATCTCTAAAGGCAGTTTACAAAGATGGGACATAGGCCTATTAATAGGCTCATCACTTGTAAATTGTTAAGAAAGCTCCTGTCAGGGTTCCCTTCCCACTCTGAACTCTAGGGTACAGAAGTGGGGACCCGCATGAAAGACCCCCTAAGCTTATTTCTACCAGTTTAGGTTAAAAACTTCCCCAAGGCATAAATTCTTCCTTATCCTTGGAACAGTATCGCTGCCACCACCAAGTGAGTTAGACAAAGATTTAGGAAAAGGACCACTTGGAGTTCCTGTTTCCCCAAAATATCTCCCCAAGCCTCTTTACCTCCTTTCCTGGGGAGGCTTGAGAGTAAACCAGGTGAGCACAGACCAGACCCTTGGGTTTTTAGGACATAAAAAACCCCAATCAGATTCTTAAAAACAGAACTTTTAATATAAAGAAAAAAAGCAAAAGAAACCTCTGTAAAATCAGGGTGGAAAATAATTTTACAGGGTAATAAGATTTAAAACACAGAGGATTCCCCTCGAGGCAAAACTTTAAAGTTACAAAAACCAGGAATAAACCTTCCTCTTAGCATAGGGAAAATTCACAAGCTAAAATGAAAGATACTCTAACACATTTCCTTGCTATTACTTACTATTTCTGTAATTTTAGATGTATCAGTCAGTAGGAGCTGGACTACTTGCTTGGTCTCTCTGTCTCCAGAGAGAACAACAGAAACACAAAACAAAAACCTTCCCCAACAGATTTGAAAGTATCTTCTCCCCTTATTGGTCCTTTTGGTCAGGTGCCAACCAGTTTATCTGAGCTTCTTAACCCTTTACAGGTAAAGGAGGGATTTTGTGCTACCCTTAGCTGTATGTTTATGACAGCTCCAAATTCCAGTGTACATATAAAACCTCTCCACTAAGGATTTTTAGGCTTGGTCTGTGCCTAAAATTTAGGTTGATCTAGCTGTATTGCTCAGGGGTGTGAAAAAGTCACGCTCCTGAGGGCTTCCCTGTGTTTAAAATACTGCAGTGGCACAGCTGTTGCGCTTCAATGAAGATGATACCTATACCAACTGGGAGAGGTTCTCCCTGTTGATGTAGGTACTCTGCCTTTTCAAGAGGCAGTAGCTAGGAATTCTCCTGTTGACCTAGCACTGTCTACACCGGGGATTAGATCAGTTTAACTTCATTACTCAGGGATGTGTATTTTTCACACTCCTGAGCGACAGAGTTATACCAATAATATTTATTATTATCACAGGTTCTTCCCTTCAGGCAGCTACACAGCCAATTGTTTTTGAGTATGGGATTCATGAGACACACAACAGATATAGATAAATGCTTTATTTAACATCCAAATAAGTCCATTCATTAATATAGCAAAACAACATGAACCTCCAAACAGAGAGATAGCTTTTAGGATTATGAACAAACTCATATATTCCTAAAATGGAGGAAAACAAAGATCGAAAGAATCATCGAGCACATCAGAGAACAGGTCCTGTTTCAGTTGACATCGTTTTGGGAAGCCCATCTATCCAAGGGCTTAGGGATCGAGTAGTCAATAGGCAGACCGTGAGCCAAATCTGGACTGCCAGACATTTATGAACGGACCCCAAAATATTTGTATTTACTTATTATCATCATTATTGTTATTATTTTTTATTATTTTCTCTGGAGGTTGGATCCTGACTATACCTTGACCAAGAAATTTGGACCTTGACAAAAAAATAATTGACTATTGCTGGCTTAGGGTAAATCTTTAGATCTTTATACCCTTAAGTTATATAACCCACATGGATCTTTCCATGACCATAATAAACTTAAACCTGCCTTTTGTCCAGGTGTGGTGGTCTAGGTGACCATAATTAGGTTTCTGATGACTGACCCATTTTGCCGCTTAACGTCATTATAATATAACTTTTAAGCAATATAGCAAAAACATTCAGGACAGGGTTGTAGGTCAACAATCTGTACATGCGTTTCATCATGATATCGTTAACCACTGTGACACCAGCCTTTATTTGAGACGTCACATGACGTTCTTTGGTGAATCAGAACGTACATACCAGACAAAGGAGATTCTTGTAACACCTGTGTACTCCCTTTGTGCCCCATGCCAGTTGGCATGAAGAGGTTCATGGCTCACACCTCTCCTCTTACATTGATGCAGTAGGTTGGTTGGTTCAGAAGCCTCTTGTCTGGACAATGAGTCTGCCACTATATTATCACTATTTATTACCCCACATCTATATTAAGACTGGACTTGTCTTTTAGACTGGGGTATAGGCCAGGCAATGATGGATTCCACTTCCAAGAGATCTGGTGAAATTTGACCCTCCTACCCAATGCCCCAAACGAGGGACTTTGACTGTTCATATTTTGCATTTTGATACTTTCACAGTGAGACGTGCATTTCTGAGTTTTGTTAGCATGATTCCCAAGTGGTTTTTATGATCTGACATTCTTTCAGACTGCTCCCTGTGCTCCTCTCTCTTTCTTGTTCTTCTGCATTGTGAATCCTTCCCTCCACTCTTTTTGCCCTCTGCTGGGATCTAGCAAATGTGTTCTTCCTTGGAGGTTTGCCAGGTGTTTAGCACTGATAGCCCCTCTCTCTGCGAGGGCTGTGCAGTGCCAGGTGCTTGGAGAACAAGCCCAGGGCACTGATCAAACTGGGATTCAAAATATAGTTTCTAATGCTTTCTCATGTTCTGCTGCTGCAGTAAAAACGCCTGCCTCGCAATCTCACAGAGTCCTAGAGTCATAGACTTTAAGGTCAGAAGGGACCATTATGATCATCTAGTCTGACCTCCTGTACAATGCAGGCCACAGAATTTCACCCACCCACTCACTCCTGTAATAAACCCCAAACCTATGTCTGAGCTATTGAAGTCCTCAAATCATTGTTTAAAGACTTCAAGGTACGGAGAATCCTCCAGTAAGTGACCCATGCCCCACGCTGCAGAGGAAGGCAAAGAAACCCCAGAGCCTCTGCCAATCTGCCCTGGAGGAGAATTCCTTCCCGACCCCAAATATGGCAATCAGCTAAACCCTGAGCATGTGGGCTAGACTCACCAGCCAAACATCCAGGAAAGAATTCTCTGTAGTAACTCAGATCCCACCCCATCTAACATCCCATCACAGACCATTGGGCATATTTATCGCTAATAGTCAAAGATCAATTAATTGCCAAAAATTAAGCTATCCTATCATATCATCCCCTCCATAAACTTATCAAGCTTAGTTTTGAAGCCAGATATGTCTTTTGCCTCCTCTGCTCCCCTTGGAAGGCTGGTTTCAGAGTAGCAGCCGTGTTAGTCTGTATTCGCAAAAAGAAAAGGAGTATTTGTGGCACCTTAGAGACTAACAAATTTATTTGAGCATAAACTTTCGTGAGCTACAGCTCACTTCATCGGATGCATTCAGTGGAAAATACAGTGGGGAGATTTATATACATAGAGAACATGAAACAATGGGTGTTACCATACACACTGTAACCATAGTGATCATTTAAGGTGAGCTATTACCAGCAGGAGAGCAGGGGGGAAAAAACCTTTTGTAGTGATAATCAAGGTGGGCCATTTCCAGCAGTTGACAAGAACGTCTGAGGAACAGTGGAGGGTGGGGGTGGGGTGGATAAACATGGGGAAATAGTTTTACTTTGTGTAATGACCCATCCACTCCCAGTCTCTATTCAAGCCTAAGTTAATTGTATCCAGTTTGCAAATTAATTCCAATTCAGCAGTCTCTTGTTGGAGTCTGTTTTTGAAGTTTTTTTGTTGAAGTATTGCCACTTTTAGGTCTGTAATCGAGTGACCAGAGAGACTGAAGTATTCTCCGACTGGTTTTTGAATGTTATAATTCTTGACGTTTGATTTGTGTCCATTTATTCTTTTACGTAGATACTGTCTGGTTTGGCCAATGTACATGGCAGAGGGGCATCGCTGGCCCATGATGGCATATATCACATTGGTAGATGCGCAGATGAACGAGCCTCTGATAGTGTGGCTGATGTGATTAGGCCCTATGATGGTGTCCCCTGAATAGATATGTGGACACAGTTGGCAATGGGCTTTGTTGCAAGGATAGGTTCCTGGGTTAGTGGTTCTGTTGTGTGGTGTGTGGTTGCTTCAGGTTGGGGGGCTGTCTGTAAGCAAGGACTGGCCTGTCTCCCAAGATCTGTGAGAGTGATGGGTCGTCCTTCAGGATAGGTTGTAGATCCTTGATGATGCGTTGGAGAGGTTTTAGTTGGGGGCTGAAGGTGATGGCTAGTGGTGTTCTGTTATTTTCTTTGTTGGGCCTGTCCTGTAGTAGGTGACTTCTGGGTACTCTTCTGTCTCTGTCAATCTGTTTCTTCACTTCAGCAGGTGGGTACTGTAGTTGTAAGAATGCTTGATAGAGATCTTCTAGGTGTTTGTCTCTGTCTGAGGGGTTGGAGCAAATGTGGTTGTATCGTAGAGCTTGGCTGTAGACAATGGATCGTGTGGTGTGGTCTGGATGAAAGCTGGAGGCATGTAGGTAGGAATAGCGGTCAGTAGGTTTCTGGTATAGGAAACTTCACTCCTCTGTTGGTTAGAAACCTTCATCTAATTTCAAGTCTAAACTTCCTGATGGCCAGTTTATATCCATTTGTTCTTGTGTCCACATTGGTACCTCACTGACATACTCAAGTACTTGCTGAATTAAAAATCCTGGATTTGTCACTGAGCTCCATCAAAGTTTGCTGCCACCTTGAACCACATGACACTGGGAGGAGATGGGGGTTGCCCCGGTCCACCAGGAGGGAGCATCAAGCAGCACTGGAAGGGGAGTGGGGACTGGCACGTTTGGGCCATGGATGTGGGATTCATTATTTCAGGACATAAACCCTTGCTAGCTTCAATTTTGTGGTGCTCATGCCATTTTGAGCATGTCAGGAATAAAGCCAAGCAGGCAGAGAACTAAGGATGCTGGCCAGGAATGGACACATCTGTCCTCCCGCAGAACATTGTCTGCCTAACATGGCAGTACCCAGCCAGTACATGGATAGGAGTTGTTTACATCCCCCTATAGAGCCGGAACCTAGACAGATTATTGTAACACAGCACATAACCCTTAATGGTTGAGGCCCGTTCCGCATTGTCAAGCTGGATCTCAGGGGCTATCTCCAGCACTGGCTTTCCGTAGGTCTTTGGTTCAGCGCTTGGTGTGCCAAAGAGATCTTGGCTGTCTGGGGGAATCTCCTGAGAGTCCGTGATAGACAGGGTGCCTCTTGATGGCATGGGCAAACAATCCAGCATACAGGGGTTCCGCAGTGGGTACCCTGGCAAAAATCCAGTCCAGCTCCTCACAGTGAGTGCATGTCCTGGGAGGTCTTGGTTTTGCAATTCTGATGGAGCTCCTGGTGATGGGCCTTATCCCAAGAGTGCCCCTTCTCCTGCATATGCTGCCATAGCCACTCCTAGATCTGCGTTATGGTGATTCTTGGGTAGATGGAACTGGACATGCTTTCCATCCCATAGAAGTCCCAGACCTCTGGATGGCACCACACGGATCCATGGGGTGGTGTATGGGGTGAGCCAGGGTGTCTGATGGGGGATACTGACCTGTTCTGTACGGGATGTATGGAAGTACAGGGCATAGCTTGCTATAATGGATTGGGGGATGTGAGCTTGCCACGAGCTGTGATCGCAAAGGTGCATATTTGATCTGTGATCGCAAAGGTGCTGGTATTTAACCTAGGTGTGTGTGTGTGACATATGGTCAATATGTTCCTGGAGCAGTGGAGGGCATACAAGTCATAGAGTTTAAGGCCAGAAGGGACCATTAGATCATGTGAAGTAATTCATTATGGGAGGGCTATCTGAAGCAGTGTAGATAATCCAAAATTGGGATGCATCCACACAAACCTTACAGCTCATTCTGGAATACAGTTATGTCACTTCCAAAGCAGGGCTCTCCAGGGTCAGTCCAGGAAACTTGTGGCAGTGAAATGTGGGCACTGAGGAAGGCTGAAGAGCAGCAGAAGGATGTTTTTGATTCTTGTTGTCTTCGTCAGCTGTTCCATATCAAGTGGCAGGGCAAGATTAGCAATAGGGAGATTCATAGTTGAACTGTCACCATCAGCGCAGGTTCAGGCTCAGTGGCTTTCTTGATACAGACATATTACTAGGATGGAAGACCAACAAATTATTAAGTGTGTTTACCAAGGAATGTCACTACATGGCCAGCGGTCACATGGACACCAAAAGGTTTGGTGGCGCAGGAAGACCTCTGATGATGGACACAGACTGAACATACAGCTAGACGGTCTTATGGACCTAGGTAGAGACTGAGCTAAGTGGCATGCAGTTTGCCTTTGTGGCTTACCCTTATGATGTGGATGATGATAACTTCCAGCACAGGATAAGACATCAGATAATGATGAAAAAAGAACTTGTGTGTTTGGATGCAAGGCAGTCTGTGCCAAAAAAACTAGATCCATCAAAGAAACATCCCCACGTGGAGAAGCCCTGAGAGTCTTTGCATTTCTTAATGCCCTTCATCTCCTGGGGCATGTCTTCACTGCACAGTTAGCTCTGGGTGATTGGCACCCAGGTTGGCTTGGCCCAGGTGTCATGTCCTAACTGTTTCTGCACTTGCCTGTGTATGTCAGATTGAGTATCCCCTGGTTCTTTGTGCTGAGACACTCAGATTCTTTCCAAGTCAGGTGTGTCAGTTGCAGCAGAATTTGTCTGTCTTTGTGGGGAATTGTGTGAAGGCATTGGAGGACTATCAGCACTCAAATTATTTAGCCTGCATCCTCACTGCAAAATGGGTGGGTTCCAGCCCAAATTATACCAGAGCCTGGGTTCTAACTTATTCCCATAGTTGGATCAGCTAGCCTAGGCTTGAAGCATCTCCAAACGCAGGTCAGAGGTTTTCCTGTGTGTGGATGGGGAGAAATTGGGGTCTGTACGGGATCCATGGGGTGGTATACGGGATGAGCCGGGGTGTCTGGTGGGGGATACTGACCTGTTCTTTACAGGATCCATGGGTGGTGTATAGGGTGAGCGGGGGTGTCCGGTGTGAAATATGGACTTGCTCTGTACGGGATCCATGAGGTGGAGTATGGGGAGAGCGGGGGTATCTGGTGGAGGATACTGACCTGCTCTGTAGGGGATCCATGGGGTGCCTGGTTGGTGGGATACTGACCTGCTCTGTACAGGATTCCTGTCCCTTCTCCATCTCTGTTCTCTTCTGTCATTGGCTCTGCTCTTCTCTGCCCCCGTCCCCCTCTCTCTGGACCTGCATCATTAAAGGATTTTATTCCTTTTGTTTTTCATAGTGGGAAAATCATGTCCCCCAAATGGAAAACGTTCAAAGGCCTGAAGCTGCTGCCACGTGACAAAATTCGGCTCAATAATGCCACCTGGAGGGCATGGTACCTGCAGTGTGAGTGGGGGCTGGGGCTGCCCAGGGGCACACGGGGCTCTGGAGTCTCCCCAGAGTGGGCACAGTGCAGGCAGTGGTAGATTCATAGATATTTAGGTCAGAAGGGACCATTATGATCATCTAGTCTGACCTCCTGCACAATGCAGGCCACAAAATTTCACCCACCACTCCTAAAAAAGACCTCACACCTATATCTGTGCTATTGAAGTCCTCAAATTGTAGTTTGAAGACCTCAAGGAGCAGAGAATCCTCCAGCAAGTGACCCGTGCCCCATGCTACAGAGGAAGGCGAAAAACCTCCAGGGCCTTCCAATCTGCCCTGGAGGAAAATTCCTTCCCGACCCCAAATATGGCGATCAGCTAAACCCTGAGCATATGGGCAAGATTCATCAGCCAGATACTACAGAAAATTCTTTCCCAGGTAACTTGGATCTTACCCCATCTAAAAACCCATCACAGGCCATTGGGCCTATTTACCATGAATATTTAATTACCAAAACCATGTTATCCCATCATACCATCTCCTCCATAAACTTATCGAGTTTAATCTTAAAGCAAGATAGATCTTTTGCCCCCACTACTTCCCTCGGAAGGCTATTCCAAAACTTCACTCCTCTGATGGTTAGAAACCTTCGTCTAATTTCTAATCTAAATTTCCTAGTGGCCAGTTTATATCCATTTGTTCTTGTGTCCACATTGGTACTGAGTTTAAATAATTCCTCTCCCTCTCTGGTATTTATCCCTCTGATATATTTATAGAGAGCAATCATATCTCCCCTCAACCTTCTTTTAGTTAGGCTAAACAAGCCAAGCTCCCTGAGTCTCCTTTCATAAGACAAGTTTTCCATTCCTCGGATCATCCTAGTAGCCCTTCTCTGTACCTGTTCCAGTTTGAATTCATCCTTCTTAAACATGGGAGACCAGAACTGCACACAGTATTCCAGGTGAGGTCTCACCAGTGCCTTATATAACGGTACTAAAACCTCCTTATCCCTACTGGAAATACCTCTCCTGATGCATCCCAAGATGACATTAGCTTTTTTCACAGCCATATCACATTGGCAGCTCATAGTCATCCTATGATCAACCAATACTCCAAGGTCCTTTTCCTCCTCCGTTACTTCTAGTTGATGCGTCCCTAGCTTATAACTAAAATTCTTGTTATTAATCCCTAAATGCATGACCTTACACTTCTCACTATTAAATTTCATCCTATTCCTATTACTCCAGTTTACAAGGTCATCCAGATCCTCCTGTAGGGTATCCCTGTCCTTCTCTAAATTAGCAATACCTCCCAGCTTTGTATCATCTGCAAACTTTATTAGCACACTCCCACTTTTTGTGCCCAGGTCAGTAATAAAAAGATTAAATAAGATTGGTCCCAAAACTGATCCTTGAGGAACTCCACTGGTAACCTCCCTCCAACTTGACAGTTCACCTTTCAGTAGGACCCGTTGTAGTCTCCCCTTTAACCAATTCCCTATCCACCTTTCAATTTTCCTATTGATGCCCATCTTATCCAATTTAACTAATAATTCCCCATGTGGCACAGTATCAAACGCCTTACTAAAATCTAAGTAAATTAGATCCACTGCGTTTCCTTTATCTAAAAAATCTGTTACTCTCTCAAAGAAGATCAGGTTGGTTTGGCACGATCTACCTTTTGTAAAACCATGTTGTATTTTGTCCCATTTACCATTGACTTCAATGTCCTTAACTACCTTCTCCTTCAAAATTTTTTCCAAGACCTTGCATACTACAGATGTCAAACTAACAGGCCTATAATTACTTGGATCACTTTTTTTCCCTTTCTTAAAAATAGGAACTATGTTAGCAATTCTCCAATCATACAGTACAACCCCTGAGTTTACAGATTCATTAAAAATTCTTGCTAATGGGCTTGCAATTTCTTGTGCCAATTCTTTTAATATTCTTGGATGAAGATTATCTGGGCCCCCCGATTTAGTCCCATTAAGCTGTTTGAGTTTCGCTTCTACCTCAGATATGGTGATGTCTACCTCCATATCCTCATTCCCATTTATCATGCTACCATTATCCCTAAGATCCTCTTTAGTCTTATTAAAGACTGAGGCAAAGTATTTGTTTAGATATTGGGCCATGCCTAGATTATCCTTGACCTCCACTCCATCCTCAGTTTTTAGCGGTCCCACTTCTTCTTTCTTTGTTTTCTTCCTATTTATATGACTATAGAACCTTTTACTATTGGTTTTAATTCCCTTTGCAAGGTCCAACTCTACTTGACTTTTAGCCTGTCTCACTTTATCCCTACATATTCTGACCTCAATAAGGTAGCTTTCCTTACTGATCCCTCCCTTCTTCCACTCCCTATATGCTTTCTGCTTTTTCTTAATTACCTCTCTAAGATGCTTGCTCATCCAGCTTTGTCTACAACTCCTGCCTATGAATTTTTTCCCCTTTCTTGGGATGCAGGCTTCCGATAGCTTCTGCAGCTTTAATTTAAAATAATCCCAGGCCTCCTCTACCTTTAAACCCATAAATTCTTCAGTCCAATCCACTTCCCTAACTAATTTCCTTAATTTTTGAAAGTCAGCCCTTTTGAAATCAAAAACCCTAGTTGCAGATTTATTTTTGTTAATCCTTCCATTCAATTTGAACTGAATTAGCTCATGATCACTTGAGCCAAGATTATCCCCTACAACCATTTCCTCTATGAGGTCCTCATTACTCACCAAGACCAAATCTAAAATGGCATCCCCTCTAGTCGGTTCAGCAACTACTTGCTGAAGGAATCCATCAGCTATCGCATCTAGGAAAATCTGAGCCCTATTATTATTACTAGCACTCGTCCTCCAGTCTATATCTGGGAAGTTAAAGTCTCCCATGATCACACAGTTTCCATTAGTATTTACTTTATTAAAAACATTAAAAAGGGCTCTATCCATATCCAAATTAGATCCCGGCGGTCTATAGCACACCCCAAGCACTATCCCAGGGGAGGCTCTAATAGTTTTCTTCCCCAATTTAATTGTTGCCCAGACAGACTCAGTCATATCCATTTCATCGCTTCTTATTTCTTTACATTCTATCTCATCATTGATATACAATGCTACTCCACCACCTTTACCTTTATTTCGGTCTTTCCTAAACAGCACAGACCCTTCAATACCTGTAGCCCAGTCATGACGACTATTCCACCAGGTCTCTGTTATACCTATAATATCTGGTTTCACTTCCTGCACCAGTAACTCTAGTTCCTCCATTTTGTTACCTAGGCTCCTTGCATTAGTGTACAAACATCTTAATTTTTGCTGTTTGGCCTCACTCACATTCTGTACCCTATTAGGCACGGTTATTTTACTACCAGTATAACCTATTAGACTTGTATCTACACTGCCCTTCCTCCTACCTACAGCTGTATCCACTCTTACTTCATTTTCTTTCCACTCTATGCTAAATTCTGGCGTGGAGATTACCTGGACATCTCCCAACCATCTCCCCCAAATTCCTAGTTTAAAGCTCTCTTAATCAGTTGTGCCAGCCTCCATCCTAGAAGTCTATTTCCTTCCCTACTCAGATGAAGTCCATCCCGAGAGAACTGTCCTCTATCCATGAATGCCTCCCAATGGCCATACATCCCAAAGCCCTCCTTATAGCACCACTGCCTAAGCCATCTATTGATAGTCATAATCTTGTCACACCTTTGTTGCCCTTCTCTAGGAACAGGCAGAATCCCACTAAAGATCACCTGAGCCTCAATTTCCTTAAGCGTCCTCCCCAGCCTAGCATAGTCTCCCTAGTAGGGTGTGCTGACCAAGGAGAGCAGCTCATCATACCAGAGGGGCTGCTCAGTCTCCAGGGCTCTGAGCTGAGTGGGCGAGGCAAGAACCTGCTTCACTAGACAGAGCACCACATAAGGAGCTTTCAGCCACTGCCCCACCCTAGAGGGGAAAGGTCCCATGTCCATTTCCCTCCCCCCACCCCCAAGACAGCCAGTCTCCCTGCCCTGGGGCCAGATCAGAGTACGTGGGCCCTTCGAGGGGAAAGGCCCCATGTCCTATTGCATAATCCCCATGGGAGTGCTCCCTGGTCTGTGGCAGAGGAGGCTATAGCAAAGGCAACTGTTGTTTCTTGCCCCCTGCAGATGTGGAGAGGAGGAAGAACCCTGTGTGCAATTTTGTGACGCCGCTGGAGTGCAGTGACGGGGACGATCACCACAAACCAGAAGTGAGCGAATGGGGATGAGGGGCAGGGCTGGCGCAACCACTAGGCAAACTAGGCTGTCGCCTAGGGCGCCAAGTGGTTGGGGGCGGTGGTGGAGCGGAGGTAAGCTGAGGCAAGGGGGCGCGGGGAGGGCTGCCTGCAGCAAGTAACGGGGGCGGCGCACAGGGGAACCGCTCCCTGCCCCAGCTCACCTCTGCTCTGCCTCCTCCCCTGAGCACCGCCCCGCTCTATTTCTCTCCCTCCCAGGCTTGCGTGCCAAACTGCTGATTGGCGCTCCAAGCCTGGGAGGCGGGAGAAGCGGCCACGTGCTCGGGGAGGAGGTGGAGCAGAGATGAGCTGGGGTGGGGAGCTGCTGCACAAGGCTCCCTGGGCCGAGGGGAGGGGGCTGCGGGGAGCTGCCACGGGGGGGCTGCCCGGGTCGAGGGGAGGGAGGGGGTGGAGGGGATCTGCCGCAGGGGGGGGGTGCCTGAGGGCGGGGGGGGGGGGAGCTAGCGCAGGGGTGGTGGGTGGCACAAGGTGGAAGTTTTGCCTAGGGCATGAAACCTCCTTGCACCGGCCCTGATGAGGGGCACTGCAAGGGGCTCCTCTCCTGCAAGAGACTTTATTGCACCAGTGACGCAGACTACTTCATAGGTCCTCCCTGCCCCCTCCCCCGTGAGGGGTGCCCCTCACTTACCCTGCCCCTCCCCTCCAAGAGGACTCTGACCAATAGTCCTAGGGTCACCTCTCCGCTCCACTCTCCCCAGATTGGGTCCTCATAAGGGCTCTCTGACATTTTTCCATCCAAACTACCTTTGGCAGAAGATGGGTTTTCCACTAAACAGAATTTTCCAAAAAAATTCTCTGCTTTGCAGGGAAATTCTGATTTTTTCATTGAAAAATGGAATGCCCAAAAATTAAAATGTGATCTGGCAATGATGCCGCGGTGCCTTGTAGGAATTGTCCGTCAGTCTCCTCCATTGGCTGGACTCCCCAGCTGGCTTACATCTTCCATTATGTACCATGGGCCAGGGACTTCCATGATGCACAGACTCCTGTCTCCAAGAGGTCAGGTTGTGATGCATCATGGGAGTTGTGATTCGGTTTCCTCATGTCCCTAGTCTCCATTCTGGGCTGTGCTCCCCAGCGGGACTACATCTCCCATGATGCACTGTGGTCAGGGATGCCCACAATGCACTGCTTCCTTTGCCAAGAGGGAAGATTTTGGTGTTCATGGGAAATGTAGTCCAACCAGGAAGGCCAGTTGATAAGGGAGAATGGAAGCACGGGGCAATCAAACTACAGCTCTCGTGAGGCATGGTCATAGCATTTATTAATTGAAATATTTAATTTTATATCTGAGATTTTTTTGGTTTTTGAATTTCTGCTGAAAAATCTGAATTTTCTATGGAAACTCCCTCCCACCCCCATTTTCTGATTGGCCCTAGCCCCACCCTGCCCTTGCCTTGCAGGCCGTGATAATGGAAGGGAAATACTGGAAGCGCCAGATTGGAGTGGTCATTCGGGAGTATCACAAGTGGCGGACATACTTCTGCACACGGGTAAGACCCCACCACCACCACCCCTGCATCTCTGGTGTCCTCCCACTGCTCTGAACAGTGCCCTGCTCTGCTAGCAGGCCCAGAAGCTGCTGTCCTGTATGCCAAAGCAGATACAGCCCAGGCAGCAGTAGATGCTGTGGCCCCCAGAGCTGCTCAGTCTTCAGCCTGTCTGCTGCCACTGCCATCGAGGGAAAAGTTGGCAGCAGTGGGGGCTGGGTTCTGTGGCGTGCCCATCAGGAGTAAAACTGAGCCCCCCTCCCTCTCGGGTGTAAAATGCTTTGAGATCTCTATGCCAAGTAAGGGGAAGAGGGCACTGAGCAGTCTCTAGGTAGAGAGAAACTGCCATTACTGCCCTGCAGTCTAGGGGTGACTCAATGCCAAACTCTGGGCTTCCCTGGAATCCGTACTCCATCCATCCATCAGTCCCTTTCCCCATCCCTCCATTACTGGACAGCTGGCTGTCATCTTTGCCAGCAGCCACCCCTGCCTGCCCGCAGCCCTCTGTAGATCTCCCCAACTGCTATAATACTAAGTTGGTGGGACCCCCCGGCTCCTGCACGATTCCCCACTTCCCTCTCAGATCACCCAAATTTACCTCCGTGATTGAGAAAGCAAAGGCTGGCTCAGTGAAATCCCAGCCTGCTGGGGATGGGGAGTGAATGGGCAAACAGCCCCATGCCAGAGGACACGATGCCCTGGACTGGTGGGCAAGGACCATGTGTTGGTTTTAAAGCTCCTGTTTGTTTAATGTTTAGGTCCAGAAGAAGAAAGATAAACCTGAGTCTTTATCCACCCAGGATTCCTTGCTCTGTCCCTATACCTTGCAGCACCTCCTGCTGGGAGAGGCTGGCACTGGAGTAGCCCGGAGTTCCCCCCCTTCCCAGCACTCCTGCCCCGCTCCCTACAGCACCCCCTGCTGGGAGAAGCTAGGACTGAGGTAGCTGGGAGCTCTCCCCCACAGCCCGAGCTCCTGACCCTGCCTTGGTACATGGCATCGGCTGCAGAGCTAGGTGGGGGACCACCTGGGCCATGGCCTAGCCACGAGTGGCACTGCAACCTGGTGCATCAAACTCAGATTTGAAGGTGGTGGATGGACTGGTTCATAGGCCAGGGAGGTCAGGCTGGTGGAGGGGGGGGGCGGGGGAAGCACATGAGAAGGGAAGAGGAGTGGCAGGAGGACCAAATCTGTGCTGCTGCCCCCATCCACTTTAAATGGCACTCCAAAGCCCCAGTGTAAGATGCATCTGCACCTGTGTTTCCCCTCTGTGGTCCTGCAAGGGCACCCACTCTCAGCTGCACGCTTCTCAGATGCCGCCTATCTTGGGTGGAGACACATATCTCCCTTGCCCTGCCTAGGGCATTTCCAGGCTGTGCAGTCCCCTGACTGTGCTGTGATATCCCCCAGCAAAGCAGACTGTCTAAACAGGCCAGCATCTGTGCTGGGCAATCTCATTAGAGACGAATAACAATGACATTGCTAGCAGTTACAAGTGATCACATGGCTTTTCTGAGCAGGCACTTTTATTCTTAAGGTAAAATCATTACAGAGAAAACATGAAAACAATAACACAAGTTACACACTGGTAATAAGCTTACCAGAGATCACCCCAACTCCAGCAAGGGCTCTGGCCGATGATCAGTCCTCTAGACCTCACCCAGGGATATTTCTGTGGTCACCAGTTCATAGCAGCTGTCAATCAGAACTAGCTCCCCCAGGAGTTAGGGAGTCCCTCCTTTATCCCCTTTGAAGAGACCATGAATGGGTATCAGCCAGGCAATGGGTTTCTCCCCAAGGCGCCACTTCAAAATGGTAACTCCGCTAACTTGCATCCCCCCCCACCCAAGTATTTCCTAGGCAACCCACTTAACTAAAAGATCAGTCTAGTCTAGCCCATCATTTTAGAGAGTCCTTTGAGCACGTGCCACTTCCCAGGGTTTGCATTAGTCTTGTGTTCCCCTTAAAGGAGTTACATCCTCCCACAGTAATCCGGACACAGCTTTAATAATACAGCAACCTTCCAAGACACTTCACCTTAACTCAGCAAGGTTTGTTCAGGGTGCTGCCGATTATTGTCCCATCTGTCACAGGATCTGGGTCACCAGTTATCAGTCTGTGTCTCTCTCCCCCCCCCCTGCGGGCAGGGAGTGGCTCATGCTGTCCCGGGTGAGGGGCTTAGCAGTGAGGCCAAGGGCAACTGCCCCATGGAGCTCGACCTGGATACCCTGGACAGCCTCATCTCTGACCTGGCCGACACCATCTTCTACAGCCGCAACCCGTATGTGGGGCCCAACCCCCGCAGCCTTGGTGAGCACTGATCAGCGTTCCTAACACAGGGGATTCCCCTCTCCGTGCCCCATAGGCATTCCCCTCTCCAGGTCTCAGCCCCCTTTCCCCATCTCTCCATAGAAATTCTTGTCTCTGGATCTCTTCCCCTTCCCAGAGGGATTCCCCTCTCTGGATCTCTGCCCTGCCCCCATGCTTCATAGGCGCTTCCTTCTCTCATTTGCATCCCCTGCCCCCCAAGTGCTAAAAGGGGATGGTCCTGAGCTCTGACCCCCCTCACCCCCGTATCCCCCAGGCATTCCTGTCTCCGGATATCTGCCTCTCTCTATCTAGGGGTGTGAATGGGCCCCCCTAGAGTCCTCATTCGCTGCCTGGCAGTCTGGTGCCTGAGGGGAGCGAGGTGGGTTGGGCAGGGCTCTGCTTTGGGCGGGATGGGAGCGGCTGGTGCTGTGTCTGACCCGCATCACCATACTGTGTTCCCCAGCTCACCAAGGCAACGCGGACATGATTCAGCCCACCCTAACCCAGCTGCATCCTAACTTTGGAGAGGATTTCATGGACACCCTGGACCCCATTCATGGTAACTTGCACTGGCCACTGTGCACGGATCCCGTCTGGGGTGAGGTTGGCTATCCTGGCGCACAGCGACGGCGGGGGGTTCCAAACACCATGCTGCCTGGTGATAGAGGGAATCAGCCTGGTGTCCCCTCCCAGGCGCCCTGGGTCAGACCAGGGGCGTCCCTTCCCGGCCGCCCCCCCGGGGCATCCCCTTCCGGCCGCCTTTGGTCAGGCCAGGGGCGTCCCCTCCCCTGCCGCCCTGGGTCAGGCTGGGGGCGTCCCCTCCCCACCATGCTGGAGCACACTGTTAATCTGTTGCTGGGAGGAATTGGTTGTGCAGCTGAGTGCTGGCAGGCTTCGGGGGTGGGGAATGGGGTTTGGCTCTGCAGGCCTGGCATTGTCTGATGGGCTCATCAAAGGGAAGTGGCAGGGAGATTGTGAAGTGACTGTGGACAGAGAGCTGCCCCCGCAGCATGGGACACACCAGTGGAACTTTCTGCTGCAGGGCCTTGGCAGGACACCGGGGCTGTACGCCAAGGAGCCTTATCTCAGTCTTTTTCTGTCTCTCTCCCTGCTCCTCGCTTGGACCCAACAGACAGCCCGGCCAGCTCTCCCTTGGGGGCCGCCAGCCCCAGCCTCCAGGGGCTCAGCTGTGCCTCCTCTGTCACCTCTAGCGCCTCTGACTCCCTGAAACTCCTCCTGTCTGTTGCTCATGTAGCCGCTGCCAAGAAAGGTTCAGAGCAGGCCCTCCAAGTCTGTTTTTCCTGTTTCTGGTCCTGGGGCTGGGCCCAGATGCTGCCCAGGCTAGCTGGATGGCCACGCCCCAACTGCGAACGTCCCTGATGCCAAGGGGCAGCCAGCCGAGACTTTGGGTCCCTGCATGGACCCAGTGAAGTATCTCAGGTCAAATTGAAGCTGTGCATTCTGGGATATGTAGTGTCTCCAGGCCACCTCCCCATATTCAAAATGAGGTAATTGGGCCAGTGAGTCACCATTTCATCAAGGGGTTTGCCCATACGCTCAGAACTACCATGCACACACCACACCAACCCACAGCTGTCACCCTAGTCACCACTGCTACGGCCCCAGCCACTGCGCAGCAGGGAATCCTGTGTACCCTGCAGCCACACAGCTCTGCTGACGCCCCTCAATCCCAACCCGCAGCCCCCTGCTAACCTAGTCCTGAGCTTCCGCCTACCCCCAGCTCTGCCGATGCCCCTCAGTCCTGACCCACAGCTCCCGCAATCCCAGCTCCGGGGTCCCCCAAGTCTGAGCTCTGTAGCTGCCATTTGTACCAAGTGTTGTGATGTAATTATCATTCCTATTATGGTTATTCTGCTCTGATTTATCCAGGTCCTTTGCATTTTCTCTCTCTCTCTTCCCCCTGCCCTGGAGGGATAGCTCAGTGGTTTGAGCATTGGCCTGCTAAACCCAGGGTTGTGAGTTCAATCCTTGAGGGGGCCATTTAAGGATCTGGAGCAAAAATTGGGGATTGGTCCTGCTTTGAGCAGGGGGTTGGACTAGATGATCTCCTGAGGTCCCTTCCAACCCTATTTAGAAAAGCTGGACGTGCACAAGTCCATGGGGCCGGATGAGTTGCATCCGAGAGTGCTGAAGGAATTGGCGGCTGTGATTGCAGAGCCATTGGCCATTATCTTTGAAAACTCGTGGCGAACCGGGGAAGTCCCGGATGACTGGAAAAAGGCGAATGTAGTGCCAATCTTTAAAAAAGGGAAGAAGGAGGATCCTGGGAACTACAGGCCAGTCAGCCTCACCTCAGTCCCTGGAAAAATCATGGAGCAGGTCCTCAAAGAATCAATCCTGAAGCACTTGCATGAGAGGAAAGTGATCAGGAACAGCCAGCATGGATTCACCAAGGGAAGGTCATGCCTGACTAATCTAATCGCCTTTTATGATGAGATTACTGGTTCTGTGGATGAAGGGAAAGCAGTGGATGTATTGTTTCTAGACTTTAGCAAAGCTTTTGACACGGTCTCCCACAGTATTCTTGTCAGCAAGTTAAGGAAGTATGGGCTGGATGAATGCACTATAAGGTGGGTAGAAAGCTGGCTAGATTGTCGGGCTCAACGGGTAGTGATCAATGGCTCCATGTCTAGTTGGCAGCCGGTATCAAGTGGAGTGCCCCAAGGGTCGGTCCTGGGGCCGGTTTTCTTCAATATCTTCATAAATGATCTGGAGGATGGTGTGGATTGCACTCTCAGCAAATTTGCGGATGATACTAAACTGGGAGGAGTGGTAGATACGCTGGAGGGGAGGGATAGGATACAGAAGGACGTAGACAAATTGGAGGATTGGGCCAAAAGAAATCTGATGAGGTTCAATAAGGATAAGTGCAGGGTCCTGCACTTAGGACGGAAGAACCCAATGCACAGCTACAGACTAGGGACCGAATGGCTAGGCAGCAGTTCTGTGGAAAAGGACCTAGGGGTGACAGTGGACGAGAAGCTGGATATGAGTCAGCAGTGTGCCCTTGTTGCCAAGAAGGCCAATGGCATTTTGGGATGTATAAGTAGGGGCATAGCGAGCAGATCGAGGGACGTGATCGTTCCCCTCTATTCGACATTGGTGAGGCCTCGTCTGGAGTACTGTGTCCAGTTTTGGGCCCCACACTTCAAAAAGGATGTGGATAAATTGGAGAGAGTCCAGCGAAGGGCAACAAAAATGATTAGGGGTCTAGAACACATGACTTATGAGGAGAGGCTGAGGGAGCTGGGATTGTTTAATCTGCAGAAGAGAAGAATGAGGGGGGATTTGATAGCTGCTTTCAACTACCTGAAAGGGGGTTCCAAAGAGGATGGCTCTAGACTGTTCTCAATGGTAGCAGATGACAGAACGAGGAGTAATGGTCTCAAGTTGCAGTGGGGGAGGTTTAGATTGGATATTAGGAAAAACTTTTTCACTAAGAGGGTGGTGAAACACTGGAATGCGTTACCTAGGGAGGTGGTAGAATCTCCTTCCTTAGAGGTTTTTAAGGTCAGGCTTGACAAAGCCCTGGCTGGGATGATTTAACTGGGAATTGGTCCTGCTTCAAGCAGGGGGTTGGACTAGATGACCTTCTGGGGTCCCTTCCAACCCTGATATTCTATGATTCTATGATATTCTATGATTCATCTCTCCACCCCCTTTCAGCCTTTCTTCTTTGTCACAAACAGTTCATGCTTTTTCTCTTTCCCTTCACAGATTTCTTTGCTGCCTGTCGCCCCCAGCCTGTGACCCAGGTGAATAGAAGTAGCAGCTGCCCTCTGACTGCTCAGCAATGCCCCCGCCCTCTGTCTGTAGAGATCAGCTGGCACCACATTGCAGCCTATGCTTTGCCTTCACTGCAAGGTCTATGACCTCCTCCCTGGTGTCACAGCACCCCTCCTCTGGGGAGGGCAGGGCTGGGTGGTGCAGACCCCTCCCTGGTGTCACAGCCCCCCCTGCTGGGAGGGCAGGGCTGGGAAGAGCCGGCCCCTCCACCTTGCCTGCTGTCACAGGCCCCCTGCTAGAAGTTCAGGGCTGGGCGGTACAGGCCCCTCCTCCTGGCCTAGTGTTGCAGGCCCCCTGCTGAGGAAGGCAAGGCTGATTTTCTCTCCCTCTTTCCCCCAGGCTTCCACGCTGCTGCCAGCTGCTGCCCCACTGGTCTCTCTGTCCAGCACTTGTGACCCGGACGTGACCACCAGCACTAAGGAGCTGCCTCTCCACAGGAGCTCTCTCACCTCCCTTTCCTTCCCCCTGGATCTGGAGCCCCTCACACCCCTGAACGGGCACCAGACCTTCCTGCCGCTCTTCCCCACCTCCCCGCTGCGGGTCAGCCTGCCCCCGCCCAGCCCTCCCACGCAGCACCCCCAGCCCACCCTTGTCTTCTCCGTCATCACCCACACAGCTGCTGAAAAGCCCCCTTCACCCACCTGACACCCTCCTTCACCTGGGGGCACCTTTGCCATGCCTGCATGCCATGCCCAATAGGGCAAGGTCCCGGCAACTGCAGCCCATTGCCCCAGCGCCTACTGCCACCCACCCCCCAGCAGTCCCCAGTGCCTTCCTTGTGGTATGTGCTTGTGTGGGCAGCGCAGCCTGCCTGCCTGGCACTTGGGGAGGGGCTGTTGTGGTGGGATGAAGGGGAGTGGATGTGGGAAGAGTGGGCACAGGGGCATTGCTTTTAGGGGCAGGCAGGTGGGGATGGGTGCGTGGGGCAGGGGAACTTGGCATGCCTGCGGGTGTTGCTGTCACAGGTCAGTGTGGGGGGAAATTGCTCTGGGGGGCTGGGCACAGAGGGTTGCTGTCGGGGTGCGGGACCAGGCACTGAGTGGGGGGAGTTGGCAGGGGGCTGAACATAAGGGGTATTGCTGGTGTGGGGGTACAGGGGAGGGCTGTTGGGTGGGGGAGAAACAATGGAGTTGCTGGTGGGAGGAGTGGGTGGGGGTGTCCACAGTACAGGGGAGCCTCTCCCCCCGCCCCCCTCAGATGGCCATCGCAAGACCCAGGGCTGGAGAGACACTGCCCTGGGTGGCTACCTAGGAGCTGTGGTCTCTGTGGGTGAGCCTCACTCCTCCTCTACCCACTTTCTTTTCCCCCCAGGCCCATCGCCACAGCCCCTCACTCCAGCCAGGGACTCTTCCCAGGTAAGAGCACCTCTTGCTGGAGAGGGTGGGGCTGGGCAGTGCAGGCTCCTCCCCCTCTCTGGTGTCACAGCACCCCCTGCTGTGGAGGGCTGGGCTGGGCATCTATAAGCTCCTCCCCCTCCCTGATGTCACAGCACCTCCTGATGATGAGTCATACAATTTAAATCCACATAGGAATCACTCCGCTAACGCTTCTGGGTTTAGTGGTGCCTTACTCTCCCCCCCAGTGCTTGTGGCTGAGGCAGATTTCTGTCCTCCCTTGCTGACTCCCTCCTCGTCTCTCCCCTCTAGGTCTGCGCCCCCCTGGAGCTCCCTGCAGGTGTTCTGCTGATGGAGAATCCCATCCACCCTCGCTCTGTCATTGCCTCCTCCAGCACGGGTAAGATGGGGGGTGCTGCTGTCAGGCCCCTCATCACATGGGCTCTCGCTGTGGGTGCTTGGCTCTCAGGGGTGACGGGACAGAGGTGATGGGGCTGGGGAAGAGCATCAGGCTGGGGTGGGTACGAAGAGGGAAGGGGCAGGGTGGTGGTTGGCTCATAAGTATCTAGGGAGTGGGAACTTGGTGGGTTCATAGGTGGCTGAAGAGAGGGCGTGTTGAGGGGATGGCATGATGGGGGGCTGACTGGGGGGATGACAAGATCAGGGACTGGCTGGGGGGGGGACCTGGAGGGATGGCTGGGGGGACCTGGCTGGAGGATCTGTGGGGCTGGCTGGGGGGACCTGGGGTGATGGCAAGGTGGGGGCTAGCTGGAGACTCTGAGGGGACAGGAAGGTTGGTGGGCTGGCTGGGGGGACCTGAAGGGCTGGCAAGGTGGAGGCTGGCTGGGGGATCGGGGGGAATGGCAAAGTGGGGGGCTGGCTGTGGGATCTGGAGTGATGGCAAGGTGTGGGGCTGGCTGTGGGATCTGGAGTAATGGCAAGGTTGGGGGCTGGATGGGGGATCTGGGGTGATGACAAGGTGGGAGCTGGCTGGGGGATCTGGGGGGTTGGCTCGGGGGGGCTGGCTGGGACACCTGTTTGTGTGTGGAGGGGGTTGGCTCCGGGGAATGGGGTGACTAGGGGGTGGCTCACCCTGCATTGCCTGCTGGTGTGGGGCCCGGACTGTCCAAATTTGGGGATGCCAGCTCAGTGGCACTAATGGGTGATCACATCCAAGAAAGCCAGGTCTGTGGGTCAGAGGCTGGTTTGGCCCCAGACTGGCACTGCCTGGGGCTGATCTGGAATGTGCCATTCTGGGGACGAAGTGGGGAGCCTGCAGTTTTAGGCTCCTCCCCATGGCGAGGGTGGCGCTGGGGAGGGTTCACGGCATCACTGATCTGGGGGTGGATCGTGGGAGTGTGGGGCCTAGAGCCTTCTCTCCTCCACATGAACAGACCTCTGCTCCTAGAAGGGGACTGGGAGCTGAACCCACTTGGGCAGTGTCTGACAGGTTCCCTCAATAGCACATGTGCCCAGAAGTGCTGGGGTGGGATGGCTCACCCACGGTGCCCTACTGGGCTCTGGGGAGCAGCATCAGGATCTTGCCCACACGAGCGACCCGAATCATAGAATGTCAGGGTTGGAAAGGACCTCAGGAGGTCATCTAGTCCAGTCCCCTGCTCAAGGTAGGACCAATCCCCAACTAAATCATCCCCACCAGGTCTTAGAATCATAGAATATTAGGGTTGGAAGGGACCTCAGGAGGTCATCTAGTCCAACCCCCTGCTCAAAGCAGGACCAATCCCCAATTTTTTTTGCCTCAGATCCCTAAATGGCCCCCTCAAGGATTGAACTCACAACCCTGGGTTTAGCAGGCCAATGCTCAAACCACTGAGCTATCCCTCCCCCCTTTGTCAAGCCTAACCTTAAGAACCTCTAAGGGTATGTCTACACTACGAAATTAGGTCGAATTTATAGAAGTCGGGTTTTTAGAAATCGTTTTTATATAGTTGATTGTGTGCCGACACAAAATGCTCTAAGTGCATTAAATGCATTAACTTGGCAGAGTGCTTCCATAGTACCGAGGCTAGTGTCGACTTCCGGAGCGTTGCACTGTGGGTAGCTATCCCACAGTTCCCGCAGTCTCCACCACCCATTGGAATTCTGGGTTGAGATCCCAAGGCCTAATGGGGCAAAAACATTGTCGCTGGTGGTTCTGGGTACATGTCATCAGGCCCTCCCTCCCTCCCTCCGTGAAAGCAATGGCAGACAATCGTTTTGTGCCTTTTTTCCTGTGCAGACTCCATATCACGGCAAGCATGGAGCCTGCTCAACTCACTGTCACCATACATCTCCTGGGTGCTGGCAGACACGGTACTGCATTGCTACACAGCAGCAGCCCATTGCCTTGTGGCAGCAGACGGTGCAATAGGCCTGATGACCATCGTCATCATGTCCGAGGTGCTCCTGGCCTCCTCGGTAAGGTCAGTCAGGAGCACCTGGGCAGATATGGGTGCAGGGACTAAAATAGGAGTGACTCGACCAGGTCATTCTCTTTAGTCCTGCCAGCAGTCCTATTGCACTGTCTTCTGCCAAGCAGGCAGGAGATGAGGATGGCTAGAAGTCCTATTGCACCATCTTCTGCTGAGCAGCCAGGAGATGGGGATGGCTAGCAGTCCTACTGCACCGTCTGCTACCAGCCAAAAGTAAAAGATAGATGGAGTGGATCAAAACAAGAAATACACCAGCTTTGTTTTGTATTCATTTGTTCCCCCCTCCCTCCCTCCCTCCGTGAAATCAACGGCCAACAATCGTTTCGGTGAGGTCTGTCAGGGGCACCTTGAAAAGTTGAATGGGGATTCAGTCCTGCCTGAAATACCAGGGGGAAGGATAGCTCAGTGGGTTGAGCATTGGGTTGAGCATTGGCCTGCTAACCCCAGGGTTTTGAGTTCAATCCTTGAGGGGGCCATTCTGTGTGGCAGTTGTTTTTGTTTCTCCTTGATGTGAAGCCACCCCCTTTGTTGATTTTAATTCCCTGTAAGCCAACCCTGTAAGCCATGTCGTCAGTCACCCCTCCCTCCGTCAGAGCAATGGCAGACAATCGTTCCGTGCCTTTTTTCTGTGCAGACGCCATACCATGGAGCCTGCTCAGATCACTTTGGCAGTTAGGAGCACATTAAACACCACGCACATTATCCAGCAGTATATGCAGCACCAGAACCTGGCAAAGCAAAACCGGACAAGTAGGCGATGTCAGCACAGTGACGAGAGTGATGAGGAGATGGACGAAGACTTCTCTCAAAGCACGGGCCCTGGCAATGTGGGCATCATGGTGCTAATGGGGCAGGTTCATGCGGTGGAACGCCGATCCTGGGCCCGGGAAACAAGCACAGACTGGTGGGACCGCATAGTGTTGCGGGTCTGGGACGATTCCCAGTGGCTGCGAAACTTTCGCATGCGTAAGGGCACTTTCATGGAACTTTGTGACTTGCTTTCCCCTGCCCTGAGGCTCAAGAATACCAAGATGAGAGCAGCCCTCACAGCTGAGAAGCGAGTGGCAATAGCCCTGAGGAAGCTTGCAATGCCAGATAGCTACCGGTCAGTCGGGAATCAATTTGGAGTGGGCAAATCTACTGTGGAGGCTGTTGTGATGCAAGTAGCCCATGCAATCAAAGATCTGCTGATATCAAGGGTAGTGACCCTGGGAAATGTGCAGGTTGTACTAGATGGCTTTGCTGCAATGGGATTCCCTAACTGTGGTGGGGCCAAAGACGGAACTCATATCCCTATCTTGGCACTGGAGCACGAAGCTGGCAAGTACATAAACCACAAGGAGTACTTTTCAATAGTGCTGCAAGCACTGGTGGGTTACAAGGAATGTTTCACCAACATCAACGTGGGATGGCCGGGAAAGATACATGACGCTCGTATCTTCAGGTACTCTGGTCTGTTTCAAAAGCTGCAGGAAGGGACTTTCTTCCCAGACTAGAAAATAATTGTTGGGGATGTTGAAATGCCTGTAGTTATCCTTGGGGACCCAGCCTACCCCTTAATGCCATGGCTTATGAAGCCATACACAGGCAGCCTGGACAGAAGTCAGGAGCTGTTCAACTTCAGGCTGAGCAAGTGCAGAATGGTGGTAGAATGTGCATTTGGACGTTTAAAAGTGCGCTGGCGCAGTTTACTGACTCGCTTAGACCTCAGCGAAACCAATATTCTCACTGTTATTACTGCTTGCTGTGCGCTGCACAATATCTGTGAGAGTAAGCGGGAGACGTTTATGGTGGTGTGGGAGGTTGAGGCAAATCGCTGGCCGCTGGTTACATGCAGCCAGACACCAGGGCGGTTAGAAGAGCACAGGAGGGTGCGGTGCGCATCAGAGAAGCTTTGAAAACCAGTTTCATGACTGGCTATACAGTGTGAAAGTTCTGTTTGTTTCTCCTTGATGAACAACCCCCTCCCCCTTGGTTCACTCTACTTCCCTGTAAGCTAACCACCCTCCCCTCCTCCCTTTGATCACAGCTTGCAGAGGCAATAAAGTCATTGTTGCTTCACATTCATGCATTCTTTATTAATTCATCACACAAATAGGGGGATAACTGCCATGGTAGCCCGGGAGGGGTGGTGGAGGGGGGAAGGACAAGGCCACACAGCACTTTAAAAGTTTAAAACTTATTGAATGCCAGCCTTCTGTTGCTTGGGAAATCCTCTGGGGTGGAGTGGCTGGGTGGCCGAAGGCCCCCCCCCCCACCGTGTTCTTGGGCATCTGGGTGAGGAGACTGTGGAACTTGGGGAGGAGGGTGGTTGGTTACACAGGGGCTGTAGTGGCGGTCTGAGCTCCTGCTGCCTTTCCTGCAGCTCAACCATACACTGGAGCATATTTGTTTGATCCTCCAGCAGCCTCAGCATTGAATCCTGCCTCTTCTCATCACGCTGCCGCCACCTATCAGCTTCAGCCCTCTGTTCAGCCCACCACTTACCCTCTTCAGCCCGTCACCTCTCCTCCCGGTCATTTTGTGCTTTCCTGCACTCTGACATTATCTGCCTCCACGCATTCGTCTGTGCTCTGTCAGTGTGGGAGGACAGCATGAGCTCAGAGAACATTTCATCGCAAGTGCGTTTTTTTCACCTTCTAATCTTTGCTAGCCTCTGGGAAGGAGAAGATCCTGTGATCCTTGAAACACATGCAGCTGGTGGAGAAAAAAAAAGGGACAGTAGTATTTAAAAAGACACATTTTATAGAACAATGGGTACACTCTTTCATGGTAAACCTTGCTGTTAATATTACATACATAGCACATGTGCTTTCGTTACAAGGTCGCATTTTGCCTCCCCCGACCACTTGGCTAAACCCTCCCCTATCCCCGTGACTAACAGTGGGGAACAATTCTGTTCAGCTACAGGCAAACAGCCCAGCAGGAACGGGCACCTCTAATATCCCCTTAAGAAAAGCACCCTATTTCAACCAGGTGACCACGAATGATATCACTCTCCTGAGGATAACAGAGAGATAAAGAACGGATGTTGTTTGAAAGCCAGCGAACATACGCTGCAATGCTTTGTTCTGCAGTGATTCTCGACTATGTGCTACTGGCCTGGTGTGGTAAAGTGTCCTACCATGGTGGACGGAATAAGGCTGCCCTTCCCAGAAACCTTTTGCAAAGGCTTTGGGAGTACATCCAGGAGAGCTTTATGGAGATGTCCCTGAAGGATTTCCGCTCCATCCCCAGACATGTGAACAGACTTTTCCAGTAGTTGTACTGGCCACGAATGCCAGGGCAAATTAATCATTAAACACACTTGCTTTTAAACCATGTATACTATTTAAAAAGGTACACTCACCAGAGGTCCCTTCTCCGCCTGGCGGGTCCGGGAGGCAGCCTTGGGTGGGTTCGGGCGGTACTGGCTCCAGGTCCAGGGTGAGAAACAGTTCCTGGCTGTTGGGAAAACCAGTTTCTCCGCTTGCTTGCTGTGAGCTATCTACAACCTCATCATCATCATCTTCCTCATCCCCAAAACCTGCTTCCATGTTGCCTCCATCTCCATTGAAGGAGTCAACACGGTTGGGGTAGTGGTGGCTGAACCCCCTAAAATGGCATGCAGCTCAACATAGAAGCGGCATGTTTGGGGCTCTGACCCAGAGCGGCTGTTTTCCTCTCTGGTTTTCTGGTGGGCTTGCCTCATCTCCTTAAGCTTCATGCGGCACTGCTTCGGGTCCCTGTTATGGCCTCTGTTCTTCATGCCCTGGGAGATTGTGGCAAATGTTTTGGCATTTCGAAAACTGGAACGGAGTTTTGATAGCACGGATTCCTCTCCCCATACAGCAATCAGATCCCATACCTCCCGTTCGGTCCATGCTGGAGCTCTTTTGTGATTTTGGGACTCCATCATGGTCACCTCTGCGATGAGCTCTGCATGGTCACCTCTGCTAATGAGCTCTGCACTCACCTGCAGCTTGCCACGCTGACCAAACAGGAAATGAAATTCAAAAGTTCGCGGGCCTTTTCCTGTCTACCTGGCCAGTGCATCTGAGTTGAGAGTGCTGTCCAGAGCGGTCACAATGGAGCACTCTGGGATAGCTCCTGGAGGCCAATACCATCTAATTGCATCCACAGTACCCCAAATTCGACCCGGCAAGGCCGATTTCAGTGCTAATCCCCTTGTCAGGGGTGGAGTAAAGAAACAGATTTTAAGAGTCCTTTAAGTTGAAAAAAGGGCTTCACCGTGTGGATGGGCGCAGGGTTAAATCGATTTAATGCTGCTAAATTCGACCTCAACTCCAAGTGTAGACCACGGCTAAGGAAGGAGATTCCACCACCTCCCTAGGTAACCCATTCCAGTGCTTCACCACCGTCCTAGTGAAAATGTTTTTCCTAATATCCAACCTAAACCTCCCCCACTGCAACTTGAGACCATTACTCCTTGTTCTGTGATCAGCTACCACTGAGAACAGTCTAGAGCCATCCTTTTTGGATCCACATTTCAGGTAGTTGAAAGCAGCTATCAAATCCCCCCTCATTCTTCTCTTCCGCAGACTAAACATCCCCAGTTCCCTCAGCCTCTCCTCATAACTCATGTGTTCCAGTCCCCTAATAATTTTTGTTGCCCTCTGCTGGACTCTTTCCAATTTTTCCACATCCTTCTTGTAGTGTGGGGCCCAACACTGGACACAGTACTCCAGATGAGGCCTCACCAGTGTCGAATAGAGGGGAACGATCACGTCCCTCGATCTGCTGGCAATGCTTCTACTTATACATCCCAAAATGCCATTGGCCTTCTTGGCAACAAGGGCACACTGTTGACTCATATCCAGCTTCTCGTCCACTGTAACCCCTAGGTCCTTTTCTGCAGAACTGCTGCCGAGCCATTTGGTCCCTAGTCTGTAGGGGTGCATGGGATTCTTCCGTCCTAAGTGCAGGACTCTGCACTTGTCCTTGTTGAACCTCATCAGATTTCTTTTGGCCCAATCCTCCAATTTGTCTAGGTCCCTCTGTATCCTATCCCTACGCTCCAGCATATCTACCTCTCCTCCCAGTTTAGTGTCACCTGCAAACTTGCTGAGGGTGCAATCCACACCATCCTCCAGATCATTTATGAAGATATTGAACAAAACCGGCCCCAGGACCGACCCTTGGGGCACTCCACTTGATACCGGCTGCCAACTAGACATGGAGCCATTGATCACTACCCGTTGAGCCTGATAATCTAGCCAGCTTTCTATCCACCCTATAGTCCATTCATCCAGCCCATACTTTAACTTGCTGGCAAGAATACTGTGGGAGACCATGTCAAATGCTTTGCTAAAGTCAAGGAACAACACGTCTACTGCTTTCCCTTCATCCACAGAGCCAGTTATCTCGTCATAGAAGGCAATTAGATTAGTCAAGCATGACTTGCCCTTGGTGAATCCATGCTGACTGTTCCTGATCACTTTCCTCTCATGCAAGTGCTTCAGGATTGATTCTTTGAGGACCTGCTCCATGATTTTTCCAGGGACTGAGGTGAGGCTGACTGGCCTGTAGTTCCCTGGATCCTCCTTCTTCCCTTTTTTAAAGATTGGCACTACATTAGCCTTTTTCCAGTCGTCCGGGACTTCCCCCGATCGCCATGAGTTTTCAAAGATAATGGCGAATGGCTCTGCAATCACATCCGCCAACTTCTTTAGCACTCTCGGATGCAACGCATCTGGCCCCATGGACTTGTGCACGTCCAGCTTTTCTAAATAGTCCCGAACCACTTCTTTCTCCACAGAGATCTGGTCACCTCCTCCCCATGCTGTGCTGCCCAGTGCAGCAGTCTGGAAGCTGACCTTGTTTGTGAAGACAGAGGCAAAAAAAGCATTGAGTACATTAGCTTTTTCCACATCCTCTGTCACTAGGTTGCCTCCCTCATTCAGTAAGGGGCCCACACTTTCCTTGACTTCCTTCTTGTTGCTAACATACCTGAAGAAACCCTTCTTGTTACTCTTAACATCTCTTGCTAGCTGCAACTCCAGGTGTGATTTGGCCTTACTGATTTCACTCCTGGATCCCCAAGCAATATTTTTATACTCCTCCCTGGTCATTTGTCCAATCTTCCACTTCTTGTAAGCTTCTTTTTTATATTTAAGATCAGCAAGGATTTCACTGTTAAGCCAAGCTGATTGCCTGCCATATTTACTATTCTTTCTACACATCAGGATGCTTTGTCCCTGCAACCTCAATAAGGATTCTTTAAAATACAGCCAGCTCTCCTGGACTCTTTTCCCCCTCATGTTATTCTCCCAGGGGATCTTGCCCATCAGTTCCCTGAGGAAGTCAAAGTCTGCTTTTCTGAAGTCCAGGGTCCGTATTCTGCTGCTTTCCTTTCTTCCTTGTGTCAGGATCCTGAACTCGACCATCTGATGGTCACTGCCTCCCAGGTTCCCATCCACTTTTGCTTCTCCTACTAATTCTTCCCGGTTTGTGAGGAGCAGGTCAAGAAGAGCTCTGCCCCTAGTTGGTTCCTCCAGTACTCTAGATGAGGCCTCACCCAATGCGAAATAGAGGGGAATGATCATGTCCCTCGATCTGCTGGCAATGCTCCTACTTATACAGCCTAAAATGCCGTTAGCCTTCTTGGCAACAAGGGTACACTGTTGACTCATATCCAGCTTCTCGTCCACTGTAACCCCTAGGTCCTTTTCTGCAGAACTGCTGCCTAGCTGCTTAATCCCTAGTCTGTAGCAGTGCATGGGATTCTTCCGTCCGAAATGCAGGACTCTGCACTTGTCCTTGTTGAACCTATTCAGATTTCTTTTGGTCCAATCCTTTAATTTGTTGAGGTCCCTCTGTATCCTATCCCTACCCTCCAGCGTATCTACGTCTCCTCCCAGTTTGGTACCATCTGCCCTAGACGTTTCCCTGTCTCCTTTGGGAGGTGGATTGGATTGAAAAATTTGTGGATCTATAGGTGGAGGAGGCCTGGAATTACTTCATGTCAAGTTGCAGAAACTATCAGAAGCCTGCATCCCAAGAAAGGGGAAAAAATTCATAGGCAGGAGTTGTCGACCAAGCTGGATGAGCAAGCATCTCAGAGAGGTGATTAAGAAAAAGCAGAAAGCCTACAAGGAGTGGAAGATGGGAGGAATTAGCAAGGAAAGCTACCTTACTGAGGTCAGAATATGTAGGGATAAAGTGAGAAAGGCCAAAAGCCATGTAGAGTTGGACCTTGCAAAGGGAATTAAAAAGAATAGTAAAAGGTTCTATAGCCATATAAATAAGAAGAAAAGAAAGAAAGAAGTGGGACTGTTTAACACTGAGGATGGAGTGGAGGTGAAGGATAATTTAGGCATGGCCCAATATCTAAACAAATACTTTGCCTCAGTCTTTAATGAGGATCTTAGGGATAATGGTAGGATGATACATGGGACTGAGGATATGGAGGTAGATATTACCACATCTGAAGTAGAAGCCAAACTCGAACAGCTTAATGGGACTAAATTGGGGGGCCTGGATAATCTTCATCCAAGAATATTAAAGGAACTGGTACATGAAATTGCAAGCTCATTAGCAAGAATTTTTAATGAATCTGTAAACTCAGGGGTTGTACCGTATGACTGGAGAATTGCTAACGTAGTTCCTATTTTTAAGAAAGGTAAAAAAATGATCCCGGTAACTACAGGCCTGTTAGTTTGACATCTGTAGTATGCATGGCTTTACAAAAGGTAGATAGTGTCAAACCAACCTGATCTCCTTCTTTGAGAAGAAAAGGAGTACTTGTGGCACCTTAGAGACTAAACAATTTATTAGAGCATAAGCTTTCGTGAGCTACATCTGATGAAGTGAGCTGTAGCTCACGAAAGCTTATGCTCTAATAAATTGGTTAGTCTCTAAGGTGCCACAAGTACTCCTTTTCTTTTTGTGAATACAGACTAACACGGCTTGTTCTTTGAGAAGGTAACAGATTTTTTAGACAAAGGGAATGCAGTAGATCTAATTTACCTCAATTTCAGTAAGGCATTTCATGTGGTTCCACATGGAGAATTATTAGCTAAATTGGAAAAGATGGGGGTCAATATGAACATTGAAAGGTGGGTAAGGAACTGGTTAAAGGGGAGACTTCAGCGGGTCACACTGAAAGGTGAACTGTCAGACTGGAAGGAGGTTACTAGTGGAGTTCCTCAGGGATCGGTTTTGGGACCAATCTTATTTAATCTTTTTATTACTGACCTTGGCACAAAAAGCGGGAATGTGCTAATAAAGTTTGCGGATGACACAAAGCTGGGAGGTATTGCCAATACAGAGAAGGACCGGGATATCATACAGGAAGATCTGGATGACCTTGTAAACTGGAGTAATAGTAATAGGATGAAATTTAATAGTGAAAAGTGCAAGGTCATGCATTTAGGGATTAATAACAAGAATTTCTGTTATAAACTGGGAATGCATGAC
The DNA here is from genome assembly GCF_965140285.1 of Lepidochelys kempii. NCBI lineage: Eukaryota > Metazoa > Chordata > Testudines > Cheloniidae > Lepidochelys > Lepidochelys kempii. The sequence goes on from NC_136385.1 coordinate 14,525,028, forward strand.
TTGGAAGTAACAGAGGAGGAGAAGAGCCTCGGAGTACTGGTCGATCACAGGATGACTATGAGCCGCCAATGTGATATGGCAGTCAAAAAAGCTAATGCGGTCTTGATCATAGAATCATAGAATCATAGAATATAAGATTGGAAGGGACCCCAGAAGGTCATCTAGTCCAACCCCCTGCTCGAAGCAGGACCAATTCCCAGTTAAATCATCCCAGCCAGGGTTTGTCAAGCCTGACCTTAAAAACCTCTAAGGAAGGAGATTCTACCACCTCCCTAGGTAACGCATTCCAGTGTTTCACCACCCTCTTAGTGAAAAAGTTTTTCCTAATATCCAATCTAAACCTCCCCCACTGCAACTTGAGACCATTACTCCTCGTTCTGTCATCTGCTACCATTGAGAACAGTCTAGAGCCATCCTCTTTGGAACCCCCTTTCAGGTAGTTGAAAGCAGCTATCAAATCCCCCCTCATTCTTCTCTTCTGCAGGCTAAACAATCCCAGCTCCCTCAGCCTCTCCTCATAAGTCATGTGTTCTAGACCCCTAATCATTTTTGTTGCCCTTCGCTGGACTCTCTCCAATTTATCCACATCCTTCTTGTAGTGTGGGGCCCAAAACTGGACACAGTACTCCAGATGAGGCCTCACCAATGTCGAATAGAGGGGAACGATCACGTCCCTCGATCTGCTCGCTATGCCCCTACTTATACATCCCAAAATGCCATTGGCCTTCTTGGCAACAAGGGCACACTGCTGACTCATATCCAGCTTCTCGTCCACTGTCACCCCTAGGTCCTTTTCCGCAGAACTGCTGCCTAGCCATTCGGTCCTTAGTCTGTAGCGGTGCATTGGATTCTTCCATCCTAAGTGCAGGACCCTGCACTTATCCTTATTGAACCTCATCAGATTTCTTTTGGCCCAATCTTCCAATTTGTCTACGTCCTTCTGTATCCTATCCCTCCCCTCCAGCGTATCTACCACTCCTCCGAGTTTAGTATCATCCGCAAATTTGCTGAGAGTGCAATCCACACCATCCTCCAGATCATTTATGAAGATATTGAACAAAACCGGCCCCAGGACCGACCCTTGGGGCACTCCACTTGATACCGGCTGCCAACTAGACATGGAGTCATTGATCACTACCCATTGAGCCCGACAATCTAGCCAGCTTTCTACCCACCTTATAGTGCATTCATCCAGCCCATACTTCCTTAACTTGCTGACAAGAATACTGTGGGAGACCGTGTCAAAAGCTTTGCTAAAGTCAAGAAACAATACATCCACTGCATTCCCTTCATCCACAGAACCAGTAATCTCATCATAAAAGGCGATTAGATTAGTCAGGCATGACCTTCCCTTGGTGAATCCATGCTGGCTGTTCCTGATCACTTTCCTCTCATGCAAGTGCTTCAGGATTGATTCTTTGAGGACCTGCTCCATGATTTTTCCAGGGACTGAGGTGAGGCTGACTGGCCTGTAGTTCCCAGGATCCTCCTTCTTCCCTTTTTTAAAGATTGGCACTACATTAGCCTTTTTCCAGTCATCTGGGACTTCCCCCGTTCGCCACGAGTTTTCAAAGATAATGGCCAATGGCTCTGCAATCACAGCCGCCAATTCCTTCAGCACTCTCCGATGCAACTCGTCCGGCCCCATGGACTTGTGCATGTCCAGCTTTTCTAAATAGTCCCTAACCACCTCTATCTCCACAGAGGGCTGGCCATCTCTTCCCCATTTTGTGATGCCCAGCGCAGCAGTCTGGGAGCTGACCTTGTTAGTGAAAACAGAGGCAAAAAAAGCATTGAGTACATTAGCTTTTTCCACATCCTCTGTCACTAGGTTGCCTCCCTCATTCAGTAAGGGGCCCACACTTTCCTTGGCTTTCTTCTTGTGGCCAACATACCTGAAGAAACCCTTCTTGTTACTCTTAACATCTCTCGCTAGCTGCAGCTCCAGGTGCGATTTGGCCCTCCTGATATCATTCCTACATGCCCGAGCAATATTTTTATACTCTTCCCTGGTGATCCCTTGATGCATCAGGCGAGGTATTTCCAGTAGAGATACGGAGGTGTTAGTACTGTTACACAAGGCACTGGTGAGACCTCATCTGGAATATTGTGTGCAGTTCTGGTCTCCCATGTTTAAGAAGGATGAATTCAAACTGGAACAGGTACAGAGAAGGGCTACTAGGATGATCCGAGGAGTGGAAAACCTGTCTTATGAAAAAAGAAAAGGAGTACTTGTGGCACCTTAGAGACTAACAAATTTATTTGAGCATAAGCTTTCGTGAGCTACAGCTACAGGATACATCTGATGAAGTGAGCTGTAGCTCACGAAAGCTTATGCTCAAATAAATTTGTTAGTCTCTAAGGTGCCACAAGTACTCCTTTTCTTTTTGCGAATACAGATTAACACGGCTGCTACTCTGAAACCTGTCTTATGAAAGGAGACTCAATGAGTTTGGCTTGTTTAGCCTAACTAAAAGAAGGCTGAGAGGAGATATGACTGCTGTCTATAAATATATCAGAAGGATAAATACCATGGAAGGAGCATTATTATTTAAGCTCAATACCAATATGGACACAAGAACAGATGAATATAAACTGGCCATCAGGAAGTTTAGACTTGAAATTAGACAAAGATTTCTAGCCATCAGAGGAGTGAAGTTCTGGAACAGCCTTCCAAGGGAAGCAGAGGGGGCAAATGACATATCTGGCTTCAAGACAAATCTTGATAAGTTTATGGAGGAGATTATATGATGGGATAGCCTAATTTTGGCAATTAATTGATCTTCGACTACTAGCGGTAGATATGCCCAAGGGCCTGTGATGGGATGTTAGATGGGGTGGGATCTGAGTTACTACAGAGAATTCTTTCCTGGGTGTCTGGTGGTGAGTCTTGCCCACATGCTCAGGGTTTAGCTGATCGCCATATTTGCAGTCAGGAAGGAATTTTCCCCCAGGGCAGATTGGCAGAGGCCCTGGGGAGTTTTTGCCTGCCTCTGCAGCGTGGGGCAGGAGGATTCTCTGCACCTTGAAGTCTTTAAACCATGATTTAAGGACTTCAGTAGCTCAGACATAAGTTAGGGGTTTGTTACAGGAGTTTTTGGGTGAGATTCCGTGGCCTGCATTGTGCAGGAGGTCAGACTAGATGATCATAATGGTCCCTTCTGACCTTAAAGTCTATGATTCCCCCAGATGCCAAGTCCGAAGATGGAGCTGAGCGCCTTGGACCCCACACTTTCCACCAGCCCTGCAGCTTCCCCAGCACCAAGGTAACATGGGCCCTTGCCAAACCACCCACACCTGGGCCCCTCCCTGCTGAGTGGGGCGGCAGGGAGACTTTCCAGGGAAAGCCAAGGGTGCTGCGGGGAGCAGGGTAAGGGCTCAGTAGAGGGCCCTGTACCTCACTGTCAGTGTTAACTCCAGTGTGGCACTAGTGAGTGCTGTGCTGCCGGAAGTGGGGTGGGGGACTTGGTAGGGGGGTGCTTCCCCTCATACTCAGTGCTGATCCCAGTGCCCCAGGGGTGCCGTGTGTGAGGTGGATAGGCATCACTGCCCCTTCTGTTAGCTCCTGTCTCTGCGCTGTTGGAGAGGGATCAGCCCTGATCCCTGGGGCAGGGCTCACAGCCTAGTTTCGATTGGATCCTGCAGGGCAACCGAAGAGCTGGCTTTACCTCTGCCGACCACGCCCGGCGCATGAACATCAGCTGCGCCTTCAACACCCTTGCCAGCCTGGTGCTGCCAGGCTTGGCCCAGCCCACTGTTAAGGTACATGCCACGTGGTGCCCCCAGCCATGCCTGCTATCCAGCCTTCCGATCCCACTTCGCTTCACTGCGCAGCCCTGTTCTCCCCAACAGGGGTGCTAGAACACCTGGCTCCACTTTGCTGTGCCAGCCCAGTCCTCATCCATCCCTCACCCTTGTCCTTCCCCCTTCTCTGCTCATCCCTGGTCCTCGTCCCTCCCTCCCCGTCTCCCCTTCGGCTTGTCCCTTGCTCCCTGTACCCTCCATGTCCATCCCTGCCCTTCATCCCTCTCTGCCCGTTGGTGGCTGCTGTGTCTCATGCTCGCCTGTTTCCCCCAGCTCCGCAAGGCCACGCTGCTGCGGAGAAGCGTGGTGTATGCGGGGCAGCTGCAGCGGGAGCACGGCAGGGGCAGGAGGCGGCCCAGCGCCTGCGGGGTGAGATTGAGGAGCTGAGCGCTGCCATTGGGTGAGTGCGGGATGAGGGTGGGGCTTGATTGCTGTCATTGGCTGAGTGCAGGAAGCGGCGGGGACCTATGGGGTGAGATTGAAGAGCTGAGTACCGCCATTGGGTAAGCGCAGGGAGCCGGCGAGGCCTGTGGAATGAGATTGAGGGGCTGAGCTCTGTCATTGGGTGAATGCGGAGAAGGGGCGGGATCTGTGGGGTGGAATCGAGGGGCTGAGCAGCGCCACTGGGTGAGCGCAGAGAGGGGGTAGGACTTGCAGGGTGAGACCGAGCAGCTTGAGTGTTGCCATGGGGTGAGTGCAGGGGGAGGGGCAGGGCCTGTGGGGTGAGGTCAAGGAGCGGAGCGCTGCCATTGGGTGAGTGCAGGGATGAGGTGGGGCTGTGCCCTGGACTAGTTTTACCTTCTCCCCCGTCTCACCCCAGGGAGATCCAGCGCCAGCTGCCCCCCAGCGGGATCCCGGTCCCCCCTCTGTGCTCAGACCCCACAGCCCGGCTGTATGGCGACTGTGTGCGCCGCACCCTGCAGAACTGGCGCTTCTGGCTCGTATCCACTGGCATGATTGTGGCCAGGGCATAGGGTGACCAGACAGCAACTGTGAAAAATCAGGACAGGGGTGGGGGGTAATAGGAGCCTATATAAGAAAAAGACCCAAAAATCAGGACTGTCTCTATAAAATCAGGGCAGCTGGTCATCCTACCAGGGCATCCTGGGGGGCAGGGACACCGCAGGGCCCTGGCTGGGAGGGGGCAGGGATGGCTCTTCAGGGCAGAGTGGATGGGTCTCTGGGGGTGGGACAGGACAGGGGCTTTGGGGCCAATGGCAATCCCTGAAGAGTTGGGGTGTTCCTTCCTGGGTTAGGGAGGGCAGGACAGAGCAGATGGCCCTACAGGTGGTGGGTGGGAGGCTAAGCCAGCCCTTCTTGGTCCCCTTAGTTAGCTCCGGGGCAGGGGGATTCTCCTTAACCCCCCTCTGCCCACAGTTCAGCATGCTCATCAAGCCACTATTTGAGAGCTACAGGGTGGCGGTGACCACCCGCAGTGCCAAGGAGTTCTGCCAGTCAGTGCTGGGCTGGCTGGAGCAGCACTGCGCCCTGCCTATGCTGTGCCCCGGTACGTCCCCACACCCCCAGCAGCTCGGGGAAGGGCCCACTCCAGGGAAAAAGGATTCCAGCCTCTTAAGGAGCTTCTGTGATCCCCTCAACCTCCAGGAAAACCCCATCTCCTGAGTTAGGGCCCCCTGAGCTCCAAGAGATGGGCACTTATTCATCCTGCCTGCCTGACGGGGGTGTCCTTATCCACAAGGCACACAGAGGAGATTTAGTAACCCACCTCAGAGCCAATCAGTGGTGGAGATGGGGATAGAACCCAGAAGTCCTGGCTCCTAGACACCCCTCTGCTGTAACCACTAGACCCCACTCCCCTTCCACAGCTGGGACTAGAACCCAGGAGTCCTGGCTCCCAGCTTCCCTCCCCACTCTACCCATTAGACACCACTCCTCTAGCCCAAGCCTTTCTGAATCAGATCCCTGCAGTTGGGGTCCAAACTCTAAATCAGGTTGGCTCCGGAATCACTGGTTGCTTTGGAATGTGCCTGGCCTGGATTCAATATCACCCCCAATCCCCAGTCACCCCCAGGCATTCCCTCACAACCTGATCACTGGGCAGGGCTTTCTGAGCCACCTCCTCTGCCTAGCCCGCCAAACCCAGCTCAGGGTCTTCGGGCTGATAGGCTTGGGATAAGGTTGTGGGTGGGCGGCTTCCATCTGGAGCTGGTGCTAATTTCTCCCTCCCCCGCCCCAGCTATCTCCAGCTCCCTCCTACAGCTCAGCAAGCTCACAGCCATCCTCACCCAGCCCTCACGCCTCCCCAAGCAGGCCCTGCAGGCCATCTGCTGCCCCTCGCATGGCAAGGGCCACAGCTAGTGGGCCCTACCGTGCCACACGAGGACATCCCGATGCCGCCTACCTGCAGAGAAGAGAGGATGGCAAGGACTCGGACATCTTCGCCTCCTGGGTGGTGCTCCACCCCACCATGGGCCCAGAAGTGCCTGGATGGACATGCAGGGGCTACAGCGGGCCCTCTGTAACAGCCCTAGATGGGGGAGGCTGATTGATCCACAGAGAAGGTGGAATTGGGGGGCTCATAGCTGGGCATCACTAGAGAGTGAAATAGGAGGGCCCCTCAGAGCTGGGGATCGCTTTAGCCCCCATTGACATGGGAATGGGGTGGCTCAGAGCGGGATCCCCTGTAGCACCCATAGAGAGGGGGATCTCTCAGAGCTGGGGATTCCCCTATACACCTCCAGTAAAGGGGAGCTGGAGGGATGAGTAGAGGGTTCCTTTTAGCACCCCCACATGAGGGCAGGGGGATGCTGGCAGGTTGTGGCTCTGTTTGGACAGCGATAGCAGGAGCTGTATTAAACCCCCAGCATGTGGGACTAGCCAGTGCCTCAGATCTCTCCTCGCAGGGGAAAATGGGGGGGAAATGGACAAGCAGGGAGCAGCTGGAGACACCTGCCCTCCCCTGCTCGCTCGCCAGAAGGCACTAAAGTGCTGCTAAGGAAGTGGGCCAGCCAGGGGTCTGCCAGCGATTAACCTGGGCTCTCCCTTTAGTCTCAGCCAGCCCCTGCCCTAGGAACTGTCAATGTCTATGGGGTGGGGGCCCAGCTACTGCATCCTACCTGCTCTCCCCACCCCCAGTGTCTCAACCCTGCTCCTGGGCCCCCAGGCAGCAGCAGTCACCTGCCAGAGCAAAGCCCCATCCCTGCCCCCTTCGGAACCATTAGCCCCAGGTGGAGGTTTGATAGGCCCCCAGGCCTGGGGGAGGAGGGCACACAAGGAACTAATCTCAGTGATTGACTTGTGATAGCTGCCTTGCCTCATGGGAATGTGGCTCCCAGCAGGAGGCACTGCAGGGAGTGGGGCAGGAGCACTGGCTGTGGGGGGAAGCTCCTGGCTACACCAGTCCCAGCAGAGGGCGCTGCAGGGTGTGGCAGGTGGGCAGGTAGCACCAGGCAGTGCTAATGGGCCTGGCCTGGCCCCAGGAGGATGGGTTGCTCTGGTTTCCTTGCATGTCTCTCTGGGGTTGCCCCTGCCCTTTGCTGACACAACCACTCTGGTCAGAGATTCAGCCCCACCGAGGTGCTGCGGCTGCTGGCTACCCACATGGGCCCATGGCCAGCAGCTACCCAGCTCTGAGCCCTGGGCACTAGGGCAACAGCTCCCTGCTGGGGTTGGCAACATCCCCAAACCCTGCCCCCCTCCAGGACTCCCTTGTTGCTGAGCCCACCATTCTAGGGTGCTGGATCCTTCTACCCCCCTTCCCCTCACCCAGCTCTGAAGCGCCTTCCTCCCCCACCCCCCACCTAACCCCATGATTCTTGCTTGATGGCAGTGGCTAGGGGACTGGCAGACCTGGGGAGGAAGGGAGGGAAGCCTGCTCACTGTCTCAGTTTCCCTGTGATGCAGAGGGCAGAGGTTGGGGAATGTTTAACCCCAAAAAGCCCAGCCTGCTCTAGCTTCAGCCCAGCTCAGCCCATGGAGCTGCACTGGGCAAAGCCAAGAGCCAGCAACCATCCCCCAGGCCTGCTGGCACAGGGGGCCCTCCATGTGCTACACCCTGCAGGCACAGTCCAGGCCCCCAGCAGGGAAAGCCTCTGTTTCCCATTCCCCAGAGCCAGCCCGTCACCCACTCTGCATAGAATCATAGAATATCAGAGTTGGAAGGGACCTCAGGAGGTCATCTAGTCCAACCCCCTGCTCAAAGCAGGACCAGTACCCAATTTTTGCCCCAGATCCCTAAATGGCCCCCTCAGGATTGAACTCACAACCCAGGGTTTAGCAGCCCAATGCTCAAACCACTGAGCTATCACTCGCCGCCCCCCCTCCCCGGATGACAATGCTCTTTGTGCACTGTGAGGTATGGGCTGCTCCAAGTAGCCTGGGCTGATGAGTGCTTCTTCCCTGGGGGTTCCTGCTGGCCTATGTGTGGGGCAGGGGTTCATGCACTGAGGCTCACTTGCCCCTGCAGCTGCTGGGTGGGCTGTCACTCCTATAGGGCCAGGCCCCAGGCCATGACTTGGTTGTGCTCCAGGCCCACAAAGGCTCTCACAAGACACCACAGTGTGGTTCCAGACTCACAGGAGGTAGAGCTGAACAGCTGTGTGCTGTAACTGACCCACACAGGAAAACGTTCTAGACCAGACAGGTGCACTGATGTTCTGGAGCTGGTGCCTTGGATAGAGAAAAATCTGCTTCTGGAACTGATTAGCAACAGCTCAAAGTCAGCTAGGCAAGCCTGGTGCCAAATGGATCTAGAATATGTGCATTAGCAAGATGGTGTTACAGAGCAGATGGCATAACCAAATGGTTCTAGACCACATGCCTTACTTGGTCACACCATCGCTCTAGAACATGCACTGTGGGCCTAGATTGCACATGCCCTAACTAGCTGCGACTGGCTTCTCAAATGCATACCATGCCATGGTTCTAACTGCACAAGCTAGACAACACAAGGTGAGTGAACATTAGGAGACGCCATGGTTCCAACATGGCAGTACTAGTTGTATACTAGGAGGCTCTACAGCACAATGCTAGCTAGACATAAGGGTCCAGACCAGATGCAAGCTTCAGTGTTTTGGAGCAGAGATAACTAGAGGGCTCCAAAAGGTGGCTGCTTGGCCTGCCCATCTCTAGAGGGACTCTGTATGCACTGAAATCAGCTTTTTCCCCACAATGCCCACACTTTTCAGAAGAGACAATGGCTCTCCTGCACCTGCCTTGCCCTAGGCTGTAGAATTCACCAGGCCTCAGAGGTTCTCAAACAGGCCCTTTAATCTGGAATATGGCCCTCTCCAGCTGATGGGACAAAGCACGGCTTGGTCTTGGGTTGTCAGGACCTGGGCTTGCCCATCCAATGTCAGCCCTGGGCACCCCATACTGCAATCACCAGCCCCCCCAATACAAGCACAGAGCTATTTTCCAATCAGGAACCAGAGTAAAGTGCTGCGGAGTCCAAGCGGCAGCATGATTCCCCCTTCCTCGCTGTATGGCAAGGCCAGCCCTGCCTCATCTCAGAGTGGGTAGTCATGCCAGAGGCTGCAGAGGAAGGCAGAGAGAATGTGGTTACTCCCCAGGGTCCCTGGCTCTGCATCCCGCCCCTCCCACTCCCTCCACTGGGCCCAGCCAGGGCTGGAAGGTCCGGAATGCAGCTGGTTCCGCGCAGCGCTGCTGTGGTCGGTCTGCAGGAGACAATTTTACGGTTGACTTAGGGAAATGATGCGGCTGGGTCCCACAACTACTGGCTTTCAGGGATGGCCTGCCTGCAGCCCGGGGAAGGGGGGCCCAGATCTTTCACTCTCCCCTCAAACCCATTCATTTCTTCCTTCTTTTTGCCTAGCCCAAGGGCTCTGAGCCCCAAGGCAGGGCTGGGAGGGGGTAGGCACCGTCTGGGAGAACTTCCAAGAAACCCCCAGGGCTGCATGGAGCAGGGCTCAGCTGTGGCACTCTCCCCTCGTAGTCATTGCTGGCACCAATGCTCTAGTGCAGCACTAGAGGGTGCTGTGCTGTAGGGAGCAGGGTGAGGGGCTCAGACAGGGGGCTCTCTTCTCAGTCAGTGCGGGCACCAACTGTACTGACCTTTGAATCACCCTCAATAGGTTTCAGGATTAATGCCCCACATAGGAGAACTGCCCCAACACTCCTATGTGGGAGCTGTGGGTCTAGGCTCTCTGCAGACTCCGGCAGGTGTCACTGCAGAAGGAGCATTGCTTCATAACTTCGAGGGAAGAGGGTTCATTTTTCCACTGGGAGTTGGGGGGAGGAAGCAGATCCTGAGCCTGCAATGGGTGTGGAGATGCCCTAGATCTGCAATGTTCATTTGTGGAGCCCTCTTGTTCCTCAGATCTATGTACAAAGCTCCTTCCAAGCCAAACTGCTGGGAGCAAAGGGGGTGGGGCTGAGTTCCAGCTGATGCACCCAGGAGACTGATCATGTTTCTCCTCACACACATGCAGCAGGGCTCATTTCAGGGAGATTTACTATCCCAGGGTATTGACGCTGCTGGGCAGCAGCTGGGAAAGCACCACACACACATCTGCAGATGCCCTGCAGCCCCCTGGGAAGGGGCTGGGCCCCAAACCAACCAGTGCATGAAGCTGGCGTCTCCCTCATGCTCCAGCAGTGTCTCCCGCACCGTGACAGGGGGGCTCAGCCCCAGGGACTCAGCCCGCTCCCATCGCTGCAGCCGGGTGATCCCTGCCAGCAAGAGAGTGAAAGGTTAATGGGGGGTAGGGTGGCAGGAGGGCGCAGACAGCTGAAGGCCCAGGTGCCCTCCGCATTGTCCCAGGCACTGCACAGAGCCCGACCAAGACCAGGGCCCCCACTGTGCTGGGTGCTACATAGACCCTGACCCAGATCAGGGCCCCCATTGTGCCAGGTGCTGCACAGATCCTTCCCTATAGAACTTCATTTTAAAATGGCAGAACAGGCTCAGCCCTGAGCAGGGAGGATGGGAGTGCTGCCCCCTCAATTTTGATCGGGGGGCCAGCCCTGAGAAAATGGGGGGAAGCTGTAGCTCCTCCCCTCCCCCCAGGGATCCCCAGACAACTGAACCAAAAAGCAGAAACTTGGTGTTTGGGTGCTGCCATGAAAGGCCTGGCCCATGTCCACGGGGGGTCTGGAAAGACAACGGGCACCCCAAGGACTGAGCACCTGACACCTCCTTCCCGGCAGGCGGAACCCAGGAACTCAGCATGGCTCTGGCATCGGACTGATGGGCCAGGCAGCTGGGCTAAGAGCCAGAGCCAAACGGGATTCCACCACAGCTTGACTGGGCGCTCAGCTCTGTGACCTTTGCTTCTCTGTGCTGCACTGAGGACTCCCCGTGCCGCATGCCAGCAGGTTAACAAACCCTGCCCTAGTTGGAAAAGCTGCCCCATGTCACTGGCATGTCCTGGGGCCCTGGAGAGGGGGACAATCTCTGACCAGGCATCTGGCTCAGTTGGACTTGCTGGGCAGAGTTCATGGTGCAAAGCAGGAGTCCAGAACCCAGCATCTCGGAGGCGCTAAGGCCTTGAGGAAGCTTGGGACCCCTTGGGGGTCAGGCACATTGACAGGGGTCCTCCAACAGACTATTTCAAAGCTGGGCTGTAGTGCTCACCCTGTGGATCTGTGACAGAAGGGATGTGGGGCCTTCTCCTATAGGGGGTGCTGGCTCTGTTCAGGCTGGAGGGCTGGTTGGCTCAGGAGGGCAGAGAATAGGACACCAGCTCCAATCCAGCCCAACCCCAGAATTCAGGCCTCCAGTGCTGTTTAGCAGCAGTGGGCCAGGTGGCGTGGCATTCATTTCCCACTGGCCCAGGCTCCCATCACCACGTCTCCCAGCATATGGCCTCGTTGGCCACCTGGGGATGGGGAAGGAAGCAGCCCCAGTGGGCAAGGCACAGGGTGACTAGGATAATCCAGGGGCTTCCCCCCATGCTGCCCCAAAAGGGGCCAAGCAGTGAGCTGGCGAGGCAACCCCTCAGCAGGAGCTGGCTGGCCTTATGGGGAGGCCCTGTGTGGTCCACACTGCAGTGGGGTCAGGGCACAGCTCTGTCAGTGCAGGGATAGGGGACCAAGCAATCATGAGTGTGTGGAGGGAGGGAAGGAGGTCGGGCTATCATCCATGTGGGGGGGAAAAGGGGCAGGGCTGTCGTTGTGGAGGGGAAAGGGTAGGGACACACATCGGTTCAGGATGGAGTGGGGTGGGGCTCATCAGTACAGGATGGAAGGGGTGGGGCTCTCACCAGTTCAGGGGGTGGGGTTGTCACTGGTGTGGGGGGGGGAAGGGGGCGGGGCTCTCACTGGTTCAGGATGGAGGGGGCGGGGCTCTCACCAGTGCAGGGTCCATACTCCCAGCTGAGGTCGAACTGTTTGAGCATCTCCAGCTGGGCTGGGTGCAGGGAGCCACCTGGGGGGACATCAGCTGGGACCGGCACTGCCTCTGAACAGCAGATGGGGACAGACAGATCAGCATTGCTGTGGAAATAGGCCCAGGCCCACCAGCACCCCCTCCCCCCCCACAACACAGTGCAAGCCAGGAAACCCCGGGCCCAGCAGTTCCCCCCAGGGCCGAGTCAGAGGGGTCATGGCTTGAGAACACAGGCCAGTAACTGCAGCTGGCCCAGCTCCCAGTGGCCAGGGGGAGATGGAGTGGCAATGGTTATTATGGGTCTGTCCATGGCTCCAGGTCTGTCCATCTCCCCCACCCAGATGCTTGGCTCTCCCACAACCCGGATGGTGGGGTATGTTGCAGCGACGTCGCCCCTCCCCAGGACTGAACCCAGCCCCGGCTCTGAGAGCACAGCCCACTCGGTCTGAGTCACTGAGCAGCCCCAAGCTGGAAGGCTGAAACAGGCTCCAGTCTGCACCCCTGGAGACTGCTCCGCTCCTGTACCCCCGCAATGTACCCTGAGACAGCTCTGTCCCCTGCACTCCTCCAGCCCGAGACAGCTCCACTCCTTTGCACCTCCCAAAACAGCTCCGCCCCCCCCCCAATACCCTGCAGCTATTGAAGCGGTTCTGCTGAGGGTAACCAGGTGTCCAGTTCTCGACTGGAACACTGAGTTGAAAAGGAGTCCTGGCAGCTCCAGTCAGCACCACTGACCAGGCCATTAACTGTCTGGTTGGTGGCGCTATGTAACGGGGCTGGCAAGCTTCCTGTTAGCCTCTGTGCCATGTGGCTCCCGGAAGCAGCAGCATGTCGCCACCTCCAACTCCTACATGTAGGGGCAACCAGGGGGCTCTGCACACTGTCCCTGTGCTGAGTGCCACCCCCACAGCTCCCTTTGGTTGGGAACTGCAGCCAATGGGAGCTGTGGGGGTGGTGCCTGAGGAAAGGGCAGCGTGCAGAGACACCTGGCCTTGCCTCTGTATAGGAGCCAGAGGGGAAACATGCTGCTGCTGCTTCCAGAAGCTGCTTGAGGTGAGCACTGCCCAGAACCTGCACCTCTGACCCCCTTCCGGGCCCCAACTTCCTACCCCACCCCGATCCTCTGAACCCCTCGGTCCCAGCCCAGAGCACCCCCTGCATACCAAATCCTTCATCCCCAGCCCCACCCCAAAGCCCACATCACCAGCCGGAACCCTCACCCTGTGTACCCCAACCTCCTGCCCCAACCTGGAGCCCCCTCCCATACTCCAAACCCCTCGGCTCCACCCCCCAGCCCTCTCCTGCACCCCAAACCCCTCATCCCTGGCCCCACCCCAGAGCCCACACCCCCCAACTGGAGCCCTAACCCCCTCTTGCATGCCAACCCACTGCCTCAGCCTGGAGCCCCCTCCCACACCCTCAACTCATTTCTGGCCCCACCCTGAGCCCTCACCCCCCTGAGCCAGTCCAGTGAAAATGAGTCAGTGAGGGTGGGGAGAGGGGGATGGAGTGAGCAGGGGCGGGGCCTCGAAGGAGGGGCGGGGCAAGTTCGTTTGGTTTTGTGCAAGTGGACAGTTGGCAAACCCTAGTTCTGCATCCCCCAGCTTGAGACGGCTCCACACCCACCCCCAAGCCGCTTCCAATCCCTGCTCTACCTGCATCCTGAGATCCGGCTGTGCCATCCAGGGCCCCAGCTTTGCCAGGCTGGGGTATGAGCCCATCTTCTGGGGGCCCTGCCCCTCCATGGGCCAGGCATTCACTTGGCTGTAGGGTCCCCTCCTTGGTGTCAGGGTCCCGCTGCTGCCTCTTCACCACCTGAAAGGAGTCGGTGATAAGCCGCTTCCTGCCCATGGCTCCCAGCTGCAGGGAGGAGGGGGAAGGTTGGTCAGTGGAGAAAGAGGGCTGGGCCCTGGGGCAGCTCCCAAGAAAAGCCTGAGGGAGATGCCCCATGGTGGCAAAACTAATGACCATTACACTTAACTACCCCTAGACCCCACTCCCCTCCCAGAGCCAGGAGAGAACCCAGGAGTCCGGCCAGGCCAGGCCAGCCCCCTCCCCTGTAACCCCTAGACCCCACTCCCCTCCCAGAGCCAGGAGAGAACCCAGGAGTCCGGCCAGGCCAGGCCAGCCCCCTCCCCTGTAACCCCTAGACCCCACTCCCCTCCCAGAGCCAGGAGAGAACCCAGGAGTCCGGCCAGGCCAGGCCAGCCCCCTCCCCTGTAACCCCTAGATCCCACTCCCCTCCCAGAGCCAGGAGAGAACCCAGGAGTCCGGCCAGGCCAGGCCAGGCCAGCCCCCTCCCCTATAACCCCTAGATCCCACTCCCCTCCCAGAGCCAGGAGAGAACCCAGGAGTCCGGCCAGGCCAGGCCAGCCCCCTCCCCTGTAACCCCTAGACCCCACTCCCCTCCCAGAGCCAGGAGAGAACCCAGGAGTCCGGCCAGGCCAGGCCAGCCCCCTCCCCTGTAACCCCTAGATCCCACTCCCCTCCCAGAGCCAGGAGAGAACCCAGGAGTCCGGCCAGGCCAGGCCAGGCCAGCCCCCTCCCCTATAACCCCTAGATCCCACTCCCCTCCCAGAGCCAGGAGAGAACCCAGGAGTCCGGCCAGGCCAGGCCAGCCCCCTCCCCTGTAACCCCTAGATCCCACTCCCCTCCCAGAGCCAGGAGAGAACCCAGGAGTCCGGCCAGGCCAGGCCAGCCCCCTCCCCTGTAACCCCTAGATCCCACTCCCCTCCCAGAGCCAGGAGAGAACCCAGGAGTCCGGCCAGGCCAGGCCAGGCCAGCCCCCTCCCCTGTAACCCCTAGATCCCACTCCCCTCCCAGAGCCAGGAGAGAACCCAGGAGTCCGGCCAGGCCAGGCCAGGCCAGCCCCCTCCCCTATAACCCCTAGATCCCACTCCCCTCCCAGAGCCAGGAGAGAACCCAGGAGTCCGGCCAGGCCAGGCCAGGCCAGCCCCCTCCCCTATAACCCCTAGATCCCACTCCCCTCCCAGAGCCAGGAGAGAACCCAGGAGTCCGGCCAGGCCAGGCCAGGCCAGCCCCCTCCCCTGTAACCCCTAGATCCCACTCCCCTCCCAGAGCCAGGAGAGAACCCAGGAGTCCGGCCAGGCCAGGCCAGGCCAGCCCCCTCCCCTGTAACCCCTAGATCCCACTCCCCTCCCAGAGCCAGGAGAGAACCCAGGAGTCCGGCCAGGCCAGGCCAGGCCAGCCCCCTCCCCTGTAACCCCTAGATCCCACTCCCCTCCCAGAGCCAGGAGAGAACCCAGGAGTCCGGCCAGGCCAGGCCAGGCCAGCCCCCTCCCCTGTAACCCCTAGATCCCACTCCCCTCCCAGAGCCAGGAGAGAACCCAGGAGTCCGGCCAGGCCAGTCTCAAACCAGAGCCCCGCCCCCTCCGTCCGCAGGGAGGGGCTGGGGGCTCCCCTTCCTGCGCTCCCAGCTCTGGGGAGCGGGGACGGGACGATACGATACCGTGGCCGCCTTCCCGGGCAGCGGCTGCGATCGGCGACAGGACCCGCCACCCGAGAGCCCAGCGGGGGTCCTGAGGCCCCGCGCCCCCAGGGGGCCCGCCTTCCAGACCGGCAGCCAATGGGGCCGCTGCTTTCCCTTCGCCTTAAAAGGGCGAGCACAGCGCCGCGCGGGGAGGGAGAGAGGGGGGGAAGTGGCGGAGCTGCGGGCACGGGGTAGGGGTGGCCGGTCTGAAAAGACGCGGGCACACAGCACGGGTGGGGGACATAGGGCACGCACACAGCAGGGCTGGGAGCAGAGGGGGGAAGGGATGGGGAACGTGGGGGCACACACAGCAGGGATAGGGAGTTGTGGGGGCTCACACCGCAGGGATGGGGGGAAGGGGTGGGGGTGAACACAGCAGGGATAGGGGCATAGGGCAGGGTGGGCATGACCTTCCCTCTCCCCCATCTCGAGGCAGGGAACGGATCCCAAGCAATCCCCTCTGGATAAGAGGGGAGAGGGACTCATGTTCAAGTTGCAGTGGGGGAGGTTTAGATTGGATATTAGGAAAAACTTTTTCACTAAGAGGGTGGTGAAACACTGGAATGCGTTACCTAGGGAGGTGGTAGAATCTCCTTCCTTAGAGGTTTTTAAGGTCAGGCTTGACAAAGCCCTGGCTGGGATGATTTAACTGGGAATTGGTCCTGCTTCAAGCACTCCCCCACTGCAACTTGAGACCATTACTCCTCGTTCTGTCATCTGCTACCATTGAGAACAGTCTAGAGCCATCCTCTTTGGAACCCCCTTTCAGGTAGTTGAAAGCAGCTATCAAATCCCCCCTCATTCTTCTCTTCTGCAGGCTAAACAATCCCAGCTCCCTCAGCCTCTCCTCATAACTCATGTGTTCCAGTCCCCTAATCATTTTTGTTGCCCTTCGCTGGACTCTCTCCAATTTATCCACATCCTTCTTGAAGTGTGGGGCCCAAAACTGGACACAGTACTCCAGATGAGGCCTCACCAATGTCGAATAGAGGGGGATGATCACGTCCCTCGATCTGCTCGCTATGCCCCTACTTATACATCCCAAAATGCCATTGGCCTTCTTGGCAACAAGGGCACACTGCTGACTCATATCCAGCTTCTCGTCCACTGTCACCCCTAGGTCCTTTTCTGCAGAACTGCTGCCTAGCCATTCGGTCCCTAGTCTGTAGCTGTGCATTGGGTTCTTCCGTCCTAAGTGCAGGACCCTGCACTTATCCTTATTGAACCTCATCAGATTCCTTTTGGCCCAATCTTCCAATTGGTCTAGGTCCTTCTGTATCCTATCCCTCCCCTCCAGCGTATCTACCACTCCTCCCAGTTTAGTATCATCCGCAAATTTGCTGAGAGTGCAATCCACACCATCCTCCAGATCATTTATGAAGATATTGAATAAAACCGGCCCCAGGACCGACCCTTGGGGCACTCCACTTGATACCGGCTGCCAACTAGACATGGAGCCATTGATCACTACCCGTTGAGCCCGACAATTTAGCCAGCTTTCTACCCACCTTATAGTGCATTCATCCAGCCCATACTTCCTTAACTTGCTGACAAGAATACTATGGGAGACCGTGTCAAAAGCTTTGCTAAAGTCAAGAAACATTTTAACAAAGAAGCAGCTTCAGGTTCCTGGCCACACAGACTCTGACTCCTGAACATCAGCTCGAGATAATTACTGTGCAAGGGAAAGGGCAGATGCCCCAAATCATCTCTCCCTTACTCTCTACCCACAGCCTCATCAACACCAGAAGAGCAAAAGAAGCAGCAGTGGACTCGGGTCGGTGGGGGGAAGATCCTGACTGAAAGGTTTTGTCCAGTAAGACTGCTGGAACCTGTTGTGAGAGATACCTTTGCTTTGTATTCACTTCGTTTGTTAAGTTAGCTGTTACAACAAAATAAAAGGCAAAACACAAGTAACAAATTCTGACTTTTATGCCTCATTACTTGTAGTCACTTAAAATACATCTTTCTGTAGTTAAGATGTTTTGTTGTTTTATCTAGATCAGTGTGTTTGGATTGAAGTGTCGGGATAACAAGATTTGTGCACATCATTTTCTATTCATAAATGGACTTTATATGAGCTTGTTTTGTCCAGGAGGGTGCTGGGCACATGTCCGGGACTGGGAGTTTGATGATGTTGCCCTGTTGTGTAATTTGTAAATTACTAGCTATACCACTCATGTAGTATAGGTGGGAGTGATTTACATGTTGGAGGCTGTGTGAGAGCAGTCCAGGAGTGGTTGCTCTCACAGCAAAGCAGCGTAAAAGGCACCTCAGGCTAGAGAATTCAGGGGACACAGCTGTACATCAGTACCCTTCATAATGTCTGTAACGGAGCACACACTCACCACTGCAGCGCTTCCTGCTCGTTGCGCTGAGAATTGGCTCTGTCCAGCTGTGGAGCACCCTCTGCAGGTGGTGTCTCACCCATTGTCTGCCCTGCTGTGCTGTCTGGAACTCGCGTTGCTCCCTGGCTTGCGGCATCCTCTTCTGGACACAGCCCTCCGGCCGTGCCCCAGAAGGAGAGAGAACTAAATGGGGGTATCAGCACCCTTCAGTCTGCACCTGCCCTCGTGGCCAACTGCAGCCCCAAAGTCTAGCCCTTTGCCACAGGGGCCAGCCACAGTCTGTATCAGGCCACAGCCAGGTGCAGTATAAGGTGTGTGTGTTGGGGAGGACATGACACAGGCCCACCCACTACTCTGGGTCCCGGCCATGTCCTGCCTTTCTTCTCTCCCATCTACTGCTCATGCTCCCTGGGCCACTTCCCTTTGGCCCTTGCACCTTCTCAGCCCTTTCTTTCAGGGGTTTCAGCCTGGCAGGTATCAGGCTGGAGCTTTTGCTCTGCTCCCCTGAGCCTACCCAGCATTGCTCTAGCTAAGGTGCTATCCCTAGAAGCCAGTCCTCCTTCCTTGCTTATCAGAGAGAGACTGCTATCTCGTCTGCCTTGCAGTCTTTATATAGGGCCCAGCCTGGCCCTAATTGGCTGCCTTTCTGTCCTTCTCTGATTGGCCAGGTTCAGCATAGGATCTCACCAGCCTGCTTTAACCCCTCCTCTGCCAAAGTGGGGCAACTGCCCCACTACAATGTCATAATGGTATAGTTGGCAGGATATATGCACAGATCATTATTTTAAATGAAGTGTATACGTTAAGCACTGGTACAGTGATTTTAAGAGCATCTCAAGTATGGTGGCTGGAAACCGTCAAAGAGAAGTTGCTGTTTGTTGTTTTCTATTTGCTTATTTGGGGTGAGGGAAATAGAAACAGGAAAGCATAAAAATTAACACCAGTGAAACAACTGCAAAGTTAGATCTGGCCAGATTGAAGGCAGAAGAGAGAGAGAACACAAATTCCAAAAGTGGCAGGTAGAAAGGAGACTGAAAGAAGCAGTTGGAAAGAAGCTGAAGGAGACAGAGGCAGCTGCTGCATGGTAAGCTGAAGAAGCCTCCCATAGGAGTGCCATGGAGCCAAAGCATCAAGAAATTGAAGCCCAGAAGTGAACCGAAGAGGGAGAGGAAATACAATCTGGAACTGTTAGAAAAGCATGGAAAGATCGTGGCGTCACCAACATCTCTCTCCACTTAAGGAACTCTCAGCTGGGACAAGTTCTGCTGTTACAAGAATGTGGACTTCAAGTAACCTGTACTTGATACAACCGCAGCCATTTTGTGTACTCAGCTATGATTAGTTAAAAATGAGAACACTACATAGTTAGAAATAATGTGGTTGTTGCCTAAGTAAAGCAGACAAATAGCTGTACAGTTGCACCTTTGTACAAATTTATTTAATTTTTTTTAAAGAGTGTAAATAACTTACCTTGGATCTGTGTATCTTACTGTTATGACTAGGAGTTACTTTGCTGATAAATAACATTATGAGGTGTGGAGTGGGTTTTTTGTTTTGTTTTTTGCTGTTGCTAGGAAAATGTTAGCCTAGTAGAGGTTACTATAAGTTATAAATATGTACTTTGTTTTGAGTAACTTAAAAACATTAGTTGAAAAGTGTGCAATCTGGAGCAATTCAAGGAAGATTTCTAAGACCTAGCAGACTGACATCTTACTCCCCAGCAGCTGGAAGGATGGCTGGTCACTGGAAACCTGCCGCTGAACACTTGATACCACATCAGACTCTGGGTAACGATATCTGGGGTGCTCTAGACTATTGCTGTTGCATATGTGTGTGTGCTTGAGCCTTAATAAAAAAGGAGCTTTAAGTGAAAGCACTCTTGTTTGTACCAATCATTTATCAGAGGGAGGTTCTGTGTCCCCATTGATTTAATTCCTGAAACTGTTTGGAAGACAAAAATTAGTTACCAGAGTATCATGTTCAAATAAGTCCTAATAACAAATTTGGTGAGCCAGCCAGGAATGGTGGAGAGGAAGGGGACGATTGGTACAAAGTTTGTTGCAACAGGGACTAGAGGATGGTGGGACAGGGTCCCAACCTGTAATTCCCATGTTGTATCTGTAAATTGACTCACAGACTACAATCCATTACTAGGACACAAGC
This sequence comes from Lepidochelys kempii, assembly GCF_965140285.1. Classification (NCBI taxonomy): domain Eukaryota; kingdom Metazoa; phylum Chordata; order Testudines; family Cheloniidae; genus Lepidochelys; species Lepidochelys kempii. Next base: position 14,545,141 of record NC_136385.1, read on the forward strand.
TGGTAGCCTGATCTATTAAAAAAATATTTCAGAAGAAAAGGGAACATCTGAAAAAATGGAAACGTTGGAAATAATTTTGGGTAACAGCTTGACAAATTTTGTATAGGAAAACAGTAATAGTCTTTGGAAGCCTGGAGCCTTCACCAGCCCTGGGGCATTCCTGCAGCTCTGTAAGCAAATGGTTGCAATAATAGTAAATAAAAAACTAGATCAGTTAAAGGCAAAAGTAAAGGAGTTAGAAAAGAAAGCAGATAGCCTAAAGGCAGTCAGATACCCTTAGAGCTATGACTCTGAGTCAGGCAGCACAGAGAGTGGCAATGCAGAAGGAAATGTGTAGTAGTAAAAAAAGTGAGTGAAAGGCTGGAGCGGGAAGTATATGAATTGAAAAGGCAGACAGAGGAAAGCGAGGCAGTGGTTACAGCCTTATTAAAGGACTCCCATAATAAGACTCAGGCAGACCATGGGGAATGCAAGAGACACAGTTGTGCCCTTAAAGCAGAGTTGGGAGGCAAAGGGGAATAGTGGCTGTGATAAAGGGGGCTCATAGTCTGGGGGGAAATAGGGCGGGGGGACCCTGATTTGTATCTTCTTTGTTATAACTATGAAAGGGAAGATTAATGATTTGCCCCTGGGCCCTTTTGGGCAGTACCCATATGGCCCTTTGCTCCAGATACTAGAAGGCTGCGGAAGCCCCTGCCCATAACCCCAATAGTAAACACCACAGTCAGCAAAACTGGTCCCCAAGAGTGTAGCCAAGGATGAAAGGAAAGGGTAAAGATCAGGCCTTTCTCCCCTGACCAAGTTAGGGCCACAGGGAAAATGGGTAGGTCTGCCAAACCAGAGTACAACCTTGGGATAGCTGATGAGGATAGCTGATACCCCCCGTCTCACTCTGGCAGATGTAGTGGCCTTGACCAGAAAATGTATGACCCACAAGGACTTTGCAAAAAGAAAAGGAGTACTTGTGGCACCTTAGAGACTAAAAAATTTATCTGAGCATAAGCTTTTGTGAGTTACAGCTCACTTCATCGGATGCATGTTGTGGAAAATACAGTGGGGAGATTTTATATACACAGAGAACATAAAACAATGTGTGTTACCATACATACTGTAACGAGAGTGATAAGGTAAGGTGAGCAGCAGGAGAGCCAGGGGGGGGACCTTTTGTAGTGATAATCAAGGTGGGCCATTTCCAGTAGTGGACAAGAACGTGTAGGAACAGTTGGGGGGGGGGGAAATAAACATGGGGACCCGCATGGCCCCACAGTATGCCAACATTTTTATGGCTGACTTAGAACAACTCTTCCTCAGCTCTCGTCCCCAAATGCCCCTACTCTACTTGCGCTACATTGATGACATCTTCATCATCTGGAAAAGAAGCCCTTGAGGTTCCACCATGATTTCAACAATTTCCATCCCACCATCAATCGCAGTCTGGACCAGTCCACACAAGAGATCCACTTCCTGGACACTACGGTGCTAATAAGCGATGGTCACATAAACACCACCCTATACCGGCAACCTACTGACCGCTATGCTTACCTACATGCCTCCAGCTTTCATCCAGATCACACCACACGATCTATTGTCTACAGCCAAGCTCTTACAATACAACCGAATTTGCTCCAACCCCTCAGACAGAGACAAACACCTACAAGATCTCTGTTAAGCATTCTTCAACTACAATACCCACCTGCTGAAGTGAAGAAACAGATCGACAGAGCCAGAAGAGTACCCAGAAGTTACCTACTACAGGACAGGCCCAACAAAGAAAATAACAGAACGCCACTAGCCATCACCTTCAGCCCCCAACTAAAACCTCTCCAACGCATCATCAAGGATCTACAACGTATCCTGAAGGACGACCCATCATTCTCACAGATCTTGGGAGGCAGGCCAGTCCTTGCTTACAGACAGCCCCCCAACCTGAAGCAAATACTCACCAGCAACCACACACCACACAACAGAACCACTAACCCAGGAACCTATCCTTGCAACAAAGCCCGTTGCCAACTGTGTCCACATATCTATTCAGGGGACACCATCATAGGGCCTAATCACATCAGCCACACTATCAGAGGCTCATTCACCTGCGCATCTACCAATGTGATATATGCCATCATGGGCCAGCAATGCCCCTCTGCCACGTATATTGGCCAAACTGGACAGTCTCTACGTAAAAGAATAAATGGACACAAATAAGACGTCAAGAATTATAACATTCAAAAACCAGTAGGAGAACACTTCAATCTCTCTAGCCACTTGATTACAGACCTAAAAGTGGCAATTCTTCAACAAAAAAACTTCAAAAACAGACTCCAACGAGAGACTGCTGAATTGGAATTAATTTGCAAACTGGATACAATTAACTTAGGCTTGAATAAAGACTGGGAGTGGATGGGTCGTTACACATAGTAAAACTATTTCCCCATATTTATTCCCCCCCCCAACAGTTCCTCACACGTTCTTGTCAACTGCTGGAAATGGCCCACCTTGATTATAACTACAAAAGTTTCCCACTCCCCCCCGGCCCCCGCTTTCCTGCTAGTAATAGCTCACCTTACCTGATCACTCTCGTTACAGTGTGTATGGTAACACCCATTGTTTTATGTTCTCTGCGTATATAAAATCTTCCCACTGTATTTTCCACTACATTCATCCAATGAAGTGAGCTGTAGCTCACAAAAGCTTATGCTCAAATAAATTTGTTAGTCTCTAACATGCCACAAGTACTCCTTTTCTTTTTGCGGATACAGACTAACACGGCTGCTACTCTGAAACCTGTCATTAAGCAAAGGACTTTGCAGGCTCCCTTTATGCTGTCCAAGTAGGAATCTTAAAAATTAATGCTTTAAAAGAATTGAAAGTGCTGATTGACTTCACTGACAGGGTTCTATGGAAGATGCTCCCGACACACCCTGAGAACTGGTGGAGATTTTGGCTCACAGCCCTTAAGGCATCTGAAGAACTGAAGTGGCCTAAATAGAAGTTCTTGTAATTGCAAAAAAACACTGGAGGGTAAGAGCTAACAAAATAAAGAAATGGGCTGCCTCCCCAAACTTCCTGTGAAAGTTGACGGGGCACGAAGGAAACCCCGAGTCTGAGTGCGCCACCCATTGTCTCCCTATAGGGAGGCTGGGCACCTCTCGTTTGTCCAATAGTGGCACATTTGGACACCGATGGGTGGGAAAGGTTCAGAGTTTATGTAAGATTTAAAGAAGAGGTGTTAAAATACAATTTATTGGTAGAGTCAGGTGCCCCTTATGTCCAACCCCAGAAGCAGTACAGGTATTAAAAAAGGCAAGTCAGCCTCTCCCCTCCAAAAAACCAAACAAACCACACCACAATAGGCTCTTAAGCCAAGGGGTCCTAGTAAAATAATCAAACCCCAAGCAATCCAAAATTAATAAATTTGCTAAACACCGAATAGGTGCTTGAAGCACAGTTAAAAGCTCCAAAGCCCCCAGTTTGGTAAAAATCTACTTGGATTCAAATGAGTCTAAGTTAGTGCTGTTGTTTAAATGTATATTAGTACCTCCCACTACGTAGGAAGGGAAAAAGTTTTGTTGTGCTTTGTATTTCAAATTATTAATAGTGCAAATATTAAAAATAATGCACACCTGTGTGCTGTTTCACTGGCATTCAAGTCACAGGCCTATTCCTCTGGTAATATAAGTCAGAAATACATCTGCAGCACGGGGAAACAATTCATGAATAATTGTGAAATGTAAAATAAACAATGCAAAAAAAAAATAAAAAGTGAATTGGAAAACCCCAGGAAGCAGGAAACAATGCTGTCAATGTTTTCTCAGCATGTTTCGTCACTGGGACAAAATGAATGCCGCCACCTCCCTCACCCCTCCAGACTTTCCAAGAGCGGATTTCATGTTGTTAATAAAAAATACTAATGCTGTCAAGCAATTAAAAAATTAATCGTGATTAGTTGCACAATTAAAAATGTAATCATGATTAATCGCACTGTTAAATGATAATAGGATATCATTTATTTAAATATTTTTGGATGTTTTCTACATTTTCAAAAATATTGATTTCAGTTACAACACAGAATATAAAGTGTACAGTGCTCACTTTATATTTTTGATTACAAATATTTGCCCTGTAAAAAACAAAAGAAATATTATATTTCAATTTACCTAATACAAGTACTGTAGTGCAATCTCTTTATCATGAAAGTTGAACTTACAAATGTAGAATTATGCACTCAAAAATAAAACAATGTAAAACTTTAGAGCCTACAAGTCCACTCAGTCCTACTTCAACCAATCACTCAGACAAACAAGTTTGGTTACAATTTGCAGGAGATAATGCTGCCTGCTTCTTGTTTACAATGTCACCTGAAAGTGAGAACAGACATTCACAGGGCACTGTTGTAGTTGTCGTTGCAAGATATTTACATGCCAGTTGTGCTAAAGATTCATATGTCCCTTCATGCTTAAACCACCATTCCAGAGGACATGCATCCATGCTGATGACTGGTTCTACTGAATAACGATCCAAAGCAGTGCAGACCAACGCGTGTTCATTTTCATCATCTGAGTCAGATGCCACCAGCAGAAGGCTGATTTTCATTTTTGGTGGTTTGGGTTCTGTAGTTTCCGCATCTGAGTATTGCTCTTTTAAGACATCTGAACGCATGCTCCACACCTCGTCCCCCTCAGATTTTGGAAGGCAATTCAGATTCTTAAACCTAGGTTTGAGTGTTGTATCTATCTTTAGAAATCTCACATTGGTATCTTCTTTGCATTTTGTTAAATCTGTAGCAAAAGTGTTCTTAAAATGAACAACATGTGCTGGGTCATCATCCGAGACTGCTACAACATGAAATATATGGCAGAATGTGGGTAAAACAGAACAGGAGACATACAATTCTCCCCCAAGGAGTTCAGTCACAAATGTAGTTAACACATTTTTTTAACAAGTGACTTCAGTATGGAAGCATGTCCTCTGGAATGGTGGCCGAAGCATGAAGGGGCATATGAATGTTTAGCAGATCTGTCACGTAAATACCTTGCAATGCCAGCTACAAAAGTGCCATGCTGACGCCTGTTCTCACTTTCAGGTGACATTGTAAATAAGAAGCGGGCAGTATTATTTCCCGTAAATGTAAACACACTTGTTTGTCTTAGTGGTTGGCTGTAAAAGAAGTAGGACCGAGTGGACTTGTAGGCTCTAAAGTTTTACACTGTTTTGTTTTTGAGTGCAGTTATGTAACAAAACAAATCTACATTTGTAAGTTGCACTTTCATGATAAAGAGATTGCACTACAGTACTTGTATCAGGTGAATTGAAAAATATTATTTCTTTTGTTTATCATTTTTACAGTGCAAATATTTGTAACAAAAATAGTAATATAAAGTGAGCACAGTACTTCGTATTCTGTGTTGTAATTGAAATCAATATATTTGAAAATGTAGCAAAACATCCAAAAATATTTAATAAATTTCAATTGTTTAACAGTGAGACTAAAACTGCAATTAATCGCGATTCATTTTTTAATCATGATTAACTTTTGAGTTAATCACGTGAGTTAACTGTGATTAATCGACAGCCCTACTAAATATATATTTTTAAAAAGCAAGGTTTTGGGTAGTAACACCAGGAGGGGAGTGGGAAGTTACTTTGCCCTGCACTTCAAAAGCCCCAAGTCCCCCAAAAATCTACAATTTAAAAATAACGAGAACCATTATTCTATAAATCCATTTGCAAATAAATTTATAGTTGTGTATGTAGGTAATAACTGTGCATATTTTAAAAATTAGTGCCTGTTGCTTATAATTAAGCCAGTGCTAGCGTCCCGTTATTGGGGGAAAGGGGTATATTGGGGTCCCTGGATGTTGCTATTTATTAAACAACCAAGAAATCTCCCAGGGCTTAGTTTGACCCCTGGGAAATCTCGGATTTTTAGTTTAAAAAGGTACAATGAGGCTCCTGTGTCAGTATTTTGTCATTGTCACTTCCACTGGTTATCAGTGGGAAGTTGGCCTGTATTTGTCTTTGCAGGTGAGGCTCCCTGAAGATAATTGGAGGGTGGGAGAAATGTCCCCTTTGCCCTCTTGGTAGCGCCAAGTCTGCCCCTATCTAAATTGTACCATTCAAATCCCGATGCATCTGATGAAGTGAGCTGTAGCTCATGAAAGCTCATGCTCAAATAAATTGGTTAGTCTCTAAGGTGCCACAAGTACTCCTTTTCTTTTTGCGAATACAGACTAACACGGCTGTTACTCTGAAACTCCGTATCTGGCCTCTCAGTCCTCATCCTCAAAGGAAACCTGCACGATGCCTTCCGAAGGCAAGCCTGGGAGCTTAGAGTCATAATGCTGCTAGACACGGAGACTCATGGACTGAACAGAGACACTGGATTTATGGCTCATTACAACAATCTGGAAACTACCAAGCCTCCTGTGTCCTGCAGACCTGTTAACTGCCAACTTTACCGTGACCGGTCGCTTGCAATGTGCTCACTCCACCCTATATGTGCCTGGGATGCTCTGTGGACCTTTCCCAGATTGGAAGAAGAGCTCCGTGGCGCTTGCAAGCTTGTCTCCCCAACAGAAGTTGTTCAATCAAAGATACTAGCTCACTCACCTTGTATACCCTTGATTTATCCATCTCAGTGCAAAGGTCCCAGTTCTCCCCGTCCAGGGAGGAGGGACACTCCCCACCCTAAAGCAGTCACATTGGAGATATACAAGCCAGACACAGGGTGCGTGGAGAAACTGAAGTAGAAGGAGACCAGGGACATGTCCACAGTCACATGGTAGGTTAGAAGCAAAGCTGGGAATAGAATGTTTTTCTGTGTTTGGGGCATGAGTTCCCTAGCTGCCTATGCTCAAGCCGAGTTGGTGTTTATTCTTTGCTGGCTCAGGCCTGTCTGCAGGATGCTGGGAGTCCACAAATACTTTCACCACAGAGGGATGTTCCAGGGCACTCTGCTTGGAAGCAGCTTCATGTCATCCTGTGTGACAACAGAATGCTTCAGCAGCTGAAACAGAAATGGAGGGCTCCTGTCCTGTTCCCTACAGCGCCCCCTGCTGGCAGAGGCTGGGACTGGCATATCCTGGTGTGTATTGCCCTGTGTGTGTTAGTCCCACTCCGCTTAAACCCAATGCTCTCACCCCTCCCTGCCCACAGAAGGAGCTCGATCATGCCTTGCAACTGCAGGGATGTGGCTCTCCCAGCTCCTGGCCAGGCACAGATTCTGTTAATGGCTCATTCACTCAGGGATAAGAGGCTGGAGCTGCCTACAAGGGAGAGACCCGGGGACAGGACTAGCTGCTACCAGCCAGGGACCTCACTGCCCCAAGGGCACCACGTCCCTCCAACTTCTCTGGGGATGCCCATTATCCCAGCAGAGACTGCCCAGGTATGTGGGAGCTACTGGGACCGCGTTCGCCCTGTACATGCCAGCCCTGGCATAGCTGGGGCCACAAACAGAGATTGTTACTGTAGGGTCTGTAGTGATCACAGAGGCTGCACCCAGACTAGTTTGTTATTGTAGGATCTTGACTCACAAACACAGCTTAGCAAATTGTGGGGAAAACGTGTTGTGAAGATTTGTTGCCCCTCACAAGAGAAATTAGACTTAGTTGAGGTCCTGACCTGCAACTCCTTGTGCTCTGGGAATATCTAAGCACCAATTGTGCAAATTCTCATCAAAACTGCAAGGAAATGCTGATACTTAGCGGGAGAGGAAAATCCACAGGAAATGCTACACTGAGAATACAGCCATTGGTGCCATAGCACGAACAACATGTATACATGTTGGGTTTGTTATTGAGGTCTCTGGTGGGCACAGGTGTTGTAACCAGACTGGTTTGTTATTGTAGGGTCTAACCACAGCATTTGTTATTTTGGCAGGGCTGGAATGTTGCAGACATCCCTTGTGTCACCGGGAAGGTGTGTGCAGAGGGAGTGTAGGGGGGAAGGTCACAGGAACTGATAGGTCTCTCTCACACAGGGCATCCCGTACCATCCTGGCTGGAATTTGCCGAGGGCCCATCCCCACCAGAGATGCTGATCCTGAGCTGCTCCTCCAAGCTGCGGCTGCTGGAGGGGACACTATGGAGGGCCCTGCCCAATACATTGCCAGTGACATGGACCCATCTTTTTTCCCACTTGCCACTTCCTGGCATGGGGATGGGAGCAGAGCAGAAAGTTCTCTCTCCCCAAGGTGATGGGGTGGAGATTGGGCTGGCTGGGGGAAATCCCCAATCTCTGGGTCAAGGGCTGGCTGGGGGGACAGGCTCCTCCCCCCAGGTGCTGGCTGCTCTCCCAGCCGCCCCCTTTCCACTCGCATCTCCTGTCTCCCAAAGTCAAACCCAGCAAATTTCTGCTGCTCACTCAACGTAGCCAGCAAGCTCCGCCATGGCAGCCAGTCAGGGAGCTGGGTAGCTCTGCCTCCCTTCATGGCTCCAGGCCTCAAATATATTGGAGGGGGGGGCGCATCACCAGCCCCTTAGAGGTTTTTAAGGTCAGGCTTGACAAAGCCCTGGCTGGGATGATTTTGTCGGGGATTGTCCTGCTTTGAGCAGGGGGTTGGACTAGATGACCTCCTGAGGTCCCTTCCAACCCTGATATTCTATGATTCTATGATTCTATAAGTCTATGTCTGGGGATGGAGCGGAAATCCTCTTGGGTTTTTAGAGTACCTCCCTGGAGGTACTCTAAAAGCCTTTGCATAAGGTTTCTGGGGAGAGCAGCCTTATTCTGTCCTTCATGGTAGGACACTTTATCACGCCATGCTAGTAGCAAGTAAGCTGGTATCATTGCATGACAAAGCCTGGTAGCGTATGGTCCCGGTGTTTGCTGGCATTCAAGCAACATCCGTTCTTTATCTCTCTGTGTTATCCTCAGGAGAGTGATATCGTTCATGGTAACCTGGTTGAAATAGGGGAATTTAATTAAGGGGCCATTCAGAGGTGCCCGTTCCTACTGGGCTGTTTGCCTGTGGCTGAACAGAAATGTTCCCTGCAGTTGGCCACGCGGTGTGGGGGGGAGGCCATTGGTGCTGAGCTGTTCGCGTTTGGCTAGCAGGGATCTTCCCTGATACCAGCCACGCGGTGGTGTGAGGGGTAAAGCAATCATCCCAGAGAATTGGATGGGGGGGGTTAGTTTGGTTTTTGCTGCTGCACATTAACAGGAAAACTGCAGCACTAAATGGCCAACTCAATGTGCTTTGCTTGGTAGGGGAGAGGAGGGCGCTGCTGTTATGAAGGTTGCAGAAGCCGAAAGACTATGGCTTACCATGGCCGCCTGCAAGCCGAATTTTGTTGCCCGGCACTGCGTGTGTGATCTCTAACACCAAAGCCGCAGGCATTCAATATAAGATGCAAAATGAGACCTTGTACCAAATTCACATGTGCTATGTAATGTGAATAGTGTTGTTCGCCGTGAAAGAGTATAGCCATTGTTCTGTAAAATGTATCTTTTTAAATACTTCACTCCCTTTTTTCCTCCAGCAGCTGCAAATGTTTCAAGCCTCCCTCCTCCATCCCAAAGGCTATCTCAGATAAGCTGGCAAAAAAAAACGCACGCGCGATGACATGTTCTCTGAGCTCATGCAGTAGTCCGGCACTGACAGAGCTCAGCAGACTGTGTGGAGGGACACAATAGCAGAGTACAGAAAGTGGCCGATGAACGTGAGGAGAGGTGGTGGCAGGAAGATCAGAGGCGGCATGAGGCAACGCTGGGGCTACTGCGGGATCAAACGGACATGCTCTGGCTTCTGGTGGAGGTTCATGAATGGCAGCAGGATCACAGACTGCCGCTGCAGCCCCTGTTTAACCACCTTCCCTTCTCCCCAAGTTCCATAACCTCCTCATCCAGATGCCCAAGAACACGGGGTGGGGGAGGCTCCGGGCACCCAATCACTCCATCCCAGTGGACAGCCCAGGCAACAGAAGGATGTCATTCAAGAAGTTTTAAAGTGGCCTTTTCCTTCCCTTCTACCCTCCTCCCACACCCCACCCAGGCTACCTTGTGAGTTATCTCCCTATTTTAATAATCAATTAATAAAGAATACATGTTTTTTAAATGATAGAGACTTTATTTCCTTTGCAAGCAAGCTGTGATCGAAGGGGGGAGGGTGGGTGGCTTACAGGGAATTTAGAGGTAACCAAGGGGGTGGGTTTTCATCAAGGAGAAACAAACAGAAGTGTCACGCAGTAGCCTGGCCAGTCATGAAACTGGTTTTCAAAGCTTCTCTGATGCGCAGCACTTCCTACTTTGCTATTCTAACCGCCCTGGTGTCTGGCTGCGTGTATTCAGTGGCCAGACAATTTGCATCAACCTCCCACCCCACCAGAAATGTCTCCCCCTTACTCTCACAGAGATTGTGGAGCACACAGCAAGCAGCAATAATAATGGGAATATTGGTTTCGCTGAGGTCTGAGTGAGTCAGTAAACTGCGCCAGCGACCCTTTAAATGTTCACACTCTACCACCATTCTGCACTTGCTCAGCCTATAGTTGAACAGCTCCAGGCTGCCTGTGTACGGCTTCATGAGCCAGGGCATTAAGGGGTAGGCTGGGTCCCCAAGGAGAACTGTAGGCATTTCAACATCCCCAATGGTTATTTTCTGGTCTGGGAAGTAAATCCCTTCCTGCAGCCATTTAAACAGACCAGAGTTCCTGAAGACATAAGTGTCATGAACCTTTCCCGGCCATCCCATGTTGATGTTGGTGAAACGTCCCTTGTGATCCACCAGTGCTTGCAGCACTATTGAAAAGTACCCCTTGCGGTTTATGTACTGGCTGCCCTGGTTGTCCAGTCCCAAGATAGGGAAATGTGTTCCATCTATAGCCCCACCACAGTTGGGGAATCCCATTGCAGCAAAGCCATCCGCTATGACCTGCACATTTCCCAGGGTCACTACCTTTGGTAGCGGCAGCTCAATGATTGCGTTGGCTACTTGCATCACTGCAACCCCCACAGTAGATTTGCCCACTCCAAATTGATTACAGACTGACTGGCGTTGCAAGCTTCCACAGGGCTATTGCCACTTGCTTGTGAACTGTGAGGGCTGCTCTCATCTGGGTATTCTTGCGCTTCAGGGCAGGGGAAAGCAAGTCACAAAGTTCAATGAAAGTGCCCTTATGCATGCAAAAGTTTCACAGCCACTGGGAATCATCCCAAACCTGCAACACTATGTGATCCCAATACTCTGCTTGTTTCCCAGGCCCAGAATCAGCATTCCACGGCATGAGCCTGCCCCAGTAACACCATGATCTCCAAACTGCTGGGGAACGCGGTTTTAGAGAAATCTGTGTTCATGTCCTTATCACCGCGCTGCCGTCGCCTCCTTGCCTGGTTTTTCAGGTGCTGGTTCTGCATAAACTACACAATAATGCACGAGGTGTTTACAATGGTCATAACTGCTGCAGTGAGCCGAACAGGCTCCATGCTTGATGTGCTATGGCGTCTGCTCAGGTAATCCAGGAAAAAGGGTGTAAAATGATTGTCTGCTGTTGCTTTCATGGAGGAAGGATGGGTTGACTGACGACATTTACCCATAACCACTCACGACAAATTTTTGGCCCCAACAGGCATTGGGAGCTTAGCCCAGAATTCCAATAGGCAGCGGGGACTGTGGGAACTGTGGGATGGCTATCCACAATGCACTGCTCAGAATGTCGATGCTTGCCACGGTACTGTGAACATACATTGCCGAATTAATGTGCTTAGTGTGGATGCATGCACTCGACTTTATACAGTCTGTTCCCAAAAATCGACTTCTGTAAAATCAGAGTACTTTTATAGTGTAGACATGGCCTTAGGCTGCCCTGGCACCAAACATAGTTCCTTCTCCCCACTGGATAGCCAGGCAACGCATGAAGGAAACTGGGGCACCAAAAAAATACCCACTTCATCACATGCAACCATCTTGACTAAAGGCAGCCTGTGGTGTCAGCCCTACTGGCAGACAGCAGAGAGTGGCCATTTTGGAAAAGGGCAAAAATCTCTACCAAGGTGCAGAAGATCACGAGACACTTGAAACCCCTACTAAAAATTGGGAGGCTCGTGACAGAGCTGTGAGAGCTGGAATTGCTCTGACACACCCTCCCCCATCTCTGGCAGGTTTACGGTGCCGTGATAAACATAAACCGTGGGAACCTAGCTGGGCACGAGGTTCTGGTCAGTGGATTCATGGCCTGAGTTAAAACCATCCTCACCTGGCCACGCGGAGAGATGCTGCCCCTCAGCCACTGTGCTACACCTAGGGGAATGGCTGACTCAATGGGGTGGCGAATGGGACACAGGGCCTTTCCCCTGGAGGGGGAGCTGGCTCTGATCTGGCCCCAGGGAGGGGGCCTGGCTGGCTTGCGGGGGGAGGGCAGGGATTGGGATCCAGGGTGTTTCTCCTCTAGGGAGCTCCAGGGTGGGGGCCAGATTGGCTTGGGGGGGAGGGATTGGGATTTGGGGCCTTTCCCCTCTAGAGGTCAGGTTGGCTCAGTGGGGGGGGGCAGGCAGAACAGTCACTCAATACGGGTTCCACGTCTCCCCCAGCAGGTGGCATTGGATGACTGATTTCTACACCAACATGAATGCGACATTTCACCAGGACCTGGTCGCCTACCAGGCCCTGCTGGGCAGCACAGGCAGCATCAGCTGGGGCCAGGCCTTCCGCATCCATGGTAACCTCTGGGGCTATCTCATCCTGAGCGCCACAGCCACTGCTTGTCCCCCTCACCCTCTGGGGCCAAATCCCAGCAGACCCCCAACACTGCCAGAACCCACAGGCTTCTCAGGCTGTTCCCATGTGCTCAATGGGCTCAGGACACTGGGCTGGGATTGGCTCACTTGATGCAGGTCCCCTTTCACGAGACCTGTGTGCTGGTGGATTGGCTTGAGCTCCTCTCCTCCCCACATGCCAGGCTGGGCCCCCCACAGCCACGTTCTTCATTCAGTGCTCCCACTGCTCAGGGCCTGTCGCTGCCCCCTGCAAGGCTCCAGGATGGGTGTATGAGTCCTTGAGGGACACCGCCGAGGCCAAGGGGGTGCAGCTGTAGGCATCCAATTATTTCACCTACATTCAGCACTATGCCTGAAATCCAGTCAGTGTCTGCTGGGGAGTGGACAGATGGGGTGGGACAGCTTCACTGGAAAGCCCATGGATTGGCACTGCCCCTGTGGCCTGCTCTCTAGCTGCTCAGGAACCCCACAGACACTGGGCAGCTCAGGATCTGTGTGTGTGTGTGTGTGTGTGCACATGCATGGTGGCGGGGGCGGGGGGATCCTGCTTACCCAACACCAGAGGTGTTATTTTAGAAAACTCAGGGGGCAGGAAGAGCAAAGCGGTGTTTGAACATTACAGACTATCCTGTACCCTGAAAAGGCAGATGGGGCAAAAAGTGGAACAGATAGACCCATGGGAGGAGGGCAAGCCAAGGTCTAGACGAGCAATGGCATCACTTGCTCCATAGCAAATGATGCTACTGCACAACAGCTGCCCGACCCACACTCCTGGAGACCTGCACCCTGGCAAGCAACCCAAGAAGAGCACGGACATCCACCTGCCCTATGAAATGGTTCTACCAGCCACAAGGGCCCCTGCGGGGAAGGAGCGTCTTCCCTCCCCAATGCCCATCCAGTCATCAGTGGCTCACTCAGGCCCTCAGCGAAGAGTCTGCCTCCTGGGGATGCTCTGGGAATGGGGAAAGCTTCCCTGAAGGAGACACTCCCTCCCAGACCCGCTGAGCAGGGACATGACAGTGCTGCTCCCATCTGCATTAGTGGGGAAAGGCCCCATGCTCTCAACTTCCCTGAGCCAGCCAGTTCCCTAGCCCCAGGGCCAGATCTGAGCTGGCACCCCACTGTGGGGAAAAGCTTTGTGTCCCATTCCCCACCCTGAGCCAGTCTGTCCCTCCCTCCCCTTGGCTATACCTTGACCGTCTGTGCTCCCCAGGCTGGACTCTGCCATGTGGGAGACGTCCAGGGACGAGAGCCTCAGCAACCTGAGGAACAAGACGTGGCCCCATGGAGGGACTGAGCAGAGCTGGCAGTACTTGGCCAACCTGATTCACCACTTCCCCAGCTTCTGCCTCCTGGATGCCACCGATCACCCAGTCAGCTGGAGCCTCATGGACCCCTTTGGTGCCATGGCGCATGGCTACACCCTGCCCCAGCACCGTAGGCACTGCTACATGCGGGTGCTCAGCACCATGACAGCCAAGTGGACGCATCCACAAGGCTGCTCCATCTTTGACCACGTAGCCCTGGACAACCTCCCCATGCAGAGACTGCAGGAGAGCCAGGGCTTCCAGCACCAGCCCAGCCTGTGCCATCATTATCCACACCCCAGAGCCAGTGATGGCTCCCAGCTGAGTGTCCTGACCCAGCACCAGCCACCACCTCCTACCTAAGTCCCCTTCCCCAGAAGCCCCTGTGGGGCAGAGCTGAGGGCCAACAGGGTGGCCAGGAAAATCCAGGGCTCTGAATTGGGCCCCATGGAACTAGAAACATCTCCCATCTCTCCAGTGCCTCTTCATAACATAGCACATACCAGCCTCAGGGGTTGGGCCCTACCAAATTCACAGCCCGTTTTGGTCAATATCACAGGATTTTAAAAATAATAAATTTCACAGTTCCAGACATTTGGATCTGAAATTTCACCATGTTGAAATCGTGGGGGTTCCCAACCAAAAATGCAGCTGGGGGGCCAAGTTGCCAGGCCATTCTGGGGGTGGGGGGCAGGGGTTACAGCATTGCTACCCTTAGTTTTGAGCAGCTGCTGGCAGCGGCACTGCCTTCAGAGCTGGGTGGCCAGAGAGCAGCAGCTGCTGGCCGGGAGCCCAACTCTGAAGGCAGTGTTGCCACCAGCAGCAGCACAGAAGTGAGGGTGGCATAGTAGGAGAGGGGCCATCACTTTTTTGGGACAGGAAGGGCTGGTCTTAGGGGTGGGCAATAACCCAGGTTGGTCAGGGAGGTGCCATGCCCTCCGCTACATTTAGCCATCCCAAAGCCCCTTCAGCCTCTGAGTACTGGGACCAGAGACAGGGAGGGACAGGGCTGTGGGCTCCTACCATGTACTGAGCTCCAGCTGCTAGTCCCAGTCAGGATGGGGAGGGACAAGTCTTCTTTCTCCCCTGCATGGGCCACTCCCTGGGCTGAGTCGGACCCACCTCCAGGACCCTCCCCTGGCGTCAGGAAGCTCCGCGGCTGATGGCTGGGAACCCAGCTCTGAAGGGAGCACCGCCGCCAGCAGCAGCACTCAGGTGAGGGTGGCCACCCTTACATTTGTGACACCGCCAGCAGCAGCAGCAGCAGCAGCGCAGAAGTAAGAATGGCAATACCGTATCATGCCACCCTTACTGCCGCAGTGCTGCCAGCAGCGGCGATGCCTTCAGAGCTGGACGGCCCAAGAGCAGTGGCTGCGGCTGGGAGCCCAGCTCTGAAGGCAGTGCTGCCGCCACCAGCAGCGCAGAAGTAAGGGTGACATAGTATGGGGGGGCTGTCACTTTGGGGGGGGCAGGTCCAACCTTATGGGTGGACAACCCAGGGTGCTGTGGCACAATCACAGCCAGCCCAAGGCCCCTTTAACCACCGAGTGCTAGGACTGGAGCTGGGATGGGGCAGGTCTAGGGCACCCCAGCCGAGGGCTCCTCCTGTGTGCTGGGCTCCAACCTCCAGAGCCTCCCCTGGCTAAAGGAAGCTGCTGCTGGCGGCGGCGCAGATGTGCGGGGGGCAATACCACACCATGAACCCTCACTTCTGGGCTGCTGCTGGCAGCATCGCTGCCTTAAGAGCTGGGCTCCTGGCCTGCAGCCACTGCTCTCCAGTCGCCCAGCTCGTAAGGCAGCACTGCCACCAGCAGCTGCATAAAACTAAGGATGGAAATCCCACGACCCCCCTACAATAGCCAGATTTTCTGGGGTAGCCCAGATTTCACAGTCTAATGCATTTTTCACAGCCTCCTTGGGTGTAACTTACCCTAAGTCAGAGGTGGCCAATCTAAGCCTGAGAAGGAGCCAGAATTTGCCAAAGTACAAAGAGCTACAGTAATACATCAGCAGAACCCCCATCAGCTCCCCCCACCCCATGGCTCCCAGCACCTCCTGCCCACCAGCAGCTCTGCCAATCAGCACCTCCCCCTGCCTCCCCACACCTCCTGATCAGCTGTTTTGTGGCATGCAGGAGGCTCAGAGGGGGAGGAGTGAGGGCATGGCAGGCTCGGGGAGGGGGCGGGAAGGGGTGGAGTGGGGGCAGGGCCTGTGGCAGAGCCAGGGGTTGAGCAGTGAGCATCCCCCGGCACATTGGAAAGTTGATGTCTGTAGCTCCAGCCCCAAAGTTGGTGCCTATAAAATGAGCCGCATATTAACTTCTGAAGAGCCACATGTGGCTCTGGAGCCACAGGTTGGCCACCCCTGCCCTAAGTCCTATAAACATAGCACCCTGCAGTCCAGCTCCCCTTTGCTGCTCCCTTCCTTAGCTTGTAGGCATCCTAGCAACTGTAACAATCTCCCATCCAATAAAGCTGTATGTCAGCCACAGCTCACAGGCCAGTATCAATGTGGTTGAGTGGCTGTAAATTCATATGCAACCCTTGGGATAAGTCTGAGAACAAACCATTCTTGCTGCTACAACCTGACTGCCAAAGGGGTTTTTAAATCATATTATTTGGGGGCCTGGGGGAAATGTAATTGCAGGATGGCAGAAGACTCAGAAGGTGCTTAAACTAGTAACATAAATGTCATATGTGAAAGTTTTCTGGAAGGGGGAATTAGAAGGCGGGGGGAATAGGATAGAGGGGATTGGAGCTGCAGCAAAGGGAGGGGAATTATGAGGAGATCAGAGGGGCTAGGGGGTTCAGGTGATGTGATGGTGGGAAGGAGGCTAAGCGGGTGTCAGTCACACTGTCAGGGTTCCCTCCCCACTCTGAACTCTAGGATACAGACGTGGGGACCTGCATGAAAGACCCCCCCTAAGCTTATTTCTACCAGTTTAGGTTAAAAACTCCCCAAGGCACAAATTCTCCCTTGTACCTTGGATTAGGTAACACTGCCACCATCAAGTGATTTAGACAAACTCAGGGAAAGGACCACTTGGAGTTCCTACTCCTCCCAATATCCCCCTATACCCCCTTTCTTGGGGAGACTTGAGAATAAACAAGGTGAGCACAGACCAACCTTGGGTTGTTTTTTTTTAGTGTCCTTGTAATAAATATAAAGGGAAGGGTAAACATCTTTAAAATCCCTCCTGGCCAGAGGAAAAACCCTTTTACCTGTAAAGGGTTAGGAAGCTAGGATAACCTCGCTGGCACCTGACCACAATGACCAATGAGGAGACAAGATACTTTCAAAGCTGGAGGGAGGGAGAAACAAGGGGTCTGGGTCTGTCTGTGTGATGCTTTTGCCAGGGACAGAACAGGAATAGAGTCTTAGAACTTAGTAAGTAATCTAGCTAGATATGTGTTAGATTCTGATTTCTTTAAATGGCTGAGAAAATAAGCTGTGCTGAATGGAATGGATATTCCTGTTTGTGTCTTTTTGTAACTTAAGGTTTTGCCTAGAGGGATTCTCTGTGTTTTGAATCTAATTACCCTGTAAGGTATTTACCATCCTGATTTTACAGGTCTAGGGCACCCCAGCCGAGGGCTCCTCCTGTGCGCTGGGCTCTACACTCCAACCTCCAGAGCCTCCCCTGGCTGCAGGAAGCTGCTGCTGGTGGCGGCGCAGAAGTGCAGGTGGAAATACCACACCATGAACCCTCACTTCTGGGCTGCTGCTGGCGGCATCGCTGCCTTAAGAGCTGGGCTCCTGGCCTGCAGCCGTCACTTTCCAGCTCCCCTGCTTCTAAAGAAGCACTGTCACCAGCAGCTGCGGAGGACTATGGGTAACAATCCTGCAACCCCCCTACAATAGCCAGATTTCCTGGGGTAGACCAGATTTCATGATCGGTAATGCATTTTTCACAGCCGTGAATTTGGTAGGGCCCTACTCATGGGGCAAGCCACCGCAGTTCCATAACCAGCCTCCCTGGGTGGAACTTACCCTCAGTCCTATCAACGTAGCACCCTGCAGTCCAGCTCCCCTTTGCTGCCCCATTCCTTAACTTGTAGACATCCTAGCAACTGTAACAATCTCCCATCCAATAAAGCTGAATGTCAGCCACAGCTCACAGGCCAGTATCAATGTGGCTGAATGGCTGTAAGTTCATATCCAACCCTTGAGAGAAGTCTGAGAACAAACCATTCTTGCTGCTACAACCTGACTCTGCCAAAGGGGTTTTTATCTTATTATTTGGGGCTGTGAGGGAAATGTAATTGCAGGATAGCAGAAGGTTCAGAAGGCACTTAAACTAGTAACAAATAAATAAATGCCATATGTAAATGTTTGCTGGGAGGGGGAATTAGGAGGCAGGGAGAAATAGGGGTAGAGGGGATTGGGGCTGCAGGAAAGGGAGGGGGACTATGGGGAGATCTGAGTCGTTAGGAGATTTCAGGTGAGGGAGTGGGATATTGGGACAGGATATAAGGTGGTAGGAGGGAGGCTGAGCGGGTGTCAGTCACACTCATATTCTCCCCTCCCATATGTGCCCTGAGATCTGGAGGGGGTCTGTTGCTCTGGGGGTGTCTGAGCCCATCTCCTTGCCCCTGTGTCTGCCAGGATCGGGAGTCCCTGCTCTTTTACAGGGGCGTCTAACCGCTCTACTTGCCTCCCCTCAGGTATGCTGGGATCTAGGGGACCCTTCCTCTCTAGGTGTTATCTGACCTCCTTTTCTTGCCCCACATGTGAGCTGGCATCCAGGGAAGCCCTATGCCTCTGGCAGGGAGCAGAGTGCAGCCCTCCCAGGAGCATGCACCAAAACCACACCACTGGATCGGGGTGAGGAACTAAGAACAAGAAGACTTGGTGCAAAACACAAGCTCCCGAGCCCTGACCAGGGGAGAGGGGCTGAGAATACCCACTGAGATGAATGGAGCTATTGTCCCAGGCTGTATCGTCTCAATGAGTGCTCTCCTTCAGCAGATACCATCACACCGAGATCTATGGGCCCCGTCACACAGCTCAGAGCCACCTGTACTTTCAGGATTGTCCCATGCTGGGGATCTGGAGATAGCAAAGCAGCTGCTGCTGATTAATTTCATACAATTTTACAACTGAGTGCCAGGTCAGCTACAGTTAAAATTGAGTAGGCTTCTATTTAAAACCAATTCTTCTAAGTGCTCTGAAATCCCCATGCTTACTTGGGCTGCCTCCTGGGGGTATGAAGTAGGGGGAGTGATAGGGTGACCACACGTAACGTTTTGGCCAGGATAGTCCCTTTTTTAAGCCAAAAGAAAAAGAGTATTTGTGGCACCTTAGAGACTAACAAATTTATTTGAGCATAAGCTTTCGTGAGCTACAGCTCACTTCATCGGATGCATTCAGTGGAAAATACAGTGGGGAGATTTATATACACAGAGAACATGAAACAATGGGTGTTACCATACACACTGTAAGGAGGGTGATCAGGTAAGGTGAGCTATTACCAGCAGGAGAGCGGGAGGGTGGGGTGGGGGGGGCATTTGTAGTGATAATCAAGGTGGGCCATTTCCAGCAGTTGACAAGAACATCTGAGAAACATTGAGGGGTGGAGTGGGGGTGGGGAATAAATACGGGGAAATAGTTTTATTTGTGTAATGACCCATCCACTCCCAGTCTTTATTCAAGCCTAACATTCAAAAACCAATCGGAGAACACTTCAATCTCTTTGGTCACTCGATTACAGACCTAAAAGTTGCAATTCTTCAACAACAAAAACTTCAAAAACAGACTCTAACGAGAGACTGCTGAATTGGAATTAATTTGCAAACTGGATACAATTAACTTAGGCTTGAATAAAGACTGGGAGTGGATGGGTCATTACACAAAGTAAAACTATTTCCCCATGTTTATTTCCCCCCCCCTCCACCACCACTGTTTTTCAGATGTTCTTGTCAACTGCTGGAAATGGCCCACCTTGATTATCAGTACAAAAGGTTCTCCCCTCCCCCTGCTCTCCTGCTGTTAATAGCTCACCTTACCTGATCACTCTCGTTACAGTGTGTATGGTAACATCCATTGTTTCATGTTCTCTGTATATATAAATCTCCCTACTGTATTTTCCACTGAATGCATCTGATGAAGTGAGCTGTAGCTCACGAAAGCTTATGCTCAAATAAATTTGTTATGCCATAAGTCCTCCTGTTCTTTTTGCGGATGGGCTAACACGGCTGCTACTTTGAAACCTTTTTTAAGCCATGTCCCTGCCATCCCAACTCTTTTTTTTTTTTTTTTTGGCAAAATTGGGCATATGTCCCATTTGCTCTTGTCGACTTGATCAGTTGGCAAGAGCAAACAGGACACATGCTCACTTTTGTCAAAAAGTGGGGTGTGGAAGAATGTGAGGGAGGGGGGCGAGCTGTGATGCCAGCCCCACACAGGGAGGGTGTCAGGGCTTGGGTGGGGGGACAGGCAGGGCTCGAGCAAGCAATGATGCCAGTCCCAGCCTCACATTGGGAGGGGCTCGGTCTAGTCCCATGTAGTGTCCCATTTTCCCTTTGGAAAATATGGTCACCCCATTGAGTGAGGCAACCATATCTGAGGCAATTTGAATAAGATGTTCCTGAATAAGAGGTCATTTATGATCTGGAGGATGGCGTGGATTGCACCCTGTGACGTTATTGACATAATCTGGGACCATATAGATCATTGTTGCAATCAAGGTCCTGTAGTGGCACCAAATCTTATATAAAGGGGGTCAAATGAGGTGTCTAAGACAAGGTTATGGTTTGCTGGTTATGATTATGCTATCTGTATATGTGTATCATTTTTATAGTTGAAGTTATGAATATTGGCTCTATACTGTCTGTATTTCAAACTTATGCTATGCTTCTGGGGGACACCCCAGACAAGTTGGTGTCAGCTCTGCCTAGCCTGCTTGATGGCCCATTAAGGACCATCAGCTATACAAGTGACCCATTGAGAGAAGGCAGACACGCCTTGCGACTCAGCAAGGTATGCAGGGACCTGCCTACGGAGAGAACTCTGAGGTTTTTCCAGGCCATGTGATGGACAGCTTGTCTTTGGGACAAAGAAAGAGAGACCACATGGCAAGAGACTATAGAAAGCTGCTGCAGCTCTTCCATCTGGTCTTCAATCCTGCTTCTTACCTCTGGAGGAGCTTTGCTACGTTGAAGCTTTTAACGAAGGACGGAAAGACCCATCCCAGCTGTGGATGTTCTCCAGAGACTTGATTTGAACCTGCAGTTTATTCTATCACTGCTACAAGCCTGAACCAAGAACTTTGCCATTACTGTATGTAATTGATTCCATTTAACCAATTCTAGCTCTCATCTATTTCTTTTTCTCTTTATCAATAAACCTTTAGATTTTAGATTCTAAAGGATTGGCAACAGCGTGATTTGTGGGTAAGATCTGATTTGTATATTGACCTGGGTCTGGGGCTTGGTCCTTTGGGATCGGGAGAACCCTTTTTCTTTTACGGGGATATTGGTTTTCATAACCATTTGTCCCCATAACAAGTGACACTGATGGTGATACTGGGAAACTGGAGCGTCTAAGGGAATTGCTTGTGTGACTTGTGGTTAGCCAGTGAGGTAAAACCAAAGTCCTCTCTGTCTGTCTGGTTTGGTTTGCCTTAGACGTGGAAAAACCCCAGCCTTGCTTTAAGCAATTTGTCCTGAATTGGCACTTTCAGTTGGGTCCCACCAGAACCAGCATCGTTACACACCCTCAGCAAGTTTGCAGATGACACTAAACTGGGAGGAGAGGTAGATACGCTGGAGGGTAGGGATAGGATACAGAGGGCCCTAGACAAATTAGAGGATTGGGCCAAAAGAAATCTGATGAGGTTCAACAAGGACAAGTGCAGAGTCCTGCACTTAGGACGGAAGAATCCCA
This sequence comes from Lepidochelys kempii, assembly GCF_965140285.1. NCBI lineage: Eukaryota > Metazoa > Chordata > Testudines > Cheloniidae > Lepidochelys > Lepidochelys kempii. The sequence goes on from NC_136385.1 coordinate 14,567,043, forward strand.
TGCACCGCTAGAGACTAGGGACCGAATGGCTCAGCAGCAGTTCTGCAGAAAAGGACCTAGGGGATACACTAGATGAGAAGCTGCATATCAGTCAACAGTGTGCCCTTGTTGCCAAGAAAGCCAATGGCATTTTGGGATGTATATGTAGGGGTATTGCCAGCAGATCGAAGGACGTGATCGTTCCCCTCTATTCGACATTGGTGAGGCCTCATCTGGAGTACTATGTCCAGTTTTGGGTCCCACACTACAAGAAGGATGTGGAAAAATTGGAAAAAGTCCAGCGGAGGGCAACAAAAATGATTATGGGACTGGAACACATGACTTATGAGGAGAGGCTGAGGGAACTGGGATTGTTTAGTCTGCAGAAGAGAAGAATGAGGGGGGATTTGATAGCTGCTTTCAACTACCTGAGAGGTGGTTCCAGAGAGAATGGTTCTAAACTATTCTCAGTGGTAGAAGAGGACAGGAAAAGGAGTAATGGTCTCAAGTTGCAGTGGGGGAGGTTTAGGTTGGATATTAGGAAAAACTTTCTCACTAGGAGGGTGGTGAAACACTGGAATGGGTTCCCTAGGGCGGTGGTGGAATCTCCTTCCTTAGAGGTTTTAAGGTCAGGCTTGACAAAGCCTTGCTGGGATGATTTAGGGTGTGGCTACACTTGCAGATGTAGAGTGCTGTGAGTTAAACCCGCCTTTGTACAGTGCAGTAGGAAAAGCGCTGCAGTTTGTCCACACTGACAGCTGCAAGCACACTGGTGTGGCTACATTTGTGGCACTTGCAGTGGCATTTGGAGGGATGCATTGTGGGCAGCTATCCCACAGAGCACCTCTTCCCATTCTGGCGCTGTGGCTTGTGGGAAGGGGGTGGGGAGTGCGGGGCATTCTGGGTCCTGTCCCAATGCCCCGTGATGCATCGCTTCACATCCCAGCAATCCCTGTGCTTCCGTCCACATTTGGCGCCATCTTTCAATGTTTTTTGTACTGTGCGCTCTGTCTTATCTTTCGGTCTGCGGGAATGGAGCTCAAACTGCTGAGGAATATGCTGACGAGTCTCACCAGCACATCACATTTGGCAGTTGAATTATTCCTTGAGATCCAAAGTAACAGTGAGGACTCCGACGATGATATCGACTCGAATGACGCAAACGACACGAGTTTGCTTGTGGCATTCCCGGACATGCTCACCATCGTGGAACGCTGCTTTTGGGCTCGGGAAACAAGCACTGAGTGGTTGGATCACATTGTCATGCAAGTCTGGGATGACAACCAGTGGCTGCAGAACTTTCAGATGAGAAAAGCCGCTTTCATGGGACTATGGGAGAAGCTCGCCCTCACCCTGCGGCGCAAGGACACAAGATTGAGAGCTACCCTGATGGTGGAGAAGTGGGTGGCTATTGCAATCGGGAAGCTGGCAACTCCAGACAGCTACCGATTGGTCGCTAACCAATTTGGAGTGGGGAAGTTGACCGTTGGAATCGTGTTGATGCAAGTTTGCGGGGCCGTTAATCACATCCTGCTCAGAAGAACCGTGATTCCGGGTAACGTGCATGACATTGTGGCTGGCTTTGCACAAATGGGTTTCCCTAACTGTGGAGGGGTGATAGATTGGGACGCATATTCCAATTCTGGCACCAGCCCACCTAGCCTCCGAGTATGTTAATTGGACGGGCTATTTCTCTATGGTTCTCCAGGCGCTTATGGATCACCGTGGGCATTTCATTGTCATTAATGCAGGCTGGCCTGGAAAGGTGCATGACACACGCATCTTTATTAACACTGGCCTGTTCAGGAAGCTGCAAGTTGGGACTTTTTTCCCAGACCAGAAGATCACCATAGGGGAAGTCGAAATGCCCATTGTGATCCTGGAGACCCCGCTTACCCATTGATGCCGTGCCTCATGAAATCCTACACAGGGAGCCTTGACAGCAGCAAGGAGTGGTTCAACAACAGGCTGAGCCAGTGCAGAATGACTCTGGAGTGTGCTTTTGGCCATTTAAAGGGTCGCTGGCGCTCTCTGTATGGGAAGCTGGATCTGGCCAATAACAGCATCCCCGCAGTTATAGCCGCATGTGGTACCCTCCATAATATTTGTGAAGGGAAGGGTGAAAGATTCACTCAGGCATGGAACTCATAATTTCAACACCTGGAGGCTGAATCTGAACAGCCAGAGAGCAGGGCCATTAGAGGGGCCCAGGGCGGAGCTGCAAGGATTAGGGATGCCTTGAGAGAGCAATTTGAGGTTGAAAGCAAACAGTAATGTCTGGTGTGGTGCCCTGCACAGGAGTGAAGTGCAGTGGGAATCTGTGTTTGCTACGTATGATACACTGACTTGCAGTGCCTGTTGTTTTCCTGCGCTAAGGTTTCTTTTATGATATGCAATAATAAAGAATGTTTTCAAAGCCAAAAAATAAATTTATTGAAAAGAAACACAGCACAACTGCTTGGGAAACACAAAGGGCAAGGGGATGGGGTGGGGAATGGTACAATCACAGATTTGTGTATGTCCTGTCTGGAGTGCTGTGCAATGCGTGCTGTACTTCAGGATGGCTATACTGCATGGTGATGGGGGTTGAGTCTGATGAAGTGAGCTGTAGCTCACGAAAGCTCATGCTCAACTAAATTGGTTAGTCTCTAAGGTGCCACAAGTCCTCCTTTTCTTTTTGGGTAAGGGTTGTAATTTTCAGGGCTGGGTGGTGAAGCTACAGGTGTTGGAGGCAGTGGGTGGTGGTAAGAACCCAGATGTTGGGGAAAGTGGTTTGGAGTGACATGGTGGCACGAGGGAAAGAGTTTTGGGACAAGAACTGCGGGGGGCAGTGGGCACGGTAGTGCTCCGCCTGCATGGCTACGAGCACCTGGATTGAATCCGCTTGGCTCTCCATGATGCTTATCAGCCACTCTGTGCTTTGGTGCCGGCGAGCCGCATTCTGCTGGTGGACCCTCCTTTCACTTTCCCGCCACTTCTGCACTTTTTTATTTTCATTAGTTGAATGCTGCATGACTTCATGCAGCATGTCCTCTTTGCTTCTACATGGCCTCTTCCTGATTCTTTGCAGCCTCTCAGCCATTGATAACACAGATGGCTGAGGTCTCAAGGGTTGCATCTGTAAAGGCAAAATGCAACACTTAACAGAGGCAGCATTGTTCACACCAGACAGAGCAATGATTCCCCCGTACTCAAGGGCGAGCACAATCTACACAATAGCATAATTTGCCCATCCCAAAGCAAGCACACATAACCTATGGGAGCCCCAAAATGGTAAGTAAGCACAGGGTCAAGCATGACTGATTGTTTCACAGCTGTACTGTCCTCTGGATTTCTGTGCCTTGAGGAGAGCCAACAGCGGCAGTGGGCCCCTATAACGAACACTGTCCCCACATTTTCCACAGGACTTCATCCTTGAAGATATCTTGCTGCTGAGGGTGACCAGGGAAGCAAGGGAGGATCTTCTACTACAATGCAGATTCCGCCCTGGCCCATATGCAGCTTGCCTATGTGCAGCAATGGTCCCCCCGCCCCCCACAGCACAGTGGCGCAGACATGTTAGCGTTACTGGGACAAGGAACACAGTAGCTCTCCCAAAAAACCTGCACAAGCGTATTGCCCAAGTTCTGGCTGAGACCTTTGAAGAGATCACTGAGGCCCATTACCATGATGTGAGAGAACACATCAATCCCCTATTCTGCATCTAGGCATGCATGCAGCCCTAACCCTCCTCACCCCAAGAGCCTGCACCGAATAACTTCCTTCCCAAAATAAAAGCCGGTTACCGAAAACCTCCTCTGGTGTTTACCCTTCCCCAAGCACCGGCCGCCGTAACTGGCTACCTTTCTCCTGGCTTGAGAACAGCTCCTGGCTGCATGCATCTAGGGATGCCGGGGTGTCTTCCTGTGCCGGAGCACCCTCGCTCCTGCTTTGCTGCTCCTCCTCCTCCCGCCTTGTTGCACTGGGCTCTGAAGTGTCCATGGTGGTGCTTGGAGTGGAGGTGGGGTCGCCCCCAAGTATCGCATCCAGCTCTTTGTAGAAATGGCAGGTCGCGGGAGCAGCACCGGAGCGGCTGTTTGCCTCACGGGCTTTGCGGTAGGCATTCCGCAGCTCCTTCACTTTAACCCTGCACTGCAGGGCATCCTGGTCATGGCCCCTTTCCATCATATCCCTTGATATCTGCCCGAAGCGAATGTAATTCCTGCAGCTGCAGCGCAGCTGGGACTGGACAGCTTCCTCCCCCCGAACACTGATGAGTTGCAGCATCTCGCCATTGCTCTATATTGGGGATCACCTGGCGCATGGAGGCATGGTCACCTGGAAAGATTCGCTGATGAGAGCACTCCATGCCTGGCTGAGCAAACAGGAAGGGGATTTTCAAAATTCTCAGAGAATTTAAAGGACGGGTCTGATGGTTGGTCACCTGAGGGCAGGGCAGTAGAGGTCAAAGCGATGACCAGAGTGGCTAGAACAGGCATTGTGGGACACTTCTGGAGGCTGATCACAGCGCCATAACAGACCAGGGCGTCCACACTGGCGCCGCGGTGCTCCAGCGGTGGCACAGAAAACGTTATTCTACTCGCCGAGGTGGAGTACCAGCAGCGCTGTAGCCGCGGAGTCAGAGCGCTCTACGTGCCTTGCCAGTGTGGACGTGTAGTGAGCTAGTGTGCCCGGGGCTCCTTTATTGCGCTGTAACTCACAAGTGTAGCCAAGCCCTAAGTTGGGGATCGGTCCTGCTTTGAGCAGGGGGTTGGACTAGATGACCTCCTGAGGTCCCTTCCAACCTTGATATTCTGTGATTCTATGAACTACAGCTACCCACCCAAAAACTGCTTTTCTTCAAGTTCACAGCTTCTACCAATGGTTTTTGTGCACCCCTGCCTTCGAAAATGCTGACGGCTTAAGGGGATCGGCAGGAGATGGTGAGCTGGAAATGCTGGCAAGGTACCAGGGGAAGGCTATATGTAGTAGGGGATGGTAGAGGCTGGGGAGGAGCGAGACACCAGACTTTTTACACATGTAATAAAATAATCACCAAGTTTTTGGGTCATAGACCAACTACACACTGCAAATGTTACAAAGCACAACCGTTATCTCCATTCCACTGAGGACAGCTGGAGCAGAATTAAGGACCATAGGCAAGCACCTTAACTCCTCATTGCTTGGTTTTCAGATATGTGAGTTTTGCTGGGCTTGACATTCTGGAAGGGTGCGTGGAACCTCTGGGCAACATTAACTCCACGGTTTGCCAGTGACTTAGCACACAAGGGAGCAGGAGACATGGACACAGCTCTGCTGCAGCTTGGAACAAAGACACGGGGTGCGAGGGAGGTGACTGTGTTTGTGAGAACCCCAGAGACTCAGCATCCCAGGAACTCACATAGGTATGCAGAGACAAAAGGAGGGCGAATCAAGATGGATCCCACAGAGTTGCTGGGCCACCATGGCCTCTGCCTTCAGCTTGGATTCTCTGATGCTGGATTCCAGCTAATTAATAAATATGACGCTAGGTCGTGACAGATACTGATTGCATTGCTCCCGGCGGGTAATGAACCATGACAGCCACATCCCAGAGGGCTTCCATCTTTTGGTAGGTGAAACCTGCCCAGCCTGGACCCCATGACCCCTCCCCAAACCTGAGAGGGACCCATGTGAAATCCCAGCCTCTGCATGGGCAAAACAAGCACAGAGTGTAGGGCACACATGCCTCGGGGGACAGGGCTGGGAGAGACACAGGCCAGAGGGAAGGATGCAGCCAAGGAGAGGTGCCCAGACTGGAGGCTCCCATCCCAGCAGAACCCTCTATCAAAGCCCATGGCCCACTTCTGGCTGTGCTCATGTTTCCTCAGAATTCTACTACACTGGCCCCAGGAAATCATTTCACCCCTCACTGCCCATGGAAGGAGACTGATCGGTCTTGTGACTTCAGGGAGGTGCCCCCGGCTCAGGGCCAGCCACAGGCTCTGTTAATGGTTCATTCACTCAGGGTTAAGAGGCTGGAGCAGTCCTCAAGGGAGAGATCCAGTGGAGACGGGACCGCACTGCCTTCTCCAGGACTGCTCCTTACCCTAGCACAGAGACTGCCCAGGTGAGTGGAAGCTAGTTGGGAGACCCTAGCCCTGCACAGACCAGCCCTGGCATTGCTGGGGCCACAGACAGGGATTGTTATTGTAGGGTCTCTGGTGAACACAGTGGCTGCAGCCTATTGTAGGTTTGTTATTGTAGAGATTGGAGGTTGCAGACACCCTGCCTGCTTCTGGGGTCACTTGGGGGTGTGGGGATAGACACACATAACTGAAGGGTTTCTCTTCTCCCCTCCTCCCAGGTGTCCCCTACATCACATTCCCGGGAAGCTGCCAAGGGCCCATCCTGACAGAGATGCTGATCCTGAGCTGCTCCTCCAAGCTGCAGCTGCTGGAGGCGACACTACGGAGGCGCCTGCCTGAGACGTTGCAGGTGACATGGCTGTGTCTAGCCCCACTGCCCGCACCCCCCCCCCGGGACGGGACTCAACCCCCCACCCCTGCCCCACCCATGGGGCAGAGAGCAGGGGAAGGTCCCTCTGACTCCCCTGGGAGATGGGTTAGAGAGCAGGTTGGAGGGGCAGACTCCCCCCAGGCACTGGCTGCTCAGCTCTCCTGGCCACCCACTCCTACCTCGCTCCTTGTGTCTCCCACAGTCCAAACCCAGCACCAATTCCTGCTACTCATCCAGCGTAGCCGGCGGGACTTCCCCAGCCAATCACAGGGCAGGTTGGCCCCGTGCCAGCCAACCAGAGAGTTGGGTAGCTGTGGCTCCCTCCATGACTGTATGCCCATCACATGGCTCTAGTGTCTGTGGCGGGTCACCAGCCCCTTCAATCCCCCTCCCCCGACACACCTGACCTAAGGTTGCCAACTTTCTGACTGCAGAAACCTGAACACCCTTGCCCCACTGCTGCCCCAAGGCCCCGCCCCTTCCCCAAGGCCCCATCTCCTCTCACTCCATCCCCCTTCCCTCCATTGCTCGCTCTCCCCCACCCTCGCTCATTTGCTTATTTTCATTGGGCTGGGACAGGGGGTTGGAAGTGGGGGGGTGACAGCTCCAGCTGGGGGTGAGGGCTGGGGATGAGGGGTTTGGGGTGCAGAAGGGAGCTACAGGCTGGGGCTGAGGAGCTTGTAGTGTGGGAGGGGGCTCCAGACAGGGGGTTAGGGTACAGGAGGGAGTGAGGGCTCTGGCAGGGGGTGTGGGCTCCGGGGTGGGGCCAGAAATGAGGGGCTCAGAGTGGGCTCCAGGCTGGGGCAGGGGGTTGGGGTGCAGAACGGGGTGAGAGCTCTGGCTGGGGGTGCAGGCTCTGGTGTGGGGCTGAGGATGAGGGGTCTGGGGTGCAGGAGGGGGCTCTGGGATGGGGCTGAGGGGTTTGGCGTGCGGGAGGAGGCTCAGGGTTGGGGCAGGGGGTTGGGAAGTGGGACAGGGCACAGAGTACAGTTTCCGGGAGGGAGTTTGTGTGCAGGACGGGGTTACGAGCTGGAGCAGGGGGTTGGGGAGCAGGAGGGAGTTCGGGGTGTGGGCTCCGGGTGGAGCTAACCTCAGGTGGCTCCCAGAAGCGATTGGCATGTCCAGCTCCTAGACAGAGGGGCCAGGGGGCTCTGCACGTTGCCCGCATCTGTAGGCTCCGCCCCTGCAGCTCCCATTGGCCACAATTCCCTGAGCACCGGCTCAGGGGAGCGGTAGCGTGCAGAGCTCCCTGGCTATCCCTGAGCCTAGGAGCCGGAGGGAGAAAATGCTGCAGCTTCCAGGAGCCGCACAGAGCCAGAGCAGGCAGGGAGCCTGCCTTAGTCCCACTGTGCCACCGACTGGACTTTTACCAACCTGGCCAGCAATGCTGACTGGAGCTGCCAAGGTCCATGAAAACCAGATGCCTGACAACTCTAACCCAGCCACGGTCAGGGTCTCCCCTATGATACCAGCCCAGGGCCACAAATCAGGGGTCAGACACCAAAAATCAGGAGAGTAACCCCAGCGGGAGGGGGCAGGAGACCACCATCTTCCCTGGCCTCGGCCAACTGAAATCGTTGTGAAGTGGTAGTCATCTTGACTAAGGGAAGCCTGTGGTGTCAGCCCCATTGGCAGGGATGGGAGAGGGTGGCCATTTTGAAGAAGGGCAAAAAACTGCCATGGTGCAGAAGATCACGAGATGCTGAAACCGCCCGGTAAACATTGGGAGGCTCCTGACAGAGTCGTGAGAGCTGGAATTGCTGCCCTGCCCCCAGCTCTAACCCTCACCACATCCATGTCACTGGCAGGTCCATGGCGCCGTGAAGACCATAAATTGTGGGAACCCGGCAGCACAGGAGGTGCTGGTGGATTCGTGGCCTGACTTCAAAGCCGTCCTCACACGGCCACGCAAAGAGGTGCTGCCCCTCAGCCACTGCGCTGCACCTGAGTGATCTAGCTCTCTCGGGTGTTGGGGAGTGGGACCTGGGGCCTTTCCCCTCTAGGTGGGCCATGGTGTGGGGGCCAGGCTAGGTCGGGGGCAGGAATTGGGATTCAGGTCCTTTCCCCTCTAGGTGGCCCCAGGGCGCGGACCAAACTGGTTTGGGGGGGCAGGGATTGGGATCTTTCCATTCTACAGCAGTAGTTCTCAACCTTTTGGGGCTTAGGACCCATTCGTAACTGTTTATGGCCTATTGTGATGCAGTAAATAGTCTGGGCGTGGAGGTCCCAGGGTGGTTTCTGTTGGAGTCTGCTCCCTGTGGGGGGTTGGGTCCTGCCCAGCACTCACCCCACAATAGCAGCTCCCGTGGTGTGGGGCTGGCTGGGCTAGGCTCATTGCTCTGGCCATTGCAACCGCTGGGGTTTCAGTGCCGCTCAGGTTTGATCCCGCCCCCCCTAACTGGACCAAATTTGTGAGAGTGGAGTTGTGCCCTGGCTCATGGGGCTGCAGTACCACTCACTCAAATTTGGCCTACCCAGACTCCCATTGTCATGGTGGCTGGGCCAAACCTGAATGCCACCAGGACCCCAGATGTTGCAGTGCCTGGAGCAGGGAGCCGAGTCCAGCCAGCACCATGGGACAGTAGCCACAGGAGCTGCCATGGGACCCTTTGAAATATTCTGGCAACCCATTTTTGGGTCCCGACCCACAGTTTTGAGAAACTCTGCACTGGGGAACCGCAGGTTGGGAGCCAAACTGTCTCAGGGAGGGCTGGGATTGGGATTTGGGGCCTTTCCCTTCTAGGGGGCCCCCAAGCAGGGGACTAGCTGGCTCGGGAGCGGGGGGCAGGCAGATCAGTCATTCCATTAGGAGTTTCCACTTCTTGGCTCCATGTCTCCCCTGGCAGGTGGCATTGGATGGCTCTGATTTCTACACCAACATGTACGCGGCATACTACCGGGACCTGGGTGCCTACAGGGCCCTGCTGAGCAGTGCCGTCAACTGGAACCAGGCCTTCTGTATCCACGGTAATGTGGGCCTCACAGCACCAGGGAGAGCACCACAAAGACTGAGCATATAAATCCTGCGTGGGCCCAACCCCAGGATCCTGCCCTACCGTGCCAGCCCCAAAGCCCTCCACTGCCCCTCCCCCAGGCTGCAAGGCTGCTGCCATGAGCCCTGTGCAGGGCAGGTACTTATGGGGTAGCCCCTTGCCAGTGCTGGGGTGAGATCAGATCACCTGACCACGTCCTTCTCCCTGAGGCCTGGGGTTGGTAGGTTTGGAAGCTCAGACTCCTGCCCCTCCTGCCCCCTGTCCCAGGCTGGGCTCCCCACACATATGGGCCCTTTTGTCACCACCATTCAGTTCCTGTCCCCACTGCTCATGGCCCATTGCTGCCCCCTGCAGGGCTCCGGGACGGGCTCTACGAGGCCTCGAGGGACATCGCCAACACTAAAGGGGTCAAGCTGGAGGTGTTCCGCTACTTCACTTATTTTCACCCAGATCCCAACACCTTGCCTGAAATCCAGTCAGTGTCTGCTTGCGCCAGAGGGCCCCATGGGAGGGGTGGGGTTGGTAGAGAAGGGGACAGTCTGCACGGTGAGGTAATTGGCCAGTATGGTGCTGGGATGCCCAAGATGTGGTTGGCTATTACCCATGCAGGACCTGGGGCACTGGGGTCCTATTGCCAGCAGTATAAACCCTGTAGGTTGGCACTGAGCCTAACCTCCTTCAGGGACCTTGCAGGGACTGGGGAGCGTAGCCATGGGGTGGGGACAACCATGGGGAGGGAGATCCCTGTTCAGCTCCTGCACAGGGCCCCAGCCTCTGCCAGGAAACCCTGATGCAAATGGCTTCTGTGCCACCAATGGGACCCCATCCGTGGCCCCTGGGGACCAGGCACTTCTGCAATCAGCCAGCCCTGGCAGGGTTTGGGCAGCGAGAGGCCATGCTCCCCCCATCCCTACACCATGTCTCACCTGGCCAAAGGGACATTAGGCAGTGTGGGTTAGTGGGGAAAGGCCCCGTGTCCCACTCCCCACCCTCTGAGCCAGCCATTTCCCTCCTCCACTTGGCTTTAGCAATCCCCTCTCCTGAGTCCCAGGAGTTTCACTGGGCAGCCCATCTTACAATGACCTACATGGGAATTCCCCCCTGCCTGCGGGGAAGCCCCCTCTCATTGGCTGCCTCTCCGAGACCTCCTGGGGAAGAGCAGCCAATCAGAGCTCCTGCAGTAAGATCTCCTTCCCCCCACTCCCTGCAGTAATGTGACACCTTTCTCACAGAAGGGAAGGAGGGAGCAGGAATTGCTCAGCATCTCAGGATGGCTCCACTCCCTCTCCCCACCCCCTCCCACACCCTAACTCCCTCCCGGAAGCTGTACCCTGCACCCGGTCCCACTCCCCAACTCCCTGCCCCAGCCCTGAGCCTGTGAGCAATGGGGACAGGATGGTGCACATGTTGCCCCCATCCCAGGAACACCTGGCCTGGGAGGGGAAGAGGGGAGCCCGCTGCAGCCCCCACTGGGTTGGGAGGGGGCAGAACAACACCAGGAGGTGCAGAAGGGAGGCTGGGGGGGCTAGGAAGAGTTGATGGGCACCTGGCTGGGAACAGAACTGATGGGGCAGAATTAATTGCTGGGCAGAAGATCCCAAATCACCATAATAAATCTGGGACTGTTGATAACACTGTCACAACCAGGTGTCGAGGGAGTTCAGCTATCAAGGGAGATCAGCAATCATAGTCATCTTTTTAAAAAAACCTCACGATATTAGGGCCAATCTCATGATGTTGGGGTCTAATTCGTGATCGCTAACTCTTGGGGCTTGGCCCTGCTGCTCTCTGCCTCCCCAGACTAGACCCAGCTGTGAGGTTGTCAACCCTGGATGTCTCCCACCTCGACCTGATGAATGAGATGTGGCCCTATGGGGGAAACAAGTACAGCAAGAGGTTCCTGGAAAGACTGATCCGCCACTTCCCCAGTTTCTGCCTCCTAGACTCTGCTGGCCACCTTCTCAGCTGGACTGTTTCAGACCCATATGGTGCCATGGGGCGTAGCGTCACTATGCCCGAGCACCGGGGACGCGGTTACAATGGGGTGCTGAACAACTTGATAGCCAAGCGGTTGCACGCACTAGGCTATCCCAGCTACGGCCACGTGGCCGTGGACAACTACCCCATGCAGAGGCTGCAGGAGAGGCAGAGCTTCCAGCGCCAGCCCAACTTGTGCCACTTCATCCTCCACAACGCAGCACTGCACAGAACCCCCACGTTAACCCCCAGCCCAGCCCCAGGCAAAGCCCCCGCATGAGTCCCCAGCCCAGCCACCCAGGGGACCTGCCAGGCTGGGACTAACGGAAGCCAAGGGAGGGGGGTGTGGGAGTCTGGAGATCAGTTACTCGTGGAACCAGTAACATTTCCCAGCTCCAGCCTCACAAGGGATCTGCTACCCCCATCCCCAAAGGCCTTGCCCTCCCTCACAGCCCTGTACCCAGCTTTACAGGGTCTGTCCTACTCTCCCGAGCCCCATAACCTGCCCTTCTTGGTAGAGCCTATCCCCCCAGACCCATACACACAGCACCCCCATCCAGTGGTTTCCCCAGGAATTGAAATGGGGGGGGTGTTTGAATTTACGGGGGGGGGGGTCAGGGCCGATGAGGGGTGAGACTATGAGGGTGAAGGTGGGCAGTATGGCACCATAGTAAAAACTGAAAAATGTTTCATGACCATTTTATTAGATTTAACTCATGTTTTAAAATCATCACACAAATTAAAGTTGGCTACTCAAGCCTTCTATGAAGCACTATGTCTACATTCTTCTTGGTTTCTTGTTATAATTTTCCACAACTCTGTTAATGAATTTCTTGAATGCAATGCGTTCATCTTTGGCGGCTTCTCATGTGTCCGGTACTTCTATTCCTTCAATTGATATGCTCAGCAGTTCATTCACATGATCAGGCAGAGGGCGACTTCTTTCAGAACACAAAATGCTATTCAATGATGAAAAAGAACTGTAGCTGTTGTGACTGGGAGTAGCAAAAGATGAATTCCTACTTCTTTCAGCCCAGGAAACAGAGCACAAAGATCGGGTTGAGCCACTAGTGATGATAAAAAAGAAGTTGAAGTCAAATCTTCATTTATTCGTCGTATGATATTCCACTCCGTGTTCAAATTCTCTATTCTGTCCTGAGCACATGGCAGGCCCATTGATGGTAGCGTCTCACTCCACTCAACTGTCAGTGTTTTATAAGACAGGGATCTGTAAAAGCTACGCAGAAGTTGAGTAGAATCTAGAAGTCTCTGTTGTAGATTTTTAAGAATCAAGTTTGTGTACTTTTTCAGTTGTCTTAACAAACACTTCTTGTCTTCTTCACTTAAGGATTCAGTATAAATGCCTTCATCAGTCAACTTCTGGACTGAAGTCTTGGCTTCTTCCAGTATTTTTTCAATGGATAGCTCTCTGATTGATCCAAATGTAGTTTCTATTGATGGACAAAGATCTACTACTATTGTAGCAGATGCCCGGATGGCATGGTTTAATGACCCAAGTGGTTTCAACAGTAGACTACAAGAGAGAGAATGGCAATAGTCTTCTCTGAACGTAGTAGCAAAAGTAATCCACCAGCCTCACTTCTTAGATCCACCCCATCTTGGTAGATACTTTCCAAAGCCAGTAATAACGGCTTGAGTAATTTTAAGACAACAGCCAAGGCTCGCTCATGAGAAAGCCAGCAGGTTTTCCCAGGTTGGACTAATTTGAACTTCAGTCCCAGTCTATCTTCTATATTTTCCAAGATATTCAGTCTTTTTGGACTCTTGCTGAAAAAAGAATATAATGAAGACATTAAATTTATAGCTTTTTTAATGTCTTTTGAAGATTCTGCAGCTTGTACTAGTGCTAGTTGGAGAAGATGGCCTCCGCAGTGTGCATAGGAGAGACTAGGGTTACACTTTTCTCTGAGCAAAGCTTGTGCTCCACCATGTCTTCCAGAGAAGTTTGCAGCTCCATCAAATGCACAAGCAGCCATCTGTTTGGGGTCCAGTTGACAAGCATTTAACTCTTCTAAGATGTGGGTTGTCACAGATGCAGCCGATGTGTTTTCTACAACTTGAACATCTAGAAATGCATCTACGGGCCTACCCCTGACATCAAGATAACGCACACAATGACTTAAAACTTGATGCCCATTTGCATTGGCACATTCATCACCTCAGTCGCTGGAAAAATCATGGAGCAGGTCCTCAAGGAATCAATTCTGAAGCACTTAGAGGAACAGTCAGCATGGATTCACCAAGGGCAAGTCATGCCTGACTAATCTAATTGCCTTCTATGATGAGATAACTGGCTCTGTGGATGAGGGGAAAGCGGTGGACATGCTGTTCCTTGACTTTAGCAAAGCTTTTGATAGGTCTCCCACAGTATTCTTGCCAGCAAGTTAAAGAAGTATGGACTGGATGAATGGACTATAAGGTGGATAGAAAGTTGGCTAGATTGTCGGGCTCAACGGGTAGTGATCAAGGGCTCCATGTCTAGTTGGCAGCCGGTATCAAGTGGAGTGCCCAAGGGTCGGTCCTGGGGCCGGTTTTGTTCAATTTCTTCATAAATGATCTGGAGGATGGTGTGGATTGCACCCTCAGCAAGTTTGCAGATGACACTAAACTGGGAGGAGAGGTAGATACGCTGGAGGGTAGGGATAGGCTACGGAGGGCCCTAGACAAATTAGAGGATTGGGCCAAAAGAAATCTGATGAGGTTCAACAAGGACAAGTGCAGAGTCCTGCACTTAGGACGGAAGAATCCAATGCACCGCTACAGACTCTGGGCCGAATGGCTCGGCAGCAGTTCTGCAGAAAAGGACCAAGGGGTTACAGTAAACGAGAAGCTGGATATGAGTCAACAGTGTGCCCTTGTTGCCAAGAAAGCCAATGGCATTTTGGGATGTATAAGTAGGGGCATTGCCAGCAGATCGAGGGACGTGATCGTTCCCCTCTATTCGACATTGGTGAGGCCTCATCTCCAGTGTCCAGTTTTGGGCCCCACACGACAAGAAGGATGTGGAAAAATTGGAAAGAGTCCAGCGGAGGGCAACAAAAATTATTAGGGGACTGGAACACATGACTTATGAGGACAGGCTGACAAACACCCAGTGCCAAGAGGCTAAACAACAGCTTGGGTTGGTTCGCTACCCGGTGTGCTACACCCAATAATCACAACAGGGTGGAGAAGCAGAAAAGTTTATTTGCAGCTGCAAAAAGGTACAGGGAGAATAGAATCTCAAATCCTGCACGCAGAGCAGGAAGTTACACAGGCTTTTATACATCCTTTTTTCCAGCATACTTATCCAATAGCAAGCTGCCCTAAGTATCCATATAGCCAGTCAATCCAGTTCCCAGCTAGTTCCCTTGTTCTCTGTATCATTTGTTAAACCATACATAAAGCTGCTTTATTTACGCAGAACTGCTGCGAGTGCCTCCAGGCGGGAGGCGGGGGGCGGGGGGGAAGGACACTTGGGCCTAGTGCGAGGGGGCTTCATCGACACTCATGGTCTTCCATCCCCTCGAGTTACCTAGTGGCCATGCCCCAGTGTCCCCAACATGTTGGTGTAGAAATCGGAGACGTCCGATGCCACTTGCTGGTGGAGACATGGAGCAGAGTGGGGAACTCCCAATGGAATGACTGATCTGCCGACCGACCCCCCCTTCCTGCCCCAAGCCAGCCTGGCCCCCACTTTGGGGCCCCCTAGAAGGAAAAGGCCTCAAATCCCAATCCTCCCCCTCCGAGCGAGGCTGGCCCCTGCCTAGAGGAGAAAGGCTCCATGTCCTACTCCCCACCCCCCAATTCCCGCAGGCCCCCAGGTGCAGCGCAATGGCTGAGGGGAGGCACCTCTCTGTGTGGCCGGGTAAGGACAGCTTTGAACTCGGGCCACGAATCCACCAGCACCTCGTACCCAGCCGGGTTCCCGTGGTTTATGGTCATCATGGCACCGAGGACCTGCCAAAGACATGGGGCAGGGGTCAGAGCTGGTGGAGGGGCAGAA
The DNA here is from genome assembly GCF_965140285.1 of Lepidochelys kempii. Classification (NCBI taxonomy): domain Eukaryota; kingdom Metazoa; phylum Chordata; order Testudines; family Cheloniidae; genus Lepidochelys; species Lepidochelys kempii. Next base: position 14,582,475 of record NC_136385.1, read on the forward strand.
ATTCCTGCTCTCGTGACTCTGTCAGGAGCCTCCCATTATTTATCAGGGGGTTTCAGAGTCTCATGATATTCTGTGCCTTTGGGGAGTATTTTTCCCTTCTCAAAAATGGCCATCCTTGCCAATTGGGCTGACACCACAGGCTGCCCTTAGTCAAGATGACTGCCACCTCACAATGATTTCAGGGGGCAAAGGCCAGGGAAAATGGCTTCCTCCAGGCTCTGGGAAGCACAGACTGGGGGGTTGCAGGAGAATGTGGGGAGCAGCAAGGACAGAGGAGTGGGGGACGAGTGGGGGCATGTGGGGTGACACTAGGGATCAGTGTGAGGGTCAGGGAGGGTGCAGGTATGTGGAGGGAGTGAGTGTTGGGGGGAGACGTGGGGCAGGGCATATGAGTGGGGAAGCTGTGGGGGCCTTCCTCTTCTTCCCCTGTTCCCCCAGGTTTACTATCCTGACTTTTGGGGTCTGACCCGATTTGTGGCCTCTGGGCTGGTATCTCAGGGGAGACCCTGGGCATGGGAGGGTGGGGGAGGACAAGGGGGCTGGTGACCTCCCCACACACTTGAGTCATGTGATGGGCATGGAGCCATGGAGGAAGGCAGAGCTACCCAGCTCTCTGATTAGCTGTCATGGAGGCCGCCCATGCAGTGATTGGCTGACACGGTGCCTGGCCTGCCTGTGATGTGATTGGCTGATATGGAGCCAACTTGCCCTGTGATTGGCTGGGGAGGTCCCACCGGCTACACTGGGTGAGCAGCAGGAATTGGAGCTGGGTTTGGACTTTGGGAGGCACGAGGGAGGAGCGGGTGACTGGGAGAGCAGCCAGCATCTGCGGGGGAGGGGCCTGCCTCTCCAGCCTGATCTCTAACCCATCTCCCAGGGGAGTCAGAGGGACCTTCCCCTGCTCTCTGCCCCATGGAGGGGCAGGAGGGTTGAGTCCTGGCCCTGGGGTGCGGGCAGTGGGGTTAGGCACAGCCATGTCACCGGCAGCGTCTCAGGCAAGTGCCTCCGCAGTGTCCCCTCCAGCAGCCTCAGCTTGGAGGAGCGGCTCAGAATCAGCATCTCTGATGGGGACGGACCCTTGGCAGATTCCAGCGGGTGTGGCGTGGGGGGCACCTGGGTGGGTGAAGGAGAGAAACCCATCAGTTACCTGTGTCTATCCCCCCATGTCACCCCAGAAGCTGGCAGGGTGTGTGTAACCTCCCACCCCTGCAATAACAAACCTGCAATAAAGCAGTCTGGGTGCAGCCCCTGTGCTCCCCAGAGACCCTACAATAATGTAAGCAGAGTCAGGATGGGCTCCACCCTGACATCTGGTGGTGAGGTGTGGCAAGATGTGGAAAAGAACTTCAGGGGCTGATCTCATTTGCATAGGCACACCCACCCTGGCCCAAATGGTCACTTTGGCTGTTGTGGGATTCCCAGTGTCTCTGTTATTGGGGCGGGAAGAATAAATTGTTATTACCCTGATTGTGGGAACTGTGCTTGGAACTGTACTTGGCCTTTTGTTATGATGGAGGGACTCACCATCAACTGAGTAGCACTCGCTAGGCAAGGGACATGGGTTCCAAAACTCTGTGACTTGAGAGAGATTTGAGATAGGTATTAGTACCTGGTGGTGTGGGCGCCTCTGTGAGGGCCTGAAGCACCAATTGCACCTCTGTCTCTCTCCACTGTGGAATGTCAGAGCTAATTTTGGGTCTATTCAGAGTTTTGCTACAGGTACTGTACTGCATTCACTTTGGCCTTATGGTGCACCAGCACTAAGGCTCCCACTACTATGAGCTGAAATCACTGAGCACTGTGTCAAGTAGGGGGGAGCCGGAAGATCTAGAGTGCAGCGGTGCTGTTTGTGGATAGGCTGGTGGAGTGTTCGTGAGACGGCGAGCTGTGCTGAGTGGAGCTGGTCGTGGTGGAGCGGAGCCATTCGTGAGACAGCAGTGTGTTCATGAGACGGCGAGCTGTGCAGAGCGGAGCCGGTCGTGGTGGAGCAGAGCCCTGTGGGGCAGTCAGCTTCAGGACACGTAAGGTGCCCCTTACCTCTTTTCCCCACACACAGGCACATTTTAGCCAGACTGGGGAGTAACACTCTGCAGATGAACTTTTGAACTCTGGGGCTGGACTTTTTGGACTTTGGGTGATTTGTGGATTGCTGGACTCAAGAGACGTTTGGGTTCTGGGACTCAAGAACCCGAGGGAAAGGACATGGCCCAATTTTCTGGGGTGGGTCTTTGCTCATGGTTTGGTTAATGAACACTAGTTTTGGTGTTTCCCCAATTTAATGCTGATGTTGTTTACCTCATGTTATTAAAGATTCTCTACTACACCGAGACTCTGTGCTTGGAGAGGGGAAGTATTGCCTCTTTGAGGTGCCCAGGGGGTGTGTAAGATTTTCCCAGGTCACTGGGTGGGGGCTCGAGCCAGTTTTGCATTTGCTTTGATGAGAGGGAACCCCTGTGTACTGAACCCGGCCCTTGCTGCTATCAACTTGGCCTGGCAGAAGGGTTACAATAAGAAGCCAGTCTCTGTACTCACCAAAGATCCTACAGTAGCAATCCCTGTCTGTGTGTCTGGCCCCAGCCATGCCAGGGCAGGTCTGGGCAGGACTCGGGAGTCCCAGTAGCTCCCATTCACCTGGGGTAAGGGGAACCTTGGAGAATTTGGCAGACAGGGTGCCTGGGGGGCAGTGAGGTCCCTGCCTGGCAGTGGCTGGTGGCCCTGTCCCCGCCACGTCTTGCTCTCCCTTGGGGCTACTCCAGCCTCTTATCCCTGAGCAAATGAACCATTAACAGAGTCTGTGCCTGGCCCGGAGCTGTGGCAGCCACGTTCCTGCAATTGCAAGGCACCATCGGGCTCCTTCCATGGGCAGTGAGGGGTGAAACGATTTCCTGGGGCCAGTGGAGTAGAATTCTGAGGAAACACAAGCACAGCCAAGAGTGGGGCATGGGCAAACCAGTTCTGCTGGTGCCCCTCAGTCCCGACCGACAGCCCTTGCTGTCCCAGCCCTGGGCTCCCACAGAGCAACTCCTTCCTAGCTTTCAGTTTCTGTCTATTGCTTTGATTTGAGGGTTGTGCTGGGAGCCTCCAATCTGGGCCCCTCTCCTTGGCTTTGTGCTTTCCTCTGCTCTGTGTCTCCCCCAGCCCGGTACCCTGAGGCATGTGTGCCCTAGGAGGCTCTGTGCCTGATTTGCTCATCATGCTCTGGCTGGGATCTTGCCTGGGTCCCTATCAGTATTGGGGAGCAGCCAAGAGGTCCAGGCTGGGCGGATTTCTACCTATGACAAGATGGCAAGGGGCTGTCATGGTTCGTTACCTGCCGTGCACAATGCAATCCGTATCTGCAGCAACTCAGCGTCACATTTATTACTCAGCTGGAATCCTGTATCAGAGAATCCTCAGGTTGTCTTGGCAAAGCCGAGCTGAAGGCAGAGGTTGTGTTGGCAGCAACAACTGCCTCAATACCTGCAGCTCTCAGGGATCCATCTTGGCTCTCCCTCCTCTTATCTCTGCATTCCCATGTGACTTCCTGGGATGCTGAGTCTCTGGGGTTCTCACAAACACAGTCGCCTCCCTTGCTTCTCTCTATTCCCAGAGTGCCCTCGGGAGCCAGACCCTTTGCTGGGGGCCTGAGTGAGCCACCAATGACTGAACGGGCTTTGGAGAGGGAGGACGCCCCTGCCCAGGCTGGGCCCTTGTGGCTGGCAGAGCTGTGGCATGGGGCTGATGGCTAGTGGAGGAAATGTGGTCGGTGGCTGTCTGTGCTTTGCTGGGCTGCTTGCCAGGGTGCAGATCTCTAGATGTGCGAGTCAGGCCTCATTTGCTATGGCGTAAGGAGACATTTCCTCCCCGCCCCCCCTGGGCCTTGGTACCCCCCCCCCAACTTTTAATAGGTCTATCTGCTCCACTTTTTGCCCCACCTTGCGTTGCAGGATATTATCACCTGTAATGTTCAACCCCCAGCCCCCTGAGTTTTTCTGAAATGACACCTCCAGTGTTAGGGTCCCTATGTGGGGGCTGAAGCAGGGAGTCCCTTTTGACAGGGTCCCCAGTGTGCAATCTGGACTATGGGACAGCTGAGTCCTCCAAAGCCACCGGCTTGGTCTGACTCTCACACTGTGATGCTGATGTCAAGCTACAAACCTCTGATACACACTGCACTTACACAGCCATCCACAGGCAGGGACACACCCAGCTGGGTCACTACAAAAAGTAATTTCCCCTCTGTTGATATTCACCGCTTCTTGTCAACTGTTGGCAATGGCCACATCCACCCTAACTGAACTGGCCTCGTTAGCACTGACCCCCCACTTGGTAAGGCAACTCCCATCCTTTCATGTGCTCTAATATATATTCTGCTTATTATATTTTTCACTCCATGCATCTGATGAAGTGGGTTATAGCCCACGAAAGCTTATGCCCAAATAAATTTTATGTATTTTAAAGAATAGTTATTGAAGTTGCAGGAACAAACCATCCCGATGTGTAGAAAGAACAGTAAATTTGGCAGGCAACCAGCTTGGCTTAACAGTGAAATCCTTGCTGATCTTAAACATAAAAAAGAAGCTTACAAGAAGTGGAAGCTTGGACAAATGACCAGGGAGGAGCATAAAAATATTGCTCAGGCATGCAGGAGTGAAATCAGGAAGGCCAAATCACACCTGGAGTAGCAGCTAGCAAGGATGTTAAGAGTAACAAGAAGGGTTTCTACAGGTATGTTAGCAACAAGAAGAAGGTCAGGGAAAGAGTGGGCCCCATACTGAATGGGGGAGACAACCTAGTGACAGAGGATGTGGAAAAAGCTAATGTACTCAATGCTTTTTTTGCCTCTGTCTTCACAAACAAGGTCAGGCTGAGGGAACTGGGATTGTTTAGTCTGCGGAAGAGAAGAATGAGGGGGGATTTGATAGCTGCTTTCAACTACCCGAAAGGGGGTTCCAAACAGGATGGATCATGTATGCGGTGTTTTACCGGTACCTGGGCGCCTACTGCTGGGCAACGCCGTCAACTGGAGCCAGGCCTTCTGGATCCACGGTAACATGGGCCCCACAGCACCAGGGAGAGCCCCACGGCGACTAAGCATATATGTTCTGTCTGGGCCAAACCCCTGGATCCCGCCCTACAGTGCTAGCCCCGAAGCCCTCAGATCCCTCCAGTCTGCCAGCTGTATGGGGGACAGGAACATATGGGGTTGCTCCTTCCAGGGCTGGGCTGGGGTCGGCTCAGCTGAGCACATCCTTTTCCCTAAGGGCTGGGGCCAGTAGGTTTGGAAACTCACACTCCTGCCCCTCCTGCCCCCTGTGCCAGGCTGGGCTCCCCACACATATGGGCACTTTTCTCACCACCATTCAGTCCCCATCCCCACTGCTCTCAGCTCGTCACTGCCCCCTGCAGGGCTCCAGGATGGGGTGTATGAAGCCTCCAGGGATATCTCCGAGGCTAAAGGAAGGCTCCGATATCCCTTCCAGCTGGAAGCGTCCTGCTACTTCACTTACCTCCACTTGGATCCCAGGTCCATGCCTGAAATCCAGTCAGTGTCTGCTTGTGCCACAGGGCCCCTGGCCAGTGTGGCGCTGAGATGCCCAAGGTTTGGCTGGCTATTCCCCATGGAGGGCATGGGGCACTGGGGTCTTGTTGCCACCAGCAGAATCCCAGCGGGATTGGGTAGGGAACTCAACCTCACTCAGGGAACCTGCACGGACTGGGGAGCATAGCCATGGGGTGGATTCAGCCATGGGGAGGGAGATCCCTCTTCAGCTCCTGCACAGGGCCATCAGCTGTCAGCCTTGGCAGGGCTTGGGCACTGAGCAGCTGTGCTCCCCCCATCCCTGCACCACATCTCTCCTGGCCCAGGAATCTTCCCTGCCCACAGTCTGTTCAGACCTCAGCTCCTCACATAGGCGCCGACTTCTGCTTCTGCCAGTGGGTGCTCGATCCCCCTCTGCTCCCGGCCTTGCCCCTACTCCACACCTTACATGACTCCCCATCCCTGCCCCACCCCCTTCCACTCCTGCCCCAAAGTCCCTGCCCTAACTCCACCCCCTCCCTGCCCCAATTCTGACTCCTTCCCCAAATCCCTGCCCTGGCCCCGCCTCTTCCCTGCCTCCTACCCTGAGTGCACCACGTTCCCGCTCCTCCCCCTCCCTCCTGGAGCTTGCTATGCTGCCAAACAGCTGTTTGGCGGTGGGCGGGGATGGAAGCACTGGGAGGTAGGCAGAGGAGCGGGGAAGTGGCGCGCTCGGGAGGGAAGGCAGAGGTGGGAGGGGAGGGAAGCTTGGCTGCCGGTGGGTGCAGAGCACCCACTATTTTTTTCCTGTGGATGCTCCAGCCCTGGAGCACCCATGGAGTCAGCGTCTATGGCGCCTCACCCAGGAAGGGAAAGGCACCCCAGGGGCGTTTTGGGGGTGGGGGAATCTCTATCAGGAAGGGGAATGAGACACTCAGTTCAAACGAGACGGGACAATAGGCAGAGCTGCCCACTGTGTGGGTTAGTGGGGAAAGGCCCCATGTCCCATTTCCCCCCCACCCCCACCCAAACCAGACAGCTGCCCACTTCACTTGGCTCCAGCGTCCCCCTTTCCTGAATCCCATGAGTTTGGCTAGGTCTCACAGTGATCTTCATGGGAATCCTGCCCTGCCTGGGGGGAAAGCCCCTTCTGATTGGCTGCCTCTCAGAACTGCTGCAATAAGAGTTTCCTGTCCCTGCCCCTCCCCACAGTAATGTGACACCTTTCTCATGGAAGGGGAGAGAAGAGGGGGGAAGAGGCAGCAGGAATTTCTCAGCATCTCATGGTGACATCACTTCCACTCCCCATCCCTTCCTGTGAGCAATGGGACAGGATGGTACCTGGGCTCCCCCTGTCCCTGGGACACCCAACCTGGGAAGGGCAGAGGGGAGCCCGCTGCAGCTGCCATAGGGCTGGGAGGGGTGGAAGAACATCAGGAGGTACAGAGGGGAGGCTGGGAACAGAGCTGATGGTTCCCTGTAAGGAGCAGGGTTACACGGGGGCGTGGCTACAATAGGGTGCTAACCAGCTTGATAGCCAAGCGGTTACACAAACTAGGCTATCCCAGCTACAGCCACGTGGCCCTAGACAACTACCCCACGCAGAGGCTGCAGGAGAGGCAGAGCTTCCAGTGCCAAACCAGCCTGTGCCACTTCATCCTTCACAATGCAGCACTGAATAGAACCCCCATGTTAACCCCCAGCCCAGCACCAGACACAGCCCCTGCATAAGTCCCCAGCCCAGCCACCCAGGGGACCTGCCAGGCTGGGGCTGAGGGAAGCCAAGAGAGGAGGGTAGAGGAGTCTGGGGATCAGTGTTAGGCCCAATGGAACCAGTAACATCTTCCAGCTCCAGCCTTAAATGGGGTCTGCTACCCACAGCCTCACAGCACCATACGCAGCTTTACAGGGTCTGTCCTAGTCTCCCAAGCTCTATTACCTGCCCTCCTGGGTGGACCCCAGTCCCCCAACCCCATATCTGTAGCACCCCCAACCCAGTTCCACTTTCAGACACCACAGCAAGAGCTCAGTGATATTCCAGCCAATCAAGTTACATGCTCACCCTCTTCCTGCTTCTGCTCTGCTCCTCCTCCCCCGCTTTCCCTGGAACAGCCTGCTCAGCGTATTACATCTCTAAGTCCTCCACAGTCAGTGTGTCACCATCCCCCCCACCCTGCCAGAGACATCTCCCCTGGATCTCCTTCTCTCCTGTTTCATAGATTCATAGATACTAAGGTCAGAAGAGACCATTATGATCATCTAGTCTGACCTCCTGCACAACGCAGGCCACAGAATTTCACCCACCCACTCCTGCGAAAAACCTCTCACCAGTGTCTGAGCTACTGAAGGCCTCAAATTGTGGTTTAAAGACTTCAAGGAGCAGAGAATCCTCCAGCAAGTGACCCGTGCCCCATGCTACAGAGGAAGGCGAAAAACCTCCAGGGCCTCTTCCAAACTGCCCTGAAGGAAAATTCCTTCCCGACCCCAAATACGGCAATCAGCTAAACCCTGAGCATATGGGGCTTGTCACATCTCTCCCCATTGCAGTCTGCTCTCATCAGCTCTTTTCCCCGCTCCTGAACAATACAAGCCACAGCAGCTTTAAATGGGGCAGGAGAGGCTGGGCAATTGGTCCCTATTCAGCAACATCTCCTTGAGCCCAATGTGCTGGGCATGATGCTTCTAACCCATGATGTTCCACATGGATACTAACCAGTTCCTATGCCAAGGACTCCCTCAGTCTGTCTCAGTAACTCAAAGGTTAAATACCTCTCGGGGATGTTGATTATCTTCAAATCAAACTTCACTATCCCCAAGGACTCCTGGCCTGAGGTCACACTCAAAAGCAATCCAGACGTGTTAAATTCAGCACCACACAGCCAAGACACCCAAAGGTGTATTGAACCGGAAGAACCCAATGCACAGCTACAGACTAGGGACCGAACGGCTAGGCAGCAGTTCTGCGGAAAAGGACCTAGGGGTGACAGTGGACCAGAAGCTGGATATGAGTCAGCAGTGTGCCCTTGTTGCCAAGAAGGCCAATGGCATTTTGGGATGTATAAGTAGGGGCATAGCGAGCAAATCGAGGGACGTGATCGTTCCCCTCTATTCGACATTGGTGAGGCCTCATCTGGAGTACTGTGTCCAGTTTTGGGCCCCACACTACAAGAAGAATGTGGACAAATTGGAGAGAGTCCAGCGAAGGGCAACAAAAATGATTAGGGGTCTGGAACACATGAGTTATGAGGAGAGGCTGAGGGAGCTGGGATTGTTTAGCCTGCAGAAGAGAAGAATGAGGGGGGATTTGATAGCTGCTTTCAACTACCTGAAAGGGGGTTCCAAAGAGGATGGCTCTAGACTGTTCTCAATGGTAGCAGATGACAGAACGAGGAGTAATGGTCTCAAGTTGCAGTGGGGGAGGTTTAGATTGGATATTAGGAAAAACTTTTTCACTAGGAGGGTGGTGAAACACTGGAATGCGTTACCTAGGGAGGTGGTAGAATCTCCTTCCTTAGAGGTTTTTAAGGTCAGGCTTGACAAAGCCCTGGCTGGGATGATTTAACTGGGAATTGGTCCTGCTTCGAGCAGGGGGTTGGACTAGATGACCTTCTGGGGTCCCTTCCAACCCTGATATTCTATGATTCTATGAAATCCCCTTAACTCCATCCACCGGCATTGACCAATAGCAGGAAGCGTTTCTGACTTTGTGATCCCAGCTGCGATTACACTGACTGTTGAAGACACCTTTGAGTATTTCCCCTTTGTGGCGGCACTCCCTGGTACAGCTGGGACCTTGTGGGCGAGGGGGACGGCAGAATTACAGCTAGGGCCATGCAACAGTTTCCCATTTTTCAACCCACTTTTCAAATGAAATTTTCCCAAAGGAGGTTCTGCTTGTTCCCAGAGTGTCGGCTTTGTGTCCAGACACTGAGGGCCTGAAAACCAAAGTGTTCTGGGTACGTAACCCGGTCTGCAGGGTGATGTCTGCAGCAACAAGGGTCCGGCCAAATATCTAGGGCTTCCTTTGGTAAACTAACCAATAGCACCAGTTGGAGCCATCCTACCAAATTTCTAGGATCACTGAATATTTTCCCTGGAGGGACTTTAAAAGGCAAACTGAGTGAGTATGAAACAAGAAGAGCTTTGTTCGAGGGGGCAGGGAAATCAGCACCCAACTGGGGAGAGCACAGCAATTACAACTCACCTATCTGTAGTTATGAATAATAAGTAAACACCCAGTCCTGCCCCTTAGTGTCCCCAGTTGTGTCCTCTGATTCAGTTCCCTGCCCACAACCACTGAACAGATGCCACTTCAGCAGTGGTTTCCTCCTCTGCTACGCTCCACTCACAGTTTGGTGTCAGCTGTTGGCCTCGTCGCAGAGCCTGGCATCAGACAGGCCTGTGTCCTACTATCCTTTGAGAAATGCCAGCTGGGCCAGCCCTCAGGCTCCACCACCCCACCCAGCTCTGGTGATTTCAGCCTCATTTGTGCGGGGTAAGAGAGGGCTGCCCGGGGCTCCCTCAGCCCTGCTGACACCCTCTGCCGCTTTGGCAAAGGGCCACCTCGGTGCTGCCTCCCAGTGAAGAGTTTTCTGACTTTGTAAAATCTGCCCCTCTGCTCCCCATGGCTCTTGCAGATCCACAGCGCCGTGATGGATAAACTGTGGGAACTTGGCCAAGAGTGAGCTGCTAGTGGATTAGTGGCTGGAGTTCTAAGCCATGCTGACCCAGCTGCACAGAGAGGTGCCACCCCTCAGCCACCACACTGCACCTGGGGGCTTAGCTGGCTCAGGGAGTAGGTAATGGGACACAAGGTTTTTTTCCCTCCAGGGGACCCCAGGGTGGGGGCCAGGCTGGCTTGGGGGGGCAGGCAGATCAGTCATTCCAGTGGGAGTTCCCCCTTCTCGGTTCCGTATCTCCCCTGGCCGGCGGCATCAGCTGACTCTAATTTCTACACCAACATGTTCATGGCATTCTACAGAGGACGGTGCTGGGCAGCATGGTCACTATCAACTGGGGCCAGGCCTTCTGTATCCACAGTAATGTTGGGGTGCCTCGTCTTGAGCCCCACAGCCACTGCATGTCCCCCCACCGTCTGGGGCCTAACCCCAGCAGCCCCAGACAGTCCCATCCCCTGAGTCTCCAGGTCCTCTCCAGATGCTTCCGTATGCCCCATGGGGTCAGGCTGCTGGGCTGGGATTGGCTCACTTGATGCAGGCCCCCTTTCGTGAGACCTGCATGCTGGTGGATTGGCTTGGTCCCCTCTCCTCCCTACATGCCAGTCTGGGCCCCCCACAGCCACGTTCCCCATTCAGGGCTTCCACTGCTCAGGGTCTGTTGCCGCCCCCTGAAGGGCCCCAGGACAGGGTGTCTGAGGGACATTGCTGGGGCCAATGCGGTGCAGCTGGAGGCATCTAACCACCTCCACCCAATCCCAGCACCATGCCTGAGATCTGGTCAATGCCTGCCTGGGGGTGGGCACAGGGGTTGCACAGCTTCACTGGAAAGCAGCTGGCCCCGCTCCTCACCCTGCCTGCGCCCCAGGCCAATGGCAGCATCCCACTGGGATTGACACTGCCTACACAGCCTGCTCTCTGGCTGCTCAGGGACCCTGCAGGCACTAGAGAGCTCAGGCACGGGGTGTTTGGGGTAGGGGTGTGACATTACACTCCATATTCTTTATGAAAATATACTTATGATATGGATATGACATAACTGAGATGCTTTATGCAAGATGGTTCAGGTGAGATATTATTGGAAAGGTTATGATTTACTGAATGTGATTATCCAATTTGTAAGCCTGTATCATTTCTGTATCTGAACTTAGGAATATTGACTATGTATCTGTATTTCAAATGTGTTACTTCGGTTCTCACCCCCAACCAGCCCTAATTAGCAAAGACAATGGACTGTGAAAGAGCTTAGTCTTCCTCTGGATGCTACAAGCAGCCTACGAGTAATGGCTGCCACAGCCCTGCAGAGACATGGGTCTGAGTCATCTGGTACTGGACCCACCCCTTGGAATGCCAGTGTTCTTCCACTGCGAGACAAAGGGTTCCCACCATACACAAGAGATATATAAGGCAGGGGAGTGATATGATCATGGTTCTCCTCTGCCTCCCCACCCAAAGAGACACTGAAAAACACCTGGAAACAAGAATTGAACTTAGGGGAGAAGGGTTGAACCCAGGTTGGGAGGGCGTCCAGTCTGTGAGTGGAAATACCTGAAGTCTCAAGCTGCAGGCCAGTGCAGCTGCCTTTCTAGACTTTCTATAATCTACCTGTGACAATAGTTAGGGTGAGAAATTAGATTTTATAGCCTGTTTCTTTAGTGAATCAAATTTCGTTTGCGTGTTTTGTTTTATTTGCTTAGTAATCTGCTTTGTTCTGTTTGCTACCCCTTTAACCACTTAAAATCTGCCTGTTATAGTTATTTGCTTTGCTTTTGCTTTTATAAAATTTGCTTTGTTTATTATTAAACCCAGTTTCTGTAATTTCTAACTGGGGGCAGGGAGGGGAAGAAGTTGTGCATATGTTCTACCACACTGAGGGAGGGGACAAATTTATTAGCTTGCATTGTATAGATTTCTCTACAGAGAAAAGACAATATATCTTTGGGTCTGCACTCCAAGGGAGGTGGATACGTGAGTGCTGGGACAAATCCCTTAAGCTGAGGCTTTCCAGAGCTGATCTCAGTGTCTGTCTTGTTCTGCAGTTGGGTATGGCCCTGCCTCTGGGTGTGCTGGAGGAGGCTTACTAGCCTGGCTCAGCAAGACAGGTAAAAAGGGGGCCCATGCTGGCAGAACAGGTGATCTCAGTGGTGTCCCCGCACATCAGGTGGCATCCCAAAGGGGGGCAACCCTTCTCAGGGGATCCTGATTCAGCCCCCACATAGGTTGTCATTTCAGAAAATCCTGAGAGGTACGGGGAGCAAAGCTGTGTTTGAACATTACAGGCGATCCTGTATCCTGAAAAGGTAGGTGAGGCAAAAAATGGAGCAGATAGACCCATGGAGGGAGGGCAAGACAAGGCCTAGGGGGGCAATGGCCCCCCTTGCTCCATAGCAAGTGATGCCCCTGCCCAACAGCTGCCTAACCCACAGCTCTGGAGATCTGCACCCTGGCCAAGCAGCCCAGGCAGAGCACGGACAGCTACCGGCCATGCTTCCTCCACCGGCCATCTGTCCCGTGCCACGACTCCGCCAGCCACCTGGGCCCCAGGGGCAGGGGCATCTTCCCTCCCCAAAAGCCTGTTCAGTCATTGGCCGCTCACTCAGGACCCCAGCGAAGGGTCTGGCTCCAGGGTCGCTCTGGGAATGGGGAGAAGCTTCCCTGAGGAAAGAAATACCCCCTCTGAGAGCCACCGAGCAGGGACATGACACAGCGCTGCTCCCACCTGTGTTAGTGGGGAAAGGCCCCATGCTCCCCACTTCCCTGAGCCAGCTAGTCCCTCCCTCCCCTGGATTTAGCCTGTCCCCCTCTGCTTCCCCAGGCTGGACTCTGCCATGAGGTTCTCGTCCCTGGACGACTCTCACGCCGACCTGCTGAACATGAAGTGGCCCTATGCGGCGAATCATAGAATCATAGAGTATCAGGGTTGGAAGAGACCTCAGGAGGTCATCTAGTCCAACCCCCTGCTCAAAGCAGGACCAATCCACGACTAAATCATCCCAGCCAGGGCTTTGTCAAGCCTGACCTTAAAAACTTCTAGGGAAGGAGATTCCACCACCTCCCTAGGTAATGCATTCCAGTGTTTCACCACCCTCCTAGTGAAAAAGTTTTTCCTAATATCCAACCTAAATCTCCCCCACACAGCAACTTGAGACTATTACTCCTTGTTCTGTCATCTGCTACCACTGAGAACAGTCTAGAGCCATCCTCTTTGGAACCCCCTTTCAGGTAGTTGAAAGCAGCTATCAAATCCCCCCTCATTCTTCTCTTCTGCAGACTAAACATCCCCAGTTCCCTCAGCCTCTCCTCATAAGTCATGTGTTCCAGTCCACTAATCATTTTTGTTGCCCTCCGCTGGACGTTTTCCAATTTTTCCACATCCTTCTTGTAGTGTGGGGCCCAAAACTGAACACAGTACTCCAGATGAGGCCTCACCAGTGTCAAATAGAGGGGAACGATCACGTCCCTCGATCTGCTGGCAGTGCCCCTACATATACATCCCAAAATGCCATTGGCCTTCTTGGCAACAAGGGCACACTGTTGACTCATATCCAGCTTCTGGTCCATTGTAACCCCTAGGTTCTTTTCTGCAGAACTGCTGCCTAGCCATTCGGTCCCTAGTCTGTAGCGGTGCATGGGATTCTTCCGTCCTAAGTGTAGGACTCTGCACTTGTCCTTGTTGAACCTCATCAGATTTCTTTTGGCCCATTCCTCCAATTTGTCTAGGTCCCTGAGGTATTCCTGAGGTACAATGCTGGGAGCTGGGGGGATTTGGCTGGTGCCTTTCCCTGTGTGATTCACGTGTGGCTCTGGGAGCATTCATGCAATCTAGCTGGGTGTGTGAGATGTGATCTGATTAAAATATGACCATACAGATCATTGTTGCAACCACTGTTATATACTTGCAGCAAATATTGTACAAAGGTTGTCAAGTGAGGTGTCTATGAAAAGGTTATGATTTGCTTGTTATGATTATGCTATCTGTATGCATGTATCATTTTTTGTATTTTAAGTTGTAAGTACTGGCTCTATACCTGGATTTCAAATGTTGGTTCCTGGAGTACCGCCCACAAGGTAGCTAGGCAGTACATCTTGGAGGGATTATTCAAGTTAAGCGGTTCATCGAGAAACACTTGGTTGACAATGGACTATGGGAGATGCCCATCTATACTGAGTGAACTGTCATGTAAACGTGCTGTCTGGAGTGTAGGTAATGGCTTCCTGCAATGACTGAGGGAAACTGGGTGTAAACATGTGACTTGCCCATGTGACTCCAGCTCCATCTTGTTGACGTAATTTTCCACCCACAGTAACAACAATGGGATGCCCTCCACATGGTAAAAGCTATAAAAGGCCATGGAAACACCTCCAATTTGTCTTGAATCCTGCTTCTTACCTCTGGAGGAACTTTGCTACAAACTGAAGCTCTGAACAAAGGACTGAATGACCCATCTAAGCTGTGGATGTACTCCAGAGACTTGACCTAAGCCAGCAGTTTATTCCATCACTACTACAAGCCTGAACCAAGAACTTTGCCATGACTGTATGTAATTGATTCCTTTAACCAATTTTAACTCTCACCTTTCTTTCTTTTTATGAATAAACCTTTAGATTTTAGATACTAGAGGATAGGCACCAGTGTGATTTTGGGGTAAGTTCTAAATTATATATTGACCTGGGTGTGTGGTTGGTCCTGTGGGATCAGAAGAACCTATTATTTGATGAGACTGGCTCTAAAGAACCACTCATCTCTGAATCCAGTGTTATTGATGGTGATATAAAAATTGGAATGCCTGAGGAAACTGTCTTTATGTTTTTTTGTTAGCCAGTGTGGTGAAATCACAGGAGTTTACTTTTGTGGCCGGTTTGGTATTGTGATGGATTCGGTCACAGAGACCCTCTTGGGATTGTCACCTGATGTGCTGGAATTACCTCTGAGCCCGTTTTCCCGGCCAGCTTGGGACTCCAGAACCCCACCTTGTTGAGCCAGTCATGCTAGCCTGCTGCAACACAGACCCAGGTCTGGTCCATGCCCCCAAAGCTGCACTTTAAGCAAAAACTGCTCAGCAGGTCACATCTCCAACTCCCAGACACCCAGCTCCCAATGGGATCCAAACCCCAAATAAATCCGTTTTACTCTGTATAAAGCTTATACAGGGTAAACTCATAAATTGTCCACCCTCTATAACACTGATAGAGAGATATGCACAGCTGTTTGCTCCCCCAAGTATTAATAGTTTTGTCCGGGTTAATAAAATCACTTTTGTTTATTAATTAAGTATAAAAAGTAGGATTTAAGTGGTTTCAAGTAATAACAGACAGAACAAAGTAAGTCACCAAGCAAAATAAAGCAAAAACACACAAGTCTAAGCCTAATACATTAAGAAACTGATTACAGGTAAAACCTCCCCCTCAGAGATGTTCCAATAAGCTTCTTTCACAGACTAGACTCCTTCCTAGTCTGGGCCCAAGCCTTTCCCCTGGTACAGTCCTTGTTCGTTTCAGCAGACATCTTAGGTGGAAACTAGGGGTTTTCTCATGACTGGAACCTCCTTTGTACTGTTCCACCCCCTTTTATAGTTTTGGCACAAGGCGGGAATCATTTGTCTCTCTGGGTCCCCACCCCTCCTTCTAAATGAAAAAGCACCAGCTTGAAGATGGATTCCAGTATAAGGTGACAACAGTGTGCCCTTGTTGCCAAGAAGGCCAATGGCATTTTGGGATGTATATGTAGGGGCATTGCCAGCAGATCGAGGGACGTGATCGTTCCCCTCTATTCAACACTGGTGAGGCCTCATCTGGAGTACTGTGTCCAGTTTTGGGCCCCACACGACAAGAAGGATGTGGGAAAATTGGAAAACGTCCAGCGGAGGGCAACAAAAATGATTAGGGGACTGGAATACATGACTTATGAGGAGAGGCTGAGGGAACTGGGATTGTTTAGTCTGCAGAAGAGAAGAATGAGGGGGGATTTGATAGCTGCTTTCAACTACCTGAAAGAGGGTTCCAGAGAGGATGGATCTAGACTGTTCTCAGTGGTAGCTGATGACAGAATGAGGAGTAATGGTCTCTAGTTGCAGTGGGAGAGGTTTAGGTTGGATATTAGGAAAAACTTTTTCACTCGGAGGGTGGTGAAACACTGGAATGCATTACCTAGGGAGATGGTGGAATCTCCTTCCTTAGATATTTTTAAGGTCAGGCTTGACAAAGCCCTGGCTGGGATGATTTAGTTGGGGATTGGTCCTTCTTTGAGCAGGGGGTTGGACTAGATGACCTCCTGAGGTCCCTTCCAACCCTGATAATCTATGATTCTATGATTCTATGACATGTTACTTGCTTGTACTGCATCAGGTTGGTGCTGATAAAGTCCAGTCACTGTACCGGGCTTAGTATGCCACTACAATGAAGTGAACCTTGGAGAATACCCTGTGTGGAGCAGTCTGTACCTATAGTGATCCTGCCCCAAAGGTAAGCAGTAGGAAATCTCCTGTATGATGATTGTATTGAGATATGGAACTAGGCACCCTGTAGGTTCAGGGCTAGAAATCAATCTCTTTGCTCTAGAGCTGGTCCTAACTGCTGTGAAGTAAGGTAAGGTGACTTCTGAGTGGCGTGACAGGTGTATAGATGGCAGCTGATGCTGTAAGGTATCATTGTTCAGGCCCCCGACCAGCTCATCAAAGTGCTTATAAGAGGCAGTTTCAGAGGTCATGGACTGGGGTGCAGACTGTTCTCACTTTTGAGCCCTGGGCCTCTTACACTGTGGCTCATAACAGCACAGAGATGGTGAGTATTGAGAAGGTTGTGATCTGTGGTGTGGTTGAGAGGTATATCTTCTCTTCTGTTCCACAGTGTAGATTCCTAAGGAGTGTAGTGCGGTCCGAGAATCCTTCAGGATGTGGAGAGAAAATCTGTCTCCTCCGCAAAGAGTTTGGCCCTTCAAATTGGAAGTCTGTAGCTCTTTGAGCAATCTAGAGAGGTGTAACAAACAAACAAAAAACCCACAACCCACCTCAGTACCACTGTCATGGAGACTGGGCAGGCAGCTGTAACAGCTACATCCAGTGGTATCTCTAGGACCTGTCTGGCTATTAACTGACCTTCTCTAAGAATGGTCTGAATCTGTTCTTTTTGTGTTTCCAGTAATGTTTCAGAAACATCCTGGGTTTCCCAAGATTAACAAAATTGTTTTGGCCATGACAGTTTGGTAATTTATGACTCTAAACAGTAATGTTGTTGATGAATACGCCATCTTGAGATGCCTGATCATATGGAGTTGACTTGGCATTATGTTGCTTGCTTCATGCATTAACCACATCCACTATGATGGAGTTGGGTTGCGGATGCTGAAAACAAAGTCTGCCTCTTTGGGTAGAGATGTAGGGTTGTTTTTGTTTACAATCTGTTGCTGGTTGGTGCAATGGAGGCTGGCTCTGCCAGATGATTTTGGTAGGATCTAAAATCAGCTCATTAATTGGGAGGACAGTTCTAGATGAGACAGTAGTGTGCAGAATTTCCACCAACTTGTGATGTGTATCTGCCACCTCCTGTAAGGGAATCTGCAGCTCGTCTGCCACCCTCTTGGTAAGATCCAGAAAGTTCTGAAATCTTCACCTAGTGATGCGGGATGGGCAGCACAGTCTCATCTGGGAGAGATGAGGAGAAGTGCGCTGAAGAGGTAGCTTCCTCTTCAGGTGGGTTTTTTTTCTTCTTCTTCCCCTTCTTTCCTGTTCTGAAAAAGCTTTCTCCTGCCCTGGCTCAGGTGCCAGGATGTAGCAAATCATCTGATGGACCCTCCCTGAGAGACGGTCACGCCATGCATGTGTATATACCCAAAGAGTTACAATATGGCCTTGGGAGGGAGAGGCAGGCAGGCAGGCACGGGCGGTTGACGTGATGGAATTGGGGATGACCCTTGTAGTGTGGTGGTGGGCCACCTTGAGGGGCCAGGGAATGATCTCCTCCTGGCCAGTGTCAGATTTGTCAGTGGGTGAGGGTGCCGCTGACTGGGGTATTGGCAGTATACAGCCCAGTGCTAAAACGATTCTGGGTGCAGGGATGTGCTCGATATTGGGGTCCTGGTACCAAGTAATGGGGATTGTGGTTCTTCCCTAATCATCAGGTATCCAGGGTACCAGAGCTCATGCAGTACCATGGGTCCATTTGGTACCACAGAGGAGGGTCCATGGTACATTCTCAGTACCGATAGTTGGGCAGAGCACTCCTTAAATGAGAGTTTTGCCCAGTACAAAAAGTTTGTTGGTGCCACTTTTTTAGAGATGATATGGTAATTGTCTCTCCCTGGGTACTGAGGCCACAGGTCTCCAGAGCATCAGAGCACCTGTGCTACCATGGGCTCCATCCGGAACCCCAGAGGAGTGTCTGTAGTCGGTATCAATGGTTGGGAAGGTGCAGAACACTTCCTAGATGGGAGATTTGTTGCATCTGGTACCAAAGGGTTTCTCTATGTCGCTCTTTTAGAGATGCTATGGTAACTGTCCCCTCTCCTTAGGGGACCATACCCTTGCCTCAGAGCAGGAAGGTGGAAGCCTCTGGTGTCTCTGTGCTGAAGCAGAGCTGACAGCAGGGCTTCTCTGTGTCACTCTTTTAGAGCTGGTACAGTAACTGTCCCCTCTCCCTGCAGTAGTTGCCCAGAGTAGAGCTCAGAGCTCACAGAAGCCCCTTGTCCCTGCCGAGAGCAGAGCTCAGAGCAGGGCCAGTTCACAGCAGGAAGCCCCTTCACAGGTTTCAGCTTCCAGAGCTGCCGTGCCCAACCAGAGCAGCAGCAGAGGTTCCTCTGCAGGGATCGGCGCGGAGATGGCTGCGCCGGGGAACGCCCCTCTGGCTGGCCAGTCCCTGGGGTCGGTGCCGAGATGGCCATGCTGGGGAATGCCCCTCTGGCTGGCCAGTCGCTGGGGTCGGTTTCGAGATGGCTGCGCCGGGGAACGCCCCTCTGGCTGGCCAGTCCCTGGGGTCGGTGCCGAGATGGCCGCGCCGGGGAACGTCCCTCTGGCTGGCCAGTCCCTGGGGTCGGTGCCGAGATGGCCGCGCTGGGGAACGCCCCTCTGGCTGGCCAGTCCCTGGGGTCGGTGCCGAGATGGCCGCGCTGGGGAACGCCCCTCTGGCTGGCCAGTCCCTGGGGTCGGTGCCGAGATGGCCGCGCTGGGGAGCGCCACTCTGGCTGGCCAGTCCCTGGGGTCGGTGCCGAGATGGCCGCGCTGGGGAGCACCCCTCTGGCTGGCCAGTCGCTGGGGTCGGTTTCGAGATGGCCGTGCCGGGGAACGCCCCTCTGGCTGGCCAGTCGCTGGGGGTCGGCACCGAGATGGCCGCGCTGGGGAACGCCCCTCTGGCCAGCCAGTAGCTGGGGGTCAGCACCGAGATGGCCGCGCCGGGGAGCGCCCCTCTGGCTGGCCAGTCCCTGGGGTCGGTGCCGAGATGGCCGCACTGGGGAACGCCCCTCTGGCTGGCCAGTCCCTGGGGTCGGTGCCGAGATGGCCATGCTGGGGAACGCCCCTCTGGCTGGCCAGTCGCTGGGGTCGGTTTCGAGATGGCCGCGCCGGGGAATGCCCCTCTGGCTGGCCAGTCGCTGGGGTCGGTGCCGAGATGGCTGCGCCAGGGAACGCCCCTCTGGTTGGCCAGTCGCTGGGGGTCGGTGCCGAGATGGCTGTGCCGGGGAACGCCCCTCTGGCTGGCCAGTCGCTGGGGTCGGTTTCGAGATGGCCGTGCCGGGGAATGCCCCTCTGGCTGGCCAGTCCCTGGGGTCGGTGCCGAGAGGGCCACGCTGGGGAACGCCCCTCTGGCCGGACAGTAGCTGGGGGTCGGTGCCGAGATGGCCGCGCTGGGGAGCGCCACTCTGGCTGGCCAGTCGCTGGGGTCGGTGCCGAGATGGCCGCACTGGGGAACGCCCCTCTGGCTGGCCAGTCGCTGGGGGTCAGTGCCAAGATGGCTGTGCTGGGGAATGCCCCTCTGCCTGGCCAGTTGTGGGGGTCCCCTCTGGCTGGCCAGTTGTGAGGGTCGGTGCCGAGATGGCCGCGCTGGGGAACGCCCCTCTGGCTGGCCAGTTGCTTGGAGGAGCCTTTCCAGGGGGAGTCTCCTGGTGGCTTTTTTTCCCCCCCTTTCTCCCTCTCTCTTCTGTTCTTCACCACTCGACCCCTTTTGAAGTGAGAGCTCCGGGGATGATCAGGGGTCAACACCCCTGCAGACTGAAGAGTTTTCTCTAAAGGGAGGAATTTTTACTTCAGCTCCCAGCTCCTGTGAGGCTGCAGCTTTAGGTGTGGCAGGTACAGCACTTTTGTGAGGGTCTCCCAGGCACAGTGAGTGTCATTGTCTTTACTTTTTTTTTTTTAAACTGAAAAAGAAAATAATTATGAGTCTACTAGATGCCTGTGGTGGGAGGGGGAGGGGAAGACCCCAGACAGGAAAGGAAAGTGAAGTTCTTTTCCTTTCTCTCTTTTCTTTTTAACCAAAGGAATAAAATAAAACAAAACACTAGCCTGAGTACTTTTAGGGAGAAGAAAGGTAACAACTACTTATGCTAATGACACAGATAAGGACAACTGCTCCTTCCATCAGAGACCAAAGGCAGTAGAGAAGGAAGTGAGGGGGGTTCCCTGTGCAGTGCTAAAGACCCTCCAGGCAGACCACAAGGGAGGGAGAGCACATACCCGGGCTCAAGGGGATACTGCTACCAAAAATCTCCGATTAGAGGTGCAGGGGCACACAGACGCCTAAAGTGGAGCACCCATAGGGACACTACTCGAAGAAGAACAGTTTTTCAACCAGGTTTTCAAATGAAATTTTCCAAAAAAAGGTTCTGCTTGTTCCCAGTGTTGGCTTTGTGTCAAAATACTGAGGGCCTGAAAACCAAAGTGTCCTGGGTGCATAACCTAGTCTACGGGGTGGTGTCTGCAGCAAGTAAGGTCAGGGTCAAATATCTAGGGCTTCCTTTTGAAAAGTAACCAATAGCACCTGTCCCCTCTGCCTCCCCCCTCCCCCACCCGCAACTTTCTGGGATCACTAAATATCTTCCCTGGGGGGACTTTAAGACCAAACACTTCCTCACTCACAAGCGCTGAGTGTGTATGAAACAAGAAGAGCTTTGTTGGAGGGGATGGGGAAACCAGCACCCAACTGGGGAGAGCACAGTAATTACAACTCACCTATCTGTAGTTATGAATCGTAAGTAAACACCCAGTTCTGTCCCTTTGTGTCTCCAGCTGTGTTCTCTGATTCAGTTCCCCACCTACAACCACTGAACAGATGCCCCTTCAGCAGTGGTTTCCTCCTTTGCTACGCTCCACTCACTGTTTGGTGTCAGCTGTTGGCCTTGTCCTAGAGCCTGGTATCAGGCAGGCCTGTGCCCTATCCTTTGAGAAATGCCAGCTGGGCCAGCCCCCAGGCTCCACCACTTCACTCAGCTCTGGTGATTTCAGCCTCGTTTGCTGAAGGGAGTAAGGGAGGTCTGCCCAGGGCTCCCTCAGCCCTGCTGCCACCCTCTGCCACTTTGGCAAAGGGCCACCTCGGTGCTGCCTTCCAATGAAGAGTTTTCTGACTTTGCAAAGTCTTTAGCAGAGTCACTCCATGCTGCGGCAAACAGGCCCGACCCAGAGCACACCTCTGCTGAAAAAGACGAATTCCCTCTTCTATCTTCCATGCTCCACTACCCACTGGCTGCGACTTTGCTTAGGGTGACCCCTCGTCCAGGGCACAATCAGTACAGTTCCAATGCCTGCTGCCACACAATAAGCCTTGCAACCTTTCACTGCTCCAACAGCCAAAACGGACATGAGCTTTAACCACAACAACCCAACGTTGATGCTGAGATGGTGAGGCGTCCCGTGGCTTCCCTGTCCCCATCCAGAGCCCAGCATCATGCCAGAGATCAGGTCAGTGTCTGCCCACACTACACAGCCCCTGTAGGGTGGGGGAAGGAGCCCCAGGGCAGCCTGAGGATCATTCAAGATATGGCCAGCTGTCTCTGTCCTTCACCCCATGCAAGGGCCAACGCACAGGGGTCTTTATGGCACCAGCAGAATCCCAGTGGGATTAGCACTTAGCCCTGCCTTCCTCAGGAAGAATAATCATGGGGTGCAAGATCCCTGCTTCAGCACCTGCACAGAAGCCCCTCATCCTCAGCCAGGAAAAAGTGATTCAAATGGATTCAGTGCCACCAAAGGGGCACCACCCACAGCCCCTGGTGGACCGGGCACTCCTGCCGTCAGCCATGGGAGGCCTTGGGCAGGGAGTGGCCATATTCTCCCCATCCCTGCATCACGTCTCACCTGGCCCAGGATGGAGAGGAACATTCCCTGTCTAGAGCCCAGGCAGAGCTAATGGGGACGTGGAGACTGGGCAGATGTGGGGGTAGGAACTTTAGCAGTGGGAGCCCAAATCACCTTAATACATTTTGGAGTTTTGGGGAACCCTAGAAGTCTCACCCACACTTGTGGGGGCTGGGCAGCGGGGGATTCGACACTCCTCAGACAGACCAGAACACACAGCGTCATCTGCTTTGTAAGGAATTTCAAGATTTTGGGGCCTGACAGCCAACTGCTGACCACAGGGGCAGGGCCCTACTGCCTGAGGCTGGACCCAGCCAGGAGGCTCTTGTCCCTGGACATGCTGAACGAGATGTGGGCCGAGAGGCAAAATGAGCAGAGTTAGTGGTTCCTCTCTGGCCTGATCCACCACTTTCTCTACTCCTTCCTCCTGGATGGCGCCGGCCCATCAGCTAGAACCTCATAGACCTATTCCTGTCCCAGGACAGGGGCCGAGGGAGAGGGTTCGGATAGTCCTGGGGTCAGCGTTGGGCCTAGTGGGATGCATAATATTTTCCAGTTCAATCTCCATGGGGCCCGCCCTGCCCCTAGCCCCATAACCGGCCTTATAGGGTCTGTCCTACTCTCCCAAAGAGTTCTGGGTGTGTAATCCCTTCTGCCAGGTGTTGTCTGCAGCAATGAGGGCAGGTTCAAATATCTAGCCCTTCCTTTAGAAAACTAGTGAATACCACAGGCTTGAGCCCCAATCCAGAATTTCTGGGGTCCCTAATTATCTTCCCTGGGAGCCCTTAAGAGGCAAATATTTCCCCACTCCTAAGCCCTGAATCTGTGTAGGGCTTCCATGGTGGGAAAGGGAACCCAGCATCATCTTGGGAAAGCATGCAACAATATGTATCCATAGGGTTACCATATTTGAACATTCAAAAAAGAGGTCACTCCACGAGGGGGGGGTATTTGCTCGCTCCCCCCCACCACATCCCTGTCCCTATCCCAACTCCACCCCTTCCCCAAAGTCCCTGCCCCAACTCCGCCCCCTCCCTGCCCCATTGGACAGCTTCCCCAAATCCCCGCCCCGGCCCTGCCTCCTGCCCTGAGCCTGCCGCATTCCCCTCCCTCCCAGCCATGCGAAACAGCTGTTTCACGGCGCAAGCGCTGGGTGCTAGGGAGAAAAAGCAGGCACTCTCTCGAGGGATCAACATTCACTCTCCTTCTTGAATGATCAACTCTTCTTTGGGGAAAAATAATAATGGCAAAATCCCGGACATTTTTAAATATTTAAAAATTCCTCCTGGATGGCGATTTAGGAAACAAAAAGCCGGACATGTCCGGGAAAATACAGATGTATGGTAACCCTTGTATCCATGTTGTGAATAATAAGTAAGCACTCACTCCTACCCCATGGTATCTTCAGCCGTGTCCTCCAACTCATTCCTCCCCCACTGTTGTGAATGACCAAATACAAGTGTCCCTTCAAAAGTTCCTTCCTCCCTCCCTCCTTGGCTATGCCCCACTCACATTTGGGGCAGCTGGTAGTGTTATCCCAGAGTCTTTGAGTGCACTCCATAGGTTCCACCTCCGAACCCATCTACAGTGATTCTAGCTGTTAGCGCTGGTATTAGGGCATCATTAGACTTCACTCCACCCTGGTTTTACTTCCCACAGCTCCAGCAGATGTTCACCACCTTGTCACTGCTTCACAGCAAGAAACTACCCCACTTCTTTGCAAAATCTTCCAGGAAAAAAGATCCACAGTACTTCAGACCCTTGAGCGAAGTCCTTACCTCCAAGCATGTGGCTATAACTCACCCCCCACACACACACAAAAAAACCCACCGTTTTCTCTTTCTTTAGATTAAATGCCCTTGTCATACCCCCAACTCCAAAACCAGTAATGAATATTTGTGGTTGTGGTTAGGGTGACCCCCTCCCCCATGGTATACTCAGTACAGCTCTGTTACCCAGCTATAACACAATAAGGAAAATAACAGTTTATTGAGCCAAAACCTAAAACTTAAAAGAATTTTAAACAAAATGACCCAAACGTTCATGCTGGGACAATGGGTAATAAAATGCAAATAAGCTTAGGCTCACTCTGTGTCTTCCCCCAGACACCAAAAGATGGCAGCAGAGAGCCCCATGGAGCTTCTGACCCCCTGGTGTTCTCAAGCAGCTCTGGGCTGCTCTTCCCCATGCTCACCAACAGGTGGCAGAGGTGAGCTCCCCCCAGCACATCGGGCCACAGGCCGAACAGGTTGATTGGTCAAACACTGAAATAGATTGATTGAAAATGGCACCACAATGCATCATGGAAGTTGTAGTTGGGTTGCCTTATGCTCCCATTCTCTTCTATGGGCTCTCTGGCTAGACTACATTTCCCATGAAGCACCATGGCCAGGGATATTTATTATTGGTCGTTCACACCAGTGGGTGGCAAACTGAGTCAGAGCTGCCTATAGCATGAGATGGGGCAGTGGGTGTTTACTTAGCATGTGTATGGCTATATACAGTTGAGTTGTTATTGTCCTGCTTTCCTATGCTGATACCAGAATCCCCTTCCCTCTACAAAGCTCTTCTTGCTTCATACACAGACTTCATACACACATGAGGGGGGAAAGTATTTGCCTATTCAGTACGCCCAGGGGAGATGTTTAGTGATCCCAGAAAGTCTGGGTAGGGGGCTTGAGCCAGGAGTATATGTTACTTTTCAGAAGGAGTCTCTAGATATTTGAATTTCCACTAATTGCTGCAGCCAACACCCAGCAGCTGGGGTTATAAACTCTGGTTTTTCAGGGCTCCCATATTCTGATCAAATATTGACACAGACCCTTTGTGTGGCAAAATTTCATATGTAACCCCAATTTTCTTGCCAAAACCAGGGCATTTTTGAGCAGCTCTGATTGGATGGCTGCCATTCCCCTCGCCCATGTGGTCCCAGCCATGCCAGGAAGCGACGCCACAAAGGAAGAAAACTGGAAGGTGTCTTCAACAATCAGTTTAATCACAGATGGGATCACAAACCCCAAAATGCTTCCAGCAATCAGCTGATGATGGTGGGCACCATTAAGGGGATTTGGGTGCTTTAGCAACAAGTCTGGGTTGCTTTTGATTGTAACCTCAGCTTGGGATTCCCTGTGGCTCCCCTGGTGAAGAAAACTGAGTGAACAGAGCTAATGAAGGCAGGCTGCAGTGAGGAAAGAAGTGTAAGTCCCAGGGCAGCAGCAGGGTGACAGGGAGTATATGGGGGTGCTATCCTATCGGGGGAGCTGGGAACATGGCAATTGTGAAGGACTTGGACACAATACACTGAGTGGGCTATTCCAGAGGAAAGGGGCGGAGGAGGAGCAGAACAGAAGCAAGGGGCAGGTGTGCGTAGCTTTACTGCGTGGAAGATCATTGAACTGTTGCTGGGGTGACTGGAAGCCAGGGGCAGCGGAGGGGAGTTGGGATGGTGAATGTGCTACAAAACCAAGGGGTAGGGTCATAGAATCATAGAATATTAGGGTTGGAAGAGACCTCAGGAGGTCATCTAGTCCAATCCCCCACTCAAAGCAGGACCAGCACCAACTAAATCATCCCAGCCAAAGCTTTGTCAAGCCAGGCCTTAAAAACCTCTAAGGATGGAGATTCCACCACCTCCATAGGGAAGCCATTTCAGTGCTTCACCACCTTCCTAGTGAAACAGTGTTTCCTAATATCCAACCTAGACATCCCCCACTGCAACTTGAGACCATTGCTCCTTGTTCTGTCATCTGCCACCTCTGAGAACAGCCGAGCTCCATCCTCTTTGAAACCTCCCTTCAGGTAGTTGAAGGCTGCTATCAAATCCCCCCTCACTCTTCTCTTCTGCAGACTAAATAACCCCAGGTGCCTCAGCCTCTCCTCATAAGTCATACCCCAGCCCCTTAATCATTTTCGTTGCCCTCTGCTGGACTCTCTCCAATTTGTCTACATCCCTTCTGTAGTGGGGGGACCAAAACTGGACGCAATACTTCAGGTGCGGCCTCACCAGTGCCCAATAGAGGGGAATAATCACTTTCCTCTATCTGCTGGCAATGCTCCTACTAATACAGCCCAATATGCCATTGGCCTCCTTGGCAACTAGGGCACACTGCTGAGTCATATCCAGCTTCTACTCCACTGTAATCCCCAGGTCCTTTTCTGCTTAGCCAGTTGGTCCCCAGCCTGTACTGATGCATGGGATTTTTCCGTCCTAAGTGCAGAAGTCTGCACTTGTCCTTGTTGAATCTCATCAGATTTCTTTTGGCACAATCCTCTGATTTGTCTAGGTCACTCTGGACCGTATTCATACCTTTCACCGTAACTACCTCTCCCCCCAGTTTAGTGTCATCTGCAAACTTGCTGAGGGTGCAATCCATCCCATCATCCAGATCATTAATAAAGATGTTGAACAGAACTGGCCCGAGGACCGACCCCTGGGGCACTCCGCTTGATACAGGCTGCCAACTAGACATGGAGCCATTGATCACTGCCTGTTGAGCCCAACAATCTAGCCAGCTTTCTATCCACTTTATAATCCATTCATCTAATCCATACTTTTTAAATTTGCTGGCAAGAATACTGTGGGAGACCGTATCAAAAGCTTTGCTAAAGTCAAGATATATCACATCCAGAGCTTTCCCCATATCCACAAAACCAGTTATCTCATCATAGAAGGCAATCAGGTTGGTCAGGCATGACTTGCCCTTGGTGAATCCATGTTGACTGTTCCTGATCACATTCCTCTCCTCAAAAGTGCTTCAAAATGGATTCCTTGGGGACCTGCTCCATGATTTTGCTGGGGACAAAAGTGAGACTGACCGGCCTGTAGTACCCCGGGGTTCTCTTTTTTCCCTTTTTAAAATATGGGCACTATATTTGCCTTTTTCCAATTGTCCGGGACCTCCCCCGATCGCCACAAATTTTCCAAGATAATGGCCAATGGCTCTGCAATCACATCAACCAACTCCCTCAGCACCCGTGGATGCATTAGATCTGGACCCATGGACTTGTGTATGTTCAGCTTTTCTAAATAGTCCTTAACCTGTTCTTTCACCACTGAGGGCTGCTCACCTACTCCCCATGCTGTGTTGCTCAGTGCAGTCGTCTGGGAGCTGACCTTATCTGTGAAGACCGAGGCAAAAAAAGCATTGAGTACTTTAGCATTTTCCACATCATAGAATATCAGGATTGGAAGGGACCTCAGGAGGTCATCTAGTCCAACCCTCTGCTCAAAGCAGGACCAATCCCCAATTTTTGCCCCATCATGTACACAGTGGTGATGATGGCAGGGCCCCTCTGCCCCACAGGGACTAGATGACATGCCCAGCTCTGAGGAGGACGGGGGATAGCAGCACTTGCACAAAACATTGGGGAATGGAAGAAGGGGTGTCCTGTATCCAAAAGATGATAAGCCCCCCTCTCCCCACAGCACAACACCCCGCACTGAGCCCCTGCCCTGCTCTCCACAGCACAGCACCCCCCAGTGAGCTCCCTGCCCCACTCCCCACAGCACAGCGCCCCCTACTGAGCCCCCTGCCCCTCTCCCCACAGCAGTGTCCCCCACTGAGCCTTTCCAACCCACCCCCTGCAGAGTGTAGTGTGTGTGAGGTGGACAGTTTTCATCACCTCTTTACAGTGCCCCCTACTGACCTGGTGCTGCTTCTGCTTCTGCCCCAGAGGGCGCTCCTTGCATCCCACCCCTGCAGTGGGGCAGGGGCTCAGCTACGTACCTGAGACTGTAAAGTCAGGGCTGGAATGAAGGAGCAGCACAGGCCCCAATGCCCCTGGGCAGATGAGTGGGGGGAAGGGTCAGAGCAGGTGCTACTGGGTCGGGAGCACGTGGCAGGGCCTAGGGACAGCCCGGGAGTGTGCTGGGGAATCCCCTTCTCAGAGAGAATGGGGCACCGGCAGAGCTGTGGGTGGGGGGAGCCCAGGGCTGGGCTAGTGGGGGACAGAGGAAGAGGCTGCAGGGCAGGATTGGGGGTACTGGCGGAGCTGTGGGTGGGGGGAGCCCAGGGACTGGGCTAGTGGGGAACGGAGGAAGAGGCTGCAGGGCAGGATTGGGGGCACTGGCAGAGCTGTGGGTGGGGGGAGCCCAGGGGCTGGGCTAGTGGAGGACAGAGGAAGAGGCTGCAGGGCAGGAAGAAGGTGCATCAGTAGAGCTTGGGGGGAGCCCAGGGCTGGGTTAGCGGGAGGCTGCAGGTCGGGGACACAGAGCTGGGGGTTTCCTGGGGCTATCTGTGCTGGCGAGGCGCGTTATCCCATCTGGCCACTGGGTGTCACTGTTACTTCCAGGATTCGTAGCTCTCTGGCTGGGAGGAAGCAGAGGGCTCAGAGTTAACCCCCTCTCCGCCGAGGGCCTTGGTGCCTCCTCCATACTGAGCCCGCCAGAGGTGAGGGGGGGGGCGGGGCGCCAGTGGCTGATTAGCTGGGCTGGGTTCTGGGGCGCTGCTTTCTCTGGCTCCTTGTCTGCATGTCTCTCCAAGGCCTGCTGCAAATACATTTCCATACAAGAGTCCCTCACCCCCACAGCATAGAGGAAACTGAGGCACGGGGCTGGCAGTGATACCCCAGGACCACTGCCAGCCCATCCCAAACCCGGTCACCAATCATAGGTTTCTCCCTCTGGCCAATGTAGCCTTTCTCCCTCCCCCATATCGTCAGTGTTATCCTGGCTCCATACCCTACTCTTTCACAGCTCTAGACTTTGCTGTGTTGTTAACTCTGAAGCCTAGTGATTCCAGATTAAATGCCTGCATTGTTAACACTTTCATGGCTGATCATTTACAAATCTAGCTGATGTGCTCCACATCCTCCCCTCCAATGCAAAACTGCCCTCCGCCATGTTGGGTGCTGAGAGCCCCAACTGCCCCACACCCAAATCTCTGCAAAGTCATGTGCTCATTATAAAGCTCTTTTACATGGACAGTTTAGGGATTTCAATAGAAAGAAGATGGCCTATTAGGGCAGTCCCCAGTCAGGATCAGGGCCCAGCACTGCACAAACAAACACAGAGAGGCCCTGCCCTGAAGAACCAGATTTCACTGTGTGAAACCATCCCAGTTCTAATCTCTCTGCTGCTTCCCACCCAGTGGTGAGATGCAGGTCCCAGTGGGGAGAGGTGCAAGAACTGTTTATACAGGGATCTTTTGCCCACCACTAAGATGCAGCCATCTGTGGGATGTGTCACAGAGGCTGTTTATACAGTGATCCCTCACCCAGTGCTGAGATGCAGCTACCTCTGGGGAGGAGCCCAGCATCTGTTCTACACCTGCAAATTATTTTAGGACCCAAAGCGATGGTGAATGAGCACAGCCAACAGTAGGAGGCAGAATGGATGCACCAGAAGGGGTGGGAGAATGGGACCCAGGTTCTGATACCACAGAAACTGAGTGGGCTCCCTTCCTAGGGTTAACCAACCCCAAGCCTGCTTAGCTTCAGGGCTGTGCAGAGCTCATGGTCTGGGGATCAGAGAGTGACTCACTTGGGATCTTGGCCTTCCCCCCACCCCCATCCCTGACCCAGAGTAGCCTCGGCTTTGTCCCCTGCCAGGAACGGGGAGGGAATTGGGGCTGAGTCAGTCGGATTCCGGGAGCCCTGGCTCCAGGGAGACAAAGGGAGGAAGCAGGGGGCACCGACCCCAGCCCCAGCCTGCCTCTGTTGGGCGTGAGGCATCCAACATGGCACTGAGTCATCACCATCCCCCTGGTCCTTTCCCTCCCACCCCCCTCCAGCTCTGCTGGTGTCCCTCAATCCCAACCTGCAGCCCCCTGCCCTGCATCCCACATGGGGCAGGGAGGGGCTGGGACCGAGAGACAGAAACTCCCGGGGGAGCCGTGTGAGGGTCACCCAGCTCAGCCAGGACTCCCTGCTCTCCCCAGCCTTAACAGCGGTCTGAGATCCCAGTGCCTCTCCCCCTTCTCCCCTTCCAGGGGCATGCCCAGGGTGCCAGGCTGGAGGTCCCACTCTGAGCCCATCACTGACCAAGAGAAGTATGTTAGCCACAGCCGAGAGGGCAGTGGCCATGAACAGCCCACATACACACACACCCTGCGCTGCTGGCCCCTCAACCCTGACCTGCAGCCCCTGCTAGCCCAGCCCTGGGCTCCCTGCACCAGGTGTGGATTCTGCCAGGCTGCAGTGTGTGTATATGCTGCATTCTCCACCCCCCCTCTGACTCCCCAGCTATATTTAGGGGCTCCTCCCCATTGCTTAGCTGCAGTTGCTGGGTGCATTTATGAGGCAGGGAAGGTCATGAAGGCGGTTCTGGGGCTCCACATGCAGAGCAAACCCAGCCAGCGAGAAGAGGAGAGGCTGGGGACCTGCCCCAGACACTAACTAAAGTGAAAATGAGCAAGAGCCACGATTTTGTACTCATGGAAAGTGTCAGGGGGCGGGGGTGTGGATGGATGGGTGTATTGGGGGATGGGTGGATGGAGAGGTGTATTGGGGGATGGATGGAGAGGTGTATATGGGGATGGTGGAGGAGTGTATAGGGGGATGGAGGGGTGGAGGAGTGTGTATGGGGATGGATGGCGGGGTGTATTGGAGGATGGATGGATGGAGGGGTGTGCGTGGGGACAGATGGAGGGATGTGTACATGGGTGGGTGGATGCCTAGATGGATGGGTGTGTAGGGGCTGGCTAGATTAGGTCCAGAAGCAGGGAGTTAGGGGGCTAGCCAGTGTTTTGACCCCATAATGCCTGCCACATTGAACTCTTTGGTGAGCGCTGCACTGGTAGGAGATGCCAGATGGGCCTGAACCTCCCATTTATCCTCAGAGCAGGTGCAGCAGGGTCAGCTCCCCCAACCATGACATTTTAATTATGAAGCGGAGGAGTGGGGTCTAGTGGGTAGAACCGCAGAGGAAGGGTATGGTGGGGTGAGGAGAGGTTTAGGTGGGGTGGGTTAATAGCTAGCACACCTGGGTTCTATTCTCGGCTTTGCTTTTAATTGGCTGTGACAGAGCCCTATGTCCTCCCTGTTCCTCGGTTTCCCCCTTGGACATAAGAAGCCTGCTGTCAGACACAGAGGTGGGGAGGGCTCGTTCCCTGTCAGACGTCATGTCGCACAAGTAGGAGCTGCCAGGATGGGCAAAGGGGCCTGGGACTCGCCTTCCCATCCAGCCTCACCCCCACATCCACCTCAGGGCCACTCCCCCGATTACTGTTCCATGCTAAAAAACAGTCTCCCCACCCCCACCCTGTCATGTTCTCTTTCCCCAGCCCTAGTGCCCCAGCCATGTTGTTGCTCTTCCCCCTCCCCCCTCCTTCATGCTCTCCTTCCCTGCCCAGTTCTCCTTGACCCTTCAGGTAACACCCCTCTGCTACCTATTTCTTTCCCTTCCTGCCAGGAAACCCCCCTCTCTACCCCAAAGCCTCATGATGGCCAACCTTCCAGGAGAATGTGTGTGACATAGCACATGGCACCAGGGTGAGGGCAGATCAGGATTTGGATCGGGGCAGGGACCTGGGGGACAGATAGGGGTGGGGGTGGATTGGGATTGTATTTACTTGGGTTAGGGATCTAGGGTGGCAGACAGTTAGTGGTAGAATCTGGGGCAGCTGATTGGGGTGCAGTGAATTCTAGCAGCCCAGTGAGCTCTCAGCCAGTCCCAACCCAAGATGCCAGTGAGCCAAGCTCTTGGAGGAAGCCTTTTATTTGTTAATACAAGAATAAAAATTCTGCAATAAATACCATCTAATAAATAATATTTCCAAATAAATAAATATTAATATAGACATACCAAGAAAAACACAACCTGGTGGGGGAATGTGGGGGGTGGAGAAGGGCAGGGTCACAGGTCCTTAACCCTGATCCCACATCTGGAGCATGGGCAGGGGGGTGGGCAGCAGGGCCTATGCCAGATAAAGAGCCCCCACAACTGCCCAAATGCTACGTCTGCGACAATGTAAACTTTAAGGAAATGCTGCATGTGTCATGGCATGAGATGGCAAGGGGATATTGCCCCACCCCTTCCTGGTTTAGCTCCCCTGCTTTCCTGGTCCTCATGGGTGTTTTGTCAGGAGGTGGGGCCAAAAGATGCATCAGCATTGCACTTGGAGAAGCGCTGGAGGTCTGCTTTCAAATCCTACCCCTATTTTGGACCCCAACCTTTCCTCTTCCAAATCTCGCCCCTTCCTGGTTTGGACCCCAACCTTTCCTCTTCCAAATCCCGCCCCTTCCTGGTTTGGACCCCAACCTTTCCTGGTTCAACATCTGCCCCTTCCTGTTTTGGACCTCAATTTTTTCTGTTTCATTCCCCCTCCCCCTTCCTGTTTTGGATCCCCAGACTTTCCTGTTTCACACCCCGATCCTTCCTATTTCTCGTCCCTCTTGCCCCACGATGCTGCAGTGTCATGGGGTGAGATTGCCCCATTTGCAGGTGTGACCGGAGGGCTGGCGCTGGTGGCATTGCCTATCTCAGCCCCTGCCCCCAGCCATGAGGGAAGTGATGCATGGAGGGCAGAGCTGGAAGCACCCAAAGAAACATGGAGGCCAGGCTGCAGGCCAGTGTCAGGGGCTCTGAACCTGAGGAAAGGCTGGATGAGTCCAGGTCTCCGTGCATGAGAGCAGGGGAGGGGGACGCAGAGGAAGAATTGGATCAAACCAGAGGTACAGAGTATGACGCAGCAAGAGACAAAGCCAGACAAGGCTTAGGGCTGCCCATGGTAAACAGACAGTGCTGACTGCTGCCCAGAGCACATGGGGGTAGGGTTTATTGTTGCTCTGGGTGAAAGGGGAAGGGGTTATTGCTGTCCAGATCTGGGGGTGGGGCTTATTGCTGCTCTGGGCTGTACTGGGGGAAGGAGGGTTATTTCCCTGTTTTGGAAAGCAAATAGGTCCCTTGCTAGAGAATAAGAAAAAGGTGGGGGGAGGGAAAGAGAAGGATGGGGACGTGCTGCATGGCATAACAGATGGGAAGGAGGCTGGGAACCATGGAAGGGAGGGAGAGGGGTAAGGGGTGGGAGGCACAGTGGGGCCTGGGTTTGGAGGTTCGGAAGATCTGAGGGGAGGTGAAAGTCAGCAGCCCCTTATCTTGAGGCACAGCATGATGAGTGGAGTGGGAGGGGGCAGATGTCCTGTACCTCGAGGCACAGCGTGGTGATGGGGTGTGGGGGGGCAGGGGTCAGAAACCCCTAGCCTCGAGGCGCAGCATGAGGGCAGCGGGCGGCACCTTCTTCTTAAGGCGGTTGAAGTCCTTGGCGGAGCGCCACAGCCAAGTCTGCAGCTCCTTGAGCAGCCAGAAGTCATCCATCTTCTTGAGGAAGTCGTTGTGGGAGCTAGTGGCACCCGGGCCCTGGGCCCAGGTGGGGTCGGTGCTGCCCAGTGGGCTGGGCAGCGGGTAGCCCAGCGAGGACATGACGCTGGCAATGCTCACCACCAGGCCCTGCAGGCTGGTGCAGAAGTGGCCCAGGTTCTGGCGCAGTTCGGCCTTGGCCACCTGCCCATCCATGCCACGCAGGTAGCACAGCAGGTGCGTGTAGGCCCGGTAATTGGCTGCCAGCCGGGCATTGTCATTCAGGCTGCGCCACAACTCAAAGTCCACAGTGGCACTGGGCACCATCTCGGCCCTTGTCATCCGGGGAGGGTTGAAGTCTGGCTCATTGAAGGGGGGGCCAAGGTAATTCAGCTGCAGTGGGTGAGAGAGGGGAGAGAGGTCATTAGATTCACACAAACAGAACCCAATGCGACCCTCGGACACTCCTGCTGGGGTCAGGCCTGACCCAAGGACGGCCAGAGACTCTGAGGGGATCAGCATGGGGACACCCCAGCTGCCACTTGGCCCTCCTAAGTGGCCCCAAGGAGATGTCCAGCAGAGGAGACACGGGAACAAATCCCTCTTGGGAGAGGATGGGGGTAAAGGGGAGGCACCGGAAGGGGCCAGTGATACTCAAGAGCCCTACAGCTCAGCCCTGTCCATTGCTGGAAGGAGATCCTCAGTCATGGGGCATAATGCAGCTGGGAGAGGCTGGGAGCGACCGGGGGCATTTGTGGCCCTTAGCCCTGGCCCTGCAGCTTCGGGATGGAGTGCTGCCTGCGGGAGTACATGGTGAGTAGGTCTGAATCGACCTCTCTCCCAAGTCCACGGGCTCCCTAAACCCCTCAGCTGGTGGCTTCTAGCCCAGAAGGGCATGGCTTCTTCTCCCAGCATAACTGGCTGCCAAGTGGGTGCCCCTGGTGAGGACAGACACGGAGGGCCTGTCCCTGGCCAGGTGCAGGGGACAGGAGGCTGTGGCTCTGGAGTGAATGCCATGAGGATAACAGGCTTTGGCCCATGCACCAAAGGGTCCAGTGCCAGTCCCTGCATGAAAGAGGATGTTGGGGGGAGGGATAAAAGTCTGTGGGACCGGAGCCCCTCAGCCCCACAGCCAGAGGGTATTGCCAACCAAGGCAGGGGCATGGAGTCGGGGAACCCCTGTGGGGGGCAGAGGAGGAGATAATGGGGGCTGGAGTGGGAACACTGGCACCAAAATGCCATGAGGTGGGGGAAGCACTGCTGGGCCTTGGGGGTAGTAAGTCTCGGGGACTGTAGCTCCCGGAAAGGGCTGCCTCTGCCCCGTCATGAGCTGTGGAATTTCCTGTGCCCCCTGGCACGGGCGAGGACACTTCAGAGCACGGCGGCCGGCTCTCAGGAATTCCTCCAGGGATGATGGAGGGAAGGGGGGGCCCTGTCTCACAGGTGAGGCCCTAATGACGGGGCTGGGAAGCGGCAGGAGGAACCGGCTGGTGGCCCCAGGGATGAGGTAATTTACGGGCGGCTGAGTGGGGAAGAGGAGGTGAACCAAGGCCATCGGAGTGCTCTGGAGAGGGGGGTCCTTTTCCCCCCCAGACAGTGAAAGGGGGGGGGGCAAGGGGTGTGTTCACCGCCTGGGCCTATGCACAGGATGGAGAACAATGCCGGGCTGGGGAAACTATTCAGCCCCAGCACCCTCCCTCTCACATGCTGACCCCTCTCATCGCATGCAGGCACACGCTGACCCCCCTTGCCCTACGCAGACATATGCTGACCCTCTTTGCCCCACATGCTGACCCCCCCCACCCCACGCAGACACATGCTGACCTCCACATACTCATTCTCACACGTACATTTCACATGAGTGCACATTCTCACTCTCAGGTACTTCCACACTCCATACACACATGCAGTGACACACACTCCAACATGCATGCCCACTGTCTCACACACATACATCCCACACATACCCATCCTGCATACCTGCATATTCTCACCCCCACATCTGCACAGTGACACACACGCATGCCCCCACTCACCCCCATACACACTGACACACCACACACCAACACATACTGACATGCACAACCACACACACATACTGTCACACATGCAGCCCCAGACACGGGCACACCCACACACCATTTTCACCCTCAACACATGTGCTCACTCTCTCACACATGCTTGCTAACATGCCTCCACACATGCAAATTCCCATAGCTATCCTCCAAACTGCTACCCCCCTGCCTCCCCACACCCAGGGATTCCCCGTCCCCCAGGATGGCATGGGGAGCAGCCCCCGCAGCAGCAGGGGAGCCCTAGCAGGGATTCAGGGAGAATCAGGGAGTGGAAGGGAGGTGTGTCACCGCTGCGGGTGGGGCGGCATGGGCACCTGAACAATCTGACAAGCTCAGGAGATGAATTAATTTCCTCAGTGTTGCCCGGAGGCAAATGGAGACATCTCTCCCCGTCCGTTGCGCAAGCCTAAGCGGAAGCAGGTGGGGGTGCAGAGACAAGGTGAGCACCCTAGGATGGGGGAGGGAACGGGAGCAAAGGGGGAAGAGGGGGAGACATACACAGAGGTGTGTTGACGAGGCAGACACAGAGTGAGCTGGAGTGAAAGCAGAGAGACTGAAGAGCACTAACATGCACTGACATGTGAACATGGGAGCATGCCTCACACATGTGACCAGAAGGAGAGAGCTGAAACAGACACACAAGCTGGGTTTCCCCCTGCTGAGTGCCCTCCAACCCTACCCCATGACCCTAGAAGAAAGGGGAGCTCTAGCAAAGGCCAAGGACACCTCCAGGTGCAGACAGCTGACAAGGGATGTCATGGGATCAGGTCCTACACTGGGGCTGCTGAGTTGGATTAACCACTGGAGAACTCAGACAGCCCTAGACTTTAAGGCCAGAAGGGGCCACTGAGATCATCTAGTCGGATTTCCTGCATAACCCAGGCCAGGGAGCCATCCTTGGGGTTTCCTGTCTCCAGCCCAGAACTGCTGCACTAGAGCAGATCCTTTAGAAAGAGCCCCACTGTGACAAGAAAGAATCCAGGGAGAGGAACCTGCTCGCTCTGCCCTGTGGGAAGCTGCCCCAAAGGATGGCACATTGCTTAGAGTCTGGCGACCTACTGAACAATTGTATCAAGTGTCCAAAAATGGTCTTTCATCTCAGATATGGATATTTTCACCCTCTAATGTTCATTTTTTCAAAATTTTCCATTTTTCATCGACCCCGCCCCCACCCATGAACATTTGAGGTTGGGTTTTTAAAGGTTTTCCTCTCTCACCTGCATTTTCTGTGTCAAAATGGAAACACAATGAAAGGAGGAGGGGGAAATTGAACATTTTCCAACCCAAACAATTTTGATAAAAATGTGTGAAGAATTTGGAATAAAAAATGAAAGTGCTGCCGAGTGACACTTGCCAGTAGTATTCACAGAGCCTCTGAAAGGTTTGCGCCTCGTTCCCAGCCTGAGCGTTGCTGACTTCTGCCTTTGCTAGTTTAAAGAGCCCTCCCACATCAGTATCATCTTCCCATCTAGGTACTTACTGATGAGGGTCAAACAACCCCAGTAGATAAATACCATCCCACAGACTTTCCCAGAGTTCGCCTCATTCTTGTTGCTCTTTCCTGAACCCCGTCCAGTTTTTCTGATATGGTCACCAGAACCAGACACGCTGTTCCTGTAATGGCCTCACTAATGCCATACACAGAGGTAACACCACTTCCCTGCTCCCACTGGACATTCCTCTGCTTGTGCAGCCAAGGATCATGTGAGCTATAGCATTGCACTGGGAACTCATGTTTGTTTGGTTATCTACCATGACCCCCCAGTCCTTTTCATTCAAAGACACAGTCCCTCCTCCAGTATGCATGACCGACATCTAGGAACAAAGAATGTATGTTCCTGCATTTGGCTCTGTTAAAACATACCTTGTTCACACGGGCCCAGTTTACCAAGCAATCCAAATCAATCTGTCTAACTAACCTGTCACCATCAGAATTTACCACTGCCGATTTTGGTGTTATGTGCTAACTTTATCACCAGTGATTTTGTATATTCTTCCAGATCAATGATAAAAATATCGAATGGCTTTGGGCCAAGAGGGGATCCCTGCAGGGCCCCAACAGAAACACCCCTATTGGATGAGGATTCCCCAGTTATAATTAATTTTTCAGCTCTATCAGTTAGCCAGTTTCTAATCCATTTAATATGGGCTAGGCTGATTCTGCACAGTACTGTTTAATCAGATTATCCTGCGGGAATAAGCCAAATGCCTTACAGATACCAATGTATGTTACGGCAGCACAGTTATCTTCATCCATCAAATTTGTGATTGCAACAAAAAACAGGATATCAGGTTTGTCTGACAAGCTCTATTTTCCAAAACATGGCTCCCTGGCATTCATCATGGTACCACCCTTTAATTCTTTGTTATATCCCATTTAAGCCTTTCCATGATTTTGCCCGGGATCGGTGTCAGGGTAACTGGCCTATAGTTACCCAGGGTTTCTTATAACCCATTGCACAAAACTCTAAAGAGGGAAGGGAAATCTACAGGTCAGGGTGGACAATATCCATGGGAAGTTTTGCCATTGGACATTGCCAGGGAGATGAGGCTAGAAGGGCCCATTAGTCTGATCCAGTGTGGTAGGAATACAAGGCTTGATGGGCCCAAGGGTCTGATTTGGCCCAGCATGGAGGAAGGACATACAGATTGGATGGGCTTGTGGGTCTGGTCTGCCAGAGCCGGGTGGAGAGGGATACCAGGCTGGATAGGCCCATGGGTCTGATGCGGGCGGTGTCCCCCGTTGCCATGGTTGGGTGCCTGTTCTGTGCGTGGTGAAGCGTGGCCCAGCCGGGGCGTCTCCCAGGCGAGTTCTGACACACGGGCCTCACCTCACCCCATGGAGAGACAGCACAACAGAGTGTAAACAGTGGGAGACTCCCCCGGTGCCCCAGGACAGGGAGGGGGCATGATGCAGGGCATCCTGCCAGGGCTAGAGCCACACAGTGGGGAGGGTGTGAGCTCGGAGATATGCATGACAGAGCGGGGGCAGGTGGGTGCAGACAGGGAGAGTGGGAGCCGCAGCTCCCCAGAAGGGGATGTCGGTGGGGGTCTGTGTATGTGGAGAACTGGGCCAAGAATAGAGAGGGGGCTGGGGATGGGAGACAGAGCCCCCCAATCAGGGAGAGGCAGAGGATTTGCAGCTCCTTCCTCTACTCCAAGAGCTGTCTTCCGACTCAGCCCCCAGACCACATCAGTATGATGCAGAGCCGGATCCTATAACAGAACATGCCTCAGCCATTTGTCATCCTTGCTCCCTCGTGTGCTGCAGGGTGGGGGGAGATTGAGTTACAACCCCCCCCAGCTCCCCTGGGGTGGGAGAATCACTTTTGGGAGCCTGTCATTTACCAAGACCCCCCAAGGAGGACAGAAAGGAATCAACCCTCCCTCACCCCTCCGGGGAGACATCTAAGTTGGGGGTGGGAGGAGAACAGAGAGTGTACAGGAGGCATGGGAGTGAGAAAGGGGCAGGAGAGGTGAGCGGGAGAGCTGAGGACAGGCAGGGTTGGGTGAGGAAAGGGGAGATGGGATCACAGGGCTATGCCCTGCTCCATAGCCCTCCCTGTACTCACATAGGTGCCGGCGAGTGTGCGCAGCTGGTGTTCCAGATACCTGGTGAGGTCGTATGTCTTCTGGATGGACTGACCAGCGCCCACCTCGTCTGTGCTGTTCAGGGCGGGGACCGCGGGCAGGTTCCACAGTGCTGCGCACAGGAAGGCAAAGATCCCCCAAGAATCTCCTGCAGGGAACACAATGACCAGCTCAGGGGGCTCTTTGACACAGGCAAGGGCAGAGCCTATCTCTGTTGAGCCCCGCCCACCCCAGCAGGGGGCGCTGGGACATTGGGGAAGAGGAGGAGCCTGTGACTGCCCAGACCTGCCCTCATCAGCAGAGGGCACTGTGACACCAGAGAGAGGGTGGTGTTTCCTCTGCCCAGCTCCATCCTTCCCAGCAGGGGGTGCTGTGACATTGGGGAGGAGGTGGAACCTATGGCTGCCTACTCCCACCCTCTCCAGCGGGAGGTGCTGTGACATGAATGTGTCTCTGGAGCTGTCACCCCATTGTTCTGCCCCAGGGCTGTGTTCAGGTTGGGTCTGAATGTGCTCTGGCTGGCGGTAGAGGAGAGGCAGATGGGGTGCACTCTCTGGGGCCATCTAGGCCAGTTCCCCAGCCCAGCACCCCGGGGAGGCAGGAGGTATGTCTCTCACACCTTGTCTCATGTTCTCCTCCCCACCACCCTGAATGGCCTCCAGCCCCAGCTGCTCAGACAGGTATTTTTATGGGTGTCTCACACACCTGTTTCAAATGAGCCATAAAGCCTGTAGAGCACTCAGGGAAGAGCTGGGAGCAAGAGGCAGATGCTGTGGGTGTCAGGGAGTCAAGGCCCAGCTGGTCTAAAAGGCCTTTTCAGGTGTGCCTGGCTGTCTCCAATCCTCGCCACCTGCCCAGTCCAGGTTTGAGTATCTCTGCTGGGTCCCAAGCCCCCAGGGAAGGGGGGGAACAGAGGGTTCAGAACTGGAGGTGGGTGCTGCAGGGCCCATCGGGAGCTCAGCAGCTGTCAGGGATTCAGGGTGGTTAGAGCTCTTGGGGCTTTAAGGCGTAGGGAGCTGTCAAGGTTTGTAGGCTTAGAGGTTCGAGAGCATGGTGATTTCAGTCTCCAGAACCATGCAGCGTTCCAGTGTCTCACTGCAGCTCCGCTGGGCTTGGCAGGAAGGAGCTGTAAAGGGAGACACGCCTGCGTAGGCTGCTGGCTCTTGGCCATGGAGGGGACATGCCCATTACTCGTGCTGGTGCGTGAATCCTGCTCAGGAAGGTGATTCTCACCTGCGATGAATCACCCATGAGACACAATGCCCAGGCCCTGGCCACTTGCACGCTTCATTAAAGAGCATCCTGCAGCATTTTGCCTTACTCAGGTATTCACACCGTGCCCTGGACCAAACCCAACCTGGGCAATTCCATTCTGCCTCACTACACCTCTTGCACTTCTTATGGAGATGGCCTCTCCTAGACAGCATCACAGTTGATAAACTGCGGATAAACAGCTCCAAGCCCCACTCTAGAAGAGGCTGCATCTCAGCACTGCATGAGTAATCCCTGTTTATACAGCTGCTGGGCCCCAACCCAGAGGTGGCTACATCTTGGCACCAGACAAGGGATCCCTGTATAAACAGCTGCTGCATCCTCCCAGAGGCAGCTGCATCTCAGTTATTTTAACTAAGCCAGGACCAGCCACACTCCGTGGACAATATGGCTACTCTCAACATCACAGCATCAGTGGGTATAGCACTTGGATCCTCCTACTGATGAAGCCCAAGTGTGGGACACTGAGCTAATGGAGAATCCCCATTTGCTATGAGAAGTACAGTGCCTATGACACACAGCTGAACAGTTCCAATTCAGCCCAGCAGATGGCAACAGTCTCATACACCCCCGGCTCATGACAGTGCTGACATGCAATTTGCCCCTGTACTTTTAAACAGGGAGTGATGGGAATAGAGTCAAATGAATCGGAAATGACATCAGGCAGTGACTTCATAGCATGAGATGTCTCCTTGCCCCAATGCCCCTGCAAAGCAATCAATAGGCTAGCAGCTTGCTAATGAGTTATGGTAAGCTCCATACTGACTGGCTGAGGCCTCTCTGATGTCACAGCCTCCCCACACATTAACAACAGAAACATGCTGGACATGTTGTAAAACAGTGACTGGAATTTAACTAATCGGAGGGAGTGAAGGGTGAGGGGAGGGAGGTCTGGGGGTGGCAGGCAGCAAGCAGGCCCCTTCCGTCCTGCCCCGCTGCCTTACCTCCCTTTCATCCCCTCTGCACCCTGCCAGCAGCTTGGGGGCCGGAATGCACTCCTGCCAACTCTTAATTGAAAAAGTGTGTCATGCTTGCAGAGCTATTTTCCAGAGCTGGGGTTGGCAGAGCCCACAGATTTCTAACCCAGTGTGGGGAGGGGCTAGACAGCAAGGGCCAGGCCAAGAGCCAAGTCAAGGAGTCACCTGCCAGAGGGTTCTGTTTCCACAGCCTCCCTTCTTCTCTGGCCCACCTCTCCCCTCACCCTCTGCTCCCTGAACCATTC
The DNA here is from genome assembly GCF_965140285.1 of Lepidochelys kempii. Taxonomy (NCBI): domain Eukaryota; kingdom Metazoa; phylum Chordata; order Testudines; family Cheloniidae; genus Lepidochelys; species Lepidochelys kempii. The sequence goes on from NC_136385.1 coordinate 14,624,322, forward strand.
CTCTCCCGCCTCCTTCCCTGGTTTCCTCTCCCACTTGGCCCCTCCCCTGTTCCCCATCACCCTCCTCCCCCCATCCTTCCCTCCCCTCCCCTTCTTCCCCCCCCCCGCCCCGGCCCCCTGCAGTGAACCTTCTGGCAGCCCCTCCCTGCCTGTTTGGCAGGGCAGAGTGAGTGCTGGAACATGGGCCTAGAGTGGAGTTGGCCCCAGTTCAGGGGAGGAAACAGGCAGCCCATTAAAGCGAGGTGTCATATGTTCCTTCACCTGGGTCACTTGGCCTGTGCAGTCACTGCACTTTCCCTTTAAGAGCCCAGTCTGCTTAGCTGCCTGGGAGGCACAGACCCAAATGCTGCAGCCAGCACCTTCCCTAGTGTTGTGCATGTGTGTTGAGGTGGGGAGGACATGCGCTCCTACCTTGGTGCTGACCAGCCAGGGAACCACCAGGAGAGGCCAAAGGGCCCAGCTAGCCTGACGTTGCCCCACCCCGATACACTGTGAGAGACCAATGGGCACATCTACTCTGCTGTCCCTCAACGCGCTGCTGCACCAGATCACACCAGGGCTTGTCTAGCCCCCATCCCTCACTGTGCCATGCTGGATCAGAGCAATAAGCCCCCTAGATCAGTACCCCATACCCATTCCCTCTTACATTGAATCAGACAATGGGCTTATAGCTCAGTATCCCCTTTCCTACCAAGCCCAGATCAGACCAACCAGCCCACCCAGCATGATATTCCCTCTCTCCCTCCAGCCCAGCAACTACCTGTCAGACCAAAGGGCCCATCTAAGCTGGTATCTCTCCCCACAGACACCAGGTTGGATCAGACCAGTGGGCCCCTCTAGCCCAGTACCATTTCCCATCCTGCTGTGCTGGATCAGACCAATGGTCCCCAGACTGATATTCTGCCTCCATCTGTTTCATACAGATGTTGCAAACCACCCAATGCACCTTACTGCACCATCCTGTGCCATGGTGCCTAATTCTTTCCTGTTCCCCAGCTGGGGATCAGCTCAGGCCCAGAAGCCTGAGAGTGCAGAGCTCACCTAGATCCCCTCCCTGCAATCTCTCCCTATTCCCATGAGCCTATACCCCCTCTTGTGGGAGTGCAGTGAGCTCTCTGCCTCAGGACCAACCTGCAGCAGTGAGTCCCACAGGCGGAGGCTCAATTAGGAACAGTTGTCTGAGTGCCCCTTGATCATGGGTGAGAGCTCCATCCCAGGCCCTTGCGCACATCTCCACACACAAGCCTGAGTCTCTCTCCTCTCCTGGCACATCCTCATGCTGGGGAGCAGGCCCTGTCTCTTCCTCATTCTGGTCTTTCCCTCCCAATCGCAGCCAGACACTTTTTTGCCTCCCCACAGACCCCATTGCTGATGGGGGATCATGGTGCCTGGCTCTTTTCCCAGCTGACTCAGGGCCTGTCAGGGCCTACAGGTAACTTCTTTGCAGCGTGGAGTTCTGGCTGCCAGAGTGCCTCCCCTGCACCTGCCCTGCAGCAGTTGAATTCGAGGGAAGGTCTGGAGGGAATATGCCTCAGATTGTCCCCACGTCCTAATTAAAATAATCACTGGCTGGTGTTAACACATGTTCCCCAAACCTCGGAAGACTGGGTGCCCCCTTCAGGCAAATGCAACTAATAGCATCCGCCTTGTGGTTAAAGGCCTACCCGTATAATCTTACAGCTGAAAAATATGCTCCCCCCAACTTTCTGATGTGCTCTGACCAGCAGTGAAAGAGTTAACAATGTTGACACTTAAAGTGGCATCTTGGGCATGTGAGTGAGTGCCCAGTGAAACCAGTAGGGCGGTTCACACCTCAGAACCTTTGTCTCGGGCTCTCTGCAAACTCAGGCTGCATCAATTAGACTTGGTTCATATTTACAAGGTTTTCTTCCCAGCCAGAACAGCTGGAGTCTTACTCTTTTAAAATGAAAGCTGCTCCCCACCCCGGGAACAATTGGGATGCCTGTTTATCTACCCATAGCCCCCTGTTATCCCAGTCCTTGGCTTTCTCCCCACCCCCAGATCTGCTGATGCCCCTCAAGCTGGACCTGCAGCCCCCTGTTATTGCAGTTCTGGGCTTCCTCCACAGTTGTGCCAGTGCCCATCAATCCAGACCTACAGCCCCTCTGTTATCCCAGTCCTAGGCTCCCCTCTCCACAGCTCAGCTGATGCCCCTTGATTCCAAACTAGTTTTTCAACCCCCACACTCAATACGTTGGGAAACACTGTGTTAAGACCTGGCCAAACCTCAGCATTTAATGCACTCTCCTCCTCCTTTCTATGTTGCTTCTATCTGTAATACTATGATGATAGCAGCACTGAAAGGCACCAACCAAGATCAGGCCCCCATTGTGCTGGGCGCTGCGCGGACACATAGCGAGTGACAGTCGCTGCCCTGAAGAACTGAGTCTTAAAAGACCAGATACACAAAAGAAGGACCATTGTCTTCACTTTACTGGTAACTGAGAGGTGAAGAGCCTTGCCCATGCTCCCACAGGAAGTCTGTGGTAGAGTGAGGAATTGAACCCACCACCTCTCATGGGTTTCAGCCTATGGGTGCAATCATGAGCCCAGCCTTCCTCCTTAAATCACAGAACCAAATCCAACTCTTTCAGGCAGTCTACTCTTCACAGCCGGTGGTAAACCCTTCCTTCCTATTCCCTGATCCTCTTAGCAACTTTTGAACAGAGGGAACAGCTTTTCATACCACGCACACTTAGCCTGTGGCACTCCCTGCCGTGAGGTGTTACTGGAACTAAGAGCTCAGCAGGATTCATAAAAAGGTCGTGCATTTCTAGGGAGAATGAGAACACCCAATTAGAACAGCAATGATTCAAAATAGCCAAGAACTTTGGGAGGGACCAAACCCCTCCTGCCGCAGGGTGAAGCCCACCCCCAGCTGATGGGAGCTAGAGACTACACTGGTGGGCATGTTATCCCATAACTCCGCACCCCAGGGTTTCCTGAAGCTCTCTTAGAAGCAGGTGATATGGAGCACTGTCAAAGATGCAATACCAGGCTAGATGTGCCCATGCTCTAATAACTGCTCTGTCTTTACACATCTCAGAGGCACCCCAGGATTCCACACAACATCCAGAGAGGGAGCTTTATTGTTAAGCCTTTCCAAGGACTCAGTGAGGCTAGAAAGAGCTCCATTATCCTGCCCACTCCCAACAGCCAGGCTGCTGTGTCCCACTCCTACTCCTAAGCAGGGGTCTCTTCTCTTTCCCATGGTAGTGCTAACAGGATTCCCGGCTCTGTCAATCCTGGAGTCTGGGGTGATGCACACCCTCCTCACTGACATTGTTTTGTGAGTGATGCAGCCTTGTCACTCTTGGTGAGGTCATCAGCTCCTAGGGATTTATTGCCCTCAACAGCTCCAGCTGTTCTACTGCCTGCTGTCTCCGGAGCAGGGCCCCTCCCTTGCTCCCCGGACTCCACATTTAACAACACTTTGCCTTTCAACAGCACCGTCCAGACCGCAAGAGCCCCAGGGGCAGGGATGGAGGATGTGAGAGGCCTCTTTAGAAAGGAGTGTAGCTTTAGAAATCCCATGAGTCAGCCAGTCAGGATCATTTATGCCCCCCTCTTACAAACAGGGGAACACAGGCACACAAAACGGAAGGGACTTGCCCCAGGTCACACAATGGCAGTGCTTGAAGAGAATCCAGGAGTCCTGCTGCCTAGTTTGGTGCCCTACCCTTTCTCTCTTTCTGCCTAGGTAGTAACATGCTAAGGTAGGTAGATTGCCTTCAACTGCCCTCTATCCTGAGTGGGACCTCATGGTCTTGACTCTGCCTTTTATGTCTCTTTACCTTCCTGTTTTAGAAGACTGGGGACCCACATTGAACACTGAGGGTCCATCTACACTGCATTTAAAAACGCAGGGCAGCAAGTCTTAGAGCCCAGGTCTGCAGACTTGGGCTTGCATTACAGCGCTAAAAAGTGCTGTGTAGACATTGTGGCTCGGGCTGGAGCTTGGGTTCTGAAGCACAGGGAGAAGGGTGGGCCTCAGCACCTGAGCTCTGTAAGGAAGGCCCGTCAGCTTTGTTAGGAGAAGACCATAAAGGTGGGGGCTCCTCATGGGGGGAAAATGCATTTACCATGCCCTTAAGGAACATGGAGACTGTTCGGGGAGAGAAGAAGGTTTGTTTTTAACAGAAAAATGATGAGTAGATACTGGGCCATAGGGAGGTGAAGTCCTGGGAATTAGGGGGTAGAAGATGCTCTAGGACTGCAAGGACCCCAGTTCGTGATGGAGTGAGCCCTTTACCTGCAGCCAGATGGCAATAGTTTTCATTTGAGGACGGAGCCCTTTCCTGGATTGTAAGAGAACGGCTTGAGCCCTCCGAGAGTCGAAACAGTCCACACTGGTCAACAGGTCATCCATCTACCCTTCACATTGCTAGGGGAGTGTCTGTGGGTTGGGATGCAGACTCCTCCCTTGCAGTTGACTCAGGAGACCTGAGGACAGAGGCAAGCAGACAAGGTTACTTCTTGGTCAGCTGCAATGCGATCTGGACAACAGTGCTGATGAGGCCAGAAAAAGGCTCTTAATATAACATTGGCTCTGTCCAATCTGCTCTCCCTTATGACTCTGGGGATCAGAGGAGGAGGAGCCAAGATGTGGAGAAGATGGAGGCTCCAGGCCAGCAGAAACTGTGAGAGAGATGTTGTTCCTGTGTGCTCTTGAGCAGTACACTTGGCATTTTGTGTATTGCTGGAATGTGAAGAGGTCTATTACCAGGTGATCCCATCTGTGAAATAATGCTCTGGCCACTGCTGGTTTCAGGACTGCTCGCATTGATCCCGAGAGCTCCTGCTGAGCAGGTCCTCCTCCATGTTCCCCTTGCCAGAGAGGAGAAGAGCCGCATACCAATCCCTGAGGGGTAATGGTAGGATGATGTCCCTTGCTGTGAAAATCCTGAACTTGAATGTCCTTATGTACCTCTTGAGGTTTCTGAGGACTAGGTTGGGTCTCAGATCATTGCTCTCCTTGGAGATCAGAATATCCCTTGACGATCTGCTGGACGTCTATGGCTCACTTCCTGAGAAGGGAATCCAGCTCTTCCAACAGGACTCTCTGGTGAGACAGGTGCCTGAAGAGGGAGGGAAGAGGGGGAGGTGGCCTGGTGCAGAACTGGGTGGAATATCAGTTGTAGATGATGTCTAGTACCCAGACAGTGGAAGTAATCATGCACCAGGTACGGTGGAAGGAGGAGAAACAAAGTCAGAAGAGAGAGAATGAGGAGGGACAAAGGACTGGAGATGTGATGTATGCAGCTCTTGACTGCACCATCAGAGCTGCTGCTTAGGGGCTGATTCTGGGGGCTGAGGATGCATGGTGAGGAATCCTGCTTCAGTGCTGTTGAGGCTGTTGGCCAGAGCACGTTTTGGAGGCAGGTGATACCACCTGTGGGACCATGTCCCTTGGTGTTGTGAGGGAGCCTGTCTTTGGAAGAGACCAGGGCCTCGTCAGTTCTGTCACTCAAGAGGTCCATGCCTTCAAAGGCAGGTCTTTGATTTTCCCTGGGGATGCAGGTGTTAGGCCATTGTACCTCAGCAAGGAGTATCTCCTGAGAACCATTCCTGTGGTTGTTCTTGCTTTGATGTCTGAGATATCATGACCTCTCCAAGTGACAAAGGAGCAACTATGTGACCCTTGGGGTGAGTTTGTTGTTAGTTTGTGTCAGGTGATAGGACGGGGTCGAGAACAAGGGTAATGGTGCCCAGTGCAGAGTAGGTGTTGAGGCTGGCGCCTTCTGCATTAGAGCCAAGGCTACTGAGGCCTTAGTAGGCAATGCCAAGTTTGTCACTTTAGAGTGAACTGCCCCCAGTGACACTGAGTGCGGGATCCGCATCACACAGCGGGCTGAGGAGATTCCCATCTTGAGCCTATGATTCAAGGCAGTGCTGAAGCTGAAGTGGCAGTGTGTGTATTGGGTTCCCGTGTCAGAAGAGTGCAGCACAGAGGCTGGTCTCAATACTCCAAGGGGTCCATCAAAGGTATCAGGCTGCAGGCACTGAAAAGCCAGAGGAGCCTCCAATATCTCTGCTGTCTGTCATGGGGAGTGAAGGCATGACAGACTGTATATGAAGTTACCCAGTGGGTTTCACCATGGCATAGGAGGCATGAGATGTGGGTGTTTGTCTCCGGTATAACTGGTGGACAAGAGGCACGTCTCTTGAAGTTGTTGTGGGGCCCGACGTAGCCCCAGTGAGGGACAAGGGAAGGGCTATCACCACTGGAATCACCTATACTACACTAAAAGCTAGTTGTTTACGAGGAAAGATCAAGCTAGGGTTAGAGAGCCTCTAGCCCAAATTCCCTTAGCTCATTGCCTCAGTCCTTCGCTGCCACCACAGAGAAGGGTACATGCCTTTACACAGAGTAGATGACATCACTCTCACACGAGATATCGCATGCACCCTCCTGTAGACATAGCTTTTCTGGGCGGTTCCAAAGCTGGACACCAAGGGCACTCGGCCCCACAAATGGGAAGCACAGAGGCCCTCAAAGAACCTGCCCAAGGAGAAATTTAGGTTTGATTATGTCTAGATTTATAAAGGAAGTGGAGCAGAGTTAGCTGGAAGTAGCTCACTAGTCCTGACCTAACCATGACCCTTTCCCCCTAATCTAGACAAATCCTTAGTGGTTTGCAGGTGGGCTTAGGCCCCTTAAACACATTCACCCTGCCTAACACAGCAGCAGAAGCTCTTATGACCCCAGAGATATCCGATCCTTTGGTCTGAGCTCTCGGCCTCGCTGACATCCAGTTCCATAGGCTAACTGCATTGTTTAATAGAGTCATCACTCTGTAGTGATGCAAGGGTAGGAAATGGCGTCTGGAAATGACCCCTCAAGCCCCACTGCCCTCCCCTGGATCTCCTGATCCCTAAGGATGTGGGTTGGGCCTTGCTGTGTTCTCATACCTGCCCACTGGCTGCTGCTGTGGTTGCTCGTGCTTCTCCTTCTGGGCAGTGACTCTAGCAGTGGAGCCCTCAGCAGCCTCCGTGCTGCTTCCAAGGATTCGTTTCCTCCTGCTCCCCTTCGGACTGCTTCTTGCAAACATCGGCAGTTTGTTCTGTTCCCCTCCTGGCCACTTGCTTTCACCGGGCCATTGCAGGCAACACTATTCCTGCCAGCACATCAGACTCAATTACACAGCAGTGCAGTCGCTGTGAACCAGCGACTCCCTGACCTGACCCAGCTGGGTTACTCAGAACTCAGTCCAGAGCAGCCTCTCCTCCCAGCTGCTCCAGAACGAGAGACACAGAAACAATCCTTTATATGGTCTTGAGAAAGCATTTCTCCAAGGCCAGTTCCGACGGGGCACCTGGGCGGGTTATATTTGGGTACTCCGAGTCACCTACTATTAACACTACGGCAGACTTTCTTACTTTCTCGTCTGCGGTGAGGAAGGCTCCAGGTTCTTTCATTAGCACCTTGCAAGGCTCTGGAGACGTGTCAGTCCTAGCACACCACCTCCGACTACCCCAGCCCTGGGTTCCCCCCACCCCTAGCTCTGCCAGTGCATCTCAACCCTGACATGCAGCCCCCTGCTGTCCTAGTCCTGGGCTCCCCACTCCCAGCTCTGCTGGCTCTCCTCAACCCTGACACAGCCCTCTCTTTTCCTATAAACAATTTTAACTTTCATTAAAAGACAAAAGGCCCTGTGCAGGATGTTCTTGGGGTCAAGGTGGGGGAAAACAGCCTTGTTTATGGAGCTGCCGTCTTAGGCCATAGTCAGACAAAGGAAACAAGATCTGAGCAGAGGGAGGCACCAACCTCTGCTCCCTGTGACCAGCCAGTGTAGGTGGTGTCCTCAAGTCCTGTTCTAAAGTAGGGGGGTGGGGCTGAGAGCTGTACAGAGGGGAATCTCTGGGGGGGATGCACACCGGGGCTGGGGGATTCCCACACTACAGGGAGTCACTGGTGGGTAAGGAGGATGACACTGGCCAGCTCCAGAAAGGGGAGGCCCTGGGGAATACTGGCTGGAGATTCAGAGGCAGAGCCCCCTTTGGCACCTGCTCTCTGCATGTCACTTCAGGGTAGGGCTGGGTGTGCAGGATGTGGATGGTAGAGGTCATGATGGACAAGGGAGATCAGTGCCAGGCTGGGCCCGAGGATGGATTGATCCAGACAGGTATTTACAGAGGTACAGAGAGAGCAGCCCAGCTCGAGGTGATTAGGGAGCCACAGACTAAACAGACCTCACTAATGTGACGGGGGGAATGGGGGAGAATCTACTGTAATGCCCTTGAACTTGATCCTATAGTGTGCAGGGAGGGAGGGTCTCTCTGGGGCATAGTGGGGAGGCTCATGGGGGGAGCAGTGTGGGGAAAGGGGATCTCTCTGGGTCAGGGTCCCACAGGGGGAATAATGTATGGGGAGGTGGGGGCTCTGGGGCAGGGTGGGGGTTCCCATGAGGGGAGCAGTGTGTGGGGAGGTGGCATCTCTCTGAGGCAGGTTGTGGGGATGGCGGAGGGCCTTGGCAGGGCAGACAGGTGTCAATAGGCTCAGGCGAATTCTATGCATCCCAGCCCTGGCCTCAGCCCCCTGCTACTCCCTTCATGGAGAGGCATCCAGGCCAGGTTGAGATGAGTCCCAGCAGAGCGTGATGGGCTGGGATGACACATGGAATGCCCACGGGAGTCTGAGATGGGCAGGAAGCAGGGAAAAGTCCCCTGGTAAGGAATGTGGACACCATGTCAGGACCTGTCAGCTAGAATAGCAATGCTAGCAGGGGTAAGAAGTGGTACTGGATAGCCAGGGGCCAGAAGTCATACTGACCCCAGCCAGAAGTCATACTGACCCCAGCTCAGAGAGGGGTCTGAGTCATATTGGGAATAATGTGGGAGCCCAACTTGGGAGGGAGGAGTCATGCTGAGGCACAAGGAGAGACCCTGACTTGGGGGGAAGGGCTGGGAGTTGTATTGGGAGGTAAGAGGGAACCCCAACATGGAGAGAACCCAGGAGAACACTGAGAAGTAAGTGGGGAGATTCCAACTCGAGGCAGGTCTGGGCGCTATACCAGACTGCTAGGGGGGATCTCTTATTTGGGGATGGCCAGAGAGCCCTGCCAAGGAATGAGGGGGAATCCTAACTTGGGGAGGGCTTGGGAGGTTTACCAGGGTGTGAGGGGGGGACCCCAAATCAGCGACGGGCTGAGGCTATCCCAGGGATGAGAGGCGACCCCGACTTGGGGAGGGACTAGGAGATGTCCTGAAGTCAAGGGGGGCACTGAGACTCAGGAAGGTGAGGGGGGACCCAGAGGTGAGGGGGGACTCCTACTTGGAAGGGAGTTGTGTGCTGTCCCCAGGGGTTGAGAGGGGAGACCCCAACTTGGGAAGGAGCTGGGAGCTGTTCTGGGCAAAGGGGGGAGACCCTAATATAGGGAGGGCCTGGGAGTGGCCCGCAATGACCTTTGCAGAGGCCTGCAGGAAACCGCAGCCTGGGATCCCGTCATCTCCCCTGACGTCAGGAGCAGGTTATGAAAGACAAACCAATTAGCCTGTTATTTTATAAAGGTCACGTCTCGTTTCCAAGACGTTTCCTGTCCAACTGGCACCTCGCTCAGCAGCCGAGGGAGCTGCCTTCCCCAGACTCCACTTCCCATCACAGCTCCAGGAATCTCCCCGTCATATCTCCCGTGGTGGGGGCGACAATGCTGATGCCCCTCAACCCTGACTCACAGCCTGCCTTTGCTCCCCTCCCCCACAGCTCTGCTGATGCCCCTTAATTATGACTCACAGCCACCCAACTATTCCAGGCCCGGATTCTCCCCCCACCCCCTGCTCCACTAATGCCTCTAAATCCTGCTTCACAGCCCCTCAGCTATCCCGGACCTAGACTATTCCCCATCCCCACCCCAACAGCTCTGCCAATGCCCCTCAATCCTGACCCACAGGCCAACAGCCATACCAGCTCTAGGCTCCCCACCACATAGCTCAATAGATGCCCCATAATCCTGACTTGCAGCCCCCCTGCTACTGCAATTCTTCTGTACCCCAACAGCTGGGAGTATTTGGCTGCCCTGCTGGTGGAAGTACCGGGATGGTTATTACAGATGGAAGCTATATGATGCCCTTTCATGTCAGATTTCACAGTCAAAGATGCAAAGAGATTAAGAAACAAACTACTAGTTAAGCTCCAATGATGTGGGGATCTGGGAAGGGACTCCCCCTGCTAGCACCAGTCCATCTGGCTGTGCCTGCTCTGTTATGGGACACCTTCACACTGCTCCCGCCCTGTGGGACCCTGCCCCAAAGAGACCCCTCACTCTGCCCCTCACACTGCTCCCCCTGTGGGACCCTGCTCCCCAATGTGGGAGGCAGGATCTTGCACTGGAAGCTGCAAGGAAAGTAAAGCTCCCTCTACACTAAGCACATTGGGCCGGGAGTGAGCAAATCCACATTGGTTGGCTGGGGTCTTCTCTCGTGCTGGCAGATTAAGGAGCTTTATGCAAGGACTGCTCCCCCTAGGTGAGGGGGAGAGCTCCTCTGGGTGTGTGTAGGCCTGGGAGCGCACCAGCGGGTTGTGTATGTGTGTACCCCTGCCTGTGCAAGTGTGTGGGGGGGAGCTGTTCACTGGTGTGGGGCGGGGTTGCTGGGAGGGAAGTGCTAATGTGTAACTCCCCCTCCCTCCTGTGTTTGCTTTGGCCCAGTCCACGGTGGCGTGAGCCCCAGCACAGAACTTTATGGCCCATTTTGACACGTTTTCCTGCTCGCTGCATGAAGGAGGGCTGCACAGACAGGGCTGGGACAAGACCCTGCGCCCACTGCAGGGTCAGGTTTCTAGAGCTTGCCTTGCACGGTGAGTGCTGCTGCCTTCCAACCCAAATACAAACACAGTGAGATGAAAGGAGACAGAGCTGGTGAGGGGAATGGAGAGAGAGGGAATGGGAAAGAAAGAGCCAAGGCAGTAAAACAGAAGAGTGAGAAAGAGCGGATGGGGAGAAGCTCCTGCACTGGGGGTCACAGCTCCCACCCAGATCACTTCTAGGGTATGTCTACAGTGCAATTAGACACCTGCAGTTGGCCCATGCTGACTTTGGATCAGGCTAAGGGGCTGTTTATTTGCAGTAGAGATGTTCTGGTTCAGGCTGCAGCACGAGCTCTGGGACCCTCCCATCTTGCAGGGTTCTAGATGCCGGGCTCCATCCCAAGCCTGAAAGTCTACACCTTAAACAGCCCCTTAGCCTGAGCCCTGCAAGCCCAAGTCAGCTGGCACAACACAAGCACAGGTTTCAATTGCAGTGTAGATGTACCCCTCCAGATGTCCTGGGGCCAAGCTGCAGGTCTATGCCAAAGGGGAAAGGGGTAGGCCTAGGGCTAGTGGGAGGGATGGCATTATGCTTGGGGCTGGTGCTGGCATTAAGAAAAGGTTTGGGGTTAGAAGTCGGATTGAGGGGGAATGAGAGTGAATGTGGTTAGGGATGGGGTCAGAGGAGAGTTGGGTTGAGAGCAGGGAGGAAAACTGAATAGGATGGGACAATCATTGGGGATAGGGTGGAAGTGACATTGTGCTTAGGGTTGGATTATAAGTGAATGTTAGGGTGCAGCTGAAGCTCTTGTTTGGGTTTAGGGAAGCATTATGGGAGGGCCTGGGTGTAGGTGAGTGTTAGGGTGCAGATGAAGCTGTTGGTTGGCTTTAGGGTATAGGGAAGCACTGGGGAAGGATCAGGGTGATTAGGGTTGGGTTTCAGTGAAAGTGTTGGTTAGATTTCTGATCTAGTTAAGGGTTAGGATGTCGGCTGGGTCAAGGGTTAATGTGTTGGTGGTGGGAGGGAGTTGGAGGTGGTCTTAAGGGATTGTGAGGGTTAGATGATGTGTGGGATTGGCTGCAGGTTAGGGTATTGGTTGGGGTGGGATTGAGGTCAGAGTTAGGGTAAGATTAGGACTGTGTTCGCATTTGGGGTGAGGGTTAGGACACTGGTTGCAGTTAGGATGTGGGCTGGAAGGAATCAGGGTGAGGCTTAGGGTTAGGCTTCAGGTGAGGGTTAGAATGAGATCAAGGCACGAGCTTGGCTCAGGAATAGGTTAGCGTTAGGCTGTGGGTTGGAGTTGGCTGAGAGTTAAGTGTGAGCTGGGGTGACGGCTAGAGTTGGGGTATTATGGTTACGGATTTAGGTATTGGTAAGCATCAGGGGACATTAGGGCAGCGGCTGGGGTCAGGATGTTGTGGGGGGAGGGAGTTAAGTTAGGTTGTAGGCAGGGGCTGGAGTGTCAGTTGGGTTTAGGATGAAGGTCCATGATCAGGTGGGGTTCGAGTTAGGGGGTTGCCTGGGGTTAGGTTTACACATCATGATTGTCTCTGCATCTGCTTGTTACCTCTGATCATGTTTCAGGCTGAGAGAGCAGGAAAGGCTGGAAGTGACCATGTGTGTGTGTGGGGCCCCTGGAGTCTCTTGCTCTTCGAAATGGGAGGCTCATTTGTATAAATAATAAAGGCTTCACGGATGTGCAGAAAACGGCTTGTGAAATTAACCAGACAATGGCTGTGCTTTCCAGGGATTTTTCAGTTCTGAGGTAAGCTGTGTCGCGGCAGGCGAGAGGAAGAGGGATGGGAGAGGGATGTAGGGTTAGACATAGAGGGACGGGGAACAGAGAGAGGAATGAGATAGAAGAGGAATGGACATACAGAGGGGAGAAAGAATGAGAGCTTGGCCTTGTCTAAACAGGAAAGTCACACCAGAGTAACTTTCCATAGATCAGGGAGAGTGAGACTCAATATACAACTGGAAGACAAAACCATGATCACAAAAAAATAAGAATGGCCATACTGGCCATCTAGCCCAGTATAATGTCTGCGGACAATGGCCAGTGCCAGATGCTTCAGAGGGAAAGAACAAAACAGGGCAATTATCAAGTGAGAGATCCCCTGTTGTCCAGTGCTAGCTTCAGGCAGTCAGATGTTTAGCGACACCCAGAGCATGGGGCTGCATCCCTGATCATCTTGGCTAATAGTCATTGATCTACCTGTCTTCCATTAGCTTATCTAATTCTTTTTTGAATCCTGTTATACTTTTGGCCTTCACAACACCCCATGTCAGCAAGTTCCACACATTGACTGAGAGTTGTATGAACAAATGTTTCCTTATGTTTGTTTTAAACCTACTGCCAATTAATTTCATTGGGTGACCCTTGATTCTTGTGTTATATGAAGAGGATGGTAACACTTCCTTATTCACTTTCTCCACACCAGTCATGATTTTATAGATCTCTATCATATCCCTCCTTAGTAATCTCTTTTCTAAATTGAACAGTCCCAATCTTTTTAATCTCTCTTTGTATGGAAGCTGTTCCACCCTCCTAATAATTTTTTTTTTGCCCTTCTCTGTACCTTTTCCATTTCTAATATATCTTTTTTCAGGCGGGACAACCTGACCTGCACACTGTATTCAAGGTTGGGGGTACCATGGATTTATATAGTGGCATTATAATATTTTCTGCCTTATTATCTATCCCTTTCCTAATGGTTCCTAATATTATGGTGGGTTTTTTGACTGCTGTTGCACATTGAGCAGATATTTTCACAGAACTATCCACGATGACTTCAAGATATCTTTCTTGAGTGGTAACAGCTAATTTAGACCCCATCATTTTGTACGTATATAGTTGGGATTATGTTTTCCAATGTGCATTACTTTGCATTTATCAACATTTAATTTCTTCCGCCATTTTGTTGCCCAGTCAGCCCGTTTTGTGAGATCCCTTTGTAACTCTTCACAGTTTGCTTTGGACTTCACTATCTTGAGTAATGTTGTATTGTCTGCACACTTTGTCACCTCACTGTTTACCCTTTTTCCTAGATCATTTGTGAATATGTTGAACAGCTCTGGTCCCAGTACAGATCCATGGGAGTCCCCGCTATTTACCTCTCTCCACTGTGAAAACTGGCAATTTATTCCTACCCTTTGGTTCTTATATTTTAACCAGTTACTGATCCATTAGAGGACCTTTCCTCTTATTGCATGACTGCTTAGTTTGCTTAAGAGCCTTTGGTGAGGGAACTTGTCAAAGGCTTTCTGAAAGTCCAAGTACACTATATCCATTGGATCACCCTTGTCTGCTGTTCCTACCTACATGCCTCCAGCTTTCACCCTGACCACACCACACGATCCGTCGTCTATAGCCAAGCTCTGCGATACAACCGCATTTGCTCCAACCCCTCAGACAGAGACAAAAACCTACAAGATCTCTATCAAGCATTCTTACAACTACAATACCCACCTGCGGAAGTGAAGAAACAGATTGATAGAGCCAGAAGAGTTCCCAGAAGTCACCTACTACAGGACAGGCCTAACAAAGAAAATAACAGAACGCCACTAGCCGTCACCTTCAGCCCCCAACTAAAACCCCTCCAACGCATTATTAAGGACCTACAACCTATCCTGAAGGATGACCCAACACTCTCACAAATCTTGGGAGACAGGCCAGTCCTTGCCTACAGACAGCCCCCCAACCTGAAGCAAATACTCACCAGCAACCACATACCACACAACAGAACCACTAACCCAGGAACCTATCCTTTCAACAAAGCCCGTTGCCAACTGTGCCCACATATCTATTTAGGGGACACCATCACAGGGCCTAATAACATCAGCCACACTATCAGAGGCTCGTTCACCTGCACATCCACCAATGTGATATATGCCATCATGTGCCAGCAATGCCCCTCTGCCATGTACACTGGTCAAACTGGACAGTCTCTACGTAAAAGAATAAATGGACACAAATCAGATATCAAGAATTATAACATTCATAAACCAGTCGGAGAACACTTCAATCTCTCTAGTCATGCGATTAAAGACATGAAAGTTGCAATATTACAACAAAAAAACTTCAAATCCAGACTCCAGCGAGAAACTGTTGAATTGGAATTCATTTGCAAATTGGATACAATTAACTTAGGCTTGAATAGAGACTGGGAGTGGCTAAGTCATTATGCAAGGTAACCTATTTCCCCTTGTTTTTTCCTACCCCCCCCCTCGGACGTTCTTGTTAAACCCTGGATTTGTGCTGGAAATGGCCCACCTTGATTATCACGCACATTGTAAGGAGAGTGGTCACTTTAGATAAGCTATTACCAGCAGGAGAGTGGGTTTGTGTGTGTGTGTATGTGTGTGTGTGGGGGGGGTGAGAAAACCTGGATTTGTGCTGGAAATGGCCCAACTTGATTATCATACATATTGTAAGGAGAGTGATCACTTTAGATAAGCTATTACCAGCAGGAGAGTGGGGTGGGGGAGGTATTTTTTCATGCTTTGTGTGTATAAAAAGATCTTCTACACTTTCCACAGTATGCATCCGATGAAGTGAGCTGTAGCTCATGAAAGCTTATGCTCAAATAAATTGGTTAGTCTCTAAGGTGCCACAAGTACTCCTTTTCTTCTTGTCCACATGCTTGTTTACACCCTGAAAGAATTCTAATAGATTGGTGAGGCATGATTTCCCTTTACAAAAACCATGTTGACTCTTGAACATATAGTGTTCACCTGTGTGTCTGATAATTCTGTTCTTTATTATAGTTTCAACCTAATTTCCTGGTAGAGAAGTTAGGCTTACCAGCCTGCAATTTCCAGGATTGCCTCTGGAGCCCTTTTTTAAAATTGCCATTACATTAGCTATCCTCCAGTCATCCGGCACAGAGGCTGATTTAAGTGATAGCTTACATACCACAGTTAGTAGTTGTGCAATTTCATATCTGAGTTCCTTCAGAATTCTTGGGCAAATACCATCTGGCCCTGGTGACTTATTACTGTTTAATTTATCGGTTTGACTATTTGATGATATAGTAACAAGAGTTTTTGTTGAGTCTCTTAATATATTTACAAAGCAAGGTTATACGGCAGATTGCCCTGCAACATTAGAAATAAAGGAACAAATAAATTTCAAAATTGACCCTGGAGCGGAGCCAAGATAATCACAGATCACATATGAAAAATGATTAGTGATTGCCCAATGTTAATACAGAAAATACAACTTGATTAATAAAGCAGGCTCAAAATGAACCCATGTGGCAAAGCCCCACTGGCATTGTTAAGAACAGATACCACTCAGAAATAATGGGACAGGAAGCCTCATGCGTGCTTAGGTTAAGGAGACGGCTGCAAATACAGATGATCAAACAGGTGTATAACTTGTCTACAGAACAGGATGCAAAAGATATTAAAGAGTTTCATGAGCTGTTTAATGGACTGGGATGCATTTAAGGATATTATACGTCATGCTGATATAGATCCCAGTCTGCCACCAAAAATACATGCACCAAGTTAAGTCCCATTAGCACTGAGAGATAACATAAAAACTGAACTTGGCCAGATGGTTAAGTTAGGTACTATTGGGCTAACAGTGTGGTCGCCATGTTACATTCTACATTTAAACACATTCAGGATTTCTACAGATCCAAAAGTTTTGGATAAGGCCACCAAACATGAATGCTTCCCCATGAGGACAATTGAGGAGTTCATGTCTAGACTTCAAAATGCAATAATAATTCACTTTTGGAAGCAAGCCAAGCATTTTGGCAGGTCCAACTCAGCAGTGAAAATGCAAAACTCTGAACATCCAACTTCCATTTTGGTAGACATATGTTCAAACAATGTCCTTTCAGCATTGCCTTGTTTCTTGGATCTTAGGGGAGCTGGACAGAGTGGAAGTATTAATCAATGATCTGCTAAGTTGGGTTGAAAATGATCAACCAAATGACAGGATGGGACACATTCTGCAGTGGGCCACAGCATTGGAGAGGAGAAATGCTGAATGAGTTGTAAAAAGAAAAGAAGTACTTGTGGCACCTTAGAGACTAACCAATTTATTTGAGTATGAGCTTTCGTGAGCTACAGCTCACATAGGACACATACTCAGTGACAAAGGAATTCAGCTGGACCCAGGAAAGATGGAAGTGACTGGACAAATAGAATGAGACAAGGAGATCTTACATAGATTGATGGTTGGATTAGCATAGATAAGCAAACTGATCCTTCACTTGTTGCAGTTAGGGGCTCTACTCAGAATGCTTGTGGAGGGCAGTTCAGAATGGCACTGGGATGTAACTGGCAAGAGAAAAACTTTTGGGAATTAAAATTTTTTGTCACAGAAGCACTGGTACTGAAATATTTTGAAATTAATAAAAAGCCTAAGATCTCAGCTGCCACCACCTCTCCTGGGACAGGAGCTGCCCTTCTGCCAGATGATCACCCAGTAGCAGATGCAGCCAAAGCATGGGCTAAAACCCAACAAAATTATGCTCAATTGAAGTGGAAATGTTGTAATTGTACATGATTGTGAGCAGTTTCATGAGTATGTTTATGGACAGAAACCTATTGAGGTTGAGAAAGACCATAAGCCATTAAAAGCGACTTTACCAAAACCATTGTGCCTAGGCTTCAGACAGTGATTGTGAAATTGCAAAAGAATTCATTGAGTGTGAAATGTAGACCCAGCAAGGAGCTTTTTATATTAGGCACAATTTTAAACTCCTATCAACATGAAAACAAGGAGCTACAGGAAAATAAGTTTGAAGTAATATGACCCATTCATTTCCAAAACAAAAGTTGACAAGTTCCAATGAGAAACACCAAACGACCCAACCTCATGAGAACAGAAGAGAAGAATTCTATACAGATAGTCAATGGAAAAAGCCCAACCACCTCCAAGTATAAAAACTTACTGCAACCAGAGATGGAATTGCTGCATCTGATGGCATTCTGTCCAAATGACATCATGTCATAAGCATGAGATCACAAATGCAAAGCATCTTCCACAGTACTTATCTGGCTATCGAACCATGTAAGAATAGAGACCAAGATGCCCTATTGTAGCCAAGCATGAATGCTGCCATTAAAGAGAACATATCTGAGCTTGAAGGCTGCAATCAATACAGGAAACAGAATGCAAAAGAACTGAAACCATATGAGATTCCTGAACTCCCTTGTCCAAAGTTGGTGCAGTTCTAGTTGAACTTAACAGGGAAAGATTACCTCTTATTAATCAACTCCTACTTAATTATTTTTTAAATTGAACTGTTGCACAACATATCAAGTAACTATGTCATCCATCATTGTAAATTGCCCTTTGCACACCATAGGTTTCCAGATGAGTTAACAACAGAGGATGGTCCACAATTCACGAGTGACTTCTTTCTGCAATTGTCTTGGATTCTCAGTTCAAGCCCTTACCTTAATCAAAGGGGTTAGCTGAAAAGTCACTTCAGTATCAAAGGATGTGATTTAAGAAATCTCCTGATAGATCTAAGGGATCATAGAATCATAGAATATCAGGGTTGGAAGGGACCTCAGGAGGTCATCTAGTCCAACCCCCTGCTCAAAGCAGGACCAATCCCCAACTAAATCATCCCAGCCAGGGCTTTGTCAAGCCTGACCTTAAAAATATCTAAGGAAGGAGATTCCACCACCTCCCTAGGTAATGCATTCCAGTGTTTCACCCCCCTCCGAGTGAAAAAGTTTTTCCTAATATCCAACCTAAACCTCCCCCACTGCAACTTGAGACCATTACTCCTTGTTCTGTCATCAGCTACCACTGAGAACAGTCTAGATCCATCCTCTTTGGAACCCCCTTTCAGGTAGTTGAAAGCAGCTATCAAATCCCCCCTCATTCTTCTCTTCCGCAGACTAAACAATCCCAGTTCCCTCAGCCTCTCCTCATAAGTCATGTGTTCCAGTCCCCTAATCATTTTTGTTGCCCTCCGCTGGTCTCTTTCCAATTTTTCCACATCCTTCTTGTAGTGTGGGGCCCAAAACTGGACACAGTACTCCAGATGAGGCCTCACCAGTGTCGAATAGAGGGGAACGATCATGTCCCTCGATCTGCTGGGGTCTGTACTTAGCACTTAGGATACGCCAACGCACCTCTCAAAGCTTTATTAGAATTACCAAGTCAGAGACTCAAGGGCAGAAGGACAGATGCCTTAGTGGCAGCACCTAAGGAGCTTTGTGAGCCAAAGACAGAAAATACTATGACAGGCTCCCAAAAGTGACCCCTATTGCAAGTGGGAGTGAACGTTAGACTCCAAACAGAAAGTAGCTAGTAATGTACCGAAGCAACAGTTGCACCATCCACCCCAATGTCATAACCACCCTAAGGGCCAATCTGACAGGAGGCATTTAAACAATACCAAGGTGACACTGGCTCGCTGTTGATGTCCTCCCTTTAACACATTCAGAATGCTGTCAGCTCTTGAGTGCTGACAGAAGTAATGCATGCCCACTCAGTCACTGACAGTGAAAAACACCAGGAGTAGCAAAAACAGCTTCCCAGGGCAGATCTCCAGCAGGCTGACTAAAGAGGCCACCACGGAACAAGCTGTTCTGAGAACAAGAACACATAAAAAAGTCAAAGGAAAAACTAATCCCCAATGATCCCTCCTCTATCACATTCTCCTTCCTCTTTCCCACTCTCAGCCCCAGAGACCTCGTTCCATCCAGTCTCCTGACCCCCCCTCGGACCTACTCTCATGCTTGCTCTCAATCTCTCGCTCTCTCCAGCTCCTTCTCCTCACAATACAAACATGCATTGATCTCCCCTACTATAAAAGCCCCAGCCTTGACCCCACCTCTCCCTTCTCCCCTTCATCTCCAGATACATTGGGCATGCAGATTACACCCACAGTTTTAAGCTCTTTTCCTTCCTTTCCATTCTAGACCCCCTCCTACACACCACTGAAATAGCTCTCATCAAGAGCCCTAACAACCTCTTTATGGCCAAATTTCAGGGTCTCCACTCCAGCTTCCTCTTCCTAGATCTATCAGATGCCTTTGACATTGTCAGCTATTCTCTTCTTCTCCTTATCTTATCATCCCTGGGCTTTTCTGACTCTGTCCTATCCTGATTCTCCTTCAATAATCAGATCGCCCTGCCAGTGGCTCCTCCCCCTCCTCTCTCCCTTGCAGTGGCTCCTGGTTTTGTCCTTGATTCCCTCCTCTTCTCCCTTACTCCCTATCTCTGGATGAGCTTAGCTACAAACAAGGCTTTTACAACCATCTTGATGATGATGACCCACACCTCTCTCTCTAACCCAGACCTGTCTCCATCCATCCTATCTTTCTGACATCTCCTTGTGGATGACCAGCCAGCAATTCAAACTTAACATGGCCTAAACAGGGCTCCTGATCGCCTTTCCTCTCCCCTCCTTCTTTTTCTATTATGGTGGACAACACAACCATCCTCTCTGTCATTCATATTCATAACTCCAAATTCTTCCAGGACTCAGATTTCATCCTAGACCCACTCATCCAGGCCATGTCTCAATCTTGCCACTTCTTCCCCTGCAACATCTTAAAGGTCCAGCCTTTTCTCTCTGTACAGGCTACCAAAGTTCTTGTTCAGACTTTTGTCCTCTTATACCTTGATTACTGTAATATCCTCTCAGTCTCAATGCCTCCTGCCTTGCTCACTGTCACATTAATCCAGAATGTTGCCAGTAGGCTCATCTTCCTGGCCAGTCGTTCTGATCCTCTTGCCCACTTCTGTGTCCATCTCTGGCTCCCCTTTCTTCAAACACTAGGTTCTTGTCCTTACTGTTGTCCATCAATCAGCCCCACTCCACCTCTCCTGTAGAATTTCTTATCAAGGTTTATTCCTGCCTTTGCTCTGCCAGTGATACCAGTCTTGATTGTCTGAACATCTCTTTTTCCAACACTTTCTCACAGGCTGTCCTCTAGGCATGTGAAGGGCTCCCCATCAAAATTACTAAAGCCATCACCTTGTCCTTTGCAGGATCCCTCCTAAGAACCTACTTTGCCATGATGCCTACAAATCACTATCTTCCAGCATCAGCTAGGCTAATGGCCACCTATGACCACTGACGCTTCTGCGATTGATAATTTAAATCAACAGGAGTTGCCATGTTTGATCAGTGGCCTATCTTGCCCAGTATCCTGTCTCCAACAGTAGCCAGTAGCTGCTTCAGAGGAAGGATGTTTTCAGTGGGGAGTTATAGGATAACAAATCCCCAGGGAACGTCTCCTCTTAAGCCTCAATAGTTAGGCCTGATCTACACACAGAGTTGCAGTGATGTAACTCAAGGTGTAATTTTACAGCAATTTACTTAAACTGTCAAGCATTTAGGGATTAGGTCATGCCACCGAGTTGAAGGGTTTATATCTCTTACAAAATTCATGAGAATTTTTTAAAATATCTACTACTATAAATTCTAGATATTCTTATCTGTCTAAATGCCTGATCAGTTTTGAGTCCTGCTCAAGGGGATCTTGTAGCAGTGAGTTCCACAGGCTAAGTGTGAACTGTATGTAAAAGTAGTTCCTTTGATGTTTTCAATTTGCACCTTTCAGTTTCATGAATAGTCCCCTGTTCTTGTAGGAAAATGCCCCAGTCTCTATTGAAAGCCCTGTCTCTGAGATTACTTGGTCCCCCACAACTGTTTATTTATGCACTGCATATTGTCTGTATCTGAATTTGTGAGTGCTAGTGCAAAGACAGCCTAGAGGTTTGGAGCTTGGAGGTATAATTCACATCCTATGTAGACATGCACATGCTATCCCTACTTGTGCTAACATGCTAAAAATAGCAGTGTGGCCACAGTGGCACAGGTGGCAGCTTGCGCTAGCCATCCAACTCAAGTACATACCTAGGACCTGGGATGGGGCTGTACTTGGGCAGCTATGTGAACATACCCTTTGTCTGTACAGCACCTAGCACAATGAGGCCCTGAAAGCTGACTGGGGTCCTGATTGATGATACTGCAACAGAAATAATAAAGAGATGGCCATGTAAGAACATAAGAATGGCCCTACTTGGTCAGACCAAAGGTCCATCTATCCCAATATTCTGTCTTCCGACAGTGGCCAGTACCAGGTGCCGCAGAGGGAATGAACAGAACAGATAATCATCAAGTGATCCATCCCCTGTTGCCCATTCCCAGTTTCTGGCAAACAAAGGCTAGGGACACCATTCCTGCCTATCCTGGCTAATAGCCATTGATGGATCTATCCTCCATGAATTTATCTAGTTCTTTTTTGAACCCTGTTATGGTCTTGGCCTTCACAACATCCTCTGGCAAGGAATTCCACAGGTTGACTGTGCGTTGTGTGAAGAAATACTTCCTTTTATTTGTTTTAAACCTGCTGCCTATTAATTTCATTTGGTGAGCCCTAGTTCTTGTGTTATGAGAAGTAGTAAACAACACTTCCCTATCTCCTTTCTCTACACCAGTCATGATTTTATAGACCACAATCATACCTCCCCTTAGCCGTCTCTTTTCCAAGCTCAAAAGTCCCAGTCTTATTAATCTCTCCTCATAAGGAAGCCATTTCATACCCCTAATAAGTTTTGTTGCCCTTTTCTGAACCTTTTCCAATTCCAGTATATCTTTTTTGAGATGGGGTCACCACATCTGCACACAGTATTCAAGATGTTAGTGTACCATGGATTTATATAGAGGCAACATGATATTTTCTGTCCTATTATCTAACCCTTTCTTAATTATTCCCAGCATTCTGTTCGCTTTTTTGCCTGCCACTGCACATTGAGTGGATGTTTTCAGAGAACTATCTGCAATGATTCTGAGATCTTTTTCTTGAGTGGTAACAGCTAATTTAGACCCCATCATTTTGTATGTACAGTTGGGATTATGCTTCCCAATGTGCACTACTTTGCATTTATCAACATTAAATTTCATCTGCCATTTTGTTGCCCAGTCACTCAGTTTTGAGAGATCCTTTTGTAGCTCTTTGCAGTCTGCCTGGGTCTTAACTATCTTTAGTAATTTTGTATCTGCAAATTTTGCCACCTCACTGTTTACCCCTTTCCCCAGATCATTTATGAATATGTTGAATAGGTCCCAGAACAGACCCCTGGAGGACACCACTATTTACCTCTCTCCATTCTGAAAACTGACCATTTATACCTACCCTTTGTTTCCTATCTCTTAACCAGTTACCAATCCATGAGAGCACCTTCCCTCTTATCCCATGGCAGCTTACTTTGCGTAAGAGCCTTCGGTGAGGGACCTTGTCAAAGGCTTTCTGAAAATCTAAGTACACTATATCCACTGGCTCCCCTTGGTCCACATGCTTTTTGACCCCTTCAAAGAATTCTAGTAGATTGGTGAGGCATGATTTCCCTTTACTAAAATCATGTTGACTCTTCCTCAACAAATTATGTACATCTATACGTCTGACAATATTGTTCTTTATTATAGTTTCAAACAGTTTGCCTGGTACTGAAGTCAGGCTTACAGGCTTGTAATTGGAAGCCAGGTAGGCTCAGAGATGGCATTTACTGACAGGAGGCTGAATAGTCCTCTCATCTGTCTGGGGTTCAGCTGTCTCCCCTGACCTCCAGGCTAGGTGTTTCTATGTGGAATATTATAAATGGGATAAATGTCTCTGTGTTTGTTATTTTTGGCTGATATTTTATTTAATTTTCAACAAACAAAACATGGACTCACAGCCAGATGTAACAGCCACCACTGCAGTAACTGGCTACTGACCCTGTCATGTGACAGGGGAATTAACTCTTTGGAATCTTTACACGGTTCACACCACTCTGCTATCCACCAACACCACACACACAGGGAATCCCCATGGATATCCCTCTGCCTCCTGTAGCTATGACACTATTTGTAGGGAATCCCCTGGCTACCCCCATGGCCATGCGGCCTCCCTGGGGGAATCCCTGCAGATATCACAATAGCTCTTAAATTCCTGGCTGTATGCTGGGATTGAGGAGTATTGGCAGGGCTGTGTGTGTGGAGAGCCCAAGACTAGATTAGCTGGGGGCTATGGGTTGGAACTGATGGGCACCAACACAGCTGGGGCTATATGTTGGAGGAGGGGTGGTTGAACTCCAGGGATAGGATAGCATAGCAGGGAACCTGGTAGTTGGAATACATAGGCATCAGCAGAATTGTGTGTATAGGGAGCCCAGGGCTGGGATAACAGAGGGATCAGGACTGAGGGCAGTAGCAAAGTTTTGTAGGGGAAGTCCCCAACATGTTCTGTTTGCAATTGCCCAGTATTGTATGATCATGAAGGGAGTGATTCTGGTACAATCTGTGTGTCCGCAGGGGCCACATTCGTCTCTCATATGTCTGGCCTTTGTAGGGTATAGTAAGGGTTGGATGTTTTTTTTTTGGTTTGGTTTGGGGTTTTTTGCATTTTTTAGTTCCTATCATCATATACAGTACATTCCTCTGTGCATGTGTGAGTGAGTGTGTGAGACTAAGTGAATGAATGTGTGGGTGTGAATTAGTGTCCGAGTGTGAGGTTACTCCATGCCCCTCCTTTCCCTCTTCCCCCGTGCCTCATGTCCCCCCCCCCCCCCCAAGCACACACGCCCGTCGATACATTCGGAGCCTGCTCGCACTGATTGTTTACATCCTGTCTCCTCTATATGTTTATAAATATATCAGAGCACGGGAGACTCCAGCGAGGCCTGTAATTAGCTGGGCCTGGATTTCCCATCACCGGCTCCAGCCAGGAGCATGATGGAAACAAACTTGTTTAACATGGGTGCGCAGGCCCCTAATTCCATCCAGACCCGTGAGCCTGGGGAAAGGCACTTCCCAGCTCTCGCTCTCTCACTCCCCCCTGCCCCCACTGAGACACACAGACACAAATACACACAAACTGTGGTTGAGACACATACAAGTGGCAGAGAGAGACACACACAAACTGATTGAGACACACACCCACACACTGAGTCACACATTCATGCGTCTTGCCTACACCAGAATAATAACCCATTGCTGGCAATATTTCTCTTCCTCTGCAGCCTGCGCCCCAACATTCAATGACTTTGCCCTCATTCCCTTGCTCAGCATGGCCCATGCTCAATCCAAGCTGCTCATGTTTAACCTGTTCCTTGGGCAGATCCCAGGCCAGTGCCTGCAGCATCCCTTGATGGCCCTGAAACATATGGGCCAGGCCTGAACCCAGATAGCACTGCAGTAGATTCCCCTGCAGAGATCAGAGTGGAGGGGAAAAGACAGTGACGATGACAAGTGAAAGGGAGCCGAGCAACCAGGCCAGCCCAGATCATGCCCCCATGCCATGAATCAATGGGATCCTCCTGAGAAAGGCTACCAGACTTCCCCAGCTAACACTCACCAGCTCTCTACCCATACCTAGCACCTGAGGAACTCAAATTGCTCACACACAGTGGCCAAAGCCTCCCAGCTGCCCTGTGCCAAGTTCACTATCTTCACAGGGAGACACTGAGGCCCAGAGAGGGGAGGAGACCTGCTTTAGGGCACAGTGAATAAACAGAACACAACCCAGCTGTCCTGACTCAAACATTAGGGCATATTCCCTGCCTCACATGCCAGCCTGAGGATGAGAGAGGAGGGGAGAAAACCATGCAGAGGAATTTAGCAAACCACAGAAACCGTTGTGTCTCCCCTACCTCCTCTGCCAGCAGTAAAACTAACCTGGCTATGTCTTCACTGCAGAATTAACTACAGTTATCTACTCTGGAGTGAACTCCTCTTGAGTTAGGCTAGTTCAAGTGAGAGCAGTTAAGTTGTGAAATAACATTCCAGTTGCACAGAGCTGTCATGTTAGCTGCTGACAAGCTGGGCTAACTCGAGTGTAACCTATACTCCCTGACTGGTCAGCCAGCTTGAGCTGAAAGCACCACCACACTCAGTGAAGTGGTTTTGTGTGTGGACAGGACTCGAGTTAACTCTGCAGTGAAGACAGTTTCCTCCTATATGTGAGGAGAAGTTCACAATACACCACAAAACCAATTCCTAAAGTGGCTCGAGTTAATGAGGCTCAAAGAACCCTTTGATATGCCCCGGAAACCATAGTGCCAAACATGTGTAACTGCCATGCCAATGTGGACATGGCTACTGGGAATGAGGCGTGTGCAGCTCTGCAGTGTGGACAAACGCAAGTGGGCTTGGCAAACCCAGACCCAGGTACAATCTGCAGTGTAGACATACCCCTAGTATCCCCCAATCTCCATGCTGCTAGCGGCAAAGCTAAGCCAAGTGTTTGAGAGTAAGTACAGGAAATGTGTACCTCTGTGTATGTGTGCATAAGCATGTAAGTGTATGTGAATGTGTGTTTGTGTGAGTATGCAAGTATGCACATGTGAAGACATACATGCATGAGTAGGGGAGTGTGTCTGGCATTCAGGTATGTGTGCGTGCTTATGTGTGCTTGCATGCAAGCATCTGCACTCACATGAGTACATGTGCACATGCATGAGCATGCAAATGTGAGCGTGTGTGCTCATGTTAGGGAGTGCACATGCAAGAGTGCGTGAGTGCGGAGACATCAGCCTGTGTGGTCATGTGAGCGTCAGCCTGTGTGGTCATGTGTACATACATGAGTGTATGAGTGGGAACATGCCAGCATGTGTGCATGGATAAGAATGCAAGTGGGAGCATCTCAGCATGTATGCACATGTGAGCGTGTATGCACATGCATGACTGTATGAGTGGGAGTATGTCAGCATGAATGAGCCTGCAAATGTCAGCATGTCAGCATGTGAGCACAAGCATGAGCATTGTGAGTTGGACCATGTGCGTATTGCAAGCAAATATATGTGAGCATGAGCATGTGAGTGTGAGCGTGTCAGCATGTGTGCTTATGCGAGTGTGTGCGCAGGCCTGAACTTGCAAGTGGCAGCATGTCAGTGTGTATGCTCATGTAAGCGTGTGTGTACATGAATGAGCGTGCGAGTGAGAGCATGTCAGCATGTGTGCTCAGGCAAGCATGTTGTGCAGGCATATAAGATGTGCCTGTCTGGATTAGCCCACCCGCCTGTGCGGCTGGAACCCAGACTCTAACAGTGGTCACGACCTGTGCTCTCTAAGCCATTTCTCAAGCATCCTCCCGAGTCAGACCCTTCACACAATGTCCTTTGTCTCTCTGATGGTTCATCGGGCTGGCCCTGGCCCTGCCATGTGCCTCTACTCACTCACCCATGGCCAGTTTGCAGACCAGTCTTGCTGTTGATTTCAGTGGAGTCAGGTCAGGGCTGGGATGGGATGGGTAGGTCCCCCCTTGAGCAAACTTAGTGTCTGGTTGTCAACCTCAGCGCAGCTACCCTGGGGATAGCAAGGGAGGAAGCACTAGAGTGGTCAGGGCTCCAGCTTCTCCAGGTCAGTGTCCTGAAGCCATGCCCTGAGTAGGGCACATGCATGCATGCGCACAGCATGCATACACACAGACCTTGGTGACACGGTGCTAAAATGGGTGCTGAATAACTTCAGATGCAACCTGTGGTTTCTGTTTGTGCTGTTGCAGATCCCGCCTCGCATGCGGATTGGAGTTGGTGTGTTTCCACCTGTTTGCCTGTGTTTATGTTGGCATAGGTGTATGTGTGAATGAGAGAGTTTGCCAGTGCGTCCACCTCTGTGTGTGCATGTATGTGAAAGAGTTTTCCTGTGTGTGTATATAGAGGATGTGTGCAGGGGAGTTTGCATGTGTGCGTGTGTGTGAGAGTTTGCCTCTGTGTGTGTGTATGTGTCTGTGTGTGTGTGCTGGCGTATGTACATGTGTGCACCAGTGTGTGTGCATGTGTGTATGAGAGAAAAACTGCCTTGTGAGTGTAGGTGCAGGTACAGTGGGGAAGGGTTTTAATTTATGGAAAAATGTGCCACTTAGCAGGGAATAAATCCTCCCCAAAGCCAGTCCCGTAAGGAGAGCCCTTTGCATTTCCCTTTGGAGGCTTTTTTTGGTCTGTGGCTAATGCAGCCCAGATGTGCGCAGGGGCTGTGCCCTCGCAGCGCCTTCCAAATAGGAGCTGGGTACATCGATTCCTGTCAGGATCCAAGTGTTTCTGATGAGTGACAAAGCCGAGGGGCTTTGAAGCTCCAAGCTTCACAGCTCATTCTAGGACTCATTCCCTTCCCTTCTCCCCAAAGACAGAGAAAATCCAACTTCCCCTAGCATCATGTACTTGGGGAGACAGAATGGGATGGGGACAAGGTGGGATTTTGCTAGACACTTGCCCTTCTCCATCTCCCCTTCCTCTGTATATTATTCTTCTTCCATTTCTCAGTTTGTCTTTCCCTCCTCAATCCGCCCAGAGATTTTCGTTGTTCCGCACTCTTGGCCAAGAAATAGCCCTTGCCAGCTACAGACCAGACAGACAGACAGACAGCATGTTTCTTGGGATTGTGCATGGAGAATTTGGACTTCTAGTCCTCAGAGACCTGAAGGAGCAAATCCTGCCCTAGGGTTTCATTCGGTCTGTCTTGGGTCTTGGTAGATAGATCCATTAAGTCTTTCTGTCCTCACACTTTCTGGCCCTTCTCTCCCACTTTCCCCACTATGCCCTTCCTGACTCACTCCAGCACCTCCAGTCTGGAACAAAAAATGAACAGAAATTTTTTTGTTTTTCAAATAACTGACTCCATCCAAGGAGGAGAATCTCACCTCATCCCATGCAACAAATCTAACAGCACAATTGTCAAAAGAGCGAGTCCAGGAAAGTCAAGATTTTGACCTTTTAAGGGTTGTTTTTACAATTTTATTTTATTTTAATGGCAACCTCTTTCCCAGAAAGCTTGCAGTATAGTCTGCAAAACACAAAACCCCTACTGCTTATACAATTACACCCTCCACACTCTGGGGCTGTTCCTTTCCTTGAAAACATTTTTTGCTCCCCCACAAAGAGGCACTTTTCTAACTAGGTTTCAAATGTTAAAACTCCAAAGATTAACACAAACACAAACAAAAAGTCCTTCACAACCAAGAAAAGCTCTGGAGAATTTTGAAGGGGGAGTGCATGCCTTCCAAAGAGGGGTATTTCCTCAGTGTCCCTGAAACCTAGCTTCAATGTCCTTTAAAAAATGTAGTCTATTTTAGCAACCAAACCCTTTCTCTTTTTTTTGGTGTAAGTGCTTAAATCAAGCCATAGGGGAAAAAAAATCTTTCTGCTCTAAATCCTGGTGACTTTCATTTTCCTCTTCTCTCTGTCAGTCCTGGATTTTAATTCTCCGTGCTAAGCGGCATTTCCCCCACAGTAATCACAAACATGCATGGAAAAGAGAGAACGAGAGAAAGCAAAGAAAAAAAAAGGGGGCAAAGTCTTAAATCAATCACAAAGCCAGACAGACGTTTTAATCAAATCAAATTAGAATCAGCAGCGGTTCAGAAAAGAAAAACACGACACGCACAGCGAGACCCCCGCCCCTACACCCCCATCCCCTGCCAAAATAGTAGAGACGCTTCAGTCTTACCTGAAATCTCCCCAGCAACATATAGCATAGTAGACTCAGATTGTGGGGTTGGGGTGGGGGAAGGAAGGCTGCAGAATTTGTTCAAAAGAAATCAAACTTTTTGGTTAGTTATTACTCTAAACCCAAAGCCCCAAGCGAATGGCGAAGCCTCCCTTTCTCCCTGATCGTTCTGCCCTGTTTCTCTCTCTCTCTCTCTCTCTTTTTTTCCTCTTCCCTATTTGTTTTGGTTTGTGTTTGCTTGGGTGTTAGGTGGAAAAAGCTGTCTCGGATATTTTTTTTTGGTGTGTGTGTGTGCGCAAAGTTTTAAACATGCTCTCTCGCTCTCTCCCCCTTTCCACCTCCCTTGATTTGCTCTTTTGATTGGTGTCCAGGAATGCAAGAATAAAAAAAATTGCATACACCCTCTCTCCAAGCTGCTTGCTTTTTTTTTTTTTTAAATTCAAGTGTTAAGCAGAACCAGGTTGCTTTCAAGAATGTATTTGATGCAATTGTACACAAAACCAGGCTCCATTCATTTTTCTCTCTTTCCCCTCCTCCCACCCTTGGCTCTTCAGCTTTGGGCAAAGGTAGGAAGCTATGGAACTAAAGGGCGACGTGCTTTTCTGAAAGCAAGAGGAGGAGGGAAAAAAAGAGACATTTTAAAAATATATCTTAGAGGATAGGGGGCAATGCCACCCCTTTCACACACACCCCAGATCTTTGGATGTTGTAAAGCTTTTGTTAGAGGCATTTTGGAAAGAGATTGCGGAAAATTAAAGAGTGTTTCCCAAAGAGTTGTGGGTGGAGGGCGCGCTGGGTGGGGAGGGGAGATGGGACGCAGCAGGCAAGGAGGAGGGGGAGGGCTGACTTCCCTTTGGAGAAGGGGAGGTTGGGAAAGGTGCAGAGGTCTCCCTACCTGCTCTGAAATCCATTTGGTAAAGCCAAAGCTACACTCAGGACTTGCAGCCCTTCAAGGTAGGTTTGTGATTTAGTGCTTCCTTTCTCCAAGGGGGCTGCACAGAGTCTGCGGTCCTTTATTTTTGGCCAGGATTAATAATCCCATTTGCCAATCCCACTCATTTAGGGTTTGGTTTGGGTTGGTGTGTGGTTTTCTTTCTTTTTTTTTTTTTTAAATGAGGCTATTCTTTAGCCCTCTTTTTTTTTCCTGACGTGTAAAGCTTTAACCACAAGCTGAAACACCAGTCCCTGAGGGGGGGGGGTATAAAGGGGGGGAGAGGAGGAGAGGTAGAGGCAGATTGGTTATTCTCTTTTCTACAAAATAAAGTTTTAGTAGGAGGGGGTGAAGTAAGTATGCGGTGCCACCCTGTGTCAGAAACGTTGGAGTGTCAGAGAGATGGAGGGGGTGGTGAGTGAGAGAAGGGTACAGTCAGAGAAAGATGGAGAGAGAGAGAGAAAGAAGGAAAGATACAGACAGATGGAAAGAAATAAAAAGGAAAGAGAGACATATACAAATATACATAGACAACAGAAGGGAAAAAAGGAAGGAAAGATAGATAGACAGACAGACAGAAGCTGTCTCAGTCTCTCTTCTACTTTCTATAATGTTCAGCCCACCTCTCCTCTTTTTCTCTCTTCCTCACATTCCAGAATTTTTTTTAAAAAAGTTTTGCCCATAAGAAAAAAACCTACAAGCCAAAAGGCAGCCCTCTGCCCTTGCCCCAGCCCAAATGCCAGACACTGGACTTGGAAAAGTGATGCTGGTTCATTCATTTTTTTTCTCCCCTTTCTGCTGACTTTTCATAGAAAACAAAATACAGTTGATTTTTGGGTTGTTGTTTTTTTTTTGTAAATTGTTTTCTCTAAACAAGAGAGAAAGGAAGCCGCGTGCAGTGGTTTAGTCATCCGCAGGTGACTAACCCTGCTAAGCATTTCACCAGGCGACAGACACCAGAATGGGATGGATGGGGGTGAGTGCAAATATTTTGATGAAAGGAGAGTTGTGGGCTTTCTGGGGGGTGGAATTCTGAGTTCCCACCCTCCCTCCTCACTAAAGTTCACACGTTTTCTATTTTTCATTCATTCATTCTTTCTTTCTCCCTTTGTGTGTTTGTGTGCGTGGGGGGTGTTAGATTTGTGATTCATTAATCAGCAAAAGGCATCATAGCCCCATTTCAACAGAAGACCTTTCAACTGCATATTGTGACTCAGCACTGGGCTCCAACTTTGTAAAAAGTTAGATGCAGAGGCAGCTTTCCCATCTGCTTGGTGGTATTTTTCAAAATAAATGTCTCTGCATTCAAAATTTGAAATATTTAAAAATTAAAAGTATTTTGCTAAATCTAAATGCAGCAGAATAAATATTTCCACCCTAAAACAGGTGACCAGTGTCCAAAAAGACATCATCCCTTCCTCCAGGAATATTTTATGTACAATAAATACTTATGTAACACACACATACATGTTATATACAAATACACACACACACAATGTAAATTTAAATGCATTTAAAAGTCTAATAGGTTCAGCAGACATTTATACAGTCATCATTCTGTTTCTCCCTTGTTTTGCATTTACACATACATTTGTGTATGCACAAGAACTACATAATGATATGGGCCCTATCCTGCAGTCCTTCCTCTGGCAAAATTCCCATTCACCAGTTTGCAAAATACATACAAAACTCATTGCAGTATTGTGTAGCACTGGTGTCCAAGTTCAGTGAGTTTTTCCTCTCTGAACAACTGCTCTGGTGAATGACATAAAAAGCTTCAAGATCTCTGTAAAAACTCAGTTTTGTTTGGTTTTAGCAGTCTGGTTTAATATATATGCGTGACTTTTTTTCTTAAAAGATTTTCAAACAAGAATATTTATTTTTTGCATAGTGCAACAACTAAAAAAAGTTTATTTTCAATTAGCCTCATTTATGGGACAAGCTTTGCTCTTGGTGTCTCTGTAAACTAGATGAGAGCTTTGGAAATAAATTTTACATTTAAAATAAACTATCAAATGTTATTAAACTTGGTATGTTGCAGATACGGGAAAAGCAAAAAAATCCAAAATAAAAACCAGACAAAAAAATACAAAACCGTGTTTATTCACATTAGTAAATATTTACATTTTTTTCAAACAAGAAAAGAAGGGAGAGCTTTTTGTTCTGTAGAACAAAATACAATCAATGGATCCAAAATTATTTTCATTTGTGAACCATACTTGTTGCTGTTATTGTTAAAACGTTATTAGGATTTATACTTTGTGGAAAAGGAAAAAACTATTACAATCCTTTTAACTTGGGGTGAGGGGATGCATTCATTTTTGCAAGTTTTCTCTTAATGCTTTGTGTAAAACAAAGGCACTTATGGTCACAACTTGTGTTAGATTTTTAAACAGTGCCTGCAGCTCCCAAAAGATAAAACTCAAAATTAGTTTAAAATACAATCAGGGTTTTTAAACCTCCCAATATTGCAACATTTTTGTTTGAAAATTCTTCAACTAGTTTTTCTCTTTGGTGGTAGTCACCATAAGAGTGTGAATAACTCAAGTTTTCTGCCATTTCTTAAACAGGAATCCTGCTATCATTTACAACTTGTTTATGTATAATCATTTATATACACATGTGTATATTGATTTATGTAACAAATACACACAAACAGATTTAAGTGAGTCTAAATTGCAAAACAGACAATGATATTAATATTTACAACACAAATACTGACATATTTATGTACATTTCTGTATTTCTTTTTAGATAAACACAATTCTAAGTGTGTAATATGTACACATACACCCCCAATATCCTTATTCCACCCCATGTTTTTATTAGATACACAGTATCTGACTGTAGGGAAATGTAGGTTACAGGCTGGTTAAAATGGGGGATTGTTTCCTTTGCAACATTAACAGGCAAAATGTGAGCCCAAAATGCACGTCTCAAATTGTGTTTGTTTCATTCTCAATCCAAGGGAATGCCTTTTTTAAAAAAACTGCTCAGAGCTGGTAGGCAGGAATGGGGCAGTGAGTTATGCCACCAGGAAAGCTTTGGAGACCCACTGATATTGCTGAGCAATTACAGACAAGGAAATTCTTTTCTTGGCTTCAGAAAACTGGGGGTTTACCCTTCCGCAGAGGGAAATTGAACAACACTAGCTTTCAGCATACATGTCTGCCAGCCACAGGTAACAAGAGACAGAGGGAGGGGAGTGGGAAAAGAAAAGAAAAGTGTAGGTGCCTCTTTGTAAGGTTCCCCAATTCCACTCTTTTCTTCAGGACTAAATCACACCCTATACCCCTGTAATACCCAGGGAGGTGGGGGTGGAATCCCCAGTAACCTAGAACAAGCTCTCTGAATGGGGGAGATATGTGGGGGAGAAATCCCATTGTCATTTCTCTATTTGGCTTTTGCTTTGTTTTCTGGCTTTCAGATGAAGGGGCAGAGGGATAGACAGAGCAAGGGCTGAAGAACAAACTTTGAAAGCTAGGAGCAATTCCTTCCTCAGGCACAGACTGACTGAATTGGGGTCTTTTTGCTTTTACCAAAAGGAGCTGCTTCCCAGTTCCGGTCAAACAGACACTGCCGCGATTGCAGCCCTGAGACAGAGCAAGAGAAGCTCACTGGATTAGTTTAATAAATTATCTTCTCATCCCAATAAAGTTACTGAAACTGACAGTCACTTTGTCCTTCCTGAAGCCTCTGCCCCTCCTTCACCCAACATAGAGAAAAGTCCCTCCCTGGGAGATGTGGTATCGCAGTACCAGAGCTTTGGAAGTAGGATCACCCTCAGTCCCTCTCATAGATTCATAGATACTAAGGTCAGAAGCGACCATTATGATCATCTAGTCCGACCTCCTGCACAACGCAGGCCACAGGATCTCACCCACCCACTCCTGCGAAAAACCTCTCACCTATGGCTGAGCTATTGAAGTCCTCAAATCGTAGTTTAAAGACTTCACTTTGCTCTGGCTGGTATAATCTGCTGTAAGGATGCCCCAGTTTATATCCAAGCAATGGGGGTGGGGGGTAAGAGGCTCAGTCCCAAGGCTCTAGGTGAGGGACAGCACTGTGGGGGAAGCTCTCTCAACCCCCACCCCTGCCTGGCTATTTCCTTTATACCCCAACCTTCACTGCATCAGGGACCCCATCCCACCCCAGACATTCCCCCAACCTTGGGGACCATCTCCCATGGATGCTCCCCTCTCCACTATTTAAGCACCATAGATGCTCAACCAGTCCTGTGTAGTTCCTTGTGCGTGTCAATATGGGACAGTCCCACCAACGGTGTATTTCTGCCTGGCCTTCTTAGTGGTGCTGCAGGGTATTTGGCCTCCCCTTCCAGCAGGCTGGTAGGGAAGCCCCCTCTAGCTAATAGCTGGAGAAAGAAGCACTTAAGTCTCCTGTGTCCAGAGGTCACCATGGTGCAGCCATAATCTTTGGGAGCTGAAACACCTGAGCCAAAGGTCATGTAGCTGTCTGCAGTCTTGCTGTCTTGGGTGCAAGAGCTAGGCTGGAGACTAAGGGTCTAGATACTCTGCAAATGGGAGCATGCTTGCCAGTGTGGGCAGATAGATGTTCTAGCTCTGCTCGAGCTAGTCCGATGAAAATACTAGTGTGGCCATGGCAGCACTGGTGGCAACTCAGGCTAGCCTCCTGAGAATGTACCCAGGGGGTTGGGCGGGTCTGTACTCAGGTGGCTAGCCTGAGCTACTCCTTGACCACACTATTATATTTAGTGTAATAGCTCGAGCAGAGCTAGTGCGTGACACTCCCAGTTACAGTGTAGATATACCATAAAAGGGGTCCTTCCCAGCCTTCCTTGGCACCACGTGGGGCTGATGCTGCTGTGTTTTGCAGGGAAAGGGCTCTGGGCTGGAGAAATTGGGGCTCACAATAAACTGCCTCCCCGTGGCTGGGTGGGAAGTGGTAGCTGATGGGGCAACCATGTGGGGGCTTGGTTCCCTGAGCCCAATCAAGTGCCATCCTGACCCTTGTCTGTGGGGCTGCCTGGAGCAGTGGTGGGGCTGTTAGAGTGGAGGAGAGAGGAAAGCCCTTCCTCACACAGGGAGAGAGCTTCCTACTCCTCCCCAAGCAGTCCCAGGCGCTGTCTGGATCCTCCCCATTTTGGGGGTGTTAACAAGGAAAGCTGGGTCTGGGCAGGTTCCAGCCTGGACATGGCTATTGGCACTGAGGCTTTGTTTGGCAGGGTCTGGGATGAGCAACAGGTTTGAGATGGGGGCCAGCTGGCCCCATCCGTCATGCTAGGCCTCTCAACAGCCTTGGAGCTGGTGGGCTGGAGCTGCCCTGCAGACAAGAGCTGATGGGAGGGTCACCCCTCCAAAGCCCCGCCCACCTTCTGGGCTCTTTGTATATCCCAGAGGGCTCTTCGGCAGATTATGTCTAAGAATAGGGTAGAGCATCTCTGGTATGTGGGTCACGTGGGTGATACTTGGATGCCCCATGGCCCTGGCTGCTTCAGACTCTGTCTGGATGAAACTGTTGGTAGCACTGCTGGTGGCAGGTTTCAAGGCTGCTCCCTCCCCTTCCAACAGATTAGAAGCAGGAAGCTGGGCTTAGAACCTTGGTGTTGCTTCTCACTGGGATTTCTTCACAGAGAGCCCTTGGAGCTGGTCGGCTAACTTGGAGTCTGTAAAGCTCATTCCCTGTTGTTCCCTCCCAGCTGGCAGACAGCACTCTTCTCATACCTGTGCAGTAGCAGGTTCCCCCCGCTGCCCTTGGCTCCTTACAATTCTCCCTCAGGAGGCATTACAATGGAACTCCCCATTTCTACTCAGGCCATTTCAGTCCTTCCCCTTTGAGGCCATTACAGAGCTCACAAAGTGTAACCCAGGGCTGCTGTTCCAGCTCTGCCCATTGGGATGCCAACCAATAGATATGGCTGCCAGCCCAGGGTCAGAGCTGCCATCCCATCCCATCCATTGGGGCATCAGCCCGGAGTCATGGCCACTGTTTCAGTCCAGCCCGATTGGGGCACCAGCCCAGGATTTTGGCCACCATTCCAGTCCTGCCCATCGGGCACTAGCCTGGGTCACAGCCACTGTTCCAAGCCCACCTCTTGGGGTGCTAGTGGAAGAGGCCATTGTTTACAGAAGGCTTCCCTGTCCTGTCTGCTCTATTACAATGGGCTGAGTCATTTCCTGTGGGCTGCTCTCCTCTTTCCTATCCAGTGCTCAGCCCATGGAGCAACTCACAACATCTAGTGAAGGGTATTTTTAGGAAAGGAGGTAGATATACCCCATGCCAACAAGGGCAACTGAACCTGCAAGGCTGTTTCCCTAAGGCACTGAGACCCAGCAATGTCCCAAGAGCCTCCTGATCCAGCAGGCCCAGGGATGGCAGCAGACACTGAGTGATGATTACAGACCAGCCCTGTGAGGGGGTGACTCCAAGTGTCCTGATCTAGCCCTATCACCAGACTTTTTATACTGTCTCCAGACTCCATTCTGCATGCAATTCAACCCCATTTTTAAAGCTTCCCACGGGCTCACTCCAAGCAACCATCCACTCATCTGGCACCAGACTCCTCTTGGTCTCTTGGCCTCTTGGACAAGTCTTCTCCTGGGTACCTCCTACCTAAAATCCCATGTTCCTTATGCAGAAGCCTCCCTTGATCCCTCTTCCTGACTCTCTCCTCACTTGGGAACATCACAGGTAGATTCTTTAATTGTGAAGCACTTTGGGAGACAATTTGTACCAAAAACACTACACAAAACACAGGGAAGT
The DNA here is from genome assembly GCF_965140285.1 of Lepidochelys kempii. NCBI lineage: Eukaryota > Metazoa > Chordata > Testudines > Cheloniidae > Lepidochelys > Lepidochelys kempii. The sequence continues at coordinate 14,661,176 of NC_136385.1, forward strand.
TCAATGGGTCAGGGACAGCCTCAGGCCCTGCCCATGAGCTGCAGGCCAGCCATGAAGATGGAGCTTATGTGCCATGCTGATGGTTGTTTTAGAGAGAGATAGCACAAGAACCAGGAGTGCTATGGCTATATCAGGCCCTGCCTGTGGGTTCTAGGCCCGCCATGAGCTGCTCTTAAATGCAGATGGAATGTCCAGAGGCCCTCCATGGAGTGGCTCAGTCCAGCCATGGTGATGGGGCTCTCAGAATCAGGGATGAGACAGCCATGTGATAGCAGGCAGTCCCCAGAGGATGTGTGTCTGAGCAGCCTGCTCCCAGTCTAGCCTGTCTCTTCTGCTTGGCGGCTGCATTGTTTAGGACTTTGGTCGTCTCCATGGCACTGGACTGGGACATCCTCTGCGTGGGAGGGGATACTCACAGAGCAAAGGGCTCCACCTGGCCAGCTTGGCTCAGTGGGTAACACACGCCCTGGCAGGCTGCCAAGCTCTCCTATCCCCTTGGCAGGCGAGCTGAGCTCCTCTTGCCCGTCCCCCCAGGCGCCTCGCTCCTGGGCAACGTCACAGGAAGCATCGTGGGCGGCTGACCTCACCTTCTGCAGAACATGAGTTGCACATTCGCCCTCCAGCGGCGCCATCAGCCAGCCAAGCCTCCCACTTGCTGACCTTTCCATTGGCCTCGCTCCCATCCCTGCTCACTGCACCTTCCCTCCCCTTCCCACTGACCCTGCCCCCGCCACTCTCCTGTCTAGACTGTGCCCATCTCTCCTTCCTTCTCATCCATTCCCCCCCCCCCCCGCCCCTACCCATCTTTTCTGCCTTCCCATCAGCCTCTCTCTTCTCTCTGCTTTGGGCGACAGTTGAATACCCCAGAGCTCCCTCCATGGCATTATCCCACCCCTGCAGGAGTGGAAGTTGAGTCCATAGGTCCCCTTGGAGATGGGAATCAGAGAAAGAAGAGCGGCCTCACAGTGAGACATGTAGGGACATGTGGGACAGCCGTCTACAGATACCCTACCTCTGAGACCAGGCAGCCAGACGCTGGAACCTCTGCAGAGGGGAGATTTGGAACTCTGGTGACCCTTCAGTTTCCTACTTTAAATCCTCCCCAAGCCTCTAAAATGCCCCCTCCCCCAAGTGAGAACCTGGGGCTGGGATCTCAGGGGCCCAGCCCGCAGCTCTGTCCCCTCCCACTTCCAAGGGGATTCCGGGTGGCTCTGCTGGGAGCCAGCCAGGGGATTTCTCCACACACAGAGCAGGCACTTCGCTTCCTCATTTCTCAGTGCAGTGATAAGCACCTGTCACCCCCTGCTGGGAAAAACATGAAATGCAACAGTTTGCCAGAACACAAAGACCAGCTGTGTCTGTCTGTCTCTCAAAACAAAGCCCACAGAAAATAAATAAAGATCTATATGGACTGGCTGCTGCCTTGGTCAGGACAGTCTCTGCAGGGAGCCGGTGGTTCTGGAATGTATGTGACTTGACCCTGAGTGAGTATGTGTGTGGGGAGCATGATGGGCAGTGATGGCTGAGCCTGAGAGGGTGGGGTGAGAGGGTGGGGTGTGGGAGCAGTACTGGAGAGTGAAGGGTGACCTTGTTTGAGTGTGGAGATGCAGTACTGGGGAGCAGTGGTACAGGGGCTGTCCTGTGAGAGTATGGTTGATGGTGCTTGGGGGAGCTGAATGTGGGGGAGATCAGTGCTGTGGAGCAGCAGGAGCTGACCCTGTGTGAGAGTGGGGAAGCAGTGCTGGGGAGCAGGGGGTGCTGACCCTGCGTGAATGTGGCATAGAGAAACAGTTCTGGGGAGCAGGTGATGCTGACCCTGTGTGATTGCAGTCGGGGGGGGGCGCTGTGCTGGGGAATAGGCAGGACTGACTCTGTGTGAACGAGGAGTGGGGAAGCAGTTGATGGTGGTGCTTGGGAGAGCTGACCCTGTGTGAGTGGGTTGGTTGGTTTGTTGAGAGGGCCGCTCTACGGTGAGACTGACCTTGTGTGGGTGTGGGAGTCTCCCCCAGAGGGGGTTATAGACTCTCCCTGACCTAACTTAAGGGCTCCACAGACTCAAGCCCCACCACTCATCGCCTAGTGTTAGCCTCCCCTGTGTCTAGTCAGTGCAGGATCTGGGAGGTCAGGATAGAGGAGGGGAGGGGTGCACATGGCTTTGGACACTGCAGAGGTGTGTGCATCACGATCCCAGACAGCTGTGTCCTATCCACAGCTCCATAAAACTCTGAGCCCCGAGGCCAGAGATCCTCATGGGGATGCTCGCTCCATAGGAGCCCAGTTGCTGTTCAAGAGCTGGAACAGACACGCTAAACACCAAATCTGGTTCTTCTTCTCCTCTTGGGAGGAAGAGGGGCTGTGCCAAGAGCCTCTTCCAGGGGCCACTGATGTCCAGTTCCAGTTCTTTTCCTCCTTCTGAAGGCTAAACCCAGAGCCCATTGTAGGGGCACAGGAATGCAGTTCTGGTTCTTCACCTCTCTGCAGGACTGCACCCAGAGCCCATTCTATGGTGGGCACAGAAATCCCATATGTAACACATTTGGTGGGTCTGAGCCCAGTCCCCAACATCCACAATCCTAATGGGCACCTCCTAATGGGCTCCCAGCAGAGAAGCCAAGGAGTTACTGTACCAGAGAGTTATTGAGCTAATTCAGGGACGGTGGGGACTTGGCCCTCCACCAGCTTCCCTGGCTGTACCTGTTCTAGGGGATTCAGAGAGGGCTCTGGACTCCAGGGTTCTCACCTCAACCTATCATCCCCTCCATTTCCCCCCTCCTCCAAAACTAAGCAACACACCCTAAACATATTAATCAAAGAGAGATGGGGAAAAGAAAGGAAAGGAAAGGAGGTGGGAAAGAAAGGAGGAGCTGTGGGATTTATTGCAAGCGAAGAGTGGTAGCATTAACCATAAGGCCACTAACTTGTCTTAAATAAAGATAATTTCAGCATCTCTCCTCTGGCTCTGGAGGGGGTTAACCCTGTGGTTCTATTGCTTAAATCAGGATCAGAGCTCCATTTCATGAGAATACACAGACATCACAAACACAGAATAAAGGATGGTCCCTACTCCCAAGAGCTCCAATCATTATTAAAAGCCAGCACAACAAGTGAACATGATGGATGCTAGGAGGGTAGTAATGAGGGATTCTTGCAGTTACAAAGTCTGACAACAGGCAGGTCCCACATGAGGTATTTTTTTGTTAGAATTCCCTATCAAACCAGATCCCTTGGATTCCCTCAAGGCTCCACCCCAGGAACACGTGATCCTGGGCTTGCTGCCCATTATTTTTAGAGCACTTTATTTATTTTCCCTTTCTGTACAGACTCTCCACACCATGGCCCTTTACCCAACATCATTGTTCCCATCTCAGACCGTGGGCCAGTCCCTCAAGGAGTGTAATCCCCATCTCTTTGCTGGGGGCCAGGATGGGTTCCGAAAGCATAGGGAATCCACTGATCAGTTACGTAATGCCTGCTTTGATGTCCCCACCTGTAAGGATACCAATGGGGCCTGCCCGCTACCTAACTCCCTACTTAGGAGGCCTGTCACTGGGGACTTCCTTATTGCTATTGATCTTTTGTGTGGAAGGTGCTCAGATATGATAGTGATGGACAGCAGGCCAAAACTAGATATCTCACCCATCCAGGAGTCAATCTCCCAACACTACAAAAACACTCCCAGAGTCTGGAAATGCTGAAACCCGAGGGGCTGCTCAGCTAAAAGGAACCTTCATGTAGAGCTGCTGAGAGGGGATAGGGGGCTACCAGGGCCCTAGAAGCCTGGCATCACAGAAAGGAGGGGACAGAGGTCGGCTCCATTACCAGTTGCAGTTTGCAGCAAGAAGTACCTCTGACATAACAGTCCCTTTGTGCTGCACAGAACACCCCTTGGAGATAACAGTCAGAGCTCCCGTTTCTCAAGGAAACAAAACTTCCTGTTAGCCCCATAGACTCAGCCCAGTGACAGGAGAGGGAACCAGAGGCTAGTCTGGCTCACACATCACCAGTAGAACGGTTAGATGAGCCAAGTGCTCTTGGTTACACTTGGGCAATCTAATGAAGGCAATGGGGTTAGGACTGTGTGGCTCACATGGGACCAGGACACAACGGTGATGAGGGGGAGGGGAATGTGGCTGCACGTGGCTCACCTGAGGGTGTGACCTGAAGGTCACAGGACAGTTTGGGTGATGACTGCACAGAGGTCAGGATATGGCCTGCCGAATCATTCTTGCTGGTGATGCTACAAGGCGGGGAAGACCTTAGCATAGCTCCCAGCTCCTGGGGAGTTTGAGGCATTTGTGTCACTGAGATGATGAGTACAGGGCCCCAAGAGGTGGGTTTGACAGTCACTCACCAGAACAGAGCTCACCAGAATCGTTTTCCTGTGCTGTGATGGGGAGGCCGCGAGGTCCTGCTCAGCTAGGGCACAGGGAGGGAGCTTCAGCCCCGACAAAGGATCCTGAGCTGGGAAGGGGCTAGGAAAGCCCTTGCAAAGGCTCCTCCTGGTCCCTTTGCTTCTTGTCCTCATCCTCTGCATGAGCAGCTTGTGCCCAGATGAGGTGCCAGTGCCGGGGCATGGCTGAGCGGCCACCTAGATCATGTGCCACAAAGAGGTAGACTGTGGTTGCCCATGGAGACCACAGCTTCCAACAAACCTGGGGTAGCAAGTGTGGGACCTGGGGAGGGAACCTGAGCCTAAAGTCTCCAAGAGGAGAATGAGGTGAGCCCAGAGGGCGGGAAAGAGTCTGGGCCCAGGGGAGGAGACTCGGGGGGGGGGGTGTTTGAGTGGGGGCCAGAGGGGCAGCCTGGGCCCCAGGGGGTGGGGTATCTCTGAGATGGGGCAGGGAAAGGAGCCTGAGTCTAGTGGGGTGTGTCTCCGAGCTTGGGAGTGGGTCTCTGAGAGTGGGGGAGGGAGCCCGAGCAGGAGCTGTCTCGGGGGGTGGGGGCAATCTGGGCACCAGGGAAGGTCTGTGAGGGCAGGCGGGGCAGGACCTGAGCCAGGGGGTAGCAGGGGAGGGAGCCTAGGCCGGGGTGAGGCTCTTGGTTGACCCGGCACTCTACCTCCTGCATTCGAGGCCCCATTGGCTGGTAGTTCTGTCCCTCTCTCGTCCCAGCCAATCAGCGTCGTTCGGCTCCTCCAATGGCAGGAGGGGACGAGCCCACCAGGCGAAGTGGCCTGGGTGACGCGGGGACAGCCAGAACAAGGCTCCACCCAGGGAGCTCACGTGGCCTCTAGCCGGGCCGGCGCGGCTCCTCGCTGGAGACTTTGTCACGTGAAGTGAAGAGCTCCCCCTCCACGTGACCCGTGAGCCAGTAGGACAGGCTAAGAGGCGGGCCGAGACCGGGCTCGGCCAATGGGAAGACGGCCGAGGGGAGGGGAGGTGGGTTGCCCAGAAGCGGCGTCACGAGTGGCGCGGGTGCTGGGCGAGAGCATCCGGAAGAGGCGCTGTCTCTCCAGAAGCCCGGGCGCCTCCTGTTCGGGAGCTGTCCGGCGAGTGGCGGGCCGGGCCGCCCCGCTCTGCGCTGGGGTCGCTGGAGATCGGGCAGCACCGAGCAAGGACGGGGAGCGCGCCTCGGGGACAGGTGTGATGGGGCGGAGCTAAGGTGGGCGGGGTTACGGAAGGTGGGCGGGGCTAAGAGCGGTGTCTAAGGCAGGCATGATTGCTCATGCATGGGGTGGCTTGGGGCAGGATTTGGTAGGGTGTGTTGGAGTGGGGCAGGGTACGACAGGGTGCAGATGGATAGTGTGTGGTATGGGGATGGGATGGGTAGGGAGGGGAACAGCATGTGGGGGTAGGACAGGGTGCCAGAGGTGAGGGGAGGTGGGAGAGGGCAGGGTGCTGGAGGTGGTGTGGAAGTTTGGCAGTGTCTGGTGTGGGGTTGGGACAGGACAGGGTGCTGGAGGTGGGCCAGGGCAGGGGAGCAGTATGTAGGAGTGGAGTAGGACAGGTTGCTGGGGGGACAGTGTGTGGGGGGCAGGGACAGGTACTGGGGAGGTGGGGGGCAGTGTGTGGAGGGAAGGACTGGGCGCTGCAGAGTCTGTTGATGCCCCCAGCAGCGGCACACCTGCACTGACAAAGCATCTTCCCTTTCAGTTCTGTTTCCTTGCCTGGGTGGCTGCTCTTGTGCTGGCGGGATCAATAGGCCCTTCAGAGTGGTTTGGATGGGGATGCAGATGGAGAGTTGCAGAAACTGACAGTAGGGCTGCAGGCTCCATGCTAACAAAGCGAGCTGTAGGGAGGTGTGGGCTGGGACCCTCATCACCTGCCTCCAGTCCCAACTGCAGGCATCCCAGTTCAGTCTGGCCTTGGTGACCAGTGTGGTTAGTGATATGGACCATGTCCAGTCTAGGATTTAGGGGAGGGATGGGTTAAATCATAGAATCATAGAATATCAGGGTTGGAAGGGACCTCAGGAGGTCATCTAGTCCAACCCCCTGCTCAAAAGCAGGACCGATCCCCAATTAAATCATCCCAGCCAGGGCTTTGTCAAGCCTGACCTTAAAAACTTCTAAGGAAGGAGATTCCACCACCTCCCTAGGCAACGCATTCCAGTGTTTCACCACCCTCCTCGTGAAAATGTTTTTCCTAATATCCAACCTAAACCTCCCCCACTGCAACTTGAGACCATTACTCCTTGTCCTGTCCTCTTCCACCACTGAGAATAGTCTAGAACCATCCTCTCTGGAACCACCTCTCAGGTAGTTGAAAGCAGCTATCAAATCCCCCCTCATTCTTCTCTTCCGCAGACTAAACAATCCCAGTTCCCTCAGCCTCTCCTCATAAGTCATGTGTTCCAGACCCCTAATCATTTTTGTTGCCCTTTGCTGGACTTTCCAATTTATCCACATCCTTCTTGTAGTGTGGGGCCCAAAACTGGACACAGTACTCCAGATGAGGCCTCACCAATGTCGAATAGAGGGGGATGATCATGTCCCTCAATCTGCTCGCTAAATGGGATTAGATTAGCTCAGTCTCACTAACTCAGGCATTACATTGACTGGCTCAGTGTATGCTAAACATCTAAAGTGCAGTTTGTTTTTTCTTGACTAGGTGTTAGGTTAATCACTGTTATTTAGCCATCTATCTTCCTAACCTGGTGTAGCCAGAGCCCAGGAAGAGGGTGCACCCAGCTCGCTAAGGAGACCTGCAGCTGCTGTGAAAATGGCAGGAGTTGCAATCAGCACAGGACAGAAAGGCTCCCTGGAGAAGGAGGGGGCTGATTAAAAGAAGGGGAGAGGTTAGGAACGTGGGCAGTGACTTGCAAAATGAGGCACTGAATGGGCAAGTGCAGCTGGGACACCTGAGAGGGATGATCTGCCAGCCAGAACCTGGCTGGGAGATGGGACAGCCAGAGTGGCCAGAAGGAGCTGGGGGGAGGACACGTGGCAAAGGAGACCACCTGGGTCTGTGATGGGATGAGGCTGCAGGAAAGGCTGGTGCAGGTTGAGGCTGGTGTGCGTCTCCCACAGCAGGAACGGAGCCCTGTTCTTTGCAGAGCTGAGGCAGTTGGGATGTTGTGTTTGGGAGCTGGGTTTCTCGGAACCAGAAAGGGATTGACAAACCCTAGGGCATGAGAAGAGCCACAAAACAGTACAGGGAGCTGGAGGGGGAGACTCCAGAGAAGGGGGTGTGGGGGGGGGGCAATCGGCCTAAGGGCAAGGGAATGAGCCCCCAGGAGGGGGAGGGGTAACATGCAGGGGCAAGATTAGGAGCTCCAGCAGGGGACTAAGAAAGTAAATCTACCTCCCTTGATTCTTCTTGAAGCTTCAGTCTGACAGGGGTTCTCCTTCACTTCCCGCTAGGCACTCCTGTGTGGCTGTTCAACAGCTGCCTAGCCCCACCCCAGAGGTGGCTGCACATTAGTGCTGGATAAGGGCAGGGCCGGTGCAACCATTAGGTGAATGAGCCGATCGCCTAGGGCATCAAGATTTGGGGGCGCCAAAAAGCGGTGCCCCCCAATTTTTTTTTTTTTACATTTTAAACTTGTCTTTTCTCTGAGCATGGGCACTGCCTGGCCGCCGCGCAGCACCGGGGGACGGACCCTGGGTGCAGCTTTCACTGTGGCGGGCGGGGCAGCACTGCGGGCAGTAGCAGATTCATCATGGTGCCAGGCCCACACTCCGAAGGGGCCCCAGCGGCCACTCTTCTCCGTCCCCCGCCCTCCCCTGCAGGGGCAGAAGCTTGGTGCTGGGGCTCTGTTCTACTTCAATAAGGCAGGCTGTGCCTGCAGCCTAGCTCCTCCCCTCCCCCGCCTCTTCCCCCAGCGTGCTGGGTTCCCACCTCCCCCTCTCACTCCCTCTTCCTCCCTGCCACCGATCAGCTGTTGCCAGGGAGAGGGAGGAAGTGGAGAAGAGGCAGGAGCGGGGCCTTGGGGGAAAGGGGTGGAATCGGGGTATATCCCCTCCAGCCCCCTGCCGTGAGCCGCTCAGGGCAGGGGGCTGGGAGCATCCCCATGACCCTAGCCCACACCTCCAGCCCTCTGCCCTGACCCCTGCACCCCCCACACCTCCCAGCCTTGACCCCTGCACCCCCCACAAATACCCAACCCCCGCACACCACATGCCCTGACTCATGAACCCCCCTCACACACACCCTCAGTCCTGACTCCTGCACCCCCACATATACCCAGCCTGCCCACCTCATGCCCTGACTCCTGCACATCTCCACCCCCAGCAGGGACTAATCCTCCCCCCATGACCCACTGTGCTCATCTTGCCCCTGGCCCCTGTCTTGCTCCAGCTGGGGATCAATCCTTCCCCCCCACCATGCCCAGTTGTCAAGGTGGATAAAAATCAATGACTTAAAAAAAATGGATTTTTTTTAATTTAAATCGGATTTTTGAGGGAAAAATCCATCTAAAGATACATTATATCTTAATTAAAACTATGATGGAATAGGGATTATAAATTCTAATTCTATAGTATGAGACAATATATTCATGTAATGTTTAAGAAAAGTTTTGTAAATGATTTCTAATAGTTCATGGATTAGGGACCCAATCTTATGGGGTTCTGTATAGATTATTTATGTTAATTTTTCTATCTACCCAATGGGACTCAGTGCTCAGTCTAGAAGATACCTTCAGAGATGCTTAGTTTTGCAGTTCTCAAACTGTGGACTTGTGTCTCCAGAGATAACACGGTTGTTAACAGCAAAAATGTTTTAAATAAATAAATTAATGTATAGAGGTGAGAAATAACAGACCTCAACTCTATTGTCCCTCTGCAAATTTGTGTACACAGGGTCAACCCCTTACCTCTCTTTAAAAGTGAAAGTTTCAAAAAGTTCAATGAATAGAAGAATAGAATTTGGGGCAGAATAGATCTGGACAAGGAGAAGAAGTCTGGAGATAAATGAGAGAAGTGAGGGACATATGCTTTTTTTTGTTAAAATATTTTATGTTTGCTGTTGAAGAAAAAAATCGAGACTACTTAAAAATCAAAGACTACTTATGCTTTTTTTTGTTAAAATATTTTATGTTTGCTGTTGAAGAAAAAAATCAAAGACTACATATCTTTTTTTTTTGTTAAAATATTATAAATGTTAAAAATCAAAGACTACATATGCTTTTTTTTGTTAAAATATTTTGTTTGCTGTTGAAGAAAAAAATCGAGACTACTTAACGTTGTTGTTTTAGCTAAGTAAAACAATTTAAATGTCTTTCTGGTGATGTTCTCCTCCTAAAACAGCCTGGCAAGAAAATCCTCCAAATATTAATGATTAACCTCTTGAATTGAAGATAGTTCACCTCCCAATGACTTCATAAATATCTGCTCCAATTATCTTTGATAAATGAAATAACCAAACAATCATTCATTTTCATCTGAAAAGTTTTCAAAAATAAATCATTTAAAAAATGTATAGTGTGTACCTTCTAAAAATGAAACCTACATCTATCTCTGAGTTGTGAAGAATATGTATTAAGGTTATAACAACCAACAAGAATGCACTTTTATGTAGAAACCCATGATTAAATCAAGTCTTTCTAACTAGTGATTTAAGTCATGATTTAAATCAAATCCACCCTGCCTGCTGTGTTCTTGGCCCGGCCTCTTCATTCCCCAGAGGGGCCCACAAAAAGTTAATCCAGCCCTGAGGGGAGCCGGGCCGGCTCCCTCCAGGGTGGGGAGCACGGGGCCTGGCCTGCTCTGAGGCGGAGCACAGCCCCTATGGGCCCACAAGATGGGCCAGGCTTGTCCCACCTAAGGCAGGACCCTTCGCAGAGCAGGGCTGTGGCAAGACCAGATGGGAGCTGCAGGCGGGCGCTAGGGGGATGGAGCGGGACTCCTTGCCCAAAGCCTGAGGGTAAGGGATAGCTCAGTGGTTGGAGCATTGGCCTGCTAAATCCAGGGTTGTGAGTTCAGTCCTTGAAGGAGCCATTTAGAGATCTGGGACAAAAATTGGGGATTGGTCCTGCTTTGAGCAGGGGGTTGGACTAGGTCCCCTGAGGTCCCTTCCAACCCTGATATTCTATGGTACCTGGGTACCTGCCACTGCCTCCCCGTGTGCCCCCTGCAGCCTCAGTGACCCCTGCCTGCCCCCCTCATTCTACATTTGGCCCAGGACATTTTTAAATTTCTTGGGGCAGTTTACCCATCTCAGGATTTCTGTGGGAAATGCTCACCTGGAGCCACAGCTGGTCAATGCAGAGACAAGCAGGCACCATGAGGCATTATAGTTACCAAACATGGAAACCTCCCCCTCTGGGTACCTAGAATGTGTGTGTGTGCGATGTCATTTTCCTCGTCATGCGCAGCCATCACCCGTTCTGACAGATTGTTTTAGTGCTAAGTTGACTAGTTTTCGGAGGTTGTCGACTGAGGCTAACTATTTTTGTTGAGTTGTTTCAGATCTAAGACTCTGGCAAGTGCTGCTGCATCAAGTATTAACTTTGTGTCAGTTGTGTGTGTATGTTCAGTGTTTGAGTGTATATGTTTATGTGCAACTATGTGTGTGTAGGTTGTTGAAATTTGTCCTATTGATATTGTCATTGCCACTTTGTACCGTAGTGAAGCAGTACGAGGGGAGGGGAAAGGAGGGGAAGGGGGGGCGCAATGTGGAAGTTTTGCCTAGGGCGCAAATATCCTTGCACCAGCCCTGGGTAAGGGATCCCTGTGCATACAGGGGAAGTGCTTTGGGATCCTTCAGGGGAAAGGAACTAGAGATGTGCTGAGTTGATTATTCAGGGTGGTGTCTCTCCCATTTCTTCCCAGCATGTTGTACTGATTAGTCCCTGGAAGAGGCCTCAGTGCAGCACGCAAGGCACAGACTCTCCCCACCACAGGGCTGGATTATCTTGGGGTTCACGGCGCTGTGACCGGGGTTAGAGTTTGACACTCTCCCCACCCAAGGGTGGGAAAGAGCCCAGCTGCATCACTCTGTGGCCATGAGGTGCCTTGTTACCGGGGGCAATGTCAAAGGTGCGTGCAGGGCTACCAGCTGGGCATGGGGATGGGGAATAGGATGTGAGGCCTTTCCCCCTAAGGGTCACTGGCTCCCATCTGGCCCAGGGCAGAGGGACTGGTCTCAGCAGGGTGGGGAATGGGACACGGGGCCTTTCCCCTCTAGGGGGCGCTGGCTCCAAATGGCCTTTCTTCCTGCCTCAGAGAGCAGGAGTTTAGGGGAGTTGGGGTGGGATGGGTCTGGCGCAGGGTCACTGTCTCTCTCCTTCCCCCCCAGTCATAGGGAAGGCCGTGCACTCTCTGTCCCGCATCGGAGACGAGCTCTATGTAGAGCCCACGGAGGATGGGGTAAGGGGGGGTTTGTTCTAACTGTTGGGGGGCACCCTTCTGATCTGAGGGGGAGGGAAGAACTGAAGGGGGTTGTCAGCAGAGGACAGGGGTGTCTAATCAGGGTTTGGGAGTTGTCACTGAGCTCCAAGAGGAGCAAGCTGGGTCGCTCTCTGGTTGGTTATGGGGCTGGCTCTCCTGCGGGGGGGTTGGTTGGTGATGGGGCTGGCTTTCCCATGGGGGAGGCGGAGGAGCTGGTTGGTGGCGGGGCTGGCTCTCCCCGTGTTGGGCTGGTCGGTGATGCGGCTGGCTCTCCTCTCCACAGCTCTCCCTGCGTGCTGTGAACTCTTCCCGCTCAGCCTACGCCTGCTTCTTGTTCGCCCCACTCTTCTTCCAGCTTTACGAGGAAGGGAACTTGGACCCCGATGGGGAGACCTTCCGCTGCAAGGTCCTCATGAAGGTGAGGCTGTGGTGCCATCAGGGTGTCAAGGGTGGGCCTCAGAGGGATGCCCCAGGGCATAGGGATATCTGGGATATGGGAAGCCCAGCAGAGGGCCCTGGCTCTATGGTGGGGGAGTAGTCCATTTGCCCAGGGAGAGCTGGGCTCAGGGCTGTGCCCCTGGCTGCACCCCTGGCCTGTGCTGTCTCCTAGCAGCCTGTGTGCCTAGTTCCTGTGTCCCAGGGGCTCGCCTGCAGGGAGCAGGAGCTTGTGACTTCCTTTGCCCTGGGCAGTGAGTGCAGCTGGCACAGGGTGTGGTGGGGGAGTGAGGAAGGGATCGGGGCTTGGGACCATCCTGTTCCATGGGAAAGAATCTTGGTGTGAATCTGCAGGAGTCCTGGGTTCTCTCCCTGGCTCTGGAAGGGGAATTGGTGTCTCATGGTTACAGCAGGGGAGCTGGGAGCCATTTCCCCAGCTGTGTGGCGGGAGGTGCAGGTGGTGACAGGGTGGTGTCTATGACCCCCTAGTCCTTCCTGGGTGTGTTCCGCTCGCTGCCCTCGCTGGAGAAGACTGTGGAGAAGTGTCTGATTTCCCTGAACCCCCGGGCCAGCCGGCTGGTTGTCCAGCTGCACTGCAAGTACGGTGAGTGCACTGCTGCTGGGGAGCCCTCTAGTGGAGTGGGAGGTGGGGATCTGGGTGGCCCTGCTGGGACAAGAAGGGGTGTCCAGGAAACTCCATTAGCAGGGTGGGGGAGGGAAATGAGGGAGCCCTCCAATGACAGGGGGCACCTCAGGGGTCCAGTGACGGTAGCAGGGGGCCTGGATGGAGTGAGTTTGGGTTGGAGGGCTGGGGCAAGCGGAGCTGGGGGCCAGGTGGGCAGAGGGGGCCCTGCAATGAATGGTACTGGGAAGCGGAAGGGGGCCTGCAGGTGGGCAGGGCCAAGGGGTGAGTGAAGCTTTGGGGGCGGGGGTGTGTGTGTGTGTGTGTGGCAGTTTCCAAGGGTCAGACCCTCGGCCTGGTTCCCTGTTGAACACAGGGCCAGGCTGGTGAGGTGCATTGGGGAGGATCTGCAGGGGTGGGTTCTGGGCTGGTGATGGTCCTGATGCCAGGGCAAAGACGGCCCTGGCCCTGAGCTGCTGTCCCGATGCCCTTGCCAGGAGTCACCAAGACCCACAACTTGTCATTCCAAGAGTGCGAGTTGCTGCAGGCCGTTTTCAACAAGGATCTGTGCGCCAACATGCTGCGCGCCCCTGCCCGGTGAGTGGCCTCTGCCAAGTCAGGGGAGAGGAAGCAAAGCATGAGGTATAGCTGAGGAGTTCACAGCCTTTTTCTTTCTGAGGCCTCCCTGCATGCTATAAAAATTCCAGGGCTCAGTGGGGAGGCCTCCAGGCTTCAGCTACCAAAGCAGGGGCGTCTTCTGGGAGGGAGGGACATGAGCCCGCTGGGGCTGGGACTCAGGGGCTTCAGCCGCAGTGTCAGGGGGGATCTTGGGACTGTGGGCTTCAGCCACTGGGTGAGGGGAGGAGTTCTGGGCTTTAGCCCTGTGGGGCTGGGGGCTTCTGCCTTATGGGGCACCAGGGCTCGGCGCGCCAGGCTTTGGCCCTGCAGCTTCACTTCTGGCTTTAGTCTCGCGGGGGAAAGGGACTTGGGGTTCCGGGCTTCAACTGTGGAGCCCGCAGACCCCTGAAACCAGTTCGCGGCCTCCCTGGGGTGCTGTGGACCCTTGGTTGAGAACCACAGATATAGATGAGGGGAGCGCAGAGAGATTGGGAACATATGCTGGCTCCCTTAGGTGCTAGTTTGGGGTGGGAAGATCGGGGGGGCAGAAGCGGTCTCTCTGGGGTGCTAAGTCGGCATGGAAGAGGTTGGAGGTTCGGGGGGGCACAGCTGGCTCTCTAGGGCGCTAGGTTGGCACAGAGAGGGTAGGAGGATTGGCGTCACAGCTGGCTCTCTGGGGTGCTAGGTTGGCACAGGTGGGAGGATCGAGGGGCACAGCAGGCTCTCTGGGGCAGTAGCTTGGCACGGAGGGGGTGGGAGGATCGGGGGTTCAATTGGCTCTCTGGGGCGCTCCACGGAGTGGGTGGGAGGATGCAGCTATGTCTGTAGGGTGGGGCTCACAGCTCGCTCACCTCTGGTGGCAGGGTGCTGGTGGATGCTGTGGTCCATTTTCCGGTGACACTGGCCGAGGTGACGCTGGGGGTCAGCCCTGCCGGGAAGGTGAGCTTCCGCAACTACCTGGATGAGGAGACAGGTGAGCCAGCCCGCCCACCATGGGCTTCATCCTAAAGAGACACAGCACGGCCCAGTCCTCCTGCCATGGGGCTGGATTGGAGCTGGCACCCCCTAGAGGGGAAGAGCCCCATGTCCAACTCCACAAGCCCTGGTGTCTGAGCTGGCTGGCATCTCTGGGGCGGGAGGTTTTGGCAGCTGTTTATGGAGAGTGGCCGGTGGGTCCTGGGGGGTGGCTTGGCAGTGTGGGGACACCAGGAGGCTGATGCTGAGCCCCCTCTGTCCCCAGAGCCCAGCAGGATAATGGTGACCGAGCTGTGCCTCTCTGAGGATGAGTTCCAGGATGTCCAGGTGCAGCAGCAGTCCCATGTCACCTTCTGCCTCAAGGAGTTCCGGGTGAGCAAGCAGGGCCCCCCTGCCCCCCAGCTCTTCTGCTCTAGCCCCAGAGGGTGAGGCTGCCTCACTGACCCTGTCTGTCTGCCCCTAGGGTCTCCTAAGCTTCGCCGAGTCCTCCAACCTGCCTCTCAACATCCACTTCGACTCCCCCGGCAGGTATGTCCAGGCCAAATGTTTGTGGGGTGGGGATGCTCCCTCTACCTCAGTGCCCTGAGCTGGCTCTCTCCAGATGGGATCACGTACTCATTGCCACTCACTCCCTGCCCCTCTGGATTGGCTGGGGTCGCATGTGGACTCCCCAGCCTCCTGCTGTAGCTCTCTTTTTTGCTCTGTACACACCCTCTGCTGTCCCTGTAGAGTCTTGGACCGCCCCTCCCAATCTGTCTCATCCCCCTGTGCTATCCCTGCAGGCCAGCCATCTTCACCCTGTCAGACCCCCTGCTGGAAGTGCACCTGGTCCTGGCCACCCTGTCAGACCCCAACAGCAGCTCTCAGGTCCGTTCCACAACCTTGCAGGCTCAGCCGGCCAATGGGTAAGCAGGGCCCTGTGGGTTTGAAAGTAGCATTCACAGTTGTCATTAGAGTTCAGAGTGAACAGCCCCATCAGACTAGTTGGCTGCCACCTCCCTCGTAGAGCTGCTGTTGCAGGCTGTCTGCAGACTCAGGTAGCAGCTTCTGTGGGGAAGCCTAAGGGTGGGAGAGCTGGGTTACTGGGCTGGCCACAAGGGGGAGGGGTAAGGACCCCATCTCCAGAGGCAGGGTTTGACTGTGGCCCCAGCCCCACTCCCTTCTCCCCACAGTGCCTTTCCCCTGGCTACTGCTGATGACTTCACAGCCGATGATATTGATTCCTACATGATTGCTATGGAGACCACATGTGAGGAGGGGCCAGGGCTGCCCTCCAGCCCCACCTTTCCCCAGAGATGCCCCCATCCGTGCGGTGCCATGGAGAGCGATCTGGAGGTGGCTGTGCCAGGGACCCCCCCCCAAAAAAAGGTATGTGGTGGTGACTGGGGGGGTGCCCTAATGTGGGCAGAGGCATCAGGGCTGTTCTGTGGAGGGGAGCTGTGTGGACTCCCAGTTGCTGGTGGCAGGGGTGTATGGGAGCCTGGGGGGAATGGGACCATGTGGGTGGAGGGGGAGCATGGGTGGAGAGGGAAGCTGGGGAGTCCTCTTACCCCGCCCCCCATCTCTCCCCCCTGCCCCCACATCCTGCTGCATCTCTTTCAGTTCCGCTCCTTGTTCTTTGGGTCGGTGCTGACCCAGTCTCAGGCTGGGACCCATCCAGGGCCCAGCCAGGATGTGCTGGCTGAGGACAGCGAGGGAGAGTCCTGAGAGGTCACCTTCTGCAGTGTGGCTCCAAGCCCCCAAGAACCTGCATGGAGAAGCTGGACTTTACAACCCCATTACCTCTGCTGAAGCAGGGCTAGGGATGCTGCTTCCAAGCCCCTGTGAAGACATTGCCCTGTAAATAAAGCTTTTATAATAAAACATGCTGCTGCCTGCAGGGCTGCTGCTGGGGCTGAAGGAGAAGCTCTGCTCCACCCCCAGCCAGTTGGCGGGGCTGCGGGCAGGATCCTTTCCTTCCCACACCTTGCAAAAGCTAGGCCAGGCTGTTCCATCCCCCCAGTGCCTCTTACTGTAGCTAAGCTAGCTGGTCTCCCTGCTGCTTGCCTAGGTCCTTCTTGCAGGGCTGGTGGGTTTGAGGCTGTGACAGGGGCTGTATCTGCCCCAACTTGCCCTGCAGGGACTGTCCTCGCTCAGGGCAAATTCCTGGGAGCTGCTGGAGCCCTGCTGCTGGCCGTGAGTGAGCTGGCTATGGAGCTGAGCTGCTGGGCTAACAACAGCCACAGGCTGAGCAGCTGGGGCACACTGTAACCCTCTTACTGCCCAGGAGCACCATCCCACCCAGCCCTGGGGTCCAGTAAGCAGTCTCCCCACCCCACCGTTTCCCTGGTTAGAAGCCAGCAAATCTGCAGCTGCCAGTGTGCATGGTGTCTACCTCGGCTGAGGGAAGCTGCCAGACTGTCTGCTGGGGGGCCACAAACTAGGCAGAGCACGGGGCTGTCCCCTGCTCCTGGGCACCTGGCTCTTATTAGCCCTGCTGCTTCCCAGCCACACTGGGGGCAGAAAGAGCAGGCCCATGCTTTCCCCCTCCAGCACACTCCCATTGTAATGGCTGTCATATCCCCTTCCAGGCAGCTGAGTTCACCCAATATCCTCTGCTACAGTGACCCCCACATGCTGCCTCCTCCCATCTTAATGAGGGGGCAGTCTGGGCTCAGCTGCCACTGACACCCTCAGCACCCCCTTCTGGCAGGGAGCCCTTGGCTCCTGGAGCCATCAAGGTCCCTGCAGGGGCTGTGGCCCCCTGCACTCCATCATACCAGGCTAGTTCATGGCCCCACCATAATACAACCCCAACCGATGGTGTAGGGGCAGCACAGCTCTCCCCAGAAGTGGCTGCACATCAGCACTCCGCCAGGGAAGGGGGGGGGCGCGTGAGGAGGTGCTGGGGGCTGGAAGGCGCTAGGCCCCTGCTCACAGGTCAGAAAGGAGCGCCCTGTGGCATTGGCTGCAACAGGCAGGGGCTGAGGGGAGATACCATTGTCCGCTCCCAGGGGCATTAGAGCCTCAGCATGGGGCAAGACAGGGTATTCCCTGCATAGCCCCTCAGAGAGCCCCTGCCATGGGTTGGGAATGGAGGGACAGGGAGGCAGCAGGGTAAGAATTTCTGGTAAATATTTATTCAAAAAAAATCTTCTCAGCATTGTGGGGGAGGGGCAAGGGGCTCAACTGGCAAAATAGACTTGATCCAAAAAGGTTAAACCCACTCCCCCAGAATCAAGAGCCCTCTCTGGCTCCCTCTCCCCAGAGCAGGATTTTTGGTATCAAACTCCAGGAGTTTAAAAATAATAAATCAGCTCTGCCCCAGGCAGGCAGGGTGGGCACTAGACAGCAGAGCCCCTCTGTGCAGAGAACTAAGGACAGGGCAGTGAAGGGGCACCCCCAGTCCATGGGGTAGGGCAGGGGGAGCAGCTGGTTACTTCTTGGCCTTGGCTGAGTTACGCGGGGGTGTGACAGGGCGCCCGCCGGGGTTCAGGCCGCTGAACTGCCCGTACTTGCCCTTGTTCTTGTCAGCCGGTTTCAGGATCTGCAGGAGAAGAGGCAGGTTGGATGCAGAGAAGGGGGTCCCAGCCTGCTGGGCCCTGCCCCTCAAGAGCTGGCACAGGTACTGGGCCAGGGCCCATTCCAGCCCCCGCAGCCCAGAGGATCTACTGCTCTTGAAATTTCAGCCCCGCCCCATCACTGAAGAAGTGGCTGCCATAGGGACACCTCCTCAGAGTCCAGACTTGGGGTCCCCACAGCTCCTCTAAGGCCCAGACCCTTCCCCATCTGGGCTGTTACTGGAAAGGGGGGTTGTCCTCTGCAGGAGGTTTTGTCCCCCACTCGCCATTATCCCAGCTGATGTCTGACACCCCTCCCAGCTCCCCCTGGCAGGGAGCTCAGGCTGCAGGGCCAGGGCTGCCGCAGGGTGCTGGCTCCACACCCCCCCTGCCCCAGCAGGGTGGGCATGGCACTGCCCTGCCCCGGGCTCACCTGGAAGGAGCACATGAGCGTCTCGTCCACACTCATCATAGCGCCTGCGTTGTCAAACTCGCCGCAGTAGTTGGGGGCTGAGAAGAGTGTCACCAGCTGGCGCTTGGCAAAGAACTCGTAACCATCCTCCACCACCTGGGGCAGGGAGACAGAAGTTAGTATCTGGCCCGACCCAGCCCCAGGCACCCCACTCCATGCCCCCAGCTCTGCCTGACCCCCAAACTGGCACAGCCTGGCACCACAGACTAACCCCTCTCTGTCACCCACATGGGACGCAGGAGCAGGAACAGACTGATCCAAACAATGCAAGCCACCCCCAGCCAGCAGGTTCCTGTACCCCAGCCAGGGGAAGCCCCACCAGAGAGCACCCCACACAGTTCTGACGATGGCCCTCCATCCAGACCCACGGCCCCCCAGCCATCCCAGCCCTTCTGATGCCCCTCAATCTCATCCAACAGCCCCCTAGTGCTGGGCTCCCCTGCCCCCCCCCCCCCCCCCGCTAGTACCTGGTGTGCCCGACAGATAAGGTCCAGGTCGTGTTTGTGCAGGAACTTAGCGACCACCTCAGAGCCAAAGGTGAAGGAGACGCCGCGATCATTCTCGCCCCAGCCCTGGACATCCTTATCGGGGTCAGACCAGAGGAGGTCGCACAGCAGGCCCTGATCTGGCACGTCCGTGGGGCGCATGATCCTGCGGATCTGCTCCATCGACTGCAGGTCTGGCGAGAGCCCTGAGGGGAGGGGGGAAATTAGTCTGTTAGATTCCGCCCCACACACTGTGGTAGCATATTAATAGGGCCCTTCGTTTTCAGTTTTTATTTTATTTAATTTTCTCCAGGAATTTATCAGTGTTTATTACCACAACACCACCACCAGGTGAAAAATCAGTGCAAAAAACTTAATTTTTCTGGGTAAATATTGGTTTTATTTTGGTGGACGGAAGGACGGGGGAAAAGTATTCAGTAAATTAATGCTGTGAATTCCATTCATCAATGTGGTTTGCTGCAGAACTAAACAGAACTCAAAACACAATGTCACCTCTGAGTTTAAGAAAACAATAGATCTCTAATCCCCAAATAAAGCTTTTTATTTGAACAGTTTACTGGTGTAGACTTAGAACTATTTGCATATAAATATTTACATTTAATAATTGGGCCACACCATTTGCAGCACATACACTCAACTTCATCCTTTTCTCATGTTTTTGTTTTTGAAAACTTTTGAATACTTCCTTCTGTTCAGAAATGTATTCTGATACAGATTTTCTTCTCATTTTAGTGTGTCAGATCTTTAAACCGTTATCTGCTAACAGCTTGAAATGTGTACGTGGTGAGCATGAGATTCATAAGTATGTTCAGATGCACATGCACTTCAGATTTTGCATGTTGCCTCTTTATTTCTTGCATGTATCTTCTAGACCAATACATAGCCTTAGTTCAACAGGCAGCTTTGCATATACACAGACTAATGTATTATCGTGATACATATAGCTCATGCAATGCTTTGTATTTTCCTAATCAAACATTTTTTTATATATATTTGAATGACGGAAAAGTAGGGTGAAAATCAGAAAAAAAAATGAATAATACTTTTTGTAAAAACCTGGGGATTTTTCGGTAAAAATCAGTTTAAACTGAAAACAAAGGGGCTTACATTTTAATTATCCCACCATACACAGCCCCTATAGCAACTCCCTGCCCCCCAATATCTGCCTTGCAGCAGCCCACCCCAGATGCTCCCACCCCCACAGCTCTCCCAGCATCCATTAGCCCTACCCCAACACCCTGCCCTGATCAAGTGCCCACAGCCCCATGGGACACTAGCACCCTCCGCCTTCCCCAGCAGTGCCCTCTACTGGATGAAGCCCACACTGGAATTCCTGAAACACCCCACTAGGTTGTCTCCCTGCCCCGCCCCCCCAGGACAGGGTCACTGCCCCACACACCCTGCAGCCCCTCCCACACCTCCATGGCCGCAGAAGATCTTCTCGTCCACAATGGCAGCGATGGGCAGGCAGTTGAAGCAGTCGGTGAACGTCTTCCACAGCTTGATGTTGTAGCGCCTCTTGCCTGTGGGGGGATGGGAGTCCAGTCACTGTGGGAGACACAGGAGCTGCCCCCCCCCCCCCCCAGGCTGGGCCCTGGCCTGCTGGGAGAGACCTAGGCCACACAGGGAGCCAAATGAACTGTACAGTGACGGCACATAGGGCCTTCCTCTGTAGGGGGTGCCAGTCAGACCCTGTCAGCTAGGGGGCACATGGGATATAGGGCAGAGGCTGCCCTCTGCCATGGACATTGGCACACTCACGGTTCGGGGTGTAGAGGATATGGTGGTCAGGGCAGAGGGGGTACAAGAGTATAGATACGGGGTGGTGGAGGATATGGAGTGTACAGGGGGCAGAGTAATGCAGGCACACTCATCATAGAAGCCGTAAACGCGGTTGATGCTGGAGCGCTCATGGTAAGGGTGAGGGGAGCTGGGTTGGGGGGGGGAATTTGGGGGGCCAGGTGGTGGTGGTGAGGGGCCCCCACACTCACACTCATCGTAGAAGCCGTAGATGCGGTTGATGCTGGCACACTCATGATTGCCGCGCAGCAGGAAGAAGTTCTCAGGGTATTTGATCTTGTAGGCCAGCAGGAGGCAGATGGTCTCCAGCGACTGCTTCCCCCGGTCCACATAGTCTCCCAGGAAGAGGTAGTTGCTCTCAGGCGGGAAGCCTCCGTACTCAAAGAGCCGCAGCAGGTCGTAGTACTGCCCATGGATGTCACCTGGGAGGTGAGGAGGTGAGTACAGCAGCTACCACAGCCAGGCCTAACCCGCCTCCCCCACAAAGCCAGGGTCCTCCCCCCACAGACCTAGGGATCCCTCCCACCTCTGGAAAAGGCCAGGAAGTGGGCCACGGATCCAGCCCTGGCTTACCCCCCACCGAGCCCAAGCCAGCGAACCCCCCCCCCCCCCCCGAGTGAACAAGAGGTGCAGGGAATCCCCCCAGCCTCTACCCCATGGCTGCTAGGAGGAAGGTTCCCACCCCTGACCTTGTTCACTCACCGCAGATTTTCAGTGGTGCCTCCAGCTCCAGCAGGATGGGCTGGCTCAGGAAGATCTCCCGCGACTTGAGGCAGAGGCCCCGGATCTCACTCTCCGTCAACTGCACGTTCTTGCCGGGCCGGGAGCCTTGCACTGCAACACAGCACAGCGGGCGTCTCTGCTGGGCTGCGGTCATAGCCCCTGCAAAGCTCACAGACCCCCCCAGCTCAGGGCAAGGCCCCAGCTCCAGCTGGAATGGTTCAAGGGACTACAGGGCTGAACTGCCTGAGGCTTTTCTGGGCAGGCCTATGTACCCACCCCCCACACACACACACGGGCAGGTTAACAGGTGAGTCAAGACCAGCAAAGGGGGAGGAGGTGTCAAGGAGCCCTGGCCCAGCCTAGGTCCTCACCAGCTCTGTGCAGCCGGCTCAAGAGGCGCAGTGAGGCTGGACCCAGACCCACCAGGGCATCTCATACAGGACCTTCGGCCAGAACCCATATGGGATCTTCAGACACTCTACCAGTTAGAGGAGAGCTCGTACCCCCTACAGACGAAAGGCCCTGCATCCCATTTCCTCACCCCTCTGAGCCAGCCAGTCCCTCCACCCCAGGGCAGGATTGGACCCAGCACCCCCAGTGGGGAAAGGCCCCATGTCCCATTCTCACACCCCTCTAAGCCAGCAAGTCCTCCCACTCTGGGGTTGGATCAGAGCCAGTGCCCTCTAGAGGAAAAGGTCCTGTATCCCATTCCCCACCCCCTCCGCTCCTGGTCACACTAAAGCCCTTTTCAACACTGCAGGCTGCAAGAATACACGTTTTAAGAAGCAGGGTGGCCTGGTAGTTGATACTGGATTGTGAGACCAGGCACCTGGGTTCTTTCTCCAGCTCTAAACTGTTCTGTAACCTTGGGCCACTCAATTTCCCCATATGACACACAGAACTAATGCTTCTGCTTTGCCTTTGTGATGCATGGGGATGCGAGATCAGATAATCTGCCGCTCAGCAACTGCTCCGGTCCAGGGTCCAGCCCCAGGGGTCAACTACCACCCAAAAAGCGTAGCTAGGGTCGCCCACCCAAACACCCGTAGTATTATAAGGGTGCAGGGAAGTAACAGCTAATCTCTCCCTCCCTTTTGTTAGCAGCACTGGGAGAGCAGAGGTCGCACTGGGACCACCGTCACCTCCCCCCACACCGGTCTGACTCTTTCCACAAACGCCCCCCTCTTCCCGGTCTCCCCTCCCTCCACAAACGCCCCCGCCCCCAGGGGTCTCCCCCTCCAGCGGCGATCAAGTGCCCACACCGCCCCCGGGAATGGGAGAGTCCCTAGCTCCTCCCTGGGGCCTAGGAACAGCGAGTCCCACCCAGGACTGCCATGAAACGTACACGCCAAGGGCCCGGCCGGCGTGGGGCAGGCAGCAAGCGGCCGGGCCGCTACCGGAGCCCCGGTCCCCGCCCTGCACGAAGGGCCCGCCCTGACCCCCGCCCAGGAGCGCGCTGCAGGCAGGGAGACCCGAGCGAAAACAAAGGAACCCACGAAGTCAACACGGAACTTCCCGGAGCGCCCGGCCCGTTCCAGCCACAGCGCCCCGGGGCTCCCCGCGGCCGACCCCGCCACAGCCCAGCCCGTGCGGGGCGGGGGGCAGGGCAGGAGCCAACCGGACAAATCCCCAGCACCGCCCCACGCCCTCCATCGCCCCCGCTCGGGCTCCTCCCGTCCCGGCCCCACCGCACCTTCCAGCAGCCGCCCGATGATGGAGTCCAGGTTGAGTTTCTCGCCCTCCGACATGGCGGCTCTGCGGGGGGAGGCCCGGACTCCTGGGTTCCTCACGCTGCACTCACCCCCCGCCCGCCTGCTTGGCTCCGCGAGGTCCGGGCCGAGAGCCTGGCTCTGACTGACTGACTGACTGCCGCTTTCAGCTAGGAGGCGGGTCGGGAGCGCCGCGCCCCCTAGAGGAGTGGAGGGATTATGAGCAGACACGGGCCTATAGCCCCGGGGGAGGGCGCGGCTCCGCAGCGCGGCCTCTGCCAGCAGGGGGCGCTGCAGGGAGCGGGGTGGGGGCGCTGGCTGGGGCGGGGGGAGCTCCCGGCTACTCCAGCTCCAGCCTCTGCCAGCAGGGGGCGCTGCAGGGAGCGGGGTGGGGGCGCTGGCTGGGGCGGGGGGAGCTCCCGGCTACTCCAGCTCCAGCCTCTGCCAGCAGGGGGCGCTGCAGGGAGCGGGGTGGGGGCGCTGGCTGGGGCGGGGGGAGCTCCCGGCTACTCCAGCCACAGCCTCTGCCAGCAGGGGGCGCTGACTGGGAGGAGGGAAGCTCCCGGCTACTCCAGCTCCAGCCTCTGCCAGCAGGGGGCGCTGCAGCGAGCGGGGTGGGGGCGCTGGCTGGGGCGGGGGGAGCTCCCGGCTACTCCAGCCCCAGCCTCTGCCAGCAGGGGGCGCTGACTGGGAGGAGGGGAGCTCCCGGCTACTCCAGCTCCAGCCTCTGCCAGCAGGGGGCGCTGCAGGGAGCGGGGTGGGGGCGCTGGCTGGGGCGGGGGGAGCTCCCGGCTACTCCAGCCCCAGCCTCTGCCAGCAGGGGGCGCTGACTGGGAGGAGGGGAGCTCCCGGCTACTCCAGCTCCAGCCTCTGCCAGCAGGGGGCGCTGCAGGGAGCGGGATGGGGGCGCTGGCTGGAGCAGGGGGAGCTCCCAGCTACTCCAGCCACAGCCTCTGCCAGCAGGGGGCGCTGCAGGGAGCGGGGTGGGGGCGCTGGCTGGGGTGGGGGAGAGCTCCCAGCTACTCCAGCCCCAGCCTCTGCCAGCAGGGGGCGCTGCAGGGAGCAGGGTGGGGGCGCTGGCTGGGGGGGGGGAGCTCCCGGCTACTCCAGCCCCAGCCTCCCCAGCAGGGGGCGCTGACTGGGAGGAGGGGAGCTCCCGGCTACTCCAGCTCCAGCCTCTGCCAGCAGGGGGCGCTGCAGGGAGCCGGGTGGGGGCGCTGACTGGGACGGAGGGGAGCTCCCGGCTACTTCAGCTCCAGCCTCTGCCAGCAGGGGGCGCTGCAGGGAGCGGGGTGGAGGCGCTGCCCCACAAACACACTCCCCGTGGCCTCAGGTTCCCCTCCCCCTTCACCCGCATGCTGCCTGCTGCATCAGCCCTGTCAGGTGCAAAAGGAAATGACAGCAAAGAGGAAATAAGTTTGCAGCGCCCGTGGGGAGCGCGCTGGACTGAGGTGTTGGCAAGGGACGGATGCACGACCGTGCCACTTGGGCACTGCTCCACTGGGAATGGCCCCAGCACAGAGCACGAGCTAAGGGGATTGGGCACATTGAAGGTGAGTGGGAACGAGGGAATGGAGCACGGGGAGGGCTTCTTGGGGACAATGTGGGGACATTGCCTAGGAACCCCCCTGAGCTGTGCCAGGGGGCCAAACTTGGAGACCAGGGCTGCACAAAGTCACCCCCGGGATAGACACAAGAGAATTGGGGTGGGGGGCTCTGTGTGAGGGTGTTACGCTCCCTGCCCAGAAACCAGGCCCCCGTGGGTTCCTCCCCCCAGTACACAGGGCAGACTCTGGGGGAGAGGGGATGAGGGGCACCAGGGGGCAGACCCTGGGGGAGATGGGGGTGCAGGGCCCTGGGCAGGTCAGACCCTGGGGATGTCTCCTGGGGTGTTGGGTTCAGGGCTGGCCATGCTGGGCGCTCACTGCAGGCCCCTCTCCCTGCCCTCTCTCCCCCTGCAGGGTGCTGGGCTCGCAGGCATGGCATCCGGCCCCATGTCCTCTGCTGACTCCTCCAGCCTCAGTACCCCGGAGGAGCTGTTGGACACCTTCGACTCAGCCCTTGGGCGCCATGATGACTCCAGCTCGCTGGGCTCCGACTCTGAGCTGAACGGGGCTGCCCCCTATCGCCAGACCGACCGCTATGGCTTCCTTGGGGCCAGTGGCGCCCAGGATGGGTGAGTGGGGCAGGCCTGGGCATTGGAGTGCTCAAAGTGGGCATTGCAGAGGGGTGCTGCAAAAGGCACTCCTGTGTCCCCTGGGGGTGAGCACGCTGCATGGCTGACCTGGATGCCTGGGTCCCATTCCTCGTCCTGATATCTTCCTCCCTGGAACCATCATGGGTGCTGGGCTGATACCCACCTGAGCTTTGAGCCTGGATCCAGCATCTCCCCAGTCTGTGAGCTGAGGATATGGGGTGCTCAGGCCCATAGAACGGACATACACAGAGGAGCTGAGCCCCTGGCCTGGGGACTGGGGAATCAGCCCACATCCAAGAGGAGCAGCTTGTGGTTGTGACCCTGCCCCCCACCTCTCTCCTAGTCCTGCTGCCCCCTGGGGGGTGGGGCAGAAGCAGGGAAGAGGTGGAGTTTGGGGAACGAGGGTCTCAGAAACTGGGAGAGAGAACAGTTTGGGACTCTTGCATCAGGGCCCTGTGCACCAGCCCCACCTCCCTAACAGCCAGATGTAGGGGAGCCCCCGACCCAGGGAATATGTCGGGGATGCCCTCTGGGGTCTCCACACCCAAGGTGCTAGTGAGGGCAGGCACTCTGCTGGGGAGGCACAACGGTCCCTGGGCACCCCGGTTCACTCTCTGTACCTTCCCCCAGCTGGGGAATCACGAGTGGGTGTACAGCCCCAAAGCTGGATCCAGGTAGAGTCGGCTCAGGCCATCAGCCTCATGGCTGGGTCAGCTGAGGTTGCGGGAGCTTTCGGGGTAGGGTTTGGAAGAGCCCATGCCACCCTGGTGCCAGTGTGCCATGCTGCTGCCCCGCTTCCTGCAGCAGAGTGTCCTGTGTGCCCTCCTTCCTAGAGGCAGCCCCAGCCCCATAACTGTCTACGTGTACAATCACAATAACACCTAGCTGTTCCAGAGCACCTGCCATCCCATCTCCTATTGGATGGGAGAGGTGCGGGGGTGGTGTCCTACTCCCCATTGTACAGATGGGGAAACTGAGGCACCAACCAGGGCAGGTGACCTGCCCCAGCTCACACAGCCAGCACTGACTGCAAAGTGCTGCAGGGTGAAAGATGCTATGTTACTATAACATCCTCTCCTGCTTCCCTGGGACCTGGATTATTGGGGTGTCTCCCTGGACACTGGGCTAGCTGATGGTGATAATAAATGTGAGGGCTAAGCTTAGCTAGTGCCAAGGGGTTTAGTGGTGATTATTCAGCATGGCAAGGCTAAGGTCTGTTTGGTTGTTGTTTTAATGCACAGTGTGCTAAAGGCAGATGACAGGGTGGGGTTTTCTAACTACCTGCTCAGTCAGGATTCCAAGGTCCTCCCTTGGGGGAGGGGGGCATGTTTAAGTAGGGTCTAACCAAACAGATCCCAGTTCTGAAATCTGCAAGGTGCGTCTGCAAAGGAGCAGAGCTCAGGAACACCAGAGATGGAAGCTCTGTCTTTGGAGGGGATTTTCCCTCCCCTTCCTTACTGTTCGTTACAAAAACCGTAGGAAATGAAATGCAAACTATGACATCAATGCAACACGCGGAGGCATGGGAAGGCTCCTGGATCCCTGGCTGGAAGGCCAGAAGGGGCTGTTCTGATCATCTAGTCCAGTGGTTTTCAACTTTTTTCATTTACAGACCCCAAAAAAATTTCAAATGGAGGGTGCAGGCCCCTTTGGAAATCTTAGACATGATCTGCAGACCCCACCCATGATCTGCAGACCCCACCCATGATCTGCAGACCACAGGCTGAAAACCACTGGTCTAGTCTGATCTCCTGTGGAGCCCAGGGGTGACTCCTCCACTGATCCCAGAACTTGTGATGAGCTCGAGCGGGTCTTTAGAGATGTCCCCTCTGGACTGCCAGGCACCGAGGCCTGGAGAATGCTCCGGCCCTGGGGGAAGCTGGGGAACTCTGCCCCATTCCCATGCCATGATCCTGCAGAGAACATGAGCTCAGAAGCTGTGGTTTTCTTCCTAACTACTCACACCTGTCCATGGCCCTTTTCTTTCTTTGGGTTCTGGGGGTGGGACGTGTGCTAATGACGGGTGTGAGGCCCATGTCAGCCCCAGAGAAGAGCTCTGGCCCCTCACCCCTCTGGGAAGGGCTCTGACCACTGTGAGTGCTGGGCCAAGGGAGGGGAGCACCCTGGACCCCTCGACCCGCATGAACTAACTTCCTGTTTCAGCAGCTCATGGCTCAGCCACATCCTGTCCCTGTCTCCATGGTGATGTGCACACCGTGCTTGCAGCAGTGTGCGGTCAGGGACGTCAGTGCCCCAGCCTCTCCCACCCCCACCTCACCCCGCCGAGCGGCTCAGGGTGTGAACGGGCCCAGGAGAGAAGAGAGAACAGCCCTGTTCAGCCCCACACCTGTTTTCCCTGGGATCCTTTCCTACAGCCTTGCCCTGGGGATCCACTCTGTGCTGCTGGGAAGGTTGCATGTGGTGGGGCTGCCAACCTGCCCCCGAAGGCAATTCCCCTGCCCAACAGACCTGTCACTGCCCACACCCGTGTCCTGATAAAGAGTATGAGAGTGAAGCTCTGTGGGTTAAAACACTGATAGTCTTACTCCCTCTTTATTCAGTGTTTATTTGCTCATTATTCAGTATTTGCTCGCTCATTACTCAGTGTTTACTTGGTCATTACTCAATGTTTATTTGCTCATTACTCAGTGTTTACATGGACATTACTCGGTGTTTATTCGCTCATTGCTCGGTGTTTATGTGGACATTACTCAATGTTTACTCACTCATTACTTGTTATGTGGACATTACTCAATGTTTACTCGCTCGTTGGTGTTTATATGTGGACATTACTCAATGTTTACTCACTCATTACTCTGTGTTTACGCACTCATTACTTTGTGTTTACTCACACATTACTCAGTGTTTATTTACTCATTACTCAGTGTTTACACACTCAATAGTCAGTGTTTACACACTGATTACCCAGTGTTTAGGTGCTCATTACTCATTACAACAAAAATGATTAGGAGTATGGAATAGCTTTTACATGTGAAGAGATTAAAAAGACTGGGACTGTTCAGCTTGAAAAAGAAACGACTAAGGGGGGCTATGGTAGTGGTCTATAAAATCATAACTGGTGTGGAGAAAGTGAATAAGGAAGTGTTATTTACCCCTTCACATAACACAAGAACCCGGGGTCACCCGATGAAATTAACAGGCAGCAGGTTTAAAACAAACAAAAGGAAGTATTTCTTCACACAACACACAGTCAGTCTGTGGAACTCATTGCCAGGGGATGTTGTGATGGCCAAAAGTATAGCTGGGTTCAAGAAATAATTAGATAAGTTCATGGAGAATAGGTCCATCAATTACTTTTAGCCAAGATGGTCAAGGACAAACCCCATGCTCTGGGTGTCCCTAAACCTTTAACTGCCAGATGCTGGGAGTGGATGATATGGGATGGATCACTCAATAATTGCCCTGTTCTGTTCATTCCCTCTGAAATACCTGGCATTGGCCACTCTCAGAAGACAGAATACTGGACTAGAGGGATCATTGGTCTGAGCCAGTATGGCCTCTCTTACATTCTTAGTGTTTACTCACTTGTTACTCCATGTTGTTTACTCACTCGTTACAGCAGCATCACTATAGTGTAGACACGTGCTATGGTGAGGGAAGGCATTTTTCCATTGCTGTAGTAAATCCACCCCCGTCGAGAGGCAGTAGCTAGGCCAATAGAGGAATTCTTCCATCAACCTAGCTGTGTCTGCAGTCAGGGTTAGGTTGACCTAACTATGTTGCACAGGGCATGACATTTTCCACAGTCCTTAGTGATGTAGCTAGGTTGACCTAAGTTTTATATGTAGACCAGGCCTCAGTGTTTACTCGCTTGTTATTCAGTGTTTACTCACTCGTTACTCAGGTGTTACATAGGCCCAGATGGAGGGCAGGCAGTTTGTGGCAGGTGCCAGTTCTGCCCTCCTCACAGGCTACAACAACCCTTGAGGCTCAACTAGTGCCTCTGCTGCAGTAGACCGATGGAGCTTTGCACAGAACAGTCAGAGACAGTGCAGCACCTCCCCTCCCCTGTTCTGCCCCTAGGACACCACATCTACCTGGGGCTGCTGCAAGGTGGCACATGAACTGGCAAAGCCAACTTTGCACCTGGACCTAGGGTCCTCTGCATAAAGACTAAACTGGGAGGAGTGGTAGATACGCTGGAGGGGAGGGATAGGATACAGAAGGACCTAGACCAATTGGAAGATTGGGCCAAAAGGAATCTGATGAGGTTCAATAAGGATAAGTGCAGGGTCCTGCACTTAGGACGGAAGAACCCAATGCACAGCTACAGACTAGGGACCGAATGGCTAGGCAGCAGTTCTGCAGAAAAGGACCTAGGGGTGACAGTGGACGAGAAGCTGGATATGAGTCAGCAGTGTGCCCTTGTTGCCAAGAAGGCCAATGGCATTTTGGGATGTATAAGTAGGGGCATAGCGAGCAGATCGAGGGACGTGATCGTTCCCCTCTATTCGACATTGGTGAGGCCTCATCTGGAGTACTGTGTGTAGTTTTGGGCCCCACACTTCAAGAAGGATGTGGATAAATTGGAGAGAGTCCAGCGAAGGGCAACAAAAATGATTAGGGGTCTGGAACACATGAGTTATGAGGAGAGGCTGAGGGAGCTGGGATTGTTTAGCCTGCAGAAGAGAAGAATGAGGGGGGATTTGATAGCTGCTTTCAACTACCTGAAAGGGGGTTCCAAAGAGGATGGCTCTAGACTGTTCTCAATGGTAGCAGATGACAGAACGAGGAGTAATGGTCTCAAGTTGCAGTGGGGGAGGTTTAGATTGGATATTAGGAAAAACTTTTTCACTAAGAGGGTGGTGAAACACTGGAATGCGTTACCTAGGGAGGTGGTAGAATCTCCTTCCTTAGAGGTTTTTAAGGTCAGGCTTGACAAAGCCCTGGCTGGGATGATTTAACTGGGAATTGGTCCTGCTTTGAGCAGGGGGTTGGACTAGATGACCTTCTGGGGTCCCTTCCAACCCTGATATTCTATGATTCTATGATTCTATGACTCCCTAGGGCAACAGGGAGTTGAGCCCTTGGCATTTGCTAGGTCATTACTCAGCCATGTTTAGTTGGTTATTATTCAAATGCCACCTGGTGTTTGCTTAGCCATTGCTCAGTATTCAGTTAGTATTTACTCAGTCATTATTCAGGGTTTACTCAGTGGTTATTAAGGCATTGTGTGGTGTTCATTTAGTCATTACTCAGTAGTCAGGGTTTACTAAATTGTTACTAAGTGTTTATTGAGTCATTATTTGGTCTTTACCTGGTCATTACTCATGGTTTACTCAGTTGTTACTTGATCACTCCTTTGCTGCTACTCAGGTTTATGTAGTCATTACCCAAGCATTACTTGATATTTACTCAGATGCTACTCAGCAATTACTTGCTAATGCTCAGTGTTTACTCACTTGTTACTCAGGGATTAGTAAGTATTTACTCAGTCATTACTCACTGATTAGTTGTGAATCATTACTCCTTGCTTACTTGGCCGTTACTCAAACTCATGGTCTCCATGGCAGAAGGAATGCATCCAGATCTGGTTGCTCAGAATGTGCCCCATGAATTTACAAACCCAATAAACAAGAGATCTGTGCTTCTGGTGGGAGTGTGGGGGTTGTGGGGTGTCTCTGAAGCACATGGAGGGTGAAAAGCAATGCTCTGGGTCTCTAAACAATAACAGACGGTTAAGACAATGCTCCCTCAGCATGCAGAATGTGGGGGTGACGCTGGGGGGGAGGTCTATGGCTCATCTGGGGGTAGTGTTGGCAGGGTGATGGTGCTGCCAGCCTGTAGCTGGGGTTAGGCAGGAGAAGGGTCAGAGTTAAGGTGATGTTAGAATCATAGAATCATAGAATATCAGGGTTGGAAGGGACCCCAGAAGGTCATCTAGTCCAACCCCCTGCTCAAAGCAGGACCAATTCCCAGTTAAATCATCCCACCTAGGGCTTTGTCAAGCCTGACCTTAAAAACCTCTAAGGAAGGAGATTCTACCACCTCCCTAGGTAACGCATTCCAGTGTTTCACCACCCTCTTAGTGAAAAAGTTTTTCCTAATATCCAATCTAAACCTCCCCCACTGCAACTTGAGACCATTACTCCTCGTTCTGTCATCTGCTACCATTGAGAACAGTCTAGAGCCATCCTCTTTGGAACCCCCTTTCAGGTAGTTGAAAGCAGCTATCAAATCCCCCCTCATTCTTCTCTTCTGCAGGCTAAACAATCCCAGCTCCCTCAGCCTCTCCTCATAACTCATGTGTTCCAGTCCCCTAATCATTTTTGTTGCCCTTCGCTGGACTCTCTCCAATTTATCCACATCCTTCTTGAAGTGTGGGGCCCAAAACTGGACACAGTACTCCAGATGAGGCCTCACCAATGTCGAATAGAGGGGAACGATCACGTCCCTCGATCTGCTCGCTATGCCCCTACTTATACATCCCAAAATGCCATTGGCCTTCTTGGCAACAAGGGCACACTGCTGACTCATATCCAGCTTCTCGTCCACTGTCACCCCTAGGTCCTTTTCTGCAGAACTGCTGCCTAGCCATTCGGTCCCTAGTCTGTAGCTGTGCATTGGGTTCTTCCGTCCTAAGTGCAGGAACATCCTGATTTGCCTAGTGTTTAGTTTTCACATTCCCAGGTGCCACCTCCCCCTGCCCAGCCCCAGGGTAGGGCAGGGGTACAGGGAGCTGAGGCAGCAGTACGCAGAGAGGAAGGATTGGACAGGGGGTGGGCAATGAGGAGGCTGTGCTCTCTTCCCAGAGAAGTGCCCCAGGAGGGGAGCCTAGTGCGGCGACTGAATGAGGGAGAAGAGGGGGCACAAGCGAGGAGGAAAGAGGGAATGAAAGAGAGGTAGAAGGGGTGCACCAGGGGGACAAAGAGATGGTAGGAATGGAGGCACAGGGCGAGGAGGAGATGGCCTTTGGCCTGACACCCATTCTCTTCACTAATCCAGCCCGGCCCAGCCCCCAGTAGAGCTCGTCCGGCACCGGGAAAACAGATGGCTGGAGATGACATCACACTGGGAGAAGGCCATGGCCAGGAGGTACAAGAAGGTGAGGAGGAGCCACAGAGAAATCCCAACCCCTCTATGGGGCCACCCCGATTGCCCAGTGGGGCACTCAGCCCTCCCATGGAGCACCCCAAAGGGCCCTGCTAATTCCCCCAGGGAGCAACCAGTCTCCCCATAGGGCACCCCAGTGTCCTCCAGTCCCCCAGGGGATTGGCTGCTGCCAGGGCTTCCCCCATTACATCTCCTGACAGTGTCATACCACACAGCTGAGCCCCCTGGAGCTAGGGTCTCCCTGCCCCTGAAGCCTGTGTCCCAGGGCCCTGGCTCTGTCTAGTGTCTAGCATGCTGGACCCCCATTCCCTGGCCTCGTCCCATGGGGGGGGTGCACTGGGTCCCCTCTCCCTGGCCCTGTCCTGTGGAGGGTTGTGCTGTGGTTGATGCAGTTCTCTGGCTCCAGGTGAAGGTCCTGTGCCGTAAAGGGATCCCCTCGTCCATGCGAGCCCGCTGCTGGCCCCTGCTGTGTGGAGGGCAGGCCAGCATGACCCGCAACCAGGGCAAGTACAAGGTAACCAGCTCCTCCCCTCTCCCCTGCCTCCCTGGCAGCTCCCACTCTCCCTCGGCATCCTCTGCCTCCCACCCACCACCTCTGGCCCACCAGCATCCATGCCGATGCCCCCAAGCTCTGAGCCAGCTGCCTCCCACACTTTCACACGCCTGGCTCTAGGCACTGGCTATGCACAAGGCTACCCTGTATTGACTAGCGTGCAGAGAGGATAACATCCCAGCTAGCACTGCTGCTAGGGGAGCGCTCCTTTACCTCTTGCAGCAGGCACCTGCATTGCTGCAGTGGCAGGAGGGGAGCTCTCCGCTCCCCAGGGCCAGAGGGCAGGGGGTTAATATAGAGGGTGAAAGGGCCTGATCTTGTTCTCCCTGACCCTGCTGACTGCCATGGGGTGACTGGCAGGAGAACAGGATCTGGCCCCAGGGTGAGTCATTGTCAGTGTCAGAATATGACGTCTCGAGGCCCAGATCCACTGGATCTGTGCTATGACCCAGCTTATAAACAGTGCTGTGTGGGTACCCCTTCAGTGTACCAGTCTCCCGAGGGGTCTCATTCTTCCTTCAGGGCTGGCCACAAGGCCTTAATGCCTCCAAGATGGAGCTGCTGGACTCCAGCCCTCCTATTTTGTGCTATGAGCTCTGCCCCACGAGTCCCAGCTGAGCCAGATGCCTGGTCAGAGATATTCACCCCCTCCAAGGCCCCGCTGGCACATGGTGCAGGGAGTCCTGAGGGGAGAAGCAGAGGGACAAAAGTTAAGACATCATCTGTCCTGACCAGCACCAGAGCTCCATGAGCCATGCTGCTGCTGTGAGAACTGCAGTTTCCTTTCTCTGTCCGTGTCCCTCAGTCCCAGGTGAGAGACTGCAACTGATTTCATGTGTTCAGCCTGCTGGGAGCCCTTGCTGATAGGTGGCAGTTCAGTCATTGGGGTTTCCATTGCTCTTGGTTGGTCCCAGCCAGAGCCGAAGGACCCACATCCAGTTGCTCTGATGCCCCTTCTGGCCCACACTGCGCCTGCAAACACAACCACCATGCCAGGAGCCACTAATAGCCGCCCCAGGCCCTGATCTCCCGCCGCTAACCCTGAGCCCCTGCCTGGGGGATGGAGTGGGGTGGCCCACTTCCTATCGCCATAGTCACCCATTGCCGTGTCACCGTAGGAACTGGAACAGTCACCTGGCGACCCGCAGTGGTTGGAGACCATTGAGAAGGACATCCACCGCCAGTTCCCCTTCCACGAGATGTTCCTGTCGCCTGAGGGGCACGGGTAAGGGGGTGGCAGGGGCACAGCCAAGTGCTGGGGGAGCAGAGGGAAAACCCTGCTGGGGCTAATGCCTGAGTTGTCCCTGCAGCTGGAGCGGGGTGCTGTGTCCTGCCACCCAGGCCAGGATGATCCTCCTGGCTGGGCAGCGCTGCCCTAGTGGGCCTGTGGTTCCCATTCCAGGCACTTGCCACTGAGTGGTGCTGTCTCCCCACTGACACCAGCTCCCAGCGGCTCCAGTTAAAGAGCAGGGATTGTCCAAGGGGCAGGGGGAATGTGGCTGGGGTCCATGCCATTGAGTTGCGCCGGCTGGGGCACCACTCGGGCATATGAGCCAGAATCATCCCCCCACACCCGGGCAACCTGCAACTGAATGGTGTCCCCTGGGGAGTGCCCAGCTGGGCAGCAGAGTTACCCCCAAACCCCTGAGGAGAGGAGGAGTGTGTGACCCATCTATCAGTCCCCATCCACACTCCTCCTTCCTTCTATCTATCCCTCCCTCCCTTCCTCCCTCCCTATTCACACTCCTTCCTCCCTCCATCCACATGCACACCTATCTCTCCCTCCCTCTATCCACACATCCACCCAAGAGACTCCCCTCTAGGTATCTATTTAGAGAGTTCTGTATATACGTAGCCTCATGGACTCAGGACACCTGGGTTCTCTTCCCAAAGGTCTGATCTGACATGGGGTGGGGTATGGGTGGTGGCAGGGGATGATACTGGGCTAGATGGGCCCAGTGTTCTGGTCCTGTATGGGGAGGGAGCTCTGCACCGGGCACCCCATGTCCAGGCCCAACTCTAACACCCAGCCCCATCCATGCAGGCAGCGAGGGCTCCTGCAGCTCCTGAAGGCCTACACTGTGTACCGGCCCCGCGAGGGCTACTGCCAGGCCCAGGGCCCTGTGGCTGCAGTGCTGCTCATGCACATGCCTGCTGAGGTGAGTCATGCTCAGCAGCTACTGGGAACCATGCCCTCCCCCAACTGCACTGCCTCCCCCCCTGCCCTGGCACCTGACCTAACTGCCCTACCCCTCCTCCACTCCCTGCCCCTCCCCCGCTGCCCAGCATCTGTCCTCACTGCCCTGCCCCTCCCCTACTGCCCTGCCCCTCCCTGCAGGTCACCCGCCCTCACTGTCCTGCCTCTGTACCCATTGCCTTGCCCCACCTCATCCTACTGCCCAGCCCCACCTCACAGGGCACCCACCCCCATTGCCCTGCCCCTGTCCCCACTCTCCTGAACCCACACCAGGCACCTGCCCTCACTGCCCTGCCCCACCCTGTCGAGTACCCACCCCCATTGTTCTGCCTCCCTGTGATATAACCCCATCCACTCATGGGCACTGACTCATGGGCACTGCCCTCCCCCATGGAGCAGCCAGCTCCCATCCCCTCACAAGACACCCTCCCCATCCCCATGGGTCACCAACCCCACTCCCAGCCCTCATTAGCCAGTACCCTCAGGCCCCTTTGCATGCTGGGGCAGCCAGTTCCCCTCTCCCCCACACATGATACACACCTTCCCCCTCACATAAACTCTGTGTTGCTCCCCTGACAGCCCCCTGTGCCTCTCCTCTATTCACCACTGCCCCCGTGTGCTCCGGGGACTCCAACATCCCCCATGACTAATGTCTCTCCCTCCTCTGCAGCAAGCCTTCTGGTGCCTGGTGCAGATCAGTGAGCGCTACCTGCCTGGCTACTACAGCCCCGAGATGGTGAGAAACCCCCTGTGCCCCTCCCCCAGGATGGGAATTCCACAGGGTCATGGACCCTTATAAGATGCAACATAGAGTCAGCAAGGGATGGGGAGGAGCCTGCAGCTGCCTGGCCTCGCCCTCCCCATCAGGGGGCGCTCGGACACCAGGGATGGGGAGGAGCCTGCAGCTGCCTGGCCTCGCCCTCCCCATCAGGGGGTGCTGGGACACCAGGGATAGGGAGGAGCCTGCAGCTGCCTGGCCTTGCCCTCCCCATCAGGGGGCGCTCGGACACCAGGGAGAGGGAGGATTCCTGCTGTGACACCACGGAGGGGGAGGAACCTGCACTGCCCAGCCTCACCCTCCCCAGCAGGGGGTGCTGTGACACCAGGGAGGAGGAGGAGCCTGCACTGCCAACCCTACCTTCCCCAGCAGGGGAGTAGGAGAGGGCTATGGAGCTGGAGCCTGTATGCTTGGCAGCAGGGTGAGGCTGTGCAGCGGGCAGATCTGATGGGTTCTTGGTTGCCCCCACAGGAGGCAGTTCTGCTAGATGGCGAGGTCTTCATGGCACTGCTGCGACGCGTCTGCCCCAAGGCCTACAAGCACCTACAGAAGCATGATGTGGGGCCGCTGCTCTACGTCACTGAGTGGTTCCTGTGCCTCTACAGCCGCACCCTGCCCTTCCCCACCGTGCTGCGCATCTGGGATGCCTTCCTCAGCGAGGGTGTGTGATACGCTGGCTCAGCCCAGAGCTCCACCAACTGCCAGCCATCCAGCCTGCAGCCAGGGCTGTACTGGGGGCATGGTCCTGCACAATTTATGCTCCCCCACAGCTGAGACGTCCTGGCTGCTCTGGACCAGGAGGGGCGGGGCCGGGTCATGTTGTCTTGGTGGTTTCACAGCTCCCCACAAGCCTGCTGCCTGTTTCATGGCTCCACCTTCCCCAGCTCCGCTGACTGCTTCATGGCTCCCACACACACCTTGACTGGCTGTTTCATGGCTCCCCTCCCAGGTCCCCTGGCTGTTTCATGGCTCACCCGGCCACCTCTTGGCTCCCCCTCCCAGAGGCCTTTGACTGTTTCAAGGCTCTCCCCCCACCCCCCCCAGCTCACCTGGCTGTTTCATGGTGTCCCCCACACACAGCTCCCCAGGCTGGTTCATGCCTCCCTGTGTAGGTCCTCCTGGTTGTTTCACATTCTCTCTCTCTCTCTCTCACTCACACAGAGCTCCCCTGACAGTTTCATGGCTCCCCCTCCCAGGTGCCTTTAGCTGTTTCATGGCTCCCTCCTAGGTCACCATGGCTGTTTCAGCCCCTCCTGCCCGCTCGCCCCCATCTCCTGGCTGTTTCAGGGCTGCGCCAGCGCCCCCTACTGCTGGCTTGGGGCCTGACGGCTGCGATCTCCCTGCAGGGGTGAAGGTGCTGTTCCGGGTGGGGCTGGTGCTGGTGCGCCTGGCTCTGGGCTCTTCGGAGAAGCTGCGGGACTGCACGGGCGTGGTGGAGACACTGGAAAAGCTGCGCAGCATCCCGGCCCGCCTGCTGCAGGAGGACACATTCATGGCCGAGGTGAGGCACAAGGCAGGGACCAGGCTGGATTTCTGCTGCAGAGATAGGAACCTTCTCCAGCCTCCAGCACAGCCCCTGGTGGGGCCAGGTCTCCCTCCTCTATTCAACCCACAGGGCCAGGCATCCCCAGCTCCTTCCTCCCCCATTCTCCTGCCCCCTCCCCAACTCAGTCCCTGCAGGGACAGGCCTCCCCAGCTCTGTCCTGCCCCCTTCTTCTGCCCCCTCCCCAACTCAGCTCCCAAAGGCCATGCGTCCCCAGCTTTGACCTCCCCCTCACCCTGCCCTGCCCCTTCCCCAATTCAGCCCCCTGAGAGGCTTACAGCACAGTGCACACTGCTGGGGAGGGAGGGGCTGGGCAGCTGCTTTACAGGCTTTACTTTCCCCCCACCCCCCAGTGTCATAGAATCATAGAATATCAGGGTTGGAAGGGACCTCAGGAGGTCATCTAGTCCAACCCCCTGCTCAAAGCAGGACCAATCCCCAACTAAATCATCCCAGCCAGGGCTTTGTCAAGCCTGACCTTAAAAACCTCAAAGGATGGAGATTCCACCACCTCCCTAGGTAACGCATTCCAGTGTTTCATCACCCTCCGAGTAAAAAAGTTTTTCCTAATATCCAACCTAAACCTCCCCCACCGCAACTTGAGACCATTACTCCTCGTTCTATCATCTGCTACCACGGAGAACAGTCTAGAGCCATCCTTTTTGGAACCCCCTTTCAGGTAGTTGAAAGCAGCTATCAAATCCCCCCTCATTCTTCTCTTCTGCAGACTAAACAATCCCAGTTCCCTCAGCCTCTCCTCATAAGTCATGTGTTCCAGTCCCCTAATCATTTTTGTTGCCCTCCGCTGGACATTTTCCAATTTTTCCACATCCTTCTTGTAGTGTGGGACCCAAAACTGGACACAGTACTCCAGATGAGGCCTCACCAATGTTGACTCATATCCAGCTTCTCATCTACTGTAACCCCCTAGGTCCTTTTCTGCAGAACTGCTGCCTACTCATTCGGTCCCTAGTCTGTAGCGATGCATGGGATTCTTTCGTCCTAAGTGCAGGACTCTGCACTTGTCCTTGTTGAACCTCATCAGATTTCTTTGGCCCAATCCTCTAATTTGTCTAGGGCACTCTGTATCCTATCCCTACCCTCCAGCGTAAATACCTCTCCTCCCAGTTTAGTGTCATCTGCTGAGGGTGCAATCCACACCATCCTCCAGATCATTAATGAAGATATTGAACAAAACCGGCCCCAGGACCGACCCTTGGGGCACTCCACTTGATACTGGCTGCCAACTAGATATGGAGCCATTGATCACTACCCGTTGAGCCTGACAGTCTAGCCAGGTTTCTATCCACCTTATAGTCCATTCATCCAGCCCACACTTCTTTAACTTGCTGGCAAAAATACTGTGGGATACCGTGTCAAAAGCTTTACTAAAGTCAAGGAACAACACGTCCACTGCTTTCCCCTCATCCACAGAGCCAGTTATCTCGTCATAGAAGGCAATTAGATTAGTCAGGCATGACTTGCCCTTGGTGAA
This sequence comes from Lepidochelys kempii, assembly GCF_965140285.1. Lineage (NCBI taxonomy): Eukaryota > Metazoa > Chordata > Testudines > Cheloniidae > Lepidochelys > Lepidochelys kempii. Next base: position 14,700,182 of record NC_136385.1, read on the forward strand.
TCCATGCTGACTGTTCCTGGTCACTTTCCTCTCCTCTAAGTGCTTCAGAATTGATTCCTTGAGGACCTGCTCCATGATTTTTCCAGGGACTGAGGTGAGGCTGACTGGCCTGTAGTTCCCAGGATCCTCCTTTTTCCCTTTTTTAAAGATGGGCACTATATTAGCCTTTTTCCAGTTGTCCGGGACCTCCCCCAATCACCAGGAGTTTTCAAAGATAATGGCCAATGGCTCTGCAATTACATCCGCCAACTCCTTTAGCACTCTCTGATGCAGCGCATCCGGTCCCATGGACTTGTGCTCGTCCAGCTTTTCTAAATAGTCCTGAACCACTTCTTTCTCCACAGGGGGCTGGTCACCTCCTCCCCATGCTGTGCTGCCCAGTGCAGTAGTCTGGGAGCTGACCTTGTTCGTGAAGACAGAGGCAAAAGAAGCATTGAGTACATCAGCTTTTTCCACATCCTCTGTCATTAGATTGCCTCCCTCATTCAGTAAGAGGCCCACACTTGCCTTGACTTTCTTCTTGTTGCTAACATACCTGAAGAAACCCTTCTTGTTACTCTTAACATCTCTTGCTAGCTACAACTCCAGATGTGATTTGGCCTTCCTGATTTCACTCCTCCATGCCCGAGCAATATTTTTATACTCCTTCCTGGTCATTTGTCCGATCTTCCACTTCTTGTAAGCTTCTTTTTTATGTTTAAGATCAGCAAGGATTTCACTGTTAAGCCAAGCTGGTCGCCTGCCTTTTTTACTATTCTTTCTACACATCGGGATAGTTTGTCACTGTAACCTCATAAGGATTCTTTAAAATACAGCCAGCTGTGCTGGACTCCTTTCCCCCTCATGTTATTCTTCCAGGGGATCCTGCCCATCAGTTCCCTGAGGGAGTCAAAGTCTGCTTTTCTGAAGTCCAGGGTCCATATTCTGCTGCTCTCCTTTCTTTCCTGTGTCAGGATCCTGAACTCGACAATCTCATGATCACTGCCTCCCAGGTTCCCATCCACTTTTGCTTCCCCTACTAATTCTTATCATAGAATCATAGAATATCAGGGTTGGAAGGGACCTCAGGAGGTCATCTAGTCCAACCCCCTGCTCAAAGCAGGACCAATCCCCAATTAAATCATCCCAGCCAAGGCTTTGTCAAGCCTGACCTTAAAAACTTCTAAGGAAGGAGATTCTACCACCTCCCTAGGTAACGCATTCCAGTGTTTCACCACCCTCCTAGTGAAAAAGTTTTTCCTAATATCCAACCTAAACCTCCCCCACTGCAACTTGAGACCATTACTCCTTGTCCTGTCCTCTTCTACCACTGAGAATAGTCTAGAACCATCCTCTCTGGAACCACCTCTCAGGTAGTTGAAAGCAGCTATCAAATCTCCCCTCATTCTTCTCTTCTGCAGGCTAAACAATCCCAGTTCCCTCAGCCTCTCCTCATAAGTCATGTGTTCCAGACCCCTAATCATTTTTGTTGCCCTTCGCTGGACTCTTTCCAATTTATCCACATCCTTCTTGTAGTGTGGGGCCCAAAACTGGACACAGTACTCCAGATGAGGCCTCACCAATGTCGAATAGAGGGGGACGATCACGTCCCTCGATCTGCTCGCTATGCCCCTACTTATACATCCCAAAATGCCATTGGCCTTCTTGGCAACAAGGGCACACTGCTGACTCATATCCAGCTTCTCGTCCACTGTCACCCCTAGGTCCTTTTCTGCAGAATTGCTGCCTAGCCATTCGGTCCCTAGTCTGTAGCTGTGCATTGGGTTCTTTCGTCCTAAGTGCAGGACCCTGCACTTATCCTTATTGAACCTCATCAGATTTCTTTTGGCCCAATCCTCCAATTTGTCTAGGTCCCTCTGTATCCTATCCCTGCCCTCCAGCGTATCTACCACTCCTCCCAGTTTAGTATCATCCGCAAATTTGCTGAGAGTGCAATCCACACCATCCTCCAGATCATTTATGAAGATATTGAACAAAACCGGCCCCAGGACCGACTCCTGGGGCACTCCACTTGACACCGGCTGCCAACTAGACATGGAGCCATTGATCACTACCCGTTGAGCCTGACAATCTAGCCAACTTTCTACCCACCTAGTCACCCATCATCTAGTCCACTCTCCGCGTTAATACCTGTGGAGAGAACATGAAAACGGTTGCTTACCTGTATCTGCATTGCTGGTACATGGACACTCCCCTTTCTTCTTCTGGAGGTCACATGTTGCCAAATTTCTTCACCGCCCTCCTGTCCCCACTGCGCAGCCTGCTCTGAATCTTCAGAACATTGTGTCCGTAGAAGCATATCCTGACATCTGTCCAGGAAATCTTCAGTTTCTCTTATGCAACACAGGGTCGATACTTGTTTCTTCAGACCTTGAACCTTCTCTTCCAATATGGAGACCAACTTGCACTTTGTACAGACAAATTCGCTTCTGTCCTGTGGAAGAAAGACGTGCAGGTCACAACAGCTGAACACTCCCCATCCATATTACCTTCCTTCTACGAGCTTCCTCAGAAGTTGTAGTAACTACTCAGAGAAGCCGGCAAGATGGCAAGATGTAAGCCTCAGTGGGCCCTCCCCAGGCGAATGCCCAGGAAAACTCCCTCTGTTCGCCGCTCAGCTGGTTTGCAGCTGACTGGCTTTTTATAACAGTCAGGCCCACTCAAAGTCATGGTGCCCTCTGCTGTTTCTCTTCCCTGCACACACCTAGCTGAGGCTTCTCACCTGTGCACTTGGGGTCTCTTTGCACACGGGGCTCCCCCCAAGACTCAGACCCAATGATGTCCCCCCACTCCCATCTCCTGCAGGTTTACGACGTGGCCGTCTCGGACCGCGATGTGGAGCGCGAGTGCCAAAGCCAGCTAGCCAAGCTATGCAAGGTCCGGCCTGATTTCGGGTACCGCCCAGAGCAGCGCCTGCCCAACGCCAAAGCCGTCTTCGACGCCCAGCAGCTGGAGGATGCGCAGCAGCCCGAGAAGGACAAGCACCCAGCGCCCACATTCCTCATCCCCGAGATTGTGGTGGACCCGCCCCCACCCCTCCTGAAGGAGCAGCGCCGGCTGGAGAAGGAGCGGCTGAAGGAGCAGCGCCGACAGGAGCAGGAGCGGCATCAGCAGGAGGAGGTACAGCGCCAGCAAGAGGAGGCGGCAGCCGAGAAGCAGGCACGGAAGAAGAAGCCCCCAGGCAGGAAGAAACCGGACACGCGTGGCAAGACTTTCCACATGGCTCAGCATCCCATGCTCAGCCCAGCGCAAGGGGGCGGGAAAGGGGAGGAGCCTGGTCCCGCCAAGAGAAACTCTGCCCCTTACCTGGAGACCTATTTCTGAATGGGTAGGGCGGAGCCTGCCCTAGCAAGAGAGACTCCACCTCTCACTGGAGACCTGTTTTGAATGGCAGGGGCGGAGCCTGCCCCACCAAGAGAGGCTCCACCCTCTATTTGCTCAATGGATGGAGAGGAGACAGTGTGGGGCGTCGCGTTGAAGAGGGAAGGGGTCTTGGGCTTAGAGGGTTGAGACCCCCCTGCATCCTGTAGCACCGATCAGCAAGGCCTGATTTTCCCAGTCCCCAGCAGCATTCACACTGTGTGATGAACATGCCCACTGCAATCTGGCCACTGGTGTCAGCAACATGAACAGTCCGGCCCCTGCCTGGGCCTTGCTCACGCACAAGCACTGCCCCTCCATTGGAGACCTGACTGAGGCACACAGCTCCTTACGGGAGAGCCAGGCCCCTGGGTACTGTGGCAGCCACCCTGTGAATACTGCAGCCTATGATTGTAGCGGGGAAGAGGGTCAGATTGAAAACTTAAAGGGAAATGAAACTTCTTTCTGGGGTCCCTCCCCCCTGAGCTGTGGCCAGGATGGGGGGTGGGGCTGATGAGCCACCGCTTGGTAGCTTGTCTGTGTAGATGGTATTAAAAGTTCGTCCTGGGGGCAAAAGCCAATCAGAAGTGTTGAATCGGGAGCCTGTTTGTTCAGGAGACCACAGTGGGAGGAAGGAAATAGCCCCATCCACCTACGGGCAGGGGCAGGGCAGCTCTTACCTGACAAACAACAGGAATTACTGGGGGAAGGAAATATGCCCTAAGGCAGCCTCCTGGGGATGGGCCAGGGCAGGAATGGCAGGAGACTGATTGATTGATTTTTCATTGTTCTTAAAATCCAAGGGTTTGGGTCTGTGTTCACCTGTACAAATTGGTGAGGATTACTATCAAGCCTTCCCCAGGAAAGGGGGTGTAGGGTTTGGGGCGATATTTTGGGGGAAGACGTCTCCAAGTGGGCTCTTTCCGTGTTCTCTGTTTAAAACGCTTGGTGGTGGCAGCATACGGTTCAAGGCCAAGGCAAAGTTTGTACCTTGGGGAAGTTTTTAACCTAAGCTGGTAAGAATAAGCTTAGGGGGTCTTTCATTTGGGTCCCCACATCTGTACCCTGAGGATCCCGCAGTGGCTTTCTACGTGGAAGCCAGCTGGGCTAGAAACCTGGATGGCCAGCAGTGAAGGTGCCCTATCCCCGGTGGTGGTCAAATGGGGTGGGATTAAGGACCTTCCCCCTCCGCCCCACAGATGAGTTGGCCTGTGGAGTCAATGCTAGGTAGCAGCCCAAGGCTGCATGATCCAATGACAGCAGGGCCGGTAATTTTTCCACAAAGGGCAGCCAGTAACCAGCTTAGCCCCCTTGTCAGATTACACTGCCATATATAGACAGGCAGCCACACACCTGCAGGGCCCTCCCCCATGCTAATCTGGGCCCATAGGCTGGCCCTTGACACCTGTGCCCCCAGACAGCATTAACTCTCCACCAGGATTAGGCACTGGCCCTGCCAGGTGCAGGAGGCTCACGGAACTGGAAGCAGCTGCTCCCTGCAGAGCCTGAGCTGTGTGCTGGGGCAGGGGGAGAAAGCACCCCCCTCCAGGGGACAAGAAACAGAAACCCTGGGCAGGTCCAGCTGAGATCACTGACTTGTTTTGGAGCCTGGGACCGGATTGGAGTCGGCGCCCCCTAGAAGGGAAAGGCTCTGTGTCCCATTCCCCACCCCCACTGGCCTGGAGCAGCCAGTTGCCCTATGGGTCCATGTAACCCATGTGCTTTGCCCAGGCTGTGGGGATTTTGGTTGCTCCTCGGGCACCTGGCTCTTGGCGCAGGACTCCTGGCACTTCCCCCCCAACACACACACACCGAGCATGCAACCTGCCACCTCCCTCCCCGGTGATAAGATTAGACTTTATCGTTTCAGCTGTGTTGATCTATGGTGGAGGCACTGATATGTAGGGCCTCATTGCTCCATCTCTGCGCTGCCCGTGGGGCTGGGGTGGAGCTCTGAGTCAGGCATGGGGGCTGTTATAGCAGCCCTGCGAGGGCTACTGCCTGGTCCAGGGCCCCGTGGCTGCCAACAGGGCAGAGGGGGAGCCCACAGCAGGGTCTCGCAAGGTGAGCTGGTGGCTCAGATTGGGAAACTGGGGCACAGAGAGGGGAAAGCCTCCTGCCTGGGGTCATGGCCCCACTCTGTGCTCATCCCTGCCCTAGAATCAGCCATGCCTTTTAGAACAAGGCCCTGAGTCCAGATCTCCCTTGGGTAGCTGCTCAGAGGCCGAGGGCTCACTCCCCCTCCCTTAGGGCGTAACCCTATAGAATCCTCTGCCTCCTATAGAATCCCATAGGTTGAATCCAGAACCCTCCAGAAAGAGATTCATTCTCCAGTCTGGTGTCCTTGTATAGGCACCCTATGCCATGTCTGGCTGGTTTCATCTCCTATGGAATTCCGTAGAGACCAAGGAGGGATAAGTGAGATCTTCCCCTGAACAAGCCCAGGCCAGAGATCTCCGATAAATCCAGCTTTATTAAGGAAAAGTAGAGAGTCCTGCTAAAGGCAAACTCACTGATGGGTAGCCTCACAATGGGAGCCCTGCAAGCCAGGGTCGAGGCCCACCTGTGCACAGACAAACAGTGAGAGACAGGCCCTGCCCCGGCTGAGATCAGGGCCCCCTTGTGCCAGGCACTGCACAGACAAACAGTGAGAAACAGGCCCTGCCCCGGCTGAGATCAGGGCCCCCTTGTGCCAGGCACTGCACAGACAAACAGTGAGAGACAGGCCTGCCCCGGCTGAGATCATGGCCCCCTTGTGCCAGGCACTACAGGCATACAGGGAGCCCTGGTCTACACTACAAACTTACGTCAGTATAGCTACGGCAGTCAGGGGTGTGGAAAATCAACACCCCACGTAATGCAGTTGTACGGACCGAATGCCTGGTGCAGACAGCGCTATGTGGACGGGAGGGATTCTCTGGCCAAATTAGCGACTGCCTCTCAGGGAGGTGGATTAATTATGCCAACAGGAGAACCTCTCCTGTCAGCGTAGGTAGCGCCTTCGGTAAGCGCCGCTGTGCTGCTGCAGCGCTGGAATTGTAGCCAAGCCCTGACCTCTGGCTTTGACTGCCCTTGAGTGCTGGAGAGCCAGTCCTGGTGTCAGGTTCCCACAACCCATAAATCCTGAGCTGTGCGTGGGCATGAGCTGTGCTGGGTCTGGCTCTGGGCTGTCCCTCTTTTGTCTCAGAGGGGGTGGCGGGGGCAGATCTGGCCTTCCTAGAACAACACCCACCTGGGCCCTGTTTCTGGGACCTCAGCTTAATAGCTACACTTGTTCTGACCTTTGTGAGGCGGCCCCTCATCCATCCAGCCACTGCTTTGTTTATCCCTGGCTTGGCAAAAGAGCAGGTGTCCGAGTCCCACCATCAGCTGCCCTGGAGTCTCATTCCATCATAGCGGCAGAACCAGGGGCCTGGGGGTGGGGGTCTATCTTTGCTGCCCCCACAGTATCTCACAGGGGTGAGAGCAGGACCTGCCCTGAGCCCCCAAGCCACCGCAGGCCTGGCAGAGACACCCAGCCTGGGGAAGATGCAAGAGCATGTGTGCCAGCCACTGAAGTGTGATGGGGGATGGGACAGGACACTAACACCTGAGTGGAGGGCACAGGGGCCAGCCACTGAGGTGTGATGGGGGATGGGAGAGGGCACTGATACCTGGGAAGGGAGGCACAGGCTGCCAGTCACTGAGGTGGGGGATGGGACAGGGCACTGGCACCTGAGTAGGGGGGCACAGGCTGCCAGTCACTTGGGTGGGGGGTGGGACAGGGCACTGGCATCTCAGTAGGGGGGCACAGCGTCCAGCCACTGGGGTGGGGGATGGGACAGGGCACCGGCATCTGGGTAGGGAGGCATAGGGGGCACACAGGGCCCCAGTCACTGAGGAGAGGAGTGCAATGGGCACCAGCCACCAAGGAACTTCCATAAGAAGGGCAGAGTAGGAACTACCAGGAAGCCCCTTCCCAGCCTGGAACTGTCTGTTCCCCTCCTGCAAGCCCTTACCCTCCCTCCAATCCCTCTGCCCCCGCACAAGCACCAGGAGCTCTTGCCCCCAGCTCAGAGCCCGTTGGATTCTGAAAGGCACTGGGTACATGGGGAGAAACACGTAAAGCACTGGTGCTGTTGCGTGCTGGGTTCACCCAGCGGTTGAGGGGGAGAGCTGGGCCTCACCCTCAGCGCTTTGGCATTGCTCTGGCTGCAAGGCAGTAACCGTGGGAGGCGGCAGCCAATCCCTGCCAGCATCCCAGGGAATGTGCTGCGTCCAGGGGCCGAGCTCTCTTGAGCTGGGGGACAGCTAAAAACTGAGTGGGGGGGATGACCCCCAGAGCTCCTGGTGCCTGATTAGCCATGGTCTCCATCATCTCTGCAATTTTCTGTTGGTTAAACAACTGGTTGATGGTGCCAGTTAACACCTGGCAGCATAACACCCCCCCTCTCCCATGCTGACACCTTGAATGTTTCCCTGCCAGAAAGAAGAATAAGGGTTGGGAGAAAAGGAGGGTATGGGGGAGACATGGGGATGTGCATATCGCCTGGCATTGTGGGGAATGGGGGACCCTGGTATGGGGGAGGGGAGAAGGGGATACACAGGGTCCCTACATGGGGAGAAGAGGGGAAAGGGGGGCAGACAGAGCCCCTGACATGGGGCAAACTTGGGGCCCTGATATGGGGGGAGGTGGCACACAGAGCTGCTGACATTGGAGGAGAATAGGAGAACCTGGTATGGGGTGGAGGGGGAAAGGGTGTACACAGAGCCCCTACCATGAGAGGAGAACGGAGGACAAACAGAAGCCCTAGTGTGGGGGAAATTGGGACCCTGCCATGGATGCAGAGGGACTGAAGCCCTAAGCAATTTGATCAATGTTACATGAGAAGAGCTGGGAACAGAACCCAGTCTCCCAGCACTTTAACCACTGGACTGTCCTGCCTTTTTCTCCATCCCTGCTTCTCTTCGGACTCAAGGCTCTTCTGTCCTTCCCTCTCTCATGCAGCTCCTCTGCAGCCCCTTCTCTGTGTCTGTGCAGCATCTGGCATGATAGGGCCTTCAATCTCGATGACTCTGACCAGCAGCCAGCGTGATGAGGTCCTGATCTCAACGGAGACCTCTGGGTACAGCCGTAAAATACACACATTAGAGACCCGTTCAGAGAGGGTCTCAGAACATTTCCCCGCCTCCCATCTTAAGACCCTAACAAGGATATGGGGGTGCTAACAAAGTGACCCAGTAGCACAGCAGAGACAACCATGATGTCACCCTGTGAGCTCTCATTGGCTGAGCAGTACCCTGGTGGCTAGGAAAAGCTACCCAGTGGCTTACAGGTGGCAACACACAGTGTGTCAGCGACGCAGCTGACACGTACCTGGCACAACTGCGAGTGACACTGCCTGTCCCATCAGACCTGCTCCAGCTTGTCTCCATGGCAACCAGACAGACTGGTCCCTCGCTGAGATCAGGTAACCAGAGACACGCCCTTCACTGTGCTGAAGGGAACATAAGCATAGGACTCCTGGGTTCTACCCCAGCTCTAAGTGGGGAGTGGGATCTCGTGAGCAGAGTAAGGGGGGCTGGGAGCCAGGACCACTGGCTACTACTCCCAGCTCTGGTAGGGGAGTGGTGTCTAGTGGTTAGTGCTGGGAGCCAGGACCCTGGGTTCTATTCCTGTTTAGCCACTGATTGTCTCTGGGGTCTGATTTCCATGGGCACCCAGCTCTTTGGCCCCATGTGAACTTGTTAAGGTGCTAATGGCTCGTTTTGTCCCAAGCGCTTTGCTGCTTTGGGAGCTCTTGGCATGAGATCAGCACTGATTTTTATCTGTATCGTAAGCCGGGGTGCCTGGGCCAGATAGGCTGGGGAAGAGGGAGCAGAATGACAGTGATGGATGAAGATATGACCTGATGGCCGTGGTGAGCCCCAAAGCAGGAAGGTGAATGTTGACGGCTCCCATCGATTGAGGAAGGAGGAAAGGGGAAGAGGATGTGATGGGTTCTACCTCATGTTTACCCAGCCAGTGAGAGTCTGGGAGCACAGGCGGGCAGTGGGGGTGGGGCACGAGCCAACGTCAGACACAAGGGGCAGAGAACAAGGACAAGATGGGTGTGGGAATCAGGAGATGTTCCCACAACCCCCACATGCGTTGGGCTCATCAAACAGCCCTGATTGTTCTGCACTCGTGGGTGTGGCACTGGAGCCAGCCTGGAGCTAGCTAGCTGTCCTGCCCTATCTCAAGGCTGACACAGGCCACCAGCAATGCCCTCTGGGTACACGTCCTGCAGATCCAAACAGCAGAACACCTTGGGGATTGTGGAAGGAGAAGCAAAACTCTCATGGTTCCCCTCTGGGAATGTTCCATGATTCCTTGGGCCTAGCCCGTGGTTGCTCCAGGCCTGGAAGCTGCGTGCCTGGTGTGACAGGGTCAGGCCAAATGGCTACAGGAGAGTAATCCTATTGGGATCCGGGAAGTGGGCGGGCAAAGCCTAAGATTCCCCCCCCAGCCTAAGAGGGGGATCCACAGGACCTGGACACCAAATAAATCCGGGGGACAACTCATGAAATAACAGGGACAGGAGTGTGGTCAAAGGGTCAAATGAAGAGAACCGGATGGGGACACCGAGTTACAGGAGAGTAATTTTTTTTTTAAGGCAGAAAAGAATTTTATTTGTGTAACACTTAAAAAGAATCACCAAAGAAAATAAAGCAAAACTATTCAACAAAACAAAAGCAAACAGAAGGTATGTCACAGCAGCCTTCAGGAGGGAGAAGTGTTCAGGCTAGCCTGGGCCCAGAGCGGGGGCTTCCTCGACACTCGTGGTCTTCCACCCTCCTGAGTTACCTGGTGGCCTAGAGCGGGGGGACTTCCTCGACACTCGTGGTCTTCCACCCCCTCGAGTTACCTAGTGCCGCGCCCAGTGTCACCGATCCTCCCTCTCCTGAGAGTGCCCGGTAAGATGGGCACGGCTGCGGGGTGGGCGGTTTAGGGGTGGGGGGGGGATTACACCCACGTGTTATAGGACCCCTAGGTGACAGTGATGATGGTATCCACTGCGGCGACGGCTGGGGCTGGGGTCTTTCGCTCTTCCCCTCAATCAAAGGGTCAGACGGAGGGAACCGGACGGGGACACCGAGTTACAGGAGAGTAATAGAAGGCAGCTATATTAGCCCCAGGTTAAGTAGGTCCCTTTTCCCTATGTAAGGTAACAGGGAAGGTTTTTGTTTTTGTTTTTTTAAACAGAAAAGAAGTTTATTGGTAACACTTACAAAATTACCAAAGGAAACAAAACAACTATGCAACAAAACAACGCAAACAGAAGGTATAACACAGCAGCTTTCAGGAGGGAGAAGTGTACAGGCTAGCCTGGGCCCAGAGCTGGGGGGCTTCCTCGACACTCATGGTCTTCCACCCTCCTGAGTTACCTGGTGGCCTAGAGCGGGGGGGCTTCCTCGACACTCGTGGTCTTCCACCCCCTCGAGTTACCTAGTGCCGCGCCCAGTGTCACCGATCCTCCCTCTCCCGAGAGTGCCCGGTAAGATGGGCACGGCTGCGGGGTGGGCGGTTTAGGGGTGGGGGGGTAGACACCCATGTGTTATAGGACCCCTCCTAGATGACAGGAATGATGGTATCCACAGCGGCAACGGCTGGGGCTGGCGTCTCTCGCTGTTCCCCTCAATCAAAGGGTCAGACGGAGGGAACCGGACGGGGACACCGAGTTACAGGAGAGTAATAGAAGGCAGCTATATTAGCCCCAGGTTAAGTAGGTCCCTTTTCCCTGTGTAAGGTAACAGGGAAGGTTTTTTTTTTTTGAAACAGAAAGAAAGTTTATTGGTAACGCTTACAGAATTACCAAAGGAAACAAAACAACTATGCAACAAAACAATGCAATCAGAAGGTATAACACAGCAGCTTTCAGGAGGGAGAAGTGTTCAGGCTAGCCTGGGCCCAGAGCGGGGGGGCTTCCTCAACACTCGTGGTCTTCCACCCTCCTGAGTTACCTGGTGGCCTAGAGCGGGGGGGCTTCCTCGACACTCGTGGTCTTCCACCCCCTCGAGTTACCCAGTGCCGTGCCCAGTGTCACCGATCCTCCCTCTCCTGAGAGTGCCCGGTAAGATGGGCACGGCTGCGGGGTGGGCGGTTTAGGGAGGGGGGGTAGACACCCATGTATTATAGGACCCCTCCTAGATGACAGGAACGATGGTATCCACAGCGGCAACAGCTGGGGCTGGGGTCTCTCGCTCTTCCCCTCAATCAAAGGGTCAGACGGAGGGAACCGGACGGGGACACCGAGTTACAGGAGAGTAATAGAAGGCAGCTATATTAGCCCCAGGTTAAGTAGGTCCCTTTTCCCTGTGTAAGGTAACAGGGAAGGTTCCAGAACAATCAGGAACCTTCTGGAGACAATTAAGACAGACAGGCTGATTAGAACACCTGCAGCCAATCAAGAAGTTGCTAGAATCAATTAAGGCAGGCTAATCAGGGCACCTGGGTTTAAAAAGGAGTTCACTTCAGTTTGTGGTGTGAGTGTGAGGAGCTGGGAGCAAGAGGCACTAGGAGCTGAGAGTGAGAACGCGGACTGTTGGAGGACTGAGGAGTATAAGCATTATCAGACACCAGGAGGAAGGTCCTATGGTGAGGGTAAAGAAGGTGCTGGGAGGAGGCCATGGGGAAGTAGCCCAGGGAGTTGTAGCTGTCCCACAACTGTTCCAGAAGGCACTCTAGACAGCTGGGTTCCACAGGGCCCTGGGCTGGAACCCAGAGTAGAGGGCGGGCCCAGGTTCCTCCCAAACCTCCCAACTCCTGGTCAGACACAGGAGGAGTTGACTTGGACTGTGGGTTCACGAAAACGGCCAAATTGAGGATTGCCGTGAAGCTCCAAGGTGAGCAAATCTGCCAATAAGCACAAGACCCACCAAGGTAGAGGAGGAACTTTGTCACACTCGTTAAAGGTCCCAGCTCTCCTCCTGGAGGAGAGAGAGTCCCTCAAGGGAGCCAATGCCACACTCTGCAGCAGGGCAGGATAAATACCCAGAAGCCTCTGGGGCGAACACATGTCATCAAGTGGCTGAGTCAGTTATAGCAAAGGGACCTCTAGACTCCTGAAAGGTGAGGAGCCATTAGCCAACCAGACAGCAGCCATCCTTGACCCTACATCACAAATCAGAGCAGGCCACCCTGGCACTCCTGAAAAACCCTACAATAATACACCAAAGAGTGGAGCCCTGACCATAGAATCATAGAATATCAGGGTTGGAAGGGACCTCAGGAGGTCATCTAGTCCAAGCCCCTGCTCAAAGCAGGACCAATCCCCAACTAAATCATCCCAGCCAGGGCTTTGTCAAGCCTGACCTTAAAAACTTCTAAGGAAGGAGATTCCACCACCTCCCTAGGTAATGCAGTCCAGTGTTTCACCACCCTCCGAGTGAAAAGGTTTTTCCTAATATCCAACCTAAACCTCCCCCACCGCAACTTGAGACCATTACTCCTCGTTCTGTCATCTGCTACCACGGAGAACAGTCTAGATCCATCCTCTTTGGAACCCCCTTTCAGGTAGTTGAAAGCAGCTATCAAATCTCCCCTCATTCTTCTTTTCTGCAGACTAGACAATCCCAGTTCCCTCAGCCTCTCCTCATAAGTCATGTGTTCCAGTCCCCTAATCATTTTTGTTGCCCTCCGCTGGACGTTTTCCAATTTTTCCACATCCTTCTTGTAGTGTGGGGCCCAAAACTGGACACAGTACTCCAGATGAGGCCTCACCAATGTCGAACAGAGGGGAACGATCATGTCCCTCGATCTGCTGGCAATGCCCCTACTGATACATCCCAAAATGCCATTGGCCTTCTTGGCAACAAGGGCACACTGTTGACTCATATACAGCTTCTCATCCACCATAACCCCTAGATCCTTTTCTTCAGAACTGCTGCCAAGCCATTCGGTCCCGAGTCTGTAGTGGTGCATGGGATTCTTCCGTCCTAAGTGCAGGACTCTGCACTTGTCCTTGTTGAACCTTATCAGATTTCTTTTGGCCCAATCCTCTAATTTGTCTAGGTCCCTGTGTAGCCTATCCCTACCTTCCAGCGTATCTACCTCTCCTCCCAGTTTAGCATCATCTGCAAACTTGCTGAGAGTGCAATCCACGCCATCCTCCAGATCATTAATGAAGATATTGAACAAAACTGGCCCCAGGACCGACCCTTGGGGCACTCCACTTGATACCGGCTGCCAACTAGACATGGAGCCATTGATCACTACCTGTTGTACCCGACAATCTAGCCAGGTTTCTATCCACCTTATCATCCATTCATCCAGCCCATACTTCTTTAACTTGCTGACAAGAATACTGTGGGAGACCATGTCAAAAGCTTTATTAAAGTCAAGGAACAACACGTCCACTGCTTTCCCCTCATCCACAGAGCCAGTTATCTCGTCATAGAAGGCAATTAGATTAGTCAGGCATGACTTGCCCTTGGTGAATCCATGCTGACTGTTCCTGATCACTTTCCTCTCCTCTAAGTGCTTCAGAACTGATTCCTTGAGGACCTGCTCCATGATTTTTCCAGGGACTGAGGTGAGGCTGACTGGCCTGTAGTTCCCAGGATCCTCCTTCTTCCCTTTTTTAAAGATGGGCACTACATTAGCCTTTTTCCAGTTGTCCGGGACCTCCCCCGATCGCCAGGAGTTTTCAAAGATAATGGCCAATGGCTCTGCAATCACATCCGCCAACTCCTTTAGCACTCTCGGATGCAGTGCTCGTCCAGCTTTTCTAAATAGTCCCGAACCACTTCTTTCTCCACAGAGGGCTGGTCACCTCCTCCCCATGCTGTGCTGCCCAGTGCAGTAGGCCGGGAGCTGACCTTGTTCGTGAAGACAGAGGCAAAAAAAGCATAGAGTACATTAGCTTTTTCCACATCCTCTGTCACTAGGTTGCCTCCCTCATTCAGTAAGGGGCCCACACTTGCCTTGACTTTCTTCTTGTTGCTAACATACCTGAAGAAACCCTTCTTGTTACTCTTAACATCTCTTGCTAGCTGCAACTCCAAGTGTGATTTGGCCTTCCTGATTTCACTCCTGCATGCCTAAACAATATTTTTATACTCCTCCCTGGTCATTTATCCAATCTTCCACTTCTTGTAAGCTTCTTTTTTGCGTTTAAGGTCAGCAAGGATTTCACTGTTAAGAATATTTACTATTCTTTCTACACATCGGGATGGTTTGTCCCTGTAACCTCAATAAGGATTCTTTAAAATACAGCCAGCTCTCCTGGACTCCTTTCCCCCTCATGTTATTCTCCCAGGGGATCCTGCCCATCAGTTCCCTGAGGGAGTCAAAGTCTGCTTTTCTGCAGTCCAGGGTCCGTATTCTGCTGCTCTCCTTTCTTTCCTGTGTCAGGATCCTGAACTCGACCATCTCATGGTCACTGCCTCCCAGGTTCCCATCCACTTTTGCTTCCCCTACTAATTCTTCCCGGTTTGTGAGTAGCAGGTCAAGAAGGGCTCTGCCCCTAGTTGGTTCCTCCAGCTCTTGCACCAGGAAATTGTCCCCTAAACTTTCCAAAAACTTCCTGGATTGTCTGTGCACCTCTGTATTGCTCTCCCAGCAAATATCAGGGTGATTGAAGTCTCCCAAGAGAACCAGGGCCTGCGATCTAGTAACTTCTGTTAGTTGCCGGAAGAAAGCCTCGTCCACCTCATCCCCCTGATCCGGTGGTCTATAGCAGACTCCCACCACGACATCACCCTTGTTGCTCACACTTCTAAACTTAATCCAGAGACTCTCAGGTTTTTCTGCAGTTTCATACCGGAGCTCTGAGCAGTCATACTGCTCTCTTACATACAGTGCCACTCCCCCACCTTTTCTGCCCTGCCTGTCCTTCCTGAACAGTTCATATCCATCCATGACAGTACTCCAATCATGTGAGTTATCCCACCAAGTTTCTGTTATTCCAACCACATCATAATTCCTTGACTGTGCCAGGACTTCCAGTTCTCCCTGCTTGTTTCCCAGGCTTCTTGCATTTGTGTATAGGCGCTTGAGATAACTCGCTGATTGTCCAGCTTTCTTAGTATGAGGCAGGAGCCCAACCCTCTCACGCTCTTCTGCTCGTGCTTCCTCCCAGTATCCCATGTCCCCACTTACCTCAGGGCTTTGGTTTCCTTCCCCCGGTGAACCTAGTTTAAAGCCCTCCTCACTAGGTTAGCCAGCCTGCTTGCAAAGATGCTCTTCCCTCTCTTTGTTAGGTGGAGCCCGTCTCTGCCTAGCACTCCTCCTTCTTGGAACACCATCCCATGGTCAAAGAATCCAAAGCCTTCTCTCTGACACCACCTGCGTAGCCATTTGTTGACTTCCACGATTCGACGGTCTCTACCCAGGCCTTTTCCTTCCACGGGGAGGATGGACGAGAACTCCACTTGCGCCTCAAACTCCTTTATCCTTCTTCCCAGAGCCACGAAGTCTGCAGTGATCTGCTCAAGGTCATTCTTGGCAGTATCATTGGTGCCCACGTGGAGAAGCACATGGGATACTCTTGGGAGACCCCCGCTATCACAAATCAGCAGAAACAGCCCCTGAGTGATCCTACAGTAACATATCAGGGTACCGTTGTGGGAGATAGAGGCATTAGCTATGGGGTTCTGAAACTGGGGGTGGGATCCCTCAGGGGGTCACGAGGCTATTACATGGGGGTCACAAGCTGTCAGCCTCCACCCCAAACACCGCTTTGCCTCCAGCATTTATAATGGTGTTATATATATAAAAACGTGTTTTTAATTTATAAGGGGCAGGGGGGTCGCACTCAGAGGCTTGCTCTGTGAAAGGGGTCACCAGTACAAAAGTTTGAGAACCACTGCATTAGCTGCTGGGAGGCAGAGAGAAGCACTTGTAGCAGGGGAGATCAGCCACTGGGAGCCCCGAAAAAGGGACACATTCCCTCTACTGCTCTAGCCATTGCCAGGATGCTGGGCGGCTGGGGGGCAGGCAAGGGGAGAGAGACTGGAAAGGTTAAAGCCATTTCAGAAGTGGCAGGGGTGGGGGTGGCTGTTGGGAACTGTTCTAGTGTGTTTGTTTTGTGTCTCCTGTGTGTGTGTGTTTTAGGGGTGGGGATCTGTGCTATGATTTATGGGTTAGTGACATGCTAGTCAGGGCATTTTACAGCCTGTGCTATTCCTAGAGCTCCTGGGGCTCTCCTTCCCCCAGGCCCGGCCGTGATCCCATAGGCCCTTTGCCCCCTGCTTTGCTTTGGCTCAGGGCAGTGCTGGCCGCTCACACGTTTGAGCTGGTTTAGTAAACCACTGTACGGACCCTGTGTGCTCCCACACTGCAGCATGAGCTGCGCAGGTTGACTCCTCACTGGCCCAGTAATAACCCTGATTCAACTGAAATCAGAGCAGCCACATGGCCTTCTGCATGGGTCTGGCTATGTCACTTTCAAATCACAGCTCTGGTCCTGTCTGCACACAGCTGCTGTAACCTTCCTGGGCCAGTTATAGTGGTACAACCCCCCTTTCCCAGTGTGGATGCAGTGACAGTGGTACAATGAGGCACTGGACTTGAGGCATTGATTTGTTATTGGAGGATCACTGATGTTCTGAGGCTGGCTGCTCTTGTTTGTTGTTGTGTGTCACTGGGGTTGTGTGTGCTGGTTTGTTATTGTAGGGTCACTCAAGCTGGTTTGTTATTGTAGGGCCGATTGAGATCACTGAGGCTGTGCATGCTAGTATGTTATTGTAGGGTCACTCAGGCATTTTGGGGTTGCTTCATTTCAAATGGGAACACTATACTGGAGTCCTTGGGATCCACCGGAGAGGCCAGGAATGCCCCTGTTTCCAGTTAATCAGAGACCTCTAGCACAGTGCTAGAAATCTCAGTGTCAACATCATCATAGGTCAGGGCTTCAAAATTCCCACAGCCCCTGGCTTTCCCCTTGGCAGCGGAATTAGGGAGATGGCCAAAGGGGAAATGGCCAGTTACAAACTGAGCTTCTTCGGGTAACTCCCCTTGCACAAATAGGGTTGCCTGTTTTACTTGGATGTATATCTGGAGGGTTCATCACATAACATAATCTTTAATTAAAGATTCATCTTTAATTCGTGGAGACTTCAGGACAATCCTGGGAGGGCTGGCAATCCTATGGCCTAAACGCTTGGCAGGACTACAGCCAGAGGGGGTTTAGCTGCTGGATAAACCCATTAGCTTTGTGTGATGATTGTACTAAGCACACCCCAACGTACAGCCTAGCACAGGATCCCCTTTGTGCTGCCAGACTGCAGGGAGAGGGGGAGTCAAAGTCTCAGGACAGACTCTGCCTTTCAGGCATGCCAAATCTCAGCTAAATTTGGAATCAGCTGCTTTGATACAATTCCCCGAGAGTGGGTTCGGAGACTCCAGTGGAGCACTGGCCAATTCACACCAGCTGGGGATCTGGCCCATTGACTCCAGTGGAGCTGTGTTGATTCACACTAGCTTGGGATCTGGCCTAAGGTTTGGGTGTTGGCCCCATGAGCAGGAGTCAGAGGAGATGGGGTCCTAGCAAACCCGCCCCCCCACGCTTACAGCCATGTGAGGAGTGGGATGAGCCCAGGGCCTGAGGGTTAGGAGGCCCCACTTGCGAAACATGGAGTGGTATTTGAGGGAAGGGGCTCCGGAGGCAAAATGAAGTGGGCCCATTTGGTTGTTGCTGGGCTGAGCAATGGGGAACTGCCAGGCTGGGTGGGGGAAGAGATGATGTCTTCAAAGAGACACCCTTTGCTGCCTGGGAGTGGTCTGTATCACTGGGGGGCTGCCTGGAGGAGATCTGTGTAATGGGGGGCTCACTGGTACTTGGGGGATCTGTATAATGGGGGGCTGACTGGGGTCCGGGGGATCTGTAGAAAGCGGGATCTCCCAGGAGCCTGGGGGAACTGCATAATGCAGGGGCAGGGTCTCACTGAGGCCTGGAGGGGATCTGTATAATGCGGGGGCTCACTGTTACTTGGGGGATTTTCATACTGGGGGAGGGCTCACTGGGGCCTGGGGGGATTCTGTATCATGGGGGGTTGGCTTCTCTCCACTCTTTGTTGTTTACAAACACTCGGAGCAGGCGAGGTGCTGGCACCCAGGGGGTCAGGCCGGGGGCGGGAGGGACCTGCCGGAACAAACTGCAAGTGTTTCCCGGGAACAAAGGATAAAGGGAGCGCGGGGCAGCGAGGCCGACAGAGGGGCCTTTGTGTGCCAGCCCTCAGGTGCCCCCATGCCGCACTGCCTGTTGGGAGCAGGGCCAGGGAGCCTGTCAAGGGTAATTCTCCACTCTGGCTCTTCGAGTGCAGAAGGTGGGGGCCTGCAAGGATTCTAAAAATTAATACTGGGCACTCCAGGCTGGTATTAAACTCCCAGGTGCCCACTCACTTCCTTTTACCTATGCATAGCAGTGAGACTTTTTAACCCTTTACAGGTAGAGCAATTAGAGAACAGCTATGAAGAGGGATTTTATAGCTACTAGCTGGCTGGGTGTCCATAAAAGGGAATTACCCCCCTCCCTTCATTTATCTCAGAGCCGCAGACCTGAGGGGAGGAGGGAGGCACCAGGGAGAGTAGAGGTCGCACTGCTGGGATATCCCCACCCATGGACGTACTCAGCGACCTCGTGGCCCTGCCTCGTGTGGGCAGCCTTTGGGGCCTGCAAGTTGGGTGTGGTTCCAGGCAGTGGGACCCATGTGGCCCCCCCCAGGGTGGAGTGAGACTGCTGGGGCACCCCAGGCCCTGACCGCCCCAGGCTGGCCATCACCCCCAGGCCATCACAAACCAGAGCAGGCCACCCTGGCACTCCTGAAAAACCCTACAATAATACACCAAAGGGTGGAGCCCTGATACTCATGGGAGACCCCCACCATCACAAATCAGCAGGAGCAGCCCCTGAGTGACCCTACAATAACATACCAGGGCACCGTTATGGAAGATGGAGGCATTAGCTCAGGGGTTCTCAAACTGGAGGGTGGGACCTCTCAGGGGGTCACGAGGCTATTACATGGGGGGTCACGAGCTGTCAGCCTCCACCCCAAACACCGCTTTGTCTCCAGCATTTATAATGGTGTTAAATATGTAAAATGTGTTTTTAATTTATAAGGGGGGGGGGTCGCACTCAGAGGCTTGCTCTGTGAAAGGGGTCACCAGTACAAAAGTTTGAGAACCACTGCATTAGCTGCTGGGAGGCAGGGAGAAGCACTTGTAGCAGGCCCCATTCAGGATGTGGGGGCTCTGGGGCCGTGGCGCTGAGACAGGCTATGAGGGGTTCCCTGTGTGGGACTGAGGTGACCCCGGCTGCCCCGATGGGACAAATGGGGACACACAGCTCAATCCCAGGGAGGGTGGGAATCTCATTCCCGGGCTCCATCCCTCCTGTCTGTCTTGTTCCTGAGCAGAGAAAACAATCACCAGGGAAAGGAGTGGAAAATGGATTATGTGAAATGAAAGGAGGGGCAGAGATAGCCCTTCCCCAGGACAGAGCTGAGTGGTCTTGGTGGGCAGGGCAGGCCCGAGAGGGACTGGTGGAGAGGGGGAGAGGCAGAAGGGATCTTGGGGGGTACCAGGTAGCTGAGGGGTTCAGGCAGAGGGGGGGAGCCCTGCCAGTGTGGGGTGGGGCAGGCCAGAGCGGAAGTGGATTTGGGGGGTGGAGATGTGCGAGATGGGAGTGGGGCGGATCAGAGGGAGGTCAGGCAGAGATGATCCCTCCTGGCATGGGACAGAAGGGGCTGGGGATTGTTGGGCATTCTTAGCAGGGTACCAGTGCTGCCTGGGTCAGACTGGCTGACTCCCCACCACCCCAAGGTTGTCCTTCAGGGCAGTCTGTGTGGGGTGGGGGCACTGCTCCCTGTTATTGCTCAGGCCATCCTCCCCAATGAATTCAGACCGGCAATGCCTCTTTCGGCCTGTGGCTGGGGGGATCTGGGCAGGGCCCCCTGGGGGCTTGGACATGGGGGGCCCTGCTGGGGCCTTACAAGGACTCCTTCACCTAGGAGCATCAGCAGCCCAGTGGGTGGCTGCCCCCACCCCCTGAAGTGCCGCGGGAGCTCATTACACTGGCAGCTTCTGATGCTGTTGCTCCTGGTGATGGTGGTTGCCATGACGCTGTTTCCAAGCCTGCAGGATCCCAAAGAAATTTCCATCCCCTGGGTTGGCTCATGCTCTGCTGCCACCCCAGCTCATTCAGCAGGCCTGGGGCCCCACCCCTGGGCACCTCTAGTCCTGTCCTCCACCCCCATCTCTGCCCTTCTCTGTAGCTGGATGGACCATGCCCAGTCCTGTGGCAGCCCTAGATCCCCACCTGTCTCTCCAGATCTGCATCCCACCATGGGGTGGGGTGGGAGAAATGGGACGTAGGGGGCAGCCCGTTCCAATGCCAAAGGGCCACCTCCTGCCCTGCTGCTGAGAGGCAACATTGTTCCAGCATTTTCACTGCTTGCCTGTTTTCCCTGCGGCGGCCCCTGCACCTTCTGATAAACTTCCAGGCATTCAGAAGGCACTGGAGTGCTAGAGAGCTGTGAGGGTGTGGGGGGTGTAGTGGTTAGAGCAGGGGGAGCCAGGAGTCAGGCCTACGCTTATAGCAGAGGGTATGGGTTCCACTAAGGGCACTGTGGCAACTGGCCCTCCTGGGTTCTATTGCAGCTCTGGGAGGGGAGTGGGGTCTATTGGTTGGAGCTGGGAACCAGGACTCCTGGGGTCTGCTCCGGGCTTTGGGAGGGGCATGGTGTCTAGTGGATAGAGCAGGGGGCTGGTAGTGGGGGGGACAGAGCCAGTGAAAGGGGGGGCCATCACTTGTAGCCTGACTGCCAGCTCCTTTCTAGGGCTGGGTGAATAGCTCCCACCTGGCCTTTGGGGGCTGTGGAGGAGCCAGTTACTGAGCAGCTGAGCAAGTCCCCTTTGGCTGGTGACAGGAAGTGAGTGTCCCCGCCCCCTTGGCTAGCTGTTGGCATCCCGGGCATCTTGGCCGCATCACGTAACAGGATTAGCGAGCTTCGCAGTGCCAAGGGGGTCCTGCTGCCCTAGCCCCACCCACTGTGTATGGAGCTACCTACCTGGGCACCCCTGCCTGGGGCAGACTGATGAGCTCTAGGGCCTCTATTTGTAGAGCAGGTCTGAGTGGCTTCCCCACCCACGTGCCCCTGCAGCTTGCCTGAACCCTGACCCGGTGGGGACTGCTGCTAGGCAGCTGGCAGTCCCTGATCCAGTCGGGAGCTGGAGCCTGGCAGCTGGAGAGACTCTTAGGGGCCTCAGTCCTAAATATGACAGGTTTCAGAGTAACAGCCGTGTTAGTCTGTATTCGCAAAAAGAAAAGGAGTACTTGTGGCACCTTAGAGACTAACCAATTTATTAGAGCATAAGCTTTCGTGAGCTACAGCTCACTTCATCAGATGCATATCGTGGAAACTGCAGCAGACTTCATATATACACAGAGAATATGAAACAATACCTCCTCCCACTATTACCAGCAGGACAGTGGGGTGGGAGGAGGTATTGTTTCATATTCTCTGTGTATATATAAAGTCTGCTGCAGTTTCCACGATATGCATCTGATGAAGTGAGCTGTAGCTCACGAAAGCTTATGCTCTAATAAATTGGTTAGTCTCTAAGGTGCCACAAGTACTCCTTTTCTTAGTCCTAAATATATATGGCAGCCCCAGCCTGGCCCCTGGCCCCCCCTCTACCACCAGAGGGCACTGCAGCTGCCTCTGGGGCAAAGGTGGCCTTTGGGCTATGGTCCTAGTGTAGGATGCTGGTGAGCTGGGTTCAATTCTGCCCACTGCCTGTGAATGGCCTTGGGCCTTCCCATTTCCCCTCTCTCTGCCCAGTTTCTCCACCTGTGGTGCGGGGTGACTCTGATTCCCTTGGTGAAGGTCACCTGGGAAATGCTGGGAGAAGCCTGTTGTCCAGGCCTCAGCAAGGGCTAGGGACAGCTGCTTCCCCTCAGGGGCTGTCAAGTGATGAGGGCTCTCAGCTGCAGCTGCTCCTGGGTGGGTTCACAGAGCAGTGAGGTGACAAAGGCTCCAGAGCCTCTTAGCTCTTCCTGCCCTATCAGATGCCTGGCCAGGGGCTGGTCTTTCAGCACAGCCCCTTTGGCTTCAGTGAGACATGGGCCAATCCCCGGGGCTGTTCGTTCTTCCCTAGAGACTGGGCCATACTCTATCTAGCTGTCCATCCCCCCAAGACCCGTCTATTCAGTGACCCCAGGATCATGTTTTGGGGCAGACAAATAGCACCTTAAAGTCTCCAAAAGACCAACTTCATATTCCCTCACGGACCCACCTGAACAGTGTAATACTAACAGGCCAAGTAGGATGGGAGGGTCAGGACTCCTGGGTTCTAGGCCAACTCTAGGAAGGGAGTGGAGTCTAGTGGTTAGAGCTGGGGGAGGCAGAAGACAAATAGGAGCCAGGACTCCCAGGTTCTACTCCTGACTATGTCATTGCCTTGCTGTGTAGCCTTCAGCAAGATCCTGTGCCTCAGTTTTCCCATTTACAATTCAGGGATGGTTACCTGTAGCCCTGGGGCCTTGTGATGACTCATTAGCTAATGTTTGTGCAGAGCCTGGAAGATGCAAGGTGCTAATTATCTTAATAAATCCAGCTCCCCAGAGCCACAGTGAATTCACAAACAAGCAGCCCTTAGCACCCAGCAATAGTGGGGTGAGGTCAGGGGTGGCTCCCAGCTGCTAGAGCCAAACTGACCCAGACAGAACGATCCACACACCACCCCTCTTATGGGTGACTTGCAAAGCACAAAATAGGGCTAGCACCCGCCACTCCCCTGAAAAAAAAAAGTGTTAAAATCTATGGAAATTCTAAGGACAAAACTTGGGTCCACTTGTCCACCCAACGCCTGGTTTTGGTTCCTGGCTTTGCCGCTGACTTCCTGTGGGACCTTGGGCAAGTCACTTCTCTCTCAGTTCCCTAAGGAATAACAATCTTTCCTTTGCCCATTTAGACTCTAAGGCCCAGATCCTCAAAGGTATTTAAGTGCCTTACTCTCCTGGGGCACAGAACGTCTGACCAGCACTAGTGCCAGTCTTAGCTGGGGCTCTGGTGCTATCGTAAAACACCTAATAATCCTCTTTCATTTCTGCTTAGGGTTTCTCCAGCCATAGGTGGAGATGTTCTCTGTCTTGGTCATTTGCTCTCTCACTGTTCATCCCCCGGCTGCTGCAGAAGCTAAGTCTTGATGCTCATAGTCTAAGGGATGTTAGATGGGTGGGATCTGAGTTACTACAGAAAATTCTTTCCTGGGTATCTGGCTGGTGAATCTTGCCCATATGCTCAGGGTTTAGCTGATCACCATATTTGGGGTCGGGAAGGAATTTTCCTCCAGGGCAGTTTGGAAGAGGCCCTGGAGGTTTTTCGCCTTCCTCTGTAGCATGGGGCACGGGTCACTTGCTGGAGGATTCTCTGCTCCTTGAAGTCTTTAAACCACGATTTGAGGACTTCAGTAGCTCAGACATAGGTGAGAGGTTTTTTGCAGGAGTGGGTGGGTGAGATTCTGTGGCCTTTGTTGTGCAGGAGGTCAGACTAGATGATCATAATGGTCCCTTCTGACCTTAGTATCTATGAATCTATAAGGCTCTGCGTGGCCCCAGGGGGAATTTCACTGTGAAATGCCCATCAGTATGGACTGAGGCCCTGGCCCCTTTCTACAGAGAACCACGTGCAGGGAAGATTGCTCTGCTTTCCGCCCACTCATGCTGCTGTGGCTAGGGGAGGGTTAGCTAATCCTGGGCCAGCTGGGAACCTTGCTGGGGCTGCCCCTGGGGCCCGAGCGGTTTGCCAGTATTGGTGACCGATATTCCCTTTGGAGGAGAAATCAGAGAGATGCATCAGGTCCAGCCTTGTTTGCACCAGCATTGATGCTAATGGAGCTCTGGCCCTTTATATCAGCTGGGGATCCGGCCCACTGACTCCAGTTACCCCATACATCATCACTAGAATCTCTGCTCCATTTGGATGTTGCTCCCAGTCTGTCGCCCCTCTGTGATTCACAGCTCTGCATCGGGCTCTGCTAGTGCTGGTGATCCCTGCTAAGCTCTCAGCCTTTTCTCTGTTCCAGTCACTCTTGTTCTTATTCCTATGACAGAAGCATCTAGAAGCACCAGCAGAGTTCAGGGTGCTGTTGTGCTTGGCACTGCATAGGCACTGAGGGGGAGACAGTCCTTGCCTCAAAGAGCTCACCATCAAAATAGACAAGACAGATGCAGAAAGGCATACAAAATGGAGGGGGGGGCGGGGGGTTGTACTGAACATGCTCTGTGCTGCAGGACTGTATGTCATGGGCCCTGCACTGCTACAAGCTGATGGAGTGTCTTCCTTAGCTTAGTGGTTGGGGAATGGAGCTTTGAGGTGCTCTCCCAGCTGCTGTGGTGAAGGGGCAGGGCATGTGAGCACTGAGTCTAACAGCCCCACCCCCAGTGCAGGTGAGAAACTGAGGCAAAGAGAGGTGATTTGTCCAGGGTCACAGAGGGGTCACTGCAGCTCAGAACTCAGATATCCTGACTCCCAGCCTCCCTCCTCTGCTCTAATTACTATACCCCCCCATCCCAGAGTTGGGAACAGAGCCCAGGAGTCCTGGCTCCCAGGCCTCCTGCTCTAGCCATTAGACCCCGCTCCCCTCTGTGGCTCTTTGGAGCATGGCTGTGCTGTGTACGGTTCTGGAATCCTGTGGACCTCTCGTGCCAGGATCCCTTGCTTGCATTCCTGTTAGTCACTGACATGCAGGGCCACCTGAACTACAGCGTGCTCTGCCTCGGTGCTCTTGAGCCTGGGCCAGGGCAGCAGTGTGGGAGGACGCAAAGCCAACTCTCTGACCTGTGAGGATTGTGCAGGCCTCCTGTGACCTGGTTCTGAACTGTCATCTCCACCGCCCGAATGAGAAACCCTGACAGCCCCAGGAACTTGTCTACCTGCACGAACCTGGCAGCCATGGGCAATATGGGCACTGGACAGGGTGGTCTAGGGGGAGCCCTGGGACAGGAGTAACTCACCAGGAGGACAGCACAGGACTGTGGGCCAGGATGTCTGGCTTCTATCCCTGGGTCTGGGAGGGGAGGGGAGTCTAATGTTTGGTGGGGGAGGCCCAGGACTTTGGGGTTCTATTCCCAGCTGTGGGGGTGGAGTGGGTTCTAATGGTTACAGCAGCAGGCTGCTGGGAGCCAGGACTCCTGGGTTCTATTCTCAGCTCTGGTAGGGGAATGGGGTCTAGTGGTTTAGAACAGTGGGGGCTGTGAGCTGAGTTCTATGCCCATATGAGCCAGTACATATATGTCAGATGTCATGCACAGCATATTATACCCAGCATATGGACAGTTATATTAACCAACTGTATTATTCTCTTCCCACAATGTTGTGCATGTCTGTTCACTCATGTCAAGCTACATGTCCCCCGATACCCAGCACAGCTCAGCACTTGGCACAGGCAGGCGTAGAGCCTGTCAGAAGGAAGACGTATGGATGCTCTCCGTGGTACAAGCTTGGGAGGTGCCTTCCTGGTCCCTGGTACCAGGAATGTGGTGTCCAAAGCAAGAGATAAGGAAAGATGCAAACCAGCAAGTTAAGCAACGCTTGGACTGGTTCTTTGGTGCCATAGAAAGCACTTTCAGTTTGTACCCAGCCATCCTCTAACCCGAGCTAATCTGAAGGTCTCTTTTGGGAGCACCCTTCCAGGTCAGGTGAATGGAGCAGGGTGCAAGACCCGCTTCCTGGAACGGGTGGTGACCTATTAACTCTCTCGCACCTGTACCATATTGCATTGTTTTCAACAAGCCATTGGCTGAGCTGGGCTAGCGGGACTCTTGCATGTTTTTAACATTGAACAGCAATAGTCAAGCAATTGGTTACCCACTTTAGCAATAACCTGCCCTAAAAGGGGAGTAGGATCTAGTGGTTTGAGCTGGGGGGGCTGGGAACCAGGACGCCTGCGTTTTATCCCTGCTCTGGGAGGGGAGGGAATTTAGTGGTTAGCACAAGGGGGCTGGAAGTCAAGGAGTTTGGATAGGGGCAAAGAATACATGCTGTTGACCGGGAGCCCCCTGACCAAGCCCCATGGCTCAAAAATTATGAGTCGGGCTGTGAAAAATTACAAGATTATCTTAAAAACCAGGAGATTTTAAAACCTAATCAACAGCAGGATCTTGTCTTTGCCTTTGCAGTTCACATTCCCCATGCTCGTCTCCCCAACCATGTGGCCTGCAAACCTCGCTCATTTAAACCTGACTGGGGGAGGGGTTCTCCTGCAATCAGGGGACAGTGGGAAACCCCTAAATATGGTGACACAATCCCATGAGCTGGCACCACTGCTGGAGTTGGCTTTTTTCTCTCTTTGGTTCTCTTCTGGTGGGCAGCAGGATAAGCCGCAGTGTACAGGGAGGAAACTCACAAGGGCTGTATGTAACAAGGCTGATTTAGGGACACAGCTTAAGGGGGAAGAGGATCAATGGGGCCTGAAAGGCCAATTAATCCACCCGGCAGCACCTGGAGCATGGGTCAGGCCCAATTAAAGATGGAGCCCAGCTGGGCAAGAGCTGGGGGTTGTTATGAATAAAGGAACTGGGGAGCAGAAGGGGAGGTTTACTGTGTTTGGCAGGGTTGAAGAAGAGGCCTAGGGGGGTTGGGGGTTCAGGGAGGAACCCTGCGAGTCCCAGCCCTGAGAGAGGGATGAATGTGGAGAGGCCTGCTGATACTAAGGAGAGGAAGTGGCCCAGGGGCTGGTACCCAGTGTAGAGGGTGGGCCTGACCAGATAGTGGGGGCAGTCCCAGAGCCCCCTCTGGGAAGGGGACAAAGCCCTGTGGTGAGGGGGTGGAAGGACCTTGGGGCCCAGAGGTGGGGCTGGTACGCTGGGCTCTCTGTTAGCCTGGGAAGGGCTGGGAGGTTGGGGAGGACAACAAGTGACCTGGCCAGAGGGCTGAGAGAAGGCAGATCCCAGGGTTGGCTGGAGTGATCAGCGGCGGGGGGTGCTAGATGGGAAAGTGTGTCTATGCCATGCCCAGCCTTGAGGGGGTGCTGGGGGTGAGTGCACCCTTCCACACATTGGTGCAAACGTCCTTGGCATAGGCAGGTTTGGTTCCATTGCCATTCACACCTTGGCCGCTTGAGTCTGGCTGGGCCCTGAAAGCTGAGCCTGGGACTGGAGTCAGTGGCCCCGCAATCCCAGCTGTCTGGATCCAGGGCTTGACTCATTACAGGGGTCTGGGCCGGCTGTGAAGTTCAGCTGCAGCTTAGGATGTTCCCAAAGCTCAGGAGGCAGGGGTCTGGGTCTGCCCCTTCCCTGCTGTGTGTCATAGGCCCTATAATCCTGGTGGGGATTCTTGCTCTGCTCACATGGCAGGGCCTGAGTGCCTGGAGGGGGCAGAGCTGAGTTCTTTTGTGGTGCCTAACCCCTCCTTAGGCCTGCCCTGACTCAGCTAAACCAAGTTGGGCCCCCACTTAGGAGGATGGGGTCTGCAGAGCATCTGGCCCTCCACTGCAGGAACCTCCATCTGCTCCCTCATCTCCATTTCCTGCATTCCCAGCTGCGCCCTGCCCCTCGTCACTTACTAAACATGATACAGCATTCCTCCTTGCAATACACATTCTCAGAAGGCAGGAAATGCAACAGCAACACTTCTCCTGCAGCCCCAGGGGCCCGAGCCCTGTTGGAGCACAGCCCCAATACTCCACAGCAGAATTGCTGCTTAGGGTTCAGAGTCACTGTAACGACATGGCCTCTCTGGCAGGACACTGCTGAGAGTATCAATTCAGGACAAATTGCTTAGAGCAGGGCAGTTACAGCCCAAAGCTGGAGTTCCTTTACTATTAAGGCACACCAAACCAGCCAAACGGAGAGGACTTTAGTTTTACCCCACTGGCTAACCAGAAATCATACAAGCAATTCCCTCAGATACTCCAGTTTCCCAGTATCACCACCAGCACCGCTCCTTATGGGGATGAATGGTTATGAAAACCAATACCCCAATAAAAGAAAAAAGGTTCTCCTGATCCCAAAGGACGAAGCCCCAGACCCACTTCAATATACAAGTTAGATCTTACCCACAAATCACGCTGTTGCCAATCCTTTAGAATCTAAATCTAAAGGTTTATTCATAAAAAGAGAAATATAGATGAGAGCTAAAATTGGTTAAACTGAATCAATTACATACAGTAATGGCAAAGTTCTTGGTTGAGGCTTTAGGCTCAAATCAAGTCCCTGGAGTACATCCACAGCTTGGATGGGTCATTCAGTCCTTTGTTCAGAGCTTCAGTGTAGCAAAGATCCTCCAGAGGTAAGAAGCAGGACTGAAGACAAAATGGAGGGGTTTCCAGGGTCTTTTATATTCTCTGCCATGTGGAAGGACACCCCTTTGTTCTAACTGTGGAAAATCACAGCAGCAAGATGAAGTTTGGAGTCTCATGGGCAAGTCCCATGTCCATGCATGACTCAGTTCTTTACAGGTAGAGCAGCCATTGCTCACATGTTACCTTGAAGGTTCCCAGGAAGGCTTCTCATATGTGGATTGGCGTCTTCCAAGGTCCATTATCCGTTAAGTGTTTGGAGTCTCCCAAAGTCCATTGTCAGTTAAGTGATTCTTGATTGGGCACTTAATCTGAAGAGTCCCTTCTCAATAAGCTGGCCAAATGCTTCACTGGTGCTACTTAGGGCATGGCTACACTTGCAGATGTAGAGTGCTGTGAGTTAAACCAGCCCTTGGAGATCCCAGCAGGGAAAGCGCTGCCATTTGCGGCAATTGCAGTGGCATTGGGAACGGTGCATTATGGGCAGCTATCCCACAGAGCACCTCTTCCCATTCTGGCGCTGTGGCTTGTGGGAAGGGGGCAAGGGGGTGTGGGGCAATCTGGGTCCTGTCCCAATGCCCTGTGATGCATCGCTTTGCATCCCAGCAATCCCTTTGCTTCCGTCCAAATTTGGAGCAATCTTTCAACATTTTTTGTGCTGCGCACTCTGTCTTCCCTTTCGGTCTGTGAGATGGATCCTGAACTTGTGAGCAATATGCTGATGGGTCTCGCCAGCACGTCACGAATTGCAGTTGAGTTACTCCTTAAGCTACAAACTGACAGTGAGGAGTCCAACGTTGATGTCGACTCACGTGAGATTGCTTGTGGCATTCACGGACATGTTCACCACAGTGGAATACTGCTTCTGGGCTCAGGAAACAAGCACTGAGTGGTGGGATCACATCGTCATGCAAGTCTGGGATGACGAGCAGTGGCTGCAGAACTTTCATATGAGGAAAGCCAGTTTCATGGGACTGTGTGCTCAGCTAGCCCCCACCCTGCGGCGCAAGGACACAAGATTGAGAGCTGCCCTGCCGGTGGAGAAGCGGGTGGCTATTGCAATCTGGAAGCTAGCAACTCCAGACAGCTACCGATCGGTCGCTAACAGTTTGGAGTGGGAAAGTCGACCACTGGAATCGTGTTGATGGAAGTGTGCAGGGCCGTTAAACGCATCCTGCTCAGAAGAACCTTGACTCTGGGCAAAGTGTGTGACATTGTGGCCGACTTTGCACAAATGGGTTTCCCTAACTGCGGAGGGGTGATAGATGGGACGCATATTCCAATTCTGGCACCAGACCACCTAGCCTCCAAGTATATAAATCAGAAGGGGTATTTCTCTATGGTTCTCCAGGTGCTTGTGGATCACTGTGGGCGTTTCATGGATATTAATGCAGGCTGGTCCGGAAAGGTGCATGATGCACGCATTTTTTGGAACACAGGCCTGAAGATCACCGTAAGGGAAGTCGAAATGCCCATTGTGATCCTTGGAGACCCCACTTACCCTTTAATGCCGTGGCTCATGAAATCCTACACAGGAGCCTTGACAGCGGCAAGGAGCGTTGACTGTGCTTTTGGCCATTTAAAGGGCCGCTGGTGCTGTCTGTATGGGAAGCTGGACCTGGCCAATGACAGCATCCCCACGGTTATATCCGTGTGCTGTACCCTCCATAACATTTGTGAAGGGAAGGATGAAAGCTTCATTCAGGCATGGACCTTGGAATTTCAACACCTGGAGACTGAATTTGAACAGCCAGAGACCAGGGCTATTAGAGGGGCCCAGCGTGGGCTGGGTGGTGAAGCTACAAGTGTTGGAGGCAGCTGGTGGCAATAAGAACCCGGATGTTGGGGAAAGTGGCTTGGCGGTGAAATGGGGGTACAAGGGAAAGAGTTTTGGGACAGGGGCTCCGGGGGGAAGGGGGCCGTGAATGTGCTCTGTCTGCATTGCTACAAGCGCCTGTATCAAGTTTGCTTGGTGCTCCACGGTACTTAGCAGCCACTCTGTGCTTTGGTGCCAGCTATCTACATTCTGCTGGTGGAGACTCCTTTCAGTCTCCCGCCATTCCTGCACTTTTTGATTTTCATTAAGGGACTGCTGCATGACTTCATACAGCAGGTCCTCTTTGGTTCTTCGTGGATGCTTCCTGATTCTTTGGAGTCTTTCGGCCGTTGATAACAAGGATGGCTGGGATCTCACAGTTGCATCTGTAAAGCCAAAATGCAACACTTAACAGAGGTAGCGTTGTTCACACCAGACAGAGCAATGATTCACCTGTCCTTAAAGACAAGTACAGTGTACACAATAGCAGAATTTGCCGGTCCCAAAGTGAGTGCACATAAAGCACATAAAGGAGTCCCAAAATGGTGAGTAAGCACAGGGTGTGACGGAGCAGGGAGTGTGGCGGATTGACCTGGGAATGTCACAGGGGAGTTTAACTGGGACTGTCTGCATTGGGGATGGGATAGCAGGGTGTGGCTTCACTGGAGGGACAATACCTGAGCATGTAACCTGAGCTGGGGGGGCGGGAGGTTGGGGCGAGGTGTCACCTTTTGCCTGGGAAGCTGGACAAAGGCTGGAGGAGGAGCCATGGGGAGGCTGGGTGAGTCAGCTGGAGGGGGTTTTGAGTTGGGAGTGGACTGGGGAAACAGAGGGAACCCCAAGGCTGGGGTCTAAGCTCCCTGCCCTCCAGAAGGACCTGTCTGAGGGGTCCTGGTTGAACCAACAAGCTCTGTTTGGGACTGTGTTCCTGTCGCTCAATAAACCTTCCGTTTTACTGGCTGGCTGAGAGTCAAAGTGAATCGCAGGAAGAGGAGGGTGCAGGGCCCTGACTCCTCCACACTCTGTGACACAGGGTCAAGGGGGACTGATTGTTCATGGATGTACTGTCCTCTGGGATTCTGTGCCTGAACACTGTCCCCACATTTTCCACAGGATGAGTTCATCCTGGAAGATATCTCACTCCTGAGGGTGACCTGGGAAGCAAGAGAGGGTCTTCTACTACAATGTGGCTTCTGCCCTGGCCCTTATGTAGCTTGCCTATGTGCAGCAATGGTCTCTCCGCCCCTCACGACACAGTGGCGCGGACATGTTAGCCTTACTGGGACAAGGAGCACAGTAGCTTGCCAAGGAACCAGCTTCTGTATGAGACCTTTGAAGAGATCACTGAGGACAATTACCGCGATGTGAGAGATCACATCAATGCCCTATTCCGCATCTAGGCACGCATGCAGCCCTAACCCTTCTCACCTCAAGAGCCCACACTAAATAACTTCTTTCCCAAAATAAAAGCCACTTACCAGGCACCTCCTCCGCTGTTTGTTCTTCCCCAAGCACCGCCACTGCAACTGGCTATCTTCCTCATGGCTTGAAAACAGCTCCTGGCTGCATGCATCTAGGGATGCCAGGCAGTTCCCCTCCACGTCAGCACCCTTGCTCCCACTTTCCTCCTCCTGCCTTGTTGAACTCTGTGCTGCTACAGCCTCTGAGGTGTCCGTGGTGGTCTTCAGAGTAGAGGTGGGGTCGCCCCCAAGTATTGCGTCCAGCTCTTTATAGAAATGGCAGATCATGGGGGGCAGCACTGGAATAGTGGTTTGCCTCCCGTGCTTTTTGGTAGGCATTCCGCAGCTCCTTCACTTTAACCCTGCACTGCTGTGTGTCTTGGTCATGGCCCCTTTCCATCATGGCCCTTGATATCTGCCCATCTGATATCTGCTCCTACAACTGGAGCGCAGCTGGGGTTGGACAGCTTCCTCCCCTTAAACACTGATGAGGTCCAGCACCTCGCCATTGCTCCATACTGGGGATTGCCTGGCATGTGGAGGTATGGTCACCTTGAAATATTCGCTGAGAGCACTCCATGCCTTGCTGAGGAAACAGGAAGGGGATTTTCAAAATTCCCAGAGAATTTAAAGAGCAGGTCTGACGGTTGGTCACATGGGGGCAGGGCAGTAGAGTTCAAAGTGATACCAGGGTGGCTAGAACAGGCATTGTGGGACACTTCTGGAGGCCGATCAGAGAGCATTAATAGACCAGGGTGTCCACACTGGCGCTGTGGCGCTCCAGCTGGGGTGCAGCAAGCGTTATGCTTCTTGTGCAGGTGGAGTACCAGGGGTGCTCAAGCTGCGGAGTCTGGGCACTCTATGTGCCTTACCAGTGTGGACACCTCAGGAGTGTCCCAGGGCTGACTTAATGTACTCTAACTTGCAAGTGTAGCCAAGCCCTTGGAATCAAACACATTGAGATACAAGTACATAGCCAAATATTCATAACTTCAAATACAAAAATGATGCACACATACAGACAGCCTAATCATAACCCACAAATTACAACCTTTTCATAGACACCTTCTTGACCTCCTTTGTACAAGATTTGGTGCAACTATAGGACCTTGGTTGCAACAATGATCTATACGGTCACAGTTCATGTCAATAACGTCACAGTCACTCAGCTAAACCACCTGCTGGTCAGAGAGCATGAAGGCCACTTAAAAGCAGAAACCTGAGCAAAGCATCTCACCTGCCAACTTTCCAAACTACTTTCCAAACTTTCCTCCCGCCTAATACCAGGGTGATGGGCACCCTGCTGGACGGATGTGCGTGTACAGGGATGGATACATGGAAGCAGAAAGAGTGGGGACAGAAGGGGTGGAATCAAGGACCTGCTTAAGGGGTGGATGGAAGCAGAAACAGAGGGGCAGATGGAACAAACTGCTTTAGAGATAATTGAATCAGAAATGTAGGGCTGGAAGGGACCTCAAGAATTCGTCTAGTGCAGCCCCCTGCGTTGGGGCAGGACCAAGTAAACCTAGACCATCCCTGACAGGGGTTTGTCCCACCTGTTCTTGAAAACCTCCAGTGATGAGGATTCCACAGCCTCCTTTGGTGACCTGTTCCAGAGTTGAACTACCTTTATAGTTCAAAAGTTTTTCCTAATATCTAACTTAAATCTCCCCTGCTACAGATTAAGCCCATTAGTTCTTTTCCTACCTTCAGTGGACATGGAGAACGATTGATCCCCATCCTCTTTAGAACAGCCCTTAACAGATTTGAAGACTGTTGTCAGATCCCCCTTCAGTCTTCTTTCCTCAACACTATACATGCCCAGTTTTTTTAACCTTTCCTGATAGGTCAGGTTTTCTAAACCTTTTATCATTTTTGTTGCTCTCCCTTGGCATCTCTCCAATTTGTCCACATCTTTTCCAAAGTGTGGCACCCAGAACTGGATACAGCACTCCAGCGGAGGCCTCAACAGTGTCCTACAGCAGAATAGAGGGGACAGTTACCTCCTGTCTCCTACATACAACCTTCCTCTTAATATGCCACAGAATATTAGCCTTTTTTGCACTGCATCACACTCTTGATTCATATTCAAGCTGTGATCCACTGTTACCCCCAGACCCTTTTCAGCAGCACCACCGACTAGCCAGTTATTCCCCATTTTGTAGCTGTACATCTGATTTTTCCTTCCTAAGTGATGTACTTGTGTTTCTTGAGTTTCATCTTGTTGATTCTCCGATTTGTCCAGGTTGTTTTGAATTCTAATCCTGCCCTCCAAAATACTTGCAGCCCCTCCCAGCCTGGTGTCAGCTGCACGTTTTATGAGTGTGCTCTCCTCTCCATGGATGGATGGATGGATAAGAGCAGGAATGGAAAGGAGCATCTCTTATCCTTGCAGAACATCTACTGCACCTACATTTATTCCTCTGACAGCAGGAAATTCAGAGGTAAGGTAAACCCCAGCTCTGCCCCACAACCTTACCTCTGCCCCTCAGTGCTGTGGCAGGAGGTAGTGGGGACATAGACTGTCAGTGTGGTGTGGCCAGGAGGACTGTCTGAGGAGATGTGCCGGTCTGGGTGGTTTGCTGTGTCCCACAGAACTGTATTCTTTCATTGGTCTGCATGCACCACAGCTGCCCTGCACTGTGTTAGGAGCAGCAGCTGAATATGCGAGAAGGGCGTGGGCACCCATGGGCTCATGTGCCCCACCACTCATTTCTGGGCTGAGCTCTGGGGGCTGTGCGAGGAAAGGAGCACAATGGTCTCTTCTTGCTGCGGGCTCTGAAGTAGAGATGCCAGGGCTCAGAGGAGGTGATGGTCCAGAGGGAATCCTTAGGTCAAGGAGTGGGACCACTTGGCAGCTCTGGGGTGGCCAGTGCAGTGGCTGGGGATAGCTGGGGTAGCCAGTTGGTGCTCATTAAACCCAGCCTAACTGGGATTCTTTCCTTAGTGAGAACATGGTCTGTCAGTTTCTCCTGCTCTCTGCTGTGGCCTATCCAGGCAGCAGGCAGTCTCAGCTGAAGGGCAGAGTATGCCATGTCTGTGAGGGGTGGGTTAGGGGGTCACTCACAGAGGGCAGAGTTAAGGCAGGGGTGGTGTTTGTCCCGTGGGACTCCTCCAAAGCTGAACTGGGGGGGGGGCCCTATCAGTGACCTTGCACAGACAGTGCATGTGAAGTCATGCTGTGCAGAGGGTGACATTTTGAGCCCTGCATGGCACTGAGCAGGACGGAGCAACTGATGCCCAGCAGGCAGCATCTTGGTCTCCAGGGGGCCCCTCGCTGCCTCAGGGCCCCCTACGATTGCATGAGTTGTAAGCATCTAACGCTGCCCCCGAGTTAAGGTAGCAGGACTGGATGTTCCTTAGTCCTGCAATGGTTTCAGCAGAGGTGGATTTGATGTTCTGGAGGGGTGCAGGGCACTGCTCCACACCTTGCCCTGCGGTGGTAAAGCTTTTGGGCAGTGACTGCCCTGTGTTTATGGAGGATGCAGTGGCAGGGAAGGGGGCATGATGGGGGTGGGGCGTGGGCAGGTCCGGGCTGGCCTTGTGCCCCTCTTGCACACGCATTCCCTGGGACTCACTCTGCCCCCTCGCGCATTCCTTCCTTGGGACACACGCTGCAGCCCCGCACTCACAGCCCGCGCTCCGTGGCAATAGCCGGCGCGGCCCCCCGGCACACTCGCTCCCGCTCCCCAGCCGGGTGCTCCGCACTGGGCATGCCCCAGCTGGGTTTCTATATAAAGCCCGTCTGCCTTAATCCCTGGACGTTCACAGCCGCCTCTTTCCTGCCGCCAGCCAGACGCCACCGATCGGGAGCCGCTGCTGCCCGGGGGTAGGTCAGAGCCTCCGCCCGGCCCCGGGGTGTCCGAGCACCGCACCCGGAGAGAGGCACCGGTCGGAGCCGCTTTGTCTGTGGATCGTGGTGCCCCGGCTGCTGGGCTGGGGGATGAGGGGAGCTGAGGGGGCTGGTGGCAACGGGGAACTGGGCTGGGGGCTGCGGGGAAGCCGAGGCT
This sequence comes from Lepidochelys kempii, assembly GCF_965140285.1. Classification (NCBI taxonomy): domain Eukaryota; kingdom Metazoa; phylum Chordata; order Testudines; family Cheloniidae; genus Lepidochelys; species Lepidochelys kempii. Next base: position 14,736,092 of record NC_136385.1, read on the forward strand.
GTGGGGGGCTAGGGGCTGCGGTCCCAGGCAGCATCCCGGCACGGGGCTGCCTGGGTCGCCTCCCCAGCCCAGCCTGTTGCACGCGGGGCGAGACGGGCCGGCTGGAGGGGCGCAGGGCAGGCGCAGTGTCGGGGCTCCTGAGCCATGCCGGCGCTGGCCCCGTCGGGAGCGGGTGCAGGGCTAGGCCGGGGCCGGCGGGAGCAGTGAGCCCGGGGACTTGCGGCCTGGCAGCTTCCCAGGTCCCCCGCTGCATCCCCAGGGGATGCCCGTCCCGCAACATCGCCACACTGACCCCTGTGGAGAATGCGGCGCGCAGCTGCGCGGGGGTCCCTGCGGCCGGGCCCCAGCGGAGCGGACATTCTGACAGGTCGGGCCCTTTCTGGGGGGTGCTGTTCTCTCTGTGCACCTCCCCTGAGACAGGTGCACGGTTGACACAGAGATCAGCACGGATTTCAATGGCGCCTTGCTGATTGACACCAGGTGGGGACGGGGCTGGTGCAACCACTAGGCGGTCGCCTAGGGCGCCAAGTGGTTGGGGGCGGCCAAAAGCGCGCTCTGGGGAGGCGGTGGAGCGGAGCTGAGCTGGGGGCAGGGGGCCGCGGGGAGGGCCGCCTGCAGCAAGTAACGGGGGTGGGGTGGCGCCCAGGGGAACCGCTCCCTCCCCCGCCTCTGCTCCGCCTCCCCCCCTGAGCACCGCCCCGCTCTGCTTCTCTCCAGCCCAGGCTTCAGCGCCAAACAGCTGATTGGCGCCCCAAGCCTGGGAGGCTGCAGAAGGGGGGGCCTGCTCCGGGAGGAGGCGGAGCAGAGGTGAGCTGGGGAGGGGAGTTGCCGCACGCGGCTCCCGGGCGAGGGGAGGGAGAGAGAGAGAGGGCGGTGGGGAACTGTCGCAGTGGGGGCGCCTAGGAGGCGAAACATCCTTGCATCGGCCCTAGGTGGGGATCGGCGGGTGCCCATAGGGATTTGTCGCATCCAGTCCCTGTGTTCCTTGCTTGTCTTTCGGTGGCTCTCTCTAATAACAGCACTAGAGCTGCACATAGGTGCAGATTGCATCTGTCTGAAGATGTTGGGGTAGGACAGAGGCTAGGAACAAAGTCCTGTCCCTCATTCTGTCATGAGCTCTGGACTGGCAGATCCCTTCCTCCGCCTCAGAGCTCTACCCATGAAGAGGAGCTTGCAGTTGTGGGATGGGCGTGCAAACCATCACCCCGCACCTCTCAGCTCCACACGCCTGTGCCTTGGCTCTGGGATTGCTGAGTCACCCCCATCTCCACTGGGCCACTAAACGTAAAAGCATCTCTGATCTGCAGGGGCAGCCCTGGCATGAAGAGTGACCCTGACTGACCAGGGAGTGTATTAATGAGGGATTCGCTGGGAGAGCCCAGAATGGGGCTGGAAGATGCAGGCAGACAGGCCTTGGGTGGAAAACAAGTCAGTGTAGCCATGCAGCATTTTGTCATTACTCTCCTTGCCTTAAATCAATGTTACCCAGATGCTGCAAGCAGCACCCCGGGTCCAGGAAGCTGCCACAAAAGGATCAACATTGAAAGTGTCCTCTGAGTTAGCAGCTCATGAAATGAGTGGGACATGACATGCCTCTCGGAGTTACTGTCTGCGGACTCAGGCAAACACTGCTGCGTCAGTCACAGGGGTGGGTCACACAGTTTAGGGCTATTGTCTCAGGCTCTGTGTGGACTCAGGTAAACACTGCTGTATCAGTCACACTGGGGGCAGTTCGCAGCTCTCAGAGCTACTGTCTCAGGCTCTGTGCAAACTCAGGCAGTTGCTGAGGTGTCATTTCTCCTTGGGCCACATTTAGGCTTTCTTCCCACCCACAGCAGCTGGAGACTTCTCTATTAAATGAATTTTGGAACACTGGGGAACAATTGAGGTCTGTCATAACCCTCCCCCTGCCCCACCCACACCCCGGGCTCCTGGTTAGCTCTCTGTGCTCCCCCATAGAGTTCGCTCCTGTCCCTGAGAAACACTGCCTTAAATTATAATGTCTAAGTATTATCCCCTCTATTGGAATTTGGGAAATCTTTATAACCCTAAAGGGCGATAGAATCACAACCATTTCTTCCTAGCCCTTGGCATCAGGGTTTGTGATGATAAAAAAAAGAGCTTGTTTTGAAGTCAAGCTTGTGGTTTCCAAAGCTGACTAATGTCTTTAGCCATCCAGCTCCCAGGGAAGCTCTCAGAATTTACGCGGCTTATTCCTGGCTTGACTTCGAACATCTCAAACTCCATTTCTAAATTGGATGCTCTTTAAAGTCAGGCGTGGGCTACAATTTGATGTCCAATGCAAATTTTCTTTACAGAACAAACAAAATGCTTTTCTAGGTCAATGTATTATTTGTATGATGGTAGCACATATGCGCTTCAACTGAGATTGGGGCCCTGTCGCATCAGGTGCTGCACATGGACATAAAGTCACCGAGGTTGGGGCTCCGTCATCATGCCGGGCACTGCACAGACACAAAGTGAGAGACAGCCCCTCCCTGCCTTGACGTGCTTACAATTGAAATAAAGGATCGTTATCTCTGTGTTGCGGATGGGGAAACCAAGGCACGGCTTGCTTAAGGTCATAAAAGGGAGGCAGTAACAGTGCTGAGCATTAAACCCAGGTGTCCTGCGTCCTTACCCCTTCAGCACAAACCCGTCCTTCCCGCCAGAATAATGTGTCTTGTTTCCTATAATTAAGCTCCAGTTCCACCAGTTATGTGAGATGAATTTGTAATCCCCTGCCCTCCTACTGCCTTGCAACCCAAACACTGCAGCACAGGGAAGCAGGGAGGGAAAGGGACTCTAGACAAAGGGGAAAGTGTCATTGTCCCAGCGCTGGGTGACCACAGATTGGAGGGGAGGGAGAGGGGAGCCTGCACACTTGCACCCCAGGAGTGATTCCAGGTGGCGTTGGTGACACGGAAGCGGGGTTTATTTTTTTGTAACATGTGGGGCCAGAGCGTCAGCTGCTGCAAGTGGGCACAGACTCAAGTGGAGTGATGCTGATTTTGATGCCAGCTGGGGATCTGGCTCCATTGGCTCTGGCGGACTGATGTTGATTGGCACCACACCATCACTGGCTCATGGGGCTCCAGACAAATCAAGGCTGCCCAGGACTCTGATACCACAGCGAGAGGCACTTTAACATCCCAGCTGCCATTGGGCAGAGTCCCAGGTGGCTTCATGGGCATGGCAAGCTGTGCCAGGGGCTGTCCAAGAGTCACCGGGTCGGGCCTCTGTCCAGCGGGGGAGGACACAACCTGCCCAGGATGGGGTGTCACTGCCCGCCCCCCGTGGTCCACTTATCGGTAGGGCCTGCTCTCGCTTGGCTGGCAGGGCCCTCCTGGTGCTGTGGCACTTGGCGTGGGAGTGATTGGAAGTGAGGGAAAGGCACATGGTAGGGCTGAGGGTCTGCATAGGCAGAGAGGCAGAGATTGACCAACTGATGGGGATTCTCCGGAAGCTATGCAGCCCCTGTGCGGTGCCCGTCCTGCCTGCACATAGAGCCAGACTGGGAGTGCATAGAGGTAGCTGTGTGCTGGAGGGATCCTCCCAATTCCAGGCCCTGCCTCTTACTCCGATGTTGCTAAACCAGGCGGGGGTTGGGGCCGGGGCGTGCTATTCCAGCTTAGGGGCTCTTATATCCTCAGAGCAATCCCAGCTCCCGGGGTGCTTTCCCTAAAGCTCCCCTCACAGTCCTGGCCTCTCACAGGCCCCAGGGAGTAAGGATGGGGAGCGCAGGGCCTGGCTAGGGATGCCGTGTCCATCTGGCCAGGAATCCGTCCATCCACATCTTGTCCTTGCTGCACTGACTGACTCCATGGACCCCATAGAGGAGAGGGGTAATATCCTGCCTCCCACGCCCCCCCCCCCGAGCCCCTCCTGTCCAGTCCCACCGGGGAGGGGCTGACTCTGCCCTACTCCTCCCTGTCCTGCTCTGCTCCCAGTGTCCCCTCAGCCCCTTCCTGGGCAGGGGCTGTTTCTGCCCCTCATTTAATTTCACATAATCCATTTTTCATCCCTTTCCCCGGTGATTGTTTTCTCGGGCAGGGAGCAAGGGAATGAGACAGATGGAGGAAGGGAGGGGGTGTCCAGTAATGAGATTCCCACCCTCCCCTGGCAGAGCTGCATGTCCCTGTTAATCCCATTGGGGGTGGAAGGGTCACCTTGGGTATGCCTGTGCCCCTGTGGGAAGCTCCGGCCGTGGCTTCACCCCCTTAAACCCTCTGAGGTGTGTTATGAGCATGGCAGGGGTCCCTCACTAGATGCTGTAATGCAGCCATCTCTAGGATGGAGCCTGGCAGCTGTGTATAGAGGGAATGCCTTACCCTGTGCTGAGGTGCAGCTGCCTCTGGGGTGGGGCCTGGTGCTGATTAATACCCCAAAGTGCCACTGCACACCTGTGCAGAAGAGGCAGTGGAGAGAGACCATCTGGGATGGATTGTGGGGGGATCGTGGAGGCAGAATGGAATTGCCCAGGACACCTCAACTTGTGTCCAAATGGGACTTTTGACCCCCCCAGGGGACAGGGCTGTGGTATATGATCAAAAGGAAGCATCTCATGGCACAGTGCCCCCTAGTGCTCCACTGGGGCATTGGGGGCGGGCACTGCCTGCGAACGGAGAGTACCCCACTACTGCATCCCCCGCCCTGCTCTCTGAAGCAATGCACTCCAAGTGCACCAGCTCCAGTCCAGAGCCCTGGGGGTGGTGCCCGGCGCGTGAAGGGCAGGGACAGTCTGAGAAGAGCTCCACAGTGACCAGTCGGTTGGCCCAGGAGCTACACATGACAGCTCAGCTGACTCTCACCACCAGGGACAGGAGGGAGTGAGGGGGAGAAGTTTGCCCTGGAATAGCTTTGCTGGGGAGGGCAAGGGAATGGCAGCTGCTGGAGAACAGATAAAGAGGAGGGATGGGCTGATGGCCAAGGCTTGGGACCCCTGGGTTCTGTTGCTGGCTCAGGAAAGTGAGGGACGTGCTATAAATTCAACCTCTTGTTCTCACGGCTCCTCCGCCCTGTCCCAAGGGAAGAGTTCGAAGCCCCAGCCTAGCCCTACTCCCATGAGGAATGATCCTGCCTTGTCAGCTGGGTGTCCTCTTTGTCAGACTCCTGGGTTCTTGGGATCCTGCAGCCTGGGGATACTGGTTCTCAGCAGCATCCCAGAAGCAGGGAGCTCTGAGCTAGTGGGGCTAGGGAGTGGGGCCCTGTAGTCCCTGCTGAGCCAGCACTAGAGGTTTGGGGGATTACCTTAACCAGCCTCTGTCCTTGGAGCTGGGAATGTCTCAGCTCTGCGGCTAGGAGGAACTGCACAATGAGCATCTGGGGCAGGACTCAGAGACTGCCTGGGACATGAGCCCAGACAGGAGGGGACCCCCTGGCCAAACTGCCCCTATCACTGACCTTCAGAGCAGGGCCAGCTCAGCTAAAATGCCCCGGGGGTCACAAAGCTCACCGCTCTGCTAATGTCCCTTAATCCTGACCCGCAGCCCCTGCTATCCCAGCCCTGGGTTCCCCATCTCACCTCCGTCCCAACCACAGCCCCCCTGCTATCCCGGCCCTGGGCTCCCCACACACAGAGCTCTTTTGGTGCCCCTCAACCTTGACTGACAGCCCCTGCTATCCCAGCAGTGCTATTCAGGTATTCAGCGGTGGGCGCAGGAGCCTGACGCCGGAACTGACCGGCTGTGTGGGTGCAGTTAATGCTGGAGGAGGGGTGAGCAGAGCATGCAACTGGCGCCCCCTGTGGATGGAAGATGGGGTGACAGGCTGCTCCCCATTGCCCACGGAAACCTGCAACTGGTGCCTCTCTCTTTCTCTCTCTTCTTTTTTTTTTCTCTTGCAGCTTCTTTGCTGGCAGGATGGTGAGTTTGTCCCGCTGCTGTTCCCCATCCAGCCCCCTGCCCTGCCTCAAGTCCCCAGGAACCACTTCCGGGCCCTCTAGTCCCAAGTGGGAGCCAGTGTCCTCGGCCCCAGGAACTTAGCAGAGGGATTTGGACTCAGGGAGGCAGGGAAGTGGGGGCGTGGGGGGGTGTCCAGCTGGGGAGGAGGGAGGTCTGAAGCAGGCCCTGCTGTACTGGTGCTAATAAGGGGGAAAATGGTGTCCGATTCCCTCAGACACTGGGAGACTCCTGCAAATTACCATAACTGTGGGAGTCTTCTAGCCATACTGCTGGCTGGGCACTGCTGTGGGGAAGTTTGCAGCACCAGGGTCTGGTTGGGCACTGCCAGGTACTGTTGTGGGGAAGATCACAGCACCAGGGTTGGTCAGGGTACTGCTGTGGGGAAGTTTGCAGCACTGGAGCCCTAGCTGTGCCGTGCCAGGGCACTGTTGCACAACAGCTCTGGCGAGGTCTTGCACTGGGTGTGTGGTGGAGGAGGGGGTAGGGCGTCCCAGCAGGAGGCAGAAATCTCTCCCCTTCTCCCTACTTCTACTCCTGCCTCCCTTCCCTGAGCTCACTGACCCAGGCAGATCTGTTTACAGCCTTGCTTCTCAAGCTGCTTAGCTCCGGCCCCACGTGACCCGCCCCCTTTGGGGAGGAAAAAGAGATGCTTTGTTTGAAAACCAGCCCCTGCCCCAGGCCTCTGCTGCCCCTGGGCAACTGGCACCTGCCTCGCCCACCCTGTGGGGCTTTACCCCCCAGCCAGAGCCATGCTGCCCCTACACAGGATCCATGCCCTGGGGCACCAGCATTCACACTCCCAGCCCCGCCCCCAGGGGGATCTGTGCCCCAGGGCACTAGCATCAGGATTCACACTCCCATCCCCATCTCTGTTGCAGCTGTCTCTGGATCAAATCAATGTGGATCAGCCCCTGATCCTGAAGGAGCTGGACTGGGCTGAGCAAGAGCCCCTGCCATCACTCAGTCCCCCGTGTCCTTCCTGGCATCAGGACGTGTCTCTGGACTGCAAGTCCTCTCCAGAGGACACCCAGGCGCATGCCTGGACTACTTACTACTACAACCTGCTGCAATGCACCTTGCAGCAGGAGGGGCTGCCAGAGACAGTCGACCGCACCAAGGAGCCCAGAACAGGTGCATGCCAGCCCACCCAGGGTGCCACCACTCGCATGCTGGGGCTACAGCACTGCCTTACAGAAATCCCTCTTGTGGCATCAACCCAGGGGGATCTGGGAGCACAGCGCCCTCTAGTGCTGGGCTGAGAGGTGGGGCATGGCCAGGGTAAGGAGGGCAGCAGCACAGCACCCCCTAGCATAGACTGGGAGATGGGGCATGGCTGGGGTATGAAGGACAGCCACATGGCACCCCTTAACCCGTGGTTTTGTAAATCCTGTATATGAGGGGCTGGGGCACCCCCAGCATGCCTAGTTCCAGCACCACTGCCCTTAGCACGAGGCTAGGAGATGGAGCATGGCTGGGTATGGAGGGCAGCCACATGGCATCCCTTAGCACCAAGGCCTAGAGGGCAGCACAGTGCCGTTGGCGGGAATAAGTGGTTAATTCCTCCCCTGTGTCTCTTAGGGTTCAGCTCGGGGGATGTGACCATCTGCATCCTGGGATCCCCGACCTCGTACCTGTCTGTGCTGCTGGAGGGTAGCTCCCAGTGCCCAGGTGAGTGCCACATCCTGTGTCCCTGCACTGCCATGTGCTGTGAATTCCTCCTCCCCCTAAATCAAGGAATGGGTGGGAATTCAGTGCCCTGTTTGCCCTGAATACCCAGGCTGGTTTGCTCAGTTGGGACCAACCCTGGCACAGCACAGGGGACTGTAATAAAACATAGGATGTTACAGCGTTATCACAGAAACCCAAAATCATAGAAGAATCACAGAAGTGTATAACTGGAAGGGACCTCAGGAGATCATCTAGTCTAGGCCCCTGCCCCTGCACTCACAGCAGGACTAATAACTAGACCATTCCTGACAGCTGTTTGTCTAACCTGCTCTTTAAAACCTCCAATGACGGAGATTCCACAACTTCCCTAGGCAATTTGTTCCAGTGCTTAACTACCCTGACAGTTAGGAAGTTTTTCCTAATGTCCAACCTAAACCTCCCTTGCTGCAATTTAAGCCCATTGCTTCTTGTCCTATCCAAGGTTAAGGAGAATAAGTTTTTTCACCCTCCTTTGTGTAACAACCTATTATTTACTTGAAAATGTCAGTGTGACGGGTTCCCCCTCCCTGCCGGCCCGCCCCGTCTGGGGTGCCACCTGATGTACTGGGTACCACTGAGCTCACCCAACCCACTAGCATGGGCTCCCTTACTGTCCTGCTGAGCCAGGCCTTCAAGCCTCCTCCAGCACACACACAGATAGGGAAACACCTAGCTTCAGAAAAATACAGACACTGAGATCAGCTCAGCTAGGGAATTGCCCAGCACTCAAGGGTACGCCCCCTCTGGAGTGTAAACCCAAAGTTGTATTGTCTTATGCTGCACAGAGAACTATGCAACGTAAGTGTAATGCTGACAGACCCCAGTGGGTGGGATCAAACCTGGGACCTCTGGACCTTAGTTCATGAGCCTCTACCGCATGAACTAAACTGACTGTTAGCTAAGGCTGAAATTAAGGCTGTAATTGCTCTCTAAGTAGTCTCAGTGCCACTATAGAATACCACACCCAGGAGGTGTGTGGGTTACATAAGGTCATTGAAATTCACCCCCTCCTTCAATGTGGAGGAAGATATGCACAGCTTTTTCCCTCCAGTTATGAATTCAACAAACTGGTTTCAGAGAAAACAAAACCAAGTTTATTAACTACAAAAGATAGATTTTAAGTGATTATAAGGGATAGGAAACAGATCAAAGCAGATTACCAAGCAAATAAAACAAACATGCAAACTAAGCTTAAGATATTAAATAAACTGGTTACAAGTAGTAATTTCTCACCAAGTATCGGGGGTAGCCGTGTTAGCCTGTATCCTCAAAAACAACGCGGAGTCCGGTGGAACCTTAAAGATTAACAGACTTATTTGGGCATAAGCTTTTGTGGGTAAAAACCCACTCCATGCATCTGAAGAAGTGGGTTTTTACCCACAAAAGCTTATGTCCAAATAAATCTGTTAGCCTTTAAGATGCCACCGGACTCCGCGTTGTTTTAATTTCTCACCCTAAATGTTGTTTTAGGCAGATTGCAGAAATTCTTGAAGGCAAGCTGCTCTTGCTTGCAGCTTAAAACTCGAGGTATTTCTTTCACAGGCCAGACACTTTTCCAGCCTGGGCTCAGTCCTTCTCCTCCCCAGGCCAGTCTTTTTTTCTTAGATCTTACCAGCATTCATCCTGGGCGGGGATTCAGTGAAGAACCATCCTGAGTATATCACTCCCCTGCCTTAAATAGGTTTTACATATGACAGGGATCCTTTGGTTTCCAGTGTGGTTTCCCCCACCCCCGTGGAAGAATCATAGACTATCAGGGTTGGAAGGGACCTCAGGAGGTCATCTAGTCCAACCCCCTGCTCAAAGCAGGACCAATCCCCAACTAAATCATCCCAGCCAGGGCTTTGTCAAGCCTGACCTTAAAAATATCTAAGGAAGGAGATTCCACCACCTCCGTAGGTAACGCATTCCAGTGTTTCACCACCCTCCGAGTGAAAAAGATTTTCCTAATATCCAACCTAAACCTCCCCCACTGCAACTTGAGACCATTACTCCTTGTTCTGTCATCTGCTGCCACTGAGAACAGCCTAGATCCATCCTCTTTGGAACCCCCTTTCAGGTAGTTGAAAGCAGCTATCAAATCCCCCCTCGTTCTTCTCTTCCGCAGACTAAACAATCCCAGTTCCCTCAGCCTCGCCTCATAAGTCATGTGTTCCAGTCCTCTAATCATTTTTGTTGCCCTCTGCTGGACTCTTTCCAATTTTTCCACATCCTTCTTGTAGTGTGGGGCCCAAAACTGGACACAGTACTCCAGATGAGGCCTCACCAATGTCGAATAGAGGGGAATGATCACGTCCCTCGATCTGCTGGCAATGCCCCTACTGATACATCGCAAAATGCCATTGGCCTTCTTGGCAACAAGGGCACACTGTTGACTCATATCCAGCTTCTCGTCCACTGTAATCCCTAGGTCCTTTTCTGCTGAACTGCTGCCGAGCCATTCGGTCCCTAGTCTGTAGCAGTGCATGGGATTCTTCTGTCCTAAGTGCAGTAGCCCTGCACTTGTCCTTGTTGAACCTCATCATATTTCTTTTGGCCCAATCCTCTAATTTGTCTAGGGCCCTCTGTATCCTATCCCTACCCTCCAGTGTATCTACCTCTCCTCCCAGTTTAGTGTCACCTGCAAACTTGCTGAGGGTGCAATCCACACCATCCTCCAGATCATTTATGAAGATATTGAACAAAACCGGCCCCAGGACCGACCCTTGGGGCACTCCACTTGATACCAGCTGCCAACTAGACATGGAGCCATTGATCACTACCCGTTGAGCCCGACAATCTAGCCAGCTTTCTACCCACCTTATTGTCCATTCATGCAGCCCATACTTCTTTAACTTGCTGGCAAGAATACTGTGGGAGACCGTGTCAAAAGCTTTGCTAAAGTCAAGGAACAACATGTCCACTGCTTTCCCCTCATCCACAGAGCCAGTTATCTCATCATAGAAGGCGATTAGATTAGTCAGGCATGACTTGCCCTTGGTGAATCCATGCTGACTGCTCCCAATCACTCTTCTCTCCTCTAAGTGCTTCAGAATTGATACCTTGAGGACCTGCTCCATGATTTTTCCAGGGACTGAGGTGAGGTTGACTGGCCTGTAGTTCCCGGGATCCTCCTTCTTCCCTTTTTTAAAGATGGGTACTACATTAGCCTTTTTCCAGTCGTCCGGGACCGCCAGGAGTTTTCAAAGATAATGGCCAATGGCTCTGCAATCACATCTGCCAACTCCTTTAGCACGATCATGGAATCCAGTACCAGATAACTTGATCACATGACCCTGCAGTGTCAAAAGCAGCCATGAGTCAGAGGTTGTTTGTAGCATCCCCAGGAAGACTTGTCTGTGGGTGATAAACATCTTCTGAGACCTTTTGTTCTTTCTAATGGCTTTTCCTCACAAGGAGCCAGCTAGACTGATTGTATTCTGTCTAATGGGCATTCCCCAGGTGTAAACGCTTTTGTAGAACAGATATATAATCAATATTCCTAACTTTAGATACAAAAATGATACTTGCATACAAATAGGATAATCATATGCAGTATGTCATAACATTTCCAATGATATTTCACATGACCCATCTTGCGTAAAACACATCTTTGTTGTGCCCTACCCATACCATAACAATCTCTGTGAAGACTATGGGGTGCAGCGTCACAGTCAGAATTCAGCCCAGATTCTAGTATCACATCCTGACCACCATCCCCTGAACCTAACTCTTCCCCTTATACCTGCCTGCTAACCCCCAGTCTACATTGGGAGTAGAGTCAAGGTATAGGGACAGGTGAACAGTAACCAAGACATTTATGAATTGACTTTTTGATATGTTCCTTGACCCTTCCAATTTCCTGACTTCCCAACTTAAAAAGAAATTTGAACTACGATGTTCTAATAACACCGTTTAAATCAACTGGATCTATTTACCATCCAAATTCTGGGTTAGCAACATTTTTTAAACTAGAAATTTCCTTATTTATTGTTTGGTTTATGAAAGGAAACAAAGGCTCTTCAATAGAGCTCTGTGAATAACAAATTTTTCCATTCGCTGGCCGATATGGAAAAAAAATCTGAAACATTCAATAAACTAATATATAAAAAATTTAGTTTGGGGCCAAATCATAGAATCTCAGGGTTGGAAGGGACCTCAGGAGGTCATCTAGTCCAACCCCCTGCTCAAAGCAGGACCAATCCCCAATTTTTGGCCCAGATCCCTAAATGGCCCCCTCAAGGATTGAACTCACAACCCTGGGTTTAGCAGGCCAGTGCTCAAACCACTGAGCTAAGAAAATCAAAGTGCATTTCTGAACAAAAAGTGATTTAATAAAAAAAAAATCAAAACATTTTGATTGTTTTGGAATTTTGAGCAGGGGAGGGAAGATTTTTGACCAGAACAATTAGGTGAATTTTACACATCTGCAAAATGTTGACCTAAATCTGCAATTTTGGCTGAAAAAATTTGCAGCTGAAACAGTTTGTCCAGTTCTACTTTTAAGTGTTAGGTGGCAGCAGAAATAAGCAGCAATGTGTCCGGGGCAGGGCACTTGGGATAAATGCTAAAGGAAAAATATATATTACCTTTTATAACTGGACACATAAACCAGTATGTGCACGTACATGCACACAGATTAGGGTGTAAAAATCAGTTCAGAAAAAAGTCATAGACACACTGTTTGCGAGGGGAGGGGTTTTAGGGAAATATATACAGGAGAGGTATGCAAATAGATGCTCTGTCCCTTAACTGCAATTTGCAAACCGTGCGAGCTTTGAGGAGAGTTTATCCCCTCCTAGGGGGGAATCCTGACTCCGGCTCCCCTGCCTGCCCCTGTGGAGCTTATAGACTGTGCAGGCCCAGAGAGGATGCAAAGGAGGAGCGCTGAATACCAGGATCTCTCTATTTAAATGGCATTTCTGAGTCAGCAAGGACCTGTTCCAGGGGTGCATCCACAGCCCTCAGAGATACACGTTAATCTGCCTGAGAAAATAGTTCCACTGGCTGCTCAGGGCGGCTCCTCCCCCACCTTGGTTGCCTCACTTCCTGATTTCCCCCCCTCCCCACAAGCAGGGCCCAGTGATCTGGCTGGTGAAGAGGGTTCCTAGCCCTGGGGGCGCTGCAGACAGTGACATGGTTGGATCAGGTCTGAGTTGGGACAGCCCATCTACGTAAGACCCAGCCAAGGGCCTGGGAGCAGGTAGCGCTTGCCTATAAAGTTTGCCTGATACTTTCCATTCTAAGACCCTGTTTTCAGTTGCTTCTAACTTTGCCCAGCTTTAACTGTTGGGGCAGAACTTTCCCATGCTGGGTGTCTGCTTCAGGCTGTTTTTTTGGGAGGAAATTTTAGCCCAAATGGTTTAGCTGTTTCTGGGAGGGGGAAACAAGTTGTAAAAAAAATTCTTCCTGCCGTTTTTCTGAAACGTTCTAGCCCCCCACCCCCAGCTTTGGAGCTAGGCAGGGCCGTCCTTACCCATACGCAAAGTACACAGCTGTGTAGGGCACCAGGAAATTTGGGGCACCAATTGCCCCAAATTTCCTGGTGCCCTACGCAGCTGCGTGCTGCTCCAGCAGCCAGCCCGATTCCCCGGCTGAGCCACCCAGGAAAGCTGCCCCCACCCCTGCTCCACCTCTTCCCCATGATCCCCGCCCCTTGGTCCCAGCCCCTGCCCCCACTTCACCCCTTCCCCAAAGCCCCCGCCTCTCCTGCTCCGTCCCCACTCCACCCCTTCCCCTAAGCTACATCCCCGGGGACTGCAGAAGGAGTCGGGTGCCCTGCACTCACCGGGCAGCGGGAAGTGGAGTGACCCGGCCCCAGCCCACTCTGCTTTGCTGGCTCCCAGCCATGCCATCGGTGAGTGCCGGGGGCCGGTTCCCCCCTGCTCCCAAGTCCCAAGGCTGGGAGCCAGGGGAGCAGAGCGGAGTGGGCTGGGTCCGGGTCACTCCACTTCCCGTCACCCCGTGAGTGTGGGGTCGGACCTGCCCTGCACTCACCGGGTGGCAGGAAATGAAACGACTAGGCCCCAACCCGCTCTGCTGCTCTGGCTCGTGCTGGGGGGCAGTTTCCCCTCTGCCCCCCAAGCCTGCTCCTGCCCCCCCCCCGCAGAGGCCTGGGGACGCCTCCCCCCACACTTGGGGGTGCTTGTGTAGGACACCAAAATGTCTATGGATGGCCCTGGAGCTAGGACTAGAAATTGGGGTGGGGGGGCAGGGAGGGGCAGGTCGCCCTGGTGTCAGGGACTTGCCTTTTGCTGGCCCTGTGGGAAGGCAACCAAATTTGGCCAAGTTATCAGCCTTTGAAAAATCGGAGTGTGCATGTGCTCGGGAAGGATTTGGGCAGCTAAATCCTCTGAGGACTCTGTCCTCGCTGAGCATCCCCATCCCGTCCACTCCGAGATCAGGCCAGGCTGCACGTGTGCCAGCCCCACAGAACGACTGGGCATGCTCCAGCCCGGGGATGCCAGGAACTGAGCAGGACTTTCCCAGCCATTGCTGTTCCTGGCTGTGGTGGTGCCAGGCACCAGAACTGACTCTCTCTCCTGCGCTCTCAATGACCCCTCTCCCCAGTAAAGGGGTGGGAGGAAACTGACTGGAATCAAAGGGGGGAGAAGCAGGGCAAGGGCAGCATGGGGGAGAGGTGGTCAGAGGAACTGGAGGGTATCTAGGATCAGAGGGGGCTAGGGGCTATATCGGCCAGAGGGGTGGGGGGGTAATGAATAGGAGTAAAGGGGGAGTGGATATGGGCAGGGGGTGGATAAGGGTAGATAGGGAGTAGTCTTTGTGTGGGGGTGAATAGGGGGAGGGCTTAATATGGGAGGTAGGTAGGAGGAGAGGCTGGTGTGTATGTGTGGTGGGGACAGATCAGACAGAGGGAGGGGGAGGGGCTGGTATGTGGGGGGTGAGGGAGAAGCCGGCCTGTATGTGGGGTGGATGGAGAAGGGCTGGTGTATGGGGAGGGGGAAGGGCTGATATGTGGGGGCTGAGTCTGGGGGAGGAGCTGGCGTCGGGTGGATTGGAGCAGAGGGGAATGGGGGAGCAGGAGGAAGCGTAACCGTAGTGAGGCCGTCCCTAGCTCTCCGTGCAGGCTGAGGATTGTTATGCCCCTGACTGGCTCTGGCAGTGTACTTGGGGCTATCCTGGCCTCTCCTCTCAGCTGTAACCTTGCCCTAGCAAGGTCCCTGGGCTGAAGGACTCCAGCCCGGGCCTAAGTGGAGGGCTTCCAGCAGTTGTTCCACATTCCTGGCATTTGCCTGCCCGGTCTCCCTCGCTGGGTGCTGGGAACTGGAGCCAAGCAGCTTAAGTTTCCCTTTGGCCCTGGAATGATTCCTGGCTTTGTTAAAGCTGCTTACTCTTGGCGGGAAGCCGGAGCCCTGGGTGGGAGCTGGGTGGGAGCTCTGTGGGAAAATACAATGGCAGCTCAGCCCCATCAGTCATTGATAAGGAGAGCTCCAAGGTCCTTCCTCGGGGAGAATCCAGCAGCTTGACAAACGCCGTCCAGGGGGTCCCTCTCCTGGCCCTGCAGTGCAGCCACCTCTGGGGTGTGGCAGCTGTTGAGTCACTCTACAGCAGGACAAGAGCCGCAGGGGAAGCCTAGAATGCAATGAAGGGAGTTTGACTCCTCCGGCATGTCGGAACGCCACAAGTGGTTAAAGATCATAGAATCATAGAATATCAGGGTTGGAAGGGACCTCAGGAGATCATCTAGTCCAACCCCCTGCTCAAAGCAGGACCAATCCCCAATTTTTGCCCCAGATCCCTAAATGGTCCCCTCAAGGATTGAACTCACAACCCTGGGTTTAGCAGGCCAATGCTCAAACCACTGAGCTATCCCTCCCCCCCAATCTTGGTTTGTGTCTCTTATTTAAGGTGACACCAGCACCAGGAGTACAGCGCCCCCTAGTAGGGGTTAATGCTGAGTACAAGGGGAGAATGTCCTCCACTCTCTACAGCATAGCCCCCTCTAGTTCTGCACTGTGGCATTGGGGGCATAGACTGCAAAGGCAGAGCACCCCCTATTGAGCACCCTGCCCTGCTACCTGCAGCATAGTACCCCATAATGCTGTGCTGGGGCATTGGGGCAGCAGTGAGTGCATGGGGAGAGCGCCCCCTACTGAGTTCCTAAGTACAAAATAGGCTGGCACCTTCCTACCTTGTGAGGTGTAGGGAGAGGAGACGAAATCCCAGTAGAGGAAAGTCTGTTAATTGCTGTATAAATAGCAGCTTTCTGATTGGCTGCTGGTGATGTAATGGTAACAGATTGTCATCCGCTTTCCCCCCTCCTTCACCACGGACCTCCCCCTTCCCCATCTCTCTATTTCTCTATTCCCCATTTCTCTATATTTCCTTGCCCTTCCCTATATTTCCACATCTCCCCCGCCCCCCCCCAGGTAACATGCTGCTGTGCCTGTCGCCCAGCTGGCTGGCCAAGGTGCCCTCTGAGCAGCACCCTGGCGAGTCATCCCTGCTGGTCTCCAAGGCTGTCTCCTTCGAGCTGGGTGGGTGCACGTGCCTGGACGAGTTCTCGCCCCCGCGCCGCGTCACCTACTTCATGGGCTCCTTCGGGCCATGCAAGGAGCATGGGCAGTCAGCGGGGGAGCTGGCGCGTGACCTGGATTGCCCCACGGCGGGCTCAGGGGAGCTGGCCCGCCTTCTGGAGGACAAGCTGCTGACGCGCCAGCTGCTGGACCAGCGGGCCCAGGTGGGGGTGCCACCCACGCTGGCCTTCACCTTCAAGCGGCTGCGCCCACTGCGGGACGTCACTGCTGAGCGCGCCGTCCGCATGGTGGAGCTCAGTGGCAAGGAGGGCCAGGAGAACCTCATCCAGGAGGAGATTGAGGCCTTCCTGAAGGGCAACACCATGGAGCCCTACAGCCAGGTGAGCCTGCCGGGGCCGGGGGCAGGGCCCAGCAGTCAGGTGAGCCTGCGGGGTGGGAGGGGGCTGCAGTCAGGTGAGCTTGCTGGGAGTGGAGCATACAGCCAGGAGTCGGGGGAAGCCCTACAGTCACGTGAGCCTGTGGGGAGGTGGGACCCACAGCCAGAAGGGGAGTTCTATGGGGGGCCCTACAGCTGAGGAAGGGGGCACTGTAAGAGGGGGAGATCCATGGGGAAGGGAGAGAGGGAAGCCCTATGGGTAGGGATGGGGGCAGTGGCTGTGCCTGGTTGGCTCCACTGAGCAGTGTGCTGTCGCCCCCTGCAGGTGGTGGTGAAGCCATCGGGCTGGCGCTGGAGTGGGGCCCACGCTGTGACCTTCCATGCCAAGGTGGAGCAGGCTGCCGTGCTCCAAGCAGTGCTGGCACTGCTGGAAACCCTGGAGGAGGAGGAGAGCGCCCTGCTGGAGGCCTTCATCCCCACCGCCTGCCTCACCCAGCCCAAATCCCCCAACCGCACCTCCCCAAGTAAGGGACCCCCCTGGCCAGAGAGGCTCACACCTCATCACCTGCCCCTGCAGCCACCATGATTCACTGAGCCCACCCCCATTCCCACCCTGGCCCAGCCTTTGGAGATGGCGTCATGGGGCAAGATCTGGAGGGAAAAAAACAGGATGCAGTTGAGTTAGCCTGGGACATGAGGAGGGAAGGGGCACGTGCCATATTGGGAATCCCCCAGCCAATGTTCTCTCTAATTTTTGACAGGCTGTGTGTGCAAAAAATTTCTTCTGTGCAAATTGTTGTGCTTCTGTGCAAATTTTTGTGTGCGTGGTGTTTTACCGAGTGCACGGGGTTTAGGATCTGTGTGCGCGTGCACATGCGCACAGCTTAGAGGGAACAGTGCCCCCAACTCATTGGGGTGGCTGCCACTGCCATATTGCCCCAGGGCAGGGGGAGCCACTGTCATATTGGAATCCCAGTATCCCCCGGGGCAGTGGGGGACAGGTGCCATACATTCAGTGGGTGGTGGCCCTACCAGAATCCCAGAATCCCTCAGGACGGAGGGCACCACTCTGTGCAGCTGATTTGCATGAATCCCGATGCCATTTCTTTCTCTGCCCCCCTTGCTGCTTCTTTCTGTCTCCTTCCGCCCCGCTCCATTCCTACACCCTTCATTTGTTTCTCTTCTGTCGCCTCCATACCTTCCCTTTGTTTTCTCCACCCTCATCTCTTTTTTCTCCCCTCTCTCCATCCCCCGATTTCTTTCTCCATCTCTCTCTCTCCCATTTCCCTCTGTCTTTTTCTCCCCTGACTCCCTCTTTCCTTTCCTGCCCCTCTGACCCTTCCTCATCACCTTGCCCCTCCCAGGCAGCACATCTCCGAGGCCTGACCTGGCGATCCGGATCTGCACTGTCGTCTGCAGATCCTGGGGTGACCAGCCTCTGCTGAGCCAGGTAACGGGGCAGCCGTGAATACGTGCCCCTCACCCCGCCCTGCCAATGCAGCTGGCTGGGCCCCATGCCCCCACTTAGCCTCAGAATAGGGCAATGATTGATACGGTGAGAAGCTGGGGATCACTCATGCCCTGACCAGAGACAAATACAGAGGCAGCCCCCGGTGTAAGCAAATGTGGTATGGGGCCTTTCCCCTCTAGGGGGTGCTGGCTCTGATCCAGGCCAAGGGGGTGGGACTGGCTAGCTGGGAAGGGTGAGGAATGGGAGATGGTACTTTTCACCTCTAGGGGGCACCATCTCCAGTCTGGTCCAAGGATGGGGGGCATGCCTGGCTCAGAAGCCAGGGAATGGGGCATGGAGCCTTTCCTCTCTAAGAGGTGCTGGCTCCGATCTGGCCCATGTGGGTGACTGGCTGGCTCAGGGCAATGGGTAAAGTTATATGGAACCTTACATTGTTTTTTGGACCAAGTTAGTCATGAATTTAATATGATCTGCAAAAGTCTCAAAATGAAAAATCTTATCATCGTCACTTGTGACCTTTGAACCCAGGCCAGGTGGAGGTCAAAGGTCATAAGCTCACCTTTGTCCTGTCTGCAGCGTGTGGCACTGGACTGGGCTGGGTTTATTTTCTCTCATGTTCCCCCTCTGCCCACCCTTGCACATGGTACATTCCATTTCCTGAGCAGGAGAAAAGAGCCTCCACAAATCAGGGCTCTTGGAACCGTGAGACATGCGAAGGATCTGATTGGTTAGTACCAAGCTTGTTCTCTGGATGACCTCACAGTCAGCTCCCACTGCATGTGGTGGCGGGGGGGGAGATGCGGGGTTTTCATGGCGCTGGTTTTGTCCCCCCCCAGGTGGTGTGCGGTGTGGGACGGGCTGATAAGCCCCTGAAACACCAGGCCACAGTGCCCCAGAGCCTGGAGAGCAGCCTGCGGCAGCAGGGGGTGACAGATGAGGCCCAGCTTGCGGCCATCCGTGCCCAGGTCAAGCACAAGGCTGAGGCTGCCATGTCAGCCTTCCTGGAGCTGGAGGCGGGGCTGTCGGTGGAGCAGCGGGGGGGCCGACGGGCCCAGACTGATGTGATTGGTGAGCTGCCCTGTCAATCGTTGCCATTAACTATTTAGGGGGAGTCACAGAGTCTCGATCATTATTCATCCGGCCAGGGAGGATCCAGAGCAGGTGCTCCCTCCCAGTGCACCCATTAATGGGCGGTGTAGGGCAAAGCTGGCTGTGTTGGCTCAGCCCCAGCAGAGAGCCTCCCCCTTGCAGGCCAAAGTTGCCCTCAGCTGCCCCAGCATGAAGTGCCTGGCTGGGGTAGGGACCTGGCCCTAGTTCTTTGGCCCATGGTCTGTTAAAGGGTCAGGGCGCTGCTGCCCTTGGCAGGACGAGGGGAGGATAGCACCTTCACGGTATTTGTCACTCTGTATTTGTCACTGACCAGCTGGGACCTTCAGAAAGGCCTGTAGCCACACATGCATGTCCAGAGCAGGGGCCCATCTAGCCTGGTATCCCATCTCCAACAATACCCATGCACCTTGCCATGAAGCAGCCGGAGAAGGAGCCTCCTAGGGCAGTGGTTCTCAACTAGGGGGCTGTGAGCAGATTTCAGGGGGTTCACCAAGCATGACCAGCATTAGACTCATTCGGGCCTGGGGCAGAAAGCTGAAGTCCAGCTGCATGGGACTGGTGCCCCACCACCCAGGGCTGAAGCCAAAGCCTGAGCAACTTAGCTTCACAGTGGCCTCTGTGGTGTGGGGCCCCAGACAATTGCCCTGCTTGCTACCCCCTAACGCCGACCCTGGCTTTTATATGCAGAAAAACAGTTGTTGTGGCACAGCTGGGCTGTGGAGTTTTTATAGTATTGGGAGGGGAGCCTCAGAAAGAAAAAGGGTTGAGAACCCCTGTCCTAGGGGCTTGTTCTGGAATAACCCACCCCGTGAAACTTTCTAAGGAGTTAGACTTTAAAATTTTCCTTTTAACATAACTCTGGATGGTCTCCTCAGCCGGGTAAATGTCCAGGCCTCTTTCTACAAATCCTGTTAGCAGGGCTGTCCCTAGCAATTCTGGGGCTCTACACGGTCGTCCCCCCCGCGGGGGCAGGGCTGGCTTGGGAGGTAGGGGGGAACCACCCCGCAGCACTCACCGGTGGCGTGGCTGAGGCCAGGTCGCTGCACTCCCGCAGCCGGTGAGTTACCAGCAGCGGGAGTACAACGACCCGGCCTCAGCCACACCATCGGTGAGTGCTGGTGTGGGGGGGCTGGGGCACAGAAGGGGCAGGGGCCCAGGGGAAGTGGGGGAAGGCGGAGCAGGGGCAGGGGCCTGCGGAAGAGCTCAAGCAGAGGCTGGAGCAGCACGGGCTGCGCAGGTCACCAGGAGATTTGGTGCCCCAAATTTCCTGGTGCCCTATGCAGCTGCATGCTTTGCATATGGGTAAGGATGGCCCTGCCTGTTAAGCTTTTGGACACACTGAGACCTTGTGGCAATGAGTCCCACAGGGCAACTGAGAATGAGTATTTTCCTTGGATCAGTTATGAATTTGCCACCTTTCAGGTTCATCAATCTTTGCCTGTATAAATAAGAGAGGGGGAAAGGAGAGATTTCCTGGCCTGCCTTCTCTACCCCTTTTATTTTCATAGCGTTTAAGGCCAGAAGGCACCCTAACCAGGGCTGTGGTGGATTCTCCACCGCTGGCAATTTTTAAATCAAGATTGGATGCTTCTGTGAAAGATCTGCTCTCATTCTAAACCGGAATTAACTCAGGGAAGCTCTGTGGCCTGTGCTGTACCAGAGGTCAGACTAGATGATCACAGGGATCCCTTTTGACCTTGGAATCTATGAATTTGCTTGATTCAGCATCTCCTGCAATTCCTGTGGGGGCCTCTGGTCAGGGTCTTTGAATTCTTGTGCTCTCCAGTTTGGCCTGACTGCTATTGCACACCCATCCTGGCTGTTCCCTTGACTTGGCCATTTCCCATTGCAGGTGTGGATTTTCTCCTGACCTCGTCAGAGCAGGTGCTGCAGCTGATGGCCCTGGAGATGAATTCTCAGCTCTGCCTGGAGACCTGCGGGCTCTTCGAGTCCATGAGTCAGGCGGTGGGGGTGCCGGCAGGCGAGTCCTCGCGCCCTCTGGTGGAGACGATGTTGCGGCGTGCGCAGTGCCACCTCATGGAGGGCAAGCACGTGTTGGTTATCGGGGCCGGAGGAGTCAGCAAAAAGTTCGTCTGGGAGGCGGCCAGGGCCTACGGGCTAAAAGTAAGATGCGGAAACCGGGCCCCACGCTGCCCAGCACAGCCCCCACCCTCCGCCATGGAGTGGAGCTGAGGGAGATGGCTGTCCTTAGCCATGGGTCCGACCCAACATGGCATAACCTGCATCAGGGAAGAGAGAGCGAATGGAGGAGGTTGGGGATGCACCCTCCACCCCCAGCTGCAGGGGGAGTCCTCTCTGTCCCTCCCCCACATCCCAGCCATGGGAGTGCTCCTCATTTCCTCCCCTGTATCCCAGCCAGCCCTCTCTGATATCCCAGCTCTAGGGAGACTCCCCTGAGTCTTCCCCACATCCCAGCCACAAAGGGGCTCCCCCCTGCATCCCAGCTGGACAGAAACCGCACCTGAGCCTTTGCTAGGGGGCTGCCGCAGCCCAGGTCACAGGTGGATGGGAAAGTGCTTCTCCGAGGGTGAGCTGGGGATTATTGTCCCGTCTGTGCTGACCCTTGTCAGGGTGGGTGCTGGAGGTCTGGCACTGGGGCAATGTGGGGAGTGATTGGGGGCAGGGTCTATGGGGTGCTGAGCTTCCCGTGTCCATTGTGTGCAGAATCAAAAGTCCTGGCAGCTGGGCAGCTCCTGGAAGGGACATAAGCCAGTGTTAACCATGGTTACCTTTGTGCAGGTAGCTACTCCAGATCTATCCCCTAGGGCTACAGCTCAGACCTCTCTTTGCTGAGGGGGTGGTAATGCATCAAGGGGCACACCAGGGAGCCCCATAAGATCTCTGGATGAGAAAATCACCTTAACTCTGACCCCTGGCTGTCCATCCATTGCCAGTCCGGCCCACAGCCTCAGGTCACTGAGCCATGGGTGTCTCATCTCCTCCGCCCCCGAACCTCTCCGTTCTAAATCACTGGGACCATTCATGTAGCCTACAGCTCTTGCTCTCCCTTCCCTTTGCCGTGCCCTCTCATGCCTCTGCTTTGAGGCCGTCTGGGCACATGGGGACGTGGGCCTGAACGTCAGCTGGCGAAGGAATACTAGAGAAGGGGCAGGAGTGGTGTGGGGAAGGGGAGATGAGTGCTTGACCCCAGACAGAGGAGAACCAGGTCCCAGCCCAGACACTGAATTGAGGCAAATACAGTCTGTGATGGTTGCTGCAATCTGGGTAATGGAACGGTCTGTATCCCAGCCCAACGTCACACCACTGTGGGAGACAGGAGCAAGTGGTCTGGCCCATCTCCAGCCCCAGTGGAGTGGGGAAAAGGTGGGCAATTCTGCCACAGCTCTGGAATAGCAGAACGTTCCTGGAAAATTGATCAGCAGTGGAATAGTTAATAGTGCTGCTGTCTTTAAATTTTCCACAAGCATTAGGCTCTGGAGTTAACACCTGCCAGCCTTGACATTGTTAGCTCCTGGAGTTAGATCTCATGAGGCCAGCTAACTTCTCTCACAGGAACACCCCTCCCCCCCCAAATCCCAAGCAAATTGACTCTGCTCAGAGGTGTGAGAAAGGAATCCCATGGCACAGCCCTGCCACTGATGCTGAGTGCAGTTTCCTAGGCTGTGAGCACTCCTGTGTACTCCCCCAGCCCCACTTTCTTGGCAGCAGCTCCAGGTTGGTTCCAGGCTGGGATTTGGTCCTCTGTGTCCAGGGTGGCACTCAGCCCAGGCAGGTTGGGGTGCCCTTTTGTGTCAGTGCTGGCCCCGCCCCTCTGGCGGCTGGTCCCTTCCCAAAGCCCCTGCACAAAACTGGACGCAACCATGCCGGGCTTGTTCTTGGAAAGCGTTTAGCATGCAGATGCACTCGCCCCCTCAACCTGGATGGAACATCCCATCTCCTCTTGCCTTGGGGTCCAGGAATGCCCCATGGGGGCTGGCACATGAGGCCTGTGACCACACCGTCTCCTCCTCCCCACCCCATGGGGCCTGGGCATAAGTGGACCATTCCCAGTCTACCCCACCCCTCCTGGGCACGAGTGGATCATTCCATCCTGACACAAATGGGCCATTCCATATCCCCCCACTCATCCTGGGTGTAAGTGGACTATTCCATCTTCTCCCCCTCCCCGCACTGAATGGTGCCTGGGCAGGAGTGAAGCGGTCCATTTCCTCCCCTCTACCATATGGAACCTGGGTGTGAGTAGACCATTCAGTTTCTTCCCCCTACCCCATGGGGCCTGGTTGTGAATGGACCTTTCTGTTTCTTCTCCCCACTTCATGGGGCCATGGGTGTGAGTGAACTATTCCATCTCCCTCCCTGGATGCACATAGACTATTCCATCTCCTTCCCACACCCCTCGGGGGCATGGGCACACATGGACCCATCCCATCTCCCTTCATAGAAATGCTTGGACCTTTCCTCCATCTCCTGCCCCACATGGGGTCTGGACGCACGTGGACAATTCCATCTCTCCCACGCCGGGGTTCTGGATATGAGTGGAACGCCCTATTTGCATCCCACCGTGGGGTGTGGATCCGTCCCCAAGGACAGTCCCATTTTTGCGGCGCCTGGCGGGGAGGGCATGGAGCCTGCCCCAGTCCTTAGTGACCCCTTTTTGGTCTCTCTCCCACTTCTCTGCATCTCTCCCCCGCCCCCCTTCTCTGTGCCCCCCCTGCTCCAGATTCACCTGGTGGAGTCAGACCCCAACCACTTTGCCTCGCAGCTGGTGCAGACCTTCATCCACTACGACACCACGGAGCACAGGCGGGATGAAGAGCATGCCCAGCGGCTGGTGGGGCTGGTGCGGGAGCGGGGCCTGCACCTGGACGGCTGCCTCTCCTACTGGGACGACTGCATGGTGCTGACGGCCCTAGTGTGTGAGCAGCTGGGCCTGCGCTGCAGCCCGGTGGCAGCCATGCGGGTGGCCAAGCAGAAGAGCCGCACCCACCAACACCTGCTGCGCCGGCGCAAGGAAGCCCCACTTGGCTGGGCCTCAGAGGCGCTCTATGCCGTTCCCTGCTGCCACCTGGAGAGCCACGCTGACGTGGAGCGGGCTGCCCGCCATCTCTCCTTCCCCGGTGTCATGAAGCTAGAGTATGGGGCGGGTGCCGTGGGGGTTAAGCTGGTAGAGAATGTGCAGCAGTGCCACCTGCACTTTGAGAAGATCTCACGGGACTTGCGGGAGGATACGGATCACCCAGGCATCGGGCTGGGCTGGGGCAATGCCATGCTGCTGATGGAGTATGTCTCCGGCACAGAGCACGACGTGGATATTGTGATTTATGATGGGCGCATGCTGGCCGCCTTCGTCTCCGACAACGGGCCCACCCGTGTGCCCCACTTCACCGAGACAGCAGCCAGCATGCCCACCTGCCTGGCGCCCGACTGCGAGGCCCAGCTGGTGCGCGCCGCCTACCGGTGCTGCTTGGGCTGCGGCCTGACCAATGGCGTTTTCAACGTGGAGCTCAAGTTGACGGCAGCTGGGCCCAAGCTCATTGAGATCAACCCCCGCATGGGAGGCTTCTACCTGCGCGACTGGATCCAGGAGATCTACGGGGTGGACATCATGCTCGCCTCTGTCATGGTTGCCTGTGGGGTGCCCCCGCTGCTGCCCACCCATGCCCAGCCCCGCACCCACCTGGTGGGCGTCATGTGCGTGGTGTCACAGCACCTGAAGGCCCTCAAGTCCACAGCCAGTGTGGAGACATTGCAGGCCCTGCACGAGCGCGGCGTCATCCGCCTCAACCTGCTGGAGGATGAGCTGGTCACCCGTGAATATGAAGAGCCCTACTGCAACGTGGCCTGTGCCAGCCCCAGCCGCCGCGAGGCTTGCCTCAAGGTGCTGGGTGTCTGCCAGGTGCTGGGCATCGACTCACCCCACTATCCTGTCACCCACTTCCTCTCTCACTTCAAATAGCACCCAGGGAGCCCCCGGGGAGGGGGCCACCCTGCTGCTTCTGTCCTGTTCCCCCCATTCTCCCTAGGGCCTGCTGGGCTCAAATCCGGTCCTGGAGGAGCCCCCGGCCTCATCCTCCCTGGTGTATTCCCACCAGCTGGGGCACTGGCGCATGCATTACGTGGCTCCTCTGTATCCCAGTGTTGTTGTTTTTTCCCAGCAGCTGCCCCTTTCCCCCCAGGAGGGAGCTGGGGGTCCCTAGTGTCGTCTCAGGCAGGCGTGGCTCTTACCAATGTGTGCGTGACATGGGATTGCATCAGTATGGCGTCTGTTCTGCTCCCTCTGGGGCTCCTCCAGCTCCCCCACCCTCCCCCCAGCTGCCCTGTCCTGATCCTCTAGTTCTCCTCCCTCAGCTGAACTGTCCTGTCCCTGGAGGGATCCCCCACCCTCTCTGCAGACTCTTCCCTAATCCCTTCTTCCCCACTGAGATCCTCCAGTTGGCTCCCGCTACCAAGTCCACCAGCCCTGGGAAGGACTGTAGGTCGCGGACCCTAATCTCCTGGGCACGAGCTCAGCTCTGGCATCTGTTCACCCATGGTGGGGAGGAGGGGAAGGATTGAGGGGCTGGAGCCTCCAGGAGTGGAGACTTAAGGCTACAAGTGGCCCTCCACTAACAAACCACTGTACACATGTTCCTACCCCCCACCACTCCGCTCCTCAGCCACCCTACCTTAGCAAATCACTGTATGCTACCTCCTCAGCAACCCTACAATAACAAACCACAGTACACAACCCCTCCGGTGCTCAACCCTACTGATAGCAAACCACCCTATGCAACCCGCTCATGTGCTCGTCAGCAACCTACCAGATAACAACAAACCACCGCATGCAGTCCCTCCCATGCTTGTCAGCAACCCTACAATAACAAACAATTGTGGGCCAAGTCCTAGCACAGACCCTGCGATAACACATGCCCTATACAAACTTCTCACTAGGAAACCTACAAACCCACTGAACCTGAGACATTGAACTGACCCGCTTGAGCTTGCAGCCCCAGCGCTTGAACAGCCTGCACTGATGCGGGAACCCTAGCCATGCTAACAAGCAAAAACAGGGCTCCAGAGCAGCCCTGTGCTAACTAACTAGCATGCCTAGCCCCAGGGAAGGACAAAAAACTTACACTAACAAAGCAGGCACAACCCTCCAGCAGTTTTGAGGGCTGTGGATGCACAGCCCCAGTGCTTCTGAGTGACCCTCCAATAACAAACCAGTGTGTGGAGCCCCAGTGCTTCTGAGTGACCCTCCAATAACAAACCAGTGTGTGGAGCCCCAGTGCTTCTGAGTGACCCTCCAATAACAAACCAGTGTGTGGAGCCCCAGTGACCCTACAATAACAAACCAGTGTGGGGAGCCCCAGTGCCCCTGAGTGACCCTACAATAACAAACCAGCGTGCGGAGCCCCAGTGCTTCTGAGTGACCCTCCAATAACAAACCAGCGCGTGGAGCCCCAGTGCTTCTGAGTGCCCCTCCAATAACAAACCAGCGCGTGGAGCCCCAGTGCCCCTCCAATAACAAACCAGTGTGTGGAGCCCCAGTGCCCCTGAGTGACCCTACAATAACAAACCAGCGTGCGGAGCCCCAGTGCTTCTGAGTGCCCCTACAATAACAAACCAGTGTGTGGAGCCCCAGTGACCCTACAATAACAAACCAGCGTGCGGAGCCCCAGTGCTTCTGAGTGACCCTCCAATAACAAACCAGCGCGTGGAGCCCCAGTGATTCTGAGTGCCCCTCCAATAACAAACCAGCGCGTGGAGCCCCAGTGCCCCTCCAATAACAAACCAGTGTGTGGAGCCCCAGTGCCCCTGAGTGACCCTACAATAACAAACCAGCGTGCGGAGCCCCAGTGACCCTACAATAACAAACCAGCGCGTGGAGCCCCAGTGCCTCGGAGTGACCCTACAATAACGACCCAGTGTGCATAGCCCTTAGCATCCATAAGTGACCCTATAATAAGCAAACCAATGCCCTGAGAGACCCTACAATAATAACAAACCATTGCACATAGTCTTAGTGTCCCCAAGTGATCCTACAATAACAAACCAGTGCACAGCAGCCCAAGTGACCCTTCAATAACAACAAACCAGCATGCACAGCCCTGGCATCCCTAAGTGACCCTACAATAATATCAAACCAGAAAGCACAGATCCTAGCATCCTTAAATTATCCTATAGAAGCAAACCAGCGTGCAGCACCTTGAGAGACCCTACAATATTAACATATCAGCGTGCATAGCCCTAGTGTTCGTGAGTGACTCTCCAATAACAAACCAGCGCATGGCACCCAGAGAGACTTCCATAATAACAAACCAGTGTGTGCAGCCCCCGTGACCTTACAGTAACAAATTAGCAGAAGTAGAAGGAAGCAAGACTCAGGTCTAAAGGAAGCTTGGTCAGGTTCTCATCCTCTTTAAGAGCCCATGGATTCCTGCTGCTTCCTCATGACTGGTGTTATTGATGTCACAGCAAGAGATTGTGAGGTCATTGGGGATGATGACATCATCAATGAGGGGAGGAGCATCTGGAAATTGTGATGTCTTAAAGGGGCAGAGGCCCTGAACCAGGGCAGAGGGAGGTGGGTGGGAGATGGGAAGTGACATTACCATGGTGCTTGTAGCCATGGCATCCCATGCCAGGGTACCCAAGGACAGGGGCATTAGCAAGCCCATCCCCCTGTCAGCATTGGCTGGAGTTCCTCGTGACACTCCCCACCTCTGTGTCCTTCTGCCGCCTCTGTAACCGGCAGCAGACGGACAAAGTAGTCCCTCCCCAATAAAATGCCATGTGCAAATATGCAGGTCCCTGAGGCATTATTGGCACCCTGAGCTGCAGCAGGGTTGGAAGAAGATCCAGCAGCCAAGGAAGAGCAGGACATGGAGGGAGCCAGTGGCAGAGAAATGAGGCATCGTCAGCTGTCTCCCTGTGCCCCTCCTGTCTGCAGGGTCCGTCCCAGCAACTCCTGCACCATGGGAGCCACAGTACCATTGCCCTGGGGCTACCTGGGCCCCAGCTCCCTCCACCCCAGAGTCTCCCCCTCCTGGGTCTCAACTGGAGGAGCCGCAGCAGAGAAGATGATGATGGCTTCTCCAGGCCAGCTCTGCTAAGGGGTCACCTTCCTGGCCTCTGTGGCCCTACCTTTTCCAGCAGCTGCTGCAGATAGACAGAGCCCATAGTGCCCATCCACCTCCTGGGCCTCCTCTCCCAGCTCAGCAAACCTCTTGGAGCCCACTCTAAAATGGAGGGCAGCCTGGGGTGCCCCAGCTCCATTCTGAACAATGAGCAAGTCACTTTGTGCTTTGGGATCCCTCGCAGGCCCCTTCCCTGCCCCCAGACTTGCCCTTTTCTGAGGTCAAGATTCTGGCACTTCAGGGACAAACAGCATGTGGGACTAAGAGAGCATCAGCCCATCCAGCCCCCTCCCCAGCTATTGCCTAGAGGGGCCTGAGCCAGGGCCCTGGGATTCAGACTCAGCTGCCTAAAATGCTGGGGTTCTGACCAGTTTGGAGTGAAGAAATTACTGCCCCAGATCAGACCCATGGGCCCAGCCAGCCCTGTACATCTGCCCCCCACAACCCGAGATCAGACCTGTGGACCCATCCAGCCCAGTAATCTGGCTCTGATGCAGGCTGGGTCAGAGGACAGTGCAAAACTCTGCAGTGGAGAACTGGGCTCATCTCTCAAGACCTTGCCAAGCAGGGGCCCTGGCACAGATCTCTGCATGGGGGGCTGCTGTCAGCTCTGATGCCCGTCTCCCCAGTGCCTGCGTGGCACCCAATCCTCACACTTCCGTTTGCTCCCCAGCCAGGAGGCCAGCAAGCAGCACCATCCACATCCCATTGGCCTTCACCAGTCGTTGGCAGAACCCCAGGTCATGCCAGCTTCACCTCCATACCCAGGCATTGCTAGGTTCCCCAGGATGCTCTTCACTTCCCAGAGGCATCCCCCTGGGCATGGGGCCTGCAACACCATTGGTTCAACTCTGGGGAGCCCCCGCAAGCAGGATGGAAGTGTGTGTGGGGGGGGGGCAGGAAAGCCAAACTCACCTAATCCTTCCCTGCATCACTGCTGCCCTGGGGCTCTTCCTTCCTCCCCTCCTCCCCCCCCCCCCCCCCGAGCCTGGATCCCCCTGCATCTGCCACCAGGTATGGTGGGTGTTAAGGGCAGGCTACCTAGACCATGTCATTTGGAGTCCTGCCCCGCAGCTGGGGAAGGATGTGGGGGAGCCTGCTGCTTTAAGACCACCCCTCACATGCTAGCAGGATGGCGACAGAAGCAGGGAGCCACCCCATGCCCAGCTTTGGGGAATGCCCAACACCTTGAACGTACCTCCTTCCCCTGCAGAGCAGTGGCCCAAAGGGGCAAGAAGGGCATTGGCTCTAGCACTGGGCAGAGGTGGCCCATAGGGAGAGGAGGCTGCACATCCAGAGCCCAGCATGGTCTTGCATCCCTGTTTCAGCAGCATCCTGCAGCGCCCAGCCCAGTGCAGAGCAGGTTTCATGAGCAGGTTTTTGGTGACACTTCTAATGACAGGACCAAGGCTTTGGAGCTGTGGGACACAGAGCCTCCCTAACCCCCGTGTGATGAGAGGCAGGGGAGACTGAGATCTGGCTAGGGGTGGTGGATCGCATCTCATTTTTTCCCCTTCTGCTGAACCAGCATGGCGCTAGGGGGCGCTGTCCCCAGAAGTCTGTGCTGACCCCAATGCCCCAGTGTATGTGTGTGTGGGGGACATACACGCTGTGCTGTGGGGAGCAGGGTGGAGGCTCAGCACTGGATGCTCTCTCTTACCAGTCAGTGCTCATGCTAGCTCCAACCCTAACATATCCTGCTCTGTCCCAGCCACAAATCCTCCTCTAAAGGACTACACTGTTTTGTACAGTATCTCTGCCCCTTCTGACATCAGTGACCTAGTCCTGGCACCAGCATAGCTCTTTTGCTAGGGGCAGCTGACCTCTGAGACCTTGCAGATCATCTTCCCAGCAGAAGAGAAATCAGTGATGTGAAATATGGATAGAGTCTAAGGTAACTCACTTTATTTACATACACGAGTCCTGAAACAGAGGTGGTCAAACAGCACACAGGACAATCCGTGCTTCCATGTGGCTCAGCCCAACCCCAGTGCCTGGTTCACAAGGATCAACTCTGCCTCCAGAAACTGACTCTAGTGAAAGCCCAAGGCAGACAGCAAACTTTCCCACCTCTCAGGCAGCTCCCTCACCCCCAGGATCACTGCCTACCAGAACATTGCAGAACCCAAAACAACCAACCACCCAGTACGTCTTCCTAAGAGTCAAAACCTGCTTGCTTACTGAAGAGTGTGTAATGGTGGCATCTGCTGAAAACGCCTCTAAGTATAGCCCTGAAGAATGAGGCTGGGCCAGTCAGTGCCATAACACAGAGCCATGAGTGGTATAAGCATGCTGGTAATTCTGGTCTCCCTGTGGCCCATGAAGCAAGGTACTGAGTAGGGGGAATCACAGACTCTTAGGCCAGAATAGGCCATCTCGCTTGACCTCCCCCCCCTCCTCCTAACACAGGTCCTAGATCTTCTCTTACAAGCTGATTTACAGCATATCTTCTAGACAGATTGCTAATCTCCTAAAAGGGGGGCAGATCCCCCAGCTTCCCCGGGAAACTTGCCCCATATGCGCCAGGGGAAGGATTAAAGAGAAGAGGGAGGAGCAGACACCCCTCTCCCCCGCAAGCAGCAGGATCTGCTTTGCCCAGAACTGTCTTACTCAGTGGATTCCTAAGGACACCAGCTGTTCTTGCCATCAGCCCCACAGTATCATGTGGCTGGCTCTCTGGTGCCCTTGCCAGGCTGAGATCCAGTTACAGGGAAAGGCAGGAGGGGGGTGGGTCAGATTAAAGATCATGAAAAGGAGAGAGACAGGGAGGAAGGGTGCCAGAGGGGGGTGAGGAGAGTGGCACAGAGTGAACTGAGCTCTGATCATCCCCCATGAAATTCTCTGCCACCAAATTGCTAGGGTGTAGCATGGCTAGTAATTGTGGGATAGGAATAGGAGGGGAGATTTCTCTGGTGTTGTGGCCTCCCCGGGAAGATGTCTGTATTATTTTATGAATATTATACGTACCTCTGCTCATTCAATTGTATGTTACTCACTGGGATTACAAAGGTGGTTCATTCCAAGAGAAGCAAACACCTCATAGAGTCCTCACATCATCACCTTGGCAAATCCCCAGGGATGTGGCCTCCTCGCAGATCACGTGCTACGCAGATCAATCTGCTCCTTAAGATCTTTCATTTATGTCCATCACTGGCAATCTTGTCATGCCAACAAAGCTTTTGGCACCCATGTGATCACTGTCAATGTAGCAGCTCTCCTGAGTAAACACGTTTTGTAATTTACTCATCCTCCATCCTAAGAGCATGTCTGCACCAGGAAAGTGAAACCTGTGCTGATAGAGGCAGTTGCTTGGGTTCGACTATGAATTTCCTTATTGTTGATCTTGTCTTGCTGCTATGGAGCAGCCGATGGAAACAATGAAAATCATTCTGCTGCTCTTCAGCCTTCCTCAGCACCCACATTTCACTGCTGTAGAGCAGAGTTAGCGGAATTGGGATTTTATAGATCTGCAGCTACGCAGCAAGCTTGATGTCCTGGCATCTCCAAAGAGGCAGCCAAAGGGCCTGCAGTAACATGGCAGTGGCTGCTGTTATATGAGCGGCCACATCTTTCGAGAATTCTCCAGCACTGGCTGTGCTTGATGTCCCATCCCGACAGGTAAATACTGAGCTGGAGAGAGTCCCCCTCTCCTCCCCCCATTTACTAATGGTGAAAAGACAATGCAAAGAACAACTGCTGGGAAGTCTATCCCTACCCTTCCTGGATTGACTGGGTCTGGGATGGCTGGTACAGACAAAGGAACTTGGAGAGGGGTAAGATCTGCCTCAGCTGGCAGGAGATGAGAGAGAGACAGGATTATAGGGAAACAGACTGCCCCACCTCCAGATCTAAAGTTGGGGTGTCTGGTTAAGTTAAGCCTCTCAGAGCTTGTCTCCACTTGAAAGCTGACTTAGATTAAGGTAAAGTGTGAATTTAAAGTGCAATATCTATTCCTGATCAACTCCCTGTGTGGGATAAACTAAGCAGGAACACGTTCCGTAATTCCAGCACGAGTGTTCATGCATGGAGTTCATCAAAGGCTGTCTAACTGTTCCTGATTTGCTCATTCCCTAGACAAGTCCTTCATCTGGATACGGGGAGGACCTGTGTTGCTTTAATCCTCTCTTATCGTTCAGCGTTCCTGCTGTTGAGATGAAGTGATGCTGTGTTTCGCGAAAGGCTGGTTTAGGTCCCAAAGGCCTGAATACAGCTGGCCCTACTGGGAAATCACAGTTGGTACAGGGGACTGCAGCCTCATGACTACATTTAGATGATGGTGCAACTGGACCCCAGGGAAGTGAAGGCAAGGGAGTGGTGCAGGGGCAGTGTATGCAGGCCTCCCCCCCCCAACGGAATGGGGATGAGTGACCCATTGTTCCTGTGGGTCCATCCCCATGACAGCACAGTCCCCCATGCAGCCAGTCTGTGATCCCAGGCAGTGCAATGAGCAACGTCCCTCAAAAGGCTGCCCCTGGTCCCAAAGCAAGGGGAGTGTGGTTGGGGTCGAAGGAAAGGGGACAAGACCAAGCTGGGGGCAGTGAGGGGGAGATAGAGTTGGCTGGACTGACAGACCCACTCTTCCCAGCCCTGAGAGTTAGAGGGACTGAGCCCCTAACCTACCAGTTGGAGTAGGTAGGAGCTGGGAGAGCCATGATGCTCATACAGGGGATTAGTTTCCAAGCCTCATGCAGCCCCAATCTGGGTGTTTTACTGTGAGAGTCTGCACCCTTATGTTCACCACTTCTATAGGACTATGATAAATCTTATATGAAGTAGGCCTTGTGAAGTATTGTGACTGGACCCCTGGGGTACAGCCTGGAACTGTGGGACCTCTCTGCCCCTTTAACTCTCCAGCCTGGGCTGTCTCTTACAATGCAATGCTGGTGACAAACAGCACACCCCTCCAGGCACTGTGATCACTCAGCCATCAGCATGTGGACACCCACACCCAGTTAAATTGCATGAAGGCTCTCCAAGCTACTCATCAATTATACAGAGAGGCATCACCAATCACCCCAGCCCTAAGCCTTACACCCCAGAAATACACGTCTTACAATGCTCAAGAATCCCTTGGATAGTGCAAGCTCATTAATTAGTTTGCCACTCCAACAAAGGGTAGTGGACATGCAACAGCCCTTGTTAACCTGAGTTAAGATTCTCTGAGCACTTCGACCAAAACCACATGCTTTTAGGTAAAAGAGGAAACAGATTATTAACTACAGAAAGATAGATTTTAAGTGATTATAAGTAGTAGACATAGAGATCACATATGAAAATAAACTCACTCTAAATTCTACAGACTAAGCAAGATCTGATTCAAGCAGTTTCTCACTGTAATAGATGTACCAGACAGCTTACAGTTCTTAATACACAGGCTGCATTCCCTCTCAGCCTGGGACCAATCTCCCCGGTTCAAAGTCTTTGTCTTCCAGACGATCTTTCAGGTGATGAGATGGGGAGGACAGAGGCCAAGTGGTGATGTAATCAACCCTCACTTAGACTTTCTCTCCAGGTGCTAGAAAGATCCTTGCTGTGACATTAAGGTTAGGCAGCCCCCATTGTGTATGTGCCCTCTCTGAAGAGGCTCTGGGAGAGTGGCTTCTTCTTGATGGGCCATCAGCTCCTGTCTGGCTGGTCCTGATGTAAATCCATCTCACTAGCTGCTTCTTTGATACCACTGAAAGGCTGGCTGTGGGTGTCTCCTAACCTCACAACATATTTCAGTACTACGCCCATAGCAAAACTTCATAACTTCACATACAGTGGTAGTACACACAATTCAACAAAATATTAATGTTCAACAGATCAATTCTTCTTAACTGATACCTCATAAGGCATACTTTGTACAAAACATCACAGTCGTGAATATGGGGGTTCAAGGTGCTATTTTGAGGTACAGTGTGCCACACCTCCCCCCTTAGTTTACGGCCAGAGTATTAGTCACTGACTAATGCAAAGCAGTGTGTCAAGGTTCTTCTTTAGGTTTTGACAATGTAACTCCCAAGTGTTGCTAAACATTGTAGTGTTACCCATATGCTCTTGCAAAGGTCTGTGTACCTTTTAACGCTTTGTGGATCTGTTTAGTGATGTCAAAAGTTAGCAAGTGTGCTTTCTCGGAGTTGCTAAAAAGCATCTAGTTGTATGTTCGCAGCATTTTTAACCCTTCTGCTTCTCCAATTGGTGTTAATTCAATGTAGATATTAATGTTTTCTAAAGTGTAGACATTTAGCCATCAAAGCAATGAAGTGGTATGCAGGTAGAGCAAGTTGTATAGGCCTGTGGTGCCCGCGCTCCAGCAAATTTGGGTCCTATCACTGCCTATCACCCCCATGTGCCTGCCCTGGAGTGTTCCCCGGCCCCACCTGCCGCTCCCACATGCCTCCCCCGAGTGTCCCTGCCTGCCCTCGGCAGCGGGCAGCTGTCCCGGGCAGCTCTGCGCTGCTCTTCCTCGCTGGCCACAGGGGAGTGGCACCAGGAGCAGGCTGAGGCGGCTGCTGCACCTGCAGAGGCGGGAGGTGCATGGCAACCCCCCCCAGTAGGTGATTCCGCTTCAGCTCGGGGGGTGGGGGGTGGCTTATCCTGGCTGGATCTCCTGAGCAGCAGCCTGAGGGGGATTGAGTGTCATGCCAGGAGGGCCCCCCCCTCAGAGACTGCTGGTGCCAACAGGGAGAGGGCTGGGGGGGAGTCCTCTCTGGCTCCCCACCCCAGCCCCAGGGTAGCCTGCCTGCTGCACCCCAAATTCTTCATCCTTGGCCCAGCACCACGCCCTGCACCCCTTCCCGCACCCCAACCCTCTGTGCCAGCCCAGAGCCCGCACCCAGCCCTCCTCCCAGAGCCTGCATCCCTCCTGCACCCAAACTCTCTCCCAGAGCATGCACCCCAAACTCCCTCTGAGCCTGCACCCCATCCTACACCCCAACCCCCTGTCCCAGCCCAGAGCCTGCACCCATTATCCAAACTCCATCCCAGAGCCCGCACTCCTCCCATATGCAAACTTCCTCCCAGAGCCTGCACCCCAAACCCCCTCCTGCACCTGTTCTGGGCACCACTAAAAATTATACAAACCTGCCAGCCCTGGTGGTATGCCTAGGTTTCCCCTTCCATACAGCAACCAAGGTTTACTATGGTTTCTCTGGTGTGAGAAGCTCCAACTCTGTTTACAGGTATTAGCTGAAAAGCAGCATTATCATAGGGCTTCTTAACACAGGGTGTGTTCTTATTTACCACTCCAAGCATGTTCAAAAACTTTCCCCCAAAATCATGCATATTGCACCTTTTCATTAGGTTTACCATCAGCCCCAAATTCTTTGTCATCAGGTTTACTATTAGCATCCACATTTTTATCATGAGATTTAACTGTAGCATCCACCCTGTATCACAGATGGGCATTTACAAGTATCTTTGTCATACTATGCCTTCTGTTTAGACAGTCTGTTTTGTTCAATACCAATTGTGTTTTTCAACTCCTTCCTGAACCTTAGCATATGTTCAGTTACTGGCTTTTCTTTCCCTTCAGTATAGGTTTTCAATCCAATCGTATCTTTTGGGCTTTAGTACCCCAGCGTCTGGTGAGGTATGGCTGTCGGGAGAGTCTGCACATTGGCTGGCCCTGTGTGGAGCTGTCTCCCAATGCCAGGACTGTCTATATACAAGAAATCCATCTCCACTCTTGAGGTTACCCTGTGTTCTCCACTCCCAGCATTAGGACCTTCCCAGCCTCCTTTTCCTAGATGGTTGTGATCTGTCCTCTCTGGGTTCAGAGTGTCTACTCTTTGGTCAGATGCACCTTTTCCCAGCAGCTCTTCCCTTTGCTGCAGAAAAATCAAAGAGACTTTCTCCCTTTCCTTCAGCAGTTTTTGGGACTTTACCCTTTCCCTCTGGGGCCCCAGCATAATATTCCTTCCTGCTGCAGGCAGACACCTTAACAGCCTGAGCTACAGGGAAAAAATCATTTCCCATAAGCATGTCTGTGGGGATATCGTCTGCTACCCCCACCTTTAATTCACTTTCTAACCCATCAGTTTCTATGCACATTCTGGCGAAAGGCACAAGAATACTGAAACCTCCTACTAATAAAAGCTCTGCCATTAGTCCTGGCAATGCGTCACCTTCTTGAATTACACTCTGCTTAATCACAGAAACCTCTGCACCTGTATCTTCCCATCCCAGATATTCCCTGCCATTAATTTGGACAACCTTTATGTGTTCCATGCCTGCTTCTGCAGAGGCTAATCCCACAGAACCAATATTACAAGTGTCAGGCGCCTCAGAGGCTCCTGTGCTGAGGACAGCAGCATTAACATGGGCTACTTGTTGCCTTCTTCCTCCCAGCAGGTGATCGATAGAATTACAGTGACAGCATCTTTTGGTCTCTTCTGTTTTCACAGGAGGTTTGGAATGTGGAATAGAGGAATGGTTCTGAGGAAGTGAGTGCCCAGCCATCCTTGTGCTTCCCAGAGGTAAAACAGGACCCTCCCTTCCCACCAGGTTTAAACCCCCCTTTCTGTGACTTACTCTGAGTAGAT
This sequence comes from Lepidochelys kempii, assembly GCF_965140285.1. Lineage (NCBI taxonomy): Eukaryota > Metazoa > Chordata > Testudines > Cheloniidae > Lepidochelys > Lepidochelys kempii. The sequence continues at coordinate 14,772,762 of NC_136385.1, forward strand.
GCCTGGGTCTGCTCAGGGCCATAAGATAGAGACGCCATCTCATCCACAGTTTGCATGTGTTTATCCCATAGACGCTGTTCGACATCATCTTTATATATGCCTAGGAAATGCTCCTGAGCAACAAGGCCAAACATTTGTTCAAAACTTTCAACACCTTTCCCCCTCACCCATTTTCCCATTAGATTCCCCATGACTCATACCAGCATTTCTCTTAAGTTTCTAAATGTCACCCTATCTGAAATCATTTCAAACCTGTTTCTTTGAATTTACAGTAATCTAAAGTATCCTGAATTGGCATTTCATTGGGTATATTCAGAGCTTCACGAGTTAATTTTGCAATCAGGGTGGGATTTTCTTGTCATCAGGAATCACATGAGCTTCACACAGACTCTCAAAAGTAGTAAACTATTCTGTGACATCACCTGTCTCTTTATATATAGGACATAACTGGTCCCATTTGTGGATTTTTGGAGAAATGGGAATCATTAGGGTGGGATGGCTCCGATTCTCCTTTTCTAGCAAGTCCAATTGGTGCCTCTGCTCTTTTTCCATTTCCTCAGCTTCTTTGGCTTGCAGTTCTAGTACTCGTTCGTGCACTGCTTCCTTTCTGCCTGCCTCTCTCTCTGTATCCACCTGCTTTAGCTCCAAGATTCATTGGTGCTCTTTTTTGTTTTTCTGCTACCTGCAGCCTGTACAGCTCTAACTTTGCAACTTCATCACTCTCACTCATTTTTATGCCTTTCTGCTGCTATTTCTCTTTCCCAAAATAAGCAAACAGAAAATAACAAACTTGTAACTCTTTCTTGACTGTGTTCAGGCAACCCACTTAAAGCCTCACTTAAAATATCGACACCAATGTATGAAGTGCAAATCTCGATCAGAACAAGAAGCTGTGCTTTTCACCCTCCTTACTGTGCCACTGTGATGGGACCCCTGGAGTACAACCTGGCACTGGTGTGCCCGTCTCACTCTCCAGCCTGGGCTGTCTCTCACAATGCTATGCCTGTGACAAACAGAAAAACCCTCTAGGCACTGTGATCACTCAGCCATCAGCATGTGGCCCCCCCACACCCAGTTAAATTGCATGAAGGCTCTCCAAGCTACTCATCAATTAAGAGAGGCACCAGCAAATCACCCCAGCCCTGAGTCTTGCACCCCAGAAATATACCGTCTTACAATGCTCAAAACTCCCTTGGACAGTGCAAGCTCATTAATTAGTTCGCCACTCCAACAAAGGGTAGTGGACATGCAACAGCCCTTATTAACCTGAGCTGAGATTCTCTGAGCACTTCGACCAAAAACACAGTTTTAAGTAAAATAGGAAACAGATTTAACAACTATAGAAAGAGATTTTAAGTGATTATATGTAGTAGGCATAGACATTAAAGTTAGTTACATAGGAAATAAAAATAAACTCACTCTGAATTCTACAGACTAAGCAAGATTTGAATCAAGCAGTTTCTCACCCTAAGAGAGGTTATAGGCAGCTTACAGTTCTTTGTATACAGGCTGCATTTCCTCTCAAAGTCTGTGTCTTCCAGACAGTCTTCCAGGTGTTGAGATGGTTTAGATCAGAGGTGGGTCAACTACGGCCTGCGGGACTGTCCTACCCGGCCCTTGAGCTCCTGGCCAGAGAGGTTAGCCCCCAGCCCCTCCCCTGATGTTCCCCCGCAGCCTCAGCTCACCATGCGGGCAGCAGGGCTGCAAGCTCCGGCTGCTCTGAGCGGCATGGTAAGGGGGCAGCAGCAGCGGCAGGGGGTGAGGTTGGATAAGGGGTAGGAGGTCCTGGGGGGCAGGGGACGGTTGGATGGGGCAGAGGTTTGGCGGGGTGGGCGGTCAGGGGATGGGAAACAGGGGGGGTTGGATAGGGCGTGGGAGTCCCGGAGGGCCTGTCGGGGCGGGGGTGTGGATGGGGGTCAGGGCAGTCCAGGGACAGTGAGCAGGGAGGGTTGGATAGGGGGTGGGAGTTCTGGGGGGGCCTGTCAGAGGGCAGGGGTGTGGATAGGGGTCACGGTGGGGCAGTCAGGGGACAGGTAGCAGGGGGGTTGGATGGCGGTGGGGTCCCGGGGGGACAGTTTGGGGCAGGGGGTCCTGGGAGGGGGCAGTGAGGGGACAACGAGCAGAGGGGGATGGATGGGTTGGAGGTTCTGAGGGGGGCAGTCAGGGGGAGGGAAGGGGGAGGGGGTGAATAGGGGGCAGGGGCCAGGCTGTTTGGGGGGCCCAGCCTTCCCTACCTGGCCCTCCATACAGTTTCGCACCCCGATGTGGCCCTCAGCCAAAAAGTTTGCCCACCCCTGGTTTAGATAATGGCATAGAGAATACATTTATAATGTTTGTGGATGATACCAAGCTGGGAGGGGTTGCAAGTGCTTTGGAGGATAGGATTAAAATTCAGAATGATCTGGAGAAACTGGAGGAATGGTCTGAAGTAAATAGGATGAAATTCAATAAGGACAAATGCAAAGAACTCCACTTAGGAAGGAACAATCATTTGCACACATACCAAATGGGAAATGACTCCCTAGGAAAGAGTACTGCAGAAAGGGATCTGGAGTCATATTGGATCACAACGTAAATATGAGTCAACAGTATAACACTGAAGCAAAAAAAGCAAACATTTGAGCACCGCATTTCAGGAGGGATGTGGACAAATTGGAGAAAGTCCAGACGAGCAACAAAAATGATTAAAGGTCTAGAAAACAGGATTTATGAGGAAAGATTGAAAAAAATTGGGTTTAGTCTGGAGAAGAGAAGACTGAGAGGGGACATGATAACAGTTTTCAAGTAAATAAAAGGTTGTTTTAACCTTGCCTTAACCTCTGAGGACAGGACAAGAATCAATGGGCTTATATTGCATCAAGGGTGGTTTAGATTGGACATTAGGAAAAACTTCCTAACTTCTCAGGGTACTTAAGCACTGGACTAAATTGACTAGGGAGGTTGTGGGATATCCAGATTCCCCACTCTGGCACTTCGAGTGCAGGGGGTGGGGGCTCGCAAGGATTCTAAAAATTAATACTGGCCACTCCAGGCTTGTATTAAACCCGCAGGGTTACAGCTTCTATCTGACCTGGGTATATGCTGCCACCACCCAAATGCAAAAAAACCCCTTTGAACCCAGGAAGGCACACTTGGGAATTCCTCCCTGGGGGGTACCTTCAAGCTCTTTTACCCGCCCCCTCCGGGGATGAGCTGAGAAAGAAGACAAAGGAAATCAGCAGTTGCCACAAGCTAATTACACAACATCTGCACAAACCTCTTAGGACACAAAAACACAATTCTGTTCTTAAAAAAGGTATATTTTATTAAAAACAAAAAGAAGGAAAATACATCTGGAACTTAGGATATTGCTAGATTTAAAAAGAGCAAATATAATAATTAAGCATCAAGAATGGTTTTCTTGAGGTCCAGCTTAATGGTTACCAGCAAAACAAAAGCATTTGGAGGTTAGCACAGAGGAATCCACAAGCCTTACAGAAATAAGAGATAAACCTAATCATGTCTTCCTAGATATTTCCTGATTTACTTACATATCTGGGGTTTCAAATGAGTAGTTCTAGGTATGATCTGATGATTTTTTTCATACCTGGGGCAAGCTTCTTACAGCACTGCTGCTCTGTGTCTCCTCTCCCGAGGGAACAGAGAGACAGACAAAGGAAAAGTTTTTTCCCAATTTTAAAAAGTTCTAGCCCTCCCGTTGGCTTTTTAAGAGCAGGTTGGACAAACATCTGTCAGGGATGGTCTAGATCAGTGGTTCTCAAACTAGGGCCGCCACTTGTTCAGGGAAAGCCCCTGACGGGACGGGATGGTTTGTTTACCTGCCATGTCCGCACGTTCAGCTGTTCGTGGCTCCCACTGGCCGCGGTTTGCTGCTCCAGGCCAATGGGGGCTGCAGGAAGGGTGGCCAGCACATCCCTCGGCCTGCGCCACTTCCTGCAGCCCCCATTGGCCTAGAATGGCAAACCGCGGCCAGTGGGAGCTCCGTTCGGCCAAACCGGCAGATGCAGCAGGTAAACAAACCAGCCTGGCCCACCAGGGGCTTTCCCCGAACAAGCAGCAGCCCTAGTTTGAGAACCACTGATCTAGATAATACTTAGTCCTGCAATAAGTGCAGGGGACTGGACTAGATGACCTCTCAAGATCCCTTCCAGTCCTATGATTCTATGGGGGAGCAGAGTGGCCAAGCAGTGATGTCAGCAATCCTCACTTATACTTTCTCTCCAGGGGCTAGAAAGATCCTGGCTGTGACTTAGGTGCTAAGCAGCCCCCATTGCATACATGCCTTCTCTGAGGAGTCATCAACAACTGACGGGCTGGTTCTAATGTAAATCTGTCTTACTAGCAGCTCCTTTGTTGCCATTGAAAGGCTGGCTGTGGGCTTTCCCCAACCTCATAACACATTTCAGTACCACACACATAGCAAAACTTCATAACTTCACATATAATGATAGTACACACAATCAAATGGACTATCACCTAGTTAAATCAGCCATTCTTCGGTAGGAAGAAAGGTGTGAGTGAAAAATTTACATCTTGACAAACAGACTGGCTGTCGCCTGAACCCCAGCTGGAGATGATTCTCAAAGAGGAGGAAAAGATATAAAAAAAAGGAACAGAGGCTTCAAATCACCTCTCTCCCCTCATCTCTATCAATAATGCTTAAAAGACAAAAGAAGCATCATTGAACTGGGGGAGGGTCCTCGCTGAAGGAATCCAGCCAGACTGCTGTAAGCATACGGTGAGAGAAATCTTTTGCTTTAAATTCACTTTGCTTGTTAAGTTACATATTAGTTTGTGTTTTACCTTTTATTGCTTTGTAACCAGTTCTTACTTTTATGCCTCATCACTTGTCATCACTAATCTATCTTCCTGTAGTTAATAAACTTGCTTCATTGTTTTATCTAAACCAGCGTGTGTTTGAACAGTTTGGGAAACTCCATTTGAGATAAGAGGGTTTGTGCATATCATTTTCTATGAATGAAGTAACAGACTTTCTGTGAGCTTGTACTGCCCAGAAGGAAAGAGCTGGGCAGTACAAGATGCACATTTCTGGGGACAAATCTGAGACTGGGAATTTACTGGTGTCTCTCTGTAATATAATTCAGGAGCGGCTGGCTAGAAGCTCTCATATCATCAGGGAGTGATTTTACATGCTTGAGGCTGTGCGTGAGCAGACCGGGAGTGGTTGTTCTCACAGCAAAGCATCCCAGGTTGGAGAGTTGAGAGAGCAGAGCTGTTCAGACCCAGACTGTACCATGGGGAACATCACAGTTACCCCTCGCTTAGACACCACTGGGCCCTGGCCAGGGCCATCCCTACCTATGGCAGTGCCCTACGTAGCCCGAGCAACTACCCCCGCCCCCCGCGGGGGAAGTGGCTGCTCCACTGGGGGACCAGCCCCTCCATGAGGGGGGTGTGTGTGACTGTGCTCAAGGGCTGCAGGGCCATGGGGGCAGGAGCTGTGGGGGGCCCAGAGCAGCGTGGGGGATAAGCAGGGGGCCTGGCACCGGCAGCAGGAGTCGGGGCCCCCCCACACTCACTGGTGGCAGCAGAAAGCAAAGCGACTCAGCCCCAGCCCGCTCTGCTCCCCCAGCTCCCAGCCCTGTCGCTTGAGGGAGGGGGCTTGGAGGAAGGGGTCAGGCCCACCCCTGCACTCACCAGTGGCGGGAAGCGGAGCAATGTGGCTGGGAGCTGGCAGAGTGGAGCAGGCTGGCGCCAGGTCGCTCTGCTTCCCGCTGCTGCCGCTGGTGTGTGCAGGGGCAGGACCGACCCCTTCTGCCAGCTCCAGTACCCCCGCTAATCCCGTGGGCTGCGTCATTCGGGGGAGGGGGTTTGGGGGAAGGGTGGAATGGGAGCGCGGTGGGGGCAGACCAGGGGCGGCAAGAGGTGGAGCGGGGTGGGGCAGGGGCTTGGGGAAAGGGGTCGAATGGGGGCAGGGTGGGGGCGGAGCAGGGGGGCTGACTGGGGGATGGGGCTGGCCACTGGAGCCAGAGCTGCATACAGCTGCTTAGGGCACCACGAAATTTGGTGCCCCACAAATTACATGGTGCCCTACGCAGCTGTGTATTCTGCGTATGCCTAAGGATGGCCCTGGCCCTGGATTTTGCCGGGCTAGATCGGCAGGCCTCACGGCATTGGCACCCAGGCTGTCTGTTGTTGTTACAGGCAGGGCCAGATTAATGCAGGGGCTTTAGATGCTGCAGCCCACGGCCTCGGGCTAAGGCGGGGGCCCTGCAGGGCCGGATGCAGTCCATGGCTTCTTTTCATCCCGCCCGTGGCAAGTCTCCGTGCCATGGGCCTGACACCGGTACCCGAGTCTTAGAACACCCCGAGGGGAGCGGCAATGAGGGAATCTCTGCACGCTGCCCCAGCTCCCATTGGCACCATGCAGAGCGCACATGCCGGCCACCTTGGGGAGCAGAGCAGCGTGGAGCCATGGGAGACAGGGATCTTGCCTTAGCCATGCTGCACCACCGACCAGGAGCAGCCCAAGGTAAGCGCCTCCTAGCCAGAGCCTGCACCCGAGACCTCAACTCTCTACCCGAGCCCCCTCCCACACCCAAACTCCCACTCGGACCCCACCTGCCCCCAACCACCTGCCCCAGCCGAGCCCCCTCCCACACCCAAACTCCCACTCGGACCCCACCTGTCCCCAACCACCTGCCCCAGCCGAGCCCCCTCCCGCACCCAAACTCCCTCCCGGACCCCACCTGCCCCCCAACCACCTGCCCCAGCCGAGCCCCCTCCCGCACCCAAACTCCCTCCCGGACCCCACCTGCCCCCCAACCACCTGCTCCAGCCGAGCCCCCTCCCGCACCCAAACTCCCTCCCGGACCCCACCTGCCCCCCAACCACCTGCCCCAGCCGAGCCCCCTCCCGCACCCAAACTCCCTCCCGGACCCCACCTGTCCCCAACCACCTGCCCCAGCCGAGCCCCCTCCCGCACCCAAACTCCCACTCGGACCCCACCTGTCCCCAACCACCTGCCCCAGCCGAGCCCCCTCCCGCACCCAAACTCCCTCCCGGACCCCACCTGCCCCCCAACCACCTGCCCCAGCCGAGCCCCCTCCCGCACCCAAACTCCCTCCCGGACCCCACCTGCCCCCCAACCACCTGACCCAGCCGAGCCCCCTCCCGCACCCCAAACCCCCAGGGGCCCCACAGGAGAGTTAATCCAGCCCGTGTTACAGGACCCCCGGCATGTGCGGAGCAGGGTGCCGTGGGGCCAGACAGGCGTGTGACTCCCGGCCGGGGCGTGCCTGGAAAACAAGGCGAGCCCCGCCCAGGGAGGGGGCGTGGCGGGGCCGGGGGGAAGGCCCCGGGGGGAGGCAAGAGGGGCCCCCGCGGGAAGGGACTCACAGGGGAGGGGAGCGGGGGGGGCCCGGGAGGGGCACGGATACATCTGCTCCGACCCCGGGGCCACGTTTCCCAGAGGCCCCCGCGGCTGGGTCCCTTCCCGACCAAAGGTTTTTTCCTGCCGCTGACAATAGCGCATCGGAGTCAACCCGCCTCTTGCTCCGCCGGTTCGCGGCCTCTGGACGTGTCTCGCGCGCCCGATGACCCGCGCTGCAGCCCGTTCGCCGCCGCGCTGCCCAAGGCTCCTCGTTCCCTTCCCGAGCCCCTCCGCGAACCGGGGCCCAGAAGCCTGGGTGACGTCATCACGCGGCGCTCGGGGTCCGGGACGGTGGCGGGCGCAGGCCTGTGACGCGCCACCGGGCAGGAGGGGGCGGGGCCCGGCCGGGGGAACCCGGGGCCGTCGCTGCTGTCGCCGGCGCCATGGCCGGGGTGTTCGACATCGACCTGGAGACCGAGGAGGGGAGCGACGGGGAGGAGCCCGAGCTGGGGGCGGTGAGAGCGGGGGGTGGACAGAGCCTCGGCCCGGGACCCCCCCACCCAGGGCCCCCATCTTTTCCCTGCTGGGCCCCCCAACTTGGTCTCCCAGGGGCCCCCACTTGCCCTCCAGGGCACCCATGTATCCCCTGCCTGAACCTCTGGTCCCCCAACCTGCTCCTCAGCTCCCCCCAGGACACCCCCATATCCCCCTAGGACACCCTAATCTGCTTCTCAACCCTGCTACCTGTTCCCCATATGAAGTCCCCCCTCCCCACCCGCTGGGCTTTTGTGCTCCCCTATCCCCCGCTCCCCCCTTAGCACTTCCCTCTGCTCTTGCTTCCAGTGTCCAGGTAGCATGTGATTTTCTTCCACGCTCCACAAGGAAGGGGCGTGAGTGATTCGGCCCCCTGCGTCTTGTCCCACCTCCCCACAGTCTGTGACTCTGGGCAGCATGATGAGCAATGTCCTTAGAAGGTGACTGCACTCCAATCACGGAGCGTCCTTGTTACCCGTGACTAATAACACCCCAGCGAAACTAGCGCCTTACCCTGCCCCTGGGGAGGCTGTTGTCTCCCTGTCCCCTTGCTGTTCCACAGCCTGACCTTAAGCCTGGCTCCTCCCAGCAGCCAGACATGAAAACTGGTGCCCCACACCCCATTGGCACTCTTAGGCAGTCTGCTCCTAGCCCTGGTACACACCTCACCCCTCTGCCCCATGCCCAACCCCTGGCTGCCTGCTCCTAGCCCTGGTGCCCCCTTACACTCCAAGTGCCTGATCCTAGTTCTGGTGCCCCTAGCCCCTGTGCCCCTTGGCAGACTGCCCCTAATCCCTGTGACCCCTTGTTCTTGTGGGGATTGTCAGTGTGTGCTTGTCTGATTTCCCCTCCTCTGTCCTAGGAGATGGATTTGGAGCTGCGGGGGAATGGCCTGGAGTAAGTAGCCCAGGGAAGGGGCTGGGTGGGGGCAGGGGCTTTCGACAAATGTCATTCTTTCTTTGGGGAGCTGATGAATCGAACCAGCCTTCCTGAGCTGAGGGAGTGGGCACTCAGGAGCCAGAACCTGCCCTATTCCCAGGGGCTTTCCCCCAGCTGATCACTGGTCCAGTATGTCCTCTCCCTGGGTGGCTCTTCCTCCCTGTTCCCTACGGCGTCTCCAGCATGTGCTCCCTGCTCACATCTCTGCCCATCTCCCTCAGGCCGGTGGGGCACTATGAGGAGATCGAGATCTCAGAGAGCAGCGTCAACAATGGCCCTGAGCGCATTGGGCCACACTGCTTCGAGCTGCTGCGTGTCCTGGGCAAGGGTGGCTACGGCAAGGTAGGGAAGGGCCAGGGGAATCGGACTGATGGGGCCAGCTGTGGGGGGCAAGGGTGTGTGCCTCCCTATGCACACACCCCTCTGTACTGGGGGATGCCACTGTGGGACTGACTCACCCCTGTTTCTCTCCTGGACCCCTGCTAGCAGAAACCCCTATGGAGGAAAACGAGAAGGGTGGGAGGGAAGGATTGGGTGCTGGGACCCTTGCCAGGGCCTGCTCTAGGGCTCTGTTTTGGGGGTAACTTGTCTGGTGGAGAGAACTGATCAGAAATTTCAATTCTGACACACCATTGTGGTGCCACATGGGTAATGTACTTCAAATGCCTCCTGGCCCTGGCTCCTTAGCTGGACTACCTCTCCCAGGATGCATCATGAACTCAATTATTGCGAAGGACAGGCGGCACCAAGTGGCTCTCGCATGGCCCCAGTGCATCATGGGAAAGTAAGTGTGATTGGGGAGCTTGGCTTACAGAGGGGCTGCATGAGACAGCTGAGCTACAACTCCCATAAGGCCCTGTGGCTGCATTTCTGAATACTGTCATGTTGTTTCCATCGGGGCATCTCTTCCCAGATGGTCCCCTGAGTTGCTGGAGGAAGCTGCCTGCCTGTCGTTGGCACGGCAGTGGGGATCTAGCTGTACAACCGCCCTCCCTAAAGTCCCCTCTCTTCCCTCACAGGTGTTCCAGGTGCGGAAGGTGCAGGGGACCAACGCTGGGAAGATCTTTGCCATGAAAGTCCTGAAGAAGGTAACTAGCTGGCCAGCCCTTCCTGCTTCTGAGCTTGGAGATGTCCCCTGTTGGCACCCTAATGCCCCTCTCTCTGTCTGTCTCCCCCCAGGCCAAGATCGCCTGCAACGCCAAGGACACAGCTCACACCAAGGCTGAGAGGAACATCCTGGAGGCCATCAAACACCCCTTCATCGTGGACCTGATCTACGCCTTCCAGACGGGTGGCAAGCTCTACCTCATCCTTGAGTGCTTGAGTGGTATGGGGCAGGGCTGAGGTCAGGGGTGGCTTGGGAGGGTTTGGCCCTAGCAAGGGCTAGGGGAGAGAGCAGGCTTCATGTGAGTGACCTATGTGAGCACAGTATTGTTGGAGACTGTATAGTGCTGTCGGCCTGCAATCTGGCCAGAGCTGGCCCCTCTCTACTCTCATGACCTCTCTGGGTGTGGGGGGATGTGGGGCAGGAGCCAGGACCTGTGTGGGGAGCTCAGGTACCTCTTTGTTTTGGGTCTACAGGTGGAGAGCTCTTCATGCAGCTGGAGCGTGAGGGCATTTTCCTGGAGGACACAGCATGGTCAGTGACTGGAGTAGCTGGGAGCACAGAACCCACCCCCTCACCCCGCCAGTGCTCTGGCTGTGTTGTGATTGTTTTTGTAGACTCCTAAACTCCAGCCCAGTGCCCGTCCCGCCCTTGCTGTGTTGACCAAAGTCTGTGTGGAAACGACCTGCTCCCATTGTGTAAACACACCACAGACTGCGGCTCTTCAGAGGGATCACTGAGTTGGTGCCGAGTGCAGAGCTGTGTTTAAAGCCAGACGGTGCTCCCGTGCCAGAGCACCAAGGCAGAGCCAACCTGCTGGCGCCAGAACCTGAGGCAGGCAGGGGCTTGTGTGCAGCAGAGAATGGGAGCAGGTTGCAATACGTAGTAACTGGCACAGCTCAGCGTCCCACGTTGTGCACACTGCCAGGGGCAGCCTGAGGCTCACTGTGACCTGCTGACACCATGGTCAATGCCACAATCCTTGGTTACAAAGTGGCAGTCGCTACTGGTTCAAATGGCAGCCAACCTCCTCCAGCGGGAGACAAGCAAAGGCTGGGAGGAGGTAGAGATGGGCTGGGGGGAGCATGGGGGTCCCAGCAAGGAGAGGCGGGTATGGGATGCACAGGTGCAGAGCTAAGCAGGAGAGAGGGCACAGGAAGGCAGAGAGGAAATGCCAGCTGGGGCCCAGCCAGCCTGGGAGAGGGGGGCTGTACTGGTCTGTGAGTGGTGAAGAGGTTCTTGTGCCATGGGGGTGCCCACAGTATTTCCCAGGACCTGACTGGCTCCCCTGGGCAGTGCCCAGTTCTTCTGCATGGTGGGAGCCATCCCCCTGGTTTGACTGGGCATGTCAGCTGCTGCTTCTGCTGGGGGAGCTGCATGGCTGGCACATCAGGGAGCAGCGCCCCCGCGAGCTGCGGGTGTTCAGGTGGTACTGACTGCTTCATTCCTGCTTGTGCCGCAGCTTCTACCTGAGCGAGATCACGCTGGCCCTGGGCCACCTGCACTGCAACGGCATCATCTACCGGGACCTGAAGCCAGAGAACATCATGTTGAATAGCCAAGGTATGGAGCCCGGGGGCGGCGGGGTTGGATGTGGGGCCCAGAGAGCTCTGGCTCCGGAGGTCTGACCCACGGGGTCTCGTCTCTCTCAGGGCACATCAAGCTGACGGACTTCGGACTGTGCAAGGAGTCGATCCATGAGGGAGCCGTCACCCACACCTTCTGTGGGACCATTGAGTACATGTAGGTGCCCCAGAGACACCCACCTCCCCTCACACTGCTCCCTCGTGTGACCCGGCCCCAGAGACACTGCCCTTCCCCTCGCACTGCTCTCCTAGGGGCCTTGGGGTGGTGAGTGGCTGGCCCAGCAGCTCAGGGTGTCTGTGCCACCCCTAGGGCTCCAGAGATCCTGATGCGGAGTGGACACAACCGGGCCGTGGACTGGTGGAGCCTTGGGGCCTTGATGTACGACATGCTCACTGGATCGGCAAGTTCTGCTTGTGCTGTTAACATGGGGGTGGGGGGCCGGAGCCGCAGGCTGAGGGTTTTCCCTTTCTCCAGGTACAGTGCTGGGCCTGGCTGTTGCTCTGTCCCATGAGCCTTTGCACCAAAGGGCACCTTCCCTCACCCCAGCGCGGTCCCTCACTCTGCACCCTCCACCCCAGCCCAGACCTTTGTTCTGCACTAGGTTCAGTGGCCCTTGTGCCCCACTGAGGTATGCTGAGTCATGCCCCTCTCCCAGCATGACCCCCGCTTTTTCGTGGTGCTCAGCCCCCTCTGTGCTTCCTTTGCAGCCGCCCTTTACGTCTGAGAACCGGAAGAAAACCATTGACAAGATCCTCAAGGGGAAGCTGGTGCTGCCACCTTACCTGACCCCCGATGCCCGCGATCTACTCAAGAAGGTACTGCTTGCATGTGCCCTCTCCTCCCTCCCCCCCCCAATTAGGATGCTGCCCCTCACGCTCCTGACCTGTATGAGGAGGTGCCACTGCCCCCAGATGGTTACTGGCACCTGCCCCTGTCTGACGCTGTTGCCATCTCCTTCCCTTCCGCTCCTCACAGCTGCCGACCTGTCAGCCCCAGAACCAGAAGGGCATGATCTTGGATCAGAGCTTTTGTGTGGGTTTCACCAAAATGGCTGCCACTAGATGTGGAATCAGGGTGGGGGCAGGGGGGAACCCTTTAGTGTGTGTGTGTGTGTGTGTGTGTGTGTATATAAACAGTGCCCCCCACCCCATGTCTGCCAGGCCGTGCTCCCTGAGGGGTGGCCTGACTCCGTTCTCTCTTTTCAGTTCCTCAAGAGAAACCCCAGCCAGAGGATTGGGGGTGGGACGGGCGACGCAGCCGATGTGCAGGTAGGTGGGGTGGGGTGGGAGGGTGCCTTCTGGAGGTGGAGAAGGGGCAGTACACAGCGCTCTGAAAGGGGGATTCTCTCCCCTACCTGCACCCATGGGCACACCGGAGTCAGTGGCAGGAGGCGGCTCCCTTCCATGTGCCATGGCTCTAGGCAGGGGGTGGAGGCTGTGCCAAGCCTTGCCATAGCCTTCCTGGGCCTAGGACTCCCCGCACCAGAGGGCGTCTGCATGGGGAGCCCAGGGGAGGGCACAGGCCTGAGCTGGGCAGATGCTGGGCAATAGGGGAGGGGGAGCAGCTGCTGGGCTTCTGACCTCCTGCCTGTATGTCTGTTCCTACAGAAGCAGCCATTTTTTCGCCATGTCAACTGGGATGAGCTGCTGGCGCGCAAGCTGGACCCACCCTTCAGGCCCTGCCTGGTACTGCCCTGCCCTTGCCCTGAGCCACTCATCAATGGCAGGAGAGAGCCAGCCCATTGCTCCTTGCTTGCCCTGCCCAGCCCAGCCTGGGCTGAGCCCAGCACAGGCCTGCCTTGCTCTCTCCCATATGGCAATAGATGTCTCACCTCGCAGCTCCCAGCACCCTCACCTGGGTGGCAGTGCAGAGCACTCACACCTAGGGCTCCTTGCAGCCCAGCCTTCCCAGGATTGCGGGTAGGTGGACCGAGACAGTGTTGGAGAATGGGACCCAGATGTCCAGGACAGCTGTGCAGGGCGCTCAGCCCCCATGGGGCCCTGCAGCTCCCAGCCCCCTCGGGGAGGAAAACCTGGATGGCAAAGGGGAAGCCAGATCCTTTATGTGGCAAGCCTGGTTGCCATCCTCCCCACTGGCAAATGGCGCTGATGCCAGGCTGCCCCTCCCGTTCTGGGTTGACCCCTCTTTGTCCCCCTCCCTCCTGCCCTGCAGCAATCGGATGACGATGTCAGCCAGTTCGACACCCGCTTCACTCGTCAGACGCCCGTGGACAGCCCTGACGATGCCTCCATTAGTGAGAGTGCCAACCAGGCCTTCCTGGTAAGGACTCCCAGCAGGGGGTGCTGTCTCAGCTGGGAGGGGGTGGAGCTTGCACTGTGGCATCCCTGCTGCTCTGACCTCCATGCTCTCTGCAGGGCTTCACGTATGTGGCCCCGTCGGTGCTGGAGAGCATTAAGGAGGGCTTCTCCTTCCAGCCAAAGGTGCGCTCCCCTCGCCGCCTCAACAGCAGCCCCAGAACGCCTGTCAGGTACGGCTAGGGGCACTTCCAAACAAGGTGACCAACAGGCAAGGCTCCTTTCCCCTCTAGGGGGCGCTGGCTCTGATCTGGCGCCAGCCTAGGGGAACTGGTTGACTCAGGGATGGGGAGTGGGATATGGGGTCTTTCCCCTCTAGGGGGCAGTGGCTCTAGCATCCCCTTCCTGGGCTTTCCCAGCAGTAGATACACCTCTCTCTGTATGGTGTTGCCATTTGGAGCTGTGGATCTGGGTGGGCAGGGAGGTAGTGCCAAGACCTGGGGTTGATCACAATGTTCCCGAGGAGGGGGTGGGATGGGGGCTGTGGATTGGGGCGTGGGGCTGTTGATTGCAGGGTTCCCAGGCCTGGCCACCTGTGGGGGTTGGGATGGGGCCGGCTCACTCCCTCTCTGTGGGGGTCTCACTCCCAGTTTCCTTGTTGCTTTCAGCCCGTTGAAGTTCTCTCCCTTCGAGGCCTTCAAGCCCAGCCTGGCGGTGGAGCCCATGGAGCTAGGGCTGCCGCTGCTGCCGCCCCCACCAGAGGGCACGGCCCCCCTTCCTATCAAGACATCAACAGGCACCAAGAAGCAGAAGGGGGGCCGGGGCCGGGTGGCAAGGTAGCTTGAGGCAGGCATGGTGCCCCTGCTTGGGCAGGAGACTCAGCTTGGGCCAGTGGGAGGCTCCCCATGGAGGTGCCCAGCCTGTCGGTGACCCATGGAGTGGACATAGCCCCCGACAGCTGAGTGGGGCTGGGAGGTATCGGGAGCCCCCAGCCTGGATGGACTCAGGAGGAGATGCTTTGTCGGGGCTGCAATTCCAGAGGGTGGGGCAGCCCCAGCTGTGGAGGGCAGGGGCTGCTGGGCTTGTCCTGAGCGGCGCCCTGGGCTGCAGGTCCCACCCACGGGGCTTTTAACCTTTCCTTGGTGCTCTGTTTTTATTGCTACAAATCATGTTTTGGGTTTGAGGGGGTCAGTGCTAGAGGAGAGCAGAGGATGCAGGGTAGAGCATGGCAGGGGCGTTGTCGGGGGGGGGGGTCAGTGTGTGCTGGGGAGGGAGCAGAGCATGGCTGGGGGGGCCTGTGTGAAGAAGGGCATCGTGCAGAGTGTGGTGGGGGTTAGGGTGATGGGATGGGGCAGTGTGGGGGGTGAGGCTCAGAACCCTGGGGGAGCAGGGTATGTGGGGGAGCAGAGCCTGGAGAGGCATGGGGTGTGGGGGGCAGTGGGGTACTGAGTATTAGGGAAGCGACCACGCTCTGCCTCCTCTGGGTAGGAGGGTTGCTGGCTTGTCTGCTGTACTCCATGTCACCGTGTGTGGGTTGCGGGGCAGGCAGCCCCTCTCTGCAGCTGGGTCTGTGCCAATTAAAGCCTGGGTATGGCTGTGCTGTGGCCGTCCCTTCTTGTTGCTGGGGGAGGGGAGGTAGTTTGCCACCACCCCCTTGCCCGCTGCTCCATGGTGTTTGGGGGTGGGGGTCACTCCAGCTGGTGCGTAGCCAGTGCGGGGGATTGTCCAGTGGGAGAGCCTCATGTTGTGGGGCAGGGGGGCCTGGAGAGCCCTCCTTAAGGCCCGAAGGCTGGGGTTACTCTCCCTCCCCCTTCTTCCAGGGGTGTGGTTCACAGCGGGTTCCGCGCCCCCATGCAGCCCCACCCCCTGCGTTCCCCGCTGGGGTGAATGAAGCTGCAGAGTGTGCCAGGGTGTGAGCAATGCCGCCCCTTTATTGGTGCCTGTAGCGCTGCCTGTGGGCCAATCAGCAGCTCCCCAGTGGCAGTGGAGCCACACACTCATGCCAGTGTCACACCCCATATCCTGGTGCAGGCAGTGGGGGGAGGGGAGGGGTGCTAGAGTCAATGCAGAGTCTGGGGGGGCGCTCCCGGCCTTGCTTTGGCTGGCTCTCCAGCTGTGAGGGTGGTGGGGGGGGAGAGGTGGGGTGCAGGGGACCCCATTGCAGCCCCATGGCAAGGGGTGGAGAGCTCTGCAGGGAGGGGTGGGGTGGGCGGAGCAGTTCATCCCAGCTTCTTTGCGGGGGTGGGCTGGGAGCAGTTGTTCAACTCCAGCTGCTCCCCAGTGAGCAAGTGGGGGGCTGCAGTCCCCCCTGTAGTCCGTGTCCTTCCCTCAGTTCCTCTAGAGGGCAGTGACATGCTGGCGGCTGCCTCCCTCCGCTGTGCTGTCCTCCCAGGCTGCGGTCCCGGAGAAGGAGTGCAGGTCACTGAGCAGGCCCCCAGCGCTGGCGCCCTCTGCTTCCCCTGCCTCTTCCAGGGCTCCCCCGGCGGCGTCGCTGGGCGGGGTCCCCTCTGGCACAGCAGTGCCCTCCTCCTCACTCTGCTGCTCCTGCCCTCCTCCACCTTCCTCCTCATCCTGCTGAAGGGTCTCCTCGTCCTCGTCCTCATCCTCACCTTGCCAGTGCCTCTCAGGGGGCACCTGCCCTCGCAGCTCATGCCAGCGCCTGGCCAGGGCTGCCAGCAGGCGGTGTGGCTGGCACAGGTGGCGTGGGTGATATCTGCCATCTGAATCATGGCTCAACTTGCGCCAGGCCAGGGCCAGCACCAGGAGCAGCAGCAGGAGCAGGAAGACCAGGAGGACCACAGTCACGGAGTTGCTGTCTGGGTTGGAGCCTGAGCCCAGCACGGCTCCCGGAAGCAGCAGGAGTACCGGCCCTGCAGAGAGCAGCCCCTGTGGGACATGGATGGCGGAGTGCTGGGGGAGGAGGGGAAGGCGAGGAGATTAATGACTGCCTGCAGGTGTGCCAGGCTTGTGGGCATGCCTGGAACCTTGGTACTGCATGGATTCCCCTTCCCCATGCTCAACACAATTGGTTTGTGCTGCTGTAACACGGCACCCTGGACTCCATATTCACTACTGGGATATGATTGTGGTATATTTTATGCAAAGTACACCTTGTGAAGTATCATTGTTCCATTGAACATTGCTATTCAGTTGGATTGTCTGTACTATCATGGCATGTGAAGTTATGAAGTATTGCTATATGTTTGGTACTGAAATATGTGGTAAGTGGAACATGTGCACAGCCAGCCTTCAGTGGTAACAAAGGAGAAACTGACAAGACAGATTTACATCAGGCCACCAAGACATGTCTGGCTGGTCCTGTCAAGAATTCATTCTCCCAGACATGCCTCAGAGAGGGCACATATGCAATGGGTGCTGTCTAACTTCCATGTCACAGCAAGGATCTTTCTAGCACCTGGAGAGAAAGTCTAAGTGAGGGTCAATGACATCACCACTTGGCCTCTTTCCTCCCCCCTCTCAAAACCTGGAAGATCATTTTGAAAGCAAAGTCTTTGAATGGGGGAAATTGATCCCAGGCTAGCAAGCAAATTCCCCCTGTGTAATAAAAACTGTAAACTGCCTGAAACATCCAGTGGGGTGAGAAACTGCTTGATTCGAATCTTGCTTAGTCTGTAGAATTTAGACTGCGAGGTTTTTTTATTTCTTACATAACCAACTTTGATTTCTGTGCCTGCTTCTTATAATCACTTAAATCTTTCTGTAGTAAATAAATCTGTTTTAGATTTTACCTAAAACAGTGTGTTTTTGGTTGAAGTGCTGGGGGAATCTCAGGTTAACAGCGGCTGATGCATATCCACTACCCTTTGTTGGAGTGGCAAGCTAATTAATGGGCTTGCACTGTCCAAGGAAGTCTTGAGCAGTGTAAGATGCTATATTTCTGGGGTGCAAGCTGGAGGCTAGGGTGATTTGTACAATTCATGAGTGACTTAGAGAGCATTCATACAGTTTAGCTGGATGAGCAAAACGTGCTGTTGGCTGAGTGATCACAGTAAGTGGAGGGGTTTGCTGCTTGTCACTGGCATAGCCTTGTGAGAAACAGCCCAGGTTATAGAGTTAAGGGGGCACAGTGGTCCTAAAGTTCCAGGTTATACCCCAGGAATCCTGTCTCTGTGACACAATGAGCAGGATGAAATGCACAGCTTGTTCTGACCAAGATTTGCACTTCTGACACTGGTGTAGAGATTTTAAGTGAGACTTTAAGGCTGCCTCAATGCGGTCAAGAAAGAATTACAAGTTTATTATTTTGTGTTTGCATATTTTGGGAAAGGGAAATAGGAGCAGAAAGGCATAAAAATGAGTGAGTGACACAGTTGCCAGGTTAGAGCTGTACAGACTACAGGTAGCAGAAAAAGAAAGAAACTGAGCATCGGTTGAAAATGAAAGAACCGGGGAGAAAGGGAAACAGGCTGCCAGAGAGGACACAGGACATCAAGGAACTCTAGAGCTGAAAAACAAGGAGGCTGAGGAAGGCTAGAGATTGAAAACTCCAACTGGACTTGCTAGAAAAGCAGAACCAGAATCATCTAACCCCACTGATCCCCATCTCTCCCAAAATCCACAAATGGGAGCAGTTATGTACTGCACATAAGGAGATGGGTGATATCACAGAATATTTTACTACTTTTCAGAGCCTGTGTGCAGCTCATGTGATTCCTGATCACAAGAAAGTCTGTCCCCCGTCCCCGATTGAAAAGTTAACTGGTAAAGCTCTTAATACTCCAATGAAATGCCAATTCAGGATGCTTTAGGTTACCGTAAATTCAAAAAACCTTTCAAAATGATTTCAGATTACCACTGAAACAGAGTGACATTTAGAAATCTTAAGAGAAATGCTGGTATGAGTAATGGAGAATATATAAACAGGTTGAAAGATCTAATGGGAAAATGGGCGAGGGGGAAAGCTGTTGAAAGTTTTGAACAAATGTTTGACCTTGTTGCTCAGGAGCATTTCCTAGGCATATATAAAGATGATGTCAAACAGTGTCTGTGGGATAAAAACGTGCAAACTGGATGAGATGGCATCTCTATCTGATGGCTTTGAGCAGACCCAGACATCTATTCAGAGTGAAAGGAAAAGGAGGAGTTGTAGCACCTTAGAGACTAACAAATATATTTGAGCATAAGCTTTCTTGGGCTAAAGCCCACTTCATCAGATGCATGCAGTGGAAAATACAGTAGGAAGATGTACACACAGAGAACATGAAAAAATGTGGGTTGCCCTACCAACTCTTAACGAGATCCACTGATTATCACTACAAAAGTTTTTTTTTCTCCTGCTGATAATAGCCCACCTTATTTGATTGGTCCCGTTAAGAGTTGGTATGGCAACCCCCATTTGTCATGTTCTCTATCTTCCTACTGTATTGCAAACAAATAGATAATGATGTGAAGAGTGTAAGATGGTTGGGTTTGTACAATTTCCAGTTCTTGTAGCTCCCTTTAGCCTAGGAATGGACTAAGGTTAAGAGATTTTCTCTGTGCTCATTTTAAATTTGCTTCCAGTCTGAGTAGTATAACTCACCATATAACTACAGGTTTCAGAGTAATAGCTGTGTTCGTCTGTATCAGCAGAAGGAATGAGGAGTGCTTGTGGCACTTTCGAGACTAGCAGGTTTGTTGGGCATAGGCTTTCATGGGCTGGGGCCTGCTTCATCGGATGCATGCATTGGAAAATACAGTAGGAAGATAGATATATACAGAGAACATGAAAAAATGGGGGTTGCCATACCAACTCTTAAAGAGACCAATCAATTAAGGTGGGCTATTATCAGCAGGAGAAAAAGAACTTTTGCAGTGATAACTGAATGATCTTGTTAAGAGTTGGTATGGCAACCCCCATTTTTTCATGTGTTCTCTCTCTCTCTCTCTTTCTCTCTGTTTATAATCTTCCTACTGTATTTTCCACTGCATGCACCTGATGAAGTGGGTTTTAGCCCAAGAAAGCTTATGCTCAATTAAATTTGTTAGTCTCTAAGGTGCCACAAGTCCTCCTTTTCTTTTTGCGGATACAGACTAACATGGCTGCTACTCTGAAACCTATTCAGAGTAAGTCACAGAAAGGGTTGGGGTGGAGGGTTTAAACCTTGGTGGGATGGGAGAATCTCATTTTGCCCCTGGGAAGAAAGTGGGAGGCTGGGCACTCACCACCCCAAAACAATTCTTCTAATCCCCATCCCAAACCTTCAGTGAAACTAGACGAGCCCAAAAGGTGCTATCATAGTAATTCCACTGATCACCTGAGAAATGAGTGCCCTGTGCGGGGAGGAAGCAGGCAGCAAGGAGCCCTTGTTGATGCTGCTGTCCTCCACACAGGAGCCTCTGGGGCACCTGGCTCTTTTCACACTGATTTTATGGGACTGGCCTCTGCAGATGCAGGCGTGGAACACATAAAGGTTGTCAAAATTAATGGCAGGGAAAATGTAGGATGGGAAGATACAGGTGCAGAGATTTCTGTGGTTAATTCGAATGTAATTTGAGATGATAAGACATGGCCAGGACAGATGGCAGAGCTTTTATTAGTAGGAGGTTTCTAGACTCTTGTGCCTTTGGCTATAAGGCACATTGAAACTGATGGGTTAGAAACTGCATTAAAGGTAGGAGTAGTGGATGATATCCCCATTGACATGGTTACTGGCAATGATTTTTTCCATATAGCTCAGATTGTTGTAGCCTGGAACAAGAAGGAATATTTTGCTGGGACCTCAGGGGGAAAGAGTATAGTCCCAGAACCTGCTGAAGGAAAGGGAGAAAATCTCTTTGAATCCTCTGTAGCAAAGGGAAGTAATATGATTCATGGGGGGGGGGGATTGAGACCAGCTCCTGCACCACAGCTGAAGGCAGCACCTCTTCAGGAAGGGAGAGGGGTGGAATGCCTGGCACTGAGAAAACTGTTCCAGCCATTAGCTGTGAGCCCTTTGCAGCTATACAAGGGATAGATTCTGCTCTAGAGAGCTTAGAGAGATGTGTCCAAGAGGGGACGCCAGAGAAGGAAAATGGGGAAAGAATAGTGGGAGCACATGGATATTGCCTCACTGGTCACTTGAGAGAGGATGCCCAGGACTGAGTGGCTGATTCAGCATCTGTGCACCCAGGCATGCTGCCTGTAACTTAGGTTCAAAGAGGGGACTGTGTAACTGGCCTTTCAGAGCATAGCAGTCACATAGCTAATTTCTCAGGGAAAGGGGTGATGGAGGTACTCCAATCCAGGTCCCAGTTTTTTAGGACACCCATCTTTATATGCTTGTGAAAAATCAAGTCGAGATGCAGCTCCCATGCCTGTAACAGCCAAGAAGCTGAGTCCAGGAACCTTCCAGGCAATGTTTGTGAGCATGCAAATCACTCAGCTGGCAGAGGAGAGAGGCTGGTAAGACACAAAAAGCAGCTGACGGAGAGCTGCTGGAAAAAGGTGTGTCTGACTAATGAGCAAGCAATTGTAACCTAGAGACACAAATCATGAATGCCTAAGAAAAGGGGGTGGGGAAGTTCCCAGTGCTAGGAGTGGGGAACACAGGGTAAAAACCAGAAGAGGAGATGGATTTCTTGCATATGGACATATTGAGGTTGGGAGACAGCTGACACAGGACCAGCCAAAATGCAGAATCCCCTTACATCCTTACCTCACCAGACTGTGGAGTACCAAAGTGGATGGGAACCTGGGAGGCAGTGACCATGAGATGGTCGAGTTCAGGATCCTGACACAGGAAAGAAAGGAGAGCAGCAGAATACGGACCCTGGACTGCAGAAAAGCAGACTTTGACAACCTCAGGGAACTGATGGGCAGGATTCCCTGGGAGAATCACATGAGGGGGAAAGGAGTCCAGGAGAGCTGGCTGTATTTTAAAGAATCCTTATTGAGGTTACAGGGACAAACCATCCCGAAGTGTAGAAAGAACAGTAAATATGGCAGGCGACCAGCTTGGCTTAACAGTGAAATCCTTGCTGATCTTGAACACAAAAAAGAAGCTTACAAGAAGTGGAAGATTGGACAAATGAGCAGGGAAGGTATAAAAATATTGTTCGGGCATGCAGGAGTGAAATCAGGAAGGCCAAATCACACCTGGCAGTCACATAGCTAATTTCTCAGGGAAAGGGGTGATGGAGGTACTCCAATCCAGGTCCCAGTTTTTTAGGACACCCATCTTTATATGCTTGTGAAAAATCAAGTCGAGATGCAGCTCCCATGCCTGTAACAGCCAAGAAGCTGAGTCCAGGAACCTTGCAGCTAGCAAGAGATGTTAAGAGTAACAAGAAGGGTTTTTTCAGGTATGTTAGCAACAAGAAGAAAGTCAAGGCAAGTGTGGGCCCCTTATTGAATGAGGGAGGCAACCTAGTGACAGAGGATGTGGAAAAAGCTAAAGTACTCAGTGCTTTTTTTTTGCCTCTGTCTTCACGAACAAGGTCAGCTCCCAGACTACTGCACTGGGCAGCACAGCTTGGGGAGGAGGTGACCAGCCCTCTGCGGAGAAAGAAGTGGTTCGGGACTATTTAGAAAAGCTGGACGAGCACAAGTCCATGGGGCCGGATGCGTTGCATCCGAGAGTGCTAAAGGAGTTGGCAGATGTGATTGCAGAGCCATTGGCCATTATCTTTGAAAACTCCTGGTGATTGGGGGAGTCCTGGACGACTGGAAAAAGGCTAATGTAGTGCCCATCTTTAAAAAAGGGAAGAAGGAGGATCCTGGGAACTACAGGGCAGTCAGCCTCACCTCAGTCCCTAGAAAAATCATGGAGCAGGTCCTCAAGGAATCAGTTCTGAAGCACTTAGAGGAGAGGAAAGTGATCAGGAACAGTCAGCATGGATTCACCAAGGGCAAGTCATGCCTGACTAATCTAATTGCCTTCTATGATGAGATAACTGGCTCTGTGGATGAGGGGAAAGCGGTGGACGTGTTGTTCCTTGACTTTAATAAAGCTTTTGACATGGTCTCCCACAGTATTCTTGCTAGCAAATTAAAGAAGTATGGGCTGGATGAATGGATGATAAGGTGGATAGAAAGCTGGCTAGATTGTCGGGCTCAGCGGGTAGTGATCAAGGGCTCCATGTCTAGTTGGCAGCTGGTATCAAGTGGAGTGCCCCAAGGGTCGGTCCTGGGGCCGGTTTTGTACAGTATCTTCATTAATGATCTGGAGGATGGTGTGGATTGCACCCTCAGCAAGTTTGCAGGTGACACTAAACTGGGAGGAGAGGTAGATACGCTGGAGGGTAGGGATAGGGTACAGAGGGTCCTAGACAAATTAGAGGATTGGGCCAAAAGAAATATGATGAGGTTCAACAAGGACAAGTGCAGAGCCCTGCACTTAGGACGGAAGAATCCCATGCACCGCTACAGACTAGGGACCGAATGGCTAGGCAGCAGTTCTGCAGAAAAGGATGTAGGGGTTACAGTGGACAAGTAGTTGGATATGAATCAACAGTGTGACGTTGTTGCCAAGAAGGCCAATGGCATTTTGGGATATATAAGTAGGGGCATTTCCAGCAGATTGAGGGACGTGGTCGTTCCCCTCTATTCGACATTGGTGAGGCCTCATCTGCAGTACTGTGTCCAGTTTTGGGCCCCACACTACAAGAAGGATGTGGAAAAATTGGAAAACGTCCAGCGGAGGGCAACAAAAATGATTAGGGGACTGGAACACATGACTTATGAGGAGAGGCTGAGGGAACTGGGATTGTTTAGTCTGCGGAAGAGAAGAATGAGGGGGGATTTGATAGCTGCTTTCAATACCTGAAAGGGGGTTCCAAAGAGGATGGATCTAGACTGTTCTCGGTGATAGCAGATGACAGAATGAGGAGTAATGGTCTCAAGTTGCAGTGGGGGAGGTTTAGGTTGGATATTAGGAAAAACTTTTTCACTCGGAGAGTGGTGAAACACTGGAATGCGTTACCTAGGGAGGTGGTGGAATTTGCTTCCTTAAAAGTTTTTAAGGTCAGGCGTGACAAAGCCCTGGCTGGATGATTTAGTTGGGGATTGGTCCTGCTTTGAGCAGGGGGTTGGACTAGATGACCTCCTGAGGTCCCTTCCAACCCTGATATTCTATGATTCTAAAGCCCCGAAGATATGAATGGATTGAGAACCCATACTGAAGAGAAAGAAAAGCCAGTAACTGAACACATGCTAAGGTTCAGGAAGGAGTTGAAAGACACAATGGGTGTTGAACAAACCAGACTGTCTAAATAGAGGGCAGGATATGACAGAGCTACTTGTAAATGCCCATCTGTGATAAAGGGTTTGGTGCTGCTCTTAAACCTCCTGATAAAAATTTTGATGCTAATGGTAAACCTTGTGATAAAGAATTTGGGGCTGATGGTAAGCCTGATGAAAAGGTGCAATATGCATGATTTTTGGGAAAAGCTTTTGAACATGCTCAGAGTGGTAAATAAGATCAAACCATGTGTTAAGAAGCTCTGTGGTAATGCTGCTTTTCAGCTCATACCTATAAACAGACTTGGAGCTTGTTAGAGCAGAGAAACCATAATAAACCTGTTCTACTGTATGGAAGGGGAAACTACCTCAAAGTAGCACCCTGGACCCCCATATTCACCACCGAGTGGTGATTGTGATATTTTAAAAAAGGTATGCCTTGTGCGGTATCATTTATAAAGTCTTGATCCATTGAACATTGCTATTCGGTTGGATTGTCTGTACTATCATGGCATGTGAAGTTATGAAGTATTACTGTATGTTTGGTACTGAAATATGTGGTAAGCGGGACACGCACAGAGCCAGCCTTTCAGTGGCAACAAAGGAGCAACTGACGACAAATTTACATCAGGACCAGCCAGGTACGAGTTGATGGCACACCAAGAAGAATCCACTCTCCCAGAGCCTCCTCAGAGAGGGCACGTACGCAATGGGGGCTGCCTAACCGCAATGTCGCAGCAAGGATCTTTCTAGCACCTGGAGAGAAAGTCTAAGTGAGGGTCAATGACATCACCACTTGGCCTCTCTCCTCCCACATCGCAACACCTGGAAGCTCGTTTGGAAAGCAAAGTCTTTGAACGGGGGTGATTGGTCCCAGGCTGGGAAGCAAATTCCCCCTGTGTAATAAAAACTGTAAACTGCCTGAAACATCCAGTGGGGTGAGAAACTGCTTGATTCAAATCTTGTTTACTCTGTAGAATTTAGACTGTGAGATTTTTTTATTTCTTATGTATTCAACTTTGATCTCTATGCCTGTTACTTATAATCATTTAAATCTATCTTTCTGTAGTAAATAAATCTGGTTTATATTTTACTTAAAACAGTGTTTTTGATTGAAGTACTGAGGGAATCTCAGCTTAGATTAACAAGGGCTGGGGGTGTTGGGCAGGGTGTTTGTGGGGAGCCTAGGGTTGGGTGCAGGGCCTGCAGATTGGCACTGGGGGGGCATTAGGCAGGGCTGAGGTGGGGGAGCCTAAGGTGGGTGCTGGGGATGGAGTGGGGTGTTAGGGTGTGGTGAGTTCAGAGTTGGGTGCACAGGGCTGCGGGTCGGCACGGGGGGGGCGTTAGACAGGGTGTATATGTGGGGAGCTCAGGGTTGGGTGCAGGGGGCTGCAGGTTGGCACTGGTGGGCATTAGGCAGGGCTGAGGTGGGAAGCCCAGGGTTGGGTGCAGGGGGCTGTGGATAGCATGGGGGGATGTTAGGCAGAGCTGAGGGGGAGGTCAGGTTTGGGTGTGGGGGGCTGTGGGTTGACACTGGAGGGTAGGGTTGCCAACTGTCTAATCACACAAACCCAAACAACCCCTTCCCCACCCCTTACCCGCCCTGCCCCAGGCACTCCATCCACCCTCCCTTTGTCCCTCGCTCTCCCCAGCCCTCACTCACATTCACTGGGCTGGGGCAGGAGGTTGGGGGGCAGGAGGGAGTGAGGGGTGCGGGCTCTGGGAGGGAGTTTGGATGCAGGAGGAGGTTCTAGGCTGGGGCAGGGGGTTGGTGTGCAGGAGGGTGTGTGGGCTCTGGGAGGGAGTTTGGGTGCGGGAGGGGGCTCAGGGCTGAGGCAGGAGGTTGGGGTGTGAGAGGGGGTGAGAGATGCAGGCTCCGGCCAGGCAGCGCTTACCTTGTCAGAAGGCTCCCTGTCAGTGGCGCAGCAGGACTAAGGCAGGCTCCCTGCCTGCTCTGGCCCCGAGCTGCTCCCAGAAGCAGCTGGCATGTCTCTGTGGCCCCTGTGGGGTGGGCAGGGGGCTCCGCATGCTTCCTCTGCCTGCAGGCACTGCCCCTGCAGCTCCCATTGGCCGCAGTTCCCAGCCAATGGGAGATGCGGTGTCAGCACAGGGACAGCCCCCCTGATCTCCTTCCCAAGGGGCCACAGAGATGTGCTGGCCACTTCTGGGAAGGTGCAGACCCAGGGTAGGCAGGGAGCCTGCCTTAGCCCCGTTGTGCAGCTGGACTTTTAGGGGCCAAAAATCTCCTGATTTGGCTTCAGTAGCCTCCAGGAGATAGAGCCTGATTCTGGGAGGCTCCCAGCGAACCCATTAGGCTGGGTGTGTGCAGGCAGACCAGGACTGGGTGCAGGGGGCTGTGTGTTGGCACTGGGGGGGGGTCATTAGGGTGTATATGTGGGGAGCCCAAGGTGGGTGCAGGGGGCTGTGGGTTGCCAGCAGTGTTCCCTCTAATTTTTCCCACCCATCTTACGTTATGTGCACCAATATGGAGGTGATGTGGTGCACATAACAAATTCATGTGGTGGGGGTGGGGGGGGCCAAGGGGTTCTGAGTGTGGGAGGGGGCTCAGGGTTGGGGCAGAAGGTTGCAGGGGAGGGTGCGGGCTCTGGAGCAGGGCCGGGGTGAGGGGTTTTGGGTGCAGGAAGGTGCTCCGGGGCTATGGCAGGGAGAGAGGACTCCCCCCTGCTCTCTCTGTCCCACAGCAGCACCTGGGCTGTGGGGGAGAGGCGCCCCTCCCTGGGCCGTGGCAGGTTCAGGCTGGGGGTTGGGTTTGGGCCAAGCGAGGAGAGCCCCTCCCCCGGCTGCGGCAGGTCTGGGGCTGAGGTGGAGCCGGGGAAGGGGCGCCCCAGCCAAGGCAGGTCTGGGCTGGGGCTGAGTTGGGGCTGGGGAGGGGCGCCCCAGCTGTTGCAGGTTTGGATCAACCCTCCCCTAGCCACGGCAGGTCTGGGGCTGGGGGTTTCCTGAGCGCTAATTAGGCTGCTGTGCGGCCATGTGGCTTACAGGGGCCTTTGGTTGGCACTGGAGGGGGCCACGCGACTTACAGGGGCCTTTGGTTGGCACGGGGGGGGCCACGCGACTTACAGGGGCCTTTGGTTGGCCCTGGGGGGGCCACGCGACTTACAGGGGCCTTTGGTTGGCACGGGGGGGGCCACGCGACTTACAGGGGCCTTTGGTTGGCCCTGGGGGGGCCACGCGACTTACAGGGGCCTTTGGTTGGCACTGGGAGGGCACGCAGCTCACAGGGGCCTTTGGTTGGCACTGGGGGGGCATGCAGCTCACAGGGGCCTTTGGTTGGCACTGGGGGGGCATGCAGCTCACAGGGGCCTTTGGTTGGCACTGGGGGGGCACGTGGCTCACAGGGGCCTTTGGTTGGCACTGGGGGGGCATTAGCAGGGCTGAGGAGAGTTGGGTGCAGGTGGCTGCGGGTTGGCACTAGGTGGGGAGTTAGGCAGGGGTGTGTGTGTGTGTGTGAGTGTGTTTACGTGTGTGTGTGGGGGGGGTGCCTTACCCTCCCCCCGCCCTCAGGTGATGGGCGCAGGCCTGGATGGTGCATTGTCGGGTCTCGTGCCCCTCGCAGTCGGTTGCCAGGCCATGTGTGTGTCGGGGGAGGGGAGCGGTTTCTGCTCAGCTCATTCTCAGTGCCCTGCAGGGGCTGAGAGTCTCGCTCTGGTGTGGCTTCCCCACTCTGCCGTGTGTCGGGGGTGGGTGGACAGCGGGTGGTGTGTATCACATGTTACATGGCCTGTGTGGGTGGCTCCTGGGGGTGCAGGCCTCACCCGGCTGACAAGGGTAACAGGAAGCTGCGGTCAGGCCGGTGACAGCAGTGGTGCGAGAGGTGGCTTTGCAGCTGGCAGCAGCTGCAGGGCCCAGCCCCCACTTGTTCCGAGCTCTAGCCCCCTGGGCTGGCACTGGGCCCAGCTCAGCAAACTCAGCCTCTCAGTGTGAGCCAAGCCTGACTCCCTAGAGCAGCAGGCCAGAGTGCTGACCACTGCAGGGATGGGGCCCCACTTGTCCCTGCCCCAGAGAGCAGCCCTTCCCAGAACTATAGCCAGCCAGGCAGGGCCCTGCCAGCCGGCACAGGGTCACCCATGTTGCCAGGGGGCTCTGAGGAGCAAGGAATAGGAACATAAAGAGCTACCATAGTGGGTCAGGCTATGGTCCATCTAGCCCAGTATCCTGTCTGTCAACAGTGGCCAGGGCCAGATGCATCAGAGGAACTGAACAGAACAGGGCAATTGTTGAGTGAACCATCCCCTGTCGTCCAGTCCCAGCTTCTGGCAGTCAGAGGTTTAGGGACACCCAGAGAATGGGAATGCATCTGTGACCCTCTTGGCTAATAGCCATTGATGAACCTATTCTCCATGAACTTATCTAATTATTTTTGTAACCTAGTTATACATTTGGCCTTCACAACATCCCCTGGCAATGAGTTCCACAGGTTGACTGTGCATTGTTTGAAGAAGTGCTTCCTTTTGTTTGTTTTAAGCTTACTGCCTATTAATTTCATTGGGTGACCCCTGGTTCTTGTATTGTAGGAAAGGATAAATAACATTTTTCTATTCACTTTCTCCACATCGTTCATTTTCTAGACCTCTATCATATCCCCTCTTAGTCATCGCTTTCCTAAGCAGAACAGCCCCCGACTTTTTAGTCTTTCCTCATACGGAACCTGTTCCAGACCCTCCATCATCTTTTGTTGCCCTTCTCTGAATGTTTTCCAGTTCAACCAGATCATTTCTGAGATTTGTGGGTGTACCCTGGATTTATATAGTAATTATGATATTTTCAGTGTTAATATCTATCCTTTTCCTACTGGTTCCTAGCATTGTTAGTCTTTTTGACCACTGCTGTGCATTGAGCAGGTGTTTTCAGATAATTGTCCACAATGACTCCAAGATCATTTTTGAATGGTAACAGCTAATTTAGACTCCCATCATTTTGTATGTCTAGTCAGGATTATTTTTTTCCAGTGTGCATTACTTTGCACTTGTCAACACTGAAGTTCATCTGCCATTTTGTTGCCCAGTTGCTACCCAGTTTTGTGAGATCCCTTTGTAACTGTGCACAGTCTGCTTTGGACTTAACTATCTCAAATAACTTTGTATCATCTGCAGATTTTGCCACCTCACTGTTCACTTTCTTTTTCAGATCATTTATGAATATGTTGAACAGCACTGGTTCCAATACAGATCCCCAGGGGCCCTGCTATTTACCTCTCTTCATTCTGAAAACTGACCATTTATTCCTACCCTTTGTTTCCTGTCTTTTAGCCAGTTATTGATCCATGAGAAGACCTTCCCTCTTATCCCATGACTGCTTGGTTTGCTTAGGAGCCTTTGGTGAGGGACCTTGTCAAAAACTTTCTGAAAGTCCAAGTCCAAGAATCACCCTCATCCACATATTTGTTGACACCCTCAAAGAATTCTAATAGATTGGTAAGGCATGATTTCCCTTTACAGAAGGGACTCTACCAATAATTCTGTTCTTTACTATAGATTCAATCAATTTACCCGATACTGAAGTTAGGCTTACTGGCCAGTAATTGCCAGGATTGCCTCTGTAACCCTTTTAAAAATTGGTATTACATTAATTATCCTCCAGTCATCTGGTACAGAGGCTGATTGAAGCAATACCACAGTTAGTAGTTGTGCAATTTCATATTTGAGTTCCTTCAGAACTCTTGGGTGAATAAGATCCAGTCCTGGGGACATATTACTGTTTAATTTATCAATTTGTTCCAAAACCTTTTCTACTGACACATCAATTTGGGACAGTACTTCAGATTTCCCCCCCAAAAGGCTAGCTTTCAGGGTAGGATGGGACGATATCCCCCACATCCTCTGAAGCGAAGGCTGATGCAAAGAATTCATTTAGCTTCTCTGCAATGGCCTTGTCTTCCTTGAGTTCTCCTTTAGCACCTTTATCATCTCCTGACTGTTTTGCAGGCTTCCTGCTTCTGACGTACTTCAAAAAAAAGCATGCTGTTATTTTTTGCTTCTTTAGCAAGCTGTGGCTCAATTTTTCGCCTGCCTAGCTACACTTTCACACTTAACGCTTTTCTCGTTCCTGTTAGCCTCACTAGGGTTTGACATAAAGGATGCCTCTTTGCTGCTAACACCTCCTTGACTCTGCTGTTTTGCCATGGGCTGTTCGTCTGGTCCTTGACTGGCTTTGTGATGTACATTTAGTCTGAGCCTCTTGCGTGGGGGTTTGATGTAGTCCCCCTGCTACTTGTAGTCATTTATCCTTGGGAGAACTCCTTGCAATGAAATGGAGCAGTAGGGAAGGGTGTGTGTGTGTGGGGTGTGGTGTGTGTGTGTTTGTGGGGTCCGCTCCCCCTCCTGACCCGTGCTGGGCCTGTGGGGCTCCCAACAGTGCAGGGGCTGAGAGGCCCGGTGGGACTGGATGGTGTACCTCACCCAGCAGCTGCTCTGCTGAGCTCCCATGGCCCCTAAGCCCACCGCACTGCCAGCCACGGGGGCTCAGCCAGCCCCACGGGGCCCTGGCCAGTGCCCAGAGGGGCAGGAGATCCCAGCTGGCTGGAAGGGAGCAGGGCCAAAAGCTGAGCTGCTTGGGATGGGGGCAGGGGCAGCTGCCCCAGGAGCCCCTAACACTGAGGGCTGTGGGGGGGGGGGGCCAGGAGAGGAGGTGGGGCTGCCCCTTGGAGCAGAATGGGCTGCAGGGGGTCTGTTGTAACGTTTGCGGGCCTAGAAGGCCTACCTCTAATGGGGCTTTATCACTTTAGCTTCCACTGCCCCTATGCCCCAGGCTGTCTAAGCCTCTCTGCCTCCAGCTCTCTCGTGGGCAGCTGCCTTGCGCATGGGGGAAGCCTAAGGCTGGGCTAGCAGGAACTTTGGCAGAGGGGGCAATTGATCTTTGCCCAGCTCCACTTCTGCTTTCACTGAACAGCAGCCCTGTCTTCACTGGGGCAGGCAAGTCTGGCTGGGGCTCTCTCCTGTCTTAGGTGGCTCGGGCCTTTGCTGGGCCAGGTGGAGTAGGCATGCGGCCAGCCCGAGAGGCAGGGGCGGCACCAGCACTAACTCATTGCAGCACCGGGGGGGGGGGGGGGGCGGGGGCCGAGGGGAGGAGGAGAACTGTGCTGGGCTGCTGAGAAATGGAGTCTTTACAGACCATGGACTGGAAATGGCCCGAAGGCTGTCAAGCCGAGAGCTGGGTGCCCTGTGCTGGCTCGTGGTCTGCCTGGGCAGGGGGAGACGAAACTTCACCCGCTGCCAACCAGGAGCAGAAGCGCCAAGTTACCCGCCTCTCTGCCATGCAACCACCTAGCTGCCTTCTGAGCAACGCCCCAGCACCCCCGCCTGGCGCTCGCCCATCTCAGGTCGGCGCTCGTTGGGCTTCAGGCCAATAGCTTCTCTTTGCGACAGCGACTAGGAGCTGCCCACCCTGGCCACTGCTGAGCTATGCTAGGGCTGTTATCTCCCCGCCTGGCCCATTCCCCTGAAGCATCTATGGCACCACAGCGTGGCCACGTCCCAGGGCAAGACACCCCGCTGCCCGGCTACTGCAGAACTCAGCCTTGAAAGCAGCAGACTGGTGCCTTCATGCACCACAGGCGCCTCTGTCCTGGGATCACATACATTGGAGCGGGGGAGCAGGGCTCAGGGTACCTCAGATCACAACCTGCCAAGCTGCTCCAACTAACCCCCCCCCCATCCAATACAACCCCCCCCTCCGCACAGAGACTGCACGCCTCTAGTCAAAGCTGGGGGGCACCACACAAGCACCGGCACCTTCCCCTCATGTTTCAGGGCTATGGATTACAGCATCTCCCCCCCCCCCCACTTCCAGAGCAGCTCCTGAGGGCTGGCAGCAGCTCTCAAGGGGAGGGGCAGTGAATAGAGACCCAGGGAAGGAGGAAGAGGAGCAGACCAGTGATCAGGGGAGGGGAGGGGAGGGAGCAGTGGGTTTTGTGGGAGCCTGTTGGTGTTAGCAGGGCGGCCCGTGCTGTTCTGGATGCGGTTTTCCTAGCAGCCTTTGCCCATCTGCCCATGGTTTTGCCTGTGGTGAGGTACAGGGAATGGCAGGGTCAGCAGTGGCCATTACTCAGCTGTTTCCTCCACAGACCCAATAACAGATCTCCTTCCCATTTTACAGAGGGGAAACTGAGGCACAGTAAAGGCACAGGCAACCCCCCCCGGTACATGGTCCCTTCACCTAGGTGGGAAAGGGGGGGGGGGCAAATTTTGGGCTGAGTGTCAGACCTTGGGAGCAGGGCCTGGGCAGGGGTGGGGGAGGGGTTAGGATACCCCATACTCCATCCCACTGCCCTAGAGTTCCAGCTCCAGCCAGGCCTCCCCTTTGGGGCATGAGGCCATCAGGTGGCAGCCACCGTGCCCTTTGCCAATGCTTCTGTATGGGGAGGGCCCCACCCGGGCCCCACCCCACCTGTTGCCAATACAGACCCAGGCCAGTCCCTGCCCCTATTGAGTTCCCAGTTGGGGGGGGGGGGGTGATGGTGGTGGTGTGTGTCATGCATCTCTACCCTCCCCCCACGCCCCCCCAGGCCATTCACATCCTGGCTTGAAACCAGCCCCCTGCCTAG
This sequence comes from Lepidochelys kempii, assembly GCF_965140285.1. Lineage (NCBI taxonomy): Eukaryota > Metazoa > Chordata > Testudines > Cheloniidae > Lepidochelys > Lepidochelys kempii. Next base: position 14,805,237 of record NC_136385.1, read on the forward strand.
TTTCCCTCCAAACATACCTGGCCCAGCCTGGTGCCCAGGGCAGAGCCAGGGGAAGAAGCCCATTAACCTTATCTAACTTCTAGCTTCCCATCTCCCCGGGATAGAGGGGGGAGTTCCCCCCCCTCCTGCCCTGGGGATGGTGGGGGGGGGTTCAGCCCCCAGAGAGGGTCCTTACCATTGCGAGATGATGGCAGCTGGCAGCTCCCGGCAGGGTGGGGGACTGTGCGACTGGCGGGGAGCAACAGAGACGCGCAGCCGTGGGCGGGCGTTTCCTGCCAGCCCATCCAGCCCGCTGCACTGGGGAGCAGCTGCAACAGCAGCCGAGGACTGTGCAGCCCCCATCGGGCGGGGGGGCACTTTATGCAAATTAATCAGCTGATTTGCATCGAGCCCTCAACTGTTTATAGGCCACAGGTTTCATTCACCTCCAGAGCAGGCAGCCAACTCTCCCCGCCCAAGATTCGGGCAAGGGGGCTTGGTCCTTGGCATTTTTGCCCATTTGGGCAGTGGCTGAGGGCGTGGGAACTGAGGCCTACCCAACTCATCATAAGGAGGTAGTCCAAAAGCCAGTAGAGGGGCACTCCACTACCACCCGAGCAGGGCTGGATTCGAACCAGTGACTGGTAGGGGATGGGGTACAACCCACTTGCTGTGCCCTCTGTCAGCCCAACCTGGCCCATGTGGAGAAGGTGGAGCTGCAGACAGGCAGGGCACAGAGGAAGCCCAGGATCGTCCAGGTGCTGCCTATGGGAAATTGCTGGGGTGGAGCACAGGAAACTTCTCCAGGAATTGGGGGAAGTGGGGCTCAACTATCCACAATCATCCCATATCCATCCCATCAGCTCACACACACAGGCTCCCCTCCGGCTCAACGGCTCCCACAGGTAGGGAGCGCAAGGCAGATGGTGCCCACAGACAGCAGCTGGGGGCTGATGCTCATTTCCTCTTTTTCCCCTCTCAGGCCGGTCAAACCACCACCACACATCTCTTCCCCTGGGCACAGAACAGGCGCAGATAGCAGTAGAAAGCTGTTATCCTCTAACAGGTCCAGGAGAGGGACAGGACAGACTTGCCCAGGGGGTTAAACAACTGTAGCTGCACTGGGGAAGTAAGATGGCTGCAAGGGAGACATGGGCTACTGCTTAGAGACCCTGCTCAGGGCTGAGCAGCTGGGCCCTGAATTCACCTCCCAGCACCACACTGTGCTCACTGCAGCCTCCTTTCCTGCCTGCCCCAGCCCTGCTGCCGTATCAGCTCATTAGCCCCAACCACTGGTTTCCTGTCTCCCCCGCAAGGCCCTGCCTGCGCCTGTGACAGGAAGGACCCTGAGCTCAACATGTGGGTGGGAAACCATCTCTTCCCCTTGTTCTCATGGCCCTGAGGGGGAAGAAAGGGGGATGACATGGTTGCCAGCCACTGCATCTCTGCCAGCCGCATTGGTGGGGGCACACTGCCCTGGGGGCTAGATCTGCCCCAGGGCTGGAGCTGAGCTCTCCCTGCAACAGACACGAGCCAAAGGGGGAAATGGTGCCAGAGCTCCCAGGGACTGGGGAACAGCCCAGCCAGAGCAACAAATGAAATCAGGAGACACCCGCTGCAGCCTCCCTGCTTGGCTGCCCCCCCAGGAGCCCCACGCCCCCAGGTGGGCACTGCTGGGATAATCAGCCCCGCAGGAAGGCTCTAGTTCCCCCGCACTCCCCGCTACCACCTGCGCCTGTGGCAGGAGGGGGGCTGCCCCCTGGCAACGCACTGCCTGTTTTCATTCTCCAGTGGAGCAGGCCCTTGCAGCAGGCTAAGCACTTTAGTGCTGTCCACTGGCAGTGAGTTACAGACGCCCAAATGGGCAAAGCAAACCATTTCTTTTTAGCACAGCTATTTGGGTGCTGCCTTCCCAGGGCATCAGGTGCCCACTGCTGGTACAAAGGTCTCCCCTCCTGTCTTGTATATACCCACTGTCTGCCCCTGAGCCAGCTCTCCTGCTTATCTCCCGCTCTGCCCCAGTTTCCCTGCGGGGCCCTGGTTAGCTGCTGCAGCTCTTGGTGCCCAGCCCCCCGGTGCAGTGGCTGGAGCATGGGGCCCACAGTAAGACACGCCCAGCCCAAGGGTTTATTATAAAGACCTTTTATTTGGAATGAAAATATAGATCTGGCCCTGCACAGGGCTCTGCATGTGGTTTTTCTCTTTTCCTTATTTGCATCTAGGCAGAAGCCACTTTGCTGGGTCTGAATGGTCCCTCCTATGACTGCCCCCCCGTGGCTATTAAAGAGGGCACAGTCACATAAAACCAGGGATGTGCCCTACTCCAACCCCACTGCACTGGCATGGTGGTGGCAGCTGCAGACCCAAGTCTGATTTAAAGGGGAAAGCTGAGCACAGCGACCCACCGATCTTGCCCCCTGTGTTCCCATGGGCATGGGAAGAGGGGGGCGGGGCCAGGCTGCACCCAACCTCGGCCAGCAGCAGGGGTGTGGATGGAGGTGGAGCTTAGTGTTTGGCTCCTCTAAAGCCAGGACCTGTGCTGGGAGAGGAGGGGGTTGCGCAGGCAGAGAGGGGCCCCTGCATAGGGCTGGGAAGAAAAGGACAGAGCTGAACCCAGCATCATTCCCCACCAGGGGCAGACAGAGGCAGGAAGCCACCCCTCAGCACATCAGCTTCTTGGGGTGAGTGACCCTGTCCAGAGTGAGAGGAGCTTCCAGGAGAGGGCAACGCTGCCTAAGGCAAGGGGGGAGGGGGGGCACACGAACCACCCACTCCTTTAAGAGGTGGGGTGTTTTGGTCAGCCATATAAAAAAGGGAAAAGTTTCTCCACGGCAGAGCAGGAAGGGGAGAGGTGGGAGTGGGGCCCAGGGCCCCCCTCACCTCGGGAGGGGGGTTACTGGCAGATCCGAGGTGAAGAGTCAAAACCCTGGTTTATGCAATCCCTTGGAAGGTGGTGCCATGCCCCTCCCCCTCGCCAGCCACCCTAGACATCCCCGTTCTCGATGCGGCTCAGCTGTTCCTCCAGCCTGCTGATGCGCTCGCCCTGCTCCTTCACCTGCAGCCGCAGCGCTTGCAGCTCCTGCAGCACCTCCTCCAGCCGCCCGCCACCCTGCAGACAGACGGACCGACCATCAGCCACAGGGCCAGAGCCCAGGCCCCCACCCGCCCGCCACCCTGCAGACCGACCGACCGACCATCAGCCACAGGGCCAGAGCCCAGGCCCCCACCCGCCTGCCACCCTGCAGACAGACGGACCGACCATCAGCCACAGGGCCAGAGCCCAGGCCCCCACCCGCCCGCCACCCTGCAGACCGACCGACCGACCATCAGCCACAGGGCCAGAGCCCAGGCCCCCACCCGCCTGCCACCCTGCAGACAGACGGACCGACCATCAGCCACAGGGCCAGAGCCCAGGCCCCCACCCGCCCGCCACCCTGCAGACCGAACGACCGACCAGAGCCCAGGCCCCCACCCGCCTGCCACCCTGCAGACAGACGGACCGACCATCAGCCACAGGGCCAGAGCCCAGGCCCTCACCCGCCCGCCACCCTGCAGACAGACCATCAACCATGGGGTCAAAGCCCAGGCCCCCCACCCCATGGACGGTGGGTGAACCACTGACTTGGGGAGGCTAGCCCCCCAGCCCTACCCACCTGAGGCTCCACCCCTTCCGCACCCACCAGAGCCCAGCCCCCACCGTGGCCGCTGGCCCCTGCCCCAAGCTAGCGCCCCAACCCCCAAAGCACCGGCCAGCCGCCCCGCCGGGCCCGACCCGCCTCTGAAGGCGCAGGCCCAGCATTGCGGCTGGAGCGGCCCCAGCCCCGGGTCGGCGGTGCAGCCGCAGCACCACAGAGCAGGGCCAGGCAGCACAGGCTCCTCCTCCCACCTGTGTCACAGGGTGGGGCTGAGCAGGCTCGAACCCAGGTGAGGAGAGCAGTGGGATGCTGTACATACCCCGGGGGCGGTGCTGATGCTGATGCTGGGTACCGCGGCAGGCGCAGCCGTGGCACTGAGGCGCGTGGCACTGCCGGTGCTGGAGATGGGAGCTGGGCGGCTCTCATGCAGCACGTTCTTCTTGCTGACTTTCAGGTCCCGCTGCTTGCTGGGCACGTAGGCTTCGCGTAGCGAGATCAGCACAGGGCCTGCTGTCTTCCCGGCCACCCATTCCTCAGCCTCCATGGCTGCATCTGGCCCAGCCGTGTCTGGGTACAGGTCGTCCTGGAACAGGTCCGACTGCAAGGGAGACACGCACATGGGGTCAGCCATGCAGCACCAGCCTGTGGAACTCCCAGCCACTGGGGAGGAGGCAGCCCCCCTACTATGGGCAGCCCCATGGCCAGCAAGAGCTGAGGCTGGGGATTCCCAACTCCAAGACGCTGGCTTGGAAAGGAGCTTTGTTGCGGGGGAGTTAGCTCCTTCCTCTGAGGGGCAGCAGCGGCGTTCCAACCGGACATGCTGCAGCCACTGCTCTGCATCAAGCCCTGCTACCAAGGAAGGGCACAGAACAGGGATGCCCCCCACCCAAAGTTTGACCCCCACACACAGAATCTCCCTCCCTCTGCTGTGCCAGGCACTCACCTTCCTTGGCACTGTCATGATGATGGGCTCACACTTGCGCTCATGAAGCTTGTAAAACCTGCACAGTTGGGGAGCATAGGAGTTAGCGGAACATAAGTCACCCCCCATCCCCTCTAGATTACCCCCATCTCCAGGATCACTGCCCCCCATCCCCCGCCCGCCAGTCACCCCCAATCCCTCTATCAGTGCCAGCCCCACCCCACATGCCCCGTTTCAGGAGCCCGCACCTGGCAATCTCACACTTGCTGACGTCCAGACCCCGCTTCGGCATCCAGCCCATGCCGCGCTGGGGCTCCTTGCTGGTGAAGGTGTTCAGGAAGTGGATGTAGGGTGGCTCCTCTGTGATCTCAAAGTACCGGATGCTTGAGTCCCCCTGTGGGGGAAGAGGGAGGCAGAGAGAAATGGGGGGTGGCATATGGGCATCATCACACCACAGAATCCCCATGGACACTGGCAGTGCCACCTGCCCCCACCCATCCTCGCCCTGTGTGGATCAGCACAAGCTGGTACCAGCCCCTTCTATGTGTGGCCACAGGCTGCTCCTAACAGCATTAGCCTGGGGTCAGCAGGGGAAGGACCTCCCCCTGATGGTTGGACCCCTACCTTGCCGCAGACATAGATGACATTGGTATCGGGGTCATAGAAGGGCAGCAGGGCTCCATTGCTGGAGTCCAGCTCCTGCAGCGCCATGGGCTCTTCCAGGTTCTCCTGCAGTGGGATGGGGAAGGGAGGAGAGGAGTTGGTGATGGAGAGGATAGGCCCCGCACCCAGATCCCGCCCATCCGGAGAACCCTCCGCCCTGCCAAAGCCAGGATATTAGCCCTGAAGCATGTCTGTAGGTCTGGGGTCAAGAAGAATCCACCTCTGGGATCTCACCCTCATGGAGGACAGACTGGGGGAAGCCAGCAGAGGCAGCAGCCACCAGGGAGCCCAGCTGCCCCTCTCCAGCGTTATTCTCCTCCAGTACAGCTGCCAACGATGGATCCCTGGCCCCAAGTGGATGTGGGCGGGCAAGACTGGCTCCTGGCCTTGCTGGTAGTGGGAGATCCTGGGTCAGCAATCCAGGGCCTTGCAGGGAGGCCAGGACATCACTACTCCGCACTGGGGCGGTGCCATGCAGCCCTGTTGGGGGCAAACTGGCATACCTCCCATCCCAGGGGACCCTCCTGGGCACGCCTGCCCCCTGTATCCCCAAAGCCCCCAGCTCACCGGGTCCCAGAGCGCCAGCTGCCGCTCGCTCATGCGGCTGAAGCCTGTGGTGAAGATCTTGCCATCAGCCAGGAAGATGGCACGCATGGGCCGCGCTCCCTCGTGTGCACGCTCCTTCTCCTGGAGGAGTAGGGGAAGGACAGCAGGGTGAGGGACGGACTGACACACTGCCCCCCTCCCAACCACTAGCTTCCCCACCCCCACGCCAAGTGCTGCATGGCAAGAAGGGTCCTGGGGCCGCCACCACCCCCCTGGAACTTCAACTCCACTGGGGTAAAGGAGTCAGGTTCACACCCCCCCCACCCACCAGGCGGAAGGGACAAACTTACCCCCACATCAGCACTGATGGGAGCAGCTGGTGCCTTTAAATACCCCCCACTCCCCAGATCAGACTTCTAACACCCTGCCCCCACGCCAGGGCACCTCTGGGCCCCACACTCAGCCAGGGGGCAGAATGGGTCTGCAGAGCACAGGAGGGGAGGGGAACCCATGCAATGCTGCCAGGATAGGGAAGAACCCAGGGGCCATCATTTGGAGCTGGGGGTCTGGGGTCCAGGGTGGGTCTGTCCCACCATCTGCAGCCCATGCTGGGGGGCCCCAGAGGGGTCCGTACCGCCACGACCACCCCTCGGCGGGGATCCACGATGCGCACGCTCTTGTCCTTGCAGGCGGAGCAGAAGAGGCTCCCGTTGTGGCTCCAGCTGACGTTGTAGATGAGGTCGGGGTGCATGCTGTCCAGGTGGTACAGCTCCTCGGCCGTGCCCACGTTCCACACGATCACCACGTTATCACAGCCTGGGGGGACTGGTCCATCACACCCTGACCCCGAGGGACAGCTCCCTCAACCCTCCACTCCCTACCCCCAGCTCCTTGGCCATGCCCACGTTTCACATGATCACCACGTTATCACAGCCTGGGGGGACCAGTCACAGAATCATAGAATATCAGGGTTGGAAGGGACCTCAGGAGGTCATTAGTCCAACCCCCTGCTCAAAGCAGGACTAGCACCAACTAAATCATCCCAGCCAGGGCTTGGTCAAGCCTAATCTTAAAAATCTCAAAGGAAGGAGATTCCAACACCTCCCTAGGTAATGCATTCCCGTGCTTCCCCACTCTCCTAGTGAAAAAGTTTTTCCTAATATGCAATCTAAACTTCCCCCACTGCAACTGGAGACCATTACTCCTTGTTCTGTCATCAGCTACCACTGAGAACAGTCTAGATCCATGCTCTTTGGAACCCCCTTTCAGGTAGTTGAAAGCAGCTATCCAATCCCCCCTCATTCTTCTCTTCTACAGACTAAACAATCCCAGTTCCCTCAGCCTCTCCTCGTAAGTCAGCCCATCACACCCCGACCCCGAGAGACAACTCCCCCAACCCCTCGGCTATGCCCACGTTCCACACGATCACCACATTATCACAGCGGGGGGGTGGTGGTGGTGGTAGAGAAGGGGGTAATCCCCCTTGCCCCTCCCCACTCCAGATAGTATAAGAATGGCCACTGGGTCAGACCAATGGTCCATCTAGCCCAGTATCCTAGCCATGGCCAGATGCTTCAGAGGGACTGAACAGAACAGGGAAATTATTGAGGCGTCCATCCCCTGTCATCCAGTGCCAGCTTCTGGCACTCAGAGGTTTAGGGACACTCTGAGCATGGGGTTGTGTCCCTGACTGTCTTGGCTAATAGCCATTGATGGACCTATACTTTTGGCCTTCACACCATCTCCTGGCAATGAGTTCCACAGGTTTGACTGCGTTGTGTGAAGCACTTCCTTATGTTTGTTTTAAACCTGCTACCTCTTAATTTCACTGGGTGACCACTGGCTCTTGTGTTATGTGAAGGAGTTGGTAACACTTCCCGATTCTCCACACCATTAATGATTTAATAGACCACTATCATATCCCCCCTTAGCTATCTCTTTTCGATCTCTCCTTATATGGAAGCTGGTCCAGATTCCTCATTATTTTTGTTGCCTTTCTCTGTATCTTTCCCATTTCTAATATTTTTTTTTGGAATGGGGAGACCAGAGCTGCACGCAGTATTTGTAGTGTGGACATACCACGGATTTAAATCGAGGCGTTATGATATTTTCTGTCTTATTATCTATCCCTTTCCTAATGGTTCCTGATAATCTGTTTGCTTTTTTTGACTGCTGCTGCACATTGAGTGGATGTTTTCAGAGAACTATCCACAATGACCCCAAGATCTCTCTCGAGTGGTAACAGCTAATTTAGACCCTGTCATTTTGTATGTATAGTTAATATGTTTCCCAATGGGCGTTACTTTGCATTTATCAACATTGAATTTCATCTGCCATTTTGTTGCCCAGTCAGCCAGTTTTGAGAGATCCCTTTGTAACTCTTCCCAGTCTGCCTGAGACTTAACTATCTTGAGTAATGTTGTATTATCTGCACACTTTGCCACCTCAGTTTCTCTTTTTCTAGGTTTCAGAGCAGCAGCCGTGTTAGTCTGTATTCGCAAAAAGAAAAGGAGGACTTGTGGCACCTTAGAGACGAACCAATTTATTTGAGCATAAGCTTTTGTGAGCTACAGCTCACTTCATCGGATGCATCCGATGCTGTAGCTCACGAAAGCTCATGCTCAAATAAATTGGTTCATCTCTAAGGTGCCACACGTCCTCCTTTGCTTTTTTTCCAGATCACTTATGAACATGCTGAACAGCACTGGACACAGTACAGATGCATGGAGGGCCCTGCTGCTCAGTGTTCTTCACCGTGAAAACTGACCATTTATTCCTACCCTTTACTTCCTCTCTTTTAACCAGTTCCAGATCCATGAGAGGACCTTCCCTCTTATCCCATGACTGCTCAGTTTGCTTAGGAGCCTTTGGTGAGAGACTTCTGACAAAGGCTTTCTGAAAGTTCAAGTCCACTAGACCACCCTTATCCACGATTGTTGACACCCCAGCCCCTAAGAATTCTAGTAGATTGGTGAGGCATCATTTCCATTTACAAAAAACGTGTTGACTCTCCCCAACATATCGTGCTCATCTATGCATCTGATAATCCTGCCCTTTACTAATTTGCTTGGGATTGAAGTTAGGTTTATTGCTTCAGAGCCATTTAAAACCAAAGCAAACAAACAAACAAGGCTTTACATTAACTATTCACCAGTCATCTGGTACAGAGCCCTCCACATATAGCCCCGTCTGCCCCCCTGCCAGGACCCTGCCCTGCCCCCGCCCCCCCCCAGAATCATGGGGAGGGGGAGGCTGTACCTGCGCTGAGGAGGACATTGCGGGCGGTCGGGTGCCAGGTGACGATGCCCACGCGCTTCGAGTGCCCCTCCAGGGCTACCACAGGCTCTGTCAAGGGCTGTGTTAGTCCATTCTCTGGGATCTGCCAGACCTGTCAGGGCACATAGGTTAGAGGGGGGCCTGTGCCCCCCCCAGAGAGCCCACCCCACTGTGCCCCCTCACCCCATCAGAGAACCTTCTTGGCTGACACAGGGCATCTGCTCCACCTGCCACCATGGGCATGCCCTGACACACATGGGGAGGAGAGAGATTGCTAATTACACCGAATCCAGACAGAGCTGGCTGCCCCTGCCCCAACCCCTTCCCCCACATACGGCCACCCCTGCACCCAGCCCTCTCACCATGACGGTGCAGTCCTCAGAGCCGCTGGCGATGACATGGTCACTGTGCGGGCACCAGTCGATGTCCAGGACAGGGCCCGTGTGCCCACACACCGTGGGGTATGACTTATCAATGCGCCCTGTCTGGGGGGAGAAGGGGCAGAGTCACAGGAGATTCCTCCCCAATCTACAGCCGGAGCCCCTCCGTCCTGACCCGCATTCCCCTGCTATTCGAGCTGTTGGCTCCCCCCACAGCTCTGCCAATGCCCCTCCGTCCCAACCCGCAGCTCCCTTCTATCCCAGCCCTGGGCTCCTCCTATATACACTTGCAATCCTGTTGATTTTGGGTGTGTGTGTGTGTGTGTGTGTGTGTAGGGGCATATTTTCAGGGATGCACATGTGATGCAGTTGAGAACAAACTCATTACATCTGTGAACTACAAAATTCCAGGACATCACCTTCCCAACTACACTGTCCCCCTTATTGCCAGGTGGAAGCAGCACCGGGGGGGGGGGGGGAAATAGACCCTCACACAGACCCATTCTCTACCCCAAGGCTAACCACAGCTCTCCCCATTCCCATCTCGCCTGAGGCTCAAAGCACATTAGTATCACCAGTGCAATGAGCTGGTAGGACTCAGCTCCTGCCCCCCGCTACCCCAGTCACCTTGAGCACTGGTAGCACCATAAAGGCTCCTCCCCCACTGGCCTCCACGATCACAGCCACGAACTTGGGGTTGACAGTACAGAAGCTGCTGTCCCAGGTGACGCGGGAGACGCGGATGTCATCATAGCACTGGTCGTTCTTGACGGGCTGCCCGAAGACATGGCGGAACTTGCTCTGACGCACAACCTTCCGGAACGACATGGCTGGGGGGGCAAGAGTCAGAGAGGCCAGGCCTGAAATGCAGCGACTTCTTGGGTGGGACACGCTAGCTGATTTAATACGCACAGGACCCCTCATCCAACGCTGAGTGGCAGCTGTCTCTGCGGTGGAGCGCAACTGCTTTATATACAGGATCCCTTGCTCAATGCCAGGATGCAACTGCCTCAGGGTTGGAGCATGGCAGCTGTAACTGCACAGCCATGTTATACAAGAGTTTAGGGCAGGAAGTGAACGAAGTATTCAGTGCCACAGCATGGCGGGATTGGGAAGTGGAGACAAGGTCTCCTAGAAACTGCTGCTGGAGCCTTGTGCGGGCTGTAGGGGCTGGCTCCCCCCTGACTCTGATCTGCAGGATGTCGGGGAAACATCAATCCTACCACTTGGGGCACAGCCAGGAGCATGAGGCTCATGGGAAAGGGCAAGACCTCCCCACAAAATAACCCAGAATTCCTCCCTTATCAGCCCGAGCTTCGCAGGACAAAGGGGCCTGTTGGGTTCGGGCTGAAACCCAGCCTTCCAGGGGCTCTGTTTACAAGGTGAAGCCCTCAACCAGCTCCCCCATTCAATGAGCCAAGCATCATCTTTAGGTTTGCGGGCAAAGGGCTCAGACACGCTGTCCTTAGCACAAACAGACATGGGTCCCTTCACAGCCCCCTGGTTAAATTCCAATCTTGGTGAAGGAGGTGTTTTTGGGGGGGAGAGGGTCATTCCCCCTGGCTAGATCACCCTCTGCTGGGGGCTTCTCAGCAAGATGCTGATGCAGAGGAAGATGGTCCAGGGGTTTCCAGGGTCACAGCCTATGTCCCCCCCACCCCATTTCAGATCACACAAACCAAACACCCCTCTTGGACAGCATTCTCATCTAAATGCCCAGGGTGCCCAATGGGCCATGGGGGTGGGTGTCCCTGCTCAGAGTATTGGGCTCACAGCACTCTAGAGTGGGTGGGTGAGGGCAGGATCATTAGCCCCAATGGATCAGGAAACTGAGGCAAGAGAGGGTCTGGCCTGAAGGCCTCCTGTGCCTAGGGGCAGAACAAAAGGTAGGATACAGGACCTGGGTGAGGAAATCAACAGGGATGGCGGGGTGGTATTTCCCATTGCACAGAGGCTACATGAGCAAGGGGGGGATTTGATAGCAGCCTTCAACTACCTGAAGGGGGGTTTTAAAGAGGATGGAGCTCGGTTGTTCTCAGTGGTGGCAGATGACATAACAAGGAGCAATGATCTCAAGTTGCAGTGGGGGAGGTCTAGGTTGGATATTAGGAAACACTATTTCACTAGGAGGGTGGTGAAGCACTGGAATGGGTTCCCCAGGGAGCTGGTGGAATCTCCATCCTTAGAGGTTTTTAAGGTCAGGCTTGACAAAGCCCTGGCTGGGATGATTTAGTTGGGATTGGTCCTGATTTGAGCAGGGGGTTGGACTAGATGACCTCCTGAGGTCCCTTCCAACCCTGATATTCTTTGATTGGGGGTCAGATGCCATGGGGATGGGCAAATGCAGCTCAGACCCCCCCCCCACACGTTCAACAGCCCCCCTAAAAAGAGGGGTCAGCTTGGCCCCAGAACCACCCAGGGGTGAGGCCCCAGGCAGGATCACTCCGGATTCAGCCTGGGGGAAGCCCGGCCCCGCACTTCTCGAGCAGGGGGGGATCACTCCCGATTCCCACCCGGAGCAGAAACCGATGCCCTGGGAATCAGACACGCCCCAGAGCCAGCCGGGCGGGGGCGGGGGCACATCTTAGAGACGGGAGGGCAAAATGCCATGAACTCTGCTCAGGGCAGAGGGCCGAAACTGAAGGTGGGGCGGGGGGGGGGTGGGAAGCACACTGTAACCTGCCCCCCGATTTCACCATTTCCCCGCAGGATTTTCATTTCCCACTTCCCCGTACACCCCGCCGCACGGACACCAACGCCGGCGGCCCGGCCCGGCCCGGCCCGGAGCGTGAGCGAGGCCCCCCCAGCCCGGGGCTGGGCCCCCCAACCCCGGCGCCCCCCCACCAGGGGGCCGCACTCACCGGCCGTGCTGGCGCTGGCGCTGGCGGTCGGGGCCGCTGCCGGGCGGATGGAGGCGCCGCGCCGGGCCGGCAGGAAGTAGCGGGGGAGGCCGCTCCCTTCACCTGCGTGGGCCGGGCCGGGCCAGGCCTGGGACTGGCTGCGCCGAGATCGGCCCGCCCCGGGCCGCGGGGGGGTCAGCTCCAGGGTGGGGATGGGCCAGCGGGGGGAGGGGGGAAATGGGGATGGGCCAACATGGGGGGATGGGCCAAAGGGGGTTGGGGGGCGGGGAATGGGGATGGGCCAACGGGGGGGATGGGCCAGGACCGGGAGTGATGGGTCACATGGATGGGCCAGTTCAGGGGAGCCAGAGGGAGGTGAGGATGGATCCTGTCATCTCAAAAAGAACAGGAGGACTTGTGGCACCTTAGAGACTAACCAATTTATTTGAGCATGAGCTTTCGTGAGCTACAGCTCACTTCACCGGATGCACGCCTGTCATCTCAGACACCCATGCGGGGCTGGGCCTGACTGCTGTGACCCCCCTCCCGGGGACTGAGGAGATGGAGCACCCCCTTCTGGGCTCCCCCGGTCAAACCAGCGGGAGAGAGAGGCCAGCGGGTGGCGGGGTCTGGCTGGCTCCCGGGACCAGGGAATGGGACATGGGGCCTTTCCCTCTGGCAGCGGAGGCCCTGATCTGGCCCCAGGGCGGGAGACTGGCTGGCTCAGCGGGGCAAGGAATGGGACACGGGGCTTTTCCCCTCCAGGGGACACCAGCTCCCATCCAGATATATGGCTCTCCATGCCCCTTTGCAGGGGTCCCCAAAGAAGCACAGAACGCCCTCTCCAGGAACACATTTAATAAAACCAGAGGACAAGCGACATCACACAAACACATATGTGTGGGGCTGGGGAGGGCGCTGAGTGTGCAGGACGTACGGCCACAGGTCTGTCTCAGCACCCCTCGCGGAGCCTGGGCCAACAGAGGGCAGACCCGCAGTGGGCTGTCAGACATGCTCCCCGGGCCAGGATGTTCCTCTCATGGGGTGACAGCAGCTTTAACACTTCCCTGTCCCTAGCTGGACTGGCGCAGCGGCCTTAGAGCAGAGCAAAAGCTTGCTAGCATATGGGGTGCAGCAGGTAGCCAAGCAGCATCTGTACAGGCCACCCCAAGCCACATGGCCACCAAATCCACTGGTGCTGGACATGGCAGCACAGCAAATACAATGGGTGATCACACTCTCCTTGCAGCCCAGAAGGCACACACAGATGAGGTCCCCACCCTAACCTGGCACCGCTGGGTAAAAGGAGCCCTGAGAGGGGCCCGTAAAGAATCAGCAACTGCGACTGTAGGAGGTGACCAGTGGCCTGTGGGGGCAGAATGCGGCCCCAAGGAGGGGAGTGGAATCGGACTGAGGGGAGCTATTGTCACTCAGGCTCGTTCTGCCTGGTGCTCTGCTCTTGCTGGGGTGCCTGGGCCTTCGCTACAGCTTGCTGGGCCTGCTCCATCTGTAGCTAACAGAGCAGGGGCAAGTTCCTGAGCGGTAGCTGCGTTAGTCTGAATCAGCAGAAACAAGGAGGAGTCCTTGTGGCACCTTAGAGACAAACTGATTGGGGCATAAGCTTTCGTGGGCTAAAACCCACGTCATCAGATGCAGGGAGTGAAAAATACAATAAGCAGAATATATATTATAGCACATGAAAAGATGGGAGTTGCCTTACCAAGTGGGGGGGGGGGTCAGTGCTAACGAGCCAATTCAATTAAGGTGGAAGTGGCCTATTCTCAACAGTTGACAAGAAGGGGTGAATACCAAGGGAGGGAAAATTACTTTTTGTAGTGACCCATCCACTCCCAGAGCAGGGGGATTAGTTCAAGCAGTAGAGGCTTATGTTTTTAGCTCCCTAGGTCACGGGTTCAATCACTTCTGCCAGTGGCCTGCGTGGGAAAGGGGAGTTCTTGTCCTGCTTCCTCATTCTTCACTCCAGGAATGAATTTGCAGCTCCTCTCTCTTCCTACTGGGGTCACTGGGCAGATACACACTAACTGGGGTCTGGATCCCAAGGCCCCGGATGGATCCCCCTTTTGCTATGCACTTAGCTCCCTGGAAATGTGGGCGTGCCCCTGGCTGGGGGTAGGAGAAAATCACTTCCCCCTCCAACACCTTGTGATGCAGCTTTCAGCCCCCTACCTCTGTGTCAGTGTGGCTGAGATTACTCAGCAGGGGGAACCCTTCTCCCCTTGATCCCCCATGTCCCTACCTGCGGTCACTCACCTGAGAGCCCCTAGGCTGACATGAGCTCAGCGCATCTCCAGGGCACCGCTTCTACCCCACTCCCTCCTGATGAGGGCAAAAGGTGGCTCTGAGTCCCTAGCAGGAGGTGCTGGTGGGCAGCCAGGCCCACACACTGGACACCCTGCTGGAGGCAACTGAGGAGGAGCTGTGTGTGTGTGGCCCCCCACAGCTCAGAAGGTCAGAATTAAAGAACCACAGGCCCAAGGGGTCAGAATTAAAGCCGTGGGGTGTGGCCCTCTATGGGGTGTCCTGCCCCCATGAAGCGGTAGGGGGGAGCAGTACCTGCCCCCTGGTGGGTGTGGGAAGGTGGGGATCCCCAAGGCAGCCCCATGGCCTTAATTCTGACCATTCAGGTGTGTGGTTCTAATTCCATCCCCCGCATACACCTGGACTGCAGCTTCTGTGTCATAGTCATGTGTGCGAAGAGGAGACTGGGCCTGCTTTCTGCAGGTCAGAATGGTCAGGCTGCAGGGGCCCTAGGGGACAGAGTTAGGGGGGCACCTGTACCCTCAGTGCTGGGTAGCTAGCTGTAGTGTGCAGAACAGCCACTGTATTAAAACACAGTGATCTGGGAGGCACACCTAAAGGCAAGATTGCCAGGCACAAATAGTCCCAAAGGGGCAGAGTCCCCTTCCCCGCAGTGTTTCCTGGCACCTATGGGTTGGCAGCTGCAGCCACGTCAGTGTTTACATTGCCTTGCCTAGGGCCTGGTGTTCCCAGGTCATTGACCTGCACGTGGAGCTGGGCCTGGTTTGCATCTGCTGAGGATCTGTCCCCGCTGGAGCTTGTCTAGGTTGGGAAAATATGGGGGCAAACTGGGCCTTAGCACTGGTGTGACTTCCCCTGGTGGCTACCTGGAGCTGGTTGTCCCTGACCAAGCCCCACCTTGTATCCATTTACATAGTAAACCTACAATTGTGCACAGACCCCCCTCCTTGTGGCCGGGCCCTGTCAGGGGAGCCAGTGACCACTCAACTGGTGACTGGAGCTGTGCCAGAGCAGGGGCTGGGCCATGGAGCTTAGCCTTGCTGGCAGGGCTAGGCTGAGAAGGACTTGCTGGGTGTGTCCCCAGGACTCTTCCCTTGCTCCTTGGTGAGGGCCATGGCAAGGGAGGAGGTTGTGTAGCGGCTGCAGCCCATGCAGACGTTGGAGCCGAAGAAGATGTAGATGAGAGGATTGATGCTGCTGTTGAGGTTGATCAGGTAGCCGAAGTAGACCATGAAGGGGAAGATGCGACTGTTGAACTCCTCGTGCTCCCAGGAGGCCAGGAAGAGCAGCTGGATGATCTGGAAAGGGAGGTTGAGCAGCACATAGGCCGACAGGGTGGCGGCCACGATGCGGTAGAACTGGCTGGGGGGCCGAGTGTGGCGCCGGAAGGTGCGGGCCAAGGTGGCAGCATGGGTGATCACCATGATGGTGAAGGGGAAGAGTCCCTCTAGCAGCACCTCCAGGAGGCGCAGGGGCCATTCGTATTTGCCTCGGATGTTGCTGCAGGCGAGCACGCCGTCCGGCCACAGGACGACGTCGGCGAAGATAAAGCCCTTGATGCTGAGCAGGGCGGCCACCAGCCAGGCACCAAGGCAGATGTAGCTGGAGAGACACAGGGGGCGGTGGCAGTGGTACCAGAGGGGCAGCAGCACCAGCAGGCAGCGGTCCACGCTGAGGGCGGCCAGCAGGAAGAGGCTGCAGTGGTAGCTCAAGTCATAGAGGAAGTGGCGCAGGCGGCACATGGGGGCGCCCAGCACCCAGCTGTCGCCCTGCAGGGTCTCCATGATCTGCGTGACCGTGACGGAGAGGAAGAGGAAGTCAGAGGTGGCAAGGCTTAGGATGAAGACGGACAGGCCCCGGCGCTGCAGCCGCCACCCTGTCAGCCAGATGATGAAGGTGTTGGCTGGCAGCCCGATGCCCAGCGTGCCGATCAGGAAGGCTGCCTGCCATGATGCCGGTATAAAGGGTTCCGTCCCATTGGCGTGCGAGGTGTTAAATGGCTCCATCCACCCCTCCAAGCAGTCTCAGCATGGGCAGCACCAGGCGGGCCAGCCTGCCAATGGAAGGGACATGGAAGGAATCAGGGCAGGGCCTCTCACCCAGCCATTGCCCCTAGGACATGGGCACTGCCAGCTTCCTCTCCTGCAGGGGAAGCATGGTCCAGTGGCTAGAGCACCAGGTGGAGACCTAGTTCTGCCACTGGCCTGGGTGACCTTAAGCAAATAACTTCCCCCTGGTGCCTCAGTTTCCCTTCATCACTCTGAGTCTATATACCTTGACAGCTCTTTGCAGGAGGGCCTGTCTCTCACAGGCTCTCCAAGTGCTAGGAACAGTAATCACACCCTTGTCTCCAGGGGGAATTTTCCCCAACTCACTGTCAGGGAGAGGCTGGCACATGTTCTGAGAAGGGAGTGTTGGGGGTGGGGGAGGTCAGGACTCCTGGGTCCTATTCCTGGCTGCTTCATTAAAGCCAGCTGCTCCTGTCATGGATCCTGTATAGCTTTGGCACCACAGGGGTTTCTGTCCAACAGTGCCACCCTTGTTGCTCTGATGCCTGTGGGATTAGCTGGTTTGCCAGTCCCTTTGGGGTCCCTACAGAGTAGCAGTCGGGATTAGGAATGCTTGTCAATAGCATCGTGCTAGCACTCCAGCTGAGATCTGCACCCCACTGAACCAGGCACTGTGCAGATGGCCAGTCCCTGCCCTTAAAAACCTCTCAATCTAAACAATGCAGACAGACACAGTTGGAGAGGGGAAACTGAGGCACAGAGAGGTGGGAAATGACTTACCCGAGATCACCCACTGATTTGGTGGCAGAGATGGCAATGGAGCCCTGCCCTCTTGAGTCCTGATCCACTGGGCTGCTTTGCCAACCCACAGCCCTCTCTTTGTGGTACTCAAATAGCCATGTTGGCCCAAATTGCTCCCTGGCCAGCAGAGGTTGTCCTAGCCTAGGGACGTTGCAGCCTGTCTTATTTTGGCTGGGGGCTGATGTGAAAAGGTTCCAACTGGAGCATAGCTGCCTGGCTGTACAGCCACACAGATAGCTGTAAATGCATTACCCACGGGATATGTCCCCCCGGGGATCCCAGGGAGATGCTCACTCAAAGCAGCCATGCTCCCATAGGATGATGGCACTGTGAATGGGTCCTGTCGAACTCCCTGCCACTGCACATATGGAACCCTGGGCCTCACTGTGTGCAGAGCCTAGTTTGGAGACTCAGTTTCTCCTCAGTGCCTCCTTCCATGTTTAGACAGACTCATGTCTGCCGGCCTGGCAGCTGATCGAGGTATTTCTCCCCAAGGCAGTGACTGATCTTTCTAATCTGAACCCCTCGGAGGCCCTGTATCCCAGCAGTGGGGGGAGACCCCTCTGGATCTCTCTAGCTCTCGGCGGCAGCGAGATTGTACATGCTGGATTCTGGTTATGGGGTGTAGAAATCATTTGTCCTTCTTTCTCTCCATGGTATGATAAAAGAGCTGATTTAGAGAGTGTTACTACAGGCTGCAGAGCTGAAATCACTGATACCTAGGTTTAAGTATTAGACCAGGGATGGCCAACCTCCATCGGGGTAGGCCAGGTACAGTTCTGCTGTCCTAGGTTCACACAACAAGGATAACAACCCTTTATTACTCCTGCCCCAATAACAAGGAGACTGCGGATCCAACACTAGCCACAAATGATCATTTGCACAAGCAATCCCATCATGCTGAGCACCAAGGCAGGGTGGGTGTGCCCATGCAAACGAGATCTGCTTCTGAACTCTTTTTCCACAGTTCACCACTAGATGTCAGGGGAGAGCTCATTCAGACTCTGCTTACATCTGCTTTGCTTGAGCCTGTAAATAACTCCCTTATTTCTTTCCTAGTTGATAAACCTTTAGATAGTTTACTATAGGGCGTTGTCTTTGGTGTAAGACCTACGGTACCAATTGATCTGGGGTAAGTGACCAGTCTCTTGGGACTGGGAGCAACCTGTGATTTTTGGTGTTAGTGACCATTTATCACTAAGCCCAGTTTGTCCGAGTGGCAAGATAGAGTGGAGAGTCTGAGGGACTGTCTGTGACTCCGAGGTAAGACTGGTATAGTGATCCAGGAGACTACATCTGGAACTTGGCTGGTGAAATCTAATGATAGACACTCCACCAGTTTGGGGTGTCTGCTCTGTGTTTGACAGCCTGCCCTGAGGTTGGCACTCACAGTCTCATAAGCCATTCCAGACAGCGTGATGGGGAAGCTGGGCTTGTGGCTGAGACACTGGGACCCAGGAGATCTGGCTTCAATGCCTGCCTCTCTCACAGGCAACCATAGGGAATGATGAGCCGTCCTTTGTCTAGTTAAGCCATGAGCTCTTTGGGGCAGGGAGTGTCTCTCACCCTGTGCAGCCCCTGGCACAGCGGGGCCCTGATCTGAGACCTGCCCTAGGTGTGCCAGGCTGTGGAGCCTCAGGGCTGCTCTAATTACCTCAAAGCTGGACAGTACAGAATGGTTCTGACCCCTCCCTCCCTCCCACTGGGGGCAGCATAGACCAGCATAGACCAGGGATTGGCCCAGTGAGGGGGTGCCCAGGGTATGGAGAACAGAGAGACCTCGCCACTAACAGTGAGCAAACAGTGGTGTTAGGAGTGGGGGGAGGGTGTGGTCAGGACTCCTGGGTCCTCTCCCCAGCTCTGCTGCTTATGTGCGGGATGAGCACTGTGCATCAGTTTCCCCCTCTGGACAGCAGGGGCTGCCCTGCCCCTGTGCTGAGTGAGGTCTCCTGTGCCCGCAGTGGGAGGCCTGCAGCAGCAGGAGGCACAAGCTTCTGGATGGGGAGGGTGCCAAAGGGTGGCTTGCAGGGGTTCCCCATCTCGGGGCGGGGCCACCTTCCTGAGCCAGAGCAGGAGGGGTCGGGATGGGGATTCCTCTCCCACATCTCGCTGTCCCTTTCCCTCGGTCTGCGGCTGGGTCCGCTCTCCCCGCACCCACTCTCAGCCCATCCTGCTTCTCCCAGAGAGAGGGTGGGGCAGATCTGATTGGCATTGCAGCTGCTGCTGAGGGCACCAGCCCCGGCTACCCAGCGCCCGCTCATTCCTCACTGCATCTGGGTGGAGGGCCCATCTGTGCCAGGCCTGGGGACCGCTTCTTGCCATCTGCCCCCCCACCCCCAGCTCACAGAACATGCCCTGGAGGCCTCACCCTATGCCCTATCAGAGCCGCCCCATGGAAGTTACTGGGGTTAATGACCCCTTAGCACCTCCCCGATACCCCTGCAGGGGGGCAATCAGGAACCCAGACCCTACTGCTCCCCTCCTCTGGGAAAGGGGGCCAGCTCAGCAGACGGTTTGCCCAGGAGGGTGGCTGCTATCCATCCCTGCACCCACACCAGTCATTGTCCCCCTGTGCTGCCTGCCTGCCCTGTTCCAGGGTCACTCCATGGGGAATCAGGCCCCATAACTGCCCCTGGGGAAACGGACAGGACTGGAGGGGGTAGGGATGGAGTGGCAGGGAGAAAGAGAGACTCTGCCTAGAGCCAGGGAGGGAAGGGATGGCTCCCTCTGACCACCACGGCACACAGCCACAGCCTGGTGGGCATGGACATTGCCATG
Organism: Lepidochelys kempii; assembly: GCF_965140285.1. Lineage (NCBI taxonomy): Eukaryota > Metazoa > Chordata > Testudines > Cheloniidae > Lepidochelys > Lepidochelys kempii. The sequence continues at coordinate 14,825,346 of NC_136385.1, forward strand.
ACACGCAGCTCATGGCACTGGGGCTTGGGCTCTGCCCCCAGTGCCCCTCTGCCCAGACTGGCACCAAAGGGCTGAGACCCAGAAGAACTTGTCTCCTGGGCCAGGGCTCTCCCCAAGTCCTGACTCTGAGGCTGGGAGAAGATATTTTCCCCCCTGATGCTGGCACGGAGCCAAGTGCCCACCGATGCCAAGATGCACCGTCCAGCCTAGAGATGGAGACCATGGGCAGGGCCACCTGGGCATCAGTCACACAGTCTCTGGTCATGGCCAGCCTGTCAGAGCAGGACCAGGCTGCAGAGCCAGCCAGGCAGGGTCTGGTGCCAGCTAATTAGTGCCATTCATGAAGCGTTAGTCTCAATGCCCCCCTGCAAGCTGCCACCAAAGGCTGGGAGGTCACCCACGGGAAGGGGGGATAAAGTAGGACCTACCCGAAGTGTCTGCAGTGAGATTCAGGCAGGGGTTAGGATGAAGCGAGCCCCCGCCTGGTGTCCAATCGCTGCCCCGTCTCTGGAGACGGATGAGAGCCAGTAGGAGCAGGAAGCTGATTTATACTGGTGGCAAGGGAGGAAGCAGCAGGGGAGGGGTGGGGGTATGATGCAAGCCAGTGGGGTGGGGAGGCAGATATCATTCAACCGGGGGCAGTCCAGCTAGCGCTTGCTGCAGCCCGACTCCAGGCCCCAGCCCCAAGCCACAGACCCCTTGGGACCAATTGGATTGGGAAGAGATGACATCCGGCCTTAGAGCCTGTCCTCACCTGCTCAGCTAGCTTCATCCATGGCTGCAGACTCCGTCAAGTGAAAGCCCAAGGATGGCCCCTGTGGACAGGACAGGGCACCTGCCAGCCCGGGGTGGGGAATTCACGGGGTTAGGAGTGCGTGTCAGCAGGGACAGGCTGTTGGGACCAAGTGCCTTGGCTGGGAGAGTTGGGGAATAACATGAGTTAAGAGGCAGCGTGGCCTAGTGGATAGAGCACTGGACTGGGAGCCAGGAGACCTGCTCTTCCCAAGGCCTACTGGGTAAATATGATCAAGTCACTTCCCTGCCCTGCACCTCAGTTTCCTCTCCCGCCCTGTTTCTGGCTGGTCTGTTTAGACTATAAGCTCTTTGGGGCAGTGGTTGTGTCTCACAGGATGGCTGGACCCAGCACGGGGGTGGGGACTGATCTCAGATGGATCCTGGAAGTGCTGCCGGTCTGCTGCCCCCTCCTCTCCTCTCCTTTGGGGGTCCTGAGGGAGGTGAGTTAAGATTTGCTGCCCAGCTCTGTCTGTGTCATGTAGCAGGCATGTGGTTAGACAAAACTGCGGACCAGCGAGAGTGGGAAACCGCAGCTGCAAATGCTGTCCGGCTACAAAGCCTAGGGCAAAATCAGGGCGGAAGGTTTTCATCAGCTGCCAGGGGTCGACTCCAGGTGATCAGTGTGGGGTTAAACAAAGGATCTGGCCCTGGCCCGGGGAGCACAGTGATCTGAACTGTGGGCCAAGAGCAAAGGGAGAAAAGGAGGAGAAAAAACATGTTGCTCAGCAACCAGTGATGGAGAGAGGCCGGCCGAGTTGGGGTTTTTGGGGGAGGAAAATGTGGGTTTGGGTTAAAGGAAGAGGGAGCATTTCTGAGAATCAGATCCCAGTGGGGAACAGGTGGGTTTGTGAATTGAGCAATCAAAGGGCAGCTCAGCCCACAGGACCCTCGATTAGTGCCTGTTAGACACCGCAGCTGCAGGCGGGGGGACAGCAGTGCAATGAGACCAGGTTTGTCCTAGAGTTTGCTCCACCCCCCAGTATTTGGGGCCTTGCAGGGTTATTTCCAACTGCATTTCCGTGGTGCAGTCCTGTTTATCTACTGAATACTCCCACACAGTCCTGTGCCCCTGCACCAACAGGAACAATCAGCCGCTGATCGTTTCCTTGCTCAGAAATCCTGAAGCCTGCCTCTCCAGCTGGTCCTGTGCCCCAAGGAGCTCAGCCCGTCATGGCTACGCTCACAACTCCTTGCAGGGCCATGAATGTAGGGCTGGGGCAGGAGGTTGGGGTGTGGGAGGGAGTGCAGTGTGTAGGAAGGGGCTCAGGGCAAGGGGTTGGGGCAGAGGAGGGGTGTGGAGTGTATGAGGGGGCTCAGGAAAAGGTGTTGGGGTACAGGAGGGGCTGCACAGTGTGGGAGGGGGCTCAGGAAAAGGTGTTGGGGTACAGGAGGGGCTGCACAGTGTGGGAGGGGGCTCAGGGCAGTGGTGCAGGGAGGGGTGCAGAGTGTGGGAGGGGGCTCAGGGCAGGGGCTTGGGGTGCAGGAGGGATGAGGGGTGTGGTAGGGGGCTCAGGGCAGGGGGTTGGGGTGCAGGAGTGGTGTGGGGTGCGGCAGGGGGTTGGGATGCAGGCAGGGGGCTCAGGACAGGGGGTTGGGGTGCAGGAGGGGTTCAGGCTCTGGCCAGGTGCCACTTACCTGGAGCGGCTCCAGGGTGGCAGTGGCGTGCACCAGGGCCAGGGCAGGCTCCCTGCCTGCCTGCCCTGTCCCCGGGCCCGTGCCACTCTGGGAAGTGGACAGCGCCATGTCCCTGTAGCCCCTGGGGGAAGGAGGACAGCAGGCTCTGCGTGCTGCTCTCTCCTGTGGGTACCTCCCCCGAAGCTCCCAATGGCCGCGGTTCCCCATTCCTGGCCAATGGGAGCTGCGGGGGTAGGTACCCACAGGCCAGGGCAGCGTTTGGAGTCTGCTGCCCCCCTTCCCCCAGGGGCCTCATGGACGTGGTGCTGGCCACTTCTGGGAGCAGCGCGGGGCCTGCGGCACCACAGGAGTGGCAATCCCGCGGACCAGATCCAAAGGCCTGAGCGGCTAGATCCAGCCCGCAGGCCGTAGTTTGCTCACTCCTGCCCTAGCCCCTGCGTTTGCTGTCAATCCCAGCCAGGGAAACCCTTTCAACCACACAGCTTAACTCAGTTCAGGCTCTTTCTGGTGGCTGATTGCCTTGGGTGGTGGCTTCTATTGTCTCCAGTTATCATGACATAAAAGGGTAAGTGACAATCAGGGTCAAGACACCCCAGCGGGGATCTAAACCTCAAAGAATAAGCAATTGAATCAACTGGTTGCCTACAATATCACTGTACTTATAAAAGTGTAGTGAGTAAGGTCTTTTAGGAAAGCCGGGGACACCCTGGTGTTTAATATAACTGTGAGATGTCTGTGTGACACTCTATGGAATGTGGGTAACCATTTATAATATTATCAATGCCAGTATCACAAAATTGCAATGAATCTTATACCGGATAGGCGATGTAAGTGATCAGAGGAAAAGGTACAATTTGTTAAATATGATAAGCTTGTTTGTATGTATGTATCATCTTTGTATCGTGCGGGCAAATATGTGTGCTATATTGATATCTCAAACTTGTGGTGTATATCTGGGTGACACTCCCAGACAGATTTGCATCAGGACTATCCAACCTGCTTGATGGCCCATCAAGCCTATGAGTCAGCAGGACATGTAGGGACATGCCTGTGGACAGGGAACTGCAAATACTTTTCCATGCCTATATGCTGTGAGCTTGTGTTTGGGACAAAGGATGTACAAGCCACATAACAAAGGATATAAAAAGGCAGCTGCATCACATCCATTTTGTTTTCAATCCTGCGTCTCACCTCTGGAGCCACTTCTCTACAAACTGAAGTTTTGGACAAAGGACTGATAGACCCATCCAAGCTTTGGATGTGTTCCAGAGGGACTTTACAAGTCAGCAAACTCACCAATGCTGCTAAGAACCTGATACATGGACTCTGAAGTCATATGTATGTATCTGATTTCTTTGACCATTTAACAACTCTCTTCTCGTTCTTTTCTTTTATAATAAAACCTTTAGTTTTAGACACTAAAGGATTGGCTGGCAGCATGGTATTTTGGGTAAGATCCAAACTAGTATTGATCTGGTAATGCAGCTTGCCCTTTCGGGATCAGAAGAACATTTTGTATAATGAATAAAGTTTTAAGTAACTTCTCGCTTTACCAGATCTATGTGCTGGTTGGGAGCCAAAGAACTGGAATGCAATAAAGGGGGCTGTGTGATTTCTTTTTTTCAGCTTCTTGATAACCAGTGTGGGGGATCAGGAGCAGTTTGTGACTGGTTGGTGAATCTAACATCACTGTTAACCATCAGTTTTGGCTGTCTGCCCTGACCCTGGCATTTTCAGTTTGGGCTACCCTGGGCACCTTGGGTCACAGTCTGTAATATCCCTGCATGCTGAATCATGGATACTCACGGACATTAAGCTTTAAAGTCTGTGACCAAACAAAGGGAGAAACAGATTTCCCCCCAGGCAGGCAGGGAAGGCAGCTGTCTCCCTGTCCTTAATAGACACAGGGCACTCTGGACCCTAAACAATGGAAGCCCCAATTACATATGAGACAGCAGGGGGATGGGAAATCCAAAGGAAGACACACACAGCAGGGGAGAAAATCCTCCAAAGAATACTTGTAAAATGTCTACTGGACTAGAAAAAGAAGGGGAGAGACCTCCTAGTTATCCATCACTTTGGGGACGTAGGGTAAAGCGCCTTTAGAGCCTGTGAAAGCTGGAGCTGCTAGCTTGTGGGGCTAGAGATGCTGGCAACCTGGTGTGAGTAAGAAAACTCCTTAGACAAAGATTGTGACTGGCTAAAACAAAGGTTTGGACCCTAGGAAGCGGGTTTGGTTTAGTTTTTTTGTACCCATGCCCTGTCTTTTCCTCTTGTGTAGTATCACTTAAAGCAGGGCTCCCAAACTTTTTCCCCTGATGCCCACCGGTACAACTGCAATAGGCATGGTGACATGTGTGGGGGGCATGTGGGGTCACGTTTCCCCTCCTTGGTTTGCTGCTTGGCTTGTACTGAGCAGGCTCATGCAGACTGAGCATGCTCAGTGACACTGCTGAAACTGGCTGCTCTCATGCTCCCCCCCCCCCACACCATTATCAGGCATGGGCCCTCTCTCCCTGCAGCTCACTTATTAGCACTTCTCAAGTGAAATTATGAGTGTTAATTATTACTTTCACACTGTAATTCAGGGATCGGCAACCTTTGGCACGCAGCCCATCAGGGAAATCCGCTGGTGGGCTGGGACGATTTGTTTACCTGCTGCGTCTGCAGGTTTGGCTGATCGCAGCTCCCACTGGCCTCGGTTCGCCGTTCCAGGCCAATGGGGGCTACGGGAAGCAGCGACAACACATCCCTCGGACCATGCCGCTTCCCGTAGCCCCCATTGGCCTGGAACGGTGAACTGCAGCCAGTGGGAGCTGTGATGGGCCAAACCTGTGGACGCTGCAGGTAAACAAACCGTCCCGGCCCGCCAGCGGATTTCCCTGAAGGGATGCATGCCAAAGGATGCTGATCCCTGCTGTAACTAAACCATGTACCTGTTTCCTCTTCATTTGAACGCAAGCACTTGTAATGAGAGAAGTCCCTAGTAATATGCCTCTGAGAAATGCGTCAAGATCTTTGAAACCAGTTTAGTCAACTACACTTTAAAAAAAACAGTTGAGTGCAGAATGTGGTGTTCAAACAGGACAAACACAAGTTTGTACCAAACTGAACAATAAGCAACCAAACAATGTTAACAACATGGTTAACAAAACACATTGTGTAATTATTTGTTGATTTTTAAAACAAAAGCGTTGTCCAACTCTGCACACTAGAAGGTGTGCTCAATTTTTTTTAGTGTGTAAGTAAAGACCCAGCCCTTCTCTCTGCTAATTAGAAAAGAATCAAATATTGTCAATAAAAGTAAAAAATAACTCACGGACCAGGAGTCTTCTTAATAGGATGGACGTGCCAGTCTCTCCTCGCATAGGTTTTTTCAGCCAGGGACGTGGGTTAGTGAGGCTCAACCTGATTGCCTCTTCAATTTTCAGCATTGCTTGGTCACCTTTTTGATAGCTGCTGGTGCTGAAAATCCAGCTTCACTAAAACATGTTGTTGCACCAGGAAGGAGAACAGGCTAAGGATGCCCCATCCTGGCAAGAGATGGATGGCTGGGGAGGGAACCCTGCAATGGAGGGGGTGGGTGGCTCCTAGCACGGACAGCAGAGATGGGAGGGGGGAAGAAGACAGGTCAGTGCCCTGGGGAAGGGGATACCTGATCCCTCCCCCCACCCACTGCAAAACATCACACCCACACCCTGACGCTGGCAACCGAGATGGAGGGGACAGCTTGGTGCATGAGTAGGGGGATCCCCGATTCTCCCCACTGCAAAATAGCCACTCCCCATCCCTGCTACCTGCAAGCCAGATGCTGAGGAAGGGAGGAGGAAACCTTCCAGCTGCACCTCTGCTGCTCCTCCGACTCCAGCTTCCCACCCCAAAAAATCCCTTTCTTCTAGGCAGTCCCCCTCAAACTCCCCCCCACATGGTCTTTAGGCAGCCTCTGTCAGGCAGGGCAGGTGGATGGAGCTGTGTGCCCTGGAGTTGTGCTGAAGGGCCAGGGTGTTTGGAGGGGGAGAAATGCCCCTACATGCCCCATCCCCCATCTCCACCCTTGCCGGCAGACCTCCCGGGACTGTGTCGCATCCCACAGAGTGGGAACCCCTGACTTAACCCTCTGTTCTTTAACTTAATCTTTGTTTTCCCATAAACCATCTCAGGGCTATTGTACCAATGTAGATGTGAGTCACAGAATCATAGAAGATTAGGGTTGGAAGAGACCTCAGGAAGTCATCTAGTCCAACACCCTGCTCAAAGCAGGACCGATCCCCAATTAAATCATCCCAGCCAGGGCTTGGTCAAGCCTGACCTTAAAAACCTCTAAGGAAGGAGATTCCACCACCTCCCTAGGTAACGCATTCCAGTGCTTCACCACCCTCCGAATGAAAAAGTTTTTTCCTAATATCCAACCTAGACGTCCCCCACTGCAACTTGAGACCATTGCTCCTTGTTCTGTCATCTGCTACCACTGAGAACAGCTGAGCTCCATCCTCTTTGGAACCCCCTTTCAGGTAGTTGAAGGCAGCTATCAAATCCCCCCTCACTCTTCTCTTCCGCAGACTAAACAAGCCCAGTTCCTGCAGCCTCTCCTCATAAGTCATGTGCCCCAGCCTCCTAATCATTTTCGTTGCCCTCCGCTGGACTCTCTCCAATTTGTCCACATCATTTCTTTAGTGGGGGGCCCAGAACTGGATGCAGTACTCCAGATGTGGCCTCATCAGTGCTGAATAGGGGGGAATAATCACTTCCCTCGATCTGCTGGCAAAGCTCATACTAATGCAGCCCAATATGCCATTAGCCTTCTTGGCAACAAGGACACACTGCTGACTCATATCCAGCTTCTCGTCCACTGTAATCCCCAGGTCCTTTTCTGCAGAACTGCTGCTTAGCCAGTTTGTCCCCAGCCTGTAGCGGTGCATGGGATTCTTCCTTCCTAAGTGCAGGACTCTGCACTTGTCCTTGTTGAACTTAATTAGATTTCTTTTGGCCCAATCTTCCAATTTTTCTAGGTCACTGTGGACACCTAGGTACCTACCTCTCCCCACAGCTTAGTGTCATCCGCGAACTTACTGAGGGTGCAATTCATCCCATATCCAGATCATTAATGAAGATGTTGAACAAAACTGGCCCCCGGACCGACCCTTCGGGCACTCTGTTTGATACTGGCTGCCAACTAGATATTGAGCGGTTGATCACTACCTGTTGAGTCCGACAATCTAGCCAGCTTTCTATCCACCTTATAGTCCATTCATCCAGTCCATACTCTTTAACTTGCTGGCAAGAATACTGTGGGAGACCGTGTCAAAAGCTTTGCTAAAGTCAAGATATATCACATCCAACGCTTTCCCCTCATCCACAGAGCCAGTTGTCTCATCACAGAAGGCAATCAGGTTGGTCAGGCATGACTTGCCCTTGGTTAATCCATGTTGACTGTTCCTGATCACCTTCCTCTCCTCCAAGTGCTTCAAAATGGTTTCTTTGAGGACCTGCTCCATGATTTTATAGTCCCCAGCTAACCTATCCATGATTTTATAGTTCTATAGTTTTATAGCTGTTGCACTGATTGTTACCAGCAAGGCAAGGTTTGGACTGGCAGCCTCTCAACAAGTTTGCTGGTAGAGCAGACAGGCTGGGAGATGACACATGGTCTCATTGCCAGAAAAGCTCACTGTTGCTGAGGAAGAGGGGTAACACAATGATTCTCAGTTCTGGGTGTATTTAAATACTCCTGCCATTAAGCCACTTAGCAGCAATAGAAAAAGCTAACAGAATGTTAGGAACTATTAAAAAAGGAAAGATAATGAGACAGAACTAAGTCAAATATGATGAGGATTACTGAAAATCTTAATCATCATATAAAAAAGTTGTACCAATCCCAAGGACTGAGATCCCAGTCCTGACTGGACCACCTTGAATATAAACACTGGACTATAACCTATGGACTAATTCTGAAAGAACTCTTTGCAACTACAAAGCTCACCATCTCTGCTATGAATTGGAATCTCAAGAACTGTACTCATGTCTGTATGTATACTGATCTTTTAACCATACTCTCTTTTCTTTTTTAATAAATTTTAGTTTAGTTAATAAGAATTGGCTGTAGCAGGTATTTGGGTAAGAGCTGGAATATACATTAACCTGGGAAGTAATGTGTCTGATCCTTTGGGATTGGTAGAACATTTTTATATGATGAATAAGATTTTCAGAAATCCTCATCATACCTGACTTTGGGTCTCTAGGTGGAGGCCTGAGGCTGGGTTACTTTAAGGGAACTGTGTTGTTGGCTTCTGGGTAACCAGTGAGGTATTATAGAAGCTGTTTTGTGCTGGTTTGGTAAATCTAAGTATTGGAATATCCACCAGCTTTGGGGATTGTCTGCCCCATTCTTTGCAGTTCACCCTAATTCAGTTGGCTCCCCTGGGACTCTGGTCATAGCCCCTCTCCCTAGCCAGACCATCTGGCATCTCCTACCCCAGTCAAAAATTCAACTCAACAGAAAAAGCCAAGATCTGTTAAGTCCAGATAACCGGGGCTGTGAACAGCTTAGCAGCCACCTAGAACAAGTACTAGCAGGGTTTATCAGATGTGCAAGAGGAAGGAGCCCCACAACACCCTGGCTTTATCTGTTACTGGTTTCCCCTTATTACTGTGGCTCGGAGGGGAATATGCTAAGCTCAGGAGAGAGGGTAGCTGCCACCCGAGATAGTAAGGCAGCAGCTCCTTATCGGGCATCTGCAGAGTAAGGGACCCCATGGGCACAGATCCAGAACCCTCTGGGGCCTCCAGCCAGGAAACCGTGGGCATGATGAGACCAGAGCAGACAGCAAGGTGAGGGAGGCTCGCTAGACCCCAACTGCAATATGCTAAGCCCTACCCTACTGGAAGGGCCAGGCTGATAGTAGTATCTAGTGCAGTGGTTCTCAACTCACACACAGCCACAGCCCATGTGACATCCTCCAGGCCATACAGATAGTATATATGTTGTGTGGAAGTGGTCCACATAACACCTAGAGAGCTGTATATGTGGTCCATGATGGTAAATAGGTTGAGAACCACTGATCTAGTGAGCTACTTGCCATACCCACAGCAGCCCTGGCTCCCTCTGTGCAGCTGGAGAACTGAGGCCTAGAGAGATACAGGGACCTACCCAAGGTCCCACAGGGAGTTTTTGGCTGAGCTGGGCTTGAACCCAGGCCTCCTGAAGCCCAATCTTCTGCCGTAATCCCCAGGGCACAGTTAGACCCCAGCTGAGAGGTTCTTGCAGGGTTGGCCCCATCACCCAGGGAGGTCTGTTGCTGAGGGGTGCGAGCTCTGGGCTGGGGCAGGGGGTTTGGGTGCAGAAGGGGTGAGGAGTTGAGTTCTGGGAGGAAGTTTGGGTGCGGAGTGCAGGCTCGGGGCCAGGACAGGGGTTTGGGGTGCAGGAGGGGTGTAGGTGGGCGGTGCTTACCTCGGGCGGCATGGCTCCCAAAGTGACCGGCACTCACTCCCCTCTGGCAGCGGCTCCTAGGTGCGGGCGGGGAGGTGCCGGGGGGTCTCCGCATGCCGCTGCCCTCAGGCGCCACCCCTGCATCTCCCATTGGCCACAGTTCCCAGCCAATGGGAGCTGCGGAGTTGGCACTCGGGGCGGGGCAGCACATGAAGACACCCCCCAACCCCAGGGGCCACAGGGATGTGCCAGCTGCTTCCGGAAGCAGCGCGGCATGGAGGGAGGGAGGCAGAGCAGGCAGAGAGCTGCCTTAGCCCTGCTGCTGGCACGTCTCTGCACACCCCTTGGGGGAGGGGGGCAGCGGGTCTCCGTGTGCTGCCTGGGGCGTGCAGAGACATGCCAGGATCCAGCCACTTCCAGGAGCGGCGTGGGGCCACCGGCCATGGCATGCAGGCAGCCTGCCTGCCTGAGCCCTGCTGCACCGCTAGGGCAGGTTGTCAGATAAGATTTGTCCTGCATTTTGGGAGCCCCCTATTGTTGGGGGCCCCATGCCACCGCATGGGTTGTTTCATGGTAAATCCACTCCTGCAGCTCATTAAACACAGTCTGGGGAGGTGGGGCCTGAGAGAGATCCTGCCCCCTCCTTGCTCCAGGACCCCCTGAACCCCGTAGTGAGAATGCTGTGGGGCTGTGGGGAAGAGGATGTCCCCTTAGAGAGGATGTGCAGGAGGCCCTGGTTATACCCATTGCTTGTGTCAGGGCACTGATTCAAAGCTGCACAACACAGAGGCACCCAGAGTTACAGGGCAGGGGGTGACAAAACCCCTTACTGATCTGGATTGAACCCCCAAGTGTCACACTTGTGTAGTCAAACAAGATTTACACACACAGCTTGCTATCTGACTGGGGTTTGCACTTCAAGCACTGGTAAAATCCATGGTGTTCCCACACCTTGAATACTGCGTGCAGGTCTGGTCACTCCATCCCAAAAACGATGTTAGAATTGGGAAATGTACAGAGAAGGGCAACAAAAATGATAAGGGGTCTAGAACAGCTTCCGTATGAGGAGAGATGGAAAAGACTGGGACTGTGAAGCTTGGAAAAGAGATGACTAACAGGGGAGATGATAAAGGTCTATAAAATTATGACTGGTGTGGAGAAAGTAAATAAGAATGTGCTATTTATACTTTCCCATAATATACCAATGAATTTCAGCAATTTCCCCCTCTGAAATTACTAGGCTGCAGGTTTAAAACAAACAAAAGGAAGAATTTCTTCACACAGTGCACAGTCAACCTGTGGAACTCATTGCCAGGGGATGTTGTGAAAGCCAAAACTATAATGGGGTTCAAAAAAGAACTAGAGAAGTTCATGGAGAATAGGTCCATCAATGGCTATAAGCCAGGATGGGCAGAAGTGCAACCCAGTGCTCTGAGTGTCCCTAGCCTCTGACTGCCAAAAGCTGGGACTGGATGACAGCAGATGGCTCACTGGATAATTGCCCTGTTCTGTTCATTCCCTCCAGGGCACCTGGCATTGGCCACTGTTGGCAGACAGGATATTGGTCTAGATGGATCATTGGTCTGTTTGGCCATTTTTTTGTAAAACAGTGATGCCCAAGTACAAATCAAAGAACAGTTACAGTTTGATTATTTTCTGTTTATTTCGGGTGTGGAAATAGAACAAAGGAAGTTTCAAATGAGTGACAGTGAAACAACTGCAAAGTTAGAGCTAGCTGGTCTGGAGAAGGAGGAAGAAGCTCTGACAAGAGATGCTGAGAAGCAGCATGAGGACACCAGAATGGGAATTTGAACAATGAGAAAGCAAGTGTGAATACCCAAAATGGGAAGTGGAGTGAAGAGCCAAAGAAGCACATTGGTGGGCCCTGGTACTGGAAGTGGCTGCCCACCAATAAGCCATGGAGCTGAAAGAGAAGGAAAGGCGTGGACAGATCCCCCAACCCACAGGTATTCTCTCTCCCCAAGGGACACCCAGCTGGGATAAGCTGTGCCCTGCATACAGAGGAGTAGACCCTATTAAGGAATTCCTTACCACTTTCAAAAGACTCTGTGAGGTTCATAAAGTTCCAGAGCAGAAGAACAACACAACGTTGATTACTAAGTTCTCGGGTAAAGCATTGGATGTATTTAATGAAATGCCAATTGACCAGGCTTTGAAATATGATAAATTTAAAAAGAGTGCATTGCAAAGGATGTGAATTACTCCTCAAGCATTTAGATGAAATGCTGAGGCCTCAGAATGAATGACAAGATGAGTTATAGGGAATGTGTGTATAAATTGCGTGATTTGATGAGAAAACGGGCCAAGGGGACAGGGGCACAGAATTAGGACCAACTGTTTGATCTCTTCACCCAGGAACAGTCCCTGAGCATGTTGTTCTGAAGAGATCAGGCAAGCCATTTGGGATAAGTTGCTGGATTCTACCCAAAAAGCAGCCAATCTCACTGATGATTATGTGCAAGCTAGAGCATCTGGAGAGTGCAAACTGCAAAGGGAGGGGCAGTAGCCCAGTGGAAAGGTGGGAGCCTAGTTTAACTCTGGGAAAAAGAAGCATGGTTGGGAGCCCAGGCACTCACATTGGGAATCTCACTCGCAGACCCGCTGTATGAGGGAATGTGTTACCTATGGGGGTGACTGAACGCATAAGACACACTTGCTCTAAGTGAAAAGAAACTAAGCCCTTTGTCATATTTGTGGGTTCAACCCAGGCCAGCGAGAAGTTGTCACTGCATGCCCTGTAACCCTGCTCTGCTTAAATGCTCGGCTGCCAGCATGCAGTTCCCTGAGTGTCTATGCTGTGCCACCCTGTTCAGCGCTCTGGCTCCGGCAGCCTGTTTACAACACAACAGCCCCACCCTGGTCTCCACCAGTCTTGGTTACTACTTGCAGGGCGACCCCAACACCTCCCAGTCCCGAATTTCCCCCAAACCATCTGCCCTGAAATGTCCAGCCCTCTCCTGGAACACTCCGAGGAGTAAGAAGGTCCAGTGCTCCTTTAGTGAGACAAAAACTCAGCTTAGTTCTTTAACTGGCGTTAGCAATCACTTCAATTCGAACACAGCTCAGGATTTGTTCAAATTACAAGTAAAGCAAGTTAATTAACAAAGAGACAGAGGGTTTCCATGAGTTAAGATACAAGGGATAAAGACAAAGTGGCTACAAGCAAATAAAAGTAAAATACACTTTCCAGTGGCTAAGACTTAACGAGCTACAGCTTTGGTTCATGGTGTATTCTTACCAGTCTTTTTCTGTCCAGCCACGGCTGACTCTCTCTCTCTCTCTCTCTCTCTCTCTGTCAGGACCTTCCACAGAAGTACAAGGGGCTGGTGTCCCTTGTCTTACTAGATGAAAGATCTTTGCCTAAGCAGGTTTCTCACCTATGTTCAATTCCCAGGGATGTCAACCCCTTTGGTTGAAGGGCCCATCTTTCTCAGCTTGCAAGAGCTCTGGCCCCTTGTGTCTGTCCAGTGGTGGATGCAATGTTGGCTTCTTCTGTCTCCTTAGATCTTCCTAAACTCATTGTTTTCTCCCCAGGCTCAGGATGTCCTCATGCTGTTCTTCTCTTTCTATGGTTTCCCCATCCCCCTGCTGGCTCATATGTAAATTGGGCTTTCATTGCTTTTGGTCATATATTGCTTAATTTTCTTGGTGACAGGTAGCCAGCTGCCTTCCCCACTGTCTGGGAGAAAACATGTTTCTCCTTTTATCAGGTCTCAGATTTTAAAGCATGATATCCGTGAGCATCCATAATTCCCCATAGAGTGTTAATACCAACATCTCACAATGATATTAATCACTAGTGTGTCATTAGCTTTCATAAAAGACCTTTGTTGATACCTTTTCATAATACAGTAATATTGTAAACAATCAGTTGATTCATTTGAGGTCCGGACCCTCTGTCTTTACAGCTAAGATGCTATCTCCCCCACTCACTAGGTTGATGGCTTTGTTTACCTTTTATGTAAAGGTGCCTTCGTTGACTCTGCCTGAGGATGAGGTTGGTTAGACAAACAAATACCCATTTCTTTGTCCAGGGCAGACTGGGCTTATGCATTGCTTGCTAAACACATTTTAAGAACATAATTCTGGCCTATATTTATAACTCTTTCTACAGACCCAGGCATATATCACCCAAGGATATTAATGACCAGTGAGCTGTTTGTTTTTCCATTGATATCGTACATGCCACCTTTTGGCTCTATAGCGTGACAACTGTGCGTTAGGTGTAGCGAGCGTATCAGGTGTGCCAAGAGTCGCTGACACTGCTTTTGAACCACAACCAGGTCTCTGTGTTACACTATGTCCTGTTCAGCCCAGGTTAGTACAGCTGTCATTAACACAGAGGTGCTTGAGGGATGCCTGATTAATTTTGTGAGGTCTCCACCACTGGAGTTTATGAAAGGTGAATGGTAAAGAACGCCGAGGGTGGAGACAGTGGGGCCCAGAATTCTCTGGTCAGAGAAAAGATGGTCAGGGACTGTGACAAGCTGCAGGGAGGAAAGATAGATCTCCTGGCACTGGGACAATAGAAAACTCCTGTGCCTTTTGCTAAAGTGCATTTGGAATCATGGGTGTCAAGAGGCTATGGACCCATCACTTGTTACCAACCATAAGGGGGGGTGATGGGGAGTGGAAGGGGGCGGAGAGGAGCAAGTGGAGGCTGGGGGCTTGGGAAGATGGGGTGGCACAAGGACAGGGCTTGGGGAGAAGGGATAGTGCCCAGCAGGAGGAGGCGGGGCCACAGTTCGGGTACTCATGGTCCCCCTACTTTGAGGTAGTTTCCACTGCTCTTGTTTGGAGTGAGATGGTTTGGTGGGTACCTTAAAAGCGGGGGTGCCGGATTGTGTTCAAAGAGAATGGCCGGTGGGAAAGGATGGCTGAACGCTGACGAAAGCTGTTAATGCAATAACCTGCTGCAAAAATGCAATGTTCTGATCTCAGAAGGAAATGGTAAAGACCAAAAAACCACCGGGCGGGGTGGGGAGGGCACAGCCAGCGCCAGCTCAGCAGGAGAAAGCAGTGTGCTTTCAGGTGTGGGAGAGGCCGACACCAACTATAACTGCCACGTAGCAGAGGAAAGTAGCTTGAGCTCGGGCCTGGGCAGGGGAGTTAAACCCTATGAACTGAAGACACTGTCCCAGCTAGCAGCTGCCAGCCTGGAGCAGAGAGTGGCCCCCACTCTAGAAAGCATCCGGGGCCACCCCTCACGAACCCCAGGGAGGGGAAGCAGGGAAAGGGTTTCTGAAGGGGCAGGAAGGTTGTACAGGGAAGCTCCTGAGGAACAACAAAAGCCCTCTGAAACCTTACAAGCAGACTTGTGCCTGCCCGGCACTGGTTGGTGGGGGTGGTGGTTAATGGTTTCAGGTGCATGACTGCCCTTCGGTTGGGCATGTGGGAGCACAGAGGACTCATGAGAGGTTAAGGAAGGATTTTTACTGGTCAGGGATGGAGAGTGACGTGAGAGACTATTGCAGACTTTGGGACAGACGCCAGAGGTGAGAGACCTGCAGGACCCCAGTGAGTTCCTCTGCACCCCTTGCTGCTGACACAAGATACATTTGAGCATTGGCCACTGTGGGCCCTATGCCTACCCAAAGTGGTAAGAATATCTTGGTTGTAGTGGATTTGCCATTGAGTATCCAGAGGCAGTGGCTCTAACATAGGGGGCCCTCCCTAGCAGGAGGTGCTCTGACACCAGGGAGGGGGAGGAGCCTGCACTGCCAGCCCCGCCCGCCCCAGCAGCGGATCCCCAGTTTCTCCAGGCAGGGCTGGGTAGTGGCCCAGGGGTGTGTGGGGTTGGGTTGAGCTTCTAGGCCAGGCTGTGAAAACTGGGAAGAATGAGGGAGGAGAGGGGGCAGCAGAAGTGGTGGGGATGGGCACAACAGGGGGAGTGTAGGGGGAAGGCAGTGCTGAGGGGAAGGTGAACTGTGTGGAGGGGAGCCATGGAGGAGGGCAGTGGGCAGGAGACAGAGAGCTGGGCAGAGAGCAGAGTGGGAAGAGGACAGGGAGCTGTGGGTGGTGCAATGGTGAGGGAGAGGAAGCAGGGGGAAGGGCGAGCCATGGGGGGAGGCCCGGAGGGGGAGTTTTGGGGGGTGGAAGGGAGGGGGAGCTGGGGGTAGGAGGGCAGTAGTGAGGGGAGGGGGAGTGTGAGGGTGTTGGGAACACTGGGGCATAGCCACTAGGTAACTTGAGGGGATGGAAGACCACGAGTGTCGATGAAGCCCCCTCGCACTAGGCCCCGGTGTCCTTGGCCCCCCCCTCCCGCCTGGAGGCACTCGCAGCAGCTCTGCCTACTAGGCCCAAGTGTCCTTGGCCCCCCCAGCCCCCGCCTGGAGGCATACACAGCAGTTATGCTGAGAGTCTGCAACAGTATGTTACAGAGTCAGACTGCCTGAAACTAAGCAAGGCCAAACAGGGCAGATATGGAAGAACAATGCTGAATAAAGCAGCTTTATGTATAGTTTAACAAATGATACAGAGAATCAGGGAACTAGCTGGGAACTGGATTGGCTGGCTATATGGATACTTGGAGCAGCTTGCTATTGGATAAGTATGCTGGGAAAAAGGATGTATAAAAGCCTGTGTAACTTCCTGCTCTGTTGTGCAGGATTTGAGATTTTATTCTCCGTGTACCTTTTTGCAGCTGCAAATAAACTTTTCTGCTTCTCCACCCCGTTGTGATTATTGGGTGTAGTACACCCGGTAACGAACCACTCCAGCTGTTGTTCAGCCTCTCGGCACTGGGTGCCGGCAACAAGGGGGCAGTGGGGAGGGAGAGCTGGAGAGTTGTGGGGGCAATGGGGGGGATGAGGAGGGGAGAGGATCGGGGGGCAGTAGTGAGAGGAAGGGGAGCCATGGGAGGCAGTGGGGGGGGGTGAGGAGAGGAGGGGGAGCCATGGGGGGCAGTGGAGAGGGACAGGGAGCTGGGGGGGGGGGGTGCCAGGGGGCACTGGTGGGGGGCAGCAATTCATACAGGTGGGGCTGGTGCTGGAGCGGCTGAGCTGCCAGTGTCCTGCCTGTAATCCCAGCTAATTGGCTTTGCCCCTCAGCCCTGGTGTTCCTGGGGGCGGGGGTGGGAAAATAAGAGGATTTCTCTGACTCCTTCTTAAGGCCCCGCTGTCCCGTCCGCTTGCTCTGTGCCTGACCTGGAGCTGCCTGTCCCAGAGTTGGCTGCCGCGCCCCGGTGCCCGGCCCCATGCCCCACAAGCGGCTAGATGAGGTCGAGTCGGAGACATGCAGAGAGGGGCAGGACCTGAATAAGGGGGGCCAGGCGCCCCCTAAGGAGGAGGAGGAGCCCAAAGCCAGCAAGAGCCCCGGCTCCGAGTCGCGTCGCAGCTCACACTCCAGCCACGGGCGCAAGCATGGCAAGAAGCATCACGCCGATGCCCATGCCGACGCCACCAAGGCCTACTCGCCCTTCCTCAACACTGTCTTCGGCAGGGTGCGCTTGCCTGGGGCGGAGATGGGGGGGGCAGAGCAGGATGGGGCACCAGGGAGGCAGGGCATGAGGGTGCTGGATGTGGGGCAGGGCATAGGGGTTCCGGGAGTGGGGCAGAACATGGGGCTCCAGGGTGGGGCATGGGTGTGCTGGGTGTGGGATGGAGCATTGAGGTGAGGCATTGGGCTTCGCGGGGGGCATGGGTGTAGGGTAGGGCATGGGGCATTGAGGCGGGGCATGGCGTTCAGGGGTGGGCATGGGGGCGCTGGGTGTAGGGTCGGGCATGGGGCTCCAGGGTGGAGCATGCGAGTGCTGGGTGTGGGGCATGGGACACTGGGTTGGGGGCAGGGATGGGTACATGGGAGTGGGAGCAGTGATGGGGCACAGCATGGGGATTTGAGGAGGTCAGGATGTGGGGGCAGAGTGGGATGAGGACATGGGGGTGGGATGGGGCAGGGCATGGAGGCACAGGGGGTAGGAGCAGAAATACAGGTGCGGTGGTGGGGTATGGGTGTGTGGGGGCAGGAGGAGTGGATGGATTGTTGTGGGGGGCTGGGCTCGAGGGAAGAGGGTGGATCATGGGTACGAAGAGGGGGAAATGTGGGCAAAAAGGTGCCCGGCAAGTGTGGGCATGGAGAGGACAGGCTGTGGTGTGAGAAGGGCTGGGCATGTGGGGTGGGGAGTGCTGTGTGGGGGTGGGCTGGGAGAGGAGAGGCAGCTGCAGTAGGGAGGCAGTGGGGGCATGGCCAGTTGGACGGTGTTGGTTGGGGAGCTCTTTGGGGTGAGATGAGGCATGGCTAGCTGGATTGTTTGGGTGGGGAGGGCGGACCATGGCTGGGTGGGCACGATCATGGTGGGGGCATGCTGGGGTGGGATGGGGGCAGCAGGGCAGGGTGGCTGTGCAGCACGTACAGCTTTCTGATGCCCAGAACGGTGCTGGGGGGCAGGCACCCTGCCCCCAGGCTCCTCCAGAGCGGGGAGGCGCTGGGCAGGCTCAGAGGGCCCAAGGGGTGGGGGAGAATGGGGCACTGCAGGCACCGGTGGGCCAGGGGTCCCCACTCCCAGATGCTCCACTCCACAGCCCCACTGGTGCCCATCATTCCCTGGGGCCAAGAGCCTGGAGGGATGGAGCCCAGTCCTCCAGGTCCTTCTCTGCCCCCCAGGCAGCTCAGTGGGCTGCAGCATGGCATGGCGCCCTTGGGGCTTAACAATGGCCCTGCTGCCTGCACCCTGTCACCCCGATTAGCTGGTATAAATAACCCCTTCTCAGCTCCCTGCTGGGAGCCCGCCAATCCCATTATCCCTGGGCGTGGGGCAGCCAGTGCCGGGGCCAGTCAGAGATGGGGGAGTAGGGGCTCTCAGGCGATGGAGTGGGGAGCAGGGCCCTGCTGGGGGGAGTGGGGCAGGGGTTGAACGGGTTGAACCATTGGAGGGCTGGAGTGTGGGTGGGGTGGGGGGCACTGGGAGCTGGCCGTTGAACCAGGCTGGGGCTGGAGATCACAGCTTTGCCCACAATCTCCTTAATCCCAGTTTCAGCAGGTTAATTTTGGCTGGGATTTCTCACCTGCTTCTGTGGCTTCTAAATGAAGTTGCCACCCTGACAGCACCTCCCGCGCCTCCCCTCCCCCACTGGACCCTTCACATCACCCCTCTCTGCAATGAGGTGTGTGCTCAAAGAGATGAGACCCCTCCTCACATTTCTCCAATAAAATATCACTGCTGGGCCCAAAATCCTCTAAGGGATGCTGGCTCTGATCTGGCCCTGGAGTGGGGAGGACTGCCTGGCTCAGGGGGCAGTGAATGGAACACAAGGCCTTTCCCCTCTAGGGGATGCCAGCTCTGATCTGGGCCTGGGGCGGGGGCACTGGCTGGTTCAGGCGCTAGGGGGCCAGTTGGCTGAGGCAGGCTGGCGTGGGGTGCTGGCTGTGCTGTGGGGCTGGGGGCGTGTGGCTCTGCTGCGCTGACCCTGCTGTTCAAGGCTAGTGGGGAAGGTGATGGGGATCGAGTTACAAAGGGCAGCGGTTGGGGGCATTAGCACTGAGCTCCCAGCATCCCTGGGAGCCACGGAAACACCCTGGGCATGGAGCCCCTGTCGTCCACCCCTGCTTGCTTTTTGGGGCTGCTCTACCCTCTGCCCTCCCCCACTTGCCTTGTTCAATCCCTGCTTGCTCTGGGATGGGGGCAGTTTTTCCCAGTTAGCCCTTTCCTGCTGTCTCCTGCCCTGGCTCCTGACCCTGCTTGTCATGCTGGCATGGCTCCTAGGGGTGGGTTTTGTGGGGAGGGTTTCCCTGACAACAGCTCTGTACTGGGGCTGCCTATCTAAGGGGGGTCCTCCCCACGTTCCTGGAGTCTAACTGCCTGCTCTTCTTTCTGCCCCCAGGAGAGAGATCTTTCCCCAGTAGAACTGGATGGTGAGTTGGCAGGAGTGGGGGCCTGCCCCTGGAAGGGGGGCACTGGGGCCCAGGCATGTCTGTTTGACCTCTTAGAGGTGGGGCAATAGATTGTGCCTGTCTCTCAGACATGCCCAGTCCCCTCTGGGTCAATGGCCAGGGACACAAGGAAGGGCACAGTGCCTGCCAATCTGAGGGGGTGGGTCTGGATTTATTTGTAGACTCTCCCAGTTGTGACCCTGTCCTGGGCTAGAATGTCTCTGGGCAAACCTAGGCATGCCCAGCCTGCAGCAGAGGATTCTGGGTAGCATATCCCACCTGGCATTGCCCACTTTACAATTAGAATGACCACTAGGGGGCGTCCCAGCTGGAACCACTGCTACTGGTGGAACCCCTCACCGTGCACCCCTGGGGGTCCTGGCAGCAGGGGCTTGGGCGCTGGGTGGCATCAGTGCAGCGGCCAAAGAAGGGGTCACCCCCATGCATCGATGGCCAGTTCGGGTTGGTTCTGACCCAGTTCTCACCCCACTGTGGCTGGTTTCCTTGGAGCCCCCAGGGGGACACCCGGGATAGGCACCCCAGCGCTGAGGGTGGCTCTGGCTCTTCCTCTTGGCAGAGCTGCTGGACGCCTTCAAGGAGTTCGACACGGACCAAGATGGCTTTGTGAGCTACAAGGACCTGGGCGCCTGCATGCGCACCATGGGCTACATGCCCACTGAGATGGAGCTCATTGAGATCTCCCAGCACATCAAGATGAGGAGTGAGTGTGGGGAATGGCTGTACCCTCAGGGGTCCCTCCCCGCACTGCATCTCACCCACCCATGAGACCCCTTCTCACTGCTCCTTCTGTGGGACCTGCCCCTGCCCCAGAGAGACCCCCGTCCCCTCAGACTGTTCCCCACCGTGGGACCTGCCTCTGCCCCAGAGAGACCCCCGTCCACTCACACTGCTCCCACCTTGGGACCCAGCACTGGCCCCCGAGAGAGACCCCCATCCCCTCAGACTGCTCCTCCCTGTGGGACCTTCCCCTGCCCCAGAGAGACCCCCCTCCTCACACTGCTCCCCCCTGTGGGATCTTCCCCTGCCCCAGAGAGACCCCCATCCCCTCACACTCCTCTGCCCCATGGGACCCTACCCCTGCCCCAGAGAGACCCCTGTCCCCTCACACTGCTCCCCCTGTGGGACCTGCCTCTACTCCAGAGAGATCCACCTCCCCTTTCACTGCTCCCGCCGTGGGACCTGCCCCTGCCTCTGCCCCAGATAGACACCCCTCCCCTCACACTGGTCCCCCCGTGGGACCCTGCCCCTGCCCCAGAGAGACCCCCCTCCTCACACTGCTCCCCTTGTGGGACCCTACCCCAGCCCCAGAGAGACTCCCATTCCCTCACACTGCTCCCCTGCCATAGGACCTGCCCCTGCCCCAGAGAGACGCCCCCTCCCCTCACACTGCTTCCCCCTGTGAGACCTGCCCCTGTCCCAGAGAGACCCCACTCCCCTGATGTGACTTCCCTCCGTGGGACCCCTCCCCATTGCGGGGGCTGGGCACTGATTTCCTTGTCTCTCCCGCAGTGGGTGGGCGCGTGGACTTTGAGGACTTTGTGGAGATGATGGGGCCGAAACTGCGGGAGGAGACGGCCCACATGGTGGGGGTGCGTGAGCTCAAGATCGCCTTCCGTGAGGTATGGGGGTGTAGGGGAACATGGGCACAGGGGGGAGGGGGAGCAGGTGGGGATGTGGCTGCACCCATCCAGTCGGGCGGTCCCACGCTCACCCCATTCTCTGTCCCCCTGCCCCCAGTTGGACAGGAACGGGGACGGGGAGATCAGCAGCATGGAGCTGAAGGACGCCCTCCTGGCCCTGCTGGGGGAGCAGGTCCCGCTGCCGGAGGTGGAGGAGATCCTGCGCGACGTTGACCTCAATGGGGATGGCCACGTGGACTTTGACGGTGAGACACCCTCTGCAGCACCCACCCCACCAACCCCCTGGGGAACCCATTGACCCCAGGGACTCCCCTCACCCCACTAACTGCACTGGCCTTTGGGAACCTGCCTCCCACCCACTGGTGCTAGAGACCCCCCACCTCCCTTCATACTGAGCCCTAGGGATACCTCCTCTGCCCCCCCCCCCACAGCAAGGACTCATCCCTGCAGAGATCTCCCCCTTCTCTCCCTGCCAGTGTCTTCCTGTGACACCCTCCCACCCCCGCAGTCCTCTCTGTGCTCTCCCCCTTGTGTTTAGTTGTGTGCTGGGCCCTTAACCCAGAACTATAGGGTCTAGGTCCCTGGGCTAAAGAGCCACCCCCCACCCCCTCCAGAACAGGGTGAGGCTCAGACTCACTTTCTAGAGCCCCAGGAGGGCTGTTTTTTCACAGGGTGCCTGGGGGCAGAGCTGCCTCCTTTGGGATTGGATGGAGGAGGGGAGGGAGCCAAAGCTAGGACTGGGGAGGGGCAAATGAGAGGAGTGGCAGTGATGGCTGCGGGGTGGAGGGGACAATCTCCCCCCAGCATCCTGTCTCCCCGGGGGGCATGATTCCTCCCTTTGGCTGCTCCAAGCCCTCACCCTGCCCTTCACAGCCCCCCTGCAGCCCTGTGCCCCCTCCTGTAGAAGCTCTACATGCACTGCTTGGGGTGGGCAGCAGCATCCTGAAGCCTGGTAGGGGGAGCTGTGGCACGGGTTACGGTCTAGGGGATGCAGTGTGGGGTAGCACAGGACAGTGCAGTCCGGCTGTGCTGTGCAGGATGTGCATTGGGAGGTGCTGGTGTTTGCTCACTCCAGGTCCCACGTTGTGTCTCTCTCAGAGTTTGTGATGATGTTGTCCTCCCGCTAACAAGGCCCTCACCCCCCATCGCCATCGCCATTCCAGCCTCCAGGGGACCCGAGCAGCTCCAAGTGGATCCCCACTTCTTGACAACTGGTGACCCCCCTTCTTCGCCAGCAGGAAGTTCCCTCACGCCTCCCTTATGGGCCTAAGAAGACCCCTCCCACCGGGTCTGCCTGCCCCTCTGCTGGCCCCTCTCCCTCACAGTGCGCTGCCAGGGAGCAGGGGCCTGAATGCCCAGTTGGCAACCCCATTGGGGGGCTGCTAAGTCTCTGACGAGGGCAGGCCCTGCACCCCAGCTGGGAGCCCAATAGGCGGGCTGTGGAATTTATTAAAAAACTACACGTAAGAATAAAAAACCTTCCCTTGTATTTCAATGAGCTGGATGGCAGTCTGTACGTTTGCTCTCCGGGACGAGGCCCCTTTCAAATACTATGCACGCGTCACATTCCATTTCCCAAAGTGAGGCTAAGAGGGAGAAAAAGTAAACAGAGACAGACGTGCCCTGATGAATGCAATGTGGTGCAATGAGCCTTTGATGGTGATGCACATAAAAAAAGACATACAATTCAAGCCTAAATTTTATATTTACTTTTGACTTAGGGTAAAAGCTGAAACGAGCCAGACCTGGAACGGCATTATAATTAATTATATCACATTTAAAGACAGTGGAGAAAGTGACATGTACTTGGGAAGACTATTTTGGGAATGACCAGAAATGATTAATTATTAATTGCTTGTCATCCCAAAATATTATTCTCAAGGGTGTGTTGTTGTCTCCACTGAGCATGCTTATGTCCAGAGTTCTTATATTTAGCTTTAATGTTAGTTTCCACTGTCTGAAAATGTTAATTCTGGCACAAATGACAGATCGCAATCTAATGCTAGCCACCATGTTTGTTTGGATTTTAACCCTACTAGCCTCGTTATGGGTTGGTTCCTGAATATTCAAGATTCAAAATTAAGAGTGACCTATGATAGACGCAACGTTACACTACAGTCATATGAACTTGACGTTACAGGAGTCATATGATGGTATCAAGGTATGCCATGGCAGAGAAAAACATTGGGAACCACTGCTTTGGAGGACTCTGCTCAGTGGACCAGGCCCCCAAGGGGGTCCCACTCTTCCTCCAGGGCTGGCCACACCCTCACTTGCCTCTGGGCTCCAGCCCTCCTGCCTCATGTGGGGAGCTCTGCCCAGCAAGGCCAACTGAGCCAGAAGTCCGCTTAGGGATGTGTAACTCTCCAGGGCCTGATGCACTCCAGCGGGTATTTGCAGTGACACGGGGCAGCTTTTCCAACCAGGGCAGGGTTGGTTAGTCCCCTGGCATACAGCTTTCCAAGTCCTGAGGGTAGCCCAAAGAAAGGAAGGTTAAAGCACAATCCTTCTGGCCAAGCCCGAGCAAACCACCTGCCTTGCTGTAGCAAATTCCATCTCAGGCACTGTGTCTCTCTGGCGTCCTTAGTCGGGGCCAGGTTCTTCCAGAAGCCCACTCTTGGTCCTCCACTGGTCACCTCCCAATCCTTTGGCTCCAGGCAAGGACATGCAGAATTCACAGCCCTGCCTGCTGTCCAGTGTCCAGTCCTTAGGGCTTCCCATTGTCTCTCAGGACCCTCTCTTGAGCTGGGTCAGTTTCAACCAGTTTTCTGATGAACCTATTCATTGCGGCCCAGACAGCAAGGTCTCTCACATACACACTCCCCTCCTGTCCCACACAGCCCCCCCAAGAACTGATTTAACTCTCCACTCCCAAACTGGCTAGCAACACAGTACAGAGGGAAACTGAGGCACACAAGATTCATAAAAATATTACAGAAGATTTCCACTTCAGCACAGCTCTCCTCCCTTGGGGGCCGAACTGAGCAAGACGGCTTTACCCTTTGACCTGGGAGGCTTGAGCCCACCATGGTTATTAGGAGACGCCCTAGCATAATGCCCATTTCCATGGTAGCAGTTCTACCTGGCACTTGCGAGATGCGTACAGCACAGTTTCTAACCAAGCGTACAGGTTTCACACCCCAGGGCAGAGCTGTTTCACACCCTCCCTTTGGTCTGTTCTGTTTGATGACATGAGCAGGGTGCACATGGGAAATTTCCATGCAGTCCCCAGCCCTTTGGCCACCCCAGACCCTTTGGGTTTGAAACTGAGTCCTGCCACTACCTCCTCCCTGTCTTTTTCCAGGGAAAGATGAGGGCACGGAACCCACATTCCTCCATGGGTCAGCCATCCTGGCTGCAGACCGGGGTGTCCTGACCCCTAGGTTGGCTAGGAAGTGACCCTGTGAGCGTCTGGTGGGGTCAACCTGTTGCCCTCACCCTCAGGACAGAGTCCTGTCTTATGGTCCCCGGCCCTGATGGGCTGTGATTCAGACTGTCTTGGGTAGGCGCACCCATCAGGTCCATGGCCATGCCCTGACAAGTTGTGTCCAAGTCCAGTAGTTGTGTCCAAGTCCAGTAGCTTAGCTAGGGCCTCAGCCACCACTGGACCTAGCTTGGCCTCTACTTCCCCAGGCTGGCTCCCTTGGTCACAGCAGCAGGCCTCAGGGAAGTTGTGCCTGAGCCCATGTGACTCACATCTGCTGTGTGGAGATGGCTGGGTCCATTCCTCTGCCCCACTTGGATACAGCTGTCTGCTTATGGGTCTCCCGACCTTAACCTTTCCTCCTTCTCCCTATATGCACTGTCACTAACACCTCCGGTCTGCTTGGTTCAGACTCTGGGCTAGGCCAGGAGGAGGGGCTGAATTTTATCTTAAAGTGACACATTCATTCCCCAAAAGGAAGTCAAAGCTGATGTCCTGGATGTCTGCCAAGGGATCTCAGCCATAGGTAGGGCCAATGGCTTCCCATTTGGAATCTTCCTTCAGGTTGTCCTGCCTTTCAGGATTTGATGGGGTTTCACCAGCAAGAATTCTCTCTGTCCCACAGTCCCTCCAGCCCATGAATGTCTTCCCATTAACCTTCTGCTCCCACTACAGCCTTAGGCTTTCTGTCCGCTAACCATGTTTTAAGCTTGTAGGGACATATCTTACAAAGTTGTTCCCCAGATCCTCCAGTGTAGTGACACCTGCATCTTTGCCCCATCATCATTCTTCCATCAGGGTGGTGGCTTCCATATGTGTCACAACCTTGATCTTTTGCATACACTCCAAACCTTTTCCTGTAAGCCTCAGGTGTCATTTCAGATTTAAGCAGTGGAGTCTTTTCAAATTGTTCATGGCCCCCACTATCAATTCTATCCGTTTGGCTGTATACCTGTATTGCTTTGGAACCGAGTGAGACAGACTGTACCCCTGAGTCCACACCCTATTGTACAAGGCATGCCGTGAGAGGTATCCGTGAAAAAACTCATAATTTGCTGATCAATAATATCATGGCAAAATATACATAGCCACGTTCTATGGGAAGTTCTAAACATAAGCGGAGATCATGACTAGAAGTAGGTTTTCCAGAGACTTCTGGGGAGTGGCCAAACCAGTTCCTCAGAGAGGAAGGACAAATTGATGCCTCAGCCTGGTGTCAACAAGCAGGGCCATTACCTGCTAAGTGGCCATTCTTTGGCAGGAAAGGGGGCAGGGGCAAAAAAACCCCAAACCAAAAACCCTACATCTTAGCAAAGAACCAGCCTGGGGTTCCACTCCACACAGGCTGCCTGTCGCCTGTTCCCAGCTGGAAATGCATCTCAAAGTGGGGACAGGACTATAAAAAAAGGGGGCAGACACCCCAAGGGACTCCTCCTTCCTTTCACTCTGTCCATCGATTTGCTGCACCAGAAGGAACAAAGGAAGCAGCCGTTACACAGAAGCCCAGACACGCAATCAAGGAGTCAGTGAGGCTACAGGGCCTACCCTGGAGGAAGAGTGAGACCCCTTGAGGGTCTAACACACTGAAGGGGTTCCTCCAAGAAACTGTTTAAAAGGTGCAATGTAGCACCAATCCTGTGGCAGTTGGTGTTAGAAGTGGGATACTGAATGCATCAGTAGTGTTTTGCAATACTGACTTGCTGAAGTAAAAAACAAGGTTAGTCAAAGGAAGAAGCAAGAAAATGGCATATAACTATCTCCCTAAGAAGGACATCATAAACCTGTGCGGGGAGAGAGGGTTTGGCCTAGGAAGTTTGGCCCGTAAAACTGTTGAGAGCATGCGGTGAGAGAAATTTTGCTGTGAATTTAACGTCGTTCGTTCAGGGAGGCTTTATTTGTGTTTTATCTTTACTTTTCTTGTAACCCTTTCTGACTTTTATGCTTCATTATGTATTCACTTCAAAGCTCTCTCCCTCTGTAGCTAATAAACTTGCTTTATCTAATCCAGTGTGTCTAAACAGAAGTGTTTGGGAACCTCCATTTAGGACAGCAGGTGGGTGCATATCATTTCTATGAATAAAATGATGGACTTTAAGTGAACATGTGTTGGCCAGGAAAGGGCTGGGCAGCACAGGATGTACGTTTCTGGGGAAAATCTAGGACTGGGGGTATGCTAGTGTCACCCTGAAATATAGTCAAGGCTGGTGAAAGCCAGAGCATCATCCATGTGTGGCTGGCTGGCTGCAGCCCACACACAGACACAGCTGGGAGTGACTTGTTGTTCGTGAGTTGTCCAGACTGGAGTCTACAGTAGCAAAGTCATGTAAAGGGCACCCCAGGTTAGAGGGCAGGGGTGACAAAGCTACTCACATGTCTGCATTGTACCCTGGTACTGAGTTAGTAGGTAAGACATTGGAGCTGGTAAGCAGGGTCATCCTGGTTCAAATCACAAGGCTTCTCAAAGGCAGTGATTTCGGCATCTATATCATCCCCTTAAACTGGGGCAACTGTATGGTATCTAGGCTTCCTGAGGATTGGCATCCCGAGGTCTTTCCCCACTTCCATTTCTCCATCTCCAGTTCATGCTTCTGTGTTCTTTTTCATGTTTTTGCTGCTTCTCCTGGTCAGCTCCCTCCCTTGCACAGTACTCCAGTCTCTGCCACTCTACTTGAAGATCCTTAGCTCCCAGCTCCAATTCTCACCACTTCAAGTCTATTAATGGGGAACCAGGTCATGAAGGTTCCCTGCTGAAAGGAGAATCAGGTCTTGAGGCCGTCCTGCTGCTGCTGTGGCCTTTCTTGATCTTGGACCGCCTTAGAACTTCAACTGGCTCTGGAATCTGGTTCTTGGTCCAATCATCCTTCTCCAGCCATGCACTCAGTTGCTTCTTGTTGAGCTTTCCAATGCTTAACCCTCTCTCCCAGCACAGGTTTATGATGTCCTTCTTAGGGAGATAGTTATATGCCATTTTCTTGCTTTTTCCTTTGACTAACCTTGTTTTTTACTTCAGCAAGTCAGTATTGCAAAATACTACTGATACATTCAGTATCCCACTGCTCACACCAACTGCCACAGGATTGGTGCTACATTGCACCTTTTAAACAGTTTCTTGGAGGAACCCCTTCAGTTTGTTAGACCCTCAAGGGGTCTCACTCTTCCTCCAGGGTAGGCCCTGTAGCCTCACTGACTCCGTGATTGCGTGTCTGGGCTTCAGCCCTCCTGCTTTATGCCACAAGCACTGACCAGTGAGTCCAACTGAGCTAGACTCCTGGTAGAGACTTGTCCACTTTTCAGGGACTGATTCACCTGAAGGAGTGGGGCTGGATGGGACCTGGCCAGAGGGCTGAGGCGTGGGAAGGTGCCACTCCCCAGCCTAACAGTGACTATAGCCAGGGGGTGCTGGAGCTGAAGAGGCTGCTCCAGCCACTCTCGCTGGCTGGTGGGGTACCTGGGATCCCTGGTGGGGTGGAGATTGGAGGAACCTGATATTGGAGAAAATGGGAATGGATGGGTGCACACAGACCCTGGCATGGGGAGGTGGGGAGGAGATGGGTGGCCCTGATATAGGGGAAGGGGCCAGTGGGGGGCACAGGGAGTCCCTAGCATGAGAGAATGGGGGCACACAGGGACTGGGGGAATGCAGAGAGTCCCTGCAATAGAGGGGGATGGCAGGTGGCAGCAGGGAGCTGTGGGGGGATGGAGGGATGCATGGAGCCCATAGGGTGCAGTGCACCCAGTTGACACAAGCTACCACCTGTGCACCCCTTAGTGTATTGACCCTCGCAGCTCCCCATGAGGCAGAGCAGTGCTGTGATCCCCATTGTACAGATGGGGCAATTGAGACCCAGAGGCTACATGATTTGCCCAAGGTTACCCAGGGAGCACATGGGAAAGCTGGAACTTGAATCCAGGCCCCTCAAAGCCAGTGTCGTAACCACTGGGCCAGCCTTCCATCTCAACTGCCCCCCATTGCTCCAGCACTTCCCCCTGGGATCTAACTCTTTTTGGGGACCATGGGGATCTCAGTGCTGGAGACAGACCAGGCTCAAGGCCTGGGGCAAGACCCCTAGCTCCCAGCCCCCTAGAGAGAATCAGCTCTTGGGTCCCTCAAAGCTGCTCCTCATGGGTTACGTCCCATGGACCAGTCCTGAGGCCCATGGTTGCCATGCTGCCCTCCCGCTGGCTGTTGCACTACAGAGTGTCACCTGGCTGTGGCCCCCTAGTGTCCCTTTCCAGGTTTCCCTGCCTGTCAGCGGGGCTGGAGCAGAGCCTTCTGCCCAGGCTGCTGAGCTAAAGGAGAATCCCACCAGCGTGTAGAAGAGCAGTTGTGAACCCAGCCAGCAGAGGGCAGGGTGAGACAGGTGCTCATCCAGAGAGGTTAGGAGTCTGTTCCAGATCTCGAGCTCCAGCTGTAGTGGCTCTGTGCCTTTAGCTCCGGCGGACCCCACTTCAGTGCCCAGTGTGTCGGCTGTCACACACCCCGCTGGGTCCCAGCTCCAGGGAAGATCTCCATGCTTGTAGTCTCATTCCTTTCCCTGCCCGTGGCAAAGCCGCTGGAGGGGCCTGGGTCTGAGAGCCCCAGCCAGGGGTGGGGCTGGGGGAGAAGGGCTCCTGAGAGTGGATTCTCCCATTGCGACCCCTGCACTGATCTGGATTCGCTCCCTTGGTGTGTGCGCCAGCATTTCCCCAGAAGGGGAGTGGGATTGGGGTGGGGGATGGAGTGGATGGCATCAGTTCCCCCGGACTCCCCGTATTTCTGCTCTGACACCTCAGAGCTCGTGTCAGTCCCATGTGCTCCCCTTTGCCCTATGGGGTGCATACCCTTTGCTGCTTCTAGTACTGCCCTTTCCCCACTGGGCTGCCATTGCGGGGACCTTGCATAGTTCAGAGATGGTGTCTTTCCCCCCGGTTCTAACTCCACCAACGAGCTAATCTCCAGCGCGCAGCATCCTCCATTGCCGATGCTGCAGTCACCTGGCTCGGCCGGTCTGAGCAGAGCATCCGCTGCTCTCCAGGCTCCTGGGGTAGAAGCCTCCTGTCTGTGTGTGACACCATCCTTATCAGACCCCCATCACCGTAGTAACGGAGTACCGCCCAATCTGTTTCGTATGAACCATCACGCTCCCTCCCCGGGAGGCAGGGCAGTGCTGTGATCCCTGTTGCACAGATTGGGAAACTGAGGCACAGAGCTGCTAAGGGACTTGCCCAGGTCATGCAGGGAGTCTGTAGCACAGCAGGGAATTGAACCAAGTCCCAGGCTAGTGTTTTAACCACTAGACCATCCATCCCCTCCCATATAGCAATATGGGGGGGCAGGGCAGGTGTGACTCCCCCCACCTCCAGTTGAGACCCCCTGTCCTAGTTATCCCAGCCCCTTCCTCAAGAAAATAATGGGCCTGAGCCATCATCCCCACCCAGGGCTCAAGAGTCCTCGAGCTCCCTTGTGGCAGAGCTGTGCCCTCCCCTTCCTGCAGGAGTGGCAAGGGGAACCCAGGCCTCCCACTTCCTTCCAGCCCAGGAACCCTAGAGTAAGCAGCTCCATCCATCCCACTCACTGCTACTTCCCACGGCCACTTCCTACCTTCAGGCTGATGGCAAGTCTGTTCAGGTTGCCTGGCCGCGCAGCCCCTTGCAGGCTGGGCCCGTTCCAGCTCCCTGGGAGGGCCCTTGCTCAGATGCTGTTCTGGCCAGGGTCTTGCTGCCCTGGGAGCTCAGCTGCTCTCTCCCTAGGAGGCTTCTCCTTCCAGGAGCAGCCTGTGAGCTCAGCTGTTGCTAGTCAGCAACTTCCTCACAGAGCTTATGCCCATTAACCCCTTTGCAGCTGCTACTGTGTGGGCCCCTCCTATGCTAGGGGATCTGTGGGCACCATACCAGGGTACCTCAATTCTTTCCTCCCCAGCCAGGGGTTCTGTGTATCCCACTTCCCCTCTTCCACCCATGCCAGAATCCCTCATTTCCTCTCACCACGTCCCATGCCAGGGGCTACCTGCATCCCACCCATTCCCTCTGGCCCTCCCCACCATTATTATTGGGCACTCAGTCATCCAGGGTGTCAACATGTTAAACTCTAGTGGGAGGCTATGCTGAGCTGAGATGGGGGTGTTGTTATGTGTGCCGGTATTAAAGGCGCGGTCAACCAGCTGTATGAGCTACAGACAAGTGGAGAGGTGCTTGATGCTGTGGCTGTGCTAATCAGATGCCGGGGCTCTGTGGATCCCCCATTTCAGATCCCCACCCCCGCATTTTAATAGTTTTCTGCCTATCACTGCCTAGAAATTCCCTGGGAGTTTGGAATGGATGGGGTGTGTGATTCCAAGATAGACAGACACTGGAGATGCCATCAAGCTGAGTGACAGAGTGAATGGGGTAATTATCTTTTATTGGACCAACTTCTGTTGGAGAAAGAGATGACCTTTCAAGCTCCACAGAACTCTGCTTCAGGTCTTCCCTGTATACGCTCGAAAGCCTGTCTCTTTCACCAACAGAAGCTGGCCTCATAAAAGTGATTACCTCACGCACTTTGTGTCTCTCTTATCCTGGGGCGAACGTGCCTGCCACAATACTGCATATAGCCTGCTCAGCCAATTACGGACTGGAAGGCACTCAGACACTATGGAGGGGGGCATAAGTACCTTAGCTAGAAAAGAGCAGTTCTTTGTTTCATGAGTTTGCCCCATATCCCAGTTGGGCTGCAGCAGTTGGCCACCCCTGCAAGCAGCATCCCTGAGACAGTAGCCTTGTATCCAGGTTCAATCTCCCCGCTGGGTGAGGCCCCCCCCCCACGCTAGTAAGTGGCTTTCTTTAAAATTGCTCTTTTCTGATCCCATTGGAAATTTATCTACCCAAGGAAACTGACCAGCCGTGCAACAGTGGAATAAACGATTCTGCTACAGGTCTGCCAGAATAAGTCCCCATGTGGCTGCTCTATTCCACAATAAAAGTGACTTCCAAAGCAGAGTAAATATTCTGGATTAAAGTTAGTTTTGTTCTGGAATAGGGTCTCCACAGGGGGAGATATACTAGAATGGTTTATTCCACTATCCCAGTCAGTTTCTGCAGGAAGATAAGCCTCAGGGTATGTCTGGTTTAGTTTTTAGAAAGTAAAGGGACTTTTCCATCTCAGACTCTACAGTTCTGGGCTTTGGCAAACCCCAATTCATCTTTGAGAGAGGAAATACACTAATGGTGCAATCCAGAGCGCATGGAAGTTGATGATGATCCCATTGGGGTCTGGCTCAGTGTACAGTGAGTATCCTGTACTGGTGGCGATAATGGATTGTGTGTTGGCCTTTCAGAGCTTGGAAGATATTGAAAGGCAGTGGGTTTGACACACATTGCTGATTCTTACCCATGGAGAGAGCAGTTTCTGCATGGAGTGCAGATAAATGATTTCCTCTGCAGCAAGATATTCTAGCCTGTGTTATGCATGTGACCAGATGATCATAACAATCCCTTCTGGCTTCTAAATCTATTATTCTTACTATTTGTATTTATGACAGTGCCTAGAGGTTCTGGCTGAGATCAGGGCTCCATTGTGCAGAACGCTGTACAGACAGTCATGGAGATCAGGGCCTGTTCTGCCGGACTCTGCATGGACACAGTAAATGAGATTGGGGCCCATTGTCCCAGGCACAGAGTCATAGGCCATCCCTGTCTGAAATGCTTGCAGTCTAAACAGATGAAACAACTGAAGCTGCATCATTATCCTGATTTTGCAAGTGAAGTCTGAAGAGGTGAAATGACTTAACCAAGGTCACACAGTGAATCTGTGGCAGAGCAGGGAATTGACCTTGGGCCTCCTGCATCCCAGCACTGATCCTTAACCAAATTCTTTAGGGGATAGGATTATGTTAGCCTTGGGGAAACTGAGGCACAGCTCAGCATTGCTTCGGCCAAGATTGATGCTGAAAGAGGGGAAATTGAGGCACAACTCTTCATTGCTTTGGTCAAGACCGCAGCTGAAAATGGGGAAACTGAGGCAGCTGAGGAATACTGCATAATATGTGATTCCTATGCAAGATTGGAAAAAGCCCCTGATACGTGTGCAGTAGCCAGGAGGCCACTGCCTACGATAGAGGCCCCTTTTCAGAGGGTGGCCATAGATACTGGGGACAGCTCAGTCAAGGGGCTCAACAGCAGCGATGGATGATTTAGGCTCAAGCTTGTGAAGACCAGCTGTTTTTCATTGTGGTGAAATATTTGCTGCCAGTTTGCATCCAAACTTCAGCATAATAGAATAAATAGAAATAAACCTATTTCCCACCAGATTCTTCACATATGTGGGTGGTTCTAGAATGGAGGTATTCCCACAAGCTTGTCGTTTGTCTCCTGCTTCTAGGAAGCAAGGCCAGATTCCTGGGAAGGCAAAGATGGGATTTTTTGCATAGGGGGATGGAATGTTTTTCTGTCTCAATTTGCTATATCCCTGTAACCCCTGCAGCACCCCTTTCTGGCTGGGGGGAGGAGTCCACATGACTCACCTTCTTTGATGTTTAGTAGAAGGAGACATTTCGTTCCTATGAATAAAGCAGCTAGGAGAGGTGGGAGGGAGAGGTGAATGTGTCTGGGAATGCAGAGTGCTGACTGTTAAACTCATGCATCTGGTGCTAGCCACGGTCCGAGACAGGATACTGGACTAGCTGCACTGGCTCTGATCCAGTCTAGCTGTTCCTGTGTTCTGATGCAGCCCCGGAGGGAAGGGGCCTGGCTGGCTCGATGGTGGGAAATGGAATTACGGTGTCTTTCTCCTCTTGGGGGTGCTGGATCCCATGTGGCCCCCAGGGGCTGGGACTAGTTGGCTCAGGGGAGTGGGGAATGGGACATAGTGCCTTTCTCCTCCAGGTCCCCAGCTCCCATCCAGCCCCAGGAAGATAACGCAATGATGGGGATGAGTTTACCATCCCCCAGGTTACCGCTGTGCTGGTCTGTGTCTCCCTCTAGTGACTGCTCCGCAATGAGGTTTGTACGTCCAACAGTGTTTCCAGCAGGGGCAGGGCTAGGTGGGGGGCGGGGAAGGGGACTTGCTGGAGCTATAGTCACTGCAAAATTTGCATATCCCCCCCCCCCCCCGCAGCAGCTGCCGCTCTCTGGCCGCCCAGCTCTGAAGGCAGAGCAGAGAGAGCAGCGGTTGCTGGCTGGGCACCCAGCTCCAGCAGCAGCGAAGGAGTAAGCCTGGGTGTGGGAGCTGGTGTGCCTGAGGGTAGGCCCTGGCCCCTGTCTCTGCCTGCTGGGGTACACTGCCCAGGACAGGTGGAGGGTCCAGGGCTCCCCACAGCAGCCTGGACTAACCCACTCTGGCCTGGGCTCCTGGGCCCCACCCCTCGTGGTTGCTGCTCCTCGAGGGCTCTGCTGGCCCCAGAGCTGAGTCGCCCTTCCCAGGCAGCTCCTACTGGCTGCGAGTAGCCAGTGCCCGAAACTGCCTGGCTCTGGCTTCCAGCCTCTAACCTGGCCAGGGGGTAGGACCTCGGGGGGCGGGGGAAGGAGAAGGGGAGACCTTTTGAGAAGTAGCAGGGGGTGGGGCCACAGAGAGGGGCAGGGCCTCATGGTGAGGGGCACAGTCCCCCCCCTTCTGTCTAGCCCATCTCAGCCCCCCACCAGGAAAAGGCTGGCGGCGCCCCTGGTCTCCAGCTGGCAGACACCACCTCTGAAGTACTGAGCAAGGGCCATTTGCACTGTGCTCCCCAGGGGAGTCAGCAGGCAGCCCTGGCAGCCCCAGGCCAGAGCAGACTGCAGGGCTAACGTTTAACCCTGGCCTTTGGCCGATGCCACCTGCGGCTTCTCTGCCTCCCGCAGGGCTGGTTAAAGCTAAACCCCAGGGCTGGGTGTGGAACAGCTGAGCCCAAAATGGGGCCCATTCCCTGCTCTCGCCCCAGCTGCGCCTGCTCCCGGCAGGGGGTGAAACCCTGAGTCCAAAGGAGGCTCCACCGCTCAGGCTCGGGGCTGCGCAGGAAGCCAGGCTATGCCCGGGGTGGCAGAGCCATGCTGAGCAATCCCCCGTGAAGGCAGGGGCAGCCACTGGAGCTGGCCCACTGGTGGCAGCAGGGGGCACTAGGGATCAGGCCCATGATTTTGGGGGGCTGTTAACGATCCTGATTATTGCCCTGGCCTCATATGAGAGGAAGAAAACAGTGGACTGGGGGGTGGGGGGGTGGGTGTGTGTGGGACAGACCCATCCCATGCTACTCCAAGCCTCTTCTGCTTCCCCTCAGCAGGTTGGAACTGGCCTCTATGATCGCCCAGTTCTGAGCCAGGCCACGGCATGCCTGAGGGGACTCACCACACCTCCCACCCTCACCTTTAGCCCTGTTTCGCCACCCCCTCACTTCCCTGGCTCCAGCCCCCCTCCCGCTGCATGGGTTCCTGCCCATCCTCCTCCCCCAGGGCCTCCCCCAAGACAGCCCCTACCTCTTCACTCTCCCACCCTACACCTGTCCTCACTCCTGCATTGCTCCTGCTACTGCAGTCGACTCAGGTTGCACCTCCCCCACAGCACCTGAGGGGGTCACTGAGTGCACAGGAGAGCCAGGTGCCCCGCTCTGTGTGCTGCTGCCTGGCACCACAGCAGACAGGAGTAACAATTGCAGGGAAAATCTGACTCAGCCCCAGACTGGAGCACGCTCAGTCACCCTGTGGGGCGGGCCCATGGGCACTCTAGTCCCTTCTAGGAGCTGGGAGGGGTTGGAGCATGCTCAGTGTGGACAGAAACTTCAGGGAATTAAAAAGGCCCTACTGAGCGTGTGCAAACTCAGATTCTCCAAAGGCTTATCACTTGGCCAGATTTGGGTGGATTTTGATGGGGATGGCAAACGGCACTTCCCTTCCTCCAAGGCCACCCTGCTGCTTGGGGGCGCTAGAACCTTGCAAAGAAACCGTTGTAGAAATTAACCTGGCGAAACAACACCTTTGCCCTAGCCTTGTTCTTGGGAAAAGGCTGAATGGCTGAAATGTTCCAAAAAAATTTCTGCCTGAGGCAGACACCAGGCTGGCCTGGAAAGTTTCAGCCTGAATGGTCAGTTTTTCAAAGTTATAAGAAAGAAAGAAAAGACGTGCACTGGGAAGTGTCGGGGAACCTGGATAATAGGTGGTGCTACCAGATAGTGCTCCCAACACCCAGCCCAGCCCCTCCATCACAACACAAGGGTGATGTCCGCCTGGTAACACCCATCCCATCCCTCATGGCACACACCGTCATATCCATTCAGACTCTGTTTATTCCCTCTTAGCCCATGGCCCACCTGGCTCATTCTCGCTGCAGGCCGGGCATGGAGAATGTGTGCTTCTCCATCTTGGCAAAGGCCACCTTCTTCTCATAGTAGGCAGCCTCGTTGATGAAGGCTGGGTAGATGGTTGTGTCGTCCTTGTACAGGATCTCCTCCCCACTGAAGGTCTGGAAGATTGGGTCCCCGGGATTCAAGGGGAGGAAATCCTTATCCTAAGGGTGGAACAGGTTGGTGATTGGCTGGGGCTGGAGTAGCCAGGAACTCCTCCCCCACAGCCAGTGCTCTTGCCCTGCTCCCTACAGCACCCCCTGCTGGTTGAGGCCAGGATCCCCACTGTCCTGGCAGTACTCTCTGGTAACCAAACATTTCATTAGATATGTGGCAAGACCCCATGCAGGTCACAGTGCCTTGTGAACTAAGCCCACCCCAACTCATCTCCCGGCTGTCCAGTGTCACCCAGCCTGATGCTGTATTGCTACAGTGTACAGCTCCCTTGAGCCTGAGGGCTGCATAACCAAGAACATGGAATCAACTTCACTCGCCCCGTGCCCCGGAATAAACCCAGCTTCACCCCGCTGAGCTTGGGGCTAACTCTGGCACTGCCTTGCCATGGCGGAGCCTTTGGGGTACAGGCCTCAGTTGCACTAAGGCCCCTTTGTGCTGCTCAGTAGTAGAAACAAGAGCAGAGTTATCCCAGCTGCTCTAGAGCTGGTGTAAGAGCCCTGCTCCCAGCCCCCACTATGGGCTAGACTGTGTGGGGGTGGGGTGCATTATGCTCTGGATATTCTCTGCCACCCTGGGACCATGGAGAGCAGAGGGTAGCTCACAGCAGCCCTTAGGCTGCTTTAACCCACACCAGCGACCAGGCGCACAACCCACAATGCAGGGAGCACAGAGGTGGTTTAAAGCCACCCTCCCCTGCCCCCCCAGCTCTACCCAGAGCTCAGAGAAGGGCTGAGAGAGAATCTGGGCTAGTGAATCAGGCCTTGTCGTTGCCAGGCTGGCTTTGCGCACACGCTGGAGCTACAGCTGTGATCCGTCTCTCCCAGAGAGAACAACAATGCAGGGTGCTGGGACTACCCTATTCCAAGCCCACACCCACCTGCAGCTTGGGATGCACCATGGCTGAGATCTCCCCATCAGGGTAGCGGGGATAGTCCATGAGCCCGGTGATCTTGTAGGCTTCAATCTCAAAGGCAGGGAACACTGTGCCTATGGGGCAAAGGGGGCAGCAGAGAGCTCAGAATGGGGGGGCACTGCATAGGAAGGCTGCTCTCCCCCCCGCCCCCCCAGTTAATTACAGGCTCCCACCGCTGTGGCTGGTGAGGAAGGTGACCTCCTCAAAGTATTAATATGGGAGGAGGGCCTCACCTAGGGTGACCAGATGTCCCGATTTTATAGGGACAGTCCTGATATTTGAGGCTTTTTCTCACCCACCCCTAGGGCACTGCAGAGCAATGTGTGATGGGATAGCTCAATTCATCTCCAGGGTGATGCCAGGTGGGATAGCTCATGGCTCCTCTGGGATAACTCACCCTTGTTAAAGAGTTCGATGAAGTCCAGTGCGCAGGCCATGAGGGCTCTCATCTGAGCAAACAGGTCAGCTCTCACCACCCTCTGGGGCTGTGGCCCCAGCTCCAGCGCTGCAGGGAGACCACAGAGACCCAGTTACAGCTTGGCTACCGCGCCCTCCCCAGCACTTCTCCCCAGAGCATGCTGCAAGGAGTCCCCCAAACATGCCCCAATGCCCATTGCTACCCCCGGGGCCCTGCCCCAGGGGAGAGCATCACCCACCCCCTCCCTCAATCACAGCTATGCCCCAGGTGCCTGCTAAAATACTACCCGTGTCCTTTCATCCCACTCACCCCCAACCCCGACCTCACACACCTGGCCCTCACTGCTCTCAAGACCTGCCATGCATGAGACAGCGGAAAAGGCTCTGGATGGGGATGCAGAAGCCGTGGGGTTCATCCCTGCCTCTGCCATCAACCTCAGGTGTGACCTCCAACCCATCCCTCTCTGAAGGCCTGGCACTCTAAGCCTGGCTCAATCCCAGGTTTTGGAAAAACTTTAACCACCTTGGGGGGAAAACACCAGGGAGGGGGATGAGCTAGCCAAGCTAAAGGGGCAGCATCGGCACAAGAACGAAGGGGGATCACCCAGCCATGCATAAATGCAGGCTGGAAATGAAAGGTGGGGTCTACCCATCAGATCAGCAAGGGTCCAGATGAGCCTCCCAGTGGGGTAGGGGGGTTGTGTAGGGCAATTCCCTGAAATATCCTGCACAAACCTTCTTTCAAGGAAGTTTAACTTAATTTGGTATGTTTAAGCACCTTAGGCATTAGTTGTATTGAAAATGCAGATGTTTGTGTGTTATTGGGGGATGGCATGGAACGTCTCTCGGCGGGGCAGGACTAAGGTAAATCCTGGGGCAAGTTAGGAGCTTCAAAGGACTACTTGGAGCAATGGGCCAGGCAAGACTGGGCATTTCAAGTGAAGTGATTCCCTAGGAAATCTTGAGGGGGAGGAGGATGCAAATGTAACTCCTCTGCTATGCAAGGAGCTTCACCCTGAGAATGGGAACTTTGTCTGCTGATCACTGGTTACATGAGGACAAGAGCAGAGGGCCAAACTGTAGGAAAGAGGGACACATTAATTCATGGGGATGCTTGTTCTGAGTCCCCTGGTGTGATGAACTGGTGACCACAGAAACATCCATGGGTGGGGTCTGAAGGACTGATCACTGGGCAGAGCCGTGGCAGGAGTCGGGAAGCTTATTACCAGTAGTGTCGAGTCTTTTGTTTTAGCAGCTTTTCTCTGTCATGCTTTCACTTTAGGAATAAATGTGCTTGCTTAGAAAAGCAGTGTGATAACTAATTAGGGTTAAGATGGAGCTCAGTAAGTTTGTGAGCATCAGCAGGGATGTGGATTCAATGATCCGAGAATGACTGGAGAAAGGATGGCTACTATCTGCTGACAGAGCACCTATGCAATAATCCTCAGCATGGGGATTGAACCCTTGGCCTCTATAGTCACAGCCAGAAGCCACTACGGTGTGAACTTCAGGAGGCAGCAGCCTCAGAAATCTGTATTTGTGATCGGGACACTGGAGGGTGACAGAGCCCCACACAGCATTACTGCACTCTGTCGAGCCACCCCAATTCACCCCATTTGCCATGGGAGCCCCGAAGAAGCCAGTCTCAGAGCTGGGGCAGGCAGCGCCCTATGAGGGAGGAGGTCATGGTGGGGCTTAGCTGGGAGCAGCAGTGGGAGGGGGTGTGTCTCCCAGGAGAAGGAGATGGGGAGCCATGGGAATGAGGGGAAGAGAGGGCACTGGGAATGGGAGGAGAGAAGCCTTGGGGATAAGTGACTAAGGGACAGGGCTTGAGGGCTGGGGAGAAAAGGGCAAGGGTTAGGAGTGGGGGCAGAACTTGGGGATGGGGAGGTGGGGCTTGAAGGGGCAGTGGGCACTGGACATGGGGCACAGGGGGCAGGGGTGTGAAGCTGCTGGAATGGTGATGGGGTGGGGAGGAGGTGACATAACCAAGGACGTGGTGGGGGGCAGCAGTGCTTGGTGCCAGAGGGGCATGGGAGGGTGGGCTCTGGGGGGGTAGCTGAGCAATGCCATTCCCTGCCCTGGGACAGATTCGCTCACTCCACAGGGCTCTCCCTGCCCCCTGGCAGTGCTCCCTACCTAGCCCGGCTTTGGCCACCGAGTTGATAGAGTAAGTCTCCTCGCCTGGCAACTTGTACAGGTAGATGGGACAGGGGCTCCGTGTGTAGTGCGTCTGGGGGAGAGAGGAGAGGGGTTAGGATGGGGGACCCTGGCCTAATGCAGGGCGAGTGGAGAGATTGGAGGCTGGCCGCACCTGGATGTAGTGGCACATGTGCATGGGCAGCAGGCTCTCCTCTGAGTCCACGATAAGGCAGGAGCCCATGTTGGCCGTGGTGTTGTGCAGGTCAAACATGAAGTCAAAGGCCTGGGCTGAGCCCTTGGGGCCGTAGGTCTGGTTGATCTTGCGGGCCTGGACCACCTCATAGGGCTCGTCCTCTGCCTCTGCAGAGCTGGGATAGGGAGAGATGAGTCACATGGAGCCACCAGGGCCCCCGGAGCCAGGGGATGGCTCCAAGTAGGGCTCACCCTCCCCCCAGTTGCTGGGAGCCTTCTCCACTTCAGTTCACGTTGGTGGCCCCAATCATGGTGTGGGAAAGGTTCTGGGGGGGTCAGTATGAGGGGTGGAGGATCCCTCTGGGGCAGGATCCCTGGGGGGAGTAGTGTGAGGGAAGAGGGGTCCCATGGGGGGTGCAGTGTGAGGGAAACCCTATCCACTTATGTGGGGCATGTGATCAGTCACCCCACACGGTGCTCTCTCATGGGCTATGAAGCCCCAGCTCATGGAAGATCCCTGGGCTTCCCACCACCACCTGGGATAGCAGTACAGAGTGTTGAATGCTAGGATAACTCATCCCAGCCCAGGGAACTGTTGCAGAATGATGCATCATGGGATACCTTACCCGTCACTGGAAGCCTCTCCACAGTGATGCATCATGGGATAAGTTTCCCACCCACTCCCCGAGAACCAGTGCAGAGCGCTGCATGCTGGGACAGCTCTCCCCACCGCCCCGGGGACCAGTGCAGAGTGGTGCGTGCTGGGGCAGCTCTCCCCACTGCCCTGGGGACCACTGCAGAGTGGTGCGTGCTGGGGCAGCTCACCTGAGGAACTCGGTGGTGAAGGTGCGGTTCAGATCCCGCCCCACGTACCGCACACACTTCTCAATGGCACACGGGTTGCCCAGGAAGGGCGTGACGGCAAAGCTGTCACGCTGCAGCTCCATGGGGTCCCGCAGCCAGTGCTTGGCCAGGTAGACGCCCGACATCTCATTGCCATGGGTGCCCCCACTCACGGCCACACGGCTCAAGGGCTTGAGACGGCAAGAGGCTGCCATTCCTGCGGCTGCTCTGCTCCTGTGGGAGGGGGAAGAACAGAGGATGCTGCCCAGGTGAGAGCCCATATGGGATCTTCCCCATCCAGTGGCTCTTCTGCTACTCTGATATCATCTCCACTGGCCTGGCCTGGCCTGGCCTGTGTGTGTGTGTGAGGGGTAACTGTAGGGGACTGATGCCCAGAAGCCAGCTGGGATGCCCCCTGCTACAGTCACCCTCCAGCTGGAGGCCCTGCCGGTATTTTCCCCCATCAGTATTTACTGGGGCTTCAATCCCCCTGACAGCGAAGTGTTCCTCAGCCAGAGGAGTGTGGAGCCCACCCCTGTCTCTATGCCTCTGTGAACAGCTTCCTTTCAGCGGTGTAGGCGTTATATGGGCTTCCCCTTACTCAGCCCACAGACAGTGCCCTGCTCTTCTTGGGAATCTGCTCTGGCAGTGCCCATGCCAGGCTTCACACTGCATGGCAGGGGTGCTGGGGCTGGCCTCCCTGGCTTTCAGCAGGTGCACTGGCCACAGCAGGTTCTCCAAAGGCTGGAACCTATGACACAGGGCAACTGGCCCTTTAAGAAGGAGTGGAGTTTAGGAGTACCTCCAATGGCTTCCCTGATGCCCAGGGGGATCCCTGCCCCTCTTAAAGGGCCAGTCACCCCGTGATATCCAGGCAGCCACACTTACCCACAGGCTGGTGTGGAAGAGCCTCAGGGCGGTCCAGATGGGGACAGAATCCTCAGCAGGATGCTGGGGCCAAGGGGTTATAAGAGGAACATGAAAGCCACTGGCAGGAAGCCAAATCTGCCAACTTCACAAAAAAGAAAAACCCACAAGGATGGGGAGGAGTTTCCAGGCACTGAGACCAAGCGAGCGCAGAGATTGGCCCTCCATCATTCCCTCCTGTGCCTCCTTCCCCTGGGAGCACAGGGCTGAGGAACCACCAGACTGGATCCAACCCACGCCTCATCTAGCCCAGCATCCTGATTCGTACAATAGCTAGCCCCAGCTGCTTCACATGAAAGAAACGCTGCAGTTGCAGGATCACCTGCCCCGCAGACAATGGTCACTCTAGCCCCCAGTTGTTAGAGGCTGCAGGGTTGTGAAGGGTTTAAAGTCCTTACATAACCCTAGTTTATTCCTTGAACATGTATCCTAACTCTGCACGGTCTTTTTTTCCATCAAAATGACTGCCTCTTTTAGAAATCCTGCTAAGCACCAACAATACCTTGTGGCAATGAGTGCCGCAGGCCGATTGGGTGTGGGGTAGAAAGGCGTTTCCTCTGATCAGTTTGGCTCCATTCCTGGGCACGTCCTCTTCTTTTTGTTGCGCGGGGGCGACGGGACAGTGAATGAAACAGGCTAGAAATGGTCCAGCCAAAGGCGTATCCTGGAGTGCTGAACACTCACCTCTCAGGCAGCCGATAAAGGTCCCAGCCCACCTGCTGGTTGTGGGTGTATGTCAAGACAGACCTCCCAGCTTTGATTCTGTCCACTGCCAGTCAAGGGCCGTCAATAACAATCTCCTCGGGCCTCCCATATGTGAGAAGCTGCTCCAGGTCCAAGCCATGGAGCCCCTCCGTGTTTAATGTTTACCTCCCACTGTTGGAACTTGAGTGAATTATACCCCAGGGCTGGCAGCGACCTCTTCACTGAGGCTTTCCCTCATGGCCTCCAGCCAGGAGACCTGCTGCACCTGGTGACCCTAACCCAGATCACAGGCATCTCAAGGGGCCAGATGCTGGATGTACAGTCCCCAGGAAATGAAAGTGAACTCCAGGCCTTGGAAAGGGTTGGGGGAACCCTGAGAGGTTTGGGGAGCAGTGACTGGATTCCTCTGGCTCCATATCCCAGCGTCCAAGGGACAGGGCCCCAGCAGGTGTACACTGGTGTCGCTACATTGGAGTCTGCTCATTTGCACCCGTTGAGCATCAGGCCCCACATGCTTATCTAAAGCCTGCCCAGATCTCTCAGTGCCCCCCTGTGCCCCGCATGCTCTCCCAGCCTGCCCCACACAGGGAGATTGGGGAGGGGGGAATGAGCGGGAGCTGGTGGTGGGAGCTGGTAGAATAGACAGGAAGTCCCTGCAAACTTGATTTCATCCCCCTGCTGTTCCTGCCCTGCCCCTCCACTGTCCACAGGCCCCCTTGCTGGTCTGCTCTTGTCCCTCACTACTCTGGGTGAAGTAGCCACAGCCAGGTCTTCTAATGCAGCTTAGGCCCGCCCCGCAGCTGCCCCGCTATCCAAGCCCTGGCCCCTGCAGCTGTGCCAATGCCCTTCAATCCTGACTCACGGCCCCCCATTACCCTAGCCTTGGGCTCCCCCACTCTGCTGAAGCCCCTCCATCCTGACCCACAGCCTCTCCCCCTCGATCTCTTTGCCAGGTGGGAGCGGCACTAAGCTCGTTGCGAGGGGCAGGGCATGTTCCCTTCCGCCTGGGCATGCAGCTGCAGCCGCCCAGAGAAAGCATGACACAGCAGCTCTAAGGGCCCCAAGGCCGCCTCTGGTTCCGAGGGCATGGAAGACCCTAAGGGCTGCTGGGGGTGGGAGGGAGAACAGGAGAAAGCCGGAGGGAAACTCCATCCATGAGCTTGATGGGAGCTGGGGGTGTCTATAGCCAGACCCACTGCTATGGCCTTGACTCCCTGGGAAAGTACAAGTGTTGAGATGCCTGCCCCCTGGTGGCCCTGAGGGTGCATTGCCCTCAGCTCCCTCCCTTCTATCAATCAGTTACTGACCGCAGAGTACCTCAAGCAGAGGGAGGTCTGATGTATTAGCTCTTTGAGAGAGTC
Organism: Lepidochelys kempii; assembly: GCF_965140285.1. Lineage (NCBI taxonomy): Eukaryota > Metazoa > Chordata > Testudines > Cheloniidae > Lepidochelys > Lepidochelys kempii. The sequence goes on from NC_136385.1 coordinate 14,869,119, forward strand.
TAAACCCCTCTTCATTAGGGTCCCTATAGAGGCTCAGTTTGGCCCTGCCAATCACCAGCCCTGCCCCTGGAGCTGGGTTGGTACAAACCAGGCAGGTTCCTGTCATGGGATGGGATGGGATGGGATGGGATAGGATAGGATAGGATCGGGCGGGGCGGGGCGGGGCGGGGCAGGGCAGGGCAGAGCCAGGATGGGTGCTTGGGGAATCCCTCCCCCTAGACCCACTCTCTTTTATCTGCGCTCTGGTAGCTTTGCAGGCTCAGGTGCTCCTCACCCAATGAGCTGCCAACCAGCCACCTAGATGGTTAATCACTACAGGTGGGCTGAGTTGGGCTCGTTCTCTCTAAAGAAGCCAGCCTTGGGTAGATTGGGCCCTGTCTCCTCTTGAAGGAACCTGCTCCCTTGTACTAAGACCCTGGGGGTGTCCAGCTCTTCTTTGAGCAGCCCCTCACTCTATTCCAGCCCCTGGAGTCATGTTGTTTATATTCAGGTAATCCACTAGTCTTAACAGTAAGTCATCGCTAGTAACTTAATGCCCTTCGGTGTGAGCTACGTAGTTAACACATAGACAAGAACACCACAGGTGTCTGGCTGAGAGGGACCCGGTGGTCAGCGCCTACAGTCCCTTCTCCCTCTCCCGCCAATGGTGCCCATGCTCCCTGGGAAGATGAGGCACAGTCACCCACTTTGGTGGCTGCGTTGTGACCGTCTTCCTCCCCACGTGGGGAGTTAGCTTGCCCAGGCTGCAGTGCCACAAAACAGCCACTATCCTTGGCGCTAAGGCGGCAGAGAGACTTAAAGGGTCAGATCCTCAGCTGGTGGAAATTGACATTGCTTCATTGACTCCCATGGAGCGACAGCTGATTTACCCCAGCTGGGGATCCGGCCAACTGGCTCCAATGACGCTACGGCTGATTGACACCAGCTGGGGATCTGGCCTTATGGGTGGGATAGAGACTGTATTTCCTTCACATGCCTGCAGGGGGCGTTTCTCCATGGCAGAAGTCAAACATTTTGTCCCGGAGGCAGGGGAGCGGGAGGGGCAGTGTGTGGTGTGGTGTGGGCAAACTGGTGGGCTGCGTAGCCAGTCAGCAGCTACACAGAGGCTGTCAGTCCCTGGGGATCTCCATGCGGCCTCCTCACTGGAGCTTCCCTCACAAAGAAAGCGGGATCGCTGCTGCGCTCTCCCTTCCTGCTAGTCCCTGGGGCTATTTAGGTATCCTTTGGGCCAGTGAATTGGTGTCACCTTCCCATTCTAGGCTCCTTCACCAGGGGCCATTGCTCAGTTCCTGGCACGCACAGCCCCTGCACCAGTCACCTTCCCACTCTGTGCCTCCTGTACCCCAGCGCCCCGCACCAAATGTGCTGCAGGGAACCTCTTCCAGCTTCCCGGCCCTGTGACCTCAGGCCCCATAGCCACTGAGGGCTACTGCAGGGCCTGCCTTTCCTTGCCACCTGGGCTTCCTCACTCTCATCTCAGTCTCTCTGGCCCTGTTTCACCAGTAATGAGAGCACCCAGGATGCTGCAAAATTGGAGAGGGTGCCGGGAAGAATTGGGAAAAGGCTTTGATGGTGGGAAAAAATGCCTGACAATGAGAGACTGAAAGAGCTCCGTGTGTTTCGCTTATGGAGGAGAAGATCCAGCAGGGTGGGGTTCTGGTGACAGCGTCTCAGTACCTCCCTGGGAGAAAACACCAGCTGCTCTCTGAGCAGAGAATAGGCATGACAACCAAAGGCTTGGCGCTGAAGGCAGACACTTCTGACTAGAAACAAGACACGGCTTTAACAGCGAGGGTGGTTAACCATCAGAACAGACTGCTAGTGGATTCTCTTTTTCTTGGTGGCATCAAAACCAGCCTGGAGGCCTTCCCGGAAGATGCTTTAGCCAAACGTAAGCCTCACCTCAGTCCCTGGAAAAATCATGGAGCAGGTCCTCAAAGAATCAATCCTGAAGCACTTGCATGAGAGGAAAGTGATCAGGAACAGCCAGCATGGATTCACCAAGGGAAGGTCATGCCTGACTAATCTAATCGCCTTTTATGATAAGATTACTGGTTCTGTGGATGAAGGGAAAGCAGTGGATGTATTGTTTCTTGACTTTAGCAAAGCTTTTGACACGGTCTCCCATAGTATTCTTGTCAGCAAGTTAAGGAAGTATGGGCTGGATGAATGCACTATAAGGTGGGTAGAAAGCTGGCTAAATTGTCGGGCTCAACGGGTAGTGATCAATGGCTCCATGTCTAGTTGGCAGCCGGTATCAAGTGGAGTGCCCCAAGGGTCGGTCCTGGGGCCGGTTTTATTCAATATCTTCATAAATGATCTGGAGGATGGTGTGGATTGCACTCTCAGCAAATTTGCGGATGATACTAAACTGGGAGGAGTGGTAGATACGCTGGAGGGGAGGGATAGGATACAGAAGGACCTAGACCAATTGGAAGATTGGGCCAAAAGGAATCTGATGAGGTTCAATAAGGATAAGTGCAGGGTCCTGCACTTAGGACGGAAGAACCGAATGCACAGCTACAGACTAGGGACCGAATGGCTAGGCAGCAGTTCTGCAGAAAAGGACCTAGGGGTGACAGTGGACGAGAAGCTGGATATGAGTCAGCAGTGTGCCCTTGTTGCCAAGAAGGCCAATGGCATTTTGGGATGTATAAGTAGGGGCATAGCGAGCAGATCGAGGGACGTGATCGTTCCCCTCTATTCGACATTGGTGAGGCCTCATCTGGAGTACTGTGTGCAGTTTTGGGCCCCACACTTCAAGAAGGATGTGGATAAATTGGAGAGAGTCCAGCGAAGGGCAACAAAAATGATTAGGGGTCTGGAACACATGAGTTATGAGGAGAGGCTGAGGGAGCTGGGATTGTTTAGCCTGCAGAAGAGAAGAATGAGGGGGGATTTGATAGCTGCTTTCAACTACCTGAAAGGGGGTTCCAAAGAGGATGGCTCTAGACTGTTCTCAATGGTAGCAGATGACAGAACGAGGAGTAATGGTCTCAAGTTGCAGTGGGGGAGGTTTAGATTGGATATTAGGAAAAACTTTTTCACTAAGAGGGTGGTGAAACACTGGAATGCGTTACCTAGGGAGGTGGTAGAATCTCCTTCCTTAGAGGTTTTTAAGGTCAGGCTTGACAAAGCCCTGGCTGGGATGATTTAACTGGGAATTGGTCCTGCTTTGAGCAGGGGGTTGGACTAGATGACCTTCTGGGGTCCCTTCCAACCCTGATATTCTATGATTCTATGATTCTAAGCGATGGGACTCAGTGCAGGGGTAAATGGGCCATATTCTCTGGCCTGTGCTATGCAGGAGGTCACACTGGATGGTCTGATGACCTTCAGCTCGCTGGCTCTATAGTGAGCTGCGTGACAGGCTCAAAGCACGAGACGGGCTATTTTTTAAAATCAGCAGATTTAGTTTTGTGAAGGCAGCAGTATTCCCCAGCTGCACCTTCCCCCCATCGTCTCCCAGCAGTAGAGATTTCTCGGTTCCCCATTTATTGTTGTAGTGGATGGAAGTCAGGAAACTGCAGCATGGAAGTGAAAGTCCTGAGCTCGGGAGTCAGGCCAATGCCAGTCCGTGCCATGCCTCCCCATCCCCCAGGGCCTCAGTCCAAGCTGAGAGGAGTCCTTGCTTTGAGTGTGCCCCGGGGCTGTCACTTTATAGCCACAGACTCAGCTCACACAGCCGTAGGCTGGGAGGATTCTGGGGAGATGATGCAGTGACATACATTTGCACTCACTCTGGGGAGTTCTGCACACAGTTAACTGGCCCCTGTAGGCCTGCTGCCTCACAATCATTAATGTATTTATACCCACTGCACCCCTGGGAGATAAGGCAGTGCCATTATCCCCATTGTACAGAGGGGAAACTGAGGCACAGGCACATGTCACACAGGGAGTTTGTGGCAGACCTGGGAGTCAAACCAACATCTCCAGAGTCCTGACCTTAACCAGTGGGCCACTTCAGCTCGCTGCTGTGTGGGTGTGAAACACCCATTAAGGCCAGGGTGGGTGTCTGAGTACAAACCCTGCCCGAGGCCAGGATCCTCTCAGCATTCCCTCAGATGCCACCTGGGAGGTGGGACCTAGAATTTAGGCCACTCACCCCAAATTTCCCCTTCACCCAGCGTGGCCTAGTGGATGGAGACCTGGATTCTATTCCTGGCTCGGCTGCTGGATGACGTGGGTATGTGACCGCACCACTCTGTGCCTCAGTTTCCGCATTGGTAAAAGAGTGATAATAATACTGCCCTCCTTTGAAAAGCACTTTGAGATCTATGGCAGAGAAGAACTAGGGATGAGTATTATTAGAACAGGAGGCTCAGGCCTGGCTGCCCCGCACACCCTGGGGGCCCATCTAGTCCAGACTTGGGTGCTCGGTCTCGGCTGGCATGTAAAGGAGAGAGCAGTGCTATAGCGAGGCAGCGAGGCCATGAGTCGAGCACTGCTCTGCCTCCTTTGCTGTCGGGGAATCACTGTGCACTGACATGGGGCTGTCTAGGTGCCTGTATGTCCCTCACCCCGTGGCACATCACAGCCAGGCGCGAATCAGCGCAGTCCTACGGCCTGGGTTATCCAGGGGGAGAGGCCAGACATTCCAACGAACCCCTCTGGCCTTAAAAATCTACAAATCAGTCATAGATTTTGTCCTCACAATCCCTGCCCCGCCCCCCCTTGAGGTAGGGCAGCAGTGTCCCCTTTTTAAACTGAGGCACGGGGCAGCAAAGTGACTTGTCCAATTTCATACCGGAAATCTGGGTAGAGCGAGGAATGAAACCCCAGTCTCCTGAGTCCCGCACCATGCGGCCCTACCCATTAGTCTTCCTATCAGAATTGGGTCCCTGGTCTCCCATGGTGGGACAGCCTGGAAAACATTATAGTGCTAGACTCCTATTTAGCTGAATAAAGGGAAGGCTAAGGGTGACTTGATCACAGTTTATAAGTACCTACATGGGGAACAAATGTTTAACAATGGGCTCTTCAGTCTAGCAGACAAAGGTCTACCACCACCCAATAGCTGGACGTTGAAGCTAGACAGATCCAGAGGGTGTATATTTTTAAGGGTGAGAGCAGTTAAGCACTGGAATGATTTACCAAGAAGCCGTGGTGGATTCTCTGTCACTGGCAATGTTTAACTCGGGATGGGATGTTTGACTAACAGCTCTGCTCTAGCAATGATTTGGGGGAAGTTCTATGATCACAATGGTCTCTTCTGGCCTGGGACTCCAGGAACCAGTGAAAAACACAGGGTGAGAGCCACGGTACTATCTCCAGTACACTGCTGATTCTCCTAATAGCAGGGCTAACACGGATTTTATTCGGATGATCGGGAGTTCAGATAATCAAGAGTTCAGGAGCCATTCAGCAGCAGGATAGTCTCCCCCACGGCCCAAGGCTCCTCTTCCTTGCAATCCTGGCTGGTCTCTGCTCCATTATCCAAGTCCTCTCCTTGTCCCCCACCAGGAGCTACATGCAGCAGAGGGCATGCCATGTAACTCATCTCATGTAACTCATGCCAGGGGGCTAGGAAGGGCTTCAGATAATGCAGAGGTTCAGCTAATAGAGTTTGGCTCCATGGGAGTATACTGTATCTGCTTCTATGCTCCCACCCCTGTTGTGTGTTTCACTGGGTCAGCTCTGTAACAGGGACAGGGGGCTGTGAGCAGCTAAAAATGGAGCCGCCGGTGCCCTGGTTACTTAGATCACCCAGGACACCAGGTGTGGTGAGAGTAGGAGGGAGTTGGGTGGCTTGATTGGCTGTAGCAGGGTAGAAGATCACTTAGAACTGTAGGGAGCCTGATGAGCTAAGGACATAATTAGCTCACCAGCTGGAGGACCCAGGGAAGAAAGCCAGCCATATGAAAGGCTGACCCAGGGAATACCAACGTGCATGGCAAATGGGGAAGGAAGGGAAAGGGGAAGTGGGGGCGGCAGGGGCCATGCAACGGTAGACAGTTTCTCTCTTTTGCGTGGTTTCACTGTTTGCACTTGTTCATGCACCTTTTCTTTTGGCAAGGTTGTGTTGTTACTGGTGATTTGGTGTGGTAATGGCAGTGGGCCCACCTGGCAAGGGGTTTATAGACATCTCCAACAGGACTTCACACCTCCAAAAGCACATTCAACAATCATTCTGCACCGGCTGAGAGTGTAATCTGCCAGGGCCTCTGATATCAGGATTCATAAGGCAAAACGGGATATACTGGGTCCCCCAGAATAACGGCGGGGCCAGTAATTCCATTTAAAACAAAGTCCATTGGTGGGAATAGTATCCCAGCCTATCTCTGAATATAGATTGCCGCTCAGTGAAAAATCTCGGCATCATGAACTTTTCCAATGCACGTTTCAGAGTAGCAGCTGTGTTAGTCTGTATCTGCAAAAAGAAGAGGAGGACTTGTGGCACCTTACAGACTAACCAATTTATTTGAGCATAAGCTTTCGTGAGCTACAGCTCATTTCATCGGATGCATTCAGTGAAAAATACAGTGGGGAGATTTTATATACACAGAGAACATGAAACAATGGGTGTTACCATACACACTGTAATGAGAGTGATCAGGTAAGGTGAGCTATTACCAGCAGGAGAGAAAAAAAACAAACACCTTTTGTAGTAATAATCAATGTGGGCTACTTCCAGCAGTTGACAAGAACGTCTGAGGAACGGTGTGTGTGTGTGTGTGTGTGGGGGGGGGGAATAAACATGGGGAAATGGTTTTACTTTGTGTAATGACACATCCACTCCCAGTCTTTATTCAAGCCTAAGTTAATGGTGTCCAGTTTGCAAATTAATTCCAATTCAGCAGTCTCTCATTGGAGTCTGTTTCTGAAGTTTTTTTGTTGAAGAATTGCAACTTTTAGGTCTGTAATCGAGTGACCAGAGAGATTGAAGTGTTCTCCGACTGGTTTTTGAATGTTATAATTCCTGACGTCTGATTTGTGTCCATTTATTCTTTTATGTAGAGACTGTCCGGTTTGGCCAATATACGTGGCAGAGGGGCATTGCTGGCCCATGATGGCATATATCACATTGGTAGATGTGCAGATGAATGAGCCTCTGATAGTGTGGCTGATGTGATTAGGCCCTGTGATGGTGTCCCCTGAATAGATATGTGGGCACAGTTGGCAACGGGCTTTGTTGCAAGGATAGGTTCCTGGGTTAGTGGTTCTGTTGTGCAGTATGTGGTTGCTGGTGAGTTGGGGGGCTGCCTGTAGGCAAGGACTGGGCTGTCTCCCAAGATTTGTGAGAGTGTTGGGTCATCCTTCAGGATAGGTTGTAGATCCTTAATAATGCGTTGGAGGGGTTTTAGTTGGGGGCTGAAGGTGACGGCTAGTGGCGTTCTGTTATTTTCTTTGTTAGGCCTGTCCTGTAGTAGGTGACTTCTGGGAACTCTTCTGGCTCTATCAATCTGTTTCTTCACTTCCGCAGGTGGGTATTGTAGTTGTAAGAGACCTTGTAGGTGTTTGTCTCTCTATATGAGGGGTTGGAGCAAATGCGGTTGTAGCGTAGAGCTTGGCTGTAGACAATGGATTGTGTGGTGTGATCTGGATGAAAGATGGAGGCATGTAGGTAACTATAACGGTCAGTAGGTTTCCGGTATAGGGTGGTGTTTATGTGACCATCACTTATTAGCACTGTAGTGTCTGGGAAGTGGACCTCTTGTGTGGACTGGTCCAGGCTGAGGTTGATGGTGGGATGGAAATTGTAGACATCATGGTGGAATTCCTCAAGGGCTTCTTTTCCATGGGTCCAGATGATGAAGATGTCATCAATGTAGTGCAAGTGGAGTAGGGGCACTAGGGGACGAGAGCTGAGGAAGCGTTGTTCTAAGTCAGCCATAAAAATGTTGGCATACTGTGGGGCCGTGCGAGTACCCATAGCAGTGCCACTGATTTGAAGGTATACATTGTCCCCAAATGTGAAATAGTTATGGGTGAGGACAAAATCACAAAGTTCAGCCACCAGGTTTCCAGTGCAGCCCATGCTGACATTCATGAATTCCCTCTGTGGTTCATGAGTGCCAGCATAGAATCATAGAAGATTAGGGTTGGAAGAGACCAACCCTAAGGAGTTGGGGTCATCTAGTCCAACCCCCTGCTCAATGCAGGACCAACCCCAGCTTAATCATCCTGGGCCTTAAAAACCTCTAAGGATGGAGATTCCACTACCTCCCTAGGGAACCCATTCCAGTGCTTCACCACCCTCCTAGTGAAATAGTGTTTCCTAATGTCCAACCTAGACCTCCCCCACTGCAACTTGAGACCATTGCTCCTTGTTCTGCCATCTGCCACCACCAAGAACAGCCGAGTTCCATTCTCTTTGGAACCCCCCTTCAGGTAACTGTAGACTGCTATCAAATCCCCCCTCACTCTTCTCTTCTGCAGACTAAATAAGACAAGTTCCTCAGCCTCTCCTTGTAAGTCATTTGCCCATGCTGATCATTGGGGTGCATGGGACCCCAGTAACAAATGAGTGTTGTGAGAATGCGCAATTAATCAACGCAACGCTGAGCTGATGCGGCAACTCATGGTGTTGGACTCCATCAGGTGGTCGAGGGATATCTATCTAGAACACATCATGGGACATCAGCAATACCAGGAGAGATGAACTGGAGCCCCGATTGGAAGCAAAGTTGGGAAAGTATTGGACATATTTCCCTAATGGATTGTATTTTCTAAGGGATAGCTGCAGGAATCAATTAATTTAGAACAAGACTTAACTCAAGCCTACAACTGAATCACTGTGCTGCCCTAGAAGGCCAACATGCTATCCAGTCTGCCACAGAGCCACCTAGAACATGCTGCTTTAACCCTTCACTTAGGGAAAATACACATCCCCAGGCATTAACTGAGTAATTCCAGGGCTTCTTTGACATTAGAGGGACTCAGGCCATAGCTTGGCTGTCAGCATGGATAGGAGAGGGAAAATGGGATAGGATGGGTCCCTCACAGAGAGCAAGGGAATCCAGAAGCTGGGCTGTGAATGGGCTACAGGGGTTAGTGGTGTTAAATGTCCACGGTGGGGCAGGTGGAAGGGGCTGACAGGAGACAAGGTGGGATTTGCAGCGGCTGGTTTCATCTTTCATCCAAGTAACTCAAATCTCAGCTTTCCCAGCCAGCACCTGGAATTCACTGCCGGGAGCTAGTCTGAGGGAAGAGATAGAGAAAAGCTAAGCCAGACCCAGTGAGTCAATGAGGGGCCGAAGTTAATCACTTACCTCTGTGCTGTTCAGATGAAGACTGAAAATGAGGTGGATCATTGGCTAATCTATTACATTAAGAACTGGGGAACAGGAAAATGGTTTCAATGAATCATTCCAAAGATTCGCTCAGGGGACTGGCAGGCACAGACAGTCCTGCATCCATGGGTATATCTACGCTGCAATTAAAAACTCACAGCTGGCCTAAGGGGCTGTTTACTTGCTGTGTAGGCTCAGGCTGAAGCCCAAACTCTGGGACCCTCCCACCTTGCTGGGTCCTAGATCCTGGGCTCTAGCCCAAGCCTGAAGGACTATGTACAGTAATTAAACAGCCCCTTAGCCCCTGGCTCAGGACAGCTGTGGGTCTTTATTTGCAGGATATGGTCAAATAGAGGCTACACTGGGCTTTGAAAGGGAGAAAAGAACATTACTACCAGAAGTGGGGTTCGAACCCACGCAGACACATGTCCATTGGATCTTAAGTCCAACGCCTTAACCACTCGGCCATTCTGGTGAATACATAACAAAATTTCCATTGCACCATAGAGATTATTACTAAAGCCTGACCACACCACATTCAAAACATTGCCATTATCCAGCAGCCCTTGGGATTAACTGGGTAATTACATGGCTTTTGAAGTTCAAGGAACTCAAGCCCTAGCTTGTCTATCAGCACAAATAGGACATGAAAGGTGTGAGGGGATGGGTCCCGCACAAAGAGCATGGGCGGGGGAGGGGCAGGAGCTGGCCTAAAAATGGGCTACATTAATGGTGAGTTGCATTAAAACTGTACTGTGAGGCAGGTGGAGGGAGCTGATTGGTCCCAGCCTATAGGGGGTGGGGCAAATGTGCTATTAAGTAGGCAGCAGGTTTAAAACAAACAAAGGGAAGTGCTCACACAACACAGTCAAACCTGTGGAACTCGTTGCCAGGGGATGTTGTAATGGCCAAAAGTATAACTGGGTTCAAAAAAGAACTAGATAAGTTCATGGAGGATAGGTCTGTCAATAGCTATTAGCCAGGATGGTCAGGGATGTGACCTCATGCTCTGGGTGTCCCTAAGCCTCTGGCTGCCAACTGTTGGGACTGGATGACAGATCACTTTGATTATTTCCCTGTTCTGTTCATTCTGTTTGAAGCACCTGGCATTAGCCACTGTCAGAAGACAGGCTACTGGGCTAGGCAGACCATTGTGGTCTGGCCTGGTATGGCCATTCTGATGTTTTTAAAGTCTGCTCTATGGACCTAGCAGTCATTCCAGTCTGCTAGCTCAGCCTAGCCAATGGTGCTTCCAGGCTGAAGTCTGGGCTATGTTCAGATTTTGTACTGGCATAACTATTTCAATGAGGGGTGTTGATTCCTTTCATGAAATAATTACACCAGTACAACCCTTAGTCCCTCTAAGCTAGTCTCAATCAAGTGTGAAATTTACAGATTTTAAGACCGGACAGGGCCATTAAATCAACATTACTAGATTGATATCCACAGGGCAGAAAAACTGACTCACTCAGCTCTGTATTGAAGCCAATTACTTGTGTTTGACTAATGCTGATCTTAGAAGGGCATCCAGGTGGGATGGGAAGACATCAAGGAGATATAGGAAGCACTGACCTGCAGGTCTCCTAGCTCCTCTCCCTCTACCAAGGCTCATGCTGCTGGCTCTCCCACTCATCAAATTTACCTCTAGGTAGACCGACCTCTTCTGCAGTGGGGCCTATTCCTGATCCTGAGGGGACAGTACCTTGCAGACTGTCTCTGCTCTAGTTTTGGAGGGTCCCCAGTCAGGATCGGGATGAGGTGAAAGCAGCACGGGGGAAGGAGGGGAAGGGAGTTCTCTCCTGGACCAACATTCACACCCACTTTTCCTCAGGGGGAGATGAAAGAACCACATGGAAATAGGAATTGCCATAGATCAGAACAAGCATGGAGGTGTGGGGCTTCCCAGCCTGGCCTAGAGCTGGAGGAAACCAACTCGGGGCAGAAGTCTTCTTGACCTGCTGCTCACAAACCGGGAAGAATTAGTAGGGGAAGCAAAAGTGGATGGGAACCTGGGAGGCAGTGACCATGAGATGGTCAAGTTCAGGATCCTGACACGGGGAAGAAAGGAGAGCAGCAGAATACGGACCCTGGACTTCAGAAAAGCAGACTTTGATTCCCTCAGGGAACTGATGGGCAGGATCCCCTGGGAGAATAACATGAGGGGGAAAGGAGTCCAGGAGAGTTGGCTGTATTTTAAAGAATCCTTATTGAGACCTCATCCCGATGTGTAGAAAGAATAGTAAATATGGCAGGCAACCAGCTTGGCTTAACAGTGAAATCCTTGCTGATCTTAAACACAAAAAAGAAGCTTATAAGAAGTGGAAGATTGGACAAATGACCAGGGAAGAGTATAAAAATATTGCGTGGGCATGCAGGAGTGAAATCACACCTGGAGTGAAATCACACCTGGAGTTGCAGCTAGCAAGAGATGTTTAGCAACAAGAAGAAAGTCAAGGAAAGTGTGGGCCCCTTACTGAATGAGGGAGGCAACCTAGTGACAGAAGATGTGGAAAAAGCTAATGTACTCAATGCTTTTTTTGCCTCTGTCTTCATGAACAAGGTCAGCTCCCAGACTACTGCACTGGGCAGCACAGCATGGGGAGGAGGTGACCAGCCCTCTGTGGAGAAAGAAGTGTTTCGGGACTATTTAGAAAAGCTGGACGAGCACAAGTCCATGGGTCTGGATGCGCTGCGTCCGAAAGTGCTAAAGGAGTTGGCGGATGTGATTGCAGAGCCATTGGCCATTATCTTTGAAAACTTATGGTGATCGGCGGAGGTCCCGGACGACTGGAAAAAGGCTAATGTAGTGCCCATCTTTAAAAAAGGGAAGAAGGAGGATCCTGGGAACTACAGGCCAGTCAGCCTCACCTCAGTCCCTGGAAAAATCATGGAGCAGGTACTCCAGGAATCAATTCTGAAGCACTTAGAGGAGAGGAAAGTGATCAGGAACAGTCAGCATGGTTTCACCAAGGGCAAGTCATGCCTGACTAATCTAATTGCCTTCTATGACAAGATAACTGGCTCTGTGGATGAGAGAAAAGCGGTGGACGTGTTGTTCCTTGACTTTAGCAAAGCTTTTGACACGGTCTCCCACAGTATTCTTGCCAGCAAGTTAAAGAAGTATGGGCTGGATGAATGGACTATAAGGTGGATAGAAACCTGGCTAGACTGTCAGGCTCAACGGGTAGTGATTAATGGCTCCATGTCTAGTTGGCAGCCGGTATCAAGTGGAGTGCCCCAAGGGTCGGTCCTGGGGCCGGTTTTGTTCAATATCTTCATAAATGATCTGGAGGATGGTGTGGATTGCAGCCTCAGCAAGTTTGCTGATGACACTAAACTGGGAGGAGTGGTAGATACGCTGGAGGGTAGGATAGGATACAGTGGGCCCTAGACCAATTGGAAGATTGGGCCAAAAGGAATCTGATGAGGTTCAATAAGGACAAGTGCAGGGTCCTGCACTTAGGACGGAAGAACCCAATGCACAGCTACAGACTAGGGACCGAATGGCTAAGCAGCAGTTCTGCGGAAAAGGACCTAGGGGTGACAGTGGACGAGAAGCTGGATATGAGTCAGCAGTGTGCCCTTGTTGCCAAGAAGGCCAATGGCATTTTGGGATGTATAAGTAGGGGCATAGCGAGCAGATCGAGGGACGTGATCGTTCCCCTCTATTCGACATTGGTGAGGCCTCATCTGGAGTACTGTGTTCAGTTTTGGGCCCCACACTACAAGAAGGATGTGGATAAATTGGAGAGAGTCCAGCGAAGGGCAACAAAAATGATTAGGGGACTGGAACACATGAGTTATGAGGAGAGGCTGAGGGAGCTGGGATTGTTTAGCCTGCAGAAGAGAAGAATGAGGGGGGATTTGATAGCTGCTTTCAACTACCTGAAAGGGGGTTCCAAAGAGGATGGCTCTAGACTGTTCTCAATGGTAGCAGATGACAGAACGAGGAGTAATGGTCTCAAGTGGCAGTGGGGGAGGTTTAGATTGGATATTAGGAAAAACTTTTTCACTAAGAGGGTGGTGAAACACTGGAATGCGTTACCTAGGGAGGTGGTAGAATCTCCTTCCTTAGAGGTTTTTAAGGTCAGGCTTGACAAAGCCCTGGCTGGGATGATTTAACTGGGAATTGGTCCTGCTTTGAGCAGGGGGTTGGACTAGATGACCTTCTGGGGTCCCTTCCAACCCTGATATTCTATGATTCTATGATTCTATGACAAACCTAGAACAATTATAGAATCACAGGACTGGAAGGGACCTCGAGAGGTCATCTAGTCCAGTCCCCTGCACTCAAGGCAGGACTAAGTATTATCGACCATCCCTGACAGATGTTTGTCCAACCTGCTCTTAAAAATCCCCAATGATGGAGATAACACAAACTCCTGAGGCAATTTATTCCAGTGCTTAACCACTTTGACAATGAGGAAGTTTTTCGTAATGTTAGACCTAAACCTCCCTTGCTGCAATTTAAGCCCATTGCTTCTTGTCCTATCCTCAGAGGTTAAGAAGAACAATTTTTCTCCCTCCTCCTTGTAACAACCTTTTATGTATTTGAAAACTGTTATCATGTCCCTTCTCAGTCTTCTCTTCTCCAGACTAAACAAACCTAATTTTTTCAATCTTCCCTCATAGGTCATGTTTTCTAGACCTTTAATCATTTCTGTTGCTCTTCTCCGGACTTTCTCCAGTTTGTCCACATCTTTCCTGAAATGTGGCACCCAGAACTGGACGCAATGCTCCAGTTGAGGCCTAATCAGCGTGGAGTAAAGCGGAAGAATTATTTCTCGTGTCTTGCTTACAATATTCCTGCTCATATGTCCCAGAAAGATGTTTGCTTTTTTTGCAGCAGTGTTACACTGTTGACTCATATTTAGCTTGTGATCCACTGTGACCCCCAGATCCCTTTCCGCAGAACTCCTCCCTTATACAGATACGTATTTGAGAAAATGGTTAAAAATCAATTTAAAAAAAAAAAGATACGTTAACACAGGCATGTCAACTATGCAGCCCTCAGAAAGTTAAAGGATGGCCCCTGACTGACAGTACTGCATTATTAGTTAATGCTGACACCTAATTAATTTTTTTTATATTACAGATGACTATAAATGGAAGGAAGGCTTCAAGTTGATTGCCGTCATTGGCAAAAAAGAAGCAGTTCAGTGGTATTAATTATACGCTTTGTTTATTATGCCAGAAGGGTTGTGATGTCAGCATCCAGCCAGAAATTACCAGAGTCCATCAGCAAGCAGTATGAACAGAGTTACATAACATAATTAATTACAATCCCAAAGTAATTTATTACATAATCCTTGATTTTACTTTGGTCTTGATGATTTTTACGCATTAGTGGGGAGACAGAGTATCACCTAGTAGCTGAATCTTTGGGGACTACCACCATGGAGGACCTAGTCAAACACAATGCTTGGTGGCACCTACCATGCTTTAAGAAGTGCACCCAGAAACTGAATTTGGCAAGGCTGGACAAGAAGTACATCAAGCATCAGGAAAAAGTTGAAGATGCTGGGACAAGTGTCAGCTGTGGCTACGATTCACCTTATACTAGGTTCCAAGGCAGGTGTTGCAAGAACACCTGCTTCTTTCATAGTAAGCTGGAAGCCCGAAGGCATCTGTTAAGCACAGTTTCACTAGTGAGCCATGTGAGAAACTGTATGAAGCAACCACTCTTAGGAAACAAAAGGGAGAGATGAGAGAATCCTCAACCTCACAGCTTCCCCCCTGGAGCTGTTAAAGAGCCATGGAAACCAGCAGTAGGTAAAGCTATGCTCTGGGGATCAAAGCTCACTTTAGCAACAGGTAATATATGGGAATCACCAGAATGGCTGAGTGGTTAAGGCGTTGGACTTAAGATCCAATGGACATGTGTCTGCGTGGGTTCGAACCCCACTTCTGGTAAAAAAACATTTTCTTGCCTCTCAAGCACCCACTGTTTAACACCATAAATAAAACTATTTTCCTTCCCACAGTTTTTCATTTAGTGGATAAAGATGAATTCTCTTGATTTTCAATCATCAATCAACCAACACAAAAGTAAATTCCCAATTTAGTGCCTTCCTAACTCATTTAGTCTGGTTCAGCTTTTTCAATAGCACTCATTGTAACATATAATCCTTCTGGCAGATGTTGGCAGCAGGAAAAAGGGACAGGCTCAATTTTCTAGGGGTTCCTACCAAAAACTCCAGCAACATTGTCTCCACCTCCCCACCTAGAAATCTGGGAAACTATATATACCACCCTGGGAACACCCAATGGGCAACACTTCCCCATGAAGTTTAAAAGGGCAACAAGCCTTGTGGATAAGGGGGAAGCAGTAGATGTGGTATATCTTGACTTTAGTAAGGCTTTTGATGCTGTCTTGCATGACCTTCTCATAAACAAACTAGGGAAATACAACCTAAATGGAGCTACTACAAGGTGGGTGCATATCTGGTTGGAAAATTGTTCCCAGAGAGTAGTTATCAGTGGTTCACAGTCATGCTGGAAGGGCATAACAAGTGGGGTCCTGCAGGGATCAGTTCTGGGTCCGGTTCTGTTCAATATCTTCATCAATGATTTAGATAATGACATGGGGGTACACTTATAAAGTTTGTGGATGATACCAAGATGGGAGGGGTTGCAAGTGCTTTGGAGGATAGGATTAAAATTCAAAATGATCTGGACAAACTGGAGAAATGGTCTGAAGTAAATAGGATGAAATTCAATAAGGACAAGTGCTAAGTACTCCAATTGGGAAGGAACAATCAGCTGCACACATACAAAATGGGAAATGACTGCTTAGGAAGGAGTACTGCAAAAAGGGATCTGGAGTCACAGTGGATCACAAGCTAAATATGAGTCAACAATGTAACGCTGTTGCAAAAAAAAGCAAACATAATTCTTGGATATATTAAGAGGAGTATTGTAAGCAAGACACAAGAAGTAATTCTTCCGCTCTACTCCGCACTGGTTAGGCCTCAACTGGAACATTGTGTCCAGTTCTGGGTGCCACATTTCAAGAAAGATGTTGATAAACTGGAGAAAGTCCGGAGAAGAGCAACAGAAATGATTAAAGGTCTAGAAAACATGACCTATGAGGGAAGATTGAAAAAATTAGGTTTGTTTAGTCTGGAGAAGAGAAGACTGAGAGAGGACATGATAGCAGTTTTCAAGTACAGAAAAGGTTGTTACAAGGAGGAGGGAGAAAAATTGTTGTTCTTAACCTCTGAGGATAGGACAAGAAGCAATGGGCTTAAATTGCAGCAAGGGAGGTTTAGGTTGGACATTAGGAAAAACTTCCTCACTGTCAAAGTGGTTAAGCACTGGAATAAATTGCCTCAGGAGTTTGTGTTAGCTCCATCATTGGGGATTTTTAAGAGCAGGTTGGACAAACATCTGTCAGGGATGGTCTAGATAATACTTAGTCCTGCCTTGAGTGCAGGGGACTGGACTAGATGACCTCTCAAGATTCCTTCCAGTTCTATGATTCTATGATGAACAAGCACTGAGTTCTGAGGTTTAAAACAAAGACCTTTACCGTGGGGAAAGGAAAAAACAGAATAAACTTGGGAAAGCCAGCAATTCATCAATTAATAATATTTATGAGCTAAGACTTCTTCCCAATCAAGGGTGTCTTAACAATAGTCCCAACCTCAGTCTTTCTCTTCCAGTTGTGAGTGGCTGATTCATTCTAGCTACCACATAAGAACGGCCATACTGGGTCAGACCCAGGGTCCTTCTAGCCCAGTATCCAGTCTTCTGATAGTGGCCAGTGCCAGATGCTTCAGAGGGAATGAACAGAACAGGGCAATTATTGAGTGACCTATCCCCTGTCATCCAGTCCCAGCCTCTGGCGGTCAGAGGTGTAGCCATCTTGTCTAATAGCCATTGATGGACCTATCTCCTCCATGAACTTATTTAATTAATTCCCTCTTTCCTGGCTCGCTCACTCACAGTTTATTGTGCATGACGGGTGGAGTCCAAGAATTCTGACAGCTCTGTCTCCAGCCGCAAGGGAAATGTTGCATTGGCTGCTCTATCAAGCTCTACCACCTCAGGTGATTAGAGCTGTGATTGTTGGGTGGAGAAACCATAGCTGAGTCCTTCAGGAAGGCTGCTGTTTACTGCAGCTTCTGCTCAATCCACAGCCTCAAATCTGCCCCAATTTAGCTCCATTTACTTCCTCAAAGCTGTTTTAACTCAGTGCTATATAGTGCCTCACAACCACATCAACTCAGCTCTACAGAGTACCTCAAGCCCAGTCACCTACTTGAAACTACCTGTGTGCTGGCTCTCCAGAGAAGAATAAGTGGCATAAAGAACTCATAACAGATTTATTTTTTTCTCACAAACACATTCTGGCAACAGATTAAAAAACCTGTCTCATTTCAAAGCCATCTCCAGGCTCAACTGTTCCAGAACTTTTTGCAGTCATGGTGACCCCACTCAGCTGTTCCAGAACTTATTTCAGTCATGGTGACCCCTCACCCCAGCACATTTATTGCAGTTTTCTTGTCCTTTCATTGCCCAACAGGGTTAGTGTCATTTTATTGCCCCCAAACTCAAAACTTAACTATATTTTAACCAAATGCTCCAAACAGTCACAGAACTGAAATGCAAATGAGACATGGAACACCCAGTCATTTCCCCATGCTCAACAGATGGCAGCAGAGAATTCGGTCCCTCATGGAGCCCCTGCCCATCTGGAATTCCTATGCAGATCTGGGCTGTTCTTCTCCTTGTTCACCAACAGGAGTCAGTAGTGAGTGTCCCATTCTGTAGAGCTTCAGGTCATGGGGCTTACAAGAGAACACTGAACTCTTGGGGTTGGTAGTAGTGAGTGCTCAGCAATAGAAGACTGTACACACATGTATCTATGGGTGCAGAGAAACTGCATGAGATTCTGCTGTATTGCCTGGAGAATAGTGGGCACTTTGCAATTATAGACAGTATCTTTTTAAGCCACAGCAATATCCTGTTATGCATAGATCAATCTGAAACAATGTTATTAGCAAAGAGAAATGTAATGTTTGGGTCACCAACAGAAACTTGTAAACTTGTGTTATTTTTCTATAAAATTAAAATACTCCCCAGTGATATGCTAGGGCATGTCAATGCTTAATGTTTTTGTATGATCTCAAGCCACTATAATTGCTTTAGTTTTTAGGATACCTAAAGCAATAGGAATATAAGTTTTCAGTTTACAATGATGAAAACCTAGCAGGTGGTTTAATACCATATGCAGTCAGACTCAGAAAAACTTCAGTAGAGAAAATGCCCCACAGAAGAAGATCCCTGGGAATCTCCTTCTCTTCTTTGGTGTGTTGCTGTTTTCTAGGCTGAAGTGCATTGACCTACATTACACAGTATGTACAGTGCAATCCAATAAACTGCACTGTGGGTAGCTTATTGGGTAGAGTCTCAGGCATTTAATTTGAGGATGCAGAGTCCAAGGCCTGGGTTTGTTCTCAAAAAGCAAGCCCTGGACACTTTAGAAACACAGCTGTTTCCATCCCCATCCATCCTGAGCAATACCTGCAGCCCTCCAACTGCAAGGAAAAGAGGCTGCCAAGTTTCAAATGTTCACAGATGATTTAATACTCTCCAAGCTGGTTTCAATCAAGTGAAGCCCATAGATTTAGAGTTCAAGGCCAGAAGGTACCATTAGATCAGATTCTAGGCTGACCTCTTATATAATACAGGGCAGAGTATGTCACTCAGTTACCTCTGTGTTGAGCCCACTAACTTATGTTTGGCTAAAGCATCTTCCAGACAGACTCCAGACTGGATTTGAAGACATCAAGACATAAATGAAGTATTGACCTTTAGGTCTCCCAGCTCCACTCCCTCTCACAAGTGTCATGGTGCTATCTTTCCCTCTTGTATCATGTTGCCCTCTGAAGTGGTCTGTTCAGAGAGACCATAAGCTTATAGAAACTTTTTAACGTTAAGAATAACTGAAATGTACCTAAGAATAACTGGAATATACTTCCTATACTGAGCTCCTGAAGGCTTCTTTGGGGGTCATCTTTTATTTTCTACTGGGGGAGAACAGATAGTATTAGGGAGAGCAAAAGTCTATGTTCCGCTAGCGTGACTAGATAGCAAGTGTGAAAAATCGGGACGGGGTGGGAGGTAATAAGTGCCTATATAAGAAAAAGCCCCAAATATCGGAACTGTCCCTATAAAATTGGGACATCTGGTCACCCTAATGTTCTGCAGTCTTAGAAAGTCATCAAACATTACATATTAAACATGGCAAAAGAAATAACAGTATTTCTTTTATATTGTTGCACAGATAGGGGTTTCATAGATATCTTTGGCGTCTCAATAAATATATGCTTTATTAGTTGCTACTTACACTCTTCAAGTCTTAAAACACAAGTACACTTCCATAAGTACACAATAAAACAAGGTTCACAATATAGCCACTGGGCTCTCACTTCACTTCGTTCTTATATCTCATTGATTGACTGGCGATACCCCATCCCTAAAATACCCGCAAGGGCATGGCTTACAACATTCTAAGAGGTTTGAGGAAAATGTAGTTCTCAGAAAGTCTGGAAGGTTCCATGATATTCTACAAAGGTTCAGAACGTTCTAGGAGGTTAGTGAAAAATGAATCCACAAATGAAATATCTGAAACATTTTACTTCATACATTCTATTTTCTCTTTTGTTGCTAACTTGTTAACACCAAAAACAGCACTCCGAATGCAGGTGGTCACTTGGGTTGTCTGCCCCTAAATCCAGTCCTGGAGGCAATGGTCACGCCCTGTGATTCAGCAAAACACGTAATGGCATGTGATATAGACATGTGACCTTGGACTGTATCTTTGTCAGTAACTTGCCATATAGAGGGGCTGCGGGCTTTGTTTGGGATACTAAATTTCCATGCAAATGGCAGAGGATATAAAAGACTCCTGAGACATCCCCATTTTGCCTCATTCCTGCTTCAATTTTCTGGACTGTGGATTTACAAATAAAAGGAGTATTTTGAAAAATGGACTAAGGACCTTCCAATCTTTTGGAAGTTGTGACACATTCCCCAGAGTGCAGCCTGGGACTGTGGGACCACTGATCCCCCTGAACTCTCTCCAGCCTGGGCTGTCTCTCACAATGCCTTTCTAGTGAGCAGCAGCAAACCCCTCCAGGTGCTGTTATCACTCAGCACAACTGCAAGCGGAGACTCCACACCCAGCTAATTGCATGAATGCTCACAGATCCACTCATGAATCACACAGGGAAAGGCACCAGCGAAATACCCCCAGCTCCCAGCACTGCACCTCAGGAATATACCATCTTGCACTGCTCAAGGTGGGCAGTGCAAATTTATTAATTGGTTCACCACTTCATCAATGGAAAGTGGATATGCACCAGCCTTTGCAAAACCTGAGCAGATTTGCCACACACTTCATACAAACTCCCTGGCAAATATAACCAGTAAAGGAAGTTTATTGACTACAAAAGATAGATTTTAAGTGATTATAAGTGATAGGCAAAAAGTCAGAGTTAGTTACCAAAAGAAAAGAAAATACAACCACGCAGTCTAAACTCTTAACCCTATTAGACTGGGCAACATCTAGATTAAGCAATTTTTCTCACCCCACTGTATACTGCAGTCCATAGTATACAGATTTCACCCTTGAAATCTGGGCCAGTCCCCTTAGTTGGAGTCTTCAGAGTGGCCTATTGCTTGCAGCATAGTTGGGTGAAGGAGAAAGGCCAAGCATGGCCTCCTATGTTTGTTTTTATACCCTCAGTCCATGTGCTTGGAAAACACAAGTCCAGGCATGTCTGGTGGGTATTGCTGAGTCTCCAGGCAAGGTTGAGCAATCCCCCTAGTGTGGCCTCACGCAGGTGAGTCATTGAATTGTAGCTCCCTTGTTGGACAATTGCTGTTGATGGGTTTTTTCACACCCCACCTGGGCTTTGGTTACTTTCCTTGCTGTTGCCTCTGGGGAGCTAATATCTGGCTGATTCCTCAATTTACAGCATGTTGTAGTGACCACCATACAACACAATTCTCATAACTTCATATGCATTAATGATACACATATATAGATAGAGAAATGACTTTCAGCAGATCATAACCTTTCCCCTGATACCTTACAAGGCATGTTTTATATGTAAGATCACAATCATATATAAATGAGGAATATGCGGGTTACAGGGTGCTCCCCCAAGGTACAGAACGTCACAGAAGTTACCAGAGTAACTTTTGGAAACCAGCAGTCTACTCCATTAATGCTACAAACCTGATCTAAGGACTTTGCAATCATTTGTATGTATACGATCTTATAACAATTTATAACTCTATTCTTTTCTTCTATTAATAATTCTTTAGTTAGCTTACTGAGGATTGGCTGACAGCATGATATTTGGGTAAGATCTGAGATATATATTGATATGGGGGTAAGTGCTTGATCCCTTGGGACTGGTAGAACCTCACATATGGTGAATTGGGTTTTCAGTACCTCTCACTATATTACACCTATTTGTCTGGCTGGGAGTCAGGGGCTGGAATGCCTAAAGGGGACTCTGTTTGGCTTCTTGTTAACCAGGGTGGTACTGCAGAAGTTCCTTTGTTACTGGTTTGGTGAATCTAATTATAGAATAAATCACCATTTTGGGGGACTGTGTGCCCTGTTTCTTGCAGTCTGCCCTGTGTGTGTCATTCTCAGTGTAGCCCATCCCAGGCACCTGGTCACAATGGGGAGAGAGCGAAAGCAGCCCCGGGGGAAAGGGAATTTCTGTTCTGTAACAACATTCACAGACACCTTTCCTCAGAAGGAGGTGAAAGAACCAAATGGGACATAGGAACCACAGGAATTGTCATATTGGATCAGACCAGATGTACATGGAGGTGGAGGCTGCTTAGCTTGGACTAGAGCGGGCTGAAATCTGGGAAGTCTTCTGACCATAAATAAAACAAACACAAATCCTAATTACCAAAAAAAAAAAAAAAGATTTTTTGTTTTCTTAGGAAAAATGTTTTCGCATTTTTCAACTCAAAATTTACTTTTGGAGAGTAACCCTACCACTTTCTCTTGTTTTTATTCTTCTTCCCAAAAAGGAGGAGGGGAAGGTTAACCCTCCTACTCCCCTTTCTCTCACATGTCACCAGTGGTCTAGGTTTACTTGGGCCTGTCTCAGCACAGCACTGGAAGATGTTGGAGAGTCCTACATTTCTGGGCTTTCATAAGGAGCTGGTGGTTCTAGTGAGGTGCAAACTACAGCACAGCTGTCTGTAAAGAAGGCACAATAGCCATCAGGCTACAGAACCAGCTGTCATTAGGTGCTTCTGTGGAACCTCATGAAAAGAAACCTGACTGGCTGGGTCTAGAGGAGAGAGGTGAGTCCCTCACAAAAAGGGGATTCACAAACAGGAATATTTCAGAGAGAAATACCCAAATTAACATCCACTTCCAACATTCCCTGTGGGTCAGCCTCTCTCACCATTCCCTAGCTGGGAGCCTCCTCTCCATGGCAGAGACGTGTAGTCAGTGACTGGGTATAACCCACTGTTAGCGTGCATCATATAGCCCCCTCTGTGCCTGATAAACAGGATGGGGTCCTGTTACAGCCCCACCTATAAAACCTGGCTCTCTAGCTCAAGCTGTAGCTGTGAAAAGCCCAGTGTGGGGTTGCCAAGTGTTTGAAATCAATGAGCATTTTTAAAATGGTGTTATTTTTTATTTTTTTGCCTTCTGTTTTCTGAGCCTTTTGGGCTCACTTCGGTCACATTTCCAAGCTTTTCTCTGCACCCGGGGGGCTGGCGACTTTCTGCTTCCGTATTTTTTTTAAAGTGATTCTCCCATAATCACAGGGCTTCAGGAGCTTGGGCTTTAAGGAAACCCCGAAGATCACAAGGCTTGAGAGAATACAGCAAGAGTTGTCAGCAATGACAATGTTTGGTGCCACTGACTATTTTCTCTTTATTTTTAAAAAGGAAATCGGCCCCAGACAGCTACCAAGAGCAGAACTTGAACAAGGGGCCCCTTAAGATCTTCAGTCTAACACTTTTCTAACTCACCTGTTTCAATCAACTGAAAAATGCCTCAGAGGTACACCTGACTTCTACCTTTATATTTCTCCTTGATTACACCATACTCATCAGCGGCAGATGCTGCCTCCGCAACCCAGCAAGACCAAGACCATGTCTACACTATGGGCGTCATATCGGTAGCTCTGCAAATGCAGTACAGACTCTTCCTACACCAACAGAAGGGGCGTTTCCATTGATGTAGGTAGCCCACCTCCCTGAGCAGTGGTAGCTAGGTTGCTGGAAGAATTCCTCCACTGACGTGGCTGCATCTACACTGGGGCTAGTTTGGCTTACCTGCGGTACACAGGAGTATGAATTTTTCACACCTCTGAACAACGTAGATAGATCGATCTAAATTTTAAATCTAGACCAGGGCAAAGAAGAAAATAAACAGCACAAACTAATCAGAGTGAGATCCATGATGTTTTTCATTCATGTCTCTTTGGAATTAAGAGAATTTCAGTCACTGATGTTCCAACAACAGCTTAATGAGAAATGCCCCTTTGCAAAATCCCCCATGAATCGGAGGTGAGCTTTGAATTCCAGCTCGCATTACAATCTCTCACCCCTAAAGTCACATTCCTGAGCTAAACTGATGCTCCTTAAGGGCTTGTCTGGAAAAAAAGGATAGTATCCCAGGATAGCTATAGAGGTAGGGATGCAATTATATCAGTATAAAGGTGCCTTGTGTCCAGTGCTTAATTTGTAATGAATGGGGTGCTGGGGCTCAAGCAGGTTTTTTTACATTCTTAACTGATACAGGAAGCCCAGAGGTGCCCGGGCTATGAACTGCCAAGACTAGAGGTGCCAGGCTCAACCCTGGCACAGATTAAGTGCTGCTTGTACCAGCATAGTTTACTCCCAGAGATTGTATTGGTGTAATTATTTCAGGCAAGAAATCACACACACAGAATGAAATACCCAGAATGAAGTACCCAGACCTCAGCCTGGAAGCACCATTGGCTAGTCTGAACTGTCAGACTGAAATGACTGCTAGATCCATGGAGCAGACTGTACAGCATGTTAGCTCCACCCCTAAAAAGATCTGGTCAATCAGCCACCTTCACCTGCCTTACTATGGAGTTTTAACATAACATTAATTGCTTAGCCATTACCTTAAGAACTGGGGAATAGGAAAATGGTTCTAATCAATCATTCCAAAGATCTGCCCAGGTGATTAGTAGGCAGAGAAAGACCTGAGAAGTGACCTGCCCTCCCTGAAACTTGCATCCTTGTTGTTAAATAGAGGAGACCCTGCTCTTGAGAGGGACAAAAGAACAGCTGTACTAAAAGTGGGACTCAAACCCACATGGGGCACACATCCACAGGAGTTTAAGTCCCACACCTTAATGACTCAGCCATTCTAGGTGGTGCAGAAGTGCTCCCTGCTAGTACTGTACACAGACACCTACCAGAGGCTGACTCCACACCACATCTGGGGCACTGCCATTATCCAGCATAATTTGCGTAATTACCGGGCTTTTGAAGTTTGAGGGACTCAAGCCCCAGCTTGTCTATCAGCACAAACAAGGCATGGAAGGAGTGATGGGTTACACATCTATGATTCTATGATCACAGAGCGTGGAGGCAAAAAAGAACATAAGAATGGCCATCCTGGGTCAGACCAATGGTTCATCCAGCCCAGTATCCTGTCTGCTGACAGTGGTCAAGGCCAGGTGCTTCAGAGGGAACGAAGAGAACAGGTAATCATCAAGTGATCCACCCCTGTTGCCCATTCCCAGCTTCTGGCCAACAGAGGATTAAGTTACATAGAACAAAGGCTACTTTGCTCCAGAACACACTATAATCCAGTGATTCTCAACCTTTTGTACTAGTGACCCCTTTCATATAGCAAGCCTCTGGAGTGTGACCCCCCCCCTTATAAATTAAAAACACTTTTTTATATTTAACACCATTATAAATGCTGGAGGTGAAGCAGGGCTTGGGGTGGAGGCTGACAGCTCGCAACCCCCCATGTAATAACCTCTTGACCCCCTGAGGGGTCCTGACCCTCAGTTTGAGAACCCCTGCTATAACCTATGTGCATTATCATACCTTTAGTTAGCTCTCCTTAACTTCCCTACCTGTTCCTGGGTAGACATAGCATCAGACAGAAGATTTGAAGGTCCCTGAGTCATCATGACAAAATGGGGGGGCGCGGAAGGGGAGAGAAGCAGGGGAAATAATCAGAGAACGATCCAGAATTTTGCAATTAAGACTAGAGCTGGGTGTTTTTAAAAAAATTTTGGTGAATAGTAAATTCACCAAAAATATATTGTATAGGCCACTGAAACTACTTGCAAATTTGGGTTGAATTCAATGAATAGTTTTGGCCAAAAAACAAAAGGGAGCAGGGAAGAGCAATTTTTTAAAGTCAAACGGTTTATTTTGATCATCTCATTTCGGAAGGGTAGTTTGTTTAGAAATTTAGCTAATTAAAAAATACCTCAAAAAGGCATGGAAAAACACCCCAAACCATCTGAAACAAGATGAAAAAAATCAATTTAGCTTCAAATCAAACCACATTTTTGTTCTTGATTTTTTGGTTTGGACCCTGAACCGAAACATCAATCATTTGCTTGGCTCTAATTAAGACCATTGATGAAATGAGAGATTATTGAGTGCCTCTAGCTTTAGTTACCTAGTTACCTCCCTGGGCTGCTGTGAAATGGTGGTATTCCTAGAGAAAGGTTGGAGTCTGTAGATGTAGCTCTGTTGATTTTAATGTGGAGGTTTTTTGCTAGATTTTGTGGGAGGCCATTTCTCATGTGTCACTTCTCCTGGTCGGGAAGAGGAACTCCTCTCTTCTTTACAATAGAACCAGATGCTCGGGGTCTTCTTGTGAGATGCCACAATGTAATGTTTGGTTTCAGAGTAGCAGCCGTGTTAGTCTGTAGCCACAAAAAGAAAAGGAGGACTTGTGGCACCTTAGAGACTAACAAATTTATTTGAGCATAAGCTTTCCTGAGCTACAGCTCACTTCATCGGATGCATGCAGTGGAAAATACAGTGGGGAGATTTTATATACACAGAGAACATGAAACAATGGGTGTTACCATACACACTGTAATGAGAGTGATCAGGTAAGGTGAGCTATTACCAGCAGGAGAGAAAAAAAAAACACCTTTTGTAGTGATAATCAAGGTGGGCCATTTCCAACAGTTGACAAGAATGTGTGAGGAACAGTGGGGGGGAAAAGGGGGAAGAAATAAATATGGGGAAATGTGATATATGCCATCATGTGCCAGCAATGCCCCTCTGCCATGTACATTGACCAAACTGGACAGTCTCTACGTAAAAGAATAAATGGACACAAATCAGATGTCAAGAATTATAACATTCAAAAACCAGTTGGAGAACACTTCAATCTCTCTGGTCACTCGATTACAGACCTAAAAGTTGCAATTCTTCAACAAAAAAACTTCAGAAACAGACTCCAATGAGAGACTGCTGAAATGGAATTAATTTGCAAATTGGACACCATTAACTTAGGCTTGAATAGAGACTGGGAATGGATGTGTCATTGCACAAAGTAAAACTATTTCCCCATGTTTATTGCCCCCCCCCATTCCTCAGACGTTCTTGTCAACTGCTGGAAATGGCCCACCTTGATTATCACTATAAAAGGTTTTTTTTCTCTCCTGCTGGTAATAACTCACCTTACCTGATCACTCTCATTACAGTGTGTATGGTAACACCCACTGTTTCATGTTCTCTGTGTATATAAAATCTCCCCACTGTATTTTCCACAGTATGCATCCGATGAAGTGAGCTGTAGCTCACGAAAGCTTATGCTCAAATAAATGTGTTAGTCTCTAAGGTGCCACAAGTCCTCCTGTTCTTTTTAATGTAATGTTTGTCACAGCTGCTTTACCTGCAGAAGGTCCTGGGTTTGTGCTCCAGTGGAACGACCAGAACTTTCTGGCTACATCAACCCTTAAAACGCTGCTATGCTCTAATGTAGACGCTCACTATGGCCACAGGAGGGGTTCTTCTATCGCTGTAGTAATCCACCTCTCTGAGAGGCAGTAGCTAGATTAGGACCAGCCTTATGGCAAATGGTGCCCTGGGTGAACTTGTATTTTGGCATCCCTGGCCTTGCTGCCTTCCCTGGTCCCCACTCATCCCCCTATTGCCCAGACCCCCTCTGCCTCTCCTGTCCCCCCGACCCCTGCTGGTTCCCCATCCCCCTTGTCCCCCCCACCTCCCCCAGCTCCCCCACCCAGCCCCCCTGACCGCCACTGCTTCTCCAACCAGTCTCCCATCTCCCTTGGCCCCCACTGCTTCTCCAGGCTCCCCCCCACCTCTGTATCACCTCTGGCCCCCTCTGCCTCCCAGGACCCCCCACCCATTTCTCATTACCCCTTGTCCCGTCTGCCTCCAGAAGCCACAGGCATTTGCAGATTAGATGATGGTGATGGAATTGCAAAGACTTTAAACAAGAACAATGGACATTGGCTCCAGCCCTGCTACATCAAGTTTAACAGGACTACACATAAACAAACAAACTAACAAAAAAGAACTGAGAAAGCTGTGGGTCACCCTGAAGAACTGCAGAGAAAATACACTCTCTGTGGATCAGCCCCTTTTCACCATAACCGAACAGATACAGCGGACCTGGCCCCCTGGGGATGGAGAGGACAAATTTGTCATTAAGCTAGAACTGAATATAACAAGTCTAAAGCTCATTGGAGACTGGTGATTGGCTAGAAGATAGTGGAGAGATGGCAGCCAAAGTGGACTCCCCAGGAACAGCTGACTTCTTGAAAGTGTCTCATGTCACACATACTAGGCGCACCCATGAAGTAACCGCCAGCGGTCTGTACATCTTGCTGCAGAATGCACACACGCAGTCTACCCAACATCTCAGGGAAGATGAGGCCCCCATGGGGTAGGGTAAATGGTGTGACAAGCAAAAACTAGAAAATCCAGTATTCCACTTCTGGCATGCCACACTTAATCAGGAGCTTCTTGTATTGACCTATGTGCTGTCAATCCACCAGGCAAACTTTGCTCCATACATTGAACACCTTGGAAAGCTGCCACCTTGGTTCTTTGCATTAGATCACAGTAATTATACTTGCTGGGTGCCTGTTCACCTCCAAGATATGGTTCCCCTTCATACAGACACAGCTAGAGCCTTCCTAAAGGCGACCTTCACAGTTCACAAGCCACATGTTTGCTCTACAATAGCACTCGGCCAAGCTCATGAGCAAAATAATGCCATAATCAAAGGGGATGGTGGAGCTCTTGGTCGACACAAAGTCCAGAGGCCCCTTGGCCTCGATGACAGTGGGCCAAGAGGTGGCCAGGCTGAGAGGAGGATTTGAAGCCTCACTAGAGAGATGAGCCAACTGAAAAGTGTCTAACACAAAGCACTGTGAGCAGGCAAAACATATTCAGTCTTCTTTGTCGCGACATGCCAAGGCCCTTGTTGACATCATAGAAGACACGGGCAACCCCTTCTCAGGAGAGAGTGCAGACTGAGCTAAACTGGACACCAAAACCGTTCCCAGTCCTTCTGCGACTGTCTCTGTTAGGGAGGCTGAGAAGATTGGGCAGCAGCAGCAGCACATCACATTTGTAACAGACAAACCAAGTCAGAACCAAGCCATTAACGGAGCCCACCAACCAAAACAAACTCCTTGTTCCACAGACCTCCGGCAAGGGAGGTCTCCAAGGCCCAAGTACAGCTCTCCTCCTTGAAAAATGGCAGGGAATGCGATGTTTCAATACACTGAGGCCTGTGAATAACTTCCTTGTTTTTTAATTCAATCTTTTTGTGACTCAGCAACATCTTTTATGTCTAGATCAATCTGAAATATCATTCTTAGCAAATAGAAATGTAACTTTCTGGTCATGGACAGAACCTTTTTAACGGATTGAGTTAGTTACTTTTCTATAGCATTCACTTTTTAATGAATACTCCCTAGTGGCATGCTACTAAGCATGTACATTCTTAATATATTTGTATGATCTCAAGTCAGGGGTAGTCAATTCCTTTTTGTCAAGGTCCAAATTTCTTGTTCAATGTATAGTCAAGGTCTGGACTCCAGACAAAATAATAACAATAATGATAATAATAATAAATAAAAATATTTGGGATCCATTTAAAAGAGTCTGGAGGTCTAGATTTGGCCTGTGGTCCACCTATCGACTACCCCTGTCTCAAGCCATAATAATTCATTGCTTTAGTTTTTAGGACACCTAAGACAATAGGAATCTAAATGTACAAAAATGAAAACCCACTGGGTGGTTTAATACCATAAACAATCAGTATCAGAAAAAACATCAGTAGAAAAAATGCATCTTAGAATTGCATACGACTGCCAGAGCCAATGTGGCATGAGCTGGTGAGGCCCCCAGATCTGAGAATCTTGATTAGGTCATGCCCTAAGACTCTGGCAAGTTTCATGCTTTTATCATAGAACCCACAATTATTTCACAAATCTCATCAGCTCCCAGTAGCACCACGGGAAACACTGACCTGACGGAATTGTTGGATTCCTCCATCTCTGGACAACAAACTGCAACACAGAGAGCTGGGGAGGGAAGCCACTCACATCTGCCAGAGGAGGACTGAGATGTGGACGAGTAAGACACCAAAGGGGTGGGGTGGAAATCTTATCTAATAGGAACTGGTAATTAATCACTTGCTTTCCCAAGTTTATTCTAGTTTTCCTGCTTCTCCCCCCGCAACCCCCAATAAAGTTCTCTTTTAATCCCCTGGACTGAGTGCTTGTGAGCTGGGATCTGGGAGGGCTCCCCCTCTGTGGGTGTCTCTGCCTTCTCTTCTGCCATGCCCCCCATGTGGAGCCAAGATCTTGGGGGCCCTATTACTCTGAAAGGGTCTGAGCCCCTGCTCCCTAGCCCCCCCATGCAAGCCAGCAGCTGAGGAAGCCCTGCCCTCTTGGGGGAGAGCTGAGTACAGGCATGCTAGGAGCATGCACCGAGTACACAGTGCTGAGATTGGGGGTGAGGAATTGAGAATGGGCAGGCTTGGTGCCTAGCACAGGCTCCCAAGCACTAACTGGGAGGAGCACGGGGTGTGGGGGGGGGCTGAGAACACCCACTGAGATGAATGGAGCTATTGTCTCAGGCTGTATCATCTCCCCCTTGGCGCTGTCCTTCTGCGTATACCATCATACTGAGATCAATGGGCCCCCTCACATCTTTTGGAGCTGCCTATACTGCAGATGGATGTGCAGAGCCCCTTTCCTCTCTCCTTCCTAAAACTCCTCCTTTCAGCATTCCCCTGTGCTGCGGATTTGGGGACAGCAAAGCAACTGATGATGATTTATTTCATGCAATATTACAGTGGAGCACCAGCTCTGCTATGATTAAGATTGGAAAGCTTTTCTTGTTTAACGGATGATTCTCCTAAGTGCTTGAAAATCCCCGTACTTACATGGGTTGTCTTGAAATTTGCTGTGCCTCATAGGGGTGTGGAGTAGGTTCAGCGATCCAAATTTGGGGTAATTTGACTAAGGGGTTCCTGAGATACAACTCCCTACCCACCCTGAAAAACATAAAAATAGCAATTCTGAAAGTTCACAGATTCTAGCAACTTTGGTGTTTGAAACCCACCCAGGGCAGAAACCTGACACTGGATTGTAAACATTTGGCTAAAATCTGTCTCTGTCAAGGTTTTTTTATGTGATTATTTTGGAGAAATGTAATCTGAGGAAAGGAAATGATTCAGAAGGCACTCAAGCTGTTTTTGAAAAGAAAATAAATTACACATGTGAATGCTTACTGGGAAGGGAGGGGTGATTAGGGGTGGCAGAGGAGGCAGGAATAGGAGTGAGGGGTTTGGGTCTGGAGTGAGGGATGGGGGATTATGGGGAGATAAATGTTAATGGGTGGTAGGGGAGGGAAGAGGAGTTGGGGGGCTGAGGTACAGGGGAGTAGTGGGGGCTGGGGGGAGCAGAAGACAGAAGTGGTTGGACAATATGAGGGGTGACATGAGGTGGGGGTAGAGGAAGTGGGGGAGTTAGGGGTGGGGAGGGGCTATCAGCCCTGTATTTCTCCCCTCTATGTATGTGCTAGGTTCTGGGCAGCAGATTAAACTTATTACTTCTTGTCCTACCTCCAGTGGACATGGAGAACAATTGATCCCCATCCTCTTTAGAACAGCCCTCAGTGTATTTGAAGATTTATCAGGATCCCCTTCAGTCTTCTTTTATTATAACTAAATATGCCCATTTTTTGTATCCTTTCCTCTAGGTCAGGTTTTCTAATCCTTTGATCATTTTTGTTGCTCTCCTCTGGGTTCTCTTCTATTTGTCCATATCCTTCCTAAGATGTGGCACCCAAAATTGGACACAATACTCCAGCTGAGATCTCAACCGTACCAAGTGGGACAATTACCTCCCATTTCTTATGTACAACACTTCTGTTAATACACCCCAGAATGATATTAGCCTTTTTCACAACTGCATCACATTGTTAGCTCACTTTCAATCCACTATAACTTCCAGGTCCTTTTCAGCAGCACTACACCTAGTCGGTTATTCCTCATTTTGTAGTAGTGCATTTGATATTTCCTTCTAAGTGCAGTACTTTACACCAGGGCCAGATTAAGGCAGGGGATTTAGGGGCTGCAGCCCAAAGCCCCAGCTCAAGGGGGTTCCCACAAAAATAAATCACAGACAGCGATCTCCAACTCTGGGCTGCTAAAAGTCCCACGGTGCAGAAGGGCACTCAGGTAGGCTGCCTGCATGCCTTGGCCCCACGCTGCTCCCGGAAGCAGCCGGCTGCTAGCACGTCTCTGCGGCCTCTGTCGGGGGTGGGGGAAGGCAGCCCCCAGCACTGTCCCTGCAGCTCCCATTGGCTGGGAACCAATGGGAGCCCCCTCCTGCACCAAACTCCCTCCCAGGAAAAAGACTTGTATACAGGGGCCCCACAAAATCTAATAGCCTCAGACCCACAGGAGAATTAATCCAGCCCTGCTTTACACTTGTCTTTATTGAATTTCATCTTGCTAATTTCAGACCAATTCTCCAATTTGTCAAGGTCATTTTGAATTCTAAACCTGTTCTCCAAAGTGCTTCTAACCCTTCCCACCTTGGTATCCTTTGCAAATTTTACAAGCATACCCATCACTCAATTACCCAAGTCATTAATGAAAATATTGAATATTATTGGTCTCAGGACACTAGACATGGGACCCCCACTATGTCTTCCTAATCTGACAGCAAACCATTGATAACTACTCTTTGAGTATAGTCTTTCAACCAGTTGTGCACCCGCTTTTCAGCAATTTGTCTAGACCACATTTCCCTAGTTTGCTTATGAGAATATCATGCAGGACTGTGTTGAAAACCTTACTAAAAACAAGATCTCTCACATCTATAGCTCACCCCTATCCACTGGGCCAGTAATCCCATCAAAGAAGGAAATTAGGTTAGTTTGGCATGATTTGTTCTTGACAAATCCATGTTGGCTATTCCTTATTACCCTACTATCCTCCAAGTGCTTAAAATTGATTGTTTAATAATTTGTTCCAGTATCTTTCCAGGCACTGAAGTTAGGCTGACTAGTCTATAATTCCCTAGGTCCTTTTTGTTCCCTTCTCCAGTCCTCTTGGACCTCCCCCATGCTCCTTGAGTTCTTGAAGATAATTGCTAACAGTTACTTCAGCTAGTTTCTTAAGTACCCTAGGATGAATTTAATTAGCTCCTTCTGTCTGAATGAATCTAAGTTATCTAAATATAAATAACCTGTTCTTTCCCTATTCTGGCTTGTGTTCCTTCCCCCTTGTAATTAATGTTAATTCTATTAAGTATCTGGTAACCATTAACCTTTTTAGTGAAGACCAAAGCAAAATATCTCAGCCTTCATCTGTTATTAGCTCTCCTCTCTCACTAAGTAGTGGACTTACACTCTCCTTTATCTTTTTCTTGCTCCTAATATATTTATAAAAACTCTCCCTACTGTCTTTTATGTCCCTTGCCAGGGATAACTCATTTTGTGCCTTAACCTTTCTGATTTTGTCCCTACGTGCTTGTACTATTCTTTTGTACTCTGACCCTCTTCTTCTCCTGCCGCCCCCCCCCCCATGTGAGCCAGGATTGGAGGGGGCGGGATGAAGGTAACACATTTAAACACCTGAAAACCAGGAAATGATTAAAGTGCATCTCACTTCTCTCTGGGGTGGGTGGGCAGGCTGGTTTGGAGCTGGGCTCTTTGGGAGGGTCTGAGGCATGGCTGGGCAAGGCTGGCAGTGCGGGTGAGGGGCCCAGCTCAGAGTGCAGCCCAGGCCCAAACTGCTGCCTGTGTATCCACCAACGTAGTGCAGCAAGAAGCAACTTCTCTCTAGTGGCTTCTACAGTGTCAGCTAATGGCTTAATGGGATGGAGCTGGAAATGT
This sequence comes from Lepidochelys kempii, assembly GCF_965140285.1. Lineage (NCBI taxonomy): Eukaryota > Metazoa > Chordata > Testudines > Cheloniidae > Lepidochelys > Lepidochelys kempii. Next base: position 14,902,763 of record NC_136385.1, read on the forward strand.
TGGGGTGTGTGTTGGGACATGTTGCGGGGAATGATGGGGGAGGGGTGTGGAGAAGGAATGAGACACCCCAGATTTCTCTTATGTGCTTCAAGTTACTGTCATGTGTAATAGAACTGTCAAGATTTTGGGACATAGACGATGCCTGAGACTGCTCTCACAGGCCCTCTCAGCAGCTACACTTTGCAAACATTTCAAAGCATGACCATTAGCCCCATTCTACTATAGCAAAATGTACAGGAGTGGGAAGGAGCACTGAGGCACCACATAGCAACTGTGGGGCCTAGGATAGAGACTGTTGGACTGGGAGTAATCCTGACTTTGCCACTGCCCTGCTTAGTGCCCTTATGTAAGTCACTTCCCCTTTCTGGGCTTCAGTTTCCAATCTGTATAAAGGGGATGACATGAAGTTCTTTGACATCTATTAGTGAAAAGCACTTTACCAGAGTGAAGTCTTTTTGTTGTTATTACCTAGTCAAAGCAGAGTATCAACTGCAAACTCAGGTAAGAACCACAACCACCTAAATTACCATTAACTCCTACACCAAACATTTCTCTTCCTGTTAAAAGAACGAGGAAATTCACTGACAAAAAACTTTGTTAATGCAGAGTTAAGGTTGCCCAGAGGTATTTTGTGCCCTAGAAGAATATTGAGTTCCACAAAACTCAACTTCTGAAAACCAGGAAACACAGTGTTAAGGTATTTCAAACTCCAACTTTGACAACCCAGAAAATTCAGCGGTAAGGTACACATCAAAGCAACTTGAACTCTGCCCTCTGTAAGCGATGACCTAATATGCCTAGAACACCTGTTCTTGCACTCTGCCTTGCAGATAGTACACATCACTTAGGGAACGGGGCACATGACAATTGTAGCACAGAGTCTAAGGCCTTCTCTTTGCTAGGGAAGACCTTGTGTTTAGGGGAGCTGTACTGAACAGGAGCTACCCACACCTGTTCCATATACTCAAACCCTGAGCCTGCTCCTGAGGGACAACCCAATGTTTGCTACATTTTAAAACCCCTTCACATCCTTTTACAATCCCCCTCATCCCTACTCACAGTTTCCATCTAACATTATACTCTCACTCACCCATCATTAAACACAAGATTGTTCTCACCTCTCACCTCATTGTTGACAACTCCATGGCAAGAAGACCCCTGTGTCCTACAACCTACACAACTCAGCACTAAAGTGACGCATGTTGGATCCCTCAAGGTGCCCTCGCGTCTCTTAGTTTTGGTCACACCCATGTGGTAGAGATGGCTCAGATCCAGATAACTTCATATCACAATCATACCTCCTGGCCCTTTCTAATTAGCATGCAGTGCAGTGTCTGGGGCAGCTGTTGTTGTCTCTGGATCAGCCAATAAGTTCCTCTTAGGTGAGGGGCTTACCTGGCGCCTGCTGAGTTAGCTGCGCTCTGACCTGACTGGAGCTGCAGAACCTGGCCGGATTGACTGTGTGGGCAGGGGTGCTGTGCAGGTATTTGAAAATCCCAGCTGGTAGCCAGAACCTGAGCTGCCACCCCCACCCCCATTCTGCCCCTTTCTGTGGACACCCCCAGCACTCAGGTTCCATTGGCCAGATGAGAAAAACCTTTCTGAAAATGTTGCAAGCCCTCAAAAGAATGATAAACCCATTTGGTCTGATCCTTCTGGAACTTGTGTGCGGCTCCTGTTCAGGGCAAGAGACCAGGAGCAGCCACAGGTGTAGGAGAGAGACTGTGACATGGTGTTTATTCACGTTGTCCCACCCAGCCCTGGGAATGCTACCCCAGCTAGACACTCACCCGGCTGCTGGGTTTGGGTCCAACCCCACTGGATTGTTGAGCTCTCAAGCGTCCCTTGGTGTGAATAGGCTGCAATGCTTGTCCCTCCCCTTGGTCTTTCTGACACATTCCTGGGCCCAGCCTGTTGGTCTGTTACCCCTTCATAGAAATGAGACCCCACAGGCCAGCTGCCCCAGGACCAGGCTGACCCCTAGCCTGCCTAGCAGATTGGAGAGTGTAATATATGGGTTTGGTTTGATTGATTGATCGATGAGACATCAAATAGGCAAGCTCAACTGGTTTAATCAAAGATTAGACGTCTAGAAATAATGGGCACAAACAGAAAGGCAATCGCTTACCAATCAGGCACCCACCAGCTCACCCTGGCCTGAGATGGTTTGCAATCTCTAGGTCTTTATAGACTCCTGGTTTATCTCATTCAACATTTTGTGCTTAGCTGCATACCATCCAATCATTATCAAATATTGCGTTCCATCATAATAACTTTAACTTACTTAACAATAAAGCTTTGCAAGACTTTAAACAAACCTGTAACCCATCATTTCATTTTGTCCTTTGCAGTTTGGAACATTTAATACATTGTCCAATCTTATGTTAACGTCATATTGCGGTTATGCACCTGCAAGGTGAATAGTGTTCCTCTTAACCGTTTCCATATATGCCCTGGCTTGCGGTTTTGATTATAACTTGTTATTCACATAGCCAATCATAAAGCACAGAAACAACCTTAAGCAGCTTAAGCTTGCTCTTCAGCCAGGCTCTCCCCTTTGATCAGTACTTCAGTCACTTGGTGGTGTCTGTAGATGTAGGTGGGAGAGAGAGCATGACAAACGTGTCTCCCTTTTATCATGTCCTTTCTTCCCTCTTGGTTTTGCCCCCTATCCTCCCTTCAGAGTCAGGTGAGCATTACCTCATTGCAGTTCCAAACTGACCAAAGGAAGGAGGTGACTCCCTCGAGGGTCTAACAGATCCTTTTGTTGTTGCCTAGACCAGCATCCTTTGTTCTTTTGAGGCTGGGCTGGGTTTGTCCGATACATGCTCTATAAGGTGTGAACTGCCTCTCTGTTCTTGGAGAGTTTTTCATAGAATCATAGAATCATAGAATATCAGGGTTGGAAGGGACCTCAGGAGGTCATCTAGTCCAACCCCCTGCTCAAAACAGGACCAATCCCCGACTAAATCATCCCAGCCAGGGCTTTGTCAAGCCTGACCTTAAAAACTTCTAGGGAAGGAGATGCCACCACCACCCTAGGTAACGCATTCCAGTGTTTCACCACCCTCCGAATGAAAACGTTTTTCCTAATATCCAATCTAAATCTCCCCCTCTGCAACTTGAGACCATTACTCCTTGTTCTGTCATCTGCTACCACTGAGAAAAGTCTAGAGCCATCCTCTTTGGAACCCCCTTTCAGGTAGTTGAAAGCAGCTATCAAATCCCCCCTCATTCTTCTCTTCTGCGGACTAAACAATCCCAATTCCCTCAGCCTCTCCTCGTAAGTCATGTGCTTCAGTCCCTTAATCATTTTTGTTGCCCTCCGCTGGATGCTTTCCAATTTTTCCACATCCTTCTTGTAGTGTGGGGCCCAAAACTGGACACAGCACTCCAGATGAGGCCTCACCAACGTCGAATAGAGGGGAACGATCACGTTCCTCGATCTGCTGGCAATGCCCCTATTTATACATCCCAAAATGCCATTGGCCTTCTTGGCAACAAGGGCACACTGTTGACTCATATCCAACTTCTCGTCCACTGTAACCCCAGGACCTTTTCTGCAGAACTGCTGCCGAGCCATTCGGTCCCTAGTCTGTAGCGGTGCATTGGATTCTTCCGTCCTAAGTGCAGGACTCTGCATTTGTCCTTGTTGAACCTCATCAGATTTCTTTTGGTCCAATCCTCTAATTTGTCTAGGTCCCTCTGTATCCTATCCCTACCCTCCAGCGTATCTACCACTCCTCCCAGTTTAGTGTCATCTGCAAACTTGCTGAGGGTGCAATCCACACCATCCTCCAGATCATTTATGAAGATATTGAACAAAACCGGCCCCAGGACCGACCCTTGGGGCACTCTACTTGATACCGGCTGCCAACTAGACATGGAGCCATTGATCACTACCCGTTGACCCCGACAATCTAGCCAACTTTCTATCCACCTTACAGTCCATTCATCCAGCCCATACTTCTTTAACTTGCTGGCAAGAATACTGTGGGAGACCGTGTCAAAAGCTTTGCTAAAGTCAAGGAACAACACGTCCACTGCTTTCCCCTCATCCACAGAGCCAGTTATCTCGTCATAGAAGGCAATTAGATTAGTCAGGCATGACTTGCCCTTGGTGAATCCATGCTAACTGTTCCTGATCACTTTCCTCTCCTCTAAGTGCTTCAGAATTGATTCCTTGAGGACCTGTCCATTATTTTTCCAGGGACTGAGGTGAGGCTGACTGGCCTGTAGTTCTCAGGATCCTCATTCTTCCCTTTTTTAAAGATGGGCACTACATTAGCCTTTTTTCCAGTCGTCCGGGACATCCCTGACACCAGAGCAATCCCCCCTCCTACCCTCTGGCAACATTTCAAGTCTCTGCTCCAAAGCATGAGGGTGCTAGAGGCTTGTGACAAAACAGAGTTAGGAACCCTTTTAACATGAGCAAATGAATGTATTTTCCCCTGATCTCATGCTCAGAAATGGCTGACCCATTTTTGCTGAAATGGATATGCAATGCAATGGTTATCACATCTGCTTTACACACGGACAGTCCTGGGTTTGAGCACCAGCAGCTACTTGTGTGAGTGACAATGTTTATAAAATCCGGAAAACCTTGTACTGCCGTTTTCAGGGGCTGATTTTGTTTTGCAGCAGGAAACGGTATTAGTGTGAGGCTGTCACTGTCTGTGTCAAGCGAGCTCCAGATGTGTCCCATTGCAGCTGAATGTCACTCCATCCCCAGAAAGTCAGCAATGGTGAGGCCTCATCTGGAGTACTGTGTCCAGTTTTGGGCCCCACACTACAAGAAGGATGTGGAAAAATTGGAAAGCGTCCAGCGGAGGGCAACAAAAATGATTAGGGGTCTGGAACACATGACTTATGAGGAGAGGCTGAGGGAACTGGGATTGTTTAGTCTGCGGAAGAGAAGAATGAGGGGGGATTTGATAGCTGCTTTCAACTACCTGAAAGGGGGTTCCAAAGAGGATGGCTCTAGACTGTTCTCAGTGGTAGCAGATGACAGAACAAGGAGTAATGGTCTCAAGTTGCAGTGGGGGAGGTTTAGGTTGGATATTAGGAAAAAACTTTTTCATTCGGAGGGTGGTGAAGCACTGGAATGCGTTACCTAGGGAGGTGGTGGAATCTCCTTCCTTAGAGGTTTTTAAGGTCAGGCTTGACAAAGCCCTGGCTGGGATGATTTAATTGGGGATCAGTCCTGCTTTGAGCAGGGTGTTGGAATAGCTGACCTCCTGAGGTCCCTTCCAACCCTGATATTCTATGATTCTGACATAGCTTGTAATAGTAGAAGTGCCTGCTGATCCTCAGACAGTGTGGTTGAACCTCATACAATTTCTCTACATCCTTAGGCCATGTCTCGAGTGGAGAGCTTATAGCGGCACAGCTATGCCGCTGCAGCTACGCTGCTGTAAGAGCGTCCGTGTAGTCACTGTGTGGTCAAACCGAGAAACCAGGGAAAAGAAAATCAGTTTGTTTCTAACCCAAACTGAAGGTTTTTTTGAATCTCTTGCTGAAGTGGTGCATCAAAAAGCCAATTCAGTCACATCAAAGGCAGCTTTTCCCATGTCATTTTGAAACGGCCTTTCGATTCCAATCAATGTTTTGCTCAGGAAATGTCGCCTCAAAATGAAATGTCAAAACTCTTTCATTGGAAAACGTCCAAACGTTTTGATGCTGCTGAAATTTTTGTTTTCAGTTCTTTTGGGAGGAAGAGAAGAACCTTTCTGGAAATGCCACGAGCACCCACAGGAATAAAAACTCATTTGGTCTGGTCCTTCTGGACATTGGGGCCTTTGCAAAAGGCTCCCATTCAGGCAAGAGACAAGGAGCAGCCACAGGCCAAGCAAAGTGACTGTGACACAGTGTTTAATCACATTGTCCCATCCAGCCCTAGCAAAGCTCCCCTGGCTGGACGCTCACCAGGCTGCTGGGTTTGGGTCCCACCCCACGGGCCCCTTGTGCTCTCAAGCGTCCCTCAGTCTGAGTAGGCTGCAGCATTTCCCTCCCCTTGGCCTGTCTGGCACATTTCCTGGGCCCAGGCTCTCTTTCTGTTAGCCCTTCACAGAAATGGGACCAGATGGCCCAGCAGCCCTCACCCCCAGCACCAGTGCTGACCCCGCCCCAGACTCCCTAGTAGCTTAGACACACCCTTTCCCAGATTGCCAAACTTTTGAGCACTCTGGGTTTACAGTTCACCTCTTCAGGGGGTCGTGATAGTGAAACAAACAGACACACGAGCTTTGCAAAAGGGTTTCAAACCAATCACTCTTTCTGGTAGCTAGTGCAAGAAATATACATATCTAGACAAAGCAATAAGAAATCTAGGCACATTTCCCTGCCTCGCTTTCCTCACCATGCTGGTGTATGCTTTGGGTGAAGGTCAGAGTCCCTCAGGGAGTCCTGGGTCCCCAATCCTGCACATGGCTCATCTTCTGAGCCAGGCACTCTCTCTCTCTCCTGCAGTCAGTGCCCTCATCTCGGTCTCTAAAATGGCCACTGACAAACCCTCTCTTTTACAACCTCCCATCTCCTTTGCCAGGTGAAACCTTGGTGCTCAGAGTCCCTCACCAGGTGATCTATTGCTTAGTGACCTCCCCATGGAAGTCACACTTGAAACAAGGGTGTGCCCTGGGCATCAGCCATCTCCGTTTCCAGGGGGATTCCGTTTGAATGGACGACCATCGAAGTTAGACAAGAGTATCCCTGGGCCCCCAACCCTTGGGATTTAGTCCAAGATGGAGGTACAGAGGCAGTAGCAAGGCAATAAAACAGCTGTAGAATCAAAATGATGTTTGCAGCCAGATACGGCTACATGCAGAGAGTTCATGTAAGGATATAGATATTCAGGCCTGTCTGTAAAGGCCTATACTCTCAGAATTTAGGTGTATTCTTATCACTTGGCTAGTTCTAGAGGTATAAAAGAAAGAATCAAAACCACTGTCTGCCAGTGTAAGGGCCTTCTCTTACTGTGACAGTTTGTGGCCCTGTGCTTAGGCTCAGGCCTTTGGCTAAACAGCAGAGGCAGCCATAAGCTGGGAAGCGAACGGTCACATCCTCACATTCCAAACTAGTCACATTGAAATAAGGTGCTATTGGGCTGTTAGGCACTATCAGGACAGGATTGTATTCCTATCACCTCCAGAGAAAGGGAAGTGCCTAGAAAATGTAAAAGGAAACTTAGTTTGATAGCATCCTGTCTGGCAAGAACTCACTTATCAATAGCTGGGATGTGAAATCCTCACTTCTGTATTGTTTTGTCATTATAGTTCCCACTTTGCTATTGTTTGTCTTTATAATCTCTGTCTGGTTCTGTGATTGTTCCTGTCTGCTGTATAATTAATTTTTCTGGGTGTAAACTAATTGAGGTGGTGGGATATAATTGGTTACATAATCATGTTACAATATGTTAGGATTGGTTAGTTAAATTTCAGGAAAATGATTGGTTAAGGTATAGTTAAGCAGAACTCAAGTTTTACTATATAATCTGTAGTCAATGAGGAAGTGACTGGGTGTGGGTGGGCATGTGGGTGTGTGAGATGGGAATGGGGGTAAGAAAATTGGAATCATGTTTTGCTAAAGGGGGAGATGGGAACAGGGAATGGGGGTAAGAAAATTGGAATCATGTTTTGCTAAAGGGGGAAATGGGAACAGGGAATGGGAGTAAAGAAGTTGGAATCATGTTTGGTTAAGGGCAGGAATGGGAACAGGGACACAGGTGTGAGGCTCTGTGGTGTCAGAGCTGGGAAGGAGGATATTAAGGAAGGAAACTGGAATCATGCTTGCTGGAAGTTCACCCCAATAAACATCGAATTGTTTGCACCTTTGGACTTCGGGTATTGTTCCTCTCTGTTCATGCGAGAAGGACCAGGGAAGTAAGTGGGTGAAGGAATAAGCCCCCTAACACTCACAACAACTTTATACCCTGTAAATCAATTCCCCAGATTGTCTCACATTCCCCAAATCACCAAGGCTGGGGTGAATACAGAGAAAGAGGAGTTAGAGAGCAATACCTGGCAGTTAGCCTGGTCATTTTGGAGCGCTGGTGCCTGGCAATATTAGTAGAGGAGTTTGAATTTGATTAGTAGATTGTTAGTTTGTATTATTTCCATTGGAATAAAGGTGAACTATTCAAATATCAGCTGGGATCAGCGGGAGTCCAGAGCTGCACGGAACGATCCCCTGCCTTTCATGGGAGTGTGTCTGCACAGGGAGCTGGCTGGGGAATGAGTTACATGGGGACAGTCCTAGTCATGCTACTATTATTCCCCCCCCACCATTTCTCCAGGCCATTGAATTTTTACTCAGCATATTTACAGGGAAAGTGGGGAGGCTGCGAGATGTTCTCAACACTAATTCTTTACAGAAGAGATAACACTCACCAGGTGATACCACGGAAAACTTGCCACCAAAACTGAAATTACATGTCAGAGGCATTTTTAGAACAAAGCAGATCAGACCATAATAGACCCTGATCCCATTCAAGTCAATAGGACTTTCCAAACTGATTCCACTGGGAGCAGATTGGGCCTCATGTGACCCATTGTTGTTCTTTACAACTGCACAGAACCCTGGGGCTCTCCTCTAGGGAAGGACTCTGCTCTGGGTGGGCATGGGGAAGAATTAGCAAGTGACCTACCAAGTCCTTTCCCATTCTGAGTTCTTTGATTCTGGGATCTAGAGAAATTTCCATCCTCAGAACAGGGTCTCCCAGGCTGGGTGCTGTATGGATTTAAGTGACCGCCTCCACTGGCTCTGCACTCGTGGTCTCTCCATCTTCTCTGGAATCTGTCTTCTCTTCAGAAACCCTCTGGAGTGAGATCTTGATGGAGCCATAGAATCGCCGCTTCCCATAGCTCCCGACTAGAAAGTAAATAAATGGGATGGTGCTGCTGCTTGCAGAGGCCAGCACATGAAATATCTCACTGGGATTGTATGTGTTACGATAAGAGAGGAAGATCTGAACACTCTGAGGGACAGTGAAGAGGAGGAAGAAGAGGACGGCGAGCAGGATAACAGCATAGAGTTTTCCTGGCTGACGTTGCTGTGAGCTATATTGGACCTTGATGAACAGGGTCAAACTGGACAGAACCATGATGGGAGTGAATATCAGGACATTCAGAACAAAGATGGGTAGGAAGGATTTGACACAGTTTTCATCTAAAAGAACAATACAAAAAACACCCACTGGACAGGACACCAGCATGGAGAGAGCCCAGAGCAGGGCAGAGACAAGGGCAGACAAGCGTTTTGCCCGGCAGCATCAGTGCCAGATGGGGTAGAGGACGGAGAGACACCTCTCAGTGCTGATGGCCATCAGGAGGTACAGGCTGGTGCTGTACGTCGACAGAGCCAGCATGCTAAATAGCAACATTATGAAAATAAAAACAACCTTCACACAAAATGGATATTTCACCACATAAGCTATGAGATAAGTAGTCGAGCAGAGGAGGAAGCAGGTGTCGGAGACAGCCAGGTTGAGGATGTAGACAGTTGAAGTGAAAAGTTAACTCTGTAGTTGCTGGAGGGAATTATCAGTTGAAATTTGTAAAAATGCTAAAGAAAAAGAATTTTTGGTTTCTTTGCAGCCATTCTGAAAGGAAAATGGGCCTTTTTTTAAAAGAAATGTCTGTAAATAAATCCAGGCAAAGAAACTATGTGATTGAAATCATTTGGCTATAAAAAATTTAGTCAAATTAGCTAAAAGAACATATGGGGTTTTATTAAAATTTAACCGCCCAAATGTATAAAAAATGTAAATATATAATGCTACTTAATTAAGATCCTATTACACTGTAAGGGGCTACAATAGTTGGTGTTTTCCTTTTTAGAGTTGTGTTGTAAAGACAGGAGTTAAAAGTAAAAGGCAATCAAAAGTCTGGTAAAGTTTATTGTGCCCTTTTTAAAGTAACAATCTTTAAGCTGTGAATCCAAAAGCAAGCTGAAAAAAATTTGTTTTCATGTAAATTACCTAACTGATGGGCTGCCTATAAAACAAATACAAGAAAATATGGGTAATTCCTCTGTTTTGCCTGCATTTATCAAGGGTATTTGTATAAAAAGGAAATATTTTAAGTAATGACTGACTGCCCAGAAGGGGTAGATCTATGTTCTTTTTGTCTTTCAAAAAATCAGAGAAAACTAATGCCAGCTGAAAAGCAATTCAACATCTCATGAATTTACTAGCACAATAGGAATTATGTTCTGTGTTCTATGTCCTGTCTTGTGGTGTTTGTCTTGTGGCCAGAATTGCTGTGTTTAATTTTTCATAGGACAGTTTAGTGTAAAATTAAATAGAAGGGTTAAATCAAAATGCAGGTACTTGTTTTATTCAACTTGGAATACAAAGTGTTTGAATAATATCAGGAAAATGTGATATATTAAAGTTTAATACATTTGCTTAAGTAAAAAAAAAATTTAATTGTCCAGATCTTTTAATTAAAAAAAAAAATTGTTAAAATTCACACACCAACAGTCTTTGGAAGCAAGGACATGAAAGGTTAACCCACTCCCCATATTATACATGGGATCCTTCTGGCTACCTCAAATTTCTAGCCAGAGGGTTGGGAAAGAAAAAAAGCTATTGGACACCAGAGGTTGTACCAAGTGGACTCCTCAAAAGTGGGTGTGCTTGTCCTGGCTTGTTGCTCCAAAGCTCCGTAATAAAGTCATTTTCCTAGAAGGGTGTATGTGGCATACATTGAACAATAAGACTAAAGTGCTGTATAATGGGCAATGTATATGTGTTCATTTTTAAACAAAGGTATGTAAATAAAAAGTTTCCTTGGCAGGTTAATAAAAGCCAAAAAAACCCCAAAAAACCTCAAAAGGGCGAGCTAATTCATCGCTGTAGCTCGGTCCAAAAAATAAGACGCTGGCCTGCCTAAGGACACTACTCACAGCTAGGATTTGGCTGACAGCCAAGAAAGAGGGGGGCTTGAATGTGCCAAGCAGCTATGAGATCTGTAAAACACTGCCAGACATTAATGAAATGTGTTAGGTCTCTGCATTTACAGGTGAAAGAAGTCCTGCTCCAAGAATCCTGAGCAAACCTGCCATTTGTTAAAACCAGGTGACTGGGTCTACAGAAAGGTCCATCAACAAAAGACTACTCTGGCCCCATGCTGGAAAGGCCCTTATTAAGTCCTGCTAACTACCAACACTGCTGTAAAGTGCCAAGGACTGACTGCCTAGACCCATGCTTCTTACTGCAAAAAGACCCCTCCACATCAAGATGACTTCACTTCGACTACTGATCACCCTGTCCCTTCTTCTGGGTTTTTTCCTTTCCTCCTTTTGGACAGCAGGGGAAAGGACAAAGTAAAATGCTAAAAGAAAAGGAGTACTTGTGGCACCTTAGAGACTAACCAATTTATTTGAGCACAAATAAATTGGTTAGTCTCTAAGGTGCCACAAGTACTCCTTTTCTTTTTGCGAATACAGACTAACACGGCTGTTACTCTGAAACCAGTAAAATGCTAGTAACCTCTCCCTTGTCCACTGATGGAGCTAACCTGTATTGCACCTCTAGGGAACCTGACCTGGAAAAAGGTTCCCCAGAAGCAGATGGCGTTGGACTTCGAGGGAGCTATGCACATTCACCCCACCGTAAACCGGGTGAATCAGAAGCGGACGACATCTGTGCTCAAGACAAATGGACTACCACTCCTTTGGGTGACCTGAAGCTCTGGCTGCAGCTAAGAAAAACCTTAAGTTGGTAGTGTCCTCTTAAAAAAAATTGGCCCTGCTCTTTAAGCTGGGTTCTTGTGTTTTTAACTTGTTTGTTATTTGTTATTTTTCTTTTTTGGTGGTACAAAAAGTTAAAACTATAGAATCACACAGCTCTAATACATTTATTCGTCTTGCCCATGAAATGAAATCTTGTATGCCAGCCCTACAAAACACCTCATGCTGGTTGTTCATTAATGCCAGCTGATAGCCACAAAGGTCTTCCCATGGTTCCTATTCCCCTTAGTGCAATGAATATGACCTGGACCCCGTCCTAAAAAAATTCTTCAGGCAATTAAAATATTACCTGGGCTGATACCGGCATCTCTAAAAGCAAGTATCTAATAGTTTAAAAACAAGTTGGTCAATGGTGCCTATTAAAAGAAGGGAAAATAGCTTTGGGTAATAGTGAGTGTGCAGCCTACTTTAATGGCACTCATTTTGGAAGTAAAAGAGGTCCTAATCTCTCTCTCCTGAATGGGGCAACCTCTTGCACCTCCGCGTGGTATAAATTCGTGGGTAACAAGTGCAATCTGCATAAAAAAAATATTTTATATAAAGGACATAAGTTAATTAAGCATTACGTTATAAATTGTACGCTTGGGTATAACCTGCCAACTCATACTATGTGTTTATGTTCCTCTAACGATCTCCATGGCTAAATTCTCCCTCCTCCCATCTTGGACCGAATGGTACAAACTTATTAATAATACCTGGTCCAAAGTCACTCCTACCCTTTTTGGAGTATACTGGGTGTGTGGTAACAAGGCATACCTAGCCCTCCCTCCTTCATGGAGAGGATCCTGCTACTTGGCTTGGTTAGAACCACCTGTAGTATACCGCACACGTCTCCCTAAAATAAAAAATCAAAAATGTAAAAAGGGCTAAAAAAATGTGAATGACTCACACCCCCTTACTTGGTGCGCCCTAAATGATTGGATGAGTGCTTGTGCAGGATTTGTCTTCACCTGGGGAGGTGCCACCTGGCGTATTGGGGAAGGAGTCATAAGACTTCAAAAAATGTTAAAAATAATGGCAAATACTACTGCCAATGCCTTGGTAAATTTGGCAACCAATCAAAAAAAACTAAGGCAGATGGTTCTCCAAAACCGCTTGGCATTAAATATTTGCTAGCCTCTCAAAAAGAAACATGTGCGTTAATTGGGCAAGAATGCTGTGTGTATGTTCCGGACGTTTATAACGCCACCTAAGAAAGAGCAAACTACCTTATGCGAGTTGCAAAAAAAAAAAAACATAAAAAAAAGCGAATCCACTCATGGTGGAGCAATTTGTTCAATTGGGTTCCAAACATAGGTGGCTAGTTACATAACTTGCTTCGCAGTGCCGTTGTAATTATTTGTGGCCTAATAGTTTTGTATGTTATGTTAAGATGTGGCTGTTAAATGGGTACCAAGCTGTGCCCTACCAACCAGTAAATATTTCTAAGTCACTCCACACAGAGACCAGTATATCCCAAGAGTTCCCCTATGGCACTCTAGGGGCAAAGGGGGGACTATTAGGTAAAAAAAATTAAATATGAAGCAGTTATGCCAACCGAACCAAAGTCAGGCCAATAAAGGTTGCTGGAAAAGTCCCTAAAAAAAAAAATAAGTAGAATGAAAGAATACTTGTTTAAGTTGCAGGGAGTAAGAAAAAAGGGGAGGCCTGCATTCCTACGTTTTTGTACCAAATGTTCTGGGAACAGTTTGTTGAGATAGGAGGCACTGTTTTCCACTCCTTGTTTTTGTGTTATGTCTGTTCTTAACTCCTTGTCTCCTGGTTGACACCCATACCGATAAGAAAATTAGTGAAGCATTGCGATTTGCTAAAAGTTATCTACAATAAGGGGGTAGAAGTGCATGCATAATAGAGAAAGAGGATTTTAACTAACATAGGGGAGGGGTGGGCTGCTTTATGAATAAATCTGTGACGCGACGGAACTGTCTATAAAAACCTATTAGTTTTACTTAGAGGCTGGCTGGTTCTCTTTGGAGATGGGCTGCTCTCTATTGTTGTGTGCACTCTTCAATAAGGAGCTTTGAGTTCAGACCTTGCTGGTGTTGCCTGTCTCTCTCTGGTCAAACAACGAACCGTGCTGACTGGGGTTCAAGTCCTGGACACTCTTAATGTGGAAGCTGTGGAACCAGAGCACGATCCTGTTCCCCACCAGCCCGAACAGGCAGATGAGCACAGTGATGCTGTAGATGATTCCTGGTGGTGCATCAGCCAGTGGGCATCCAGTCTCGTTATATTCCACTTCATAATCTAGGCCAAACAATGTTGGGGGAAGGGACACTGTGCTCAACTCTGCCATCATGAAACCTCTGCTGCAGGATGCCGGTCTCTCCCTCTCCCCCTCTCACACACACCTGTTAGCAGAGAACAGACAAAGGCGGGTCAGTGACTCGGACATCCCCAGCGCTGTTTCACCGGTCATCCCAGCCCCTCCCCAGCCCCTGGCCGGGAAAAGCCAGATCCCAACGAGTGGGAGTTAGAAATATCGAGAGAGATAATGGCCATGGGGGATGCTAGGGACAGAGAGAGACCTGGAGAAAGGCTGATGGGTGGGGAGCATCTTGGACTGACAGCAAGTGACAGAGACAGAATTAAACACAGGGGCTGAGCTGGACAGACAGACAAGGACAGAGAAACAGAAACTGGACAGGATGTTGGCCATGTAGAGACAAGGAAGAGCACTGGGGATGGGGTGGGGCCGGGGGAAGTGGATAGCCGGAGAGAGAGAGAGAACAATCATGTTTAATTAATGGTGGTAAAGAGCATTGAATCCATCCAGCAGTTCCTTACCTTCTTTCCTCCCTGGGGCCTGAACTGAGTGTTTACAGGAGCCGGGCTGGGCCAGATCCACTTCACAGTCACTAACTGCAATTCTCCAAATTGGATCTTCTTGGGAAAGTTTTCCAAGTAATAATTTGTTATCCAGACATGGAGAATGTCCCTGCCAGTCCCTATGGAGTATCTGACACCCAGCACCTGCCAAGTGTAGGCAGAGAAATGTCTGGCCCACTCTGCACGGTGGGACACAGAGATCATAGTATTCTTGTCACCAAGTTAAGGAAGTATGGGCTGGATGAATGCACTATAAGGTGGGTAGAAAGCTGGCTAGATTGTCGGGCTCAACGGGTAGTGATCAATGGCTCCATGTCTAGTTGGCAGCCGGTATCAAGTGGAGTGCTCCAAGGGTCGGTCCTGGGGCCGGTTTTATTCAATATCTTCATAAATGATCTGGAGGATGGTGTGGATTGCACTCTCAGCAAATTTGCGGATGATACTAAACTGGGAGGAGTGGTAGATACGCTGGAGGGGAGGGATAGGATACAGAAGGACCTAGACCAATTGGAAGATTGGGCCAAAAGGAATCTGATGAGGTTCAATAAGGATAAGTGCAGGGTCCTGCACTTAGGACGGAAGAACCCAATGCACAGCTACAGACTAGGGACCGAATGGCTAGGCAGCAGTTCTGCGGAAAAGGACCTAGGGGTGACAGTGGACGAGAAGCTGGATATGAGTCAGCAGTGTGCCCTTGTTGCCAAGAAGGCCAATGGCATTTTGGGATGTATAAGTAGGGGCATAGCGAGCAGATCGAGGGACGTGATCGTTCCCCTCTATTCGACATTGGTGAGGCCTCATCTGGAGTACTGTGTCCAGTTTTGGGCCCCACACTTCAAGAAGGATGTGGATAAATTGGAGAGAGTCCAGCGAAGGGCAACAAAAATGATTAGGGGACTGGAACACATGAGTTATGAGGAGAGGCTGAGGGAGCTGGGATTGTTTAGCCTGCAGAAGAGAAGAATGAGGGGGGATTTGATAGCTGCTTTCAACTACCTGAAAGGGGGTTCCAAAGAGGATGGCTCTAGACTGTTCTCAATGGTAGCAGATGACAGAACGAGGAGTAATGGTCTCAAGTTGCAGTGGGGGAGGTTTAGATTGGATATTAGGAAAAACTTTTTCACTAAGAGGGTGGTGAAACACTGGAATGAGTTACCTAGGGAGGTGGTAGAATCTCCTTCCTTAGAGGTTTTTAAGGTCAGGCTTGACAAAGCCCTGGCTGGGATGATTTAACTGGGAATTGGTCCTGCTTTGAGCAGGGGGTTGGACTAGATGACCTTCTGGGGTCCCTTCCAACCCTGATATTCTATGATTCTATGATCACAGCGTCAGGAGGTCTTATGAGTATTGAGTGGTTCGATAACATCAGGTAGCGACAGGGCTTTGCACATTGCTCCTGCTCTCATAAACATAAAGGAAATGACTTGCCCAAGATTAAATTGCTTGAGTTAGATGTTGTAGAAAGCTGAGTTTATGGTGTAGAGAAATATGGGAGGTGGGGGAGGGCCAAAATTTCCAATCTACATTATTTGTTGTTGAGAAATTAGGTTTTTGTATCAAATTTTTTGCAAAAAATGTCCAATTTCCTTGTATTTTTTTATTTTTTTGTTAGACAACTAAACACCACAGATGGAAATATTTTAAGCATAAACAACAATATTTTTATCCCCTGTGGTGCCTCATGGGAGTTGTAATTGGTTTTTACCTCATGCTCCCATTCTCTATGGGCCAGGCTATCCTGCTAAACTAAATCTCCCACTATGCACTGTGTCCATGTGACTACCGTAATGAACTGCCCCCTCTCACCAAGAGGGAAAACTGTGGTGCATCATGGCAGATGTAGTCTGACCTGGGAGCCAAGTCTATAGAGGAAAATGGGAATTAGAGGCACTTGAACTACATCTCCCATAAGCAACAATAGTGACATTTCAGAATTGAAATATTTTGGTTTTTAATTTTTCACTCAAAACTTGAATCTTTCCATGGAAAAATGTATTCAGAAACAACTTTTTATTTGTCCAAATCATCCACGGGGAAAAAAAAAAATCTTTCTTCTTTAACAGCACTACTGTGGGATTCTATTGTATTATCTCAGAATTGATTCCTGTTAGAGACCCAGTAACAACAAATGACCTTTTCAGCAACTTGGCGGAAGCTCTGAACAAACTGGATGAGGACTGGACAAGAGCTGTGGGTCCAGACACAGAAAGAGCACCCTCAGTGATGCGCAAGAAAGCTGGAGTTGTGAGAAAATTGAAGGTCAAATTGCAAATCAATCATAACCAACAGTTTTTCGCTGCATTTCACATCAAGAAGCTCTGGGTAGTAAAAGTGCTGAAATTGAATCATGTGATGGATGTGATTGTTAGAACTGAAAATTTTATTTGAGCTTCAGGTCTCCCACCAGCTTTTGAAAGAATGGGACAGTCATCATGGACTGCTGTATCACACTGAAGTCATTGGCTAAGCCAGTACGCTGGGCTGAAGTAACTTTTTGAATTGCATGGTGAAATCCAATTTTTCATGGATCAGGAAGTGAAAAGTGTCACTGAATTAGAGGACAATGAACGGCTTCAAGGCATAGTTTTCATGGCGGATTTTACACAGCAGCTTAACCCACTCAACATAAGAATGCAGGAGTGCAACCAAGAAGGGACAGAATTCTGTGCTACCATTCACGCCTTTGAAATTACTCTTCAGCAGCATTATGTAGCACATTTTCCCTGCCTTGAAATCACTACCTGACACTGTTGGGACTCAATGTGATGAGGCCACAGAAAGGTACATGGGCAAAATTGCTGAACTGAGACAAGAATGATTCTCTGATTCAGGAACCATGAAGGAGAGTTTGCAATTTTCAGCACACTATTTCCAGTCATTGTGCATCATGTACCGGAGGAGCTTCAAATGGAACTTGTGTGTCCCCCTCGGTGGAAGGGCAAGCTTTACGCTATCGGTGTGCCCGAGTTTTATCGATATCTGGGATCTAATTATCCCAAACGGAAGTCCTTTGCTTCAAGACTTCTTTCCATGTTTGGGAGCACGTACGTGTGTGAACAAGTATTCTCCATCATCTACAAATTTAAATGCTGTTCTCAACTAAGTCACACACACCTGATCTCGATACTCAAGATAGCCTCAGCCCAAACAGATGCTTTAAATGATGATGCAGTGGTTCAAGCTAAGAGATGCCAGGTATCTGGGAGCAGCAGTAGCAGTCAAAATCTAAAATAAATGTAGGTAATTGCCAACATGGTTTGTCTTTAGCTATTTCTATTTTAATAACTTGTGCTGAAGGTGGTCTGTGCCAAGTGGCAGAGACCAGGCCTGCCATATGAAATGAGTTTGACACCCGTCTTCTAAATTCACCTTCTGAGCACATTAGAATTAAAAAATGAGGTAACAAGCCTAGCATGTACACAGTGAAGTTTGCAATTCCACACCACAGAGTTCCACCCAAACAACCACCACAACCTTAACTCTCCCATGTGAGACCTACTGCTGTGACATTTGTCTAGTGTAGACCTCTCCTTCATGCATGGCACTTCTAGTGCAGTGCATGGCTGGAGCATCGCCTGGAGCATCGCCTAGAGCCCTTTCAACAATTGGTCTTTCCTGGCATGTCAAGGCCTGGAATCATGTTCCAGGGGCTGTTCCACAGCTGTCAGAGCACCAGACCCGTGCTGGAGGCTCCAAGGTTCAGTGCCAGGAGGCGGTGAAGCCTTGTCCCAGAGCTGACTGTTCAAATTCTCAGCTAAATCGTTGCTTCTCTCAGCAATTGTGTTTCTTGAGAGGTGGATATTTGCAAACACTTGCTGCTTCTCTGGGCGCACTATTTCTGCAGCTTTTAGCATACACTTCCTCAAAAATTCCACTAGACTTATGACTCTTCAGTATGACCAAGTGGTTCTACACCCGTTTGTGAGGTTTTGCTGGATTGTTGTGCAGCAGTCCTGGTTGGTCTTAAAGTACAAACTAATGCTACTCACCAGGATTTGAACCCACCCTCAGGTAGACATGAGGGTCCCACAATGAGCTGGCCACCATCATACTCATAAAGAAATGAATGGCATGTCTACATGGCCCTGGAGTCTGGACTACAGCAGTGATCTGTATTGCACCCTAACTCCTCCAGGTGGACCCTGCTCAGGTGCACTAAATGTTTATTAGTGTGCATTTGAAATAGGACTACATCAATGCACACTAGCAGGACATACACAAGGGTGTTAGAGCTCAACACACTGGTGTGCTCTACAAATAACACCCCCATAGCATGTAGTGCGGGGTCATGTAGACAAGCCTGACAATTCACAGGAAGTCTGTGAGCTGGATGAAACGGTTCCATGGGTGGGGGAGGGAGTGGATCTGGCCTGCAGGCCATATGTTCAGCACCCTGATCTAGAGGCTGAACTGTAAGACGAGCCTGCAAACTGCATTTCACTAGAAGGAGGAAGTTTGTGTGGGATTGAAGTGTGCATTTAGGAAAAAGTCCTGAGTCTTGCATTGCCTTCACTTCCTTGGTGTGTCACTGCTTTTAGGCCAGCATTCACTGGCCTTACCAATATGTACAGTGAAATCTGAATGAGAAAACATTGACTTTTTGGGTGGGGTTGGGGGGAAGCCACTAATTTCCTAGAAACACAGCAGTTCCAGCCTCAAATTTAATTTTGGTGGGAAATATCCTGCTTTCCCCCCCCCCCCATTTTTAATCCTCCCCCCCTCCCCCAAAAAGAAAGGGCAGCGGAGAGCACCCTGTCTTACACACACTTTTCCCACTATTTAACTTCTTTCCACCGCGGAAGTGCTGGGGGAGAAGCTGACTGGCAGGTGCTGAGCACCTACTATTTTTTTTTCAGGGGTGCTCCAGCCACAGAGCACCCCTGGAGTCGGTGCCTATGGAGCCTGGGATTGGCTGAACAAGGAGAATGGGGCAAGGAGCTTGGGACAACTTGCTGAGGGAGGAGACAAAGGCAGGAGAGTCTGTGCCCACAAGAGCACACTCCCCTGCAGAGCCTGGAATGGAACCCACCATTCCTGAGTCTTGCCATTCCTCTGCCGCCAGCAAACAGCTGTGAAGCCCAATGGCAAAGTGCGTGTCTCATCCCCTTCTACTGCTGGCCCACATAGAGCATAACCTACTACTGCTATCAGTTATTGCATTAGCTCAAGGGGCAGAGGTCAGTGTGATGGAACTAAAGGTTCCAGCTGTACCAATGACCCATATAGGAGTCTGTATGATGTCACATGATTGAAACATCACAGAAATATATTAACTGGAAAAATGAGAGGAAAATGGAGTAATTATGAAGGTACTAAGTTCCATGCTAGTTAACATAGCCGGGTTACAGCCTCAATACATTAGGAACCTTTAATGATAAATGTAGCTTTCTAGGATATCTGTCCCAGGAGGCCTAATCTTGGGCAAGCCATTTCCTTTACATTTAGAAGCTCAGAAGCAATGTGCAGAGTCCTGTTACTGCCTGATGTCATCAAACCACCCAGTGATCACCAGACCTCCTGATACTGTGAGCTGTGTCCCCTGCTCTCCCCAGCAGGTGCAGGAGGGAAGATATTTCTCTGCAAGACCTGGCAGGGACTGAGTGTTGGCTGCTACACAGGGACTGGCAGGGAAATGGTCAGAAAACTTTCCCAGAAAGATCCTGCAGGAGTTAGTGATTGAGAGACACTGAGATTCTAAAGAGGATCGGCTCCAGCCCTGCTTCCACAAACACCCGGTTCAGGCCCCAGGGGCTGGAGGAAGGAAGGTAAGGGACTGCTAGATGGATTATGTGCTCTTTGCCATTATTAGTCAGACATAACTTCTCACTCTCCACTTCCCCCACCACATCTATCCCACCTGCCATTCTCTACCTAGACATGGCAACAGCCCCTCCCATTTCTGTTTCTTCCTTCTCTGTCTATGCATCTTTCCCTCTGTGTTTAATTCTCTCTCTGTGTCCAAGCTGGTCCGCACCCATCAACCTTTCTCCATGGCTCTCTCTGACCCTAGCAAACCTCATGGGCACTATCTCTGGATATTTTTCACTCCCACTCCTTGGGATCTGGCTGTTCCAGGCCAAATCCCTTGGCAGGGAGTTAGACTAGATGACCCTCATGTTCCCTTCTCCCTCTATAGCTCTATGAGGCTCGGGAGGGGCTGGAATGATCCGTGAAACACATCACTGGCCATGTCTGAGTCACCTGCTCTCTGCTAACAAGCGTGTGTATGAGAGGATGGCAGGGAGAGACCAATATCCCACAGTGGATGTTTCTTGGTAACTGAATTGTGGGGCAAAAATAATAGGACTGGATGCGCAATCTATGATTTGCCTGTCATGCTCATTGACAGTCCCGCAACCCAAAAGTCCCTTTGATGTGCCCATCCCTTCTCTGTACCCTACTCACGGTTGCTGTCCTTAGCCAGTGCAGCCCCAGAGTTCAGAGGTTCATCCTCAGAGTTCACCTCTGAGGAGGGTAAGGAGGCACCTTCCTGAGCCAGAGCAGGAGGGGTTGGGATGGGGATTTCCCTCCCACATCTCACCCTCTCTCCATCCAGCCACTGTCCCTTTCCCTCGGTCTGCGGCTGGGTCTGCTCTTCCCGTGCCCACTCTCAGCCCATCCTGGCTTCTCCCAGAGAGGGGGTGGGGTAGGTCTGATTGGCATTGCAGCTGCTGCTGAGGGCACCAGCCCCAGCTACCCAGTGCCCGCTCATTCCTCATTGCATCTGGGTGGAGGGCCCATCTGTGCCAGTCATGGGGACCGCTTCTTGCCATCTGCCTCCCACCCCCAGCTCACAGAGCATGCCCCAGAGGCCTCACCCTATGCCCCATCAGAGCTGCCCCATGGAAGCTACTGGGCCCCTCATCACCTGGATGTGGGACTCTGTGGCATATGGAAAAGGTTCAGCACACAGGGCAAATGGGAACATAGGGCCTCTGCCAGAGTGGAGCCTGGGGGCAAATGTCCACCAACCCTTGTGCTATAGGGTGAGGAGGATAGACAGAATGGGGGGGCTGTAACAGAGCAAAGACTCACCAGCACAGCACCTCCTTCTGGTCATCTGGGAATTAGCTATTTTCCAGCATATTGAGAGCCCTCTGCAGGCCAGTGTCTCACCTGACACTGGCCCTGTGTCCCTCCTGGACCCTGGTGCCCTTTACCTTAGAGTTCTGCCCCAGCAGTACCCCTATGCTCTGGGTTTCCCCTCCCAGGGGAACCCCCAACCCTCTAAACCCACCATGCCTCAATGGCTACTGCCCATCCTCATTTAGCCCCCTCTCACTGGGGCAGACTGCAGTCTACAATGGCCACTCATCATTGGACCTGCTGCCTCTGCCTATTCCCAGGCTGTATCTCTGCAGCCCCAGTACCTCTGTAGGCCTTCAACCTGGGGAGTTACCAGGCTGGAGCTCCCCAACCCTGCTTCAGTTCAGGTACCCTCCTCTCAGGCAGCTAGCCTTTCTCTCTTCAGAACTGGAAAGAGACTTCTGCAGCTCCTGGCCTACAGCCCTTTAAGCAGGGTCACCTGGGCCCTGATTGGGCTGGCCCCAGCTGTGGCTGCTTCCCCAATCAGCCTAGCTTTTCCCAGCTGCAGCCCTCTCTAGGGCTGCTTTTAAGCTCTCTTCTCCAGGAATGGGGCAGCTGCCTGCCTCACTACAGGGCTTCTCTCTGTGCCTTTGTTGCCCTGGCTCCCTCTGAATGGGTGGTGGAAATATTTGAGCTGCCAGCAGAGATGGAGAAGGTCCCATGCCTTCATCATGGTAGGCACCCAAAATGCCTTGGGATGTGCTAGGGGAGCATACCAATGGGGGTGGGGTTGTCAGCTCCTACACTGCGCTGCCTCCAGAGCAGGCTTCGGCCTGGCAGATAACCCAGTAGGGGGGTGGGAGACTGACTTAAGGATGAGAGTCTGGCTTTAACCTTTGCATTCCTTGATGGCTCTGCCTATCACTATGCAGATTCCCATGACACTGAGGGATGTGTGTGAATGCAATATGGGATGCTCTGCAATCTTGGAGTTCCTGAACAAGGGGCATCTGCCAAACCAGAACATCTCGCTGACCCCTGAAGGGCTATAAGAGCACGGTTCAAGATGCAGGTGCCTATCTGCCCCCTGTGCACATTAGGGAAATGACTCACGGCTCACAACGGTTGCCAGTCTCCTCTCATCTGGGGTCAGACATGTTTAGCTTCTAGTGTAGATGGGGCAGACCCAGCCTCAATCCTCAGATAGAAAACACAATAGACCTTTGTGACAAAGTGGGAATTTTCTTAATGTTTTGTATGAACAGTGTGGGTGCCTGTTTCCCCTGCGTATTGCACAAGTATCTAGGTGGCGGGACAAGGGTGTGTGATACTTGCAGAGACCCCTAGCAGGCAGGTGTGACTGCCATCTAGCTGCTGGGCCCAGACAACAGCTGGACCCTCTGTATCCTGGCAAGGGATGACTAGGGCCCATCCTCTGCAAGAGCTAGGCGGAGGAGTTCAAGAACAAAGCCAGAGGTGGTGGCCAGGTGACTGGTTTGCCTGGAAAGAGACAAAGGGCGGAGGAGGGGCAACTGGGCATGACTGAGGGTTGGCTGCTGGAAGCGAGTCAGTCTCCTGGTGTGGGACTCAGGGGGATAGCCCAGGGCTTCCCCAAGATGGACTTGGCTGAATCTTTCTACCCTTCTGTGCTAACAAGCACTGTTCTTTGCTGTGTTCCTGATGTCTAATAAACCCTTCTATTTTCCACGCTGGCTGGGAGTCACTGCTGACTGTGAAGTGGGGGTGCATAAGGTTTCCCCAGGTCCCATCTAGGTGGACTCACTGCAGGGAGCTCATTTCAGGGAGCAGGGGTGCTGAATGCTCCGAGGTCAGACACAGGAGGTGCTGAAGCTGAGGAGACTTGCCCTGGTGAGAGTGTGCCCTCAGCGGTGTCCCACTACAAGAGGGGCCTGTCTCTACTTCTTTCCGAGTAGTTCCAGAGCACTGAACCCATGCACCCGTGACAGCCTCACATTCTCCCAGGAGCAGCTCATGCCATGTGCAGGGCCCTTATCCTGACTCATTGCGCAAGCAGGGGTTCAAGTTCTGGTCTTCATTCACAGGGTTTATTTGTGGCCATGTTAACGCCTGGTGATGTCACAGAAAAATCATTTTTCACAGGTGTCCCAGAATTGTGATTGTCTCAATTTGGGCAGAAATTGGTTCATTAGCAGCTGCAGTGACGTAAGCATGTAACCTGCTCCCAACTGCATTGGCAACAATAGGGGCCGGGTCCTTCTATCTAGGGCAGAGGTGGGCAACCTACAGCCCACGGGCTGGACCGTCCTGCCCGGCCCCTGAGCTCCTGGCCCAGGGAGGCTAGCCCCCGGCTCCTCCCCTGCTGGGCAGTGTGTCTGGCTCTGGCTGGGCGGCGCGGTGGCCAGACATGCTGCTTTGAGTAGCATGGTAAGGGAGCCAGGGGGTCAGATAAGGGGCAGGGGGTCCCGGGGGGCAGTCAGGGGACAGGGAGCAGGGTGTGGTTGGATGGGGCGGAGGTTCTGGGGCGGTCAGGGTATGGGAAATGGGGCGGTTGGATAGTGGGGTGGGATCCCAGGGGGCAGTTAGGGGACAAGGAGCAGAGTGGGTTGGAGGGGTGGGAAGTTCTGAGGGGGGTGGAAAGTGGGAGGGGTTGGATAGGGGGCAGGGGGCCAGGCTGTTTGAGGAGGCACAGCCTTCCCTATCTGGCCCTCCATACAGTTTCACACCCCGCTGTGGCCCTCGGGCCAAAAGGTTTGCCCACCCCCTGATCTAGGGGATTCTCTACAACTTGCTTAATTTTGGTTCTAGCCTCCACCCAGTAATCTAGGAACCCAGATCCACTCAGCGCACTTTTGATAGGCAAATCTATGCCCACTTGCATGCACATTCAACAGAGGTCTAAACAGAAGAACTTTACTGGAGGAAGGAAAAGGGCAGGACAGGGTGAACTTGGACAAACTTTGCAATTTAACACTTTCTACCACCTGCTACCTCAGGGAGCATGAATCACAGTCCCCGAGTGGCTGATGCAGGTTTTCCAGCTCTGTGTCCCCACCCCAGTTAATGGGTCCCCAAATTCCTCACTCACAATCTGCGGCTCCAGAAGTGCCAGGAAAAATCACAGTCCCCATTCCTTAGGCAGCTCTAGGGCGCTCCCTCCTGTCCTTCCATAATAAGTGCAGCAGCTAGGACAGGAAGGCCTTACTAGAGTCTTCAGACTGGCATGACGGCTGTCATAAACTCCTCTGCTCTACCATAGTCCACACAACTGCTCTTAGTCTGCTGTTGTCCTGTACGGGGGCTCTCACCTATCGCTTTTCTGGCCCCTGCTGACCAGGTAACCAGAACTGCTGCTGGACTCTGCCCACAGAAGGCCCCTATGAATGTCACCTCTTCAAATATAAGAGAATCAGTGGCATAAGGAACCCACCTCACTCCCTACCTCACAAACAGATAATCACAACAGCAAGCTAGGCACACACAATTTCTCTCATCACTAGGTTTGTAGCTTTCCCAGGTCTCTCCCAGAGTGGAGGAATAGCTCAGTGGCTTGAGTTCAATCCTTGAGGGGGCCATTTAGGGATCTGGGGCAAAAGTTGGGGCTTGATACTCCTGGAAGCACATAGTTGAACTACATAAAGTCCTTTCCAACCCTGATAGGCTATGATTCTTACCCAACCTCAGCAAACCCTAGTTCCTGTTAGGGTGACCCTTGAACCTAGTCAGTGACCAGCTCATGCCCAGGTGGTTCCTGATAAAGTAATCTCTAAAATATTGGCTCCCAATGCAAAACCGAGCCAGATTACACCCCAATGTCCTCAAACTATCCACAGCTGACATGCAAATGAGGTGCTGGCTCACTCAGTCAGCTCCCTTCACTGTCAGCAGAGACCAGCAGACAGCTCCTCTGTCACCACCTTCTGCTTGTTGACTTCAGACCACAGGGCCTGCCAGCAGAAAACACAACAAGGACATTCTTCAAAAGCTTTTTATAAACAGCCTCATTTATCATTTGGATCATGCGCTGCCATGTGGCTCATGATCACACACAAAATAGCTGCTTTCTGGGCAGCTGCTTGGTACAACCAAGAAAACCAAAGAGAATATGAACTGGAAGTGTAATTTACAAGGATCAGCACCTGTCTATCTATGTAGACTCATGAGTTAAGGTTGCTGGGGAATGTGTTTTACCCTTAAGGACAGCGGTGCAGCACTCCTTTCTCATGGGAAGCAAACATCTGTCAGGGATGGTCTAGATTTACTTGGTCCTGCCTCACTACAGGGGGCTGGACTTGATGACTTCTCAAGGTCTCTTCCACCCTTGTGTTTCTATGAGAGATAGAGTCCAAGGACCTTGGGAATAGGAGATATTGGTAGATGGAAAGTGGTCTGGGTTATAAGTCGTATTTGGGAGGAAATCTTGTTACTGTTTCTTTAAGGGCCCAGGACCAGGAGCCTTGCAGAGTGGGTGGGACATGGCACCCCTCTCTCCCTGGCAATTGGGATGAGCTTTGGGAAGGGGACCAACATGTATGCTGCCTCTTCCCTTATTCAGCAGGGGAGGGGTGGTGTGCTGTGCTGTGCTGGACCTCGCAAGCCTGATGGGGAAAGGGCGGATGGAAGGGCCAGGTGGAGGAGAAGCTGGCTGAGGGCCTGCACTTGGCCTCAGTGAGAACCCAGCTCTAGCAGGAAGGGCTTTGATCTAAGGACAGAGCTAATAACTGCCTGAAGAGGCTGGGGGTGGACTTGAGGATGCTTCTCAGCAGCTGGCTGGGAAGAAGCTGTGTGAGGAGACAGCTCCAGAGCAGGAGCAGTGGAGTCTGCAGCCTGTGAGAGATGCCGACAACCAGGGAGAAGGTAGGAGCAGCCTAGGGAAGTGGTGGGGTTATTGCACGGTGCTGTCCTTGGCTGCCTAACATAGGGGCCCTGGGCTGGAACCCAAAGGCGAGGGTGGACGTGGGTTCCTCTCCTGACCCCCCAGCAAGAGCGGAGGTACAAGCTTCAGGGCTAAAAGACATAGAGACTGATCAGTCCCAGATGGGGGCTGAGAGCTTGGCACAGAGGCCAGTAGACACTGGGTTTTCTGTTTGGCCTTTTTTGCTACCTCTGGAAGGGGACTGAACTGGAAGGTGACCTGTCCAGAGGGCTGGGCCATGAAAGCTGCAGACCACAAATGATGAACAACAGGCGGTGCTAGAGCAGAAGAGCTGTTTCCAAGTTGCACTGTGGCATGAGCAGATGCTATGGTGGCAAATTCACCCTGTTACACCTTCCAGAACAGTTTAGCAAAACTCAAACCTTTGGAAACCAGGAAATGCAGAGGTAAGGTCCACACTAACCCAACTTTAACTCTGCCCCCCTGGAGCTGGCAATAGCCCCTGGGCATTATCAGCAAACACATCAGCTGCCGTCGCTATGAGGTGGAGGTGTATTGAATGGTGGTGGCATTAGCTGGAGCGCCTTGACAGCAGTGTGATCTGATGGCCATATGAGATCTGGGGACTAAGCTGAAGAGCACCACAGTGTTGTGATTGTGAAAAGAGATATGAGAAGTGCATGTGTGTGACCGATACCGTGGAGTACATTGTATAAAGACTGCAGATGTTTATGTGTTATTCTGGGTTGGTACAGAGCATCTCTGGGGGCTGGAGGCAGGACCCATGTAAATCCTGGGATGTGTTATGACCTTTAAAGGATTATTTCAAACAATGTGAATTTTTAAAGTTCGTAGACTCCAGCCAGAAGGGACCATTGCGATCAAACACTATTCCCTTTATCAACCAAACTTGTAATCTCATCCAAAAAAGATATCAAGTTTAGGTAGATAACATGCACAGTGTAATCCATTTGATGCATGAGCATCAGTGCCTAGCTGGAGAGCACTTGTGACACCTTAGAGACTAACAAATTTATTTGAGCTTAAGCTTTCGTGAGCTACAGCTCACTTCATCCAAAAGCTTATGCTCAAATAAATTTGTTAGTCTCTAAGGTGTCACAAGTCCTCCTTTTCTTTTTGCAAATACAGACTAACACGGCTGCTACTCTGATAGCTGGACAGTGAAATTCTTTGTTGAATACCATTGTCACTTTTGCTTCCTCTATAGGAGGTGTGCATCGTACAATGGCTGGAGTAAATGCTGGGAGACTGAGATCATTTGGGCCACAATCCGAGCTGTGGTTTGATCCCAGGTCTAGGGGAAAAAAACATTGGAAGAATTTGTCAATCTTAAGAAAAGCTCTTTTTTGGAGGGGGACGTATTTCAGGGACCTGTTAGTCAAATCACCCCAAATTGGGAACACTCACCCTACCCCACATTGTCTGGAGGAACATGAAGTTTCAAGGCAATCCAAATAACAGGTGGATATTAGAGCACTTAGAAGAACTTGAAACAGAAAGCAATTCTTGCCTATGGTGGCAGAGCTGCTGCTTGGCTCTAATTAGGTTTTTTCATAATGGTGTAGTATGTCAGCAGTCTATGAACAGGGAGAGCTAATGCCAGCTCCAAACATTCATAAATTGTGAATCGGGCCCCAAAAACTCCTGGGATTGTTTTCAATCAAGAGTAAAAACAACCAAACTTATATTATGTTCCTTTATGGATATCCTGGGTTTGGAGCCTTTTGAGTTCACATTTTGCAGCTTTTTTCTACAACCACGAAAGCTAACAATTCACTTTTTTTCCCCTTAAATTAAATCTGAGACTCTCATAATTCCAGGAGGTAGGTGTTTAAGAAGATCAAATATCATGAGCCTTGTGGTAAAATCACCAGAGCTGGCCACACCAAGGATGTGAATTCTGCTGGAAAACATTTTATAGAAAACTTACCTTAGGCTGTTTGCTGTATTTTTCAAGAGTGAGAGTTCCCTCTTTCAGCCTGGGTGAATAGGCAAACATTTGGAGTCTGGTGGGTTGCTCTAATTAGGAGGAGAAATTGATGATGGAATTAAGCATTTCTTTAATGCAGTCTTATTTGTTTATTATTGCAGGGTGAATGGGGTCCCTTTAAGAGGGAACAGATCCAGCACATCTGTGCCTCATTAGCAGCCTTGCCATGGGGCCTGAGAGAGGGCAGCTGGTCTCTATAAAGAGCTGGAGGGTAGCTGTGGCAGAGGGAGCTGCAGAGAATTAGACTCCAGCAGGTTGTAGAGAGCAGATGACTACAGAGGAGTTTAAGAGACCAGGACAACAAGACTCCAGCCAAGTAGGGCTGGGAGTGGCTGGCGTAAAGCAGGGAACTGAGGTGGATGGTGTGGACTTTATATTGAGACTTTAAGTTTTGTTTGTAACTGAACTATTAATAAACCCAGAACCTAAGGAGGGATGTTTGCACAGAAAGAAGCCTGTGTGTGAAGTTTGAGGAGCCCAGGAGCAAGGGAAACTGAGGCAGGGTGTTGCAGAATTACCCCTGGCCCTGAGGGTGTGTGTGGGAGGCAGCCAACTCTGTTACAGTTACAAAGAATGTACAAAGTCCTGTTCCCCTGAACACAGTAGAAATCAAACAATGAGAGACAATGTTATTGCTTATGATTCCCAGCACCTTTCCAGGCAGCACTAAGCCCAAAATCTGTCTCCTAGCTTTGCTCAGGGCCGTGTTCCTAGTGCTTGTCTTGGCTGTGTCCTTGGCTTTTCTGCTTCTTCTTTGTGTCTGTTTCTGTGGTTTCTTGCTGCTTCTGTCACTTCTGCACACACTTCTTTCCATTACCCCATTGACTGGGGTCTGGTTGAAATACCATCATCTACCATCTTCTTTTGTCCTAGGTGGCACTAAGGTCCACCTGCTTGCCATCTTCTTTGATGCCATCCATCCATCGCTTCCTCAATTTTCCTTGGGGTCTCTTTCCTGCTACCTTCTCCTTCCATGCTCTCTTCACCAGGTCTCCTTCATTCATCCTCTGTATAGGTCCCTACCAGCAAAATTGCACTTTCTGGATTTTGTCCGCCACATCATGAACATTGACTTTCCCCACAGTGCTTTCATTGTGTTCATGAACTCCTCGTCTGGTGTGAAGGCATCTAATCTCAAACATTTGTAGGTGTTGAACCTGCCATCTCTTTGCCACTCAAGCTTCTGCACCATACTGCATTGGAGGATGCATAATTGTTCTGTACAGTTATGCTTTCATTCTTGGTGGCATAATCTTCTCATAGACAACATCTGAAATGTTATTCCACACTCTTCCAGCACTCCCTAGTCTAGACTGGGTCTCCCATTCAGACTCGCCAACTTCCATAACCCCGCTGCCATGGTCCTTGAACTGCTCAGTCTGGTTTAATGGCTGTCGCACCTCTACTGACCCACCTGACCTCAGTCTTAGTCATGCTCATTTTCATCCCACTCTTGCTTACTGGTCAAACCACTGGTTTACCATTTCTTCTACCATCCTTTTTTTGAGGATGCCTTTATTGCTGTATTATCTGCATAGAGCAGCTTCTCGCCTTTTCCTATTGGGATCTTCCTGCTGACACAGTCCATCAATCTGATAAACAGCAGTGGATGGTGGGCTGACACTTGGCATAGTTGGCCTTTCATTTCAAAAGGACTCATCATTCCAGAACATGCTCAGATCCCTGTTTTTTAGGTGATCTGTGTAGGGCATTCACTATAGTCGGTCAATCCTCAGACACTCCATCTTTCCTCAGCACTGTCCACTTTACTGGATGCCTTTTCTATAAAAGCTATTCTGTTGGTGCTCTAGCTGCTTCTCTATCTCTTACTGTATTACAAGCATGGCATCTGTGGACTTCCTTCTCCTTTTCTACAGCCGAACAGAACAAGAACACACACACACACACACCTCTACTAAAACAATACCTAGCTACGCCTCTCTGCCCGCACACTCCAAATTCCTGAGCAGCCTCCCGTGGGCCTCTCTGTTGGGTGGTGAAATGTGCCTGTCTTTGCTGGGAGCCCCATATGGTTC
Source organism: Lepidochelys kempii (assembly GCF_965140285.1). Taxonomy (NCBI): domain Eukaryota; kingdom Metazoa; phylum Chordata; order Testudines; family Cheloniidae; genus Lepidochelys; species Lepidochelys kempii. The sequence continues at coordinate 14,933,268 of NC_136385.1, forward strand.
CACCTTCTGCAGAACTTACCTGTGTAAATTCCCTGTCCCTGTCGCCTATTTGCTTGTAATATGCAGCATCCCCTCTCCTGGACACGCGCACGCACCACTGCAGTACCCATGTCTCTCTCTTTAAACATTCCTCTGGTATCTTGTTTATTCATTTGGCAGCCATCTGGTTCCATTTTGATGCAGGTGGAGCCGGCCAGCAAAAATGTTCCCCAGTGTCTAATCAACTTAAACTTTTCTTCTTGGCACCATTTTTTTTCAACCACACATGGAGACCCTGGCATTCCGCATGCCTAGCTGGACTGGTCCGGGAAATGAAGCATTTCAGAGAGCGCTACTGCTGAGGCCTTGTCCTGGAGCCTTTGACCTAGCAGTCTACAATTAGTAGGGTGACCATATTTTCCCAAAGGGAAAATGGGACACACCACGTGGGGTCCAAGGCCCCCCTCCACGTGGGGCTGGCCCGAACTCTCCCTGCCTCCTGCCTGCACAGGGCCAGCCTGAGGCCCCCATGGAACAGCCCGAGATCCCCTGCCACCCTCCCACACAGGGCTGGCCTGGCCCGAGTTGCTCTCCTGAGCACTTCCTGCCATGCGGGGCTGGTGTTGTCACTCCCCGCCCCCTGCACACGTCCTCCGCACCCTGCTAGGGGTCGCATCCTATCTTTTTTTTGGCAAAACTGTGCATCTGTCTCGTTTGCTCTTACCAACAGGGCTTAAAAAAGGGACTGTTCCAGCCAAAACAGAACATATGGTCACCCTATGTTTAGCTTTCAGGATCTCTCCCCACATCACTGGTAACAACATGGACCACAACTGCAAGCTCCTCCTCACTGCTCATCAGACGCCTGTCTTGGTGTCCCCCACGCTGACACCCGGCAGGCAAGTCACCAAGCAGTTTACACTGTCACCACACACCCTACTTCCCCTTGCCTGATGATCAAATCCCATTTCCTCCACTGCCTTCACCTCCCTGCTATAATCCACAGGGGACTGGGGAGAAGAAGCCATGGAAATGCAGAGTAAAGGGGTACAGTAGTCCTATTTAAACACTGGTGCTTCAAAGAGGAGCTGCTGGTTCTACTGGCATGAGCCTCAAACTCAGTTCCTTATAGAATCCTAGAATATCGGGGTTGGAAGGGACCTCAGGAGGTCATCTAGTCCAACCCCCTGCTCAAAGCAGGACTTCTGCATGTAAAAGAACCAAGCACACCACTACACTAAGCAATTTGCTGGTGGATAAGGGCCCCTCAGGACTCTATTTAAAGGTGATCCTTGCAGCTGTGGTAGGCAGGATCTCTGCAAATTACAGTCAGGAAGAAAGAGATGGAGCTTAGAGAGGTATGAACAGAGCTGAAAGTGTATGAGGGAGAGAACAGGAAATACCTGTCCTCACAGCTTACCCCTGACTCACTAAAGAGTCAGGAAACCTTGCAGTGAGTGAGTCATTGCTCCAGGAAATAAATGGCACTATGGCAAAAGGGCCAGCAGGTCACTTGCTAGAATGGCTGAGTGGCTAAGGCATTGGAATTAAGATTGTATAGATATATGCCCATGTGGGTTCAAACCCCACTTCAGGTTGAGATGTTTTACCCCCCAATATCTCCATTTAACAATAGGGATAAAAACCATTTTCTCTCCACAGTTCTTCACATAGTGAATCGTGACTGACTCCACTTGACATTCAGTCATCACACTGAACAACACTAAAGTAAATGATTAACTTAGGCCACCCCTAACTCACTTGGTCTGGTTTAGCTTTTTCTCTAGACCCTGTCATAATCGTTCCCTTGAATTCCTTGATCTGGACTGGATGGGGCTTGGGGGGCGGGGGGAAGGATATTTGTAGCAGTGCTGAAGGAGCTACTTCATACCACCACGCCCCTGAATTCTTCTCCAGGCCTGAGGTTGGCACGCTACCCCATCACACCACAAAGTTGCTCACATGGAGAGCACCCAAAGTCACACATCACGAGATGCCTAGGAGCTGGTATCTGGATGAAGCCTGTATCACAGAAAAAAGAGAGAGCTGATCCCATTGCTCCTGAGGGGTTAGATGGTTCCTCTTGATGTGGGATAGGGCTAATTTTTTAATCAGAATGCTGTGTAGTGCTAAGTCTCACAAACGTCTAAATATATGTTACCTTTATCAACCAAACTTTGTCATCTCATCCAAAAATATCAAGTTGGTTTGATAAGGCTGACTTTCCATAAAACCAGGTTCATGGGCATTAATTATATTCCCAGTCTTTACTGATTGAATCGTGTATCAGCTTTTCCAGTATTTTGCAGTAGTACGAAGGAGGCCATGTTCCTGGAATACTGGACATTCTGGGAACAAGGCGTGGCCCAGCCCTTGCCAGCCTTACCCTGCCCCCATCAACGTGACAATGCATTTGCGGTCACAGCATAGGAGAGGTGTAATTTGTAAGAGCCAGAGAGGGCGGAGTGGCGTTTCCCCATCTGATACCCCACAAAACCACATCCAGTTTTGTCTCAGTACCGGATGTGGGAAAAGCCTCTCAAAAACAGGACCATCCAGTTTAAGACCATACAATTGATCTCCCTACATGGAACTGATTTCAAGCTAAGTGGTCTATAATTACCTGGATCATTCCGTCGGCCTTTTTTGTATATTGGCACAACATTAGCTCTCTTCCAGTCTTCTGGAACTTCCCCAGTATTCCAAAACTTATTAAAAATGAACCAGAGATCTCCTCCTCAGCCAACTTTTAGGACTCGGGTACAAACTGTTTGGGCGTACTGACTTTAAAATGGTTACTCCTAGCAGATGCTATTTAATATCTTTCTTAGTTACAAAAGGGCTAGTAGCTCAGCATCCTCATGTGCTATGAATACATCATCCTCTTCCTTTCCAAATAAAAAAGTGAACATTTCTACATCATTAATAACTTTACCATGTAGCCAATCTCCTGATTTTGGGGTCTGACCTATGATTAAGGCATCAGAGAGATTGTGCGAGATTCTGTTGTATTGTCTTGGGACCTGTGGGTGTTTAAGACCCCGCCTATCCAGCACAGCAATTTTCAGGGGCTGATTTTCGTTTTGCTGGGGTAGACAGTGTTTGTGACGCTGTCACCTCTCCATCATTGAGCTGACTCCAAATGTAGCCCTTTGCAGCTGACCATCACCCCATCTGGCTGTCCCTAGGGCGTCTGCATTATGACAGGCACACGGTGGGTGTGACAATGCCTTTTATTGAATTGACTTCTATTGGCAAAAGAGACCAGCTTTTTCTGATTACACAGAGCTCTGCTTCAGGTCCCTTCTCTCCAGGGCTTTGGGACACAGGGTTTACAACAGGTATTTGACCTCTTGGGGTGGGCTATACTGAATATGAGAAGAAGCGTATCTAAAGATGCAAAAAAATTGCGTGAGATTCTATTGTCTGAAGAATAGTAGACACTTGGCTATTACAGATTGTCTCATAATGCTGGAGGCTGGTGATACTCCTCTGCAATGGGACGCATTTGGAGCCAGCTTGGTGGTGTCACACAAACACCATCTGCCCCAATGAAACAAAATTAGCCCCTGAAAACTACAATGTTGGATTTTTGTAAACATTGTCACTACTGGGGCTTGAACGCAGGACTTTCTACGTGTAAAGCCTATATGATAATCACTACGCTATAGAACCTTCCTGTGGGAGTATTTTCCTTCTCCTTCCTTCCTTTCTTCCTTCCTACCCACGCAGGCATCTCACCTGAGTGTCAGGGTCTACAGCAGAGTGGAAAAATCTGAGTTCTTTTCAGGGAGAAGCCCTAAAAGGGGGCATGTAGCATTATTCTTACATTCTACTGTCTTGGATGGTGAGTCTAGAGCGCGAACTGCCACGTGTCTGTAAACTTCATTTCACATGAGGAAAGATGTTTAGGTGGGGGTTGAAATGTGTGTTCTGCAAAAAGCCCCATGTCTGGGAATCTCCTTCTCTTCTATGAAGTCTCTGTTTTCTAGGCTGGAGTTGAGTGACTTATGTTCCTTAATATGCAGGGCGAAAAAAGCTATATAAAAGCCTGAGTAGCTCAGTTGATAGCACAACAGACTTTTAATTTGAGGGCCTAGGGTTCAAGTCCCTGTTCAGGTGGGGTTGCTTTTTGGAAAAAGCCATTGATTTCCTAGAAACACAGTTGTTTAAGCCCTAATGTGCCCTTCAATCAGTCCTCACAAGGGTGAAGGAAAGTGAGATAAGGTCGTCCCAAACTGGGAAGAAAGGACAAAGGAGCCACTTGGTGGGTACAACCCAGATGGGGTAAAAAGCAAACTCCTCCTTCATATCTTTAAGTCCAGTATGAATTTGGGACAGATTGAATGGATAAAGGAGAAGGTATGGGCAAAGGAGCTATGAGAAAGGGGCAGGGAGACAGAAGGAATTTAGGAATTGCCTTCTTCTGTCACCTCCATCTTCTTGTGTCCTTCCATCACAATCATAGTCTTTTTTTCAGCATTGGGCACGTGATTTGTCCCGATCTGCAGCCCTGGTGTTATCTTCCAAGGCAGGTCAAAAGTCAATATACAGAAATGAGAACCAATAAAATAATTCATTTAGCTTCTCAGCAATGTCCTTATCTTCTTTAATTGCTCCCACTAGCTCCCAGTGACCCATGGGTCCACCAATTTCTTTCACAGGCTTCTTGATCTATTTCAAGAATCTCTTGTTTATTTTTTACACCTTTAGCTATTTCCTCATCTAACTCCATTTTGGCCCTTCTCATTTCCCTCTTAATGCCTGCTGTCATGTATGCTCCTGGATTAATTGCTTCACTAGAGTCAGCTTGTGACATTCCCCTGGTGTTATGTGGACTGGTGATCTGCTAGGTCACTCCAATCCTTGACTCTGGGAGCCAGCCTTACCCTGCTCTGCTGGGAGAACCCCCACTCTGGGGCTGTTCATGCACAGCCTCTGGCATGTCAGCTGCTCCCAGCTACTTGAAAGTGAATGACATTAGCCAATATCTCCGGACCCAGTCCCAGACACAACCCTAGGAACCTCTATCTTGCAGTGTCCAGTTATGCCTGCTGGATGCTGCAAGCTTATATAAGTTTGTCAATTTAACAAAGAAATTGATGTGTACCAGGCTTGTTATCCCAAGGGGAGTCTCTGACACACTTCAAACCAAACGCGCTGCTTCAGGTAGAATAAACAAACAGATTTATTAACTACAGAGATAAATTTTAAGTGATCATAAGACAAAACGTAAGAAGTCAGATTTGGTCAAATGAAATAAAAGCAAAATGCATTCTTAGCTGATCTTAACACTTTCAATTTAGTTGGGGATTGGTCCTTCTTTGAGCAGGGGGTTGGACTAGATAACCTCCTGAAGTCCCCTCCAACCCTGATATTCTATGATTCAATGCCCTTACAAACTTAACCTATGTCTACACTTACATTTTTTAGCGCTCTAACTTGCTGGCTCATGGGGGCTGAAAAATCACACCTCCCCGAGTGCAGCAAGTCTGAGTGCTTTAAAGTGCTAGTGTAGACAGGCTCCGAGCATTGGGAGCTAATCCCCTTGTGGAGGTGGATTATCAGGAGCGCTGGGAGAGCGCTCTCCCAGCGCTCGCACACGACCACTCGCACTTCAAAGCACTGCCACGGGAGCATTCCCGTGGCAGCACTTTGAAGTTTCCAGTGTAGACGTACCCTTAGATGCTTCTCACCACAGACTGGCTGGTTGCCCTTCAACCAGCCTCTCCCCTTTGATCAGCGCTTCAGTCACGTGGTGGTGTCTGTAGATGTAGGTGGAAGACAGAGGAAGAGCATGGCAAACGTCTCTTCCTTTTATCATGTCCTTTCTTCCCTCTTGACTTTGCCCCCCCACCTCAGAGTCAAGTGAGCATTACCTCATCGCAGTCCCAAACTGACCAAAGGTGAGGCGGGGGTGACTTCTGGGGGGAAGATCCTTTTGTTGCTGCCTAGGCCAGTGTCCTTTGTTCCTGTGAGGCTGGGCTGGGTTTGTCCCATACATGCCCTGAGGAGGTGTGAACTGCCTCTTTGCTTTTGGAGAGTTTTTGCCTGGGTTTATTTTAAGCCACGAAGACACATTTTCAGCCTCATAACTATATACATGAAATGATAATCTATAACATTGCTGTAACAACAATTACTATCACATCACTATAACAACAATGCTCGGTGCATCACAAGCCTTCCGAAGACACCCAACATGACAAACTTTGCATTGGATACCACACAATCATTTTCTAAAGATGAACGTGGGGGTGTAGGGTGTTCCCACGAGGTACAGAACATCACACAGATGTCCATCATGTCTGGCTTTTTCTTACTGGCATCCATGCCCGCCTGACCTGTGGCAGCTGAAATAGCTTGGTTGAGAGTGCATTAGACTGAAGATCTAAAGAGTATTGGTTTTCCGTAGAGCGTTTGCTGCTATCAGGGGTTTTCAATTGCTTGAGATTCTTTTCTTTTTCTTTTCTTAAGAGAATAGTTGATAGTTCCAAATATTCTCACTGTTGCTCCCCCCCCCCCATTTGGTTATGATTCTTGTCATTCTTGGGGAAGGAATGGTTTCTAATTAACAGGAGTGTCGTATGTAAGACACGAGGAGGTAACTGTCCTGCTTTACTCAGCACTGATGAGGCCTCAGCTGGAGTATTGTGTAACAGCGTCCAGGTTGGGGTATCACACATTAGGAAAGCTGTGAACAAATTGGAGAGAATCCAGAGGAGAGCAACAAAAATGCAAGGTTTGGAAAATATGACCTAAGAGGAAAGGTTGAAAGAATTGGGCGTATCTAATTTAAAAAAGAGAAGGCTGTGGAGAAACTTAATAACAGTCTTCAAATACATTGGGGGCTGGGACTGTTAGCAATTATCTTTGAGAATGCTTGGAGGACGAGTGAGAGATCCCATATGTCTGGAGAAGGGCAAACATAGTACCTATCTTTAAAAAGGGGAACAAAGATGAATTGGGGAACTATAGACCAGTCAGCCTAATTTTGATACCCGGAACGATACTGGAACAAATTATTAAACAATAAAGCACTGAGAGGATAATAGGGTAATGAGGAATAACCAGTGTGGATTTGTCAAAAATAAACCATGCCAAACCACCCTAATTTCCTTTGTTGGCAGGATTACTGGCCAAGTGGATGGGGGGACCCAGTGGACATGATATATCCTGATTTTTAATCAGGGTTTTGACACAGTGCCACAACACTCTCATAAGCAAACTAGGGAAATGTGGTGCAGATGACAATTGCTGTGGTGGATGCACAGCTGGTTGAAAGACCATTCTCAAAGAGTAGTTATCAATGGTTCGCTGTCAAACTGGGAAAGTGTATCTAGTGGGGTCCTGCCAGCATCAGTCTTGGGTCTGGTACTTGTCAATATTTTCATTAATGACTTGAATAATGGAGTGGAGAATATGCTTTCAAAATTTGAAGATGACACCAAGCTGGGAGGGGTTGGAAGCATTTTGGAGGACAGAAGTGGAATTCAAAATGACTTTGACAAATTGGAGAACTGGTCTGAAATTCAATAAAAACAAGTGCAAGTACTTCATAGAATCATAGAATATCAGGAATGGAAGGGACCTCAGGAGGTCATCTAGTCCAACCCCCTGCTCAAAGCAGGACCGATCCCCAATTAAATCATCCCAGCCAGGGCTTTGTCAAGCCTGACCTTAAAAACTTCTAAGGAAGGAGATTCCACCACCTCCCTAGGTAACACATTCCAGTGTTTCACCACCCTCCGAGTGAAAAAGTTTTTCCTAATATCCAATCTAAATCTCCCCCACTGCAACTTGAGACCATTACTCCTTGTTCTGTCATCTGCTACCACTGAGAACAGTCTAGAGCCATTCTCTTTGGAACCCCTTTCAGGTAGTTGAAAGCAGCTATCAAATCGCCCCTCGTTTTTCTCTCCCGCAGACTAAACATCCCCAGTTCCCTCAGCCTCTCCTCATAAGTCATGTGTTCCAGTCCCCTAATCATTTTTTTTGCCCTCCGCTGGACTCTTTCCAGTTTTTCCACATCCTTCTTGTAGTGTGGGGCCCAAAACTGGACACAGTACTCCAGATGAGGCCTCACCAATGTTGAATAGAGGGGAACGATCACGTCCCTCGATCTGCTGGCAATGCCCCTACTTGTACATCCCAAAATGCCATTGGCCTTCTTGGCAACAAGGGCACACTGCTGACTCATATCCAGCTTCTCGTCCACTGTCACCCCTAGGTCCTTTTCTGCAGAACTGCTGCCGAGCCATTCGGTCCCTAGTTTCTAGCGGTGCATGGGATTCTTCCGTCCTAAGTGCAGGACTCTGCACTTGTCCTTGCTGAACCTCATCAGATTTCTTTTGGCCCAATTCTCCAATTTGTCTAGGGCCCTCTGTATCCTATCCCTCCCCTCCAGCGTATCTACCTCTCCTCCCAGTTTAGTGTACTTCATTTAGGAAAGAAAAATCAAATCGCCAACTACCAAATGGGGAATAACTGGCTAGGTGGCAGTACTGCTGAAAAGGATCTGGGGGTTAGAGTAAACTGAATGAGTCAACAATGACGCAGCTGCAAAAAAAAAAAAAGTTAATATTATTCTGGGGTGTATTTACGGGAGTGTTGTATGTAAGACACGGGAGGTAACTGTCCCTCTCCGCTCAGCACTGGTGATGCGTCAGCTGGAGTTCTGTTCTGGGCATCACACTTTAGGAAAGATGTGGAAAACTGGAGAGAGTCAGAAGAGAGCAACAAAAATGATAGATCAGGTTTTCTAAACCTTTTATGAGGAAAGGTTTAAAAAAAACTGGGCATGTTTAGTCTTGAGAAAAGACAACTGAGGGGGGGCCTGATAAGTCTTCAAATCTGTTATAAATAGGAGAGGGATCAATTGTTCTTTGTATCCACTGAAGGAAGGACAAGAAGTAATGAGCTTCATCTGCAGCAAGGGAGATTTAGGTTAGATCTTAGGAAAAGCTTTCTAACTATATGGCTAGTTAAACTCCGGAACAGGCTTCCAGGGGGGTTGTAGAATCCCCATCATCGGAGGTGTTTTAAGAACAGGTTGGATAAACGCTTGTCAGGGATGGTTTAGGTACACTTGGCCCTGTCTCCACATAGGGAGGATGGACTAGATGACCTTTACAGTCGCTTCCAGCCCTCCATTTCTGTGATTGTTGAATGCTTGGAGTAATACAATGCAGTATCTTTTCACTCAGTCAGGATGAATAAAGAATAAGATGGAGAATAATACTAAGACTATTATAATATTTTTGCGTATAAATAAATGGTGTGGCCACTCAGGTCACCCCATCTCCAAGAGGATCTTGGGATTCAGAGAAGGGTTATGAGAATGATCAAGGGCCTGGAAAACTCCATCACAACACAATCAGTCCCTGGAAATCACAGCATGGGGTTGGATATGAAAACTGTCACTTCAGCACAAATCCAGTGACTCTAACCCAGGACCTTTGGGATATACAGCAGGCATAGTAACTACTACATTACAGGTTTCAGAGTAACAGCTGTCTTAGTCTGTATTCGCAAAAAGAAAAGGAGTACTTGTGGCACCTTAGAGACTAACCAATTTATTTGAGCATAAGCTTTTGTGAGCTACAGCTCACTTCATCGGATGCATACTGTGGAAAATACAGAAGATGTTTGTTTTTATACACACAAATCATGAAAAAATGGGTGTTTATCACTACAAAAGGTTTTCTCTCCCCCCACCCCACTCTCCTGCTGGTAATAACCTATGTAAAGTGATCACTCTCCTTACAATGTGTATGCTAATCAAGGTGGGCCATTTCCAGCATAAATCCAGGGTTTAACAAGAACGTCTAAGGAAGGGGGGGTTAGGAAAACAAGGGGAAATAGGTTACCTTGCATAATGACTTAGCCACTCCCAGTTTCTATTCAAGCCTAAGTTAATTGTATCCAATTTGCAAATGAATTCCAATTCAGCAGTCTCTCGCTGGAGTCTGGATTTGAAGTTTTTCTGTTGTAATATTGCAACTTTCATGTCTGTAATCGCGTGACCAGAGAGATTGAAGTGTTCTCCGACTGGTTTATGAATGTTATAATTCTTGACATCTGATTTGTGTCCATTTATTCTTTTACGTGGACACTGTCCAGTTTGACCAATGTACATGGCAGAGGAGCATTACTGGCACATGATGGCATATATCACATTGGTAGATGTGCAGGTGAACGAGCCTCTGATAGTGTGGCTGATGTTATTAGGCCCTGTGATGGTGTCCCCCGAATAGATATGTGGGCACAGTTGGCAACGGGCCTTGTTGCAAGGATAGGTTCCTGGGTTAGTGGTTCTGTTGTGTGGTATGTGGTTGCTGGTGAGTATTCGTTTCAGGTTGGGGGGCTGTCTGTAGGCAAGGACTGGCCTGTCTCCCAAGACTTGTGAGAGTGTTGGGTCATCCTTCAGGATAGGTTGTAGATCCTTGATAATGCATTGGAGGGGTTTTAGTTGGGGGCTGAAGGTGACGGCTAGTGGCGTTCTGTTATTTTCTATTTCTAAACACCCATTTTTTCATGATTTGTGTGTATAAAAACAAACATCTTCTGTATTTTCCACAATATGCGTCCGGTGAAGTGAGCTGTAGCTCACGAAAGCTTATGCTCAAATAAATTTGTTAGTTTCTAAGTGCCACAAGTACTCCTCTTCTTTTTACTACATTACAGAATCTCACTTTGCAAGGTGGACCTTTAGCATCTCAGGAAGAGCAGGAAGAAGTGAGCCCTTCACAGAGAGGGGCCCAGTGAAGGGAAAGGCTGGAGTTTCCTTCTCATTTTCTCGACATCCCCTTCCTGCAGATTGCTTGCAAGGAAGAGCTATTGATGGACCCACATTTTTTGTTTCTTTTTCCAAACAGCAGAGGGCAGAGCTCACAGGTCCCTCTATACAGGCCCTGGGGCTCAGAGTGCCTACCCCCTCACCATTCTGGCCCTTGCACATGGCTCAGGCAGAGCTGGTTGGAAAATATATTTAAATTTCAATGAAATTTTTGGAAACTCTTTTCTTGCTCTTTTCCCCCCAGATTTTTCAGATTTCTTTTTCTGAGGTTGTCATTGAAAAATGACTTTTATTTGGATGATGAAAACCCCCAGAATGTTGCCAAATGTGGTACTTTTCTTCCCAAAATTTCCTTTCCATCCAAAAACAATTGATGTGATTCACACCAAATTTCCTTGAACCAGCCGTGAAAAATAATGGCTTTTTCTGTTTTAATCACTGACTGATTTTTATTTTTGCCCTTCTGTTTCCCATTTATTGACTAAAAGGTGTAGCCAGTTGTCTGACCACACTCGCAGTTTGCTCTTAAAATGTTCAAGAGACCAAATAAATGAACTTAGCCAAATTTATTGTCTAAAGACAAATCAGTACAATACTTCTCAGAAGCAAATTCTCACTGCATGTTCACCTTACACAGAACATGTGCTTCAAAGAAACACATTCCAGATAGCAGAATTTATCAGATGATTTTACAAGTTACAAAACTTTCTAAAGTCACTAAAATCCAATCCATCAGTTTGTCCCAGTTCCTTAACTTGTTGTTCTGTACCTTCGTTATCTTTGTTCTGGATATTAGCATTCCAGGTACTGGTCTGCGAAGGTATCAGCTTGTACCCTGGCAACACATTAAAGTATTTTGCCTTTGATACGTTTCCTATTGTCTAATGTCAAAGCTGACTTCAGCTTTGCAAAGTGTTGTGGGATACTTGATGTGTGTGCCAGAACTGCGGGGAAAGCATAATACAGTTGGTTAACAAAACTTCCCAACACTCACGTATATAGGTGTAGAAAGAATGAGGAGTACTTGTGGCACCTTAGAGACTAACACATTTATTTGTGTGTTTGTGTGGATGTGAGTGAGTAATACCAGGCACATAATACTTATTAATGTGGTGTATACTACACTTAACATAGACCATTGGCTAATACCATCCTTGACTTAGTGCCTCTGAGCCACATGCCATGAGCACGTGATAGCTGGGTCGAAAGAACATCTTCCTTTTCTTCCTTGATCTCACAGTGACACCTGCTGGCCACTTCTCTATTGTAGCACAGTGCAAAGGGACCAGCTCCCCAACTGTAGGGGAACTAGAACAGGAGGACTTGTGGCACCTTAGAGACTAACAAATTTATTTGAGCATAAGCTTTCATGAGCTACAGCTCACTTCATCGGATGCATTCAGGGGAAATGTTGCTCGATGGAGGTCTGGGGCAGGTGGGGTGTGATGTTTGCTGAAGGAGAGGGAAGCTGGGGTGATGGGTAGGTCACAGCGTTAACTCCCCAGAGAATGGGGGTGATGGTTAGACTGGGGGGTGGAGAGTCAGTGAAGGGGAGGGGATGAATGTTACCCACCGTAGTGGGTTGGGGAGTGGTGGATTATAGTGAATAGGAATAGGGTAGTATGTCTTTAAATAGTTTGTGAGCCCTTTAGTGGTGCTCACCGTGTCCTATGTCTTTGAAGGGACCAGATCCCAGCCAGTGAACAGGAGCAGCTAACGGGAGTTTTGCGAGGGAGTTCTCCAGGTGAAGTAGGAGTGACTATGTGAACCTTGGAGTGATTTTGTTGTCAGTTTGTTGTGTGCTTGCAGCTTGACTGAAGTATATAGTGTGGTCTGTTTGTTCGGGGGCCATGTGCTGAGACTACTGGCCTGCTAGGCAAAGCTGAGAGCTTCTTAACTAGGCTTTGATCCCTAAACCATTTAGTACCCATCAACCCTTTACCGGGAGTGGGGCTACTCAGGGCTTTAGAAAGCCCGCTCCTAAGTGACCAGAGGAGCTAGTGAACATGGGAGTTTTGCAAGGGAGTGGGAAAGCCAGATACACCTGATGAACAGTCTCTAGACTTAGGCCAATAAAGACCCTCCCACAAAACAAAAACAAAACCCAACGAATATGGCTGCAGGAGTAAAAAGAGAATGCAAGTAGAAGTCCAGTGGCAGAGTTTATTGCACTGAATGCAGAATGTCTGATTGCTAGCCTTGGGGGCAGGTGGCGTATGTGTGCATTCAATGCAAGGATCTCCTGGCCCTCAGAGACCAAGTACAGGCTCTGGAGACCAGAGAGGCTGAACTGGAGGAGCTAAGGGAGACAGACGTACACAGACAAGACTCTCCGGGACACAGCAGAGTGGTCCTACCCATAGTCTGACAGCCTCTGTGTTGATGAGGAGGATGAATGTCTCAGAGAAGAAGAACATCAAAGTGAAGTGGAGGGAAATGATCTCATATTTAGGAACCTCCTTCCAGATGATGTCATAGTATCCTCTTGCAATGAGGATACCTCTTCAAGGGAGGGAATCCCAGTTATTACCTGTCTCTTCCTTATAGTAATGGGGGATTTGATTATTAGAAATATAGATGGCTGGGTTTGTGATGACTGGGAGAACCACATGGGGAATTGCCTGCAGGGTGCAAAAGTTGCCGATCTCTTGAGACATCTAGACAGGCTATGTGCGGTGCTGTGGAGGAGCCGGTGATCGTGGTACACATGGGTACCAATGACATTAGGGAAAGGTAGGAGAGAGGTCCTGGAGGCCAGATTTAGGCTGCTAGGTAAGTGATTAAAATCCAGGTCCTCCATGTTTCTGAAATGCTTCCAGTTCCATGTGCAGGGCCAGTGACAGGCAGAGCTGCAGGGTCTCAAGGAATGGATGAGAGGATGGTGTAGGGAGGAGGGGTTTGGTTTATTAGGAACTGGGGAACCTTTTGGGAAAGAAGGAGCCTACTCAGGAAGGATGGGCTCCATCAACACCACAACGGACCCAGATGGCTGGCATGTAAAATTAAAAAGGTTGTAGAGGAGTTTTTAAACTAAGGGGGCTGGGGGAAAGCTGACAGGTGCGGAGGAGCACGTGGTAAAGGCAGAGACATCCCTCTGGGGATCTTTTCATGGGGATTCTCTATATCCTAGTAAGAAGGAGAGGATAGAAGTTGATAAAGTACAGGTAGAAACTGAAGAGAAACAGTCAAATGAAAGCATCCCATTCAATTACATTGCATAATGGCAGACAGCTAAAAAGTGACAAATTTTATAAGTGCTTGTATACAAATGCTAGAAGTCTAAATCCTGAGATGGGTGAACTTGAGTGCCTGGTATTAAATGAGGATATTAATATAACAGGCATCACAGAAACTTGTTGGAATGATGAGAATCAATGGGACATGGTAACACCAGGATACAAAATATACAGGAATGACAGAGTAGGTCGTGCTGCTAGGGGACTTACACTATATGTGAAACAAAGCATAGAGACAAATAAAGCAAAAATCTCAAATCTCTATGGATAGAAATTCCATGCTTAAATAATAAGACTACAGCAGTAGGGATATTTTACCGACCACCTGACCAAGATGGTGATAGTGAATGTGAAATGCTCCAGGAGGTTAAAGAGGCTATAAAATAGAAAACTCAGTAATCATGGGGGATTTCAAATATCCCCATATTGACTGGGTACATATCACCTCAGGACAGGATGCAGAGATAAATGACTGTTTCTTGGAGCAGTTAATCCTGGAATCCACAATGGGGGAGGCAATTCTTGATCTGGTCCAAGATGTGAATACAGCTGAACCACTTGGTAATAGTGACCATAATGTAATTAAATTTAACATCACTGTGGGTAGGGAAAACATTAAAGAAGCCTACCACAGTAGCATTTCAGGAAGGGGAAGTACAGAAAAATGAGGAAGCTAGTTAAACAGAAATGAAAAGGTACAGTCACAGAAGCGAAATGCCCGCAAGCTGCATGGAAACTTTAAAAAAAACCACAATAGAGGTTCAAATAAATGTATACCCCGAATTAAAAAACATAGTAAGAGCACCAAAAAAGTGCCACCATGGTTAAACAACAAAATCAAAGAAGCGGTGAGAGGCAAAAAGGTATTCTTTTAAAACTGAAAGTTAAATCCTACATAAACAAAAACTCTGGCAAGTCAAGTGTAAAAGTATAATCAGGCAGGCCAAAAATGAATGTGAAGAGCAAGTAGCCAAAGACTCAACATATTCATAAATGATCTGGTAAACAGTGAGGTGGCAACATTTGTAGATGATATAAAATTACTCAAAATACTTAAGTCCAAAGCAGACTGGGAAGAGTTACAAAGGGATCTCACAAAACTGGCTGACTGGGCAACAAAATGGCAGGTGAAATTCAATGTTGATAAATGCAAAGCAATGCACATTGGAAAACATAATCCCAAATATGCATACAAAATGATGGGGTCTAAATTAGCTGCTACAACTCAAGAAAGATCTTGGGATCATTGTGGATATTTCTCCCAAAACATCCACTCAATGTGCTGCAGCAGTCAAAAAAGGGAACAGAATGTTAGGAACCATTACGAAAGGGAGAGATAATACGTCAGAAAATATCATGATGCCTCTATATAAATCCATGGTACACCCACACCTTGAATACTTTGTGCAGTTCTGGTCGTCCCATCTGAAAAAAAAGATAGACTTGGAAAAGCTATAGAGAAGGGCAATAAAATGATTAAAGGCATGGAACAAATTCTGTATGAGGTGCAATTAAAAAGACTGGGATTTTTAATCTTGGAAAAGACACAACTAAGAGGGGATATAATAGAGATCTATAAAATCATCACAGTTGTGGAGAAAGCAAATAAGGAAGTGTTATTTACTCTTTCACATATTATATTGGGAGTCACCCAATGAAATTAACAGGCCGCAGGTTTAAAACAAACAAAAGGAAGCACTTCTTCACACAAGGGACAGTCAACCTGTGGAACTTGTTTTCAGGGATTGTTGTGAAGGTCAAAACTATAAAGGGGTTCAAAAAAGAAAGGTCCATCAGTGGCTGTTAGCCAAGATGGGCTGGGACTCAACCCCATGCTCTGGGTGTCCCTGGGGATGAATCACTTGATGGTTACCTGTTCTGTTCATTCTCTCTGGGGCACCTTGCGTTGGCCACTGTCAGAAGACAGGATACTGGGCGAGAAGGAACATTGGTCTGACCCAGTTTGGCTGTTCTTATGTTCTTAGAGTAGTGGTGGGTAAGCAGCGGGGCGGGGGGGCTCATCAGTCCAGGCAAGTGAGGCACAGCCGAACCAAGAAGTTCCAAAAGCTCCCGAATACATTTGGCATATTCTTTTGTCATTTAACTGATAAATATATACTGATTTAAGGACAAATTGTGATTTGATTAAAATGTCAAAACTCACTCTCTCCAGCAGTGAAATGCACCACTGGGAAGTTTGAAGCATGCCATGCTGTGGGAGGCCCAAACGTTGGTATAGCTAAGAGTGCCTCATGAAGCTGCCTTGTTACCATGGCAATTTACCATGCCCAGGAATCCCTTTCTAATGGTGGTGTTGTGGTAGCCATGGCTTGGTGCGGCCACGGCAGGATTGTAGCCTTTAAGTCTATGCTGCAGGGGATGGGGATGGGGGCCCCATGGTGCATAAGCGCAAGAAGCTGTAGCTGATGACTGGTCCACCTGCTGCTGCTTCACTATAAATGCCAGCTTTTAATAGCTAATAAATTATACATTGGGTGGGAGTGAAAATAATTATTTGTGACTTGTGCCTCACATCTCGAAAAAGTAATGAGTTGCCACTGGTGAATAGCCAGGCCTAGCTTGTTTATGAGCATTTAGTAAATTGTTTTTTTTGGGGGACTCAGCTGTGCCAGGCTTCATTTTTTGGGAGGGTGGGGGGTTTAAAGAGCAAAAGATACAACTGGTGGTGAGGATGGGACCCTAACCTACGTGCTGTAAGTCTCATGAGGAACACTTTATTCTTTCAATGGTTGGGTCTTTCCTGACATGACTTGGCCTTGAATTCTGCTGTCCTTTGTTAGTGGTTGGAGGGCTGCTTGCTTTTGGCTCAGCCCGAGCGATTTCCGAGAAGAGATCTGAATCCTGTGATCTGTGACCTCTATGCTGAACAGAGGATTTGAGAGCAGGAAAAGGATCACTTTTACCAAAAGTGGGACATGAACCTAGGCAGGTACACATCCGTTGGCGCTTAAGGCCCACTGGTCTGGTGAGTGCCCTATTGCTGTTTTTGCTATAGTGAGCTTTGCTTTGAGGAATAAGGATTCTCTCATTGCGGGTTTTCATGTCTTTTCAGCAGCCTGGTGGGGAGCTGTGAGGACAAGCAGATGTTCCCTCTTCTCTACCTCAAGCCCTCTGGGGCCACTCTGAGCTCCATTGCTTTCCTGCTTAGCTATGATCCATCCCATCCCTTCTGAAGCATTCATCTCCTATGGAGTCCAGAAGAGAATGTACTCAATGGTCATCATGTCTGCATTACACCCACCTTGGGGGTGGCTCTTTATCTAGCTTTCCTTACCCCAGCAGGAGAGCGTGGTGAGACTGGGAACTCCTGGTTTCCCACCCGCCCCCACAATGTGGGAGAAGGAGGGTTAGCTTAATGTTGCTGTGATGGCAAATGGGGAGCCAGTGTAACAGTTTGTAAGAGAGTGATGGGACCAAGTCCCCCAGGTGAA
Source organism: Lepidochelys kempii (assembly GCF_965140285.1). Lineage (NCBI taxonomy): Eukaryota > Metazoa > Chordata > Testudines > Cheloniidae > Lepidochelys > Lepidochelys kempii. Next base: position 14,950,733 of record NC_136385.1, read on the forward strand.
GAAGGTAATCTCAGTGGTTGCGTGTGGCTGGGCATCACCTCGGTTGAACTGGTGTGTCTCAAACACACTAGGGCATATGAATTTAGCAGATCATACCCTATTTCTCAAATAATGCATTAGAACAGAGTGCAATTTGCTCTACACCTGGGTGGCATGCTCGAGCTCAGGGCGCTGCTCAGTGTGTGCCCGATAAACAGGACCCAGGGAAGTTTCACAAAGGGAATGCAGGGTTAGCATTTCTCAGATGTGGCCACTGTGTCCACATGCAGCCACCAGGGAGTTTTCCTGCATCCACGACAGCCTTTTGGGGAGAGATGGAGGAAGGGGCAAAGCCCTAGGACTCCAGGGGTGGTTAAAAGGTAACTGGAAGATAAGCACAATGCAGGCCAGGGTTAGGTATAATAATTTTTTTGGGGGGTAGCCAGGTTCAAGCTCCTGCTTCTGATATAATTTAGTTTATCTAAGAGCTGCTGCTTCGTCGCCTTCTTTCTTTCTTTCTTTTTTTGTCTCTTGTATGTTTTCTCCCCAGGTTTTGGACGTCCCGTGTTGTTTAAATGAACATGCAGATGTGGCTACAAATGCATCGAAACTGCAGCTAATACAATTGCTTGGATTAGTGATTCTCAGCTGTGGGAAAAGACAGCAGGTGGCTGCCTGGGTAGCTCAGCTGGCAGAGCATCAGACTTTTAATCTGAGGGTCCATGGTTCAAGTCCCTGTTTGGGTGATACCAATGACTTTTTATCCCCCATCTCCTTGCCTCACCTAGACGTACAGAGGCTGCAGACCATGGGGTGGTTCTGGGAAACGGCCAGGACCAAGTGACCCTTTGACCACCTACCCCAGCCGCCCTCTGGCCCTTACCTATCTACTCCAGTCTTCTGGCACTGCTCTCTCTGTCTCTCTCTCCAGGGGCAGTTACATTCTTCTCCCAGGAGGGAATGTCACCAGCAGGGTCAGGGTTCAGGGGCAGACACCTGTGAGGGGGCAATTGGCTCCTCCCTCTGATCACCCCTGGGAGTGGTGGTGGGGATTCTACTGATCCCTTTTGCCCTGCTTGGAGTGGGGGCTGGTGCTGGGACCTTTGCCAGTCCCTAGTGAAATGACAGAGCCCTGCACTCCCAGGGCTGGATGTAGTACGTTCAATCAGGGGCAACTGGTAGAAACAGTGGGTGACACCACCTCTCCCCTGCTGGGGGATAAAATCAACTCTTGAGGAGAGGTACATAGGGCTCACTAGCATTATTCACTGCTGCCTGTAAAATGAGCCACAGTTGGTTCCACTGGGGCTTGAACCCAGGACCTTCTGCGTGTAAAGCAGATGTGATAACCACTACACTATGAAACCATCTTCTGTAGGGTGGCTCCCCTTCTCGCAGGCCAGGGGTCATACAGCAGTTGGGAGGAACACAGCTGCTGTGGACAGGCCCAGGAGATGCTGGGAGTTCACCTTGCCCAGTGCTCAGAGCACCTGCCTGGCTGCAGGAAACCACACAGCTAGGGTCAGTGCGGTGGTTGCTTGCAGATCACTCACTATGACCAGCTGCTTCCCCAAGAAGGGTGCGAAGTCTGCATGCATGGGGCTGGGGAAGTGGGGATGGGAAGGATCCCAGAGCTATGGTGAATGCCAGCCAGCTGTGTGCACCCTAGAAAAACCAGCCATGTCCAGAAATGCTCCCCCTCTGTTGCTGCTCCCATTTGCGCCCGTTATAGAGTGACTAAAATAATTGGTATATAATAATGCCACGTGTTTAGCTACCACTCTTTAATCGGTAGCTCTCACATAGCTTTACAGAGGATGGCAAGGTCACTGCCTCCATTTCACAGATGGGGAAACTGAGGTGAAGGTAATCATAACTCAGAGTCACCTGGCCAGGCTGAGACTGGAAGGCAGGGCTGAATCCTAGCCCAGTGCAATACCCACTAGGCCACCACCACCTCCAGCACCCTACCTGCGTGAACAACGCGCCCTGCCCCCAGGCAGTGCAAGGGCTAGGAGACAGTGCTGCACAGAACGGGGGGAGTGCTAGTGGGGGGGGGGAGGGTCTGGGGGAGGGCTGGATTAAGCGCGGGGTCAGTGGTAGGTGAGTGAAGGTTGCAGGGTATCAGGGGAGGCTGGCTCAAAGGGGAGTGGATGGTTGTCTGGGATGTTAGGTGGGGGCAGGGCTGAGTAATGGGGTGCTGGGGAGATGCAAAAAGGGGCTGTCTAGGGAGAGTGGGTGGGGCCAGATGGGGGGCCCCAGGAGGGTCTCTCAGGGGAGAGGTGGGGGGAGCAGCTGGCTGCTGGACAGTCAAGTGGGTGAGGCCGGGGGTCTATGGGAAGCTGGGGGTGGTGGGGTCAGTGGCTGAAGAGAAGTCTGGGCCCCGGCTGGCCGCTGGAGGGAGGGGGCCGGGCGGATCAGTACTGCACGTGGTCTGGGGGAGCAGGGGGCGAGGGCGGAGCTGGTCTCTCCCCAGGCTGCCACCTGTGGCTCCGCGGCTCTGGGCTCCAGCCAGGACCAGCCGAGTGACTCCGCAGTGGTCTCTGGCGCCCGGCAGCGGCCATTGCAGCGCTGCTGCAGAAGGACTTGGACAACTGCAGCCCCCAGCTCAGGGGTGTCAGGCCCTAATAGGCAGAATTGGGCTTTTTAGTCTCTTTAATTTCTGAGGCGCCACGGCCCGCAGGGTTTTGCGCTGCTTTTATTGGGAGATTGCTTATTTGGGCTTTCTATGCAATAGGCACCTCACTTCTGTGCTGCTGGGAGCCCAGCCAGCAGCCACCCGCTCGCCAGCCGCCCGGCTCTGAAGGCAGCAGCCCGCTGCCAGCAGCAGCGAGAAGTGAGGGTGGCTGTACACCACAGCATGCAAGGATGGGGAGGCAGTGGCAGGGACTCCCCTGCCTTGTTCCCCTGGGATCCATTGCCCCGGAGATAGGGTGGCAAGCAGGGTCTCCCCCCGCACCCTCTTGCTGCCCCTAGGAGAGCCCCCTGCATGGGGATGTCAGGCTGACCTTGGGGAGAGTGCAGGATTCTGCCCCAACCAGATGCTCCGCCCTGGGGGCTCTGGTGCCCGCAGCTGTGGCTCCCCCAGCTGGGCTTCCAGGCACTGAGAGCTGCTGTAGGAAGCAGGGGTGGGAGGGGGAGAGGGCAGTGCCAGGAGGCCACAATAGGCCCTGAGACCCATGACGAAGTGGCAGTTCTAGCCAGAAAGCAGGATGGGAACCCAGCCAGCCCTTGCTGGCGCAGAACCTGCCTCTGCTCCTCTCTCCGCAGGGCACTGCAAGGGGAGTCGAGCGGCAAGCTTGGAGCGGTCCCAGCCCATTACATAGGGGCCTGGCCGGCCACCCCCAGGTCCATGAGCCCAATGCAGTGCTGCCGTCAACCAGGACATGTGCTGCCGACCCCACCTCCTGCCGCAGCCTCCTCTGTCCCGCTGGCTGGGGTCAGTCACCCAGAGAATGGCCCTGGCACCACCTCCCACGCCTCGCTCCCTCCCTTGGGTGTCCTAGGGCCATCCCCTGCCCCTCGCTCACAGTCTGGCTCTCCCTCCATGTGCTAGCAGAGCTTAGTGCTCACCCCACTCATCCTCAAGGAGGCTTCAGGCTGAAGGGTGGGGAAGACCTTTCCTAGTCAGTGTTGGCTGTTGACTATGGAAAGACAGAGGTGCGTGTGTGTCATCTCTCCCCCTCCCCCATCTTGCTAAACCCTGTTGCAAACATTTGAGTTTTTCGTTTAGAAGCTGGAGGAGGAAAATCTCCCACTGTTCCTGCCCCCTTTGGTGTTTATGCAGGGCTTAATTTGTGCGGGGGCAGCCTTTTCACTACAAATTAAGCCCTGATCCCATTCCCCTCCCTCTGAAATGGATTTTGTGTGGTTTGAGAGGCAGTGCTGGGTTTTTTTTCCTCCTTGAGACTTGGCAACACTACAGTTGGGCTAGGCTGGTAGCCATAAACCAGGCTGGAGGGGGTGTCCCTCTGCCAGCCAGCCCTGGTCCTGCAGTGAGTGCCCTGCTTTTGCAGCAGCTCCAGTTGCATTCACCCAGGGCTGTATGTGTTTAATTAAATACATGGTGGATGGCATAGTCTACTGGATAGATCAGTGGATGGGCACACGATAGTCAGGTTCTAGTCCCAGCTTGCCCAATGTCACCCTGCAGGCCAGTGGCTAATTCCTACCAGTGCTATGTAGGTGCCTCAGTTTCCCCCACTCTAGAACAGGGATAACCCTGCTCTGCTGATGAACTAGCACTAGGTGTCATTATTTCTGAAGGCAGCTTTGCCCCAACCTTTCAGCTTGCAGGAGGCTGCAGCGTTCTGGGCGGAAGATATGTAGCAGTCACACTGAAGCAGGAGGGTTGAGTAGCAGGATGAATCTCACTCTTTCCTTGCACCATAAATTGGTGCAAAGGGAGGGCTAAGCCAGGAAGGATCACCCCCTCGCATGCTGCTTCTGCAGCAGGAGGCTACAGGGGTGCAATTCCTCCCCCTGCTCCCCTCAATGCATTATGAGAGTCAGTTTATTTTGGTGATTATCCCTGAGGATCCCTGCCCTGCGCCTCCCACTCCCAGTCCTCTAGCCAGGGTGGGCAGGGGAAGCATGTAGTATTATGGTCTGAAACTGACTCTAGGGGACACGCAGGGGTGTAGCATGGAGCAAAATTGGTTAGTGGAAGAAGGGGAAGCAGAGAATAATTGGCTTTACACCCTAGGGCTAGGGCTAGCTTAGCTTGGTAAGCAGCTCACTCCTCTGAGAGCCCCCCCGCTGTTATCTGGTGCTGCTGCAATGGGGAACTTCCCACTTCTACCCCCTACAGGTCCTAGGACACACCGCTGCCTTCCTCCAGTGCAAGAGGATTTGGGGACTTAGGGTGCTGCAAACCCCTCTGCACCAGCACCTACAGAGCTGAGAGAGGAGGCTGGAGCCATGCCCCACCCACCCATCAGCCTAGGGAGCTCTATTTCTCTCCTATGCTGGTGGGGACACTGGGGGGGGGGTTCCCTAGATTCCCCACCTAACCCCCCAACCCAGAGAGGGTCCATCACCCCCACAACTAGTGACCACAGGCCTAGTTGCTTCACCAGTGCTTCAAGGAACAGCTTCTAACCAGGGCTGTGTGCATGCTGCTAACATGAGCACAGCCAGAGTGTGAAAGGGGGGGATGTGTGGGAGAGGGGACAACAGGGCATTCTGGGGGCAGAGGGAAGGGGAATGCCCCCCCTGCCATGGAGTAGCCGATGGGCCAGTGACAGAAGATTTTTTGAAAGGAGGGCCTTGTTAAAACATTGCCAGGCCAGCACTTAATGCCCCTCACCCCCTGACACTGTGTGGCCCTGTTTGAACCAGGGGACAGCTGTCCACCACTGCTTTGACTAGAGGGAACCAAGGGGTATGGACTGGACCTGGCCTATCTCTAACCAGCCTAGGAAGGACTGGCAAAAGCCAGGAAGTGGGGGTCCTAGGGAAGCCAAGTGCATCTATGATGGAGAAGGAAAGGGGGGGGCGGGGCGGAAGGTTCATTACCCTCTGCCTGTGACCCCCTCATTGCAAAATCATACCCACACCCTCAATCTTTCCATTGAGCCTACGCCAACTCTGCTGGGCAGTGGCTTGAAGGGAGCACATCCTGGCGTTGCAGGCCTCTGTCACCATATACAGCCTGCCTGAAGGCCTGCATGCTGAAGAGGGGGAGAGAGACACCTACACAAGTCAGGGAGGAAAAGCAGGGGGGTGGCTGTCTTCACTCATTCCAGGGCCTCTTGCTCCAGGTACACAGATGAACCTACTATAACCAGAGGGGGAGGGGACTTTGGGACCAACATCCTGATTGCCAGTCCCTGTGCAGAAGCAGCCAGCCACAGAGACAGCCCCAAGCCAGGGACCAGTTCAGCCCCAGCATCCCAGCTGGGCAGGAGCAGGTCTACATACCAACCCAGCCAGGAGCTGGTCTCTTCAGTGAATCAGCTGGCAGTGACACACACACCCCCGTGGGGCTTTCAGGTTTTTTTAATTTAGTTGTTTTCTTGGAAAAAAAAAAAAAAAAAAGAGAAAAAAAAACAGTAAGGCAAAAACCCCAAAACTAGAAGTGGAGGGATTTGTTTTAGTTTTTTTTAAATCTACCAGTGTCCCTCCCATGGGAATCCAGGGCCCATGCCCCCTCTGTGCCTCCTCCTGCCCCAACAAGCAGGGATCAGCTAGCACTGGGCTTGGCCTCATCTCACCCAGCCGGCGAGAGGGGACCTGCCCCGTCCAGCCAGCAGTCTATACGAACACTGCCCCCTCACCCGGTTGGCAGAGGTGGTGGAGTCAAGGGGGGAAAAGAACGAACCCAGAATGAAACATACAAGGAAGGCACCTCAGTGTGTGATTCTCAGCCAGGTTCAGGGCTGCAGAGAGACGCCCCTCTGATTTTGGGGCTGGCCTGTTTCCTGGCCCTGCCCGATCCTCTCCTGCTTTGGCAGCACCTCTGAACCTCAGGATCCAACTGTGGCCGCTATCAGTGCCTCCATCCTTCCTGCTGGAAGGGGCAGGTGACTAACATGGGGGGGGAGTGGCCAAGTGGAGAAGGAGGGATGCTATCCCAAGTCAGCAGGGCCCTAGCCCAAAGCCAGTATGGCTCTGGGCCCAAGCACCTCCTCCCCCTCTCCCCCAGACCAGTGCTGTGCCTGAGGGGCTGGGTGGGAGCTCTACAGAGCATGGGTACTCACTGTGCAGGAGACATGAGATGTGGGTGTTACAAAAATGAGACCCACTGTGGGAGGAGGGGGCAGAAATCAAACAAAATATTAGCTCTCTCTACATATATATAATATACAGCTATATAACAGGCGCTCGCTTGGCCAGAGGGATGCTCCACCCCCACCGCAGCTCCCCACCTTCCAGAGTGCACATGGGGAGGGGGAAGACAGTGGGGTGGGTGCCTCTTGGCGGGAGAGGAGGGGAGAGCAGAGGGGGTGGGGGTCTCATTGCCCACAGCCCTCTCTGAAATCAGACAGAAAGTTCAGCAGACACTGCCCCAGACAGGGTTCTCGGAGAGCAAGGCCAGTCACAGCCTCATCCCCTGCTCCGGGATGGAAGAGGAGCTATGGCTCTGCATTGCCTGCCACAACATCCCTCCGTCTCCATGGGCACTCACCAGGCTCCCCCAGCCACTTGGGTGCCCCTAGCTCCTGCCTAAGGGAGGAGAGACTGACCCCTCCCCACCACAATAATGAGATACAGGATATCCCCAGCTCCCGCAAACAGCCCCCCACCCCATGGGAAGTACATTGGGAGGCTTCTGTTCTGTCCCACAGCCCCATTGTGTGCATCCCCTTGTCTAAGGGTGTTAACAAGGGCCAGTCCTTTTCTAACAGCTCCAGAGCTCTTCCCTCCCACAGCTCCCAGAGGAGTCGGGCTGAGCCAAGCTGGACAGACAGACAGCCGCGTAAGGGAGCTGGGGGACACGGCCACCTGGGGCACAGAGCACCAGCCCCGGGGATCTAGACATCAATGTCAGTGTCAATCAGCTAAGGCAACCCAGCCAATCACCGCCACTGGCTTTTGCTTGTGGTGATTGATTCGGAACGAGCGATTGGATAAGACAGACAGACACTCGAGGAAAGCGCTAGGCAAGGAAGTCACATGATCGGCTGCTTCCCTTCAACCTCCATCCTCTTTCCTTCTCTTCCTCCTGCTGCTGATCCTGCCACTTCCAGCTCAGAAAATGTCCGGACACGAGCTCCAGTCCTGCTTCTCTTTGCTCTCCCAGTATCCTCCCCGGTACACGTGCGCCAACTCCTTTGTAACAGGGTCCTTCTTCCGCTCGAACCACAGAGCCTTGTAGGGGTCGTAGGGAGCGCCTGGAGGGGGAAGGAAGATTGGCGGGAGGGGTGTCAGACACACCAGCGCCGCCTGGGGCGAGGAGAGGGGCAGGGAGCCAACAGTTTCCTTACCATCCTCCGTGGCTTTCATAGCCTCGGCCTCGCGCTTCTTGCGGGAGATGCGCTGTTTCTCCTCCAGCCGCTGCTTCTCGGCGTTGGCCTCATCCCAGCGCCCGTTCTCCATCAGCCTCTGGTCAGGCCGCAGCCGGCTGTCAGTGGGGGCGGTGCCGCTCTCGAGGGCGTTGAGCGTCAGAGCCAGCTCAGAGAAGTAGTACATGTTCTCCGCGTTCTTCCTGTGCCGAGGGACAAGGGTGAGACACGGCCGGGGGACGCGACCCCTGAAGATCCTGCCAGCATGGCATCCTCCCTCCAGCCCTGCGGCCTGCTCCGCCTGTGGGGAAGCGGTTCCCTGTCCCATGGGAATCCCTGATCTCTGCACTGGAGGGCAGAGATGGCAAGGCGTGAGCCGGCACCTGCATCTCAGACAGCCCAGAAGGAAGCCGGGGCTATGCTGGACCATCTAGCCCCCAGTGTCTCCGCCACACCCCCAGCCCAGCAGCCCTCACTCACGGGAGGGGGTTCCTTTTCCACAGCAGGACCCGACTCTCCTCGGCTCTCTGCCTCCCCTCAGCACCGTTCTCCCCACTGCCTGGCAGCACCTTGAAGCAGTCCATCTTCTCATCCCAGGTGCCCAGCAGGACAAAGTGCACTTTCCCCGAGAGGTCTGTCACCTCCCCTGTCACCTGCCGGGATGGAAAGTACAAAGTGGGGCACTGGGTGCAGCTGTCTCCCCAGCCACCCAGCACAGGAGCAGAGAGATGGGGAAGTTCCCATATGAGCCTCTAGTGCCACTCCCAGCAGCCAAAGCCAGCTGCAGGAGCCAGAAATTCACCATATTCCACCCCCTTCCTCTCCATTAACCCATCATTCCGCTCAGGAGTTCACCAGATTCCTCGCCCCAGACCCACTGCGCCCTCCATGGATTCCCCAGATCCCATCTACCCCCAGCCCCGTTATCTCCGCGCTCCTGACCCCAGAGGAACAGCTAGTTGGGACTGGAGCTGAGCCAGCAATACAGGGCTGGTTGGGCAGGTCACTCCCCAGATGTAGCTGCCATGTCACACCCCACGTGCTGCCCTCTCCTTCACCTGTCATGGGGCAGCAGCTCACACAGGTCCTTTCCCATCCTGTCTCCCCCTCTGCCCCACAGCACCTGGCCCTTTTGTTCTCTCCCCTCCTCTATCCCCCAAGCCCCTCTCCTGCACTGCCCCGATGAGCACTGCACCCTGCTCGGGGGTGGGGGAGGAGACTCGGGATGAGGATGAGCCATGAATCCCCCTCTTACCTTCCTGGCCACATCCCGGGAAAAGTAGCTGTAAGGAACAAACTTGAGATTGCACTTGTCGCCCGTCTTGTGATTGATGATTTCGATCTCACCAGACTGCAGGGGAGTAAGGTTTGGGTTAACTAGGCTCAGCAGCACTCACGATGCACTTTCCAAGCCCCCACCCCCATGGTAGTGATGGGGAAACTAAGCCATGGCTGTTAGGTGCCTAGCCCAAGTCACACGGCTGGGAATAGAACCCAGGGGTCCTGGCTGCTGCTGTACAACCCGTTCCTGGACTTACTTGCCCCTGTTCCCATCCACGCTGCTGCAGGACTGGGAACAGAACCCAGGAATCCTGCCTCCCAGTGCTGCCACGTGAACATGTTCCCAAACCCGCCTGCTCACCTGGTCTATCCATAGCTTGCCCACTATGATGTTGTGCACTGTGGTGGTCACCTTCTTCCATGTGTAGTGATTGCCGGAGGAGTGGAAGATGCAGTGGATGGTACCTAGAGACAGGGAGGTGGAGGTTGGAACAGCCGTTAGCAGACACCCCCTCCGCGCTGGGACAGGACGAACTCCACCCACCCACGCTGCAGAAGCAGTAAAAATGGGGGAAGGGAATGGCCAGTCTAACCCCAGCGGCTGCCTTACAATGCTGCAGACAGCACACACCTGCGCCCATCCAGGCCTCCCGCCCATCTCTAGAAGAGCCCCCAATGCAACACGAACCTGACTTCACCCAGCCCAACACTTAACAGCAACCCAATCTGCTTTTATCCTACAATCACATGTGCCATGCAATTAGGAAGTACCAAGCTGGCTGTGTGGGGAGCTCCCAGCTACTCCAGCCCCAGCCTCTCCCAGAAGAGAGCACTGTAGGGAGCGGGGGATGGGGAAAGCACTGGATTTGAGGATGTCCCTGCAGGAGCCATAACACTGCCGGGCTCATTTGTTTTCCAATCTCCTCAGAGGTGACCAACTGCGTTCACGCAGCGGCACTTCCCTTTACTTTGGTGGTTTCAGCCCGATGTGTGTATTTGCCGTTATGTCTAACACGGTTTCTGGACAGATGCTTGTGCCATGTAACCAATTCCAGGAAGCAGCACACGAGCAGCAGCCAGGGGGCTGAAGGACGGGTCCCAGAGCATGTCTGATTTCTTGCACAAGGGGTATAAAAGAGCAAGACACTCTCCAACAAATACTGCAGACGCCGATTTCTCAACAGCTTATAAGCAGCTTTCCAGATCTCCAATTGTACAACCAATCCCCCACCACTCTGGGGTTACCATCCAATTGACTAGAACTCCCTCAGACCCATGATATTCACTGTTCCTTCCACTGGCAAAGAAACTCAGACAACGTGGCCTACTGGACCGGGCTGAGAGTCAGGGCACCTGGGTTCTAATCCCAGCTAATGTTACCTCTAATTTTTTACATCCATGTGCAGAATGAAGTTTGTTACGTGCACCAATATGGAAGTGATGTGTGGCGGGCGTGGGGCCGAGGGGCTCAGAGGTGGGGCAGAGGGTTGGAGTGTGGGGAAGTGAGGGCTCTGGCTGGGGGTGCAGGCTCCGGGGTGGGGCCGGGGATGAGGGGTTCAGGCTCAGGGCTGGGGCAGAGGGTGCAGCCAGGGATGACAGGTTTGAGGTGCAGGCTGCCCCAGGGCTGCAACGGGGAGAGAGGACTTCCCCCAGCCCTCTCTCACTGCAGCAGCTAGTGGCTGGGGGAGGGGCGCCTCTCCCTGGACTGGCAGCTGCAGCAGGGCTGGGCTGGGCGAGGGGCGCCTCTCCCCGCCTGCGTGGCCCTTTTATAGCTTGCTGCATGGTCGCGCAGCTTAGAGAAAGCTTAGCTCCCAGCTGTGCCCCAGTCAGCAGGGTGATCTTGTATAAGTCACATCCCTTCTCTGTGCCTCAGTTCCCCCCTGTAAAATAGGGGTTGTGACCCTGATCTCTATGGCTGAAAAGCTCTAGGTCAGAGCTAGGTGTTATAAATGTCACCTTAGTTGTGTGGCTGGGGTTAGCCTGCTGCAGTGGCACTTGCTTCGTGCTTTCCAAGCTCCCCACCAGCTCAGGCCATTCCCACTATGGAAACTGAGGCATGGCAGCTGGGTGGCTTGCTCAAGATCACTCTGCAAGGCAGTGGTGGAGTGGAAATGGATCCCAGAAATCTGGCTCTCCAGTGCATGTTCCTGCGATGGGCTGGGGCAGAAGGAGCACTGAGCTGGGAGAGGAGAGGGGGCATCATCTTCACCACACTCTACCATCCTCCTTCCTGGGCAGCTGACAACACTACAGGAGGGGCTGGAGACCCTCGCTGGCACATAGGGTAACAGCAAGGGGAGTGGAGATAGAAACCCCCACTAAGGGGCCTGGGACACTCTGCCATGGCTCGAGGAACCCTCCCTAGTGCCTAGCAGTAGGGATGCTGGTGGCCAGGACTCACCGAGGGGCATGATGGATATGTATTTGCCACGGAATTTGCTGGTGATTTTGATCTCCTGGCGAAGCGTCCAGCCGTGCTTGGAGTGAGCATGGTGGGCAGCAGCGGGAGGGTGGTGGCTTACCTGGGAGAGATAAGGGAGAGAACGAGACAGTTGCCAAGGGACCTGTGCCATTACTTGCCACTCCCAAGCCCAGCACCTGGCTCTCTCTAAGAGACACAACTGTGGGGCCCTGGGGTTGGGTAGAGAGGGATGGCAGCACCAGGAGCTCCAGCTGGAGGAGATCTCTAAGGAGCCCCAGCACAGACGGCATGGCAGCCTGGCTTGCCCTCTAGGGCAGAGGCTGTTCACACCTGCTCGCAGAGGGAGCGGTAGCCGTTCTCCTCCAGCCGGTCCAGCTCGAAGGTCTCCCCCAGGAGAGGGTTGAATGGCTTGCTGGTGCGGAAGACGGTGGTGGAATAAGAGGAGACTGTGAAGGCGGCCACGTAGCAGAGCTGCTCCAGGGAGCTCTCGCACTTGGCTGCTCGGTCCAGCAGCTCATGGTACTCCAGGTCCTCGGTGAGGCGCTGCAGCATGGACAGAGGCTCGTTGAAGTTCACCTGGGAGCAGGAGAGAGGAGTCAGAGACAGGAGAGGAGCCCAGGATCTTGGCTGCCCAGGGAGCCGCAGCACTGGGAACCTAACAACCTTAGATCAATGGGGCTCATCAATTTGCAGCCTCAGTCCCAGCTGTTCCTCAGAAAACTGGAGGTCACCCTCTTTCAAAGGATTAGCCCCAGAGCACCCCCGCAGGCTGGGGGACTCACCGGCATGGGGATCTTGGAGAGCTCCTTCCCAATGCAGTTCTTCATGATGCTCCACAGGTTGAGGCTGTAGTTCGGCTTGTTGGGAATCCGAGTTCTCTTCTCCTTTTTCGTGTCCTCTGGCTGATGTTTGTACTGAGGGCAAGACCATGCTGGCATGACCAAGGGAAAGCCGGTCTGCAGGCTTTCCTGGCCCTGCATGACTTCTTCTCAGTCTTGACTCCTTCCCTCCCTTCATGTCCCTCTCTCTACCTCCAGCCTCCTTCCATGCAGCTTCCTATGCCTGGGACACCCTGCTTGACCAAGTCCACCAGATCTCCTCCCACTCCACTCCCAGAAGGCCTAGTTCTTCCCCCACTCAGCTTTCATGCACTCCCATACCCACAGCCCTGCCTGTCAGGCCCTTGGCTTCATGCCTGCTTAAAGCACCCAGCAAGCTCAAGTCAACAGTGCCAGGAACATTCCTTGGGATATCTGCCCATGTCCCCCAGACAGCTTCTCTCTCTCTCTGGGGGCTTCCATCAGCAACAAGACTGTACCTGCCCTGGGTACAGAACTACCTGCTCGTCGAGGCTGATGTCACTGCTGGCGCCGCTGATGTTGCTGCCGGTGCGTCTACAGGAAGTAGAGAAAACAAAAGTCAGCACATTGCACCCCTCAATGCCCTCCCTCCCCCAAGCCATCAGAGGCTTTTCTCAGTCTGATGCACATTGAAGAGCAAAGGAATGGTACAGGACATGGCAGGGAGGTGGAGAGGCCCAGGCCATGCTGATAGCTACCCCTCTTCATCACAGTAACCTACAGTATGGTGCTTACCAGCAGAAGCAGAGCTACATGATCATCCACAGATGTACGCGTAGGGAAGGGGCATCCTCCCTGCTAGGCAGAGGAGTAGGGAGAACGATGCCCAAGACTCAGCCCGAGATCACTCACTTGTGGCCCATGCTCTCCGGCATGGTGATGATCTCCGGTGCATCAAAGAACTCATTATCATCATCTTCGTCGCTCAGGTCTCCTTTCCCTGGGCAGCATTCATCTGCAAGAGGGAATGGTGGCAAGCTATACACGAGAGTCTTCAGTCTCCATCTGCCTGGAGCCCAGCAGGAGGTGCTATGGGAAGCAGGGCAGCAGTGCTGGCTGTGTGGGGACCTCCCAGCTATTCCAGTCCTGGCCTCTCCCAGCAGGGGGTGCTACAAGGAGCAGGGCAGGAGTGCTGGCTATAGGGGAGCTCCCAGTTATTCCAGCCCCAGCCTCTCCCACCAGACCAGAGGGCACTGTTGGGAGCGGGGCAGCAGTGCTGCTTTTGGGGTGAGCTCCCAGCTACTTCAGTCCTGATCTCTTCCAGCAGGAGCAGGGCAGGATCACTTGCTGTGGCAGAAGCTCCTGGCTACTCCAGTCCCAGCCTCTCTCAGCAGGGGGAGCTCTAGAAGGGAGCAGTGCATAACGATGGAGATGCCTGAGAGAGAGCTCCCAATCCCACCAGTCCTTGCATCACCCAGCAAGAGCAACAGCAGACAGCTGTAGTGCAGCCTCGGGGAAGGAGCCCTGCCCTCTGACCTTTAGCGGAGCCCCCGCTGCGGGGAGTGCTGGCTGGCAGCACGGTGGCCCCTCGGAAGGCTCTCTCTAGATGATTGTGCTGCTTGGCCAGTTGCTCCAGAGTCTCCTCCAGACGGATGCGCTGGTCTCGCTCGTACTGAAGGGACTTCTGCCACTTCTTGCTGTGCGTCTGCGCCAGCATCAGGAAGTCTCGGCAGGCCTGCAAGGAAGAGCACAGGTCACTGCCACAGCTCTGTACTCCACCCTGCCCCGGAAGCGCTGCCTTAGAGGGGTCTGCTCAGCATGCGTTGGTAGGCTTCAGATGCCTCTTATTCCCACCCGGGGCAATGCTGCCCCCTTGTGGACAAACAAGAGCTGCAGGGGAATTTTCAAGCCATTGGCAGTGTCCCAGCCACCACCCCAGCTCAAGTGGCCTTGTAGCCACCCAGACGATAATTCCTTCTGGCCAGTCAAGACAACATCTTCCTTGTGAGCCCCTGTGCTGAGGTTCTGAAGACTAGAGGCAGCTCTGAGGCCAGAGACTCCCTGGCAAGTGCTTGGCAGCTTACAAAGCTGGGACAGCAGGCAGAGAAATGGAGGGGGCTCCCAGCTGAAGCCACCGTTGGATCAGTCATTTGAGCGAGCATAGATCCACATTTCCCTCACAGCCCCAGCTCCCTTCTGGGGACCAGCCCATATTGGGAACTTCCCACACCCCACATCCTATAACTGGGTTTCCCATCTCCCTCTGACACCAGGGCGGTGATACCTCAACCCTCTATGGCCAGATGAGCGATCACTGAACCATGCCTTCACTGGCCTCTTAGAAAATCACAGAGCTGAGCTGGAACCGTTCTCCATGTGGAATCCTGCCCCATCCCCATCCCTTCCTACGTCCTACTGCGATCAACCCCCAGCGTGGCACACTGTATCAGGCTGCCTGGTGGGCAGAGGTGTAAAAGGGTGCAAGGGATTTACATCCTTTTACACCTCTTCTCTGCCCACCAGGCGACCCAATTCAATGTGCTGTTGCAGGGGCTGATCGCAATAGCCACAGAAGCCCTAGATAGGCACCGCAGGGCATTCACCATAACAGGGAGGGCACGTAGGCCACAGGTGCTCGTGTTTTGCCCAACAGAGGGCTCCGATGGCAATGCAGGAACCCGTAGTTTACCTGTACTGATTTACAGAGGACAATACATCTGCCCCCTGCTCCAGAGATCGCCTTCACTGCAATAGTGATCAGGGCCTTATTGTGTCGCACAGACCCAGGCCATGGCTGCTTGCCCCACACAGCACATGATCCAGCATGCACAGTTCTGCACTGATCTGAGAAGCCTCTCCAATCTGGAGCAGTGCACGCTGGGGTGTGTAATCCCTGCAGTTCCCATGTGCTCCACCCCCCGCAGCTGGCCACACTCACGTTGATCATGGCGTTGGAGGTGATGCGGAAGAGTGTGGCTCGCTCGTTGACCTGCTTGATCTTCTCGTTGCTCTCAGCGGGCAGCTTGAGGGTCTCCAGCTCGCTGAGGGAGCGCTGCAGCGCCGTGCCATGCTTGGCAATCAGGTCGTTGCACGTGCTCAGGTCCTCCACTTTGCTGGACAGGGTGCGCAGTGTGTTCTGCAGCTCCGTCTTGTCTGTCTGTGATACGGACTCTTCATCACCCGACTCATCTGGGGGGGGAGGGGGGGTCAAGGACAAGCCACATCACATCCAGCCAGGAAGGGATACTCAGCACCGACCAGCCAAGTGTGTTACCAAACCCTCCCCTGCTCCCCACACACAGTCAGCGCTTCCTACATTCTGTCTCCACAAAGTGATGGTAGTGGATTGGACAGCTCAGGGGAAATGGTGCCTCATCCTGTCCAATCCAGCTGGAGGTCAGTAATGATTGACAGCAGCTGTCATCCAATGGCTGCTCAGGTTGGAATTATAGCACCTGGCTGGGGCCTCAGCAGTGGGGACTGACCCTAGGACCTCTTTTCAGAGTACCAGCCGTCTCAGTCTGTATTCGCAAAAAGAAAAGGAGGACTTGTGGCACCTTAGAGACTAACAAATTTATCTGAGCATAAGCTTTCGTGAGCTACAGCTCACTTCATCGGTTCTCAAACCATAAGCCACTCCTACCTGGACTAAAAGAGCCAGCTCTGTTAGCCATGGCTCCATCTGTGGCCCAGCCACCGCTGGTGGGCACAGAGTGCCAGGCTGAGTGGCTGTGGGTTACAGAACCACTGCTAGTGACCCATCCATGCTGGCAGCTGGGCTCCCGTACTGCAATCTACATAAGCCACATCACAAAACTTCAGCTAGCGCTCAATGCAGCAGCCCAATTGCTTGGCAAGAATTATTACACCTATGCTCCGTGCCAGCTACCAACATGTCTCAGCTCCCGGTTCTACCCTCGGAGCAGACTGGACGCTGCCTTTTCCACCCATGTGACATCTCAGCAGCTGAAGTGCTGGAGCCCTGGTTGAACTGTTAGGGCAGAGCTTCAGCAGACAGGAGCTTTTGAGCTTCCTTCCTTGGTCTAACAGCACATGTCTGCTCACCCACAGGCCATAGCGTAAAGCTCACCTTGCTCCCCAGACAGCTGAGAAGGGGCATGGATTTGGAGTTAAAGACGGAGAATATTTTTACTCCAGACAGGCTATTTGTTGCGCTCTCCTCTATTTCAAAACAGAATCTGAAATGATTATTCTAAAGCCAGGATGACAGTAATGGGCAGGGCTGTTCACTGCATAAGTGGCTCCAAGAAGTCTATCCAAGACACTATCCAAGTCCAATACACTATCAGAACAGATCAAGCCAGGAAATCTTAAGGGAAAGATCTGATCTGACCATGTGGCTAGCTTGCTGTTTAACACACATCTTGTATGAGAGTCAACACTAGGGTATATATTAGAACTCAGAAAACAAAGACATTTCAGGAATACCAGAGCCCCGAATCTTGGAATTCACGGTTAGAGATGGCAGAGATTGTAATCAAGACTTAGCATTGTCAAAGTCAGTAAAGACATGACAGCTGATCTTTTAGTGGTCTACGTTGTCCTGAAAAAAGAAAAAAAAAAAAAGAGGTCCAGAAATCCCAAGCAGGCCAACGCAGAGCTACATTAAATAACTGTATTGGGGGTCGCTCCCAAAGGCACTACTCAGGAATGATACCTCACTGTGCTGGCAGCTGTACATACTGTCCCAAACAGATATAGCTAATCATTTGCTATGTCCATAGGGGCTAATCTGGAAAAGGTATAGAAAAATTGGGATATTCTCCCCCCGCCTCAAAACTGCAAGTAATCTTTCATTTTCCAGACCTGTTCCATCATTTGTTCTACGTTACATGGTGCGAAAGTGACAGCTGCCATTCAAGCAGCAGTCAGAGAAGACCTGGGATTTTGTATTAAGGGAGGTAACAGCTGACACTATTAGAGAGGTTCAGAGACAACTCCGATTGTCACACACAAAACTCAGCCCCTGGGTATGGCTGGACACCTACCAAGGGTGCTGATTTCACTTTCCTGAACATTCCAAGCAGCGGCTGCCTGAGTGTGGAGAGCCAATGTAAGTGCATGAGCAGATCTTTATGTGCATTCATGCCACAGCCCCAGACAGCGCGAGGCGGTAGCTGAGCCACAGTCAGACCCCCGTGTTCCCATGGGAAATAAAATTCAGTGGAGCTAAATACATCAGCCCAGGGGGAAGAACGGCCTCAAAAGCCTCTTGCTGCAGAACACAGCAGCTTAGCCATGGGATGGGGAGCCAGGCAGATTTACGATACAGAAACAGGGTGTAGTTGTGGAGATACAGCTCTACCAGAGATTGAACAGCCTACTGGGTAAAGCAGGGTCCATCTGCCCCTTATGCTAAAGCAAACTGGAAGGCAACGAGCCCCCAGGCCGTGTGTTGCCATGGGGCATCGGGCACGCAGTTCAGCACTGAGCAGTGACTGGAGAACCATGGGCTTGGTGCTGGGGAAGGCTGGAGACGCGTGGTCTTTGCCCCGAGGAGCTGAAAATCTAAATAGGATGGAACGAAACATGCCAGGAATCCCAATTGTAAAACTGTATCGACCCCCACGCTACACATCACATCCCTAAAATGGAAAGGTGATTGGTATCTTGGGGTGAAGCGTTTGGTGCTGCTTTCAGGTGCGAGGTTCTCATCATCTGCAGCTCCCAAGAGAGCTCCGAGCAGGTAGCTACAGGAGTTGGGAGATCCAATTACTTAGGGGTCTCAGATCCCGCCTCCTGACACACAGCACTGCACCCTGGGACCCTAAGCCCCACCTAGGAGAGCACTCCCTCCCCTGAGAGGAAGGGAATTCAGTCTTCATGTTCACGCATTCCTAGCTTCCCCCAAGTCCTCTGCACTGCACCACCACTGGGTCCCTCCCTCCTCTTCCACAGAGCTCCCTCGGAGAAGCCGCGCATGGCACCACTTACCTGATTCAGCCAGCATCTTGACAGCCTTGGCCTTGGCCAGCTCCAGGGCCGTGACCCAGCGCTGCCGCTCCACCTCTGAGCTGGCCTTCAAGTGGTAGGTCTGTGCCCCACCGTTGGAGATGATGAAGTTGCAGGAGTCCTCCACAGTGATGTTGGCTGTGGCTAGGTTAATGGTCCCACGACAGGTGTGACGCATCTCCGCTTTCGATCTGCAATTATGGTGGAGAAGGTTGGGGAACAAAGGCAAACAATGGGTAACCCAAGTCAACACTGAGATGGGCATCACAGAACCAGACTGCTGGCATGTAAAATTAAGACAGTCAGAGGAGTTTTTAAACTAAGGGCTGGGGGAAAGCCGACAGGTCATGCTAGTGGGGGAGTGGTTTTATATGTGAAAGAAAGCAGACTGAAATAAAGTAAAAATCCTAAATGAATCCAACTGTACTATAGAATCTCTATGGATAGAAATTCCATGTTTGACTAATCAGAGTATAGCAATAGGAATAAACTACTGACCATGTGACCAGGATGCTGACGGTGCTTGTGAAATACCCAGGGAAACTAGAGAGGCTGCAGAAACAGAAAACCCAATAATAATGGGGAATTTCAACTGTCCCCATATTGACTGGGAACATGTCACCTCCGGATGGGATGCAGAGATAAAATTTCTAGACACTATAAATGACTGCTTCTTGGAGCAGCTAGTCCTGGAACCCGCAAGGGGGGAGATGCAATTCTTGATTTAGAACTAAATGGAGCACAGGATCTGGTTCAAGAGGTGAACATAGCTGAACCACTAGGTAATAGCAACCATGGCGTAATTAAATTTAACCTCCTCGTAGGGGGAAAAATACCAAAACAACAAGCCACAGTAGCATTTAACTTCAAAAAGAAAACTACACAAAAATAAGGAAGATAGTTAAATGGATATTAAAAGGAACAGTTACAAGAGTGAAATGCCTGCACACTGCATGGAAACTTCTTAAAAACATCATAATAGAGGCTCAAACTACATGTATACCCCAAACAACAGAAACAGTGAGAGGACCAAACAAAAACAATGCCACCATGGCTAAACAGTAGTAAAAGAGTTGGTTAGAGACAAAAAGACACCTTTTAAAAATTGGAAGTCAAATCCTTCTGAGGAAAACAGAAAGGAACAAACTCCGGCAAGTCAAATGTAAAAGTATAATTAGGCAGGCTAAACCGGGGTGGCCAACCTGTGGCTCTGGAGCCGCATGCAGCTCTTCAGAAGTTACTATGCGCTCCTTGTACAGGCACCGACTCTGGGGCTGGAGCTCCAGGCGCCAACTTTCCACTGTGGGGGGGGGGGGGGGCGGGGGGGCGTGTGTGTGTTCGCTCACTGCTCAACCCCTGGCTCTGCCACAGGCCCTGCCCCCACTCCAGCCCTTCCCGCCCCCTCCACTGAGCCTGCTATGCCCTGCTCCTCCCCCCTCCTCCGGCATGCCAGGAAACAGCGGATCGGGAAGGTGGCTCTGGGAGCGGAGGGGGGGCTGCTGACATATTACGGTGGCTCTTTGGCGATGTGCATTGGTAAATTCTGGCTCCTTCTCAGGTTCAGGGTGGCCACCCCTGGGCTGAACAGAATTTGAAGAGCAACTAGCAAAAGATTCAAAAACTAAACAGCAACTTTTTTTGGGGGGGGGGGGGGGGAAGTGCAGGGGAAGCAGGGACCCTGCCAGACTCTCTGTGGGGCCACGGGATGATCCAGGCGCTGAAGCAGCATGCAAAGAAGACAAGACCATTGCAGAGAAACTACATGAATTCTTTGCATCAGTCTTCACCGGAGAGCATGAGAAGGAGATCCCCACACTAAGCCATAGCGGTAGTCTGTAACCTATCACTTAAATCTGCCTCTGTGCCAGGTGACTGGAGGATAGCTAATGTAACACTGACTTTTAAAAAGGCTTCAGAGCTGGTCCTGGCAATTGTAGCCCACTAAGCCTAACTTCAGTACCAGGCAAATTTGTGGAGACTATAGTAAAGAACAAAATTATTAGACACATAGACGAACACAATATATTGGGGAAGAATCCTTCTGTAAAGGAAATCATGCCTCACCAATCTATTAAACTTCTTTGATGGGGGTCAAACACGTGGGCAAGGGTGATCTAGTGGATACAGTGTATTTGGATTTTCAGAAAGCCATTGACAAGGTCCCTCACCAAAAGCTCCTAAGCAAGCCAAGCAGTCATGGGATAAGAGGAAAGTCCTCTCATGGACCGGTAACTGGGTTAAAGATAGGAAACAAAGGGTAGGAATAAATCATCAGTTTTCACACTGGAAAGAGGTAAACAGTGGGTTCTCCCAAGGATCTGTACTGGGACCAGAGCTGTTCAACATATTCATAAATGGTTTGGGAAAAAAGGGTAAACAGTGAGGTGGCAAAGTTTGTAGACAAAAAATTATTCAAGATGGTTAAGTACAAAGCTGACTGAAGAGTTACAAAGGGCTCTCACAAAACTGGGCAGGTGGGTAACAAAATGGCAGATGAATTTCAGTGTAGGTAAGTGAAAACTAATGCACACTGGAAAACAATCTCAACTATACATACAAAACAATGGGGTCTAGATTAGCTGTTCCCACTTAAAAAAGAGATCTTGCAGGTATTGTGGATAGTTCTCTGAAAACATCTGCTCAATGTGCACCGGCAGTAGAAAAAGCTAACAATGTTAGGAACCATTAGGAAAGGGCGATATAGTAAGACAGAAAATATCATAATGTCACTATATAAATCCATGGTACACCTGCACCTTGAATAAAGAGTGCATGTCTGATCGCCTCATCTCAAAAAAGATAGATTAGAATTGGGAAAAGTACAGAGAAGGGTAACAAAAATGACTAAGGGTCTGGAACAACTTCCATATGAGGAGAGATTAAAAAGACATGGGCTGTTCAGCTTGGGAAAGAGAGGACTAAGAGGGGAGACGACAGAGGTCTATAAAATCATGAATGGTGTGGAGAAAGCGAATAAGGAAGTATTTATTCCTTCACATAACTCAACAACCAGGGGTCACCCAATGAAATAAATAGGCAGCAGATTTAAAACAAACAAAAGGAAGAACTTCTTCACACAATGCACAGTCAACCTGTGGAACTCTTTGCCAGGGGAAGTTGTGATGGACAAAAGTATAATCTGGTTCAAGAAAAATTAGATAAGTTCCTGGAGGATAGGTCCATCAATGGCTACTAGCCAAGATAGTCAAGGACACAACCCAATGGTTTGGGCGTCCTAAGCCTCTGACTGCCAACAGCTGGGACTGGATGGTTCACTTGATAATTGGCATTGTTCTGTTCACCCCATCTGAAGCATCTGGTGCCAGCCACTGTTGGCAGACAGGATAGTGGGCTAGCTGGACCATTGGTCTGACCCAACATATCTGTTCTTATGACATGGCACCATCTCAGCAGCCACCTGTTCCCCCAGCATCCCATCCTCTTTCCTAGACAGAACTCCAGCCAAGGAGGAGAAGGTGGGGGTTTTGAGACCTTAGCAGCTTCACCCCAGAATCAGCGAGAGAGGTGGTTGTGGAGTGCCGGGCACCCCATATGCTGGTGGTTTATTCTGATTTGAGCTCCCTGCTATGTGGACATTATTAACCAGGTCTCTTCTCTGCCAGCTTTCACTAGCATATGGCAAGCTCCAGAGGCATTTCTCTCCGCCTCCCATGCCACCCCCCACATTGGCAGTGGCTCCCAGTTTGTTCTATTAATGGGCCAGGCCTATCCCCTTTTAAGAGTCTGGGTGGGGAGGCTTTTCTATGCTCATGTGATCTCTACACTGGCAGGCATTTCTATTAATAGGGCAACATCTTGAACTTCATAGAACGGCCTGATAATTTAGCCCAGCCAGCCAGCCGCACACTAGTCAAGCCAGATGGCTGGGGATTTTATGACAGGTTTCAGAGTAACAGCCGTGTTAGTCTGTATTCGCAAAAAGAAAAGGAGTACTTGTGGCACCTTAGAGACTAACCAATTTATTAGAGCATAAGCTTTCGTGAGCTACAGCTCACTTCATCAGATGCATATTGTGGAAACTGCAGCAGACTTTATATATACAGAGAGAATATGAACCAATTCCTCCTCCCACCCCACTGTCCTGCTGGTAATAGCTTATCTAAAGTGATCATCAGGTGGGCCATTTCCAGCACAAATCCAGGTTTTCTCACCCTCCACCCGCCCACACAAATTCACTCTCCTGCTGGTGATAGCCCATCCAAAGTGACAACTCTTTACACAATGTGCATGACAATCAAGTTGGGCTATTTCCTGCACAAATCCAGGTTCTCTCACATCCCCCCCACCCCCATACATACATGTGAGAAAACCTGGATTTGTGCAGGAAATAGCCCAACTTGATTGTCATGCACATTGTGTAAAGAGTTGTCACTTTGGATGGGCTATCACCAGCAGGAGAGTGAATTTGTGTGGGGGGGTGGAGGGTGAGAAAACCTGGATTTGTGCTGGAAATGGCCCACCTGATGATCACTTTAGATAAGCTATTACCAGCAGGACAGTGGGGTGGGAGGAGGTATTGTTTCATATTCTCTGTGTATATATAAAGCCTGCTGCAGTTTCCACGATATGCATCTGAGGAAGTGAGCTGTAGCTCACGAAAGCTTATGCTCTAATAAATTGGTTAGTCTCTAAGGTGCCACAAGTACTCCTTTTCTTTTTGGGGATTTTATGTTCACTGCTGGGACTCGGCCAGACTGGCGAGCTTTTGGGGGTGTTAAGCCCCAGGTGGATGTGGCTTCACAGAGTTCACACAACAGTCTTCCGCCCCCAAAGTAAATATTAACCAAGTGGACTAGTGAATTTCCGGCCAGCCACATCACACACTGCTGTCAACATGCCCAGTAATGCAGGGAGCGGAGCATGCACAGAACACCCACCACCCAGCAGGAAATTCCAGAGCTGGCCAGGGGAGATGTCCCTGCTAGATCCTGTCCTTTGATCTCACTGATTGGGCAATAGTGATGGGAAGAGAAAGGCCCCCAAATAGCCATGGCAGAATTAGCATGGCTGGAAGGGTGGGTCCTCTCTTCCCCCCCCCCCCCATTAAGGTCAAGGGATCTCCCTTCCCCCCCTCCATATGCCCCCTGCTGGCTCAACTTCACTTTTAGCAAGAACACACAGCCTCCCTGCCCTGAAGGTCACATGAGCTCTTCAGCAGCCAATCTAGTTATTCACGCTGCAACTTTTCCCTCCCCCACCCCAGCTCAGGATGAGTTCAAAGTTCCCACTGTATCGCTGTGGTACAATGCGGGGCCATCTCCCTGCCTGCATAACCAAGCAACACCTAGGCAGCCAAGGGCTGGCACACACTCACACCTTCCCCCTGGCCTTGGCAGCTTATAGCTGGCACACCAAGGAAGCTGATGTAGGTCACCCTCTTGGAGATGGGGGAGAAGACAACATGGGGGTGAGCTGCTTTATCTCAGGGGCTGCCACTTTTCCTGAGCACTCTCTAAACCCTGGAAGTCTTTGCTCGAGAGCATCAGACAAGAAGGCTGGGGGAGGGGAACTGTGCATTCTGCCCTCCCACACCCCCAGCTGTGTAACATGAGCTTGTGTTGCCAGCTATTCTTACCCTCCAGGCTCTAGTTACTCTATGAATAATACAGGGCTACCTAGAGGAGAACAGCTAACAAGCAGCCACCCCACCCTGGGTTCAGCCAGGCTGGGCACCCTTCCTCTGTGTTGTCACTTTAAACAGTTTATAATCAAGATGCCTGCCTGAGACATAACTCCTGAACCATTTTCCTGGGACTTTTCTGAGATGCCATAGACCTGGTGTCAAGAGTGGGGAGGATAAGTCACCGCCTTCTGAGGATTTAAGCTTTCATTTATTTACGAAATGATGTTTCTAGCCCTTAAGGTTGGGAAGAAAATCCTCCCAACATGACCAAATGCAGGGCTGCCTTCCTGAGGCTGCAGTGTCTCTGCTCATGGCTTTCCTGAGCATCAGCAGAGTGACATAACAAGATGCTGGTCAGTTTCATAGCTAAAAGAAAAGGAGTACTTGTGGCACCTTAGAGACTAATCAATTTATTTGAGCATAAGCTTTCCTGAGCTACAGCTCACTTCATCGGATGCTTATGCTCAAATAAACTGGTTAGTCTCTAAGGTGCCACAAGTCCTCCTTTTCTTTTTGCGAATACAGACTAACAGGCTGCTGCTCTGAAACCTGTCAGTTTCATAGCTGCCATTCCCAGCCCTCTGGACCACAGTGAGGGTCTCAAGAATCTGTCTCAGCTACTTGCACTTACATCACCATCTGAGCACTTCACAATCTAACATTCCCACTACACCCCGGAGAAGCTGGGCAGTGCCACTCTGACATCTGTAAAATAGAGACACACACACAGACTTCAGAGTAACAGCCGTGTTAGTCTGTATTTGCAGAAAGAAAAGGAATACTTGTGGCACCTTAGAGACTAACAAATTTACTTGAGCAT
This sequence comes from Lepidochelys kempii, assembly GCF_965140285.1. Taxonomy (NCBI): domain Eukaryota; kingdom Metazoa; phylum Chordata; order Testudines; family Cheloniidae; genus Lepidochelys; species Lepidochelys kempii. Next base: position 14,975,598 of record NC_136385.1, read on the forward strand.
AAGCTTTCGTGAGCTACAGCTCACTTCACCGATGCATCGTGACTTGCTCCAGGTCACACAGGGAGTCTGTGGTAGAGCCAGGATTTGAACCTATGTCTTTCAAGTATCAGGCTAGTGCTCTGACCACTGGATTGTCCTTCTCCCTTAGGCTGCTGCTGAGGAAAGATATGAGCAGAAGCAGGCCTTGTGGCAGGCCCTCAGGAGGACCCAAAGCAATAAAGCAGCAGACTGGTCTACACCTAAAAATTACATCAATCTGGCTACGTCACTCAGGGCTGTTAAGTTCCATGTCTACTGTTGCAGTTAGGTCAACCTAACCTTCTGGGGTAGATGCAGCTAGGCTAATAGAAGAATTCTTCCATGGACCTAGTTGCCACCTCTAGGGGATGTGAATTTCCTACCTCAAAGGAAAACCCCCTTCTCGAGTCCAGGACTACAGCAGAGTAGCTGCAGCTGCAAACCCCCCTCTCGAGTCCAGGGCTACAGCGATAGGGTGACCATATTTCTTAAAGTAAAAACAGGATGGCCAGGGCTTGCCAGAGCTGCCCCCACCCAGAGGGCTCGCCCGAGCTGTCCCCAGAGCCACCCTCCCCATGCCACCAGGGGCTAGCCTGCCAAGCCCTGTGCCGCCAGCAGCTGGGGCTGACCTGCTGAGCTCTGTGCAGCCTGGGCGGGGAGGAGGAGTCAGCTCTGAAGGCAGCACTGCCTGCCAGCATCACGTTTCTCCACTGCTGCTGGAGGGTTACGCTGCCTTCAGCTGAACCCCGAGCAGCAGCCGCTGCTCTCTGCTCTGCCTTGCAGCTGGGACAAGAGCCCAGTTTTGGTGAAAAAGTAGGGACGGCTGGGACAGATTTGAAAAAGGGGACAGCCCTGGCCAAATTGGGACATATGGTCACCCTATACAGTGGGGTAGCTGCAGCTGCAAAGCCCCCTCTACAGTACAGTGCTACAGCGGGGTAGCCACAGCTGTAGCATGTGTAGTGTACCCATAGCCCCATACACTCACACCCGAAGCAGCTAGGAGGCTGGGGTAGAGCAGAGTACTGAGAGCCCAACAGTCAGGAGATGGAAGAGGGGGGGTAGGGCCGGGCTTGGCAGGAAGAACCACCCCCTCCCTCTCTCTCCAATCCAGGCCCCTGGTAAAGTTTTTAACCCTTGTGGAGACTCTGGGGCTCAGATGTCAGCTACAGGCAGGGTGTGCAAACAGTTTTGTTCTACCTGAAAATATTTACTATGCAGGTGGCAATGAAATTACTTCCTGGCTGCCCAAACCTAAGCATGCAAAGCCAGGTCAGATGGGAGATGTTCAGCGAACCCTGAGGTGCTACAACAGTGGTTCTCACACTTTTGTACTGGTGACCCCTTTCACATAGCAAGCCTCTAAGTGCAACACCATTAAAAACACTTTTTTATATATTTAACATCTTTATAAATGCTGGCGGAAAAGCAGGTTTTGGGGTGGAAGCTGACAGCTCGCGACCCCCCCATGTAATAACCTCGTGACCCCCTGAGGGGTCCCAACCCCCAGTTTCAGAACCCCTGCACCACAAACAGTAGCGTGAGAAATTCAGGAAGGCATGCCCTGGAGGAAATAGTGACTCAAGGCCCCAGTGTGGTGGTGGATACCGGGCTGCACAAAGTGCTGATGTAAATGGCCTTGGTGATTCAAATCTTATCACACTCCCCACCGGAACCTGGGCATGTTGGCCAACTCCAATTCAGTGATCCCTGAATCCAATCTAAACACCACTTTGAGATCCTTCAGGGAAGACGGCACTGGAGAAAGATTTCAGTGGGTTTTTACAGAAGGTTCTAACTTGCTCACCCTGGTACAGGAGAGCAGTCCTTATTCCCACCCCAGCATCTTGGAGGGCCCAGAGCACAGAATCCCTCCACCCACACGGTAGCACTTTACTGCCTAGGTACCCACAAACAGCCAGACTGAGCAGCACTGTTACACAAGGAGCAGACTGGAGCTGCCTCAGAGTTCCAAAAGTCAGAGGGGGCAGGAGGTGCACATGGCCCCTCTGGCTGGGTGGGCGATGCCCTTGCTACCCCACTCACCCAAACAGAGAGGTTGCTTTCCACTTCCCTCCTGGTGCAAGGCACTAGAGGGCTGGACTGACCACACATCCCCTGAGCTTACACCTCACTGATCCACGCACTTAGAACAAGAAATATTTTGTTTAAAGCTCAGATTAGTCCCCAGAGTGGGGAAGGAACCCAGGAGACGTGTTATGGACCAACTGCCATGCCGGGGGCTGCTGTGCGTAGCCTGTGATTCTGGGTAGGGTGTCAACCTAGGGGATGCAGGGCAACGTACAATGGGCTGCAAGAGGCTTAGGGTTAGCAGCTGCCAGTGCTACTTATAGGTCACTAGCTCAGTGTGTGTGTGTAACCCAGTTTAGGTATGGAAACGAGGTGCCATCTCCCAGTTTGGGGAAGGGGAATTACAGGCTGGCAGCAGGAGGGTTTTCCAGCAGCTCAGGATGCCCCAAAACTGAGCTGAACAAGGGAATGTGAATGATGTCTGCTCAATTCTCTACCGGCCAAATAGCAGAACGGTGTTGAGCGAGTGCACAGACTTAGAGTTGGCCTCCTGGCCCTGAAGTTTCCTAACGGGCACCAGCCACCAACCAAAAGAACAATGGAGTCACCCTCCCGCTACTTTACCGAATTCTTGGGGCTCTACTCAGCCAGCTGGGCCTCAGAGGGAACATCAGGAAGAGAAGGCCTCAGTACATAGGGGTTATGATTGAGTGAGAGAGGAGGAGAGTTCAGATGGGGCAGCGACTGGCAGTGAACCCCTCATCTGTAGCAGCATTGCTCCAAGGAAGGGATAACATGGGGGAATCTCCCCACTGAGTGAGGGGAAATTCTGGCCCCGGCAGTAGCTCAGTGAGGAGGAGGGAGGTGACTCTGAGCAAGAGGGAACCCCAGTCTCTGCAATAACTTAGGAACCATTTGTCCAGCGAGCCCAGTTAAGGTGACTGGGCAGGGCAGCCCCTGTACCTTTGCTCAGTAACTCTGGCTGGGTGAGTGCTGGGGGGAGGGAGCAGACTCAGCAGGGGGATGGGAGATCTTTATCCAGCAAGAGTTTGGGCAGGCATCTCTCTACCTAAGTATCTCAGCACTCTGAATGCTCATTGCTTTTCATGAGAAGAATGTCCCCAGGACAAAAGACATCTCTCTTGCTGGAGTTATCTTTAGCAGCTGAGAAGCCCATTGATCTTTGGGGGAGGAGGGGGTCTCTCCCTGGGACAGGGCTGAGCCAGTTGTTGTACCAAGCTCTTATCTAGTAATTTCATCAGTAGATCTCAAAGTGCTTTACAAAAGTGGTCAGTATCATTACCCACATTTTACCGATGGGGGAAACAGAGGGGAAATGATTTGCCCAAGGTGGTCCAGCAGGCCAGTAGCAGAGCTGGGTAGAGAACCTAGGTCTCCTGAGTCCCTGTCCAGTGCTCTATCCACTAGGCAACACTGCTCTGCTTGTAGCTGGAATAGCTCAGCAACCTGTTGCTCTGGGTTTGGATGGGGGAGGGTGGCAGTCCCAGGGAATAAGTGGAGTGAGTGGCCCTGGTCGCCCCCATATTTATAACAGACCATCAGCCCATTGTGCTGGGTGGAGATATGGAAGGGTTTGTCTTTCCCTTGGAGGGCAGGCAGGGGAGGGAGTTCCCATGCCCAAATACCTACGGTAGATGAGGAGTCTGCTGCTCTGTTTGGGCATCTGGTTGCCCATGTGTTTGTAGTAGCTAAGGAACCCACTAGTCTGGACGTGTGTCTCCTTCCACAGATGCTCAGGAGGTAAGATCATTGTATCTCTGTTAGTTAGAAGCTCTTTGCACAGAAAAGGGGATGGGAGTAGATCTCTCCCACAGGAGCCTCAGTTAGGTTTTCCAGTGCCAGTGTTAGCTGAAAAGCCCATAGCTACCAAGAGATGGGGATGGGATGGAATCTCCTGGAAGAGGATCTATTTGCTGGAATTTGTAACAAGGACAGAGGGGGTTTCTGGTTAGTCATCCCCAGTAGCTGACTGCTCTGGGGGTAAGGATAGGAACTGCCAGACTGGATCAGGTCCAAGGTCCATCTAGTCCCATACTCTGTTTCAACCAGTGGTCAGCACACAAGAAGATGTAAGAACGCTGCCATGGCAGGAGAGGGATAATCTGTCTCCTACCTTAGGCCTCCTCTCATCCTAATAAGAAAAGGAGTACTTGTGGCACCTTAGAGACTAACCAATTTATTTGAGCATAAGCTTTCGTGAGCTACAGCTCACTTCATCGGATGCATTCCTGATGAAGTGAGCTGTAGCTCACGAAAGCTTATGCTCAAATAAATTGGTTAGTCTCTAAGGTGCCACAAGTACTCCTTTTCTTTTTGCAAATACAGACTAACACGGCTGCTACTCTGAAACCTCTCATCCTAATAAATTTCAGACTTAAGCCAATCTTTAATATCCCTTCCAAAAATCTTTAATTAATCGGGATGTTCTTAATCTCCATATAGCTGTCCAATCCCTTTTTGAATCTTGCTAAATTCTGAACCTCAGTGACTTCATGTGGCAGTGAGTTCCACAGGCTAATACCACACTGGTGTGAAAAAAGTATTGACTTTGAATGTCCCTTGGTCTAGTGTTAGAAAACACGGAGAACAGAAGCTCCCAATCTCCCCTTTTCAAAACCAGTGATTATTTTATAGATTTTTACCATGACCCTTCTCATTTACCTTTTCTCTAAAGTACCAATCCCAGTCTTTTCAATCTCTCTGCCTGGGAGAGTTATCCAGGCCTTGATCATATTCATCACCTTTCTCTGAACTCCCTCTAGTTCTGCTACTATCTCTCTCTACAGGGGTCTTGTTGTACAGGAAGATCCCTGATATTTACAGCAACCATGGAACCTGGTGCTCTTGGGAAACTCTCTCTGCAGGGGTTGCCACCAGTACCTGTAACTGAGGAGCTCATTGCAAAGGTGGGGGGGGGGGGCATGACTGGTGTCTCTTCCTAAGGGTAGGTACCTGTAGCAGCAGATAAGCCCACTGTTCAGGGCATAAGCAAGGGGGTCCTCTCTCTTTCCCTAGGGGTTTTGAGTCTTCCTCACATGTGGGGGCAGGGACCTTGCTACCTGAAAAAGTCTGTTGGTTTACGTACTTATCTGGCCCATCATCACCACACCCTTGCAGGGCAGGGTAATATTATTTGCAGTTTACAGATGAGGCACAGAGCATCTGGCTTCTCCAAGGTCACACATGGAGTCTGTAGCACGGCAGGGAACTGAATGACCCAATCCAGTCCTTTAACTACAAGAACAACCTTTCTTGTGAGGGGCAGAAGGGGAGAACTCCCCCTACTGGGAAATAATCACTATCTGAGTTAATGTATAAGTCTTTTGATGTGAGGACAGGAACTGAGCAGCTTAATGCTACTTTAGGAGAATGTAAAAGGGGCCCTTCCCAGCAAGCTCTAGACAGGGAGGGGGATATAGAGCAAGAGATACAGTACCCGAGGAACCCATTGCTTTGGGTGGGAAAAGGAGCCTCTTTGTTGGGACATCCCAGGCCCGGAGAAGTATCAGTGTGAGGGAAGGGTTGGGATAATAGCTGCAGAGCTAAATCACTCTCCCTAGGATGGGGTCCCAATGGGAGGCAGTCCGCATGACCTGCAGTAGCTTGGGGGAGGGAGGCCACGACACAGTGGTGAGGAGACTGTCTAGCTCAGAAAGGGAAATAGGGATTTCCTTGAAGCAGCTTAGGACCCCACTGCTGTCAGGGGAAGGGTCTCACCCATAGCTCAGGAGTTGGGACGTACCACTGGGGGTGGGGCAGGGACTCAGTCGGCAGGACCCATCTCCAGCGGGGTGTAGTAGGTCAGCACCCATTGCTCTGGGGAAGGTCAGCTCACAGAGCACAAATGAGCTCAGGGTCTCACCTGTAGTGGCGCCGCCGCAGCCCATCGCTATGGGGCAGGAGGGCGGGGCCCGGCCCGGGGGCGGGGTCTCACCTGTAGTAGCTCAGCAGCCCGTTGCCATGGGGCAGGAGGCCTGGGGGCGGGGCCCGGCCCGGGGGCGGGGTCTCACCTGTAGTAGCTCAGCAGCCCGTTGCCATGGGGCAGGAGGGCTGGGGGCGGGGCCCGGCCCGGGGGCGGGGTCTCACCTGTAGTAGCTCAGCAGCCCGTTGCCATGGGGCAGGAGGCCTGGGGGCGGGGCCCGGCCCGGCCCGGGGGCGGGGTCTCACCTGTAGTAGCTCAGCAGCCCGTTGCCATGGGGCAGGAGGGCTGGGGGCGGGGCCCGGCCCGGGGGCGGGGTCTCACCTGTAGTAGCTCAGCAGCCCGTTGCCATGGGGCAGGAGGCCTGGGGGCGGGGCCCGGCCCGGGGGCGGGGTCTCACCTGTAGTAGCTCAGCAGCCCGTTGCCATGGGGCAGGAGGGCTGGGGGCGGGGCCCGGCCCGGGGGCGGGGTCTCACCTGTAGTAGCTCAGCAGCCCGTTGCCATGGGGCAGGAGGGCTGGGGGCGGGGCCCGGCCCGGCCCGGGGGCGGGGTCTCACCTGTAGTAGCTCAGCAGCCCGTTGCCATGGGGCAGGAGGGCTGGGGGCGGGGCCCGGCCCGGGGGCGGGGTCTCACCTGTAGTAGCTCAGCAGCCCGTTGCCATGGGGCAGGAGGGCTGGGGGCGGGGCCCGGCCCGGGGGCGGGGTCTCACCTGTAGTAGCTCAGCAGCCCGTTGCTCAGCACGAACCAGCGCCGCTGATACCCTTTGATGTAATTGGTCCATTTGAAGAGCCAGCCCTCGCGGGCCGACCCGGAAGCGGAGCTGGCCGACCCGGAAGCGGCTGTCACCCCTCCCGGGCCCGCTCCAACGGGGCATCCTGGCCCGCCGCCGCCCGGTGCCGGCGAGGGGAGCGGGGTGGTCGGGCCGGGCCCGGAGCCTCCGCCGCCTCCCGCGGCCGGTGCCGAGGGTCCGGGCGCCGCCGCTGGGCCTGTCCCGGGCCCGGGACCCGCCGCCCGCAGCTCTGACATCTCGCGCCGCGTCCGAGAGCTCGTCGCGCCGGAGTCCAAGTGCCCTGCCCCCCTCCTTTCTCCGTGCGCTGCGCCGTCACCCGCCCCGCGCTCTGCCCATTGGCAGCGCTACCCCTCTCCGGGGGCAAGAGACCCGCCCGCCAGCCCCGCGGCCCCGCCCGTGCGCTCCTATTGGCACAGCGGCCTCTGCTGGGCGGGTCCTGGCAGCGTATTGGCTGGCGATAGCCATCACTGCCATCCCATTGGCCTAGTCTTCCTCCTTCCCCCTGGCTGTTTTGCCTGTTCGTCGCTATCTGCGTCCAATGGGGAGATGTGGGCGGGGATAAGCTAACGTCGCCGTAGAGCAGAGACGTTATTGGTTGGGGGAGGTGCTGATAAGGCGACGCCACACACTGAGAGGTGATTCATCCTGTGTCTGATTGACTGGGTAGGCTCCAGTAGGCGGGGTTTCCACCAGTTTAATGTTGGGATTGGCTGAACCAGGAGCCAACCTATCCAGGAAGCAGTAGGGCTCGTGGACGTGTCCAAGCCAGGGTCTCGGTGACCTCTGACCTTGGTGACCTGTGACCCCTGACCCTGAGTTACTCTCACCCTGGACTGCCAATCGCTGACCCTTGACCTGTCCCCACGCCAGGACCCTAGCATGACTTACCAGCGTCGCCATCTGCTGGGTCTGGCCTCTTTGAGGCCCCAGGTCATGGCTGGGCAAATGGGCTCAGGATGGCAACGGACTCAGCCAGCGTCACATGGCTGTCTGTGGCAGAGCCGGGAACGGAACCCGAGTTCCCCGATCAAAGCCCCACAGACACACAGGCTCCTAAACCACCATCTGAAAAGGATGGCATAGGGCTGGAGGAGTGAATTGAAGCCAGGCTGCTCCCCTATCCCTGCATGGATTTGTCCCACCAAGCTGTTCTACATTAAGGGAAATCCACAGACCCTGGCCAAATGGTTGACCATAAATTAGAGGCAGAAATTAGGAGACATGTAGAGCCTGGAAAAGAGAGCATGATGGAAAAGTATATTCTGCTTGTCACAACCAAAATATGAAGAAGTTCAAGATAAGGATTTCCCTATCAGCTGTGAGAAAAAAACTGTTCCATGAAGAGCAATGAAGAAAACAAAAAGCATAATTGTGTGGAAAAGATGGCAAATGCACCACTGTCATGAAACACTGCACCTTACCGCCCAGTCAGGATTGGACAATGACTAATGGATGCAGAATATAATAATATAGAGCTTTTTATCAGTAGATCTCAAAGCACCTCAAAATCTTTAATGTATTTCTCCTGCAAACAGCCCTGAGAGGCAGGACAGTGCTATTATCTCTGTTTTTTGCATATGGGGAATGGAGGCACAGAGACTTGCCCAAGGTCACAGAGGAAGTCAGCGTCACATGTCAACATATACAAAGTAAATATCCTTAAATCAAACTCTAAGAAGTTCTCAAGCAGCATTTTGCTTACTTTGCCCATCTGTACATTTTGATTATTATTGATGGTAATATGTTTCATCAGTTTGTCTGTGTAACAGTGAAATCAATCAAACTTCCAAGCCTCCTCTAAGATCAAACCCCAAATACACCATGAAACCCCTCCCAATCCAATGCCATGCAGACTCTGACATCACACACTCTCAACTGAGAAGATGGGATTAGAAACAGCATAAGAAAATTGTGTGTGGTTAGATGATGCTGCTACCAGATCACGGCACTGTTAACACAAATAATGAAGAATTTGGTGTATTGTACATATGGGCATTGCATGTTTCAAGTGCACCTTGATTTCTTCAGACAGTCATCACTTGATCTGCAGTAACTGTGAGGAGTTGTTACTGACTAAGAGAGGCCCAAATCCTGACAGGTATTTAGGCACCTCACACTCATTGAAATCAGTGGGAGTTAGGCACCTCAGTACCTTTGAGGATCTTAGCCCAAGCCAATAACTAGGTGATTGCCTAATTAATTACACACAGTGGATGCTCTCACTACTTTGCTCACTTTTAGAATTGTGCTTTTCTTTGTGAGCCGCTGGGGTAGCAGCAGGTATTCTCAAAGGCTGCATTGCCTCATTTTAATTAGGTGTATAGAATAAGTATTTATTTAAAGCACCTTCCCATCTGTGCACATTTGATATTATGCTTCACTCCAGGTATCATTTGTTCATGTATCATTTTTTTCAGGTGTACCCTGTCCCACTGGAGTGGAGATGGAAATCGTTGCTGCTAGGGTAAGTTCCCTGGTCATTGTGGTCTCCCTTAGCTTAACAGGCTGGGCCCAGATGAGGCTGGACATCCTTCCCCCCCGTCCCCCTCTCCAGCTGGCTCCTTCTTTAGGTTGCACTGGGTTCTCAGCCAAGCTAAGCCCATTGTCAAGGCTGGACCAGCCTTAATGTGAATTGGGCTGAGGTCTAGAGGAGGAATGATCCTTCTCTGGCAGCACCGTCTGAAGCCTGGATCCTCCTTTCCAAGGCTGCTGTAACACCACTGCTACTGATAACATCTTTGATCTGAAAGCCATCCCGTCTGGATTCAAATAACTGGTTCTCATCTCCTCTAGAAACAAATAGCCACCCTTCTTCTTTCTGGCTCCTTTTGCTAGTGACAGCTCTTGGACGTTTCCTAGCCTCTCTTCTCATCCCTTCTCTTTGTCTCCTTCCAGGGGACATAGCAGCAGCCAGACACTCATGAGAATCCCCTCCCAAAAAAACCCTTTGCTCTCCCTCCATCTCCCATAGGCTAGGATTGGTGTCTATCTCCTTTTGCCACCCAATCCGCCTCCTTCTCAGGCCCATGAGGCGTGACGGGCATTTTCCAAGGCCCAACCATCGCTTCCTAGAGCAGTGGTTCTCATCCTGATCCTTGCTGCCTTTTTTCAAACCAAGCACTCCCAGCCCTCCAACCCTACTCTGTATTCTTAACAGTCGGCCAGTATTTTAATTAAAGTGAATTAAACTGTGTTTTAAAACATGTCTTTACATGTTGATGTTCAAGAATGGTGGATATTCAATAGGGAATATTGAATACAAAGTTATTGCATCATTTGAAACTGAAATACATCATCACTTATCCAGCCTATACTAGAATTTCTTTGCAACAACTATTACAAATATCACACACGTTGCAACATTAATATTTTCCTCTAACAAAACATCTTGCATCCATGGATCCTTGGACATGGCATCCCTTCAGTGGGAGTCAGATGCCTTGCTGTGCTCCCTGGACTTCACTTCTTTTTGACTGTAGGAAGGAGCGGTGGTATCGCCAGAGACTACCCATTTGTAGCACCAGCATGAGCAGTCACTCCAAGTATAACGTGGATTTTCTTAAATTAGGGTATATCTACACTAGAAATTTTAAGCTACACTGCTGCAGCTGCACCACTGTAGTGTTGTAGCACAGACACTACAGTACTGGAGGGGGTTCTTCTTAGGGCGTGAGGGATAACACAGTGGTTGGAGCATTGGTCTGCTAATCCCAGGGTTGTGAGTTCAATCCTTGAGGGAACCATTTAAGGATCTGGGGCAAAAATAAGGGATGGTACTTGGTCCTGCTGTGAAGGCAGAGGACTGGACCCTGATGACCTTCAAGGTCCCTTCCAGCTCTATGAGATAGGTATAGCTCCATATTATATAGTTGTAGTAAATCCACTTTGCTGAGAGGCAGTAATGAGGTTGACAAAAGAATTCTTCTGTCAACCTCGCAGTGTCTATACCAGGGTTTAGGTCATACATTTTTCACACACCTGCCCTTATGTACTTTCCTTTCTTACTTATTGTAACAAGCAGTGCAATAGTTAATAATCATAACTTCGAAGTAGTATGATCTTGAAGTAGTATCCTCTGAGTGAGCAGCCATTGAAATGAATGGAGCAATTCACAAGGAGCAATCGTTTCAGACATTGTGCAAGTTCAGGCAAACAGCATTGCAACCATTACAGTTGGTGCCACATTTAGGAAAGATGTGGACAAACTGGAGAGAGTCCAGAGAACAAAAATGACCTACAAAGAAAGGTTAAAAATACTGGGCATGTGTACTCTTGAGAAAAGAAGACTGAGGGTGGACCAGATAACAGTCTTCAAATACATTAAGGGCTTTTATAAAGAGGACAGTGATCGATTGTTCTCCATGTCCATTGAAGGTAGGCCAAGGCATAATGGGCTTAAACTGCAGCAAGGGAGATTTAGGTAAGATATGAGGAAAAACTATCCAACTATAGGAGTAGTTCAGCTTTGGAATAGGCTTCCAAGGGAGGTTGTGGAATCCCTATCATGGAGATTTTTAAGAACAAGTGGGATAAACACCTATCAGGGATGGTCTAGGTTTACTTGGTCCTGCCTCAGCTCAGGGTGCTGAACTTGATGACTTCTCCAGGTCCCTTCCAGCCCAACATATATATTATTCTACAATGAGGCTCCTAGATCAGAGAGGGCCTGTGAATAGAAGACCCCATCTACCCTAGTCTTCTCTGTCAGGCTTCAGGGCCTGGTCAGAGAATCATAGAACTGTAGGCCTGGAAGGGACCTCGAGAGGTCATCTAATCCAGTGCCTTACACTCAAGGCAGGACTAAGTATTATTTAGAGCATCCCTAAAAGGTGTTTCTCTAACCTGCTCTTAAAAATCTCCAATGATAGAGATTCTACAACCTCTCTGGGCAATTTATTCGTGTTTAACCACCCTGACAGGAAGTTTTTCCTAATGACCACCTAACCACCCTTGCTGCAATTTAAACCCATTGCTTCTTGTCGTATCCTCACAGGTTAAGGAGAACAATTTTTCTCCCTCCTCCCTGTAACAACCTTTTATATACTTGAAAACTGTTATGCCCCCCCTCAGTCTTCTGCAAACTAAACAAACCCATTTTTTTTCAATCTTCTCTTATAGGTCATGTTTTCTAGATCTTTAATCATTTTTGTTGCTCTTCTCTGGACTTCCTCCAATTTGTCCACATCTTTCCTGAAATGTGGCACCCAGAACTGGACACAATACTCCAGTGAGACCTAATTAGCATGGAGTAGACCAGAAGAATTACTTCTTGTGTCTTGCTTACAATACTCCTGCTAATACATCCCAGAATAATATTTGCTTTTTTTGCAACAGTGTTACAATGTTCATTCATATTTAGCTTGTGAGCCACTACGACCCCCAAATACCTTTTTGAAGTACTCCTTCCTAGGCAGTCATTTCCCATTTTGTAGACGTGTAACTGATTTGTTCCTTCCTAAGTGGACTACTTTGCATGTCATTGAATTTCATCCTGTTTACTTCAGACCATTTCTCCAGTTTGTCCAGATCATTTTGAATTTTAATCCTATCCTCCAAAGCAGCAGTTCTCAACTAGAGGACTGAGGCCCCCTGTAGGGATGTGAGCAGGTTTCAGGGGGTCCGTCAAACAGGGCTGTCATTAGACTCATTGGGGCCCAGGGCAGAAAGCCCACACTGCCCTGAGCTCCACCACCGGGGCTGAAGCCAAGGCCTGAGCAGCTTAGCTTCGTAGGGCACCCTGTGGTGTGGTGCCTTGTGCAATTGCCCTGCTTGCTTCTTACTAATGCCAGTCCTGACTTTTAGAATCATAGAAGATTAGGGTTGAAAGAGACCTCAGAAGGTCATCTAGTGCAACCCCCTGCTCAAAGCAGGACCAACACCAACTAAATCATCCCAGCCAGGGCTTCATCAAGCTGGGCCTTAAAAACCTCCAAGGATGGAGATTCCACCACCTCCCTAGGTAACCCATTCCAGTGCTTCACCACCCTCCTAGTGAAATAGTGTTTCCGAATATCCAACCTTTTATATGCAGAAAAAGAGTTGTTGTGGCACAGGTGGGCTGTGGAGTTTTTATAGCATGGTAAGTCTCAAAGAAAAAGATTGAGAACCCCGCTCCAAAGCACTTGCAACCCCTCCCAGACTGTTATCATCCAAAAACTTTATAAGTGTACTCTCCATGCCATGATCTAAATCACTGATGAAGATATTGAACAAAACCACACCCAGAACTGATCCCTGCAAGGCCCCCTCAATATGCCCTTCCAGCTTGACTGTGAGCCACTGATAACTAATCTCTGGGAATGGCTTTCTAAGCAGTTATACACCCAGCTTATAGTAGCTCCATCTAGGTTGCATTTCCCTAGTTTGTTTGTGAGACAGTCATTTTCCACTGAATGCATCCAATGAAGTGAGTTGTAGCTCACGAAAGCTTATGCTCAAATAAATTTGTTAGTCTCTAAGGTGCCCCAAGTACTCCTTTTCTTCATGAGAGACCGTATCAACAGCATTATTAAAGTCAAGATATCCCACATCTACTGCTTCCCCCCTATCCACAAGGCTTGTTATCCTGTCAAAGAAAGCTATTAGGTTGGTTTGACATGATTTGTTCTTGACAAATCCATTCTGTTACTTATCACCTTGTTATCTTCTAGGTGTTTGTGAATTGATTATTTGCTCCACCGTGTACTGACATTAAGATGACTGGTCTGTAATTCCCCAGGTTGTCCTTATTTCCCTTTTTATACATGGGCACTATATTTGTGTTTTTACAGTCCTCTGGAATCTTTTCTGTCTTCCATGACTTTTTGAAGATAATTGCTAATGGCTCAGATACCTCCTCAGTCAGCTCCTTGGAGAATTCTAGGATGTATTTCATCAGGCACTTGTGACTTGAAGACATCTAATTTTTTAAAGTAATTTTTAACTTGTCCCTATTTGAGCTTCTGATCCTACCTTATTTTCACTGGCATTCACTATGTTATATGTCCAGTCACCACTAACCTTCTTGGTGAAAACCAAAACAAAGAAGTCATTTAACACTTCTGCCATTTCCACATTTTCTGCTATTGTCCGTCCCCTCCAATCATCACTGAGTAACGAGCCTACCTGGTCTTTGGTCTTCCTTGTACTTCTAATGTATGTGTAGAATGTTTTTTCTTATCCTTTACATCTCTAGTTAGTTTAATCCTTGTTTTGTGCCTTGGCCTTTCTAATTTTGTCCCTACATATTGGTGTTATTTGTTTATATTCATTCTTTGTAATTTGCCTTGTTTCCACCCTTTATAGAACTCTTTTTTGAGTTTCAGATCTTAATCCAAGGTGGTCTCTTGCCATACTTCCTATGTTTCCTACGCAGGAAGATAGTTTGCTCTCATGCCCATAATAATGTCTCTCTGAAAAACTGCCAACTCTCTTGAACGGTTTTTCCCCTTAGACTTGCTTCCTATGGGATCCTACCTACTACCTCCCTGAGTTTGCTAAAGTCTACCTTCTTGAAATCCATTATCTTTATTGTGCTGTTTTCCCTCCTACCATTCCTTAGAATCATAAAGTCTACCATTTCATGATCACTTTCACCTAAGCTGCCTTCCACTTTCAACTTCTCAACCAGTTCCTCCTTATTTGTCAAAATCAGTTCTAGAACAGCCTCTCCCCTAGCGGCTTACTCCACCTTCTGAAATAAACTGTCTCCAATACCTTCCAAGAACTTGTTGGATAATCTGTGCCTTGCAATGTTATTTTTCCAACATATGTCTGGGTAGCTGAAGTCCCCCATCACCACCAAGTCCTGTGCTTTGGATGATTTTGTTAGTAGTTTAAAAAAATAGCTGCATCCACCTCTTCTTCCTGATTAGGTGGTCTGTAGTAGACCCCTACCATGACATCACCCTTGTTTTTTACCCTTTTTAATCTTTAATCTTACCCAGAGATTTTCAACAAGTCTGTCTATTTCCTTCTTAACCTAGGCCCAAGCGTATACTTTAATAGATAAGGCAATACCTCCCTTTTTTCCCTCCTGTCCTTTCTGAGCAAGCTGTACCCATCTACACCAATATTCCAGTCTTGTGTATTATCCCACCAAGTTTCTGTGATGCCAACTATGTCATAGTTGTGTATTATTAACTAGCATTAGTTCTTCCTGCTTATTCTCCATACTTCTTGCATTAGTATACAGACATCTAAGATACTGATTTGATTTCTCCCTTATGTTCTCTCTTACCCCTACTGTAATGGCCCATGCTCCACCCAGATTCCAACCCTTCTTCCAGGTCTTCATGTTTTGGAATTACCTGTGGGCTTTTGTCAGCTGCTGCTGTTGAACCCAGTTTAAAGCCCTCCTCACTCTGTATTCAAATATGCTCTTCCCCTGCCTTGATTGGTAGATCCCATCTCTGCTTATCAATCCTAGTTCCCGGAACAGCATCCCATGGTCAAGGAAGCTGAAGCCCTCCTGGCGCCACCATCCTCACAGCCAGGCATTCATTTCCAGGATGTGTCTGTCTCTGTCTGGCCCCCTACCCTTGATCGGAAGGATCAAAGAGACCACCACCTGCGCCTCCAGCGCCTTCACTCTTATTCCCAGAGCCCTGTAGTAACTTCTGATCTGCTCAGGGTCATACCTTGCAGTATCATTAGTGCACACATGGATGACCAGTAGGGGGCAGGAGTCAAAGGGTGGTGATCCTCGACAATCCCTCTGTAATGTCTTGAATACGGGACCCTGGCACACAGCATACCTCCTGGGTGCCTCCGTCCCCCTCACAAGAGTCACCCACCACCACCACCACCACCACCCTGATCTGTCACGGATGATTCTGTGATTCTGTGGAACAGACAGTGTTGGTGTTATTGACAGATGTAAGAGATGGTCAGGAATTTCTTGAAAAAAAAATTTTTTTTTTAAATAAAAAATGCCTATTCATCAAACCCCAAACTGTTTCCAAGTAGGGTCAAGTTTGACAAATCTGACTCAAAAAATTTGGGTAAAAAGTTTCAAAATCCCATTTCAATATTGTGGCAAATCGCTGGGATGATGATGATGGGTCCCACACTTCCTCTTCGTGTGTGTGTGTGTGGGGGGTGTTGAGGGGGTGAGGGGAGGTGTGTTCAGGGCACAGTTTCCTGTCCCTGAACTAGGGCATCTACTGTCCCACTAGTAACTCAGAGAAGGGTAGTGGAGAGGGAGGGACCTGGGCCCGCCTTCTACTCCAGGTCCCAGCCCAGGGATAGTGGCAAACCACTTGAACTAGTGCTTCCTTCCCATGGGCTACTTCCCTCTCCTGCTCTTCAGCTTGTGGGGCTTCCTGCCCTCTCTCTGTGCACAAGGCAGGTGTATCTTTACCTGGGGTTTTGGTGTTCTAGCCAGCCACGGCACTTCTCCAAACTCTCCTCTACTTTAACTCCTCCAAACTGCTCTCTGCTCCAACTCCAAACCACTCTGCTCCAATTCCTTCCCCTGGCTGATTGAAGCAGGGGGTTTTTATCAGGTGACTTCAGGTGCTCTAATTGGCTTCAGGTGCCCAGTTTGGCCAATGTACATTTGCCAGCAATGCCCCTCTGCCATGTATACTGGCCAAACCGGACAGTTTCTACGTAAAAGAATAAATGGACACAAATCAGACGTCAACAATTATAACATTCAAAAACCAGTCGGAGAACACTTCGATCTCTCTGGTCACTCGATTACAGACCTAAAAGTTGCAATTCTTCAACAAAAAAACTTCAGAAACAGACTCCAACGAGAGACTGCTGAATTTGAATTAATTTGCTAACTGGACACCATTAAATTAGGCTTGAATAAAGACTGGGAGTGGATTACACATCTCCCCCCCCACTGTTCCTCAGATGTTCTTGTCAACTGCTGGAAATGGCCCACCTTGATTATCACTACAAAAGGTTTTTTTTCCCTCTCCTGCTAGTAATAGCTCACCTTACCTGATCACTCTCGTTACAGTGTGTATGGTAACACCCACTGTTTCATGTTCTCTGTGTATATAAAATCTCCCCACTGTATTTTCCACAGCATGCATCCGATGAAGTGAGCTGTAGCTCACGAAAGCTTATGCTCAAATAAATTTGTTAGTCTCTAAGGTGCCACAAGTCCTCCTGTTCTTTATACATATTTTAGAAATCACCCTGAGTTGGGAGGGCAAAATTCTTTGAAACCTCAAATTCTCAAAGGACAGGAAATCCTTTTCCTACCCATTCCTACTAGCTACACAGTCTCCCATTGCTGGACCTCTCTACAGTAACCATGAAATCCTGCTGTTCTGCCTCACAAGCAGCAAAGGCCCGTGGGATTGCACTTAGAGGGTTTCAGTTGTGCCACTATGACCACTCGATCCTCCCCCTCCGGAGTTCCTTAGGGTCAGAGAGAGGTTGGGTCCGTATTCAAGAGCTACGTGAACAACATGGTCTAAAATGCCAGCACCAGGGAAACACCAACCAGCTTTACATCATCTTTGCACCCCCCCCCCCCCATGCTGGTTGAGATGAACTCCCTAAATGAAGAGCAGCTGCTGAGGCCAAATCGAGGTCTGAGGAGATGGTGATTGGCAATGGAAGCACATTGAAGAACTCCCTATCTCCATAGCATCACTCTCCACTGAAAGCAGCTTGCTGCTGGATTGCTAAAATGAGCCATTACTTCCTTATTCACCTGGAATCCTTGCGGCTAACCCTGGCCCAGAGAAAAGGGTGCTTCCATCTATAGCTGCCCAGGAGACTGCATACCCCTGAAACAAAACCACTCCAATTGGTTCAGAACAGAGCGGCTGACGTACTCAACAATGCAGGGTGGCAGGGCCACCTGTCCCCAGGGATGTGATCTTTTCAGCTCTTGCTCTGCCAGTATGTACCCATATCATGTACAAATGGCAGCTTAGCGGAGATTGATCTGATTTCACATGTAGCTCTGGGTGCTGAACATATCAGCCCTGGCACTTTCTCAGGCTGCTCCTTTGGTAGGTAACTGATGCTTGCACTGAGATTCCATTAGGAACAACTTCATCATCCAGCCATTCCACTTCAGGTACAGAAAGAGGGGAGAGTGCCTAACTGCACCTGCTAAGCAGGATTGTCAGCACAGAGATGGGAGACCTCAAAGGTTAAGTTGGCTGCTATTAAGGGGAGCAGCATTGATGATTCAGGATATGTTCTTTCCTCTGAATCAGTAGCAAGAGCCCACACGTCCCCTTTTCCAAATGAGACGTGAAACAGAAGTGCAGACTTCTTGGTTGTTAAAACCTCCCTGGCACTTTTCACAAAAGTTGGCAAGTTCACAAGATGGTAACAGTGGGGTCCTGGTCAGGTTCTGCCTTGAAGATTCACATTGATTTGACAAGTCCTGCAATTTCCAGTGGAGATGTTCTTAACATCCTGCCGTAACTTTCAGTAGTGGTGCTATGCCCTGTTAAACAGCTCCCCCACTCCACTCCCAAGACTATGATCAAGACAGAGTATAACAAGGGACCATTATGATCAGCTAGTCTGCCCTCCTGCACAGTTTGGCCAGAGAATGGCACCTGGCAATTCCTGCACTGAGCCCATGTTTGGTTGAACTAGTGCATATTGTTTTAGGAAGATGTCCAATTCTGATTCAACAACAAAGAGATGGAGAATTCCCCCACAGCCCTCGGCTAGTGATTCCAATGGCTGATTACCCTCGTTTTTGAGGCACAAGTTTTTATTTTCAGTCAGAAAATGTCTAGCTTCAAGTGCCAGGTCTTGGATACTGCTATACTTTTGTCCACTAGATTAAAGAGCCCTCTATCAAAATCTTTTCTGCACCTCAGGCTTTAGAGGTAAGAGATATTTGCTGATAGCCTGTCTGGAAGGCACTTTGGGATGATGGAAAAAGCTCCAAGAGGCACAAGACCACCAAGTGGAAGGAAGCACTCTACTCTCCCCCAAGTATACAATTCATTTTTATTTACAATACCCTATAAAAATGTAAATTTAGAAACTTATTTTCATCAGAACCAAAAACAGGGAGGGAGGGAGGGGGAAAGCACAAAAAAGGAATAATATAATAAAAGAACGGTCCACTCGATTGGTTGTGAGGGAAATGGAGGGTGTGGGGTGGGGGGCGACTGTGGGTATGGAGAGTAGTTATGGGGAGGTGGTTTTGGTTGGAGGGGAGAATTCTTTGGGGAGAGGGATTAGGAGAAAGCAGCGGATTTAGGAGGGAGGGGCAGCTGGTTATTAATAGGGAGGAGTTTACTGGTTGTAGAATACCTACATGTGCAAATATTTTTGTTGTTAAAAGCAAAGTAAGATTAAAAACCCCACCACATTCCAAAAGGAGCAAAACAGCAGGATCTAGCAGTGGTTGGGTATGGAAAATTCATTCAGATTAGCGGCTCTATCCACTAGGGATCAAAGCCAGGCCCCTTGGTTATTGTCTTGGAGGGCTCTTGACAGCATGGGCCTGACCCAAGGGGCAGGTGTGAGAGAGAGGGGTGCAAAATGATTCTCAGGAAGACAAGGCAAGTGTGCAAAGATGTGTGTTCACTGTGTCACAGGACTAGGAGGGGTGACAGAGGGGAGCCCAGCTTGTGCAACTTCAGAAAGAATGAGAGGCCCAAGACAAGCTGGGACAGGAGAGCCCACCCTGTGCAGTATGAGGGGTGGGACCAAATCTCAGTGCTTGGATGGGGGTGGGGAGTAGCCAGCAGATTCTCACGTTTTAGCCAATGAGCAAAAATTGAAGAAAGAGACTGTCCCTCTGATCCTGTCATCTAAAAGTCACACCCTCCAAACATTTAGGAGACATTGGGCAACAGATGTCTCTCTAGGCCCCCAACTCCACCTTCCAGAGCACATGGGGATTCTCCCCACAACTAGTGGTCTCCCTGGCTATCTGGATTCTGCATTGACAGGGGGGCAGGAAGGAGGAGAGGGTGGGTTCCTCACCACTCCCTCAGTAGCCTGAATGTGGTAGGTGGGGGAAGACAGGGCTGTGTTGGGAGAAAGCAGCAGCTGTTGTGAAGATGCAGAGGGAAATGGGAACACAGCAAGGACATGCCGAATTGCAACCTAGCAGCGAAGGGTGGGAGGACAAACCAAACACACACCCAACCAAGTTCACAGAGCATAAGAGAGGTCTTCCATGCCAGATATCCAAGAGAAAAATCCCACAAGGCTTTGCTTCAGGGGAGCAACTGCCTCCCCTCCTCCACTGCAATCCTCTGGTGGTGGTGGTGGCGGCGGCGGCAAGGATGGCAGCCGGCATTGAGGACCTGTCAAGACCTCCTACCGTATCCCCTGCACTAACCTGGCAGGGCAGAGGAAACAAGAACAAGAGAGAGTTAGATAGCCGCAGTACTAGGGTGTGATGGAGATCGGTGTCCCCTCCTTGGCTGGAGCACATGCAGACATTCAAGCCTCATCTAACACCACTGAGATCCCCGCCACCTTCACTGGTCTTCATCGCTGCCTGTCCAGCATTGGCAATTCCCACTTTTCTGTTCTCCTAAAATCCCTGATGGTTTAACTGTGGAGAGCAGGGCTGAACTCCTGAATCTCCCCCTCCACACCCTTCTAACTCTACATATCTCCTGGTCACCTCTTCCCCAGCCATACTCCTTCCTCCCCACCCTCAAGCATCTGACATCCACCCAGCTCCAGACAACAGAGCCTGACTCCCTGTTCCTCACTTGCTGAGTGTCACTCAAATCCTCACTGCCACTGCACAACTCCCTGCCCCCCTCCCTGTTATTACACATGGGAAGCAGGACAGCAAACACAGCACTAAACCAGATGAGAAACAGGGACTTACTGCAACTTTGTCTCCAGCACGTTCAGCTTCTGCTGATCAACATAGCGAGAAAAAAGGGACAGCAGGTTAGAGGGGGTGGATACTGGCTTTGCCAGCGCTGCTTCAGGGATCCGCAGAAGCTCTCGGGTTGCCATGAACATCAGCTCCGTCCTGCCAAGGAGAAGGGCACAGATGAAGGTGTGAGTAGGTGGCAAGATGACAGAGCTTCCCTGCATCAACCCCAGGCAGGATTTAGCGGTCAAGGTGGATGACAAGAAGCACAGGAATGGGAGTTCTACTGATAGCCTAATTGGCTTCTCCTAAACCCAGCTAGATTCTGTGAGATGACCTCCTATCAGCAGATAGAGACTGGCAGTTTCAACAAGGTTTTGACGGTATATAGGGTCTGTTTCACTGAGGAATCCAGTTGTGACCAAATTGAAGACGCTCTGCAATAATTTATTAATTCTGTATGTTGACCTGGTTATTGGGATGTTTGCTATAGGACTATATTGGTTTAGTTTAAGAGAGAAGACAAGGCAAAACAAGCAGGAAGGAAACAGAATGGCTCCAGATAAGCCATTCCTCTGCAAACAACTGAGGGTCATTAAGAGACATCATCATGACCAGGAAGAGGCCCATGCACATGGCAGATCAAAAGGACTATAGCTATTTAGAAAGGGATTCTCTCAAGAAGGATAAGAGAGGTAAAGAGGGAAAGTTGCTCAGGGGAACCAGACTAAGCTGTGGTCTACACTACAGAGTGAGGTCCACACAAGGCAGCTCATGTTGACCTAACTAAGAGTCCACACTAAAATTTTGCTCCCGCCAACATAATTTGTCTGCTATAACAACTTAATAACTCCCCCTCCATGAGCAGCATAGAATCAATGTGAATGAAAAAGAAAAGGAAATTTATTTGAGCATGAGCTTTCGTGAGCTACAGCTTTTACCAGCAGGAGAGTGAGTTTGGGGGGGGGGGGGGGGGGGAGATAAGCTATTACCAGCAGGACAGTGGGGTGGGAGGAGGTATTGTTTCATGGTCTCTGTGTGTATATAATGTCTTCTGCAGTTTCCACGGTATGCATCCGATGAAGTGAGCTGTAGCTCACGAAAGCTTATGCTCAAATAAATTGGTTAGTCTCTAAGGTGCCACAAGTACTCCTTTTCTTTTTGCAAATACAGACTAACACGGCTGTTACTCTGAAATGTGAATGAAGTTAGGTTGACACAGCATCAGTGTAGACACTGTCTTGCTTACATTGGCTGTTGCTGGCTTTCAGGAGCCATCTTCAATCGGTGCAAGTGCTCCTGGCGAGGACGTGCACCGCCGACACAAGTAGCAAAGATGTGGACGCACACAAGCGATGCAATTACTGCAAGCTTTGTTCCTCCTGTTAAAATCTCCTCCTGTTAACTTTGGCTTAAGGAAGCTTGATGGTCAGTTTATTCACCTCTAGTCAGATGCCCCCAAGACAAGAAACTGCAAGTGTCCAAAGCAGCTGGACCTGCTGGGTTAGCACAGCGGATACACAGTGTGCTATAGCCCAGGGCCTAGTCTAAGCATGGAAGAAGGGTGACATTCTACCCCAAGACATGTAAAACGCACTCAACGAGACCAGAAAGAAACTTTTTGCCACGTAGCCATTAATGAAACCAAAGCCAAACAAAAAGTGAAAGAGGGTAAGTGTCAAGAAGCAGGAAGGAAGCACCATCATGTGACAGTGAAACCCTAAGCAATGGTTCCTACTAGAAAAAGCTCAAAAAGCCTCCACCAACTTGGCTGAAATGCCACTGGGAGACTGTTTGAGAAGTAGCAATCACTCAGTCATGCTCCCATATGAGGATCCAATAGGGTATGCAGGCCACAGTTCAGTTCCCAGAGACAGCTTAGCTGGCCTATAAGAAGTCAGCTAATGAATAGTGGCTGACTCTGAAGAACTCTAGGAATCATCTGAGTCCAGACTGGTCACCACTTTGGCCACACCCAGTGCCTTAACAATTGACCACCAATCTCTCATTTCCAGACTGAACCCCAGGGGCTGGTGGGTGGGTGAAGCCCTTTATAGATAAGGCCAGAAGGGACTAGGAGATCATAGAATCATAGAATATCAGGGTTGGAAGGGACCCCAGAAGGTCATCTAGTCCAACCCCCTGCTCAAAGCAGGACCAATTCCTAGTTAAATCATCCCAGCCAGGGCTTTGTCAAGCCTGACCTTAAAAACCTCTAAGGAAGGAGATTCTACCACCTCCCTAGGTAACGCATTCCAGTGTTTCACTACCCTCTTAGTGAAAAAGTTTTTCCTAATATCCAATCTAAACCTCCCCCACTGCAACTTGAGACCATTACTCCTCGTTCTGTCATCTGCTACCATTGAGAACAGTCTAGAGCCATCCTCTTTGGAACCCCCTTTCAGGTAGTTGAAAGCAGCTATCAAATCCCCCCTCATTCTTCTCTTCTGCAGGCTAAACAATCCCAGCTCCCTCAGCCTCTCCTCATAACTCATGTGTTCCAGTCCCCTAATCATTTTTGTTGCCCTTCGCTGGACTCTCTCCAATTTATCCACATCCTTCTTGAAGTGTGGGGCCCAAAACTGGACACAGTACTCCAGATGAGGCCTCACCAATGTCGAATAGAGGGGAACGATCACGTCCCTCGATCTGCTCGCTATGCCCCTACTTATACATCCCAAAATGCCATTGGCCTTCTTGGCAACAAGGGCACACTGCTGACTCATAGCCAGCTTCTCGTCCACTGTCACCCCTAGGTCCTTTTCCGCAGAACTGCTGCCTAGCCATTCGGTCCCTTGTCTGTAGCTGTGCATTGGGTTCTTCTGTCCTAAGTGCAGGACCCTGCACTTATCCTTATTGAACCTCATCAGATTCCTTTTGGCCCAATCTTCCAATTGGTCTAGGTCCCTCTGTATCCTATCCCTCCCCTCCAGCGTATCTACCACTCCTCCCAGTTTAGTATCATCCGCAAATTTGCTGAGAGTGCAATCCACACCATCCTCCAGATCATTTATGAAGATATTGAATAAAACCGGCCCCAGGACCGACCCTTGGGGCACTCCACTTGATACCGGCTGCCAACTAGACATGGAGCCATTGATCACTACCCGTTGAGCCCGACAATCTAGCCAGCTTTCTACCCACCTTATAGTGCATTCATCCAGCCCATACTTCCTTAACTTGCTGACAAGAATACTATGGGAGACCGTGTCAAAAGCTTTGCTAAAGTCAAGAAACAATACATCCACTGCTTTCCCTTCATCCACAGAACCAGTAATCTCATCATAAAAGGCGATTAGATTAGTCAGGCATGACCTTCCCTTGGTGAATCCATGCTGGCTGTTCCTGATCACTTTCCTCTCATGCAAGTGCTTCAGGATTGATTCTTTGAGGACCTGCTCCATGATTTTTCCAGGGACTGAGGTGAGGCTGACTGGCCTGTAGTTCCCAGGATCTTCCTTCTTCCCTTTTTTAAAGATTGGCACTACATTAGCCTTTTTCCAGTCATCCGGGACTTCCCCGGTTCGCCACGAGTTTTCAAAGATAATGGCCAGTGGCTCTGCAATCACAGCCGCCAATTCCTTCAGCACTCTCGGATGCAACTCGTCCGGCCCCATGGACTTGTGCACGTCCAGCTTTTCTAAATAGTCCCTAACCGCCTCTATCTCCACAGAGGGCTGGCCATCTCTTCCGCATTTTGTGATGCCCAGCGCAGCAGTCTGAGAGCTGACCTTGTTAGTGAAAACAGAGGCAAAAAAAGCATTGAGTACATTAGCTTTTTCCACATCCTCTGTCACTAGGTTGCCTCCCTCATTCAGTAAGGGGCCCACACATTCCTTGGCTTTCTTCTTGTTGCCAACATACCTGAAGAAACCCTTCTTGTTACTCTTGACATCTCTGGCTAGCTGCAGCTCCAGGTGCGATTTGGCCCTCCTGATAACATTCCTACATGCCCGAGCAATATTTTTATACTCTTCCCTGGTCATATGTCCAACCTTCCACTTCTTGTAAGCTTCTTTTTTATGTTTAAGATCCGCTAGGATTTCACCATTAAGCCAAGCTGGTCGCCTGCCATATTTACTATTCTTTCGACTCATCGGGATGGTTTGTCCCTGTAACCTCAACAGGGATTCCTTGAAATACAGCCAGCTCTCCTGGACTCCTTTCCCCTTCAAGTTAGTCCCCCAGGGGATCCTGGCCATCCGTTCCCTAGTCTGATCATCTAGTCTGACCTCCTGCATAACACAAACCAAAAAATGTCACCCAGTTACCCCTGTACTGAGCTCAGTAACTTGTGTTTGGCTAAAGCATCTTCCAGAAAGGTCTTCCGTCTTGATTTGAAGACAGACATCAAGAGATGGAGAATCCACCACTTCCCTGGGTCATCTGTTACAATGGTTAATCACTGGCACTGTTAAAAATTGTGACTTAAGTTGAATTTTTCTGGCTTTAACTTCTAGCCACAGGTTCTTGTTCTGCCTTTCTCCACTAGATGACAGACTCCTGTAACACCCAGTATCTTCTCCCCTTGAAGGTGCAGATACACTGTAATCAAGTCACCTCTTGAACTTTTTTGGATTGAAGTAAGCAGATTCCACTCCTCAGGTGTCTCACTATCAGGCATTTTCTCCAGTTCTTTGTGGTTCTTCTTAGCACTCTCTAATTTTTCAACATCCTTTTTACAAATGTGGATATCAGAAGAGCAGAAAGTGTTCCACTATCTGTCTCACCAATGCCTTATAAAGATGGAAAAATCACCTCCCGGCTGTTTCTATATCCAAGAATCATATTAGCCCGTTTTGCTCCTGCATCACACTAGAAGCTCATGTTCAGTTGTTTTCCCTCTATGAAATTAAATCCTTTTCAGCCATTGGAGTCCCATGTTTCAGGCGGAGACTGCATTCAGCAAAACTATGCACCGTCACTGGGGTGCCTCTGTGGCTCTCTGGACTCTAATGCAGAACATTCCCCTGGCGGCCAGGAAGTGTCCCCCTTCCTAGGAGGAAGTTAGACTCCTTCAGTGGGGCTCACCTTCTCCACAACTAACTCCAAAGAAGGCCCAGAAAGAACCACTGAATATCAGTTCCTGGATACACAGGAGCTTTGTAGTAACAGACATCAGCAAGACACCAATAAGAAGCCTGGAATTACTGTAGCAGGCTGCCAACTCACAGCGTGATCCCTCCTCCAGCTGGAGAGTTGTGGGTTCTGTTCCAATTCCTAATCTTATGCTCTGACTACTAGACCAAACCGCATCTGTTGTTAGGAGGCCATATTACTCAGTGTCTACATTGATCCAGGGTATGCTCTGCTCACCACTGGTCAACATGCATTGTCAGCAAATTGGGGGGGACGCAGCTAAGGGATGCAGCTGGAACTCACCACTGGTTGTCCTGCATTAGCTCCGTAGCAGCACTGGAATTCTGCAATTCCTCCCCACGACTCAGGACCAAGTACAGCAGGGACAGGCCAAACTGCAGAGAGAGAAGTAGTAAGACAGCGTGTGGATGGAGGAGGGGACGATTGTGGGCCTGACCCACAGCAGGCAGACTCTTCTCTCTTCCTGGTGCTGCTATACGACCACAGTTCCCACTCCTAGGTCTGAAGCCTTCACTTCCCCTTTTCTGGCCTCTGCTCATGGCCCTCTGACTTTCCCTGTGCCCATTGACTGCAGCCAGTATCTGCGAGACCTACTCCAGCACAGGCACTGTTTCCAGAGCCCAACAGTCTCATTTATTATTTGTATTACCACAGCACCTGGGAGCCCTAATAATAGACCAGGACCCCTATATACAAGATTTAGTAATAACAGAGAGGGAAAAGTCAGATTAAGACACAAACCATCTGCCTAGCATGTTTAGCCTTAGACGGTGCAAGAGCGACACTGGGTAGGACTGGAAATGTGAGGTGTTGCTTTGCTACAACAGCATGTCTTCTTTCCCTTCAGCTTTTTGGACATGTGCTTCTTGGTTTCCTGTCTGTAATAGCCCCATTATACTTTTCTGGTTCCTTTGCTGTGCTGGGTTTATCAAAGCAGACACTCCCATTGCCCAGAAGCAGCCTATTCCCAGATTCAGCAAGGATTGTACAGCCCCTGCGTTGAATTACAATTCCCATAGCACTGTTCCTCCTTTGCAGCACACTGCCCCAGAACAGCATGCTGCTCCCAAACCTGCCCAGCACCCTTTGTGCCAGCCAGCACCATCATGCTTTGGCACATTAATTGCCTTGGTTGGAGAGCCACTAGAATCTGTTTAGCATGCTTTTGGAGGTGCTGAGCTTATATAATTCCAGGATTCATTCTTTTACATTAATTCTCCTCTGGATCCAAATGAATCCTAAAGAAAGTAACTGATATGTTGCAGGCCCCAGGAGTGCTATACAGCCTTATCTACCATTAAAGCAAAAGCAGTGAAGACCAGAGAAACAGACCCTACTGTGAGGACGAGATGCACAAGGAGAAAGACTCCTATCATCTGCACGTCTAACTGGTGGTACTTCTAAGGTGTCTTTCACTCCGATATGCAATTCTCAGCTCATTTAAAGCTACTCACCCCGCAGCTGGCTGTGCAGTGCAAGGAGAGGGGAGATAATGGAAGTGCTCTGCAGGAAGATTTTACTCCCTTTCCCCAAGTCAGTCCCATTCCTTTAGCGCCTTGCTCATCCACCCCTGTTGCTGCAATTCAACGCAGGAGACTTCAGTGCCAGTTAGCTCAACGCTACCTCTCCTGCCAAGGAAACTGCTGGTCAGAAAGGGCGGCCTCTCAACGAGTTGTTGGCCTGTCCCTGGGTTCAGGAATCACATTTATGGGGGTTCCACACCGCCTGGGTGGAGAAGGGGACCAGCTCTCTCGTTCTCCTATTGGGTGGGGGGTGTTTGGACTAATGAGGGTACCCTCCAGTTAAAAATAGAAAGGACAGACTCAAGGGAAGTGTCTCTAGCATCTCTCACGTTCTGAGGGTACCAGATGGGTCTATACCCTAATTGGGTCCCAGCAGTGAAGGGACTGAGTAGGCAGATGCTGCAGCCTCTCACAGTGCTCAGCAATAGCTCAGGCATAGGCACCTTGTTCTGGAGCACAGCTGCGAGGTGCAGGTTGGCAGGTGCTGGCGCCGTGGCGCTCTGAGGTAGGTTCGCTAGCTGCTGCAGAAGGCTGGTGACCGTCCCCGACGGAAGATGATAGAGAACGAGAGAGAACGGCCTCAACAGGCACAGCAGCACCTGAGGGAGAGAAGAGCAACATGAGTCACAGACACCTGACTAGGCAGGCAGCTCCCCACACTCCAGGAGGGGCCATCGGACCGAATCCAGGTATCATTTCCTATTGGTGAGCAGGGCAAGGGCTCTCAAGGGCGTTCCCTTTTTGAGTAAATCCAGTTATCCAGGTGACACAGAGTGGAGATGCTTAACAAAACAGGAGAGAGAAAAGACAGGCAGGAACTGAAGGGAAAGTAATAATGGGATGTTTGCCTGCATGGAATGAAGTGACAGCATCACCTCCAGGATGAGACAGGGATGGCTACATATTATTAAGTTCTCCCACCCAATCCTGTCTATGTAGATTGTCTCCATTTGAAGAAAGGAGCTGTCTATGTGTTTGTGCAGCACCCAGCACAATAGGGCCCCAATCACACCAAAGGCTTCTACATGCTGCTGCTGCAATACAAAAGGAGTCATGCTACTAATATTCCCTCATTCCATTTGTTGCTGACGTTTTGTTCTGAGGCAGCCTCAGAAAAAGAGTTGGTTCAGTATGGGTTTGGGTCAACGTCCAGGGAGGATTCTTATTTTATCCGATTCTGATTTATTTCCTGATCTTTGTTCTTTGCACTGAAGCCTGGCCTCTGAATCTTTCAGCGGGTTATAGCACAGCACGCGCCCTCAATACCTGATCCTGCTAGCACTCTGAAATGCACCTCACATACAGCGTGGCTAACGTTACTCCAAGACCTGTTTTTTTTTGACAGTTCCAGACGTTTGAGTGCTTGTAAATGCAACACTGAAGTTAAAGTTTGAGATCTTTTCATTTCCCTTTTTAAAAAAATCAGCAAAAAAACAAACAGCTGGCCTCACTGGTGATTTCACTCTGGTCTCTATTACTTTATTAAAGCCCTGTACTATTATTAATTCCATAGGGTTTCAACCAGGTACCTGGAAATTGAGACTCCCTCTAGCCCCTCAGAAAGGGTATCAAGTGATATTATGTATTTACTCTCCGTCACAGCCACATAAACAACAAACTCCAAGATCAAACTGTGAACTTTGCATAAGTAGAAGTGAATTTTCAATTCCACTACTTTCCATGTGTCCTGTAAAACAGCTGACACTTCTTCAGAGGGTGGAAAAAACTCTGGCCTTTTAAGTTCAGCCATTTTTGAGAATCTCTCCATATTAAACTGTATTTTAAAAGAAAATGAAGATTGGAATAATGCCTTTTTCGTTTATTTAAAAAAAAAGTCTGAAGAAGGTCTGAAAGACTTCTTGTTTACTTTTAAAAAAATTTTCCAGCTCGTCTTTTTACCTTAGAAATATTGGTCTTTCCTGTTTCTGCTAGATGTCTCCTTAGAAGACTAGAAAACTGAAGTGGGAGTGCTCTCATTCCTCAGTTGAGGGAATGAGGGTGTTGAGTCTTTCAAAAACTTCTCTCTCTCTCAATTATTTGACAAGTGTTTGCATTGATTAAAACAAAATGCTCAGTTTAACAAAAATTCTTTCCCTCTTCCTTGATACTGAGGATTATTATCTGTATCATGGTAGCACAGAGGTCATTGTGCTAGGAGATGTATAAACATAAAAACAGGATGATTGCTGCCCAAAAGACCTTCCAGTTATGTCATAACCCTACTAGTTCTCTATAGTCCATAGAGTTTTCCAGAAAAAGACAGGACCAACAAACCTAACAGTGCTAATGTAATACAAATAATAGTCAGGCTGCCTGTACACATCACAAAGCAGTAACCAAGGAAACGAGTCCACCACCATCCCTCCTTCCCCCATCATCTCCTTTAAAGCAAGAAGAGGTAAATAGTTATTAGGGTTGGTCTATACTTCAAAGTTAGACCAGTTTCACTACGTTGCTCAGGGCTGTGAAAAATGTCATGCTCTGTGTGACATTGATAAGCCAGCCTAAGGCCTGGCATAGGCACTGCTAGGTCAATGGAAGAATTCTTTCATTACCTCAGTTCCCACCTCTAAGCTCTCACTGATTAATTACAGCACAGAAGAACCCCTTCTGTTGCCACAGTAAGTGTCATAGTAAGGTTTCAGAGTAACAGCCGTGTTAGTCTGTATTCGCAAAAAGAAAAGGAGGACTTGTGGCACCTTAGAGACTAACCAATTTATTTGAGCATGAGCTTTCGTGAGCTATGAAGTGAGCTGTAGCTCACGCTCAAATAAATTGATTAGTCTCTAAGGTGCCACAAGTACTCCTTTTCTTTTTGTCATAGTAAGTGACAACACCATACCTATGTTGCTGTATTGTTTCTAGTATAGACATAGCC
This sequence comes from Lepidochelys kempii, assembly GCF_965140285.1. Lineage (NCBI taxonomy): Eukaryota > Metazoa > Chordata > Testudines > Cheloniidae > Lepidochelys > Lepidochelys kempii. The sequence continues at coordinate 15,005,646 of NC_136385.1, forward strand.
TATTTCTTTCCCTACTTTCTTAGGCTAACTGTCTGAATGGACTTTTCTCAAGCTTTCACTTTCTAGCTTTGGGCAATCATGGCCAGTTTCAATCTAGAGGGAGAATTTCTTGGAGTTAAGTGTGTGATGAAAATGGGCGCACAATGGACATCTACATATCTAACTGGACCATCCTGTCCAAGGATCTCAAAGCACTTTCCCAAAAATTAAATATTAAATCCTCACAAACCCATATGAGGCCAGGAATACTACATATAGACCAGTCAGTTATTACCCCCATTCATGGAGTTGCAGATATGCAAAGCAAACTTCCCCATGTTCACACAGTGAGCCAGAGAGTGAAGGTATGAGTTCAGATTCTCAGTCCCCTACTCTGATCGTTGGACAACGCTACCTCTGAGATGCAGAGACACACAACTCATACCAACAACCTGAGGGGGAAGTTATTTTTGCCACAGCCTCCTTGGTTACCTCATCCTGAGCATCCTTCTTGATCAGGAAGGGCAGGTTTCTGGCTGTTGCCATGAGTATGTCGGCCGCTTGCTCCGTGGACAGAAAGGGCAGGATCCGGGCAACCATACGCTTCCCTTTCCGGATACACATGATTTGCACAAAGTGGTCGTCACTCGGCCTGCCAAGAGAACGTTCGGACTGTCAATAGCCAGATATAGGAATGACCCCCTAGTTCACAGTGGGTATATGCAAGGGACTCACAGGAAATCCCACACCCCTGTAACATGGGCCTGCATTTAATTGTGACCTCTCCCCAGCCAGAAAGGACACCTTCCCAAAAGCATCACTGATCTGGCCTGAAGGGAAGCACATGGAGGAGAGGGGGAGAAAGAAAAAAGAAAAAAAAAAAGTCATCACACAAAGCTTCTTCCTGCCTTCAAGCTTCCTTTCAGTAGATTATAATAACGGGCAAAATAATGACAGCTGTAGCTAAAGTCGCATAACAGCTTCCATGCTGAGTCCTCCCTGTATGTGTTAGCTGCTCATCATTTACAAGGCTGAAGTTTTCCAGGCTTGGGGAGAAGTGAACTTTGTTTTTTGTAAGGGAGGCAGGAGAAGAGAACCATACTGCCCTGTTACAGAGCTAGTTACAGCTGGGAAGCAACCAAGGGGGGAAAACTTTTCAATGGTTTGCTAGGAGTTATAACTCAGCCTGGGCCCATGCAGCACCGCAACTGCCCCCACACCCCTGGCCCACAGCACCACCCCAATCCCCCTGCACCCAGGGCCCGTGCAGCACTGCCCCCCGCCCCACCCCCCTGCACCCAGGGCCCGTGCAGCACTGCCCCCCGCCCCACCCCCCTGCACCCAGGGCCCGTGCAGCATCACCCCTCCATGCCCATGAAATACATGTCTAACTTCTCTGCATAGGAAAAGCTTTGCTCACTATCCCCAAACACTAAAGGTGCAGGCCCCACGGCAATAAAATCCTTGATCTGAGGGCTGCCATGGTCACACTTTCCTCCTCAGCCCAGGCCTGTTGGTCTCCTCCCTAGTTTCTCCCATGTTTCCTGGGAGAGAACCGGACCCACATATGAACTGGGGAAGAGGCCTTATTCCAGGCAGGACTGGGCACAAGCCTCCCCAAGTGTCTCGGTCTCTTCCTACTCCACCTTTCCAACTGAAGGGGGGCAGCACCCAAAGGAGAGTTCCCTTGCTGTTTCAGTGAGCCTGTTACTAGAACGGGGGCGGCCCCACACATGTGGATATGGGGAATGGACTGTAGACATTCACCCCATCCCAAAGCAAATGAGAGAAGAATTCCAGTCCTCTACCTTCTGTACACATGGGTGGGGCAACAAGTCTGGGGGTGGCACAGATTTGTGCAGTAGCAGACTCACGTTCCTCACCTCTCTTGGCCGGGCATTTTCCCCCTCAGATTGTCATACATGTCACAGATCTTCTGCTTTCTCTCCTCCATCAGGGCTGGCCGCTCCCCCTCCAGGCTCAGGAGGTAGCGCCTCTCATAGTCTTCCACATCCAGGAGGAGGCTGTATGTCTGCATGACACGCAGCCGGATCAGAGCCAGCCACAGGTACCCCCGCTATCCCCCACAGCTAGTCAGGACAGGAAGCCGCTGCCTTCCGAGTGGACTCGGAACCAGAGAGTGCTGCTGGATCAGCAAGCCCTGTAGAGAGTGGGTACAGCAAGGGCAGCAGCAAGCTGCCAGTGTGCCTCAGCCCCAGCCTAGAGAAGCCACCATTCTCTCCTTGGCTGGCTGCTGAAGCAGGCAATGAAGAGGGAAGGTTTTCCATTGTTTATTATGAGCTTTGATTAGAGCAAGAAATAAGGCAGTGCCTGACTCAGCGCAGGGATCTGGGAAGGGGGTGTGTAGGGAATCACTTTTCCCATGGCTTACTGGGAACATATCCCCAGCCCCAAGGGGTAGCCGCTGCACGTGGGTTTGGTAGCTCCCTTGGAGCACTGGCTTGGTTCACTCTTGCTGTGGAGCAAAGATGGGGAGGGACAGATCAATGGTTTGAGCATTGGCTTACTAAACCCCGGGTTGAGAGTTCAATCCTTGAGGGGGCCATTTAGGGATCTGGGGCAAAAATTGTGTATTGGTCCTGCTTTGAGCAGGGGGTTGGACTAGATGACCTCCTGAGGTCCCGTCCAACCCTGATATTCTGATTCTAGCGGGGGGGGGGGGGGGACCTCATCTCACACTCACCTTCTCAATGGTGACAAGGGTCTGACGTCTCTTGTCTCGAACCTGCTTCTCCTTCGTCTCCTAGGGAAAGAGAGCAAGGCGGGCCCAGGTGGAGCACAGAACAAAAAACAGTGTCAGAAAGGAGAGGATGGGGAGTGGAGTGAGCGAAGAGAGGAGGACCAAACCCCGGGTAGAAAGAAAGAGCCCAGACTACGCAGGGCAGCCATGTCTGCTGTTACTCACATCGTCCTCACTGCGGGAGGTCACCACCGCGTCAATCATTTTCCGGGGGTTATTTACACTGGAGACTGTGAGCTTCCCCAGCGAGCCCTCAAACTGCACTGCAAGGACAGAGGAATGTGGATGGAGTCATTGCCCCAAGCCTCTGCTCCTCTATCTACCCCAGAGAAATCTTACACTCAGTCTCCTCCAGCTTCACCCTGCCTCCACATCAATGCCCCAGAGAACCTTGATCTCTCCCTGTCCTCCCCAAGGAATCCCTGCAGCTGTCCCCAATGCCAGCCGTCTCCAGATCGAGTCGACAGCGGTTCTTCTGCCTCCAGCCCCATGACAGGTAACCATTAAAAGAGCACTACGGTTAGGGAATGAGATACTATTTCACGACCAATACGTCACCACAGGTCTGTCAATTCCCTATTGGCCCATGTACCCCCCTACCTTTCCCCAACCCAGGATGCGGTTTGAGGGAGGGGACATTTACCTGGCTTGTAGGTATGCTCTAACTTGGCCACCTGGGGTGTGATGAGTTTAGTACGTTCTTTCTTGGGGCCATCGCCGTGCATCTCCTCTGCCGCTGACACTTTCTCCAGCTTCTGGAAGTAATTCTGAGACAAAAGGGAGGAGGAGGAGGTGGTGGTGGTTAGGATCCCAGCACAGAGAGACCAGGGGCAGCTTGGCCCCCAGAACCAATGTGCCATCACACAAGGTCCCGCAGCTGATAGGGCTGACAAGCCAGCCTGAGTGGATGAAGACAGTGTAGGGGCACAGGTGTAGGGGGTGAAGGGGGAGTGTTGAAGCAGTTACAAAGCCAGCTAACAGCATCATACTGGGAGCTCAGCTGCAGCCACCCTCCCAGCAGTCACTTATTGGGTGGGTGCAGGTATTGCAGACAGGGGATTAGCACACAAGGCCAGCAGCCCCTGGGACAGCCAAGCTCATCCCTAGGTGGAAGCTAGGTTAGGATGGCTCAATTAGTGAGTGCAAAGCATTTACCTGATAGTAGAAGTCATCCAGGTAAGGGTCAGTGCTTTGCAACTGCATCATCTGGATCTTTGATACCCAGTCCTTTTCCCGCTGCAACATGAGATTGGCATAGGGGTCCTTCCGCAGCTGCTCCTGATGGCTGTTCCGGTGGCCCACTCGGTCCCCTGCCGAGCCATTCAGACTACGGTGCTGGCTGGTGGGAGGATCCATAAAAATTCAGAAGATACAGAAAGGGCACAGTGGAGAGGACACATTGATAATGGCCTGCACTGCAGGATGGCTCTTGAGAGGCCACGCCCGACTGTGGGGAGCATGAACTCCTAGGAGACCCCCAAGGGGGTGTGTGTGAGATACCCTCTTTCTCTGGCACTAGAACCCAGGTGAATCTTCTCTTCCCGCAGTGGAGTTCATTACCCCCCCCCCCCCCCCCGAATGCAGGTGATTCCAGTACTCACTTCCTGTTCTGCTGCTGTCTCTGATGTAAGAGCCGCCGATGCTGCGGGTGAAGGTGAGTTGTATCTGGTCTGAACATCTGAGGGTGAGGCCTAAAGAAGAGAGTTGTAACCTCAGGTCTGTCATCTCTGGAGAAAGTCAACAGAGACTCTCAAACTCGGTGCGGTGAGCTCAATGATGGGAGACAGAGGATAAGTGTCGTACCTTAGGTTCTGCAAGTGGGACCCAGGACATGGGGGGTGCTGCTGCTGGGATGGGGGTGGCGCAGGGGGCGGTGGCGCTCCAAAAAAGGCACGGAACCCACTGGCTGGAGACATCATCTGCCCAACTCTGCCTTGAAGCAACTTGGGGTTCATGGATGTGAGGGGGCTGCCAACGAGTCCAGAGACACGAGCAAACTGGCTGGGAGACATTCGTCCAGCCTGCAGAGATGAGGGTGAAGGGGCGGTGGGGGGAGAGAGACCACCACAAACATTACCACTGTGACAGAGAGAGTGGGACAGACAAGACTGAGTGGCACAGCTCTAGTCATCCGGGGAGCAGGCAATGGGAACCACCACCAACTGTCTGAGAAGGAGCAGCACAGAGAGAGCCATGCAAAGGCAGAATAGACGACACAGACACCAGAGGACAATGCAGCGCACACAAGATGCTGTTGAGGAAAGACTGAGAACAAGAGGGAATAGTCAGAGCTTTACCTGTGCTCCTCCTAGAAGCTGCGCTCTCTGAAGGTGGGTGAAAACGGGAGTGACGCTGGGAGGGAACGGGTGGCCCAGCAGGGAGGAATTCTGGGGAAAGAAAATGGAAGAGCAAAAAGGAAACACTAATTCTAAACAAAGAACCAATCAACCCAACATGGACATTCAGCAGGTGCATGCTCCAGATACATTCGGATCAGAGAGAAAACGAGAGACCACAGTTACACCCAGATCAGTGACAGGGAGGCCAAGAGATAGGCACATGAGCTTCCAGCACGTGGGATACACCCGGGCCTGAGAGGAACGGGGAAAAGGAAAGAGGTGCTGAGATACAGAAAGGGGGATCTCTAGTCGACACATGGAGGTCAGAACATTGAACACCAGATGATTCCCCTTTAAGAAAAAGTTAGTTTAGACCCAGAAGCCTGGATCTGTGGAAGGGAATGGCATTACAGGAGGGATCAGAGGACAAGTGTGATGGTTATGGGAAAGGACTTCAGGATTATTGAGACAGAGTAAGAGGCTCGGGGTGAAGTTGATGGAAAACAGACTTTTGGGATGATAGAAGGGACAGTTATTGGGGCCGGGGGACCTAGAGAGTGAGGGGTCAGGCTGGGAATACACAGAGCATGAGACACTCCGTACCGGGACATTGCAGAGCTGGTTTGGAGACATCCTCTCGCTGTAGGGGGAAGGATAACGCTGTTGCATCGGGGCCCGGATGTGAACAGGCTTCGGACACAGGATCTATCAGGAGGGGGAAACCAAAACAAGGGAACTAGTCTTAGTCCTAGAAACTAGCTTCCCCTTTCCTTGCCAACATCTGCCAGGCAGCTCCTCCCACAGAGTTATCAGACCAGCCTGCAGTGTGCCATATGGTAGAGCCCCTCCACCTCCCCGAATTCCCCCATCTTGTGGTAGGGGGGGAACCCCCCAGTACACAGAGCAGCAGCAGCATCTTCAGACTGTTTCTTCTGGAGGAGACTCTGGCTGGATAGCATCTGGTTTCAGGCAGCAATGCCACGTCCCTCCCCGTCTGCCAATTGCTGGCATGTGAAAGCAGCGTATGAAGGAGGATCATGTAGGCTCCAGGCACAGTAGTGGCACCTAAAGGACAGAGCGGCTAAGAGGACAAGCCTACCCACCCTACCATTAATCTCTTCTCCACCTATCAGCATCCAGGCACGCACTCAGCTGTGTTGCTACTCTAAAGATTGTGTGGTGGCAAAAGCTAGTGGCAGGCTCCCTTAAGCTGCCCTAAAAATTTCAGGGTCTTCACCTTCTGGGGTCTCTCTCTCCCATTTCTACCCTGCTTCTTCCTGGAAACACCACCCTTTCCTGAAACCATGGTGACCAGATCCACCTCCTGCCAGAGAAATGTGAGGGGCAGAGGTACCTGCTGGTTGAAGTTGGGCACGGTGGCCTGCTTTGGTGGGGTGCCGATGGGGACAGCCCTGACAGGGGGGCTTCCAATGACTGGGGAGGACGAACGCCTGGGCAGTGCCCGCTCCGAGAGGTCCCGCTCATCCTCCTGGCCCTGTGGTGGTCTCTGAGGCAGAGCATATTCCAGCACAGACACCGAGGGCACCTCCTGCACACGGGAGGAGGGGAAAAAACAGCCAGTGGTTAGCTACTTTGAATTGTGTGTAGTTTACCAGCTTGCCAGTGGCAAGCCCAGCACGCACTGAGGCTCAGTGAGAACAGAAAGAAAAGGATTACTTGTGGCACCTTAGAGACTAACCAATTTATTTGAGCATGAGCTTTCGTGAGCTACAGCTCACTTCATCAGATGTTCATCAGATGTTCATCAGATCACATCATCACATCTGATGAAGTGAGCTGTAGCTCACGAAAGCTCATGCTCAAATAAATTGGTTAGTCTCTAAGGTGCCACAAGTAATCCTTTTCTTTTTGCGAATACAGACTAACACGGCTGTTCCTCTGAAACCAGTGAGAACAGAGGCACTCGCGGCACAGCTACAGCAAGGAAATCTGCCTAATGAGAAACAGGGGGAGGATGGTCAGGAAAGCAAATGCTCTCTGGGGAGCTTCAATGTGTCACCTGCAGCTATAATCTAGTGGGCAGGAGTCCTGGCCTAGAGTATGAAACCCTACGCTGGACTGAGTTCTATCTGGGATTCTGCCAAGGATTCACTGCAAAGCAAAGAACAAGTCACCACATCTGTCACTAGCAAGCTCTGCAAAGTACTGAGAGACTCAGGGAGAACAGAACTGTGTGCTACGTATTATTGTTCCATCTGCTGCCTTTCATGGCAATAGAGACATTGTTGATACTTTTTAGCCTGACTAGCCCTGCAGAGCCAGCCCAGATGCAGACGAATTAGTTGGACTCTATTCTGGTTCAAGCAGCAGCATTCTTAGCCAAGTTGTGATGGCAGATTCTTTTATCTTGAGGAGTTCACATCAACTTAACTACTCCTGTAACATCTCTCAAATGGGACAGGGTTACTGGGGATAATACACAAGCAGGAAACAACCCAGCTTGGCTCGCAGATCCAAGATGAAATTGGCAGAGCTGGCAGCTAAAAGACTTTCTCGTGAATAGATCACGTTTGATCTAGAGTCAGCAAGAAGCAAGTGCTGGCCCACCCTCCACAATACTATCTTAGAGTCACTTTACAGAGCAAAATGGCTCTTCAGGAGTAAATAAAGTCTCATACTTCAGGGTCTAAGCTGGCTTTCACAGAACTCAAGAAGGAATCGCCCACCTGGCATGGGGTGCAATACAATAAGCTAAGAAGTACATTATGGAAAACTGCAATTTTCTCTGATGCATCTGCAACCAGCACCCCCGGGCAACAGCCTCATCTGAGTAATAGGAGGCAGCACACCAGACCAAAAGGGCTGGTGGCCTGATTCAGTGCAATGGGACACAGAACTGGCAAATCTTATGCTCCTGGAGATGGCAAAAGCTTCTGCTCTGCACTGGAAAGGGATTCCTGAGATGGGAGGAAAATGGCTCCACGAAAGACTCTGAGCTCCCTTTGCAGGATTAATAATGAGACAGGACACGGCACCTGAGTGAGAAGCGGTCCTCGGATGCGCCTCAGAACTGCAGATCCATCCCAGATGCTGGAGTTGAGGCCTCCTGGCTGCTGTAAAAGAGAGTATGATGAACTATCATGGAGAGGGCTCTCCTGTCTTTCCATCCATTCCATGAAGCCAGGCTCTGCCCCCCCCCCCCCCCCCCCCCCCCAAATATTGCACTCACCTGCATTGGAGGCTGGGTTTGCACAGCCTGCATGATGGCTGGATCTTCGAGCTCGTTCTCGATGACCAGCTTGCTCAGCCTCTCAGCCAGGTTCTCCTCATGGTGCCCCAGCAGGTCCATCTCATCACTGACCGCCCCATCTTCCAGCTCTCTAGCTGTCGCAGGCTTGTCTTCCAGTTCTGCGAGCCGCTCATGTGCCTCCTGCCAGTCGTCATCTGCAAAGGAACCACAGAAAGGAAGCAGGGCTGGTACCTTAGTGCCACTTATTTATTCCACAGACAATTACATTTCCCAGGCACCACTGGACTGGAACAGCAGGGAAAGCTGGGGCTCAGGACTGAGGGACATCAGCAAAGCTATGGGTGGAGCAACCCGGAACTGGAGCTGCAGGGTGGGGTGGCTAAGGGCAGGACTGAAGGGATTTCCATTCAGATATGGCATTCCCTGAAGGAGAGCTGGGGACAGAGAGGAGGAAAGGGGAGTGAATGGGAGATGCAGCTCTCACCAATAGCACCAGCTCCAAACGTGTCGTCATTGAACTGGTCGATATCTTCATCCTCCTCGCCCAGGGTCTGAAAGGCATCTTCATCTTCATCCAGAGGACACTCCTCCAGGGACTTGGAAAGGAGCAAAGAGAGAACAATGAGCAGGCCTTCAGATATGCCAGTTTTAGTTGCCCTCCCAGCATCACTAGTGTGGGCTCCTCTCAGTCACCTCATGCCCAAAGCTGGGGCGCCGAGTTTGTCTGTCTGAACCCGTTCCTGGAGATTGTCTCATTTCCCTATACCAGCACATCACAAATGTGGCCCTTCAGAGGAAAAAGAGAGACATCACCTCCAGCACACACTAAATGTAACTCCTCAGACAAGGCATGTCATCCCTTAGCAAGTGTGTCCCAGGACACCCCCACACATCCAAATTGCACCCATGACCATCAGACAAGGTACTTCTGCCCAAGCATAGACTAAGGCATCACTCACCTCCCACATACCCATTACACACACCTTCTTTACTAAGCATGCCTCCTTAGATGAGGCAATGCCACCCCACATATAAACATCCCATTTCAAGCACACCTCCTCTGACAGCATGAGCGGAAGGACAATAGTCCAGTGATTAGGGAGCCAGTCTGGGATCAATTTCCCTGCTCTGCTACTATAACATCTTGGGCAAGTCACTTAGTCTCTCGGGGCCTGTTCACCATCTGTGCAAAGGGGATAATAGCATAGCCCTGCCTCACACAGGTGCTACAAGGATAAATACACTAAAGATTGTGAGAGTGATGGGAGCCAGATAAATACAAGGGATAGAAGGAACCTTCTTCCCCTACCCACCCACGACAGACCAAGCACACCCCATAGTCCTCCCATGCACCCTCCTCAAACAAGCGTGCCCCTTGCCTGAGCTCCCAAACTCGTAATGGCTACCCCATCCATACCTTCCATTCAATCACGTTCTCCCTCAAGCTGTTCCACTCTCAGGACCCCACCAGCCAGGCACATAACTCTTCAAATAACATAGCATGTAACAGAATAAAATCGACCATCATCAAGCCCAATCTGATGGGCCAACATCCTGGGCATCCTCCCGAACTAATGTCTGATCCCAACCTGGTGCACCCATATCCAGAGTAGCCATCTGAATCTAGTTCTGGGGCACACATACCCCACATGCACACTATACTCAGAAAGGCTGCCCCTGGGCCCGTATCCTGGTAGTTCCTGCTCCGAGAGACATGTCCCCGCCATATCCTATATCTACCTCCCTAAGAAAGGAGCCACAGATCAAATCCGGGATGTGCTGTGGCTCATACCCTACATGGCATCCCCAGCCTATACCACAGAGTCTCTGACTCCAGCCCACGCTCTGTGCAGCCCCATCTAATAGAGGCAGCCTCAGCCAGTCCGACATGCTGCCCCCTTCTGAGAGATTCCCCAGCCTACATCCTTTACATTTAACTTCAGAGCCTCCTACTCCATGTGTGTGCCCCCCAACCCTAGCCTGCAGAGCCCATATACCAAGCAGTCACCTTAGCCAAGCATTCCAAGCACCAGCCTGCTAAGTGCATACCTAGCTCTGCCCCTCTGAAACAGCCTCCATCGCCAAACAGCTCCTGCGCAGGGAGGCCTCCTGGGCACCCACTGAGTGTGACCTTCTCAGCCACTCACCCCCACTCCAAGGGGGGAGGGCGTCCCCCTCAGACAAGCATCCCACAGTCCCCAGCCTGAGAGAGAGAACTCCCTACCCCACATCCCTTTCTGACCCATGCCCTTGGCATTCCCTTACCCTCTCCACATACACAGAACCCCCATTGTCACATACTGACCATGCACCCTGCAACAGAGGCTCCTCTGGACCTGTAGCCCATCGCCCCCACAACTAAACCCATCCCTAAGTCATGCCTCCTGCACACCCCTCCCTACAAAGATCCTCCAGCCCATACTTCCCCAAAAATTCCTCCCATCCCATGCCTCCCAGAGACCCCCTAGCACTCCATGCCCCCCAAACACCGAGCTTATGCACCCCCCCAGTCACACACCCTGAACCCCTTCCCCCCATGACACACACATGCCAGCCTATACCCTCCCCAGCACATCCCCCCCACCTATGCCCCCCGCAACACACACCCCAGCCCATGTCCCCCCACACTTCCCCTGCCCGTACCCCCCGAACCCTGCACCCCCCCAGACACCCTCCCGGCCCATACCCCCCCAACCTTGCACCCCCTCTGACTCCCCCCAACCCGAGCCCGCCCAGACACACACCCAGCCCCTGCCCCCAAAACCCTGTGCCCCTGCGAGCCCTATGCCACCCGACAGACACCCGGGCCCCTACCCGAGAACTCTGTGTCCCGCAGACACACACCACGGCCCCATCTCCCCTAAAGACATACCCCACCCCATGCCCCACACAAAGGCCCCCCTCCGGCCCGTACCTCCCCAGACCCCCCTCCGGCCCGAGCCCCGCCAGCACCTCGTGCCCCCCCAGCCCGTGCCCGCCACACCCCCCGTGACCGAGGAGGAAGTTGGGGCTCTGGGCGGGGGTAGAAGTGACCAAGGGACTGAGGTCAGGAGTCAGAGGTCAAAGGTCGCAGCCTGCGCGGCCCCCTCACCTGGTAGCGGAACATGGTGAGCGGCGCGGAGACTCCCACCGCCAGGGAGGCCCAGCGCGGCCCCCGCTCCGGCTCCGAGCCCCCGCCCCCCGATACGCGCCCGTCGCGTCGCGTCAAGGGACACGCACATGACGTCATCGCGCAAGCCCCCCCATCCGTGGGGCCTGAAAGACCCGGTGCGCAGGCGCAATACGTCTAGCGGCCCCGCCCCTGCCATTAAAGAAACAGCGCCTGGGGGGGTGTCTTAAAGGGACAGTGTCTCATTCCCTTCCTGTGGCCTCTTAAAGGGCCCGTGTCTCTTTCCTCTCCCATTTCCGGAGCACTGAGGGCTGGGGGAGGCCTCCCTACTGACAGGCCCAGCTTTACAACGCCACTGCTTTGCCCCAGCTCTGTGGGCAGCCTCACCAGCTGGGGCACAAAACCTCCACAAGACCGGGGCGGGCACCAGAGCCCTGCTCCCCCGAAGGGCAGAGCTGCCCGGCCAAGGGCCCTGGGTCCCATCGTCCACCCCTGGGCTGGGGTCCCTGTGGGGGCCGCTGGGCACTGCCAGGAGGCCTCGCACCCTGGGGACCCCCACCCTGTGCCACGCTCCCCTGCCGCTCTGCTGCAGCATGGGCAGAGTTCACGCACCCCAAGCCCTTCGCTCAGTTACCCCACCCCAAGGTTACTTCGTCCTGCCCTTCTCCGGGGCCCCCTGTCCTTAGGTGACCCCCTGCCTCCTGCAAGTCTTCCTTCAAACGGCTTCCGGGGGTCATCTTTCTGCTCCTCCGGCATTCCCCCCCAGGCCCTTGGGAGTGGTATTATTATTTACCATTGCTGCGAATAAGTGAATTAAGCAAACCTTGGGCTGCTCTCCCCCAATCCTCCTGTGTCTCTATCTATCTACACCCCTGCTACCTATCTCCATACACTCCTCTCTCTCTCATCTATGTCTACCTATCATCATACACACCCCCTCTTCTTCTACCTCTCTTTGGGTTTTATAAGGTGGAGTCCTCAATTACTCCTATGATTGTCTACCCCAGGCTAGGGCGTAGGGAGACAATGTTTGGTGACACTAGATAGTACGGGCTGTTAGTCAGTCTGGGAGCTGGAGGACCAGAGCAAACAGTGAGGCCTGTCTCATGCAGGAATCCCCTTGTTATCTGTTACAGCCAGTGAGTAAAGTGTGTTGGGTCACGAAGGAGCACAGATCCAACAAATAAAATTTCGAAGATGGGCACACATTTCAGTCTCACTGGGGCAGTGGGGAGAATCCCCTTCTGATTGGTTGCTTTCCCCACTTCCCGGGGAAGAGAATCAGGGTTACTGCAGGAGGCAAGCAGAGCTCTCCCCCAGCCAAGAGGGGCAGAGGTGAGGCTGGGGGCAGAACAGATGTGAAGACAAAATTGATGGGGGTGTGTGTGTGAAACAGGGGGGATATAATTGGTTTGGGGAGGAGAATTAATTGCTGGTGATGAGACCCCCCGTTTTTTTAAATTGTTTTGTCTACCACTTCAAGCACTGATTACAACCAAGTCCTGTCTCTCCCCTGTGGCCAGGACAACTTATGTTTAATTTCTGGTGTCTTTGCTGAGATTTCCACATTTCTGAGTGCCAGCTCATGAATTTTTGGGCACCTGACTCATTATTTTTGAACACCTAGGTTTGGTGATACTGCACCTTGTAAGAGGTAGATTCTGGCCTTTGATTTTAGAAAATCTTCTCCAGCATCCTTCTTAAGTCATGGTGCCCTGGAGGCACACGCTAGGCCACCCCAGCCATGTACATGGCTTTTGTTGTGTCCTCTTCTCTCTGTTTGTAAGTTGACTGGTTAGATTGTCAGCTTTTGAGGAGAAGGACCTGCTCTCTATACCTGTCTATAAAGTGCCATGCACACTGTCGGTGCTATACAAATAGCAACCACAATAACAAGGTATTCATAATTCATGTGTTTTTAGCATTCACTCCCTTCCTGCTTTACCCTTTTATATACATCACCGAGCGCATAAATGGGAGGACAATAATAATAATTATTATAATTTAATCATAATAATGATTATAATGAATAATCAATTTCTTATATGCTTAGATGTTCAAAGTGTTTTACAAAATTTAACTAATTAATTAGTGGGTGCATTGTTATTATTCTCTCCATGTTTCATTTGGGGAAACTGAGGCAATAATGTTAAGGATTTCCTGAGGCAGAGCTGAAAATAGAGGCTCCTAAGCTCCAGTGCCCTAGTCTAACCATGAGGACACTCTGTTTTAGGAAGGGTACCTGCATAGCTAGGGAAACAGCAGTATAAGCGCAACACCTTTGAAGTGGATGTTGTCATTATAATTATGGTTCATTGTCTGTGGAATGCTGCATTGCTTGGGGTGTGTTGTCAGCAGCAGGGATTGACCCTGGGACCTCCGGATCTTAAAGCATGAGAGGCTCCTGTCTGAGCTAAAAGGGCCAACTTCGTTAGCCAAGGATGGAGCATGCTCATCGACTTCTAACTGTGGCCCAACCATCACTAGCAGGAACAGAGCAGTAGGCAGAATGGATGAGGCTGGATTGCATTTGCATTACAGTAGAGCCTACAGGCTTCAGCCGAGATTAGAGTCCCATTGGGCTAGGTGCCTCAAAGGCTCAAAGCTGTCTGATGTTCTTTGGCTAGCAGAATTTCTAGCAATGCTCCAGGACACTGTGGCAGAAAGCAAGTAAAGACAAAATAGATACTCTGTGCTCCGTCAGTTTCAATTCTGCGCTCACAGCCAGTTTCCTTTCCTGAGTCTCACATGCTAGCAGGATGAATGCTAGCAGCATGCATCTGATGAAGTGAGCTGTAGCTCACGAAAGCTTATGCTCAAATAAATTGGTTAGTCTCTAAGGTGCCACAAGTACTCCTTTTCTTTATGCTAGCATGAAGAGATCAAACTTCTCCTGGCCTGCTCCTGCAGCCACCCTGCAAACACTGGAGGAGTATGGAGATCTGCTGCTGGCTATGTAACCATGCTACAGTGCAGGGGCATTCCCCAGTCCCTGTGAACACCCACTGCATGGATGCTCAGTGGAAGGGCATCTTATAAGAGCGACTGCTCAGGGTAAAAACAATGAGGAGTCTTTGTGGCACCTTAGAGACTAACACATTTATTTAGGCATAAGCTTTTGTGGGCTAAAACCCACTTCATCAGATGCATGGAGTGAAAAATACAGTAAGCAGTATATATATATGAAAAGATGGGAGTTGCCTTACCAAGTAGGGAGTCAGTGCTAAAGAAGCCAATTCAATTAAGGTGGAAGCGGCCTATTCTCAACAGTTGACAAGAAGGTGTGAGTATCAGCAGAGGGAAAATTACTCAGTCTTTATTCAAGCCTAATTTGAGGATGTCCAGTTTGCAAATTAATTCCAATTCTGCAGTTTCTCATTGAAGTCTGTTTTTGAAGTTTTTTTGTTGAAGAATTGCCACTTCTAAGTCTGTTATTGAGTGTCCAGGGAGATTGAAGTGCTCAGGGTGTAACTGATTGCCATATGTGGGGTCAGGAAGGAATTTCCCCCCCGGTCAGATTGGCAGTGACCAGGGTGCAGGTTTTACCTTCCTCTGTAGTGCATGGGTACGGGCCTGTCAAGACGGATTTCCCACTCGGGCACTTTGAGAGCAGAAGGTGGAGGCCTGCAAGGATTGTAAAAATTTATGCTGGCCACTCCAGGCTTGTATTAAACTTCCAAAGTTACAGCTTCCCTCTGACCTTGGATTGGTAGATGCTGCCACCACCCAAGTGCAGAACCCCTTTGAGAGCCCAGGAAGGTGCACTTGGGAATTCCTTCCTGTGGAGTACCCTCAAGCCCTTTCACCCCCTGTCAAGGTTTCTTCCCCACTCTGAACTCTAGGGTACAGATGTGGGGACCCACATGAAAGACCCCCTAAGTTTATTTCTACCAGCTTAGGTTAAAACTTCCCCAAGGCACAAAGTCTTTGCCCTTGGATTAGGTAAAATGCTGCCACCACCAAGTGACTTAGACAAAGAACAGGGAAAAGGACCACTTGGAGTTCCTATTTCCCCAAAATATCCCCCCAAGCCCTTATACCCCCTTTCCTGGGGAGGCTTGAGAATAAACAAGATGAGCACAAACCCCTTGGGTTTTTTGGGCCTTAAAAATCCAATCAGATTCTTAAAAATCAGAACTTTATGAGAAGAACAAAAAACGATAAGAGAACAACTCTGTAAGATCAGAATGAAAGATAATCTTACAGGCAGTCAGATTCAAAACATAGAGAATCCCTTTAGACAAAACCTTAAGTTACAAAAAGACACAAAAATAGGAATACACATTTCCTCCAACACAGCAAATTTACAAGCCAAAAAACAAAGAAAACCTAACCCATTTTCTAGCTAGATTACTTACTAACTCTACAGGAGTTAGAGAGCTTACATCCTTGATCTGTTCCTGGAAAAGGTATCACACAGACAGACAAAAGCCTTTCCCCCCCACTCCAGATTTGAAAGTATCTTGTCCCCTAATTGGTCATTTTGGGTCAGGTGCCAGCCAGGTTACCTTAGCTTCTTAACCCTTTACAGGTGAAAGGATTTTGTCTCTGGCCAGGAGGGATTTTATAGTACTGTATACAGAAAGGTGGTTACCCTTCCCTTTATATTTATGACACCCCCCCACCCAGGGGAAGAGCTGAGAAAGAAAAAAAAAAGGAAATCAGCTGTTGCCACCAGCTAATTAAGCAACATGTGTAAACCTCTTAAGACACAAAAATCCAATTCTGTTCTTAAAAAAAATTAAGAATAAAAAAAAAAGAAAGCAAATACGTCTGGGAACTTTTGCTAGATTTTTTTAAAAAAACCTACAAGGATTAAGCATCAGGAATAGCTTTCTTGAGGTCCAGCTTAAAGGTTACAAGCAAAACAATAGCACCAAGAGTTAGCACAGAGGAGTCCACTAGCCATAAAGAAATAAAAAGAGATAAGCCTAATCGTATCTTCCTAGACATTTCCTGATCTACTTACATATCTGGGGTTTCAAGTGATACTGATGTAACCCTTCTGCCCATCAGAGTTGGCAGCAACAAGGGCCGGGTTCAATATCTAGGGGATCCATTCCAATAACACAATGCAAACCGGCTCGAGCCCCCACCCAGTGACCTGGGACAAATATATACCACCCCCGCTGGGTGCCTCCAAGAGGAAATACTTCCCCTCTCCCAAGCACATAGTCTGAGTGTAGCAAAAAGCCTTTTAATAACAGAGAGAAACAATGTGGCATTATGTTGGGGAAACACCACCAACAGGATTCATAACACAACCCATGAGCAAAAAAAACCCACCCCAAGCAAATTGGGGCATGCCCCTTTCCCTTTGGTTCTTGAGTCCAGGAACCCCAAATCACCCAAAATCCCAAAAGTCCAATGACCCAAACGTCTCTGTCCCTGGTCAGCCCCAGAGTTCGAAAGTTTATCTGCGGAGTTTTACCTCCCAACCTGGGTGGAGATGGAGATGGGACAGGGGTAAGAGGCATTGGTGCGCGTCAGTCCCTTCTACCTATGGCACATAATAGTCTAGTCTCCTGTGGGCTGTAATACTTTGGTCTGATTTTGGTAGTTGTGCAGATGCTGGGTGGTGTTAGTGGCCTGGGATACACAGGTGGTCAGACTAAACAATTGGGTGGTCCCTTCTGGCCTTAAACTCCGTGACTCTGTGCTTGGGGTACTGATAGGGGAAGCACAGAGCTGGCTAGGAATGTGTTTAAAAAACATTTATTTTGCCAGAAAATGCCAGTTCATCAAAATAGAAACTTTTTGTGAGATTGGGTCAGTTTTGATGAATTTCTCAACACAAAAAATGTTTTGGAAAAAGTTTTGGAATTGAACTTTTTTACATGAACATTTCCTGTTTTTCTGGTTTGCAGTGACTTTCGGTTTTTCAATTTAAGCTAACTGTAATTTTAAAAGTAAGAAGCGGTTGAAATTGAAAGAAAATGTTTTGATTGACCTGAACTGATTTTTTTAAATTTTGTTTTCAGTGTGCAGAAATTTTTGAGATTTTAACTGTTTGTCCCAATTCATTAAGGGAAAATTTTTCAAAATCTCCAGAATGTTTGCAGGACAGAAAGACTGTTTCCCACCCTGCTCTGTGAGGAGAATGCTTTCTGGCAAGTGCAAAGTGGGTGGGGCCATTCTAGAAGAAATCAGAACACAATAAGATGGGGTGGGGTCAGTTACGAGATGTTCAGTTTCTGCATCTCTCCCAGTGGACATCTACAGAGGGATTTTAATCCTGGCTGGATTTTAAAGATGCCTTTTGCAGATGGAACTCTTTCTGCTGACCTAGGGTGTGAAAACTACATCTTAAGTGCAATCAACTGTCCCCCAGACTCTACTCTTGGGAAGAAAGCTCAGTTATAACTCACATAAATCTTCCCTACTAAACATTGCTTGATACAACCCATCTCATGTCTGGATGATGTGGGTCCCCTTATCTGGTTCCTGAAGGGAAGGGAGCCAGGAGCAATCCCTACATCATTTCATGGGGATGGAAGCTGGTTTCCCCTCCCTCCTCATCAGGCGGGAGCCTCCATGGAGATTTGTGGAACAGCAGCCCGTGCAAAAAAATCTCCCCGGATCTGTTCCAGTTGCATCTATGCAATTTTGCAATAGTTGATCTAACATATCTATATAAAAAATGAGAAATAGTGACAAGAGCCTTGAGTGGGTCAGTCTCTGCTCAGAACCTCACTGTTGGAACCTAGAGACACAGAGGGAGAGATGGGGTCTGGGCTGCAGAGCCCTTCATCTCTACAGCGCCAACTCCAATTCAGCTCTTTGTAAGTGTCAGGGACCGGGATGTGGGCAGTTGTGCGTAGTGGTCTGAGCAGGTGTCAAGTCTAGTGGTAAGCACAGGAATCAGTAGCCAGGAATTGGCACCAAGGGTCAGACTCAGAACCAGAATTGGAACAAGATGCCAGAGCCAAGGGCCAAAGTTGGAGACAGAGCTGAGGGTCAGAGCTAGTGTCAGATGTCAGGAACTGAAGCTGAGGGTAAGAGACTTTAGCACAGGGTTAGTCACTAGGCGGACTGTGGGCCAAATCCAGACCACCAGATGCTTTTGAATGGACCATGAAATCTTTTTATTTACTTACCATTTTATTTATTACCATTATCGTTTCTTATTTTTTTATTTTACTGTCCCATTCTTTCATGCTGCGATCTCCAGTACATTGTACTGTGAATTTATGGTTCGCCTTAATTCCTTATTTGCTTAATTTGAGCGATCAGTTTCAGCCAATAAAAAATGAGAGTATGTTCTTTTTTAAAAAATTACATTTTCCACTGTATGCTCCGAGGCTCATTTACACTGTTGAAGGTTGTAGTCCCACCTCCGACACTTTTGACTTTTCACCGCACTGTGTTTAACCATTGCAGCAAACAAAAGGAAAATTGACACTGAAAACTGTTCACGTAAAGAAGACTGGACCAACACTTACTATTTTATTTTGCCATGATGTCCAAAGGCTCGACCAGTATGTTAAATTTGCACAGAGACTGTGGTTGTTGTTAAAAGCGGGGACATGAAATGGCACTATAAAGCGAAGCACATGGATTTTGACCACAAATATCCACTGGGCACCCGTTTAAGATCGGACAAGATTGCTGCATTAAAAGATGGATATTTTCAGAGAACAAATATTATTTCAAGGCTACTTGCGCTCATGAAAAGGCAGCTGAAGCTTCATTGAGATGTGTGTGGGTAATAGCAAAACAGAGGAAACCTTTTACAGATGTGGACTGTAGGAATGCTTGGCTGTCCCTCCCTGTCAATCTCGGAGGGAGGCCATGCCCCCTCACTCTGTGGTCTCTAGTAAGACCAGGGTTTGTGGGGTTAGTAGTCTCTAAGGCCCTGGCCTTCTAGGCAGGCCAAGCAACAAGTAGTCCAGGCAGGGGTGAAAGTAACTCTAAAGACTTACTGGAGCCAGCCCCCGGAAGGGGCGAGGGGCCTCAGGCAGAAGAGGTGGGGCTGGGCGAGTCAGCGTCCCCCAGCCAGCCCTTCCACGCCGCCTGGGACTCCAGCAGCGATTTAAAGGCCCCAGGGTAGCAGCAGCGGCAGCCAGAGCCCCAGGCCCTTTTAAATCGCTGGCCCTTGGGCAGCTGCTCCCTTTGCCCCCCGCCTCCCGTCGGCGGCCAGGGCAAAAGGGGCAATGACTTTAAAGCGCTTCCGCGGCAATGCTTTAAGGAGGGTCCTTTGCTGCGGCAGCGCTTTAACATCGCTGCCCCTTTTGCACTCCCCCGTTGGCGGCCCTGCTGGTACGGATCCTACCGGCAGGTCCGCTGACCGTGGAGGCAAAAGGGGCAGGGACGTTAAAGCACTGCCGCGGGCCGCATAGAGGCCAGTACTGGCTTCTTACCGGTACGCGGTACTGGCCCGTACCGTCTCACTTTCACCCCTGAGGCCAGGGCTCTGGCCCCCGGCAGGGTAGAGCAACAAACAATCTAGCAAGCTCGGGCCCTCAGGCAGGGAGGAGCAAAAACCAGTCTAGGGGATCAGGCCCTCAGGCAGTTCAGAGCAATGAACAGTCTAGGAGCTGAGGACCTCATGCAGGGCAGAGTACCATACAGTCTAGGGGCTCAGGTCCTCAGGCAGGGTGGAGCACCATACAGTCTAGGGCAGGGGAGAGCAAACTACGGCCCGTGGGCTGGATCTGGCCCATCAGGGCTGTCAATCTGGCCTGCGGGATTGCCAGCCCCATGGCGCAGCAGGGCTAAGGCAGGCTCCCTGCCTGCCCTGGACCCGCGCCACTCCTGGAAGCGGCTGGCACCATGTCCCTTTGGCCCCTGGGGCAGAGGGCTCCATGTGCTGCCCTCTCCTGCTGGCACTGCCCCCCGCAGCTCCCATTGGCCAGGAATGGGGAATCACATATGTGTGTGACTCAGCATTCTGAACATCAAATGACATTCAATTGCATAATTGCTCTGTTTTGACTGATGATCATCTGTGCAATTGCCTCAGTCTAGCCTTGATTGAACTCACTCCAAACTTGAAGGCCCTTGTCAGTGAGGACCTGTCACTTTTCCCACTGATGGTGAGTATTATAATTATATATTAGTCACATATATTTTATTTTAAATTTGTATTGCCATATAAAATTACATTTTCAATTGTGATACTACAGTTTTAACAGGTATTTCACAGTAATTATTCATGATTCATTTGCCTACTGCACGTGTGTGTGTGTGTGTATTTTGTTATTGGAAAGACTTGAATCATAAAGCTAAGGTAAAGAGTTCATGTGTATAGGTATTATTTTCTTTCAAATTCTGATATTAATATTAAATAAACCACAAAAGGGTTGAAAGTTTCAAATATGTTTATCTAGCTATATACATATATGCCTACAATAATTTTATTTGACAGAACCAAAGGTAATACTTTTTGTAAACTTAAAACAAATTCAAAAGTTAAAACAGTTGTCTGAAAGTGTTTTAATGGTAATATTTGCATCTCTTTGACATTTTATCTATGTACTTTCTCAAAATCTCAGAAGTAATTTATTACATCTTTCTTGGAGGTTATTTTTAGGATATACAATGGTTTGATTTGCATTTTTCATTTAATGCACTAAAATATAAGCAATGGGAATTCTGCGCCAAAAAAATTAAAATTCTTCATGCAATATTTTAAAATTCTCCAAATTTTATTTGTCAAAATAACACAGTATAATCATTTTAATCAGTTTAAATTATTTTGGTAATTTATTTCAAAATACCTGTCACCAAGTATGTCTGTAACAATACAGGTTTCAGAGTAACAGCCGTGTTAGTCTGTATTCGCAAAAAGAAAAGGAGGACTTGTGGCACCTTAGAGACTAACCAATTTATTAGAGCATAAGCTTTCGTGAGCTACAGCTCACTTCCTCAGATGCATATCGTGGAAACTGCAGCAGGCTTTATATATACACAGAGAATATGAAACAATACCTATTCCCACCCCACTGTCCTGCTGGTAATAGCTTATCTAAAGTGATTTCCAGCACAAATCCAGGTTTTCTCACCCTCCACCCCCCCACACAAATTCACTCTCCTGCTGGTGATAGCCCATCCAAAGTGACAACTCTTTACACAATGTGCATGACAATCAAGCTGGGCTATTTCCTGCATAAATCCAGGTTCTCACATCCCCCCCACCCCCATACACACACAAACTCACTCTCCTGCTGGTAATAGCTCATCCAAACCGTTTGGATGAGCTATTACCAGCAGGAGAGTGAGTTTGTGTGTGTATGGGGGTGGGGGGGATGTGAGAACCTGGATTTATGCAGGAAATAGCCCAGCTTGATTGTCATGCACATTGTGTAAAGAGTTGTCACTTTGGATGGGCTATCACCAGCAGGAGAGTGAATTTGTGTGGGGGGGTGGAGGGTGAGAAAACCTGGATTTGTGCTGGAAATCACTTTAGATAAGCTATTACCAGCAGGACAGTGGGGTGGGAATAGGTATTGTTTCATATTCTCTGTGTATATATAAAGCCTGCTGCAGTTTCCACGATATGCATCTGAGGAAGTGAGCTGTAGCTCACGAAAGCTTATGCTCTAATAAATTGGTTAGTCTCTAAGGTGCCACAAGTCCTCCTTTTCTTTTTGTAACAATACAGAAAACAAAAAAGTTTAAGGAAATGTTTTTTGACAAATAGATTCCTTACTAGGCATATTAATACATAACTTTGAGTAATAATTAATTTAAACTGCAATACAGAAATGTATTTCCCACATCCCTCAGAAGCAGTGCAAAGGCTTGAAGGAGTCAGGAGTAACAGAGGAGATGAGGGAGAGGGAAGTAATTGCTGGGAAGGAGCCTGGGAGTGGATCTGGAGGATTGTTGGGTGTGGGTGGGAAAAGTATGGAACAGGGTTGTTGGGGTTTTTTTTTGTGTGTGTGGGGGGGATTGTTAGGGAGTTGGGATTCCTCCTCCACACTGACCCTGGCTGACCCCCAGCCTCTCCCATTCACTCAGGCACATCTGTCCCTGTCCCCATGTGTCGCTGCACCTCCACTCAGCCATCCCTCCTCTCCCATTGCCAGGTGTCCCTATGCACCCCCTCCCTCATCCCCGTGCACCCCCTCTCCTGTCCCCGTGTGTCCCTGCATCCCTACTCCAATTCAGCCCCCACCCCAGTCTGTCCCCCCACTAGCTCTTCTGAACCCTAGTCTATGTAACCCCCCAGCAGTTCCATGTGACCCACTCTCTGTCCTTCCCCATATCCCATGCCTCCTCATTTGGTCTTGTGGGCAGGTTGTTGTGAGGAACACAGCCTCTCCTTAGGGTGACCAGATGCCCTGATTTTATAGGGATAGTCCTGATTTTGGGGGTCTTTTTCTTATATAGGCTCCTATTACCCCCCACCCCCGTCCCGATTTTTCACATTTGCTGTCTGGTCACCCTACCTCTCCTCCTCCCTATTGGCTGCTGCCTGCTATGTCTGTTGAGCAGGCTGCCCTCTGTTCTGGTGCCAGAATACCCCCTAGTGGGCAAAAGGTGTAATTGCAGCACCTCTCCAGCAGAATGTATTTTTTGCAGAGAAAAAAAAATCTGAGGGGGACATGAATTCTACGCATGTACAGTGGTGCAGAATCCCCCCAGGAGTAATAATGCACTAGGAGTGTGAAAAAATTGTATGTATTTGTTGTACAGGGGCACTTGGAGTGTGAAAAAATATTTCTCTGGAGTCTGGACCTTGATTAAACCTTGATCAAGAAATTTGAACCTTGACAAAAAATAATTGGCTATCCCTGCCTCAGCAGGTCTGTTGATTCCCTCAGCCAATGGGCAGTTGGGCCAATCAGGAGGCTCAGTTGGGGCCTAGACTACCTGGGGGTTAAGCTATCTGGTGGTCCCACTAGCTGTGGGCCCTTATTCCAGACAGTAAGGGAATGGCTGACTCAGAGACCCGTGAAACACAGAGCCTGTAGTCTCTGCATCACTGGTTCTGATCTGGTGCTTAGGCTAGTCAGGACTGATGCTATTGTTGCAATTACAGCAGTGACTAGAGACCCCAGTTCAGTGTTCTAGCACCACGGGCTCTCACTGACACAGAAATAGTCCTTTGATGGTTCCTTGGTGACTCAGTCCTAGAGGGACCCAGACTAGTTCTCATGTTACCCAGATGTTCAGTATAGCTGGCACTAAGTGGCTCCCTTGCTGGCAGACTCTATAGATCAGGGATCTCAAACTCAATTTACCTTAGTGCCAGTCCTCAAATCCTCCCAGCAGGCCAGTAATGCAACTCATGCCCCCCAAAACTCTACACACCCCAAAACTCTGCCACCCACCTGCCTAAAGCTCTTGGAGGGAGTTTGGGTCGGGAAGGAGGTCTGGGGTAGGGGATTGGGGTGCAGGCCCTTGGAGGGAGTTTGAGTGCAGAAGGGGTGAGAGTTTGGGCTCTGGAAGGGAGTGGGGGGAGGGCTGCAGGATCTGGGAGGGAATTTGGGGGCAGGAGGGGGTGTGTGGGAAGGGGGAGGGGGTGCAGGAGGAGGAGGGGGGTTGCACGCTCTGGGAGGGATGGGGAAGGGGTGCAGGCTCTGGGAGGGGGTTGTGGGGTGCAGCTCTTACCTGGGGCTCCAAGGCAGGGCAAGCCGAGGGGCCTCCACGCACTGCTGCCCCCAGGCACCACCCCAGCAGCGTCCCATTGGCCGCAGGAGCGTTTGGGGCGGGGGCAGCATGCGGAAGCACAGCCCCACCCCGGGGCCGCAGGGTCAGGCAGGCAGCCACTGAAGCAAGGTGGCGGACGCCTCTCAGCTCTGCTGTGCTGCTGGGGCCCAGGGCCATTTTAAATTGCCTGCGGGGGGGAAGCGCCTGGGGGCTCAGGTGGGGCTAAGGGAGAGATCTGGCCCCAAAACTCCCACATTAGGGAGGCTCGCGGGCCGCAGACGGACCATGAGCCGGGAGTTTGAGACCCCTGCTGTAGATGGCTCAGGATGAGGCACATTAGCAGGGAGATGAGGGCCAAAAGTGTACAGAAACTTGCATTGCTGCTGCATCTCTTCTGGGAACAGAGGAGTTCAGGCACCAGAACTGTCACTTCAGCACACCTCTCTTGCCAGCTAACTTCACTGAAAGCTATGGCTGGGCAGAAAATACGTGTTCCAGCCTACAAGAATTTTTGAGATTTTGAACATTTTCCCCCTTGGAATTGGGGCCAAAAAAATGAAAATCTTGAAAATGTTTGTGACCCAACACCAGCTCCCCCCGCTCCCCTCCCCCCCCCCCCGACAGACACACAAACAAACCCCTCTCGGTTTGGGTCAATCAAAACATTTTGATAACTTGGAAATGTTTTGTTTAGATTTTGACCTTTTTTTCTTCTTCACTTTGTTGGGGTACAAATTAAGTTAAATTTCTACACAAAAAGTCTTTCTGAACTGAGAAACTGAAGCTTTTCATTTTGAAAATGTTGAAACATCTCAAAACTTTTCTTCCAGTGTTTTTCAAGTTTGGACATTCATCAGAACTGACTGTGACACAGAGGCCCCTTGGCAAAGAGTTCTTTGCAAACAACTCTTGTCACAGACCTGACAAACTTACTAAGCCAAACAATGTCTTGTAGGGTACTTATCAATAAAGTGTAGTGTGTAAGGTATCTATAGAAAGCTCTTAACTTGTCAAGATTCATAGTCATTGCAAGATGTGTGCATAGGTAATATTTAAGGAATAAGGTATTTACATTGAAAATTTGCTTTATGGACTTGGAGTAAAAGTTAATAACCAGGAGACAATATTCTCAGTGTTACCACTAGGGCTTGGGAAGTCAGATCTAAGGTATATCTACACAGCAAAGAAAAACCCGCGGCTGGCCCAACTAAGGCTCATGGGGCTCAGGCTGCAGGCCTCTTTCATTGCTTATGTCAACTGTTACTGGCTTTCAGAAGCCATCTCATAATGCTGTACACTAACAGTACAATCAATACAAGTGGTCCTAGTCAGGATGCACACCACCAGCATAAGAAGCAAAATATAGACAGGCACAATCAATGTAATTACTGCGGTGGATATATGCTGACATAAGTTATGTCGACTTAATTTTGTAGTGTAGATATGGCCAAAGTATGATCCCCCCCAAACAGCTCCCTCCGCCTCTTCAAAGACAGTTCCTTTTAAATTGCTATAGTTCTTTTGATCTCTGGTGTACACAATCCTTTTCCATCATGGCATTGTCTCTTAATGACTTGCAAGTGTTTGCAGAGAAAGGGCTTATATTGAACAATCCTGTTTCCCTTCAGCTTGCTTTTCCTTACATCCCTCTTATTAAACTAAATCAATGTAAAGAGAGCTTTAAACTAGGAATTTGGGGGAGATGATTGGGAGATGTCCAGGTAATCTCCATGCTGGATTTTAGCATTGAGAGGGAAGAAAACGAAGTAAGAAAGGATACAGCCGGGGGTAGGAGAATGTATATAAGGAGGAAGGGCAGTGTGGATACCAGTCTAATAGGTTATACTGGCTGTAGAATGACCGTGCCTAATAGCGTACAGAATGTGAGTGAGGCCAAACAGCAAAAATTAAGATGTTTCTACACTAATGCAAGGAGCCTGGGTAACAAAATGGAGGAACTAGAGTTACTGGTGTAGGAAGTGAAACCAGATATTCTAGGGAGAACAGAGACCTGGTGGAATAGTCGTCATGACTGGGCTACGGGTATTGAAGGGTATGTGCTGTTTAGGAAAGACCGAAATAAAGGTAAAGGTGGTGGAGTAGCGTTGTATATCAATGATGAGGTAGAATGTAAAGAAATAAGAAGCGATGGAATGGATAAGACAGAGTCCGTCTGGGCAAAAATTACATTGGGGAAGAAAACTACTCTGGGATAGTGCTTGGGGTGTGCTATAGACTGCCAGGATTTAATTTGGATATGGATAGAGCCCTTTTTAATGTTTTTAATGAAGTAAATACTAATGGAAACTGCGTGATCATAGGAGACTTTAACTTCCCAGATATAGACTGGAGGACGAGTGCTAGTAATAATAATAGGGCTCAGATTTTCCTAGATGCGATAGCTGATGGATTCCTTTCATCAAGTAGTTGCTGAACCGACTAGAGGGGATGCCATTTTAGATTTGGTTTTGGTGAGTAGTGAGGATCTCATAGAAGAAATGGTTGTAGGGGACAATCTTGGTTCAAGTGATCATGAGCTAATTCAGTTCAAACTGAATTGAAGGATTAACAAAAATAAATCTGCAACTACGGTTTTTGATTTCAAAAGGGCTGACTTTCAAAAATTAAGGAAATTAGTTAGGGAAGTGGATTGAATTGAAGAACTTATGGATCTAAAGGCAGAGGAGGCCTGGGATTACTTTAAATCAAAGCTGCAGAAACTATCAGAAGCCTGCTTCCCAAGAAAGGGGAAAAAATTCATAGGCAGGAGTTGTAGACCAAGCTGGATGAGCAAGCATCTCAGAGAGGTGATTAAGAAAAAGCAGAATGCATACAGAGAGTGGAAGATGGGAGGGATTAGCAAGGAATCTGATGATGAAGGGAAAGCAGTGGACGTGGTGTTCCTTGACTTTAGCAAGGCTTTTGACACTGTCTCCCACAGTATTCTTGTCAGCAAGTTAAAGAAGTATGGGCTGGATGAATGCACTATAAGGTGGGTAGAAAATTGGCTAGATTGTCGGGCTCAACGGGTAGTGATCAATGGCTCCATGTCTAGTTGGCAGGCAGTATCAAGTGGAGTGCCCCAAGGGTCGGTCCTGGGGCCGGGTTTGTTCAATATCTTCATTAATGATCTGGAGGATGGTGTGGATTGCACCCTCAGCAAGTTTGCAGACGACACTAAACTGGGAGGAGTGGGAGATATGCTGGAGGGTAGGGATAGGATACAGAGGGACCTAGACAAATTGGAGGATTGGGCCAAAAGAAATCTGATGAGGTTCAACAAGCACAAGTGCAGAGTCCTGCACTTAGGACGGAAGAATCCAATGCACCGCTACAGACTAGGGACCGAATGGCCAGGCAGCAGTTCTGCAGAAAAGGACCTAAGGGTTACAGTGGACGAGAAGCTGGACATGAGTCAACAGTGTGCCCTTGTAGCCAAGAAGGCCAATGGCATTTTGGGATGTATAAGTAGGGGCATTGCCAGCAGATTGAGGGACGTGATCGTTCCCATCTATTCGACATTGGTGAGGCCTCATCTGGAGTATTGTGTCCAGTTTTGGGCCCCACACTACAAGAAGGATTTGGAAAAATTGGACAGAGTTCAGCGGAGGGCAACAAAAATGATTAGGGGACTGGAACACATGATTGACGAGGAGAGGCTGAGGGAACTGGGATTGTTTAGTCTACAGAAGAGAAGAACGAGGGGAGATTTGATAGCTGCTTTCAACTACCTGAAAGGTGGTTCCAAAGAGGATGGATCTAGACTATTCTCAGTGGTAGCTGATCAAAGGACAAGGAGTAATGGTCTCAAGTTGCAGTGGGGGAGATTTAGGTTGGATATGAGGAAAAACTTTTTCACTCGGAGGGTGGTGAAACACTGGAATGCGTTACCTAGGGAGGTGGTGGAATCTCCTTCCTTAGAAGTTTTTAAGGTCAGGCTTGACAAAGCCCTGGCTGGGATGATTTAATGGGGGATCAGTCCTGTTTTGAGCAGGGGGTTGGACTAGATGACCTCCTGAGGTCCCTTTCAACCCTGATATTCTATGATTCTAAAGTTTGCGGATGATACAAAGCTGGGAGGTATTGCCAATTTAGAGAAGGACCGGGAAATCATACAGGAAGATTTGGATGACCTTGTAAACTGAAATAATAGTAATAGGATGAAATTTAATAGTGAGAAGTGAAAGGTTATGCATTTAGGGATTAATAACAAGAATTTTAGTTATAAGCTGGGGACGCATCAATTAGAAGCAGTGGAGGAGGAGAAGGGCCTTGGAGTATTGGTTGATCATAGGACGACTATGAGCCGCCAATGTGATATGGCCATGAAAAAAGCTAATGCAGTCTTGGGATGCATCAGGAGAGATATCTAGCTAGAGATGCGTTAGATTATGATTTCTTTAAATGGCTGAGAAAATAGCTGTGCTGAATAGAATGAATATTCCTGTCTGTGTGTCTTTTTTGTAACTTAAGGTTTTGCCTAGAGGGATTCTCTATGTTTTGAATCTAATTACCCTGTAAAGTATTTACCATCCTGATTTTACAGAGGTGATTCCTTTTTACTTCTATTAAAAGTCTTCTTGTAAGGAAACTGAATGCTTTTTTCATTGTTCTAAGATCCAAGGGTTTGGGTCTGTGGTCACCTATGCAAATTGGTGAGGATTTTTACCAAACCTTCCACAGGAAGTGGGGTGCAAGGGTTGGGAGGATTTTGCGGGGAAAGACGTGTCCAAACTACATTTTCTCTGGAACCCAGATAAAGTTTGGTGGTGGCAGTGGAAGTCCAAGGGCAAAGGGTAAAATAGTTTGTACCTTGGGGAAGTTTTAACCTAACCTAGTAAAAGTAAGCTTAGAAGGTTTTCATGCAGGTCCCCACATCTGTACCCTAGAGTTCAGAGTGGGGAAGGAACCTTGACAGCTACCCAAGATCCATAAACCTGGAAACCCTGGACGCCCCATCATCTCAGGCATTGGCACTCTTACATCAAGATTATCTGGCTATTTGGATTCTCTCCTCAGAACCTACGCTACCAGCACTTCTAGCTATCTTTGAGACACCACCGACTTCTTGAGGAAACTACAATTCATTGGTGATCTTCCTGAAAACACCATCCTGGCCACGATGGATGTAGAAGCTCTTTACACCAATATTCCACACGAGGATGTACTGCAAGCTGTCAAGAACAGTATCCCTGATGAGGCCATGGCACACCTGGTGACTGAGCTTTGTGACTTTGTCCTCACCCACAACCATTTCAGGTTTGGGGACAACTTATACCTTCAAGTCAGTGCCACTGCTATGGGTACCCGCATGGCCCCACAGTATGCCAACATCTTTACGGCTGACTTAGAACAACGCTTCCTCAGCTCTCGTCCCCTAGTGCCCCTCCTCTACTTGCACTACATTGATGACATCATCATCATATGGACCCACGGGAAGGAGGCCCTTGAAGAATTCCACCTGGATTTCAACAACTTCCACCCCACCATCAACCTCAGCCTGGACCAGTCCACACAAGAGATCCACTTCCAGGACACTACAGTGCAAATAAGTGATGGTCACATAAATACCACCCTATACCGGAAACTTACTGACCGCTATACTTACCTACATGCCTCCAGCTTCCATCCAGGACATATCACACGATCCGTTGTCTACAGCCAAGCCCTAAGATACAACCAAATTTGCTCCAATCACTCAGACAGAGACAAACACCTACAAGATCTTTATCAAGCATTCTTAAAACTACAATACCCGCCTGGGGAAGTGAGGAAACGAGACACGTACCCAGAAATCACCTACTACAGGACAGGCCCAACAAGGAAAATAGCAGAACACCACTGGCCATCACGTACAGTCCCCAGCTAAAACCTCTCCAGCATATTATCAGTGATCTACAACCTATCCTGGAAAACGATCCCTCACTCTCCCAGACCTTGGGAAGCAGGCCAGTCCTCGCTTACCGACAGCCCCCTCAACCTGAAGCAAATACTCACCAGGAACTACACACCACACCACAGAAACACTAACCCAGGAACCAATCACTAGTCAGGAAGACTCGATTTAATCATGGTTTTCTACATAAAAGTGTATTCTTGTTGGTTGTTATAACCTTAATACATATTCTTCACAATTCAGAGATAGATGTAGGTTTCATTTTTAGAAGGTACATACAATACATTTTTAAACAGTGATTTATTTTTAAAACTTTTCAGATTAATTTTACAGCTATACCAGAAAATGAATGATTGTTTGGTTATTTCATTTACCAAAGGTAATTGAAGCATGTATTTATGAAGTCATTGGTAGGTGAACTATCTCCCATTCAACAGGTTAATCATTATTATTTGGAGGATTTTCTTGCCATGCTGTATTAGGAGGAGAACATCACCAGACAGACATTTAAATTGTTTTATTTAACTAAAACAACAATGTTAAGTATTCTGGATTTTTTTCTTCAACAGCAAACATATAATATTTTAACAAAAAAGCATATGTCCCTCCCTTCTCACATTTATCTCCAGACTTCTTCTCTTTGTCCAGATCTATTCCACCCCTAACAATCTTCTATTCACTGAACTTTTTGAAATTTTTCACTTTTAGAGAGAGGTAAGGAATTGACTCTATGTACACAAATTTGCAGAGGGACAATAGAGTTGAGGTCAGTTATTTCTCACCTCTATATATTTATTTATTTAAAACATTTTTGCTGTTAACAAGTATGTTACCTCTGGAGACACAAATCCATAGTTTGAGAACTGCAAAACTAAGCATCTCTGATGGTATCTTCTAGACTGAGCACTGAGTTCCATTGCATGGATAGAAAGATTAACCTACAAAATCTATACAGAAGCCTGTGGAACCCCATAAGATTGGGATCCTAATCCATGAACTATTGGAACTAATTTACAAAACTTTTCTTAAACATTACATGAATATATTGTCTCATACTATAGAATTAGAATTTATAATCCCTATTCCATGATGAGATATCTTTGAGCTATAATGTATCTTAATTAAAACTATCTTTAGATAGGTTTATTCCTCAAAAATAATTTTACCAAAAAAATCCGATTTAAATTAAAAAATCCGTTTTTAAATTTTTTTTAAAAAAAATCATTGATTTTTATCCACCCTGCTCAGCACTCTACTCAGAGCATCCTTGAGCTCCTTGTTCCTCATGCTGTAGATCAGGTGGTTCAGTACAGGGGTCACAAAGGTGTAGACCACAGACACCACCTGGCCTTGCTGGAGTAGCTGGAGCTTTTGTGGCAGTAAACGAAGATGCAGCAGCCATATTGCAGAAGGACAACTATCAGGTAGGAAGAGCAGGTGGAGAAGGCACGGTGCCAGCTGGCCACAGAGTGGATCCACAGGATGGCAGCCATAATAAAAGACATAAGAGATGCAAATCAGAAGGAAGGGGATGGTCAGGGTTATCATAGTCACAGCAAAAATGATGGCTTCAAGGCTCTTCGTGTTGCCACACGCCAGCCACAAGACACAATAGAAGTGGTTGATTTCATTGGCGCCACAGAACAGCAGGTGGAATGGCAGAACAGTAACTTGCAGGGCAGATAAGAGCGCCTGCACCCGCGACCCAGCTATAAGGCGCACATCACAGCACATCAGCCTCATCTGGGTTTCTTCCCCACGGAACCAGCATGTGGTACCTGCCAAAAGAAAAGTGGGGAGAGGAGTAGAGCCAGAGGGTATGGCATTGCACTTCTGGGAAACATTCAGGTTCAATATCAGGAAGCACCTTCCAATTCTATAACCGGGAGACTTATCAGTTGGAAGTGACAGAGGAGGAGAAATACCTGGGTGTATTGGTTGATCATAGGATGTCCATGAGCTGCCAGTGTGATATGGCCATGGAAAAAGGCTAATGCAGTCCTACGATGCATCAGGTGAGGTATTTCCAGTAGAGACAGGGAAGTGTTAATACCGTTATACAAGGCACTGGTGAGACCTCAGCTGGAATACTGTGTGCAATTCTGGTCTCCCATGTTTAAGAAAGATGAATTCAAACTAGAACAGGTGCAAAGAAGGGTTACAAGGACGATCCTACCTTATGAGAGGAGACTCAAAGAGCTTGACTTGTTTAGCTGAACCAAAAGAAGGCTATGGGGACATATAATTGCTCTCTATAAATACATCAGAGAGATAAAGACCAGGGATGGAGAGGCATTATTTATGTTAAGCACCGATATGGACACAAGAACAAATGTATATAAATTGGCCATCAGCAAGTTTAGGCTTGAAATTAGAGGAAGGTTTCTAACCATCAGAGGAGTAAAGTTCTGGACCAGCCTTCCAAGGGGAGCAGAGTGGGTAAAATACCTAACTGGCTTCAAGACTGAACTTGATAAGTTTATGGAGGGGGTGGTATGATGAGACTGCCTACAATGGCATGTAGCTGATCTGCAACTGCTAGCAGCAAATATCTCCAATGGCCAGTGATGGGACACTAGGTGGGGAGGGCTTTGAGTTACTACAGAAAATTCTTTCCCAGGTGTTTGGCTAGTGGTCCAACTGATTGCCATATCTGGGGTTGAGAAGGAATTTTTGCCCAAGTCAGATTGTCAGAGACCCTGGGAGTTTCTCACCTTCTGCTGCATCATGGGGCATGGGGCACTTGCAGGTTTAAACTAGTGTAAATGGCAGATTCCCAGTAACTTGAAGTCTTTAAATCATGATTTGAGGACTTCAGTAACTCAGCCAAAGGTTATGGGTCTATTTCAGGAGTGGGTGGGTGAGGTTCTGTGGCCTGCAATGTGCAGGAGGTCAGACTAGATGATCATGATGTTCCCTTCTGACCTTAGAATGTAGGAATGATGAGTCCAGGGCTGGCACCCATCTGCAAGGGCTAGTTCTGAAATCAGCTGTGCTCTAATGTAAGGAGACTCACTCACGG
The DNA here is from genome assembly GCF_965140285.1 of Lepidochelys kempii. NCBI lineage: Eukaryota > Metazoa > Chordata > Testudines > Cheloniidae > Lepidochelys > Lepidochelys kempii. The sequence continues at coordinate 15,038,560 of NC_136385.1, forward strand.
TCTCCCTACAGTGCATTCTTCTATTATGTATCATTTCTGAGTCCCTCCAAATGCAAGGAAAGACCTGTTCCTACCCCAAGGAGTGCACTTCTTAACATCCACATGGCACAATGAACAAGCCTCATAAACAGACAAGGAAGGGGAGGGAAACGGTGAGGGTGACAACAACAAAATGACACAGTTTGATGATTCTGTTAACGTAGTGTCAACGTTTGACTCAGACTCACAATTTATCAGACCACTCTGTTTTATTAGCAAAGCTGCTCTGCTAATACATTTAGAAGTGAGCCCCCCGAGTGGGGCTTGTGTCTCTTAATTTATACAGTTTTTTGGAGAACAAGTTACAGAGAAGTTACAGACAAAAGAAGAAAAAGATTTTAGTCACCACCCTTCGAGATCCCTGAAACCAGTCACGTATCTTCAATTACCTGCCACCCTTAACAATCTCCTTTAACAGCTTCCAGTTAACTTAACTTAACTTAACTTAACTTAACTAATTGCCCTTCACACCTTCCATTCTGATGCCTGCTTCTTAGACGTGCTTAGACGTGCTTCTTAGACGTGCTTCTCCATTCAAAAGCTAACTGTCCCTATGTGTGCTCCCTCAGACACTTCGTAACATGTTTTGGCATGCCCTCTCATATACAATGTATCCAGCATGTCCCCTTATACAATATTATACTTCCACAGTAGTGTTGCCAGTCTCTTCTTCCCACACATTTTTTTATCCTCACTCCCTCCTCAAAGGCAAGCCAACTAGGGTGAGTTTGAGGGAAAGTTTTAGCAAGGCAAGAGATGGCAGGTTTGCAGAGGGATTGCCATGCAACCCAGCTGCATTGGAGCAATGAAGAGGAAGGCACAGACACAGGTGTGGGAGATGCTTCCTATGGGAGATGGTGCCAAGGCATCCTTGGCTGCAGGCTGAAAAGGAGACAAGAGTATTTTCCAACACTAACAGGGAGGAGCAGCAACTACACATCTCAGGAATCATTGAATCCGTTAGTGAATTAAAAGGCCCTTTACTGTCAGCCCTGTTTCAGAAGGCCAAGAGGTTACAGCAGTTAGGTGGATTCCTGCAGAGAATGAACAACCCAAAAGCAAAAGGTGAATTCTGTGCTTAGTAAGGGTCTCAGAAACTCACAGATTCTAATCGGCTTCTGAGCTGGCATCAGAGAAGTGACTATCAGAAAGGAAAGTCCCCATGTCCCGAAAATAATTTCCCACGCTTTTTAAGCATCTTGTATTCTGTCACTGGCTATTTTCTTTTCTTCACTCCTGCAATTTGTACCCTTCTCCCACCCCGCAATGTCTCTCCATCTCGCTCGCTCTCTTATTATACATGGCCGCTGCATTATCAGAGGAAAGCAGTTCTCCCAGACCAGAGTGCCCATTCCTGGTTCCCCAGCAAACACCTGCCTGGCGCTCAGCTCTGCCCCTACTGCGACTTAGGCATAGAGCTCCTCTGACCCAGCCTCTCAAATCCCCAGCACCCAGCTGTGAGCTGCCCACTCTCCTTTCTCACATGTGGAGCTCAGAGGAGGTGCCATCTCAGGACACTAATGAACAGCCTGTGTCAGTGTGATGGGCAAATATCCCTGGCTCACTGAATCTCTCCTAGCGCATTCTGCTCAGCTGCCCATTTCGAACAAGTATTTCCTCTGGTTCTCCCCACGAGCAGATATCGCCATGGAAAAGGCAGCCTGAGATCCTGGATGATGTTCTACACATAAGACGTCATCGGATCCATCACCAGCTATGATTGGACCCGAGTCTTTGGAGCAGACAAGAGGGTACAAAACAGACTAGTCATGGCTTAGACGTCGTTCACTGAAGTGGAGGGGAGGAAAGGCCTGAAGGCAGTAGGATAAGGCAGGCAGCTCGGCACCGCACTGGTGAAGGGACCTGCACAGGGTCATCCCTCCAGCTCATCAGCACTAGCCAGGGATGAAGAAACTAAATACCCATCAGACCCATGACATATGGGGGGTTAGGTCATGTGGGCTGTTCGGATTGGACTGTGCAGAATCTGAACTCCCCTGGACCCAGCCCTACAGATCCCCTTGGAGTTTCAACTTATAGAATCTCCTAAAAGCCCGAAATAATCCCCCATCCACCATAGCGTACCTTCCTGCCCCTCTCATCTTCCTCATTGTCTGACCACCTTCTCTGGACTTCCCTTCCCACCTCACGCTGCCCTGCTAATCCATTGTCTGTTCCATTCCCACAGCCGTGCAAGATTGTTTCCTATGATGTATGTGGCATTATGCAGGGTACAATGTGGACTGGGGGACAGCTGTGAACACCCTCAGTTCTCCAACCTGGGGTGCCTCTTACACGGCTTTGCTGTAAGAACATCCAGTCCTGACCTGTTCACACACACAGCCTTTAGCATGTAAAATCCCTCCTAGCTACACAGTATTGAGGGCTAGTAGTTAGCCACTAATGAATTAAACTGCAGAGCAACACAAGCAAACACCCAGTCCCAGACTTTCCTCCAGAAATGTGCGTCTTGTACTGCCCAGTACACTACTGAACAATGCAAGCTCATATAAAATCTGTCATTTCATCAAAGGAAAATGATATGCATCAGTCTTGTTATCCCAAATGGAGTCTCCCACAAACTTTAATCCAAACACATAGTGGTTAAGGTAAACAATAAGATAATTTTATTAACTACAGAAAGATAGATTTTAAGTGATTACAAATAATGATGCGTAAAAGTCAGGATTGGTTACAAAAGAAATGAAAGAGTAAAATGCAAGCTAATACCGAACTTAACAAGCTAAGGGTATGTCTACACTATGAAATTAGGTCAAATTTTGAAGTTGAATTTTATACAGTCGATTGTGTGTGTGCCCACTTAAAACCATTAAGACCATTAAGTCGGTGGAGTGCATCCACGGTACTGAGGCTAGTGTTGACTTACAGAGTGTTGCACTGTGGGTAACAGTGGGTTGAGATCCCAATGCCTAATGGGGCAAAAAACATTGTTGTGGGTGGTTCTGGGTACATGTCGTCAGGCCCTCCCTCTCTCCCTCCGTGAAAGCAACAGCAGACAATCGTTTCGCGCCTTTTTTCCTGGGTTACCCATGCAGACGCCATACCACGGCAAGCATGGAGCCCGCTCAGCTCACCGTCACCATATGTCTCCTGGATGCTGGCAGACGTGGGACTGCATTGCTACACAGCAGCAGCTCATTGCCTTGTGGTAGCAGATAGTGGAGTACGACTAGTAGCAATCCTCGTCGTCTCCTGGGTGCTCTTGGCTGGCCTCGGTCAGGTCGGGTGGGGCGCCTGGGCAGACATGGGTGCTCCTGGCAGACCTCGGTGAAGTCTGTCAGGGGCGCCTGCACATAAATGGGAGTGACTCAGGTCATTTTCTTCTTTAAGTTTTGTCTAATGGATATTCAGTCCTGCCTGGAATATTGGGAGAGGGATAGCTCAGTGATTTGAGCATTAGCCTGCTAAACCTATGGTTGTGAGCTCAATCCCTGAGGAAGCCATTCTTGCCTCATGCTTCTCTCCCAGCCACCAGCACTGTCTGCTGCTAGCTTGCTCCTTCCTCCATGAAAACAACAGCTGACAATCGTTTTGCGCCTTTTTCCATGCGGGCGCCATATTGCTCTCAGCATCGTTATCCACCTGCCGCTTCCGCTGCCACTCTGCTCTCCTGCTCACGCCATACCACGGCAAACATGGAGCCCACTCAGTTCACCGCAGCAGTTGTGACCGCTCTAAACACCACACGCATTATCATGCAGTTTATGCAGAACCAGAACCAGAACCTGCAAAAGCAAGCGAGTAGTGACAGCAGCGCAGTGAGGACAGCGATGAGGACATGGACACTGTGAAAGTAGAATGAATTATATTTAAATTATAATTCATTCAAGAAATGCTGCTTGAAAGGTTTTTTGAAATATAGTTGCAAGGAAGAGAAACATTAAGGAGTGTGAGACAATGGGTCCTCAAACTAATTAACTTAGAGCTCCTACTGAGCTAGGAGATTGGTAAACGTTAGTATGCAAATAAGATATGTATGTATATTTGTCAGTTTCTCTTCCTTTTGTCTCTTATGTTAAATTGGCTTTGGCTTATCTGTATCAATAAGTTAGCTTGAGCTTTTGCATGGGGCTCACATATCTGGGTGCATTGGCAAAGCGCTTTGCTAATAAACAGAGTGGTCTGACAAATTCTGTGAGCCTTGAATCTGACTTTGACAACACAGACTGCTCTCAAAGTAGGGGCTCCAGCAATTTGGCCATCCTGGTGGCAATGGGGCAGGCTTATGCCATGGAACGCTGATTCTGGGCACGGGAAACAAGCACAGACTGGTGGGACTACATAGTGTTGTAGGTTTGGGACAATTCCCAATGGCTGTGAAACTTTCATCTGCGTAGGGCCACTTTCATGGAACTTTGTGACTTGCTTTCCCCTGCCCTGAAGCGCCAGAATACCAAGATGAGAGCAGCCCTCACAGTTCACAAGTGAATGGCGGTAGCCCTCTGGAAGCTTGCAATGCCAGACAGCTACTGGTCAGTCAAGAATCAATTTGGAGTGGGCAAATCTAATGTGGGGGCTGCTGTGATGCAAGTTGCCAACCCAATCACTGAGCTGCTCCTATCAAGGGTAGTGACTCTGGGAAATGTGCAGGTCATAGTAGATGGTTTTGCTGCAATGGGATTCCCTAACTGTGTTGGGGCGATAGACGGAATGGATATCCCTATCTTGGGACCGGACCACCAAGGCAGCCACTACATAAACCACAAGGGGTACTTTTCAATGGTGCTGCAAGCCCTGCTGGATCACAAGGGATGTTTCACCAACATCAACATGGGATGGCCGGAAAAGGTACATTGCATCTTGCATCTTCAGGAACTCTGGTCTGTGGGAACAGTTGCAGTAAGGGACTTACTTTCCAGACCATAAAATAACTGTTGGGCATGTTGAAATGCCTATAGTTCTACTTGGGGACCCAGCCTACCCCTTAATGCCATGGCTCATGAAGCCGTACACAGGCAGCCTGGACAGTAGTCAGGAGCTGTTCAACTATAGGCTGAGCAAGTGCGAAATGGTGGTAGAATGTGCATTTGGATGTTTAAAAGCGCGCTGGCGCAGTTTACTGACTCGGTTAGACCTCAGTGAAACCAATATTCCCACTGTTATTACTGTTTGCTGTGCGCTCCACAATATCTGTGAGAGTAAGGGGGAGACGTTTATGGTGGGGTGGGAGGTTGAGGCAAATCACCTGGCCACTGATTATGCGCAGCCAGACACCAGGGCGGTTAGAAGAGCACAGCAGGGCACGCTGTGCATCAGAGAAGCTTTGAAAACCAGTTTCATGACTGGCCAGGCTATGGTGTGACAGTTCTGTTTGTTTCTCCTTGATGAAAACCCGTCCCCTTGGTTCAGTCTAGTTCCCTGTAAGCCAACTGCCGTCCCCTCCCCCCTTTGATCACCGCTTGCAGAGGCAATGCATTCACTGGTGTTTCAAATTCATGCATTCATTCACATTTCTTAATTCATCACACAAATGGGGGGAGAACTGCCAAGGTAGCCCGTGAGGGGTGGGGGAAGAGGGAAGCACCAGGTAGAGTGGTGGAGGGGGGAAGGAGGGAAGGACAAGGCCACACTGCACTATAAAACTTACTGAATGCCAGCTTTCTTTTGCTTGGGCAGTCCTCTGGGGTGGAGTGGTTGCGTGTCCGGAGGCCCCCCCACCGCATTCTTGGGCGTCTGGGCGAGTAGGCTATGGAACTTGGGGAAGAGGGTGGTTGGTAACACAGGGGCTGCAGCGGCGGTTTGTGCTCCTGCTGCCTTTCCTGCAGCTCCACCATACCCTGGAGCATATCACTTTGATCCTCCAGTAGCCTCAGCATTGCATCCTGCCTCCTCTCATCACGCTGACCCCACCTCTCCTCTCGCTCATCCCTCCTGTCCTCGCATTCATTTTGTGCTTTCCTGGACTCTGAAATTGTCTCCCTCCACGCATTATGCTGGGCTCTTTCAGCGTGGGAGGACTGCATGAATTCAGAGAACATTTCATCGCGAGTGCGTTTTTTTCAGCTTCTAATCTTTGATAGCCTCTGGAACGGAGATTATACATGGAGCGATGAAACATTTGCAGCTGTGGGAGGGAAAAACAGGAGATCAGTCTTTAAAAAGAGACATTTTAGAGAACAATGGGTAGACTCTTTCACGGTGAACCAAGCTGTTAACATAACATTATATAGCATAGTGCTTTCTTTACAAGGTCGCATTTTGCCTCTTATATCGAGGGCCTGCCAGTATGGTGAGAGATCACACACACAGAGCCAGCGGGCAACAGAATTTGGCTTGCAGGCAGCCATGGTAAGCCACAGTCTATTGGCTTCTTTAACCTTCCTAACATGTGGGAATGGTTCCAAACAGCAGCGCCCTCATTTCACATACCAAGCACCCATTGGGTTGGCCCTTTAAAATGGGTTGGCCATTTAAAAGGAGAGGCTGCGGTTTTTGGGTTAATGTGCAGCACAAACCCAACCCTCCGCCCACACACACACCCAATTCTCTGGGATGATGGCTTCACCCCTTCCGCCACCACGTGGCTAACAGCGGGGATGATTTCTGTTCAGTCACAGGCAAAGAGCCCAACAGGAATGGCCACCTCTGAATGTCCCCTTAATAAAATTCCTCTATTTCAACCAGGTTACCATGAATGATATCACCCTCCTGAGGATAACACAGAGAGATAAAGAACAGATGTTGCTTGAATGCCAGCAAATACCGGGTCCATACGCTGCAATGCTTTGTTATGCAATGATTCCAGACTATGTGCTGCTGGCCTGCTGTGGTAAAGTGTCCTACCATGGAGGACGGAATAAGGCTGCCCTCCCCAGAAACCATTTTCAAAGCCTTTGGGAATACATCCAGGAGAGCTTCACTGAGATGTCCCTGGAGGAGTTCCCCTCCATCCCCATACACGTTAACAGACTTTTCCAGTTGCTGTATTGGCCGTGAATGCATCCCAAGTCTTAAGGGCAAATTAATCATTAAACACGCTTGCTTTAAAACCATGTATTATATTTACAAAGGTACACTCACCAGAGGGCCCTTCTCCTTCTCCCGGGCCCTTCTAGGTCTGGGAGCCCGCCTTCAGTGGGTTGGGAGGGTACTAGATCCAGGGTGAAAAACAGTTCCTGGCCGACAGGGAAAACGGTTTCTTCGCTTGCTTGCTGTGCTTCAACCTCCTCCTCCTCGTCCCCCAAATCCACATCCCTGTTGCATGAGAGTCCATTGATGGATTCCACGCACAGGGCTGGGGTAGTTGTAAGGGCACCCCCTAGAATGGCATGCAGCTCATCATAGAAGCGGCATGTCTGGGGCTCTGACCTGGAGCAACGGTTGCCTCTCTGGTTCTTTGGTAGGCTTGCCTGAGTTCCTTAAGTTTCACGCAGCACTGCTGCGGGTCCCTGTTATAGCCTCTGTCATTCATGCCTTTGGAGATTTTTTCAAATATTTTGATATTTCGTCTTTTCAAATGGAGTTCTGATAGCATGGATTCATCTCCCCATACAGCGATCAGATCCAGTACCTCCCACTCGGTCCATGCTGGAGCTCTTTTGCGATTCTTGGACTGCATGGTCACCTCTGCTGATGAGCTCTGCTTGGTCACCTGTGCTGAAGAGCTCTGATTGGTCACCTGTGCTGATCAGCTCGCCACGCTGGCCAAACAGGAAATGAAATTCAAAAGTTCACGGGGCTTTTCCTGTCTATCAGGCCAATGCATCTGAGTTGAGAGTGCTCTCCAGAATGGTCACAGGGAGCACTTTGGGATAGCTCCTGGAGGCCAATACCGCCAAATTGCTTCCACACTACCCCAAATTGGACCCAGCAAGGTTGATTTGAGCGCTAATCCACTCGTTGGGGAGGAGTACAGCCCTTAAAGTTGGAAAAAATGGCTTTGTAGTGTGGATGGGTGTAGGCTAAACCAATCTAACGCTGCTAAATCCGACCTAAACTCGTAATGTAGACAAGGGCTAAGTGAACTTAAAAGCAAAAAGCTTTTGTCTCAACATATGTTTATAGCAGTCTGTAGCCTTCCAGTCAGGACCACCCCTCCCCCACTTCAATGATGCTTTCTTTGTCTTTCGAGCATTATAGCTGCTGTCAGTAGAGATGCGGGGGTGGGGGGAGAGGTGATTTAGAGACCACTGTCCCTCATTCTTATACCCCTCTCTCCTCTTTGAGGATTACCCCAAGCTGGGGTGCAAGCAACAAGTAGTCCTCTACCTGCGAAAGGCCGCTTAAGTGGGTGATAGTCTTTTAACACCTGGCTGGGAGATGGTCTGTCCTTTGTTCCTCAGAAACTGGTTTGGCCTGCTCCATGTCTAATTGGCAGCCGGTATCAAGTGGAGTGCCCCAAGGGTCGGTCCTGGGGCCGGTTTTGTTCAATATCTTAATAAATGATCTGGAGGATGGTGTGGATTGCACTCTCAGCAAATTTGCGGATGATACTAAACTGGGAGGAGTGGTAGATACGCTGGAGGGGAGGGATAGGATACAGAAGGACCTAGACAAATTGGAGGATTGGGCCAAAAGAAATCTGATGAGGTTCAATAAGGATAAGTGCAGGGTCCTGCACTTAGGATGGAAGAATCCAATGCACCGCTACAGACTAGGGACCGAATGGCTAGGCAGCAGTTCTGTGGAAAAGGACCTGGGGTGACAGTGGACGAGAAGCTGGATATGAGTCAGCAGTGTGCCCTTGTTGCCAAGAAGGCCAATGGCATTTTGGGATGTATAAGTAGGGGCATAGCGAGCAGATTGAGGGACGTGATCGTTCCCCTCTATTCGACATTGGTGAGGCCTCATCTGGAGTACTGTGTCCAGTTTTGGGCCCCACACTACAAGAAGGATGTGGATAAATTGGAGAGAGTCCAGCGAAGGGCAACAAAAATGATTAGGGGTCTAGAACACATGAGTTATGAGGAGAGGCTGAGGGAGCTGGGATTGTTTAGCCTGCAGAAGAGAAGAATGAGGGGGGATTTGATAGCTGCTTTCAACTACCTGAAAGGGGGTTCCAAAGAGGATGGCTCTAGACTGTTCTCAATGGTAGCAGATGACAGAACGAGGAGTAATGGTCTCGAGTTGCAGTGGGGGAGGTTTAGATTGGATATTAGGAAAAACTTTTTCACTAAGAGGGTGGTGAAACACTGGAATGCATTACCTAGGGAGGTGGTAGAATCTCCTTCCTTAGAGGTTTTTAAGGTCAGGCTTGACAAAGCCCTGGCTGGGATGATTTAACTGGGAATTGGTCCTGCTTCGAGCAGGGGGTTGGACTAGGTGACCTTCTGGGGTCCCTTCCAACCCTGATATTCTATGATTCTATGATTCTTCAACTTGGAGCCTGTTATAGCAATGATACATAGTAGAATCTTATAACTTCACATATAATATTGATATGCATATTTTACCAGGGCATTAATGTTCAGTGGATTATGACATTTCAAATGATAACTCACAAGGCATACTTTGTACGAAATTTATCATAGTCTTTTAAAAGTGGTGAACATAATTGTATAGACCATCACAGTGTATTATCCATGATTTTGTGTGATCCAGTTTTAAATGTCTCAGGTAATGGGGCATCCATGCTTTCCCATGGGAGACTATTCCACACCCTTACTCACTGTCGGAAAACATTACCTGATGTCCAGCTGACATTTCGTTTTGCTGGAAGTCCATCCTGTACCCCCTACATACAATCCTCCTTAGTGTTCGTGCTTTTCCAATAGTTGCTAATGGCCATCACCCGGCAATTGTTATTTGGCTAAGGAAAGCCTGATTTGACCCTTGCCTGGCATCAAACCTCATGTAACTGCTTGAAAGGTTGTTCTACAACCACTATCTCTCCAGCACACCTGAAGTATCAGCAGGCAGGTGTCTGCGTCACAGATGGCTGATACAGGGTCCATGTTGGTGTTTCATAGTCTCTCTCTGCTAAGTCAGTGTCTCGGGCAGCATCTCCATGTGCTTCTGTTGCATCACTGTCCAGCCACCTCTTGACAGCTTCCTGCTGGCTCAATAATTTCAGTAGCTTCCTGAAACATAAACTGGTGACACAACTTTTGGCTCTAGACCAGAATGTTTGCCAGGAAGCTTGAAATTTTTCAGATAGACAGTTACGCAGTTTATGATTAGTTGCCTTGGGGCCTTGTTAAAATCATCAGGTGGCCTAAGGGACACAGAACACACGCACAAATGAAGCCATAATTCCCAACTGGCTACAGGTGACATACTAGGACATAACAGCTGAGACACTGGGGATGGGGATGGGGGGAATTCAGAAGTTTCACTCAAGAGAAAGTTCAATTGACCTCAGATCAATCTCCCTGGAGAAATAATTGTCTCTCTATGCCAAGGCTTTCAAAAATAAGAACCTAAAGTTAGTCTCTTAAATTCATATGTAGGCACCTGACTAGGCTGATTTTCAAAGGTGCTAAGTACACACTAGCTCCCATTCTCAGGTTCCCTGTGGCTCCCCAACACTAGACCACCGTATGAGATTGCTGTTTGGTTGCACCACAGCCAATCTCTCCCTGAGCATTAGGGGTTTGTGGGACTCTTTTAGGGTGACCCAAGGGCTACAGAATGAATCGCTACCACCTGCTGATAGCACCAGGGAGCCTTGTCTGTGCCCAGTGGGGGAAACTCACCCCAAACTACCGGCTATGGCAATGCAAACTCCCCGCTCTGGGCTCTGCGAACACTGCTCTGTCATTCTGTAGGCCAGCAATTTGCACATCCCAGCCCTAAGTGGGTCCTTGGGACACAGGACACTGATATGAGATAATCTGTAGCTAAACCTATGGAAATAGCTGGCACCCAGGGTTCTGCTCGGGGCCCGGGGCACAGGTCTTCCACCCTGTCTGTACACCCCAGTTCGTTACACTCGAATGTCCAGTCTCTCAACTTCCGGACAACTTCAATGCACACAGATTTGCTGCCTCTGTGGAAGCCATTCTCCCCAGTTCACTAGTGTCCCCTCAGGCCAGCACTCTCCTCAGCACACAGTACTTAGTCATGTCTGTCCTAAACCCAAACAGATGTTTATTTGACAAAGCTTAAGATAAGGATTCAAACAGAAGCACGTGTAAGTAATGGAAACATATGGTTACAGCAAAAAGAAAACTATAAAACAGAGTAGAGCCTATACTTATTGATAAGTTCCTTTCCAGTCAGCCAAGCAATTTCTCACCCAATGGTCAGACTATGCAGTGCTTGTCCAGTCCAGAGAGCTGGGATCCACTTTTCTGAGACAGTCATACTGGTCTCCATAATGGATGAAATTCTTTCTTTCTCTTCTTTCTCCTTTTATACAGCTCCAGACCTTCTCTCTTCACGTAACCAGGATGTTTCAATAACTTCAGTTTGCCCCAATGTTTCGATAACTTCAGTTCGCCCTCTTCAAGGTCTTGTTCTTGGGCTCTTTGGTGCTTTCTACAGGCCTTGCACCTTGTCTAGACAGTAAACGCTTGGCTGGGCTGGGCCACAAGATGTGAATTGTTTGTTCTCATTCTTGATTGAGTTAACTCTGAGAGCCACCTCACCCCAGGTGGCCAGTTTCACCTCCAGCTACTTTGGAACACAATATTCTACATGTTACTAGCTCTTAAAATGTTTCCCATACATACTGTCATGCTGTCCAGAGTAGCTGACAACAGAGAGTGCCAATCTCAGGTCAGACTGTCAGAAAACAGGGCAGAAACCCCAAACTTGTATATTTTACAATTAGATTTCACCAAGTCAGTAACAACTGTGCACTCCTGGATTACCATGTTAGTCTTACTATGATGTTACAGACAATCCCCACTAGGCTCTCCCAGACAGACTGGATTAAGTGAGGAAAGGTTCTTAAAACCAAAAATCACCACACATTAGGTCACTCCCAACCCCAAAGGGCCAGTCACTTACCCCAGTTCAATGGATGCTCTTGATCTTACATCAAAGACAACACTGTAGCCAATTTCTCTAGTAAACTAACTAAATACCTTTTAGCTAAGAAAAAGAAATAGAGTTATTGAGAGGTTAAAACAGGTAAAATACATTACAGGTGAGTCTAAATTAATAGTCCAAATAATAGCAGAGATGTAGTATCTGTTAGTTTTCCATCAGTCTCTCAAGAGATACCGGATTGCTTCCTGAATTCAGTATTTCTAGATCCTGCTCACAGAAAACAAGCTGACAGGCATCTCATCACAGCATGGACTTTTCCTATGCAGACCAGATTTGTGGATTCTCCATTGCTGAACATAATGACCCATGCTTTGAAGTTAGCATGCTTCTTCATTTACAGTTTCAAGGCTCCAATCCTGTTTAATGGGCAATCCGATTACAGATACATACACAATGCATTTAGTTACAGCAGTCCAGACAATCTCTCATTAGTTCTCATGAAGTTTTACACATTAAGTAAATTCTTATCCTAATACTAACACACCTTTGATCTAGGATTATCTAATTACAGGGTATACATAATGGAACTACATGGAATGTGATAGTGGACAACAGAATATTGATAGGTGAAGAGAATGCAATTAACATTCCCTAGTTTTCATGAATGCAAATCAAGTGTAATTACTGGGGCATATGCCATGTAAATGCAATATGATAACATCCCTCTATGTTCTATTCTAACTAGTGAATTGGTTCGTGCATACTAATACATTTAATATTTCTTTGAAATTCACACACAGGTGAAATGGCCTATGGCTCCAAATCGAGCTGGGCTGTTAGCATCACACACGCTTCCTGCACTAACCATGATGGCCAGTGAGTTCTTAGCTTCTGGCAGGGACCACACCCGGCCCCCTTTGGGGAAATAGCATGAAGATGGTGATCGCCAGGGAAACATGCCCAGCTGAGCAGGGTTAGGCAAGTCCCAGACCCTGGGTATGGACTTGTAACTGCATACTCCCTGTCTGTTGCCAACATGGGATGCCTGGGTAACAGTTTGAGATCCAGGTCTGAACTTTCTGACTCATGTATGTCTCTGATATAAAATCATATTGTCCCCTCTCATCTCTGGGATAAGGCTGCTGCTAGGGGGCCCTTTCATCTCCATCCAGCTGGAACAACAATTATTTTTATAAATTGTTCCCCACCATCTCTCCCGCTGTTGGTCAGATAAGGGCAAGGTCCTGTGCACCCCGGAGCAAGCTGGACTTAAATCTGTGGCAAGGCCTCCTTATTTCTGGGACTCTCCTGTGCAGCAGGCTGGAAATCCATAGGAAGGCCATTTAAAATAAAAAGGAGGTTTGTGTTATCCACTCTGATGTTAAATTCAATTTAATTGACCAGATCCCTCCATTTTCAGCTTTCAATATGCACAGATGTTTGTAATGACAACACTTCAGAGCACACAAAAAGCCATGCTGGGACAGACCTATTGTCCATTAAGCCCAGTGTCCTGTCTGCTGACAGTGGCCAGTGCCAGGTGCTTCAGAGGGAATGAACAGAACAGGGCAATTATTGAGTGGATGATGGCTTCATAAATCAGTCTTGGCCTTTTAAAATTAATAGAAAGAGCATTGCTGGAGGGCAGCATGGGAATGGGACCTGAGGCTGCAAGATAGTTTACCTGCCTGGTGCTCCTTTGAGGGCAGGGTTGCTCCATCATCTCCTCTGCCCCCTAAGGACTCTGCATGGTATGTAAAGGCTCCTGGGCTTGAAGGGGATGTTCAGAACCAGGCTTCAGGAAGGGAGAGTCCAGCCAGCTCTCCTGCCTCGGGATTCAGGAGGCTGAGAGCCACCTGGCCAGCTTTGATTCTCCACCATCTCCGCTGGCTTTTGGGGCCAAAGAATGATGGGAAAGGCAGCCTTCGTGGTGTGGTTGTGGGTCCAGGAGCCGCGAGTTGGGGCCAGTCAGGTGAGAGGTTTTCGTGGTGGGCTCTTCCTTATTCCCATTCATCTCTCCATAACCTTTTCCTCGAGACCTTTGTTATCTCTGTGTTTGGGATGAGGTTAGCTCTTGAGGGTGTCTCGATTATACAGGAACTGGTGCTACATTCCAACAGCAGCCAGGCAGAGGTTCTAACAATATAGGAACACAGGGACTGCCACACTGGCTCCGTCTAGCTTGTCTATGGTACTTATCTGGCCCCCATCTCCATGGTATCTAAACCCTCACAATCAGCAGTTACAGGACATCTTGCCCCAAGGGAAAGTTAAATCCTCACCCCCAATATTTAGAGAAGGAGGGTTTATATCCCTTACAAAACTTTTGTTTTTAGGGTGGCATGAGGAACCCAATGTCCATTGAATTTCACTGGAATCAGGTGCCTAACTTCCTTAGGCTCCTTTAAAAATCTCAGCCTCCGTAGGTACTATTATGACTCTATATAACCCTCAGTCCTTTTCGGAGCCCGGATAGGCTCTTAGCCTCAATGCAATCTTGTGGCAATGAATTCCACTGGCTAATTGTGCATTGAGTGGAAAAAGTCATTCCTTCTGAGTTTGCCACTTCTCAGTTTCATTGTTCTTGTGTTATGAGAAAGTAAGAACCCAATTTCCCGATCTGTCTTCTCTACACCAGGCATTATTCTTTATACTTTGTCAGGTGCCCTGTTATTAGCTTTCTCCCCATGGTAAAACAGTCATAGTCTTTTCAATCTCTTGTCATATTATTACCCCTTTTGAGCTGAGCGGCTAGCCAAAAATCTTGAAGTCTTGTAGGTAGTTACACATTGGAGTGGAGAAATTGATGATAGATTCAGGTATTGCCTTTGATGCAATCTTGTTTATTTACAAAAACTTATATATAAAGTCCTGAATGGAAGGGAGCTAGGCGGAATCCCTACACAGTAAGAATCAAACAGCAGCAGACAGTTTCTTTGCTCACTGTCCCAAGCCTGCTTTTCCAGCCAGCACTCTGAGTCCAAAATCTCTCTTTAGGCTTTTCTCAGGGCCACATAATCTGCTCTGGAGCTTCTTCCTCCTTCTGTTTCTGTTGTGCTTCTCTTTTGCTGTCTCTCGCTCTCCTCCTTATAGCCCTCACTTATTCAAAAGACATTAGTGTGTCATTATTCACCACAGGTGAAATCTCCCCAGTCAGAAAGCATAATCCTTGGCTCAACTGGAGGAATTTCAGACAGTATTCCCACCTGATGGTCTCCCATTTTCTGTCCATATGTGATAGTTAAATTCCTTTTTGAGGAGAGTAAAGTTTGCCCTATACTTGTTGAGCCAACAGTAATTATTTTGGATGACTGATCCTGCCCCATTGGGAGCTGTACCATTGATAGCAGTGGAGGTAAGATCAAGCCTAGAATGAGAAGAAAGGGCTACTCTAACGATACATGCTGTGCTCTGTGAATATTGTGTTCCTTTCCCTTGGTGACACAAGATTTCTCCGGCATTTGTGGCTTTATTGGCTCAGCCCAACACAGTGTTATATCATAAAAATAAGACCAACGGGATCTTATAAAGGGGATAAGGCAATATGCCGCATTTATTGTAAATATAATAAAAAGATCAGAATATACAATTCTATATCACTACTATTCCTTATTTATCCACATATCCATTCATACATTCATTCATATAAGTTCTGCATAGTTGTTGTAGTTACCAGCCTAGAGGTTGCTTGTGACAGAGTACTGGCCAGGTAGCCTGTACACGAGGGTGGAGCCGAGTCTTTGTCAGATGCGCATCCGATGCTCCTGGAGGGTGGTGGCAGAACCAGACTCAAAAGTTCTCAGTTTTTAGAGTCAGTTTTTATAGGAATTTGTTCCTATGCCAGTCTATGGGAATTGCTTCATCATGCTGTTGTCATGATGGCTCCATGATGGCTATCAGGTGTTTATCTGGTTCATCAGTTTTCTCATCCTTGGGATGGTTGTGTGGATTCCAGTTTTGCCCTCTGGCGGTCATCCAGTTGTTTCCACTCTGCTCCTTCTTCAGCCGATTGATACTGAATTCTTAGGCTGGCACTTCCCTGATCATTCATTTATTATCTAAACCAAGCATCCATCCACATATATCCTCTATCTCTATTTTAATCACAATTGTTATTTTGCTGTCTCTCCCAACTTTAACAACTCTCGGGGTGTCACAAACATAACAAAGTGAGATAAAAAGTACAGAGGGTGGGAGTCTCTGTGTACCGTTTTGAAGGGCAGTTACAAAGTATCGCTTTGAGGACAGACACAATTAGCTGCTTGCAAGTCTCACTCGGAGAGGGAGAGAAACAGTAAAAACAACAGACCCAAAAGAAGAACAAGAGACCTCTTAATTAGTAATACCCTGGAATTTAAACTATGGGGAATCAAACTCCCTTGTGATTTTAATACAGACCTTCTTTAATATGCCAACACCAGTGCCAGCTGCCTTGGAGGAAGTGAACAATTATGCCAAAACAGGCCTAAAAGAAGAAGTGTCTTCCCAGCTCGTTCACCTAGAATGCCATGGGGGAGTGTGTTATAATCTTTTATATCCCAGCACTGTGAGTGTAGATGTCGTTATTTATACAAATGTCTAATCCTTTTTTTGAATATAGATAAGCTCTTGGCATTAACATAGTATCCATCAGTTTCACAGTTTAATTGCTCACTATATGGAAAAAATTGCTCCTTTGATCAGTTTTAAATTTGCTGCCTTTTCATTTCATTACTTGTCCTGTCCCCCTATTCTAGTATTATGAGTAGACTGGGAAGGATTAGATTTTTATCAGTAAATGTTGGTAAACATCTATTTCATCATGCATATACAAACCGATTAAAAATGCTTCCACCGATAATAATTAAAATTTACAGACAGGCAAAATAAGAAAAATGCTGCATGAGAATTTATTAGAGTCAAAATCCATGGGTTTAGCCTTTTGAACTGGGATTGTTACAAATGACTGGCGAATGAACAATAAAAACAGGTGTGATTTTTTGATTTAAGGATATTTGTTTGGTATATTTTGATATGTGATGTTACCAATTTGTGTTTTAATGGTTATAAAACTATAGCTTTTTTCATCTTAGCATCTACAGTCATTATATGTTTTCCCACAACTGGTTTCCTCTTGGTTTCCCATACCCATGAACAACTAAATTGATCAAAATAGAAAAAAATGTTTAAAACCCATAATTCTGTGAACATTTAAATCTATAACAATAAAACAGATGCTTAAAAATAAACATAGCTATTATCACCTGACATGATAAAAAATAAAAATCAAATGTGCCAAGCCTAATTATGAGAGGCTAAAAAGGAGTGCTGGAATGACCTTCTCTGCACTATTCATTACATTATTTCCACCTCTTATGTCCCATCTTATTCTAAACGCTCTAGTATCTCATTTTAAAATCCCTTCTCATCTGGAGTCTTCTCATGTCTTTGATGATTTTCATTGCTTTTCTTTTAACCCTTTCTACTTCTGCATTATCCCTTTAGAAAGCATTTGAACAGAACTGAACTGAATGTGGTCCTCAAGCTGACTGTGTACCATCCCTTTGTATAGCAGCATTATAATGTTTTTTATATTTTTCTCTATCTTTTTCTTAATACACCGAACGAGTTGTTTGCCCTTTCAACCACCTCTGTGCGTTGAGCAGATATTTTCATTGTGCTGTGCACAGCAGCACTTAGATTTTTTCCCAGTAGGGGTACAGTTCATTTAGGACACATCAATGTCCATGAGTCAGATCCTTCCAACTGAATTTCGCCTAACATACTGTTGCTAATTGCTTAGCTTTGTCCAGCCTTTCTGGAGTTCCTCACAGTCTCCTCTGATCTTAACTAATTCTATGTCATCTACATCCAGTGCCACCTCACTGCTTGCCTCCTTGTGCAAATCCATAATAAATATATTGAACAGTAGCAGCCCTAGTGTGGAGGCCTTTAGCCATGATGAAAACTGACTGTTTATTCCTACGCTTTGTTTTCTTTTTAGCAGCTTTCTGAGCTATGAGAGAATTTTACCTCTCAGCCCATGACTACTTAGGCTGTGTCGCTACAGCTGTGCCGCTATAAGGTGCACAGTGTAGCCACTGTTTGTCGGCTCTCCTGCCGACAACTTCCACCCGCAACAAGTGGCGTTAGCGTTGTCGGCAGGAGAACGCTCCTGCCGACAAAGCACTGTTCACACCGGTGCTTCAGGGAAATTGTGACAAAGTGGGAATTTTTTGTAATATTTTAAGTACCTCAGTTTCCCTCTGTACTTTGCATCATGATCCAGTGGGTGCAAAAGGGTTAAAGCTGCTCTTGGAGCCGAGAAAGAGGCAGGAGATGTTTGTGTCATGTAGCTGTCTGGGGTGGAAGGAATGGCCTGTTAAGAGACTGGCTAAAACCAATCCATATCAGTGGAGAATTCAAAAAGACAATGGGAATCCCAATGGCCAGGACATTCACACCTAGCCACCAGCAACCAAGAGGGAGGCAATTTCCCCCCAACTCTCATCAGGGAAGCACTGTCTCCTCCCCCTTGCCCCAGCTCAAGAACAAAAGGAGCAGGTATCAGGTGGCTGGAGTAAGGGCTACGCTTTGCAGAGACATGGAACTCTCATCTTGGACTGACAGAGACAGGGAGCCCAAGCCAGATGTGGATCCACAGCAGCTTGGCTGGCTGGTTGCACTGGCTTGGCCAGAATGGACTATATTATAGCCTCTATTTCTCTGGACTACCCTAAGGACTTCCCCATGCCTTGTGCCAGCAGGCTAATGAACCCTGCTCTGGTTGGAAAAGGCTGCCTGGTGTCACTGCAGACACTGGCTGGGAAGCCCAGAGTCCTGGAGAGGGCACATGTCTCTGACCAGGTGTCTGGTTCAGTTGGACTCACTGGTCAAAGCTCACAGCATGAGGCAGGAGGGCTGGAGTCCAGAGGCTCTGTCTTGGAGGTGCTGAGGCTGCGTGGCCAGCTCTTGAGGAAAAGTGAGCCCCATTGGGGGTCCTCCGAGGAACTGTTTAGTAGCTGGGGCATAGCTGTGGATCCATGACAGAAGTTTTATCTCAACACCGAATGGTTAACTGGCTTCACTTGGGCTGGACTCAATCTTTAGTTGCTCAGATAGCAGGATGATGGTGGAAGTATAAAAACAAAGAAGGACAGAGGGGAGATAGAGGGTTGTTTTGGGGCTTGGGCTCTCTTGTGCCTTGCCATTGAACTGTACACTGCTTTCTTCTTTCCGTCCTGTTGCTTTTTGGTTTGGAGGGAGACACCCTTTCCAAGGCTTTTGTCACCCTGCAGCTACTGCAATGTTTTTTTATGGCCACCTTCAGGTCAGAGTCAGAGAAAGCATCACAAGAAAATACCATTGGCAGATCCAGCATTATCCATGCAGCATCAAACCTGTAGTTTGGTTTGAAAATCAAGACAAATCAGTCACCATAAGGGTAAGAAGGGAGCAGGGCTCACAGCTGTCTTTCCTATCAGAAATTCCAATGCATTCTGCCAGAGGGTGGCATTATGGACAGGAACTCCATTACCATCCTGGATAGATGGGTGCTTAGCATCAGCCTTGAACGTCCAGAGGGAAGGTAATTCCTTCAGTTACCTCGGCAACATGCCCTGTTCCCGGAGCTTCTCTTAGGGTTAGAAAGTGTTTCCTGATATTACATCTGACTGTCCTGATTGCACTGTGATCCTGTCTCCTCTTGTTCTGACCTTGGTGACTGCTGACAGGGTCTGCTCGTCTCTCTTCTTCTCTCACAGGTCCCGTGTCTTGGTTCCAGGGGGGATGAAAACCAAACGGGGATGATACAATTTCACTTCCATCTTCTCTCGACCCTCCCTGAGATTCAGCTGCTTATTTTCCTGGCCTTCCTGCTCATGTACCTGCTCAGCCTCTGTGGGAACGCCGCCGTTGCGCTCACCGTCTGCACTGACCGCTCCCTCCACACCCCCATGTACTTCTTCCTAGCCAATCTGGCAGTGCTGGAGATCTGCTACTCCTCTGTCATTGCCCCACTGGCCCTGGTCAACCTTGTGTCAGGGAGGAAGGCCACCATCTCCCTCGCTGGCTGTGGCACTCAGATGTTCTTCTTTGTCTTTGTGGGAGGTGCTGACTGCATTCTGCTGGCTGTCATGGCTTACGACCGATACGTGGCAATCTGCCACCCGCTGCGCTACACCCTCCTAATGAACGGGAAAGTCTGTGCCTGTCTCATAGCTGGCTCCCTGGTTCTGGGCTTCTTGTTATCCCTGCAACTGACCATCTTGATCTTCCACCTGCCGTTCTGCACTACCAAGGAAATCAATCACTTCTTCTGTGACATCCCTGCTGTCCTGAGGCTGGCCTGCACCAACACACATGTCCACCAGGCTGCCCTCTTCTTTGTAAGTGTCACAGTCCTTACCATCCCCTTCCTACTGATCTGCCTCTCCTACATCTTCATTATGGCCGCCATCCTGCAAATCCATTCTGCAGCCGGCCGGTGCCACACCTTCTCCACCTGCTCCTCCCACCTGACAGTCGTCCTCCTGCAGTACGGCTGCTGCAGCTTCATATACCTACAGCCCAACTCCAGCTATTCCCTGGAGCAAGGTCGGGTGGTGTCTGTGATCTACACCTTTGTGACCCCTGTACTGAACCCCCTGATCTACAGTATGAGGAACAAGGAGTTGAAGGATGCTCTGAGCAGAGTGCTGAGAAGGAAAGTGCTGTCCCAGAGAAAGTGACACTTTTGGGCCCTCAATCAGAGTAACAATGTAGGACTGGATGGCTCAAGCTGCTTGGGAACGGGTCATATCGGATTCCAGCTCTAGGGAACCAGTTTCACTCTGGACCCAGGTTGTAGTGGTACAAGAAGCCCCATGGTGTTGGAATGTGAGATTATGACGGTGCCATGAAACATCATGTCGGTTGCATGCTAATGCCAAGGAAATCTTAAAAATCCTGATTAGACATCCTCAGGCTAGTGGAAATAGGGTAGTTTTGTCAGTATTTATTTTTCCCTACATTTTTTCAATAGTTCTAGTAGCTTATGGCTTTTGACTAGAAACCTGAAATTTGGCAGGCAGATATTTGTGTTCTGCTTTTTTCACAAAATTCTGTTCAGATGTGACTGAGTTATGAGCAGCAGAAAAATCACCATGTATGCGTGCACAGAAGGACTTGTTAGATACTTGCTTCTATTTTTCTGAACCTTCCAACCGATCACTGAGAATGCTCCCAGACCTTGACAGTGTTTCCAATACATAGAGTGACAGAAAGGACACAGATAAAACTGCTGCTGCAGGCAATTTTAATTCTAGCATGTCCTCATTTTCAAGTAACTGACACGGAACCTTAAAAGGAGTCTTTTAACATTGTTTGTCTGCACGGAGTTTCTCTATATAGAATGTAGTAAGTAGCTACCGTCTCCAGATGCGCAGGAGCTGGTGTCTTGGGGGAGCCCAAGAGATGGTCACTGTGCTGAAATTAGAGCTGCTCTGTAGTGATTTATGGATACGGTATGTTGATCTGGTTATTGGGATGTTTGCTGCATGAATATACTAGTTCAGTTTAATAGGAGACTGTAAGGAAAAACAAGCAGGAGAGAAACAGGATGGCTCAAGATAAGCCACTTCTCTGCAAACACTTGAGAGTTGTTAAGAGACAATGCTCTGATGGAAAAAGGCCCGTTTGTACTGGAAATCAAAAGGACTATAGCAACTTAAAAAAGACTAAGAACTCTCTCTCAAGTTGAGGGACATCAGACTAAGATGCTGGCAGCCCTTTGGGGGTCTGAAGAAATTATACCTGTCTAGGTAACCATCAGGGGGTGGAAAGCCTTTTGTGTAAGATAGACATGCATATACACTGTTTGCTGTTTTAAACTCATTTTTTCACAAACTGCTTTGTTCCTACTCCAAAATAAACAATACTTCGGTTTAAGGAGGTGCAATGAATCAATGAGTCTGCAGATCCCTATGCCCACTTGGACAATTACAGGATGGATACAGTGAAGGAGTTATGATTGGAGGAGGGAGCCAGCACTTCTTCCAAAAGCATGTATCAGGGTTCTCTCCCCACTCTGAACTCTGGGGTACAGATGTGGGGACCTGCATGAAAAATCCCCTAAGCTTATTTCTACCGGCTTCAGTTAAAACTTCCCTAAGGCACAAATCCTTTCCTTGTCCTTGGATGTTATTGCTGCCACTATCAAGTGATTTAGACAAAAATTCAGGAAAAAGTATCACTTGGAGTCCCTGTTTCCCCAAAATATTCCCCCAAGCCCCTTCACCCCCTTTCCTGGGGAGGCTTGAGAATAATATACCAACCAATTGGTTACAATGTGAGTACAGACCAAACCCCTTGGTTTTTAGGACATTGAAAATCAATCAGGTTCTTAAAAGAAGAACTGTATTTAAAAAGAAAGTAAAAGAATCACACCTGCAAAATCAGGATGGAAGGTAACTTTACAGGGTAAATAAAAAGATTTAAAACACAGGGGATTCCCCTCTAACTCTGCATTCAAGTTACAAAACAAGAATGAAATTAACTCTTAGCATAGGGAAAATTCACAAGCTAAAACAAAAGATAATCTGACACATTTCCTTGCCTTACTTACAATTTTTGTAATCTTAGATGCTCATTTCAGGTATGTTTTCAGGAGATGTTTTTCCTGCCTGGTCCCTCTCTCTGTCCATAGAGGGAACAAACAAAGAGAGCACAAACAAAATCTCTTCCTCCCCTTCCCCCCGATTTGAAAGTATCTTCTTTCCCCATTGGTCTATCTGGTCAGGTGCCAACTAGGTTAATTGAACTGATTAACCCCTTACAGGTAAGGCAATTCAGTACAGCTGCCCTGTGTATATTTATGACAGCATGCTATGTTGGTGAGGAGTGGGAGTCTAGGTGGATACAAGGGGTTAAAGGAAAAGGCCTGGACAAGAGTAACAAACATCAATTAATAACCAACCCTGCAACAATTATCAGACGCTCCCTCGTCCGGATATTGGACCTACTCTCTTATAGTCAAGAGGAAGCAGAGCACCCAAAAGAAAAGTGGGTTCAGCCCTCAGATATCTCAGCAAGTCTTAGGAGGTTGATACGTGTCCTGTCCTTGTGCTGGCTCTTTACTACTGACGTGCTGAAAGAAATGTACAGCTCACATTCAGATAAAGAACAGGCTTGATCACTGCATGTTGGTATGGTGGCACTGACATGCTTTCAACTCTGCTTTTGCCTGTCTGGGCATGGGATTGAACTAAGTCCCTAATGGCAGGTCTTTCCACACCTTGGAGGCCTTTCTTACTAACTAGCGTAGTGCAAACAGTGCTCACCATTGTGGTGCCATCTGCCCCCTTGGAGTGAACCAGGTCCATGTGCTTCTTGAACCCTGCTTTGCTTTCATCTTCTAGTTCAGGGGAGGCCAAACACATGAGGGCACAGAGTATCTTTTCCCTCTGTGTCAGGGAGTCTCAGGGCTCCTTTCCTTGTCTCCTTGTTGTCCTGACCTCGGTCTCAATCTCCAGTCTGAGCTCCCTGGTGGCCCCAGTACTCTGGAAGGGTACAGCTTTCCCCTCCCACGTCCACTACTAAAGCTGTGGTGGGCTGGAGGAGTGTCTGCCTAGGATGAGCTCCTTTGGGCAGCTAGGTGCTTTGGAGTCCCTTTACGCTCAGGGCAGCTGTGGTCTATTCCTGTTCCCAGATATGTCCACACACTAGGCTGATAATTCCCCTACTCACAAAGTCTTCCCAGCCAAACACAGCCTCTCCCTCATCCCTTCCATGCTGCCTCTTTCCCTTTACTCAGCCCCTTCCTCCTCACACAGCTCCCTCCCCTCCACGCTGGGAGTCATTATGACCTCACTCAGTCCCTGCCTTGTCATGGCGGCAGTCATTATGACCTCACTCAGCCCTCCGTCCTTCTCAGCCAGCTACAGAAAACCCACTGAACCCTCTCTGTTCTATTCCGATCCATAGATCCCACCCCTCAGGCTTACGCAGTACCCCTCACATTGCCTTGTGCTACTCCGACCTAGTTCTGCTCTTGAACTCTGTCTCACACGTTTAGCATAGGAAAATGGAAACCCTGCATTGGTTGACAGGACAACATGGAGGAGGCAGGAAAACCATGAGGCAGCTTGTGTGGGGAAAGGGGAAAGAGTGTGAAGGAAGGATGCAGGGAAGGAAGGCCCTAAGGCAGTGGGATTGGGTGCGTATCTCACACAGACTCTGTAAGGGTTAATGTGGGCCTGAGGGGTCAGTTAGGGTACCTAGCTGCATCTGGAGTGCAAGCCAGTTTTAACTGAACAAGAGACTCAGCTGGGCCAGAGTAGGCTGAATTATAAACCAGGAAGTTTTCAGCAGAATGGAGCTGCAGGGAGAGAATCTGCAGTCACTCCCTTGGAGCAGAGAGGAGGGGAGGTGAAAAGCAAGGAGGAGAATAGCCCCAGGGTTGTAGCCCTAGAAGAAGGGTCAACTTCACAACTTGAGAAGAACTGGGGGGAAAGAAAGCCAGAGAGGGCTCGGTACGAAGAAGCCCAGGGAAACAGCAGCCAGGGGTAGGACTGTGAAGACTGTGGCTGCTTGTCATATGGTCCCTGGGCTGGAACCCAGTGGAGAGGGTGCGTCTGGGCTCTCCTACCAGCCACTAGGAAGTGGCCCAGGAGTTTTGGAGACACCAACTGGATGGCTGGTCTGGAGAGACTCTGTGACCTTGGAAGGGGAGGACACAGTGACCTGGCCAGAGGGCAGAGTCATGACAAGGGAGCACCCAGACTTGTGAAGAGAGAGAGAGAGAGAGAGAGGTCGGCAGCTTGAATAGACCATGGAAGAGGGCACCAGACCTGTAAAGAACTGATCCCCAGAGTGGCCAGGTAGAGGCATCCATTGCGGAGAATGAACCCCTTCACACCGGGTTATAGGGAGATGGCATGAAGGAGCCAGGGGAGACCCTGAGGGCATTGTGTGGTGGGTATTATGAGGGACACTGAGGGGGTTATGGTGGTGATGGTGTGAAGAGCTAAAAGCAGGAGCTGCTGCATCTGGAGCTTTAATTTAGGTAGCGTGGGCAACAACCACGGAGTAGACACCGTGGCCTGGGCTTCAGAACAGGCTAGCAACATGTGTATGTACCCATGGTCCCTGGTGAGCTTGTACTCAGGTTGTTAGCCCATGTGGAAGACTGTGCCACCATGTCTACACTGCCAGTGTAACCTGTGCTAGCTAGATTAACGCTAGCATGGGTGTGCCCACCTGTGCTACCATCACACCTTCACTTGCAGTGTAGACATAGCCTAGAGAGCAAATGCTCTGTAACTGGGGGCTGTATCCATTCCTATCTTGTGAGGATGGACACAGAGGGGGAGCAGTTACACCCAGTCACCAGCAGGATCCTGGTTTACTGTAACCACTGGCAGCCCTGAGACTGGCTCCCTCTCCTTGTTCTCAAACAGGAATGGTAGCGAAGGTGTAGCAGACTCGCTCCTGGGGCTGGGGCTCCTGGGATTGGTAACTGCTGGTCTCCCATGTTAATATTAGATAATATTCTTCTTCATTCTTTTTCTGGTTTTGTCTTAGACCCAGTGACTCAGCTGAGGGGGTGCTAATATACAGGATGACAGGGGGCATTTTTTGGTTTTCCCTTCCTGTGATTGTTTCTCTATCTTCCCCCGTGATTTATTTCCCCCGGTTACACTCTCTCTGGTTTTTTTTTTTTAATAATCAATAAATAGTACATTACAAAAGACACAGGAACAGAAACTGTTACACAGGATAATGAAAGATGGGTGGGTGATTCTTGCCTGCTTCTTAGGACAGGAATACCAAGGGCTATGAAGTACTCAAACATTAATGCTACTCAATGGAAAGGGTGAGATTTGAGCTCACAGACTGCAACCCAGTCATATGCCCTGTGGCAAAGGATAGGGAAAGGATCAAGCTCTCTCATTAGCAGTACTTCTATACTACAACGAGGGAGGCACACCAGCCTTCTCAATTTAGGGACTGTCCCACAAAAATCAGGACAGATGACAGCCGTGCATTCAGTTCACATCTGAAGGTTTTCTTCACAGACAGCAGCACCAAGGGAAAGACACCACCTCATCAACCTGAATGAGATCTTCCTTCCAGAAGGCTACTTGATATTTAGGCAAGAATCCAGGGAGGAAGGCAATTAGAGAATTGAAAACTCTCATATCAAGGATCAGTAGGGTAGCCACCAAAACATGAGGTACGTTATTCCTTCATAAAAAGTACACCAAACTGTTGTGCCCGGTCAGCCATGTTTCCTGTTATCAGAGTGACAGAGAGAGAGGGATGCACTGTTGTAGTTGTGTTGGTCCAGGATATGAGACAAGCTGGGTGAGGTAACACCTTCAGGTGACCTGAAGCAGAGCTCTGTGTGGCTTGAAAGCTTGTCTCTTTCTTGACCAGAAGTTGATCCAATAAAAGATATTACCTCACCCACCTTGTGCCCCCAGAGAGAGATGGAGTTTAACAAAGCAGGAGTGAAGATGTGGGGAAGGTTTATAAAAATCGCTGTAGCTCTAGCTGGAAGGGGTGAAAGAGCTCCATAGCAGCCATGTCTCAGGGGTGAGGTGGGGTAGGTGTGACTTTGTGGCTCATGTCCATCTCCATATGATTTGGCTTTGGGTCTTAAAGCCTCTGCCATTAAATGTGTTAGCAGTGGGACAAACACAATAGAAGATGGGATTTTTTGGTGGGGGCCACAAGTGAAAACAATGTGGCTTCTGCAGCCACAGTGAGGATGATACAGTGAGGTTGTACAAATACAGGTAGGGGGCATTTGCAAACATATCTGAATCATTCCTTGGATTCTGAGTACTGATCCCTTCCCCATCATGTTTTCTGGGGAGACATGGATCTGGCATTCTGGTTGTGGCCAGTCACTTTTTATTAGATCATCCTTGAGAACTGTCCCAACTCAACTCAATGGGACTTATAGAACCAATTGTGTCTCCACTGGGGACAATCTGATATAAGTTTAACTTTGTTGTGAAAGTTAGTCCTAGTGTAAGGATAGATGGGACCGCTAGATCATCTAGTCTGCCCTCCTGTATATCACAGGCCACCAATCTCACCTAGTCACCTCCACACTAAACTCACCAACCAAAATGAGACCAAAGCATTACAGCCCCCCAGAAGACTAGACTGTTGCATGCCACAGGCAGAGAATAGGAGGGACCCAAGTGCACCAGTGTCCGAGGCCCTGCAATGGCAGGGAAATGATTAAGTGAGATAGACCTAGATAATCCTGGCAAGTGACACACAGCTGCAGAGGAAGACAAAACCTGCCCCATGGTCACTGCCAATCTGACCTGGGGGGAAATTCCTTGCTGACCCCACATCTGATGATCAGCTAGATCCTGAGTTTATAAGTAAGAACCAGCCAGCTGAGCACCTGAGAGAGATGCTAGTCCGTGCCACCTCAGAGCTCTGTCCCACATTGTCCATTGTCCCATCTCCAGCTGTGGCCATATGAGTTCCTCTCTGGGAAGCCTGAGCAGTCATGTCTTAGAGTGTCACTTGTAGCCATCTGGGAATTATGTTAATTTTGTGTGTGTTTTCTGAGCCCCCTAAGAGCCCTGATTATTTTAACAAGGCCCCAAGGCTACCAATCATCAGACTGGGGAATTGGCTGATTGTAAAAGTTCAGGTTTCCTAACAAAGCTCCTGGCCTGCAAGTTCCAGAAGTTATATCACCAGTTTCTGTTTGTGTTTCAGGAAGATTATGGAATAACGGAGATTGCAGGATGTCCTGTTGAGGCTGCAATACACCATAAGAACATGATGATGATGCTGGGGACACTTGGGATCTTAGCAGAGATGAAGCCTTTGAAACCCTGGTGAGTCAACCCATTATGACTGGGGGTGAGTTAGACACTTGTCTACCAGCCCTTCTGTGCTATTGTAACGATAGCAGCTGTACGGCTGTCTTTCAAGCTGGATTTGATGCCTGACTAAACCAAACTGATGACTTTTGTCTGCCTAAAAAACAACCACTGGGGATGGGGACTTGATGACCATTCACAAGCACTGGAAAGATGTAAATGCCATGGAGGAAGCAGAATTGCTGGAATGGGATGGGAGAGAGTGAAAGCAAAAGTTCAGCTTCCCACATGATGTTTCCTGACAGGTTCTTAGGCCCAGAGCCTTAAATATATATAGATTCTGAACTTCCACTGAAATCAAACACCTAGGACTTAGCCTGTGGAATAGTCTCCTACAGGAAAGGCTGAAAGCCCGCATTGTTAGCATTATTAGACCAACCCCTGCTTAATATATTGTAGAGAAGAATCCTGCACTGTGTGGGAATCAAGGGTGCAACCAGAATTTTCCTAAGGAGGGGACCCAGGGAGAGGACTCATCTCCAGTAGAATGACTGTCCCGGGGTGGAGAAGAAAGTGGGGCACAGAATGCCACATGGGCACAGCCAACATGGTGCATAGGTGACACAGGGCAGAGCCAGCTGCAGGCAGGTTTGTGGGGCTGCAGCCATGGAAGGAGGCACTGGGACATGCCAAGCCTGGGCCCCCAGTTCAGGGCAGGGTGAGCTCCAAGAGCTCAGGGGAAGGTCCTCTGCAGCCCCACGGGCCCCCAGGGCTCCTGCTCCCTGTGAAAAGCCCCAGCATCTGGGCTGCTGCCCCGCCTGGGGTAGAGGGCTCAGAGAATTGCCAGGGCTTTGCCTCCCAGCCCATAACACCAGGTGTCCGGCAGCAGCTCCCCCATTGGGCAGGGATGTGGGTGCTCCAGCCCATTACTTTCTGTGTGGGTAATGGGTGCCCTGGTCACAGGTCTGTCCCATGCTACTGTCTTGGGAATGGCCAGGAGGGGAAGGACTGGCTGCTGGATCACTGGTATCTCAACAGACTCACATTGGGTGGATTCCTGTCTCATAGATGCCTGTGGTTTTATCATAGCACTTGTCCCCCTGAAGTGGTCACCTCATATGATCTGGGAGCCACTGCTCTACTCACTAGTTGTTTGGTCCGTCCTTCTCTATATCTTTCCAAAGGCTAGATCCAATTGGAGTGCCCTACTGCAGAGCTGGTAGATCTTGGGCAGAGAGGCTGTAATAACTTACTTGCATCCTCTGATTATTTGCCATTTTCATTCTGCAGTTCCCAAAGACTTCTGGTCTGCTGGTGAAAGGCTCTCTAGCCCACTTGCAATGCCCCAAGACCACCAGTCCCCAGAGAAGTGCTAACTGAATTAATATATATATATATAGAGAGAGAAATAGATGATATATTAAAAGAACGTTATTAAGGTTGCAAAGTTATGTATTCAAAAGTTAGGAATTGCTAGAATTAAGAATTGCCTGTCAAGCCTCATCTCCTCCCTTTGTGCGTATGCCCAGAATTTTCAGAAGGGCTCAGCATTCACAGCTGGCTCCCTATTTTCAAAATAGCTCATCACATCTATCTAATCTAGCTCTCTAAAATAAAAGTTTAGAATCTGAAGCAAGGATGGCAGCGATTCTTCTATGGCAGTGATTCTCAATTTATTTCCCAGCACAACTCCATTTTAATGAATTGTTTCCTTCCAGGAACCTAGGAGGAGGGTGCATCGCAAAATGGCATCATCCTTGCATCGTGACCATATATGCACCATACATGTGAGGTCATGCTATATGGAGCAAAATGGCATCTTCTGCACACTAGGGATCACCACGACCTGACCACGCCACTGCTGATGGCACAACCTCATTTGAGGTTGCGACCCACAGTTTGGGAACTGCTGACCTATGGAACTGCCACAGACTGGTCCAGTTTGGTACCTAAATGTGGCTGCCTTCAAATCAGAGTATTCAGTATTGAAGGAGGTATCTGGAGGGGCTTTGGAAAAATCAAAGCACTCAAGTCAAAGGTCAATTTGGTGCTAACCAAAATTTAGATAATTTGATCATTTCCTGAAGAATACAACCAATTAACTGGATCCACTGCTGTCATAAAAGGTATCTGAGTGACAGAAATGACATTGAACAAAGCAGAAGACAAAAGAGAAACTGTGAGGAAAGTCTGTAAAATTTCTGAAGCTGTGCATGAGCCACAAAAATTTGGATTTGGATCTCAAAATCCCTCACATTTAAAAGGGTTGGCAGTTGTGCAAACACAGTACAAGTTTGGGACAGGAGACTCCAAGTGAGAGTGTTGTAGTTCTAAACCTGCACAGAGAAGGACAGCAACAGGATAATCAACGTTTCTGTGTGTTGGTAAGAAGCATGGACCATAGGGGCTCAAGTGATGAATGCCTGCTGTTCTCATCTGCTGGTTTTTTCCAGCCCTTATATAGATGGAGATGATTTATGAATTTCAGATCTGGATCCTTCTTTGGATTCTGTATCCCAAGTCCCATCCCCATGAAAGTTCAGAATGGGTGTGAGATCGGACGTTTTGGTTCTTGACCACATCAGCCCTGAGAACTGTTCCAGTTCCTCTTACAGAAATTTAGAGACCTTCCAGGACTTTCCAATGGATTTAGTTGGATGTCAATTCAAACTTTGTCTTTAGTGAAACTTCTTAGTTCCTCTCTCTCACTTGTAATTTCCTAAACTCTCACTTGTAGGCACCTGCAAATATTGTTAATTTATGTGTGTGTGTTCTGTGTCCCAAAGGAGTCCTGTCTAGTTTACCAAGGCCCCAAAGGTTACCAGTCATCAGACAAGGTAATTGCCCAACAGAAAAATCAGGGTCCCTAATAAATTCCCAGGCCTGCAAGCTTTTCTCACCAGTTTCTGTTTGTGTTTCAGGAAGATAAAGTCATTACTGAGAGATCAGGGAGTCCAGTCGGGGTGCTGGGCAATGGTGCACTAGAGAGAAGCACAAGGAGACGTTGCTTGGGACACTGGGATCTTAGCAGAGATGAAGCATTTGAAACACATGTGAACCAATCCATGACGACACCTATGACCGTCTGCCAGCTCTTCATTGCTATTGTAGTAATAGCAGCTGCATAACTGTGTGTCAGAGTGGTTTTGACACTTCACTAAACCAAACAGAGGATTTTGTTCGCCTGCCCTAAAGAACATCTGTTGGGGGGGTGGGGGAATAATGACCAGTACAATAAAAGTGTCAATGCCAAGGGGACAGGGGAATTGCTGGAATGGGATGGCATAAAGTGAAAGGAAATGTTCAGCTCGACACCAGGTAATGTTTCCTCCCAGTGCCTGTGGAATTGTCTCCTACAGGAAAGGCTGGAGATTTTTAGGACCAGACTGGAGAAATACACAATAGGGAAATTCCTACACTAGCTGTAGAAATGGATAAGATGCCCATACTCACTAATGTGACTATCTGTATACATTTTGATCCTGTATAGGGGCTATATAAATACTAAATATTATGTTGAGAGGAATAAGGAGAGAGGGGGTTAGGCCAGGAAAGTGGCAAAATTTGTAAGGTACTTTGTGAAAATTTTAAAATAAATCAAAGGTTGGGATGCGATCTGTAAGGGGGAAGTATCCCGGTGCAGTATCTGATCAACCACACTCCCCACACCTGTTAAAAACAAAACAAGAATGATCATGAAGGACAAAAATAGTTCATTTGTTTATGTAGGGCCTACAATGATCTTTGCCATGCTGCTGTCCCCAAAGCACAAGGGAAGTCAGATGCTAAGAGAAGTAGAACAGTTAGGGACTTCAGGCAGTGGGAGGATGGGAGAAAAGAAGTCCTTGAATGGACTTGGAAGGCAGTGTGTGTGGGGGGGAGGTCAGTCCCAGATGGGGTTAGGAGGTCAGTGTATGTGTGTGGGGTTGAGGGAGGGAGGTCAGACTCTGAGGGGATTAGGAGGGCAGTGTGTGTGTGTGTGTGTGTGTGTGTGAGTGAGAGAGAGAGAGGTCAGTGTGATGGGTTGCCACCCTTTAAGGTGCCTCCTGATGTACTGGGATATCACTGAGCCCACCTGTTCCTCCAGCCTGGGTCCCCTTTACCCTGTCTTGCTGAGCCAGGCTCTTAAGCCTCCTCTAGCACACACACAGGCAGGGCCACACCCAGCTGCAGAAAGACACAGGGTATGTCTACACTACGGAATAAGGTCAAATTTATAGAAGTCAGTTTTTTAGAAATCGGTTTTATATATTCGAGTGTGTGTGTCCCCACAGAAAGTGCATTAACTCGGCGGAGTGCTTCCACAGTACCGAGGCTAGAGTCGACTTCCGGAGCGTTGCACTGTGGGTAGCTATCCCGCAGTTCCTGCAGTCTCCGCTGCCCATTAGAATTCTGGGTTGAGATCCCAGTGCCTGATGGGGCTAAAACATTGCCATGGGTGGTTCTGGGTACATATCGTCAGGCCCCCCTTCCCTCCCTCCCTCCATGAAAGCAAGGACAGACAATCGTTTCGTGCCTTTTTTCCTGAGTTACCTGTGCAGACGCCATACCACGGCAAGCATGGAGTCTGCTCAGGTAATTGTCACCGTATGTCTCCTGGGTGCTGGCAGACGGGGTACTGCATTGCTACACAGTAGCAGCAACCCATTGCCTTCTGGCAGCAGACGGTGCAATACGACTGGTAGCCGTCATCATCGTGTCCGAGGTGCTCCTGGCCACGTCGGCTGGGAGCCCTTGGGCAGACATGGACGCAGGGACTAAATTTGGAGTGACTTGACCAGGTCATTCTCTTTAGTCCTGCAGTCAGTCTATTGAACCGTCTTATGGTGAGCAGGCAGGCGATATGGATTGTTAGCAGTCGTACTGTACCATCTTCTGCCGGACAGGCAAGAGATGAGGATGGCTAGCAGTCGTATTGTACCATCTTCTGCCGGGCAGGCAAGAGATGAGGATGGCTAGCAGTCCTACTGCACCATCTTCGGCAGAGCAGCCATGAGATGTGGATGGCATGCAGTCCTTCTGCACTGTCTGCTGCCAGCCAAAGATGTAAAAATTAGATGGAGTGGATCAAAACAAGAAATAGACCAGATTTGTTTTGTACTCATTTGCTTCCCCCCCTCCCCTGTCTAGGGGACTCATTCCTCTAGGTCACACTGTAGTCACTCACAGAGAAGGCGCAGCGAGGTAAATCTAGCCATGTATCAATCAGAGGCCAGGCTAACCTTCTTGTTCCAATAAGAAAAATAACTTAGGTGCACCATTTCTTATTGGAACCCTCCGTGAAGTCCTGCCTGAAATACTCCTTGATGTAAAGCCACCCCCTTTGTTGATTTTAGCTTCCTGAAGCCAACCCTGTAAGCCGTGTCCTCAGTCGCCCCTCCCTGCGTCAGAGCAACGGCAAACAATCATGCATCTGAGTTGAGAGTGTTGTCCAGAGCAGTCACAATGGCGCACTCTGATGGGGCTAAAACATTGTTGCGGGTGGTTCTGGGTACATATTGTCAGGCCCCCATTCCCTCCCTCCCTCCGTGAAAGCAAGGGCAGACAATCGTTTCGTGCCTTTTTTCCTGAGTTACCTGTGCAGACGCCATACCACGGCAATCATGGAGCACGCTCAGGTAACCGTCACCGTATGTCTCCTGGGTGCTGGCAGACGCGGTACGGCATTGCTACACAATAGCAGCAACCCATTGCCTTGTGGCAGCAGACGGTACAGTATGACTGGTAGCCGTCATCGTCATGTCCGAGGTGCTCCTGGCCACATTGGCTGGGAGCGCCTGGGCAGACATGGGCGCAGGGACTAAATTTGGAGTGACTTGACCAGGTCATTCTCTTTAGTCCTGCAGTCAGTCCTATTGAACCATCTTATGGTGAGCAGGCAGGCGATACGGATTGCTAGCAGTCCTATTGCATCATCTTCTGCTGGGCAGGCAAGAGATGAGGATGGCTAGCAGTCCTACTGCACCATCTTCTGCCGAGCAGCCATGAGATGTGGATGGCATGCAGTCCTTCTGCACCGTCTGCTGCCAGCCAAAGATGTAAAAGATAGATGGAGTGGATCAAAACAAGAAATAGAACAGATTTGTTTTGTACTCATTTGCCTCCTCCCCCGTCTAGGGGACTCATTCCTCTAGGTCACACTGTAGACACTCACAGGGAAGGTGCAGCGAGGTAAATCTAGCCATGTATCAATCAGAGGCCAGACTAACCTCCTTGTTCCAATAAGAACAATAACTTAGGTGCACCATTTCTTATTGGAACCCTCTATGAAGTCCTGCCTGAAATATTCCTTGATGTAAAGCCACCCCCTTTGTTGATTTTAGCTCCCTGAAGCCAACCCTGTAAACCATGTCATCAGTCGCCCCTCCCTCCATCAGAGCAACGGCAGACAATCGTTCCGCGCCTTTTTCTGTGCGGACGCCATACCAAGGCAAGCATGGAGGCCGCTCAGCTCACTTTGGCAATTAGGAGCACATTAAACACCACATGCATTATCCAGCAGTATATGCAGCACCAGAACCTGGCAGAGCGATACCGGGCGAGGAGGCGACGTCAGCGCGGTCACGTGAGTGATCAGGACATGGACACAGATTTCTCTGAAAGCATGGGCCCTGCCAGTGCATGCATCATGGTGCTAATGGGGCAGGTTCATGCTGTGGAACGCCGATTCTGGGCTCAGGAAACAAGCACAGACTGGTGGGACCACACAGTGTTGCAGGTCTGGGACGATTCCCAGTGGCTGTGAAACTTTTGCATGCGTAAGGGCACTTTCATGGAACTTTGTGACTTGCTTTCCCCTGCCCTGAAGCGCATGAATACCAAGATGAAAGCAGCCCTCACAGTTGAGAAGCGAGTGGCGATAGCCCTGTGGA
Source organism: Lepidochelys kempii (assembly GCF_965140285.1). NCBI lineage: Eukaryota > Metazoa > Chordata > Testudines > Cheloniidae > Lepidochelys > Lepidochelys kempii. The sequence continues at coordinate 15,073,178 of NC_136385.1, forward strand.
AGCTTGCAATGCCAGACAGCTACCGGTCAGTTGGGAATCAATTTGGAGTGGGCAAATCTGCTGTTGGGGCTGCTGTGATGCAAGTAGCCCACGCAATCAAAGATCTGCTGATATCAAGGGTAGTGACCCTGGGAAATGTGCAGGTCATAGTGGATGGCTTTGCTGCAATGGGATTCCCTGACTGTGCTGGGGCCATAGACGGAACCCATATCCCTATCTTGGCACCGGAGCACCAAGCCGCCGAGTACATAAACCGCAAGGGATACTTTTCAATAGTGCTGCAAGCTCTGGTGGATCACAAGGGACGTTTCAACAACATCAACGTGGGATGGCCGGGAAAGGTACATGACGCTCGCATCTTCAGGAACTCTGGTCTGTTTCAAAAGCTGCAGGAAGGGACTTTATTCCCAGACCAGAAAATAACTGTTGGGGACGTTGAAATGCCTATATGTATCCTTGGGGACCCAGGCTACCCCTTAATGCCATGGCTCATGAAGCCGTACACAGGCAGCCTGGACAGTAGTCAGGAGCTGTTCAACTACAGGCTGAGCAGGTGCAGAATGGTGGTAGAATGTGCATTTGGACGTTTAAAGGCGCGCTGGTGCAGTTTACTGACTCGCTTAGACCTCAGCGAAACCAATATTCCCACTGTTATTACTGCTTGCTGTGTGCTCCACAATATCTGTGAGAGTAAGGGGGAAATGTTTATGGCGGGGTGGGAGGTTGAGGCAAATCGCCTGGCTGCTGGTTACGCGCAGCCAGACACCAGGGTGGTTAGAAGAGCACAGGAGGGCGCAGTACGCGTCAGAGAAGCTTTGAAAACCAGGTTCATGACTGGCCAGGCTACAGTGTGAAAGGAGAAGATCCTGTGATCATTGAAACACATGCAGCTGGTGGAGAAAAAAAAAGGGACAGCGCTATTTAAAAAGACACATTTTATAAAACAGTGGCTACACTCTTTCAGGGTAAACCTTGCTGTTAACATTACATACATAGCACATGTGCTTTTGTTACAAGGTCGCATTTTGCCTCCCCCCCACTGCGTGGCTACCCCCTCAACCCTCCCCCTTCCCGTGGCTAACAGTGGGGAACATTTCTGTTTAGCCACAGGCAAACAGCCCAGCAGGAACGGGCTCCTCTGAGTGTCCCCTGAAGAAAAGCACTGTTTTTCAACCAGGTGACCATGAGTTATATCTCACTCTCCTGAGGATAACACAGAGAGATAAAGAACAGATGTTGTTTGAATGCCAGCAAACATACACTGCAATGCTTTGTTCTACAATGATTCCCAAGTACGTGTTACTGGCCTGGATTGGTAAAGTGTCCTACCATGAAGGATGCAATAAGGCTGCTCTCCCCAGAAACCTTTTGCAAAGATTTTGGAAGTAGATTTTGACAAAGGTTTTGGCATTTCAAAAACTGGAACGGAGTTCTGATAGCACGGATTCCTCTCCCCATACAGCGATCAGATCCCGTACCTCCTGTTCGGTCCATGCTGGAGCTCTTTTGCGATTCTGGGACTCCATCATGGTCACCTGTGCTGATGAGCTCTGCATGGTCACCTGCAGCTTGCCACGCTGGCCAAACAGGAAATGAGATTCAAAAGTTCGCGGTTCTTCTCCTGTCTACCTGGCCAGTGCATCTTAGTTGAGTGTGCTGTCCAGAGCGGTCACAATGGAGCACTCTGGGATCGCTCCAGGAGGCCAATACCGTCGAATTGTGTCCACAGTACCCCAAATTCGAGCTGGCAAGGCCGATTTAAGCGCTAATCCACTTGTCAGGGGTGGAGTAAGGAAATCGATTTTTAGAGCACTTTAAGTCAAAATAAAAGGCTTCATCGTGTGGATGGGTGCAGGTTTACATCGATTTAACGCTGCTAAATTCGACCTAAAGTCCTAATGTAGACCAGGGCACAGACACTGGGAAGACTCAGCTTAAGGGACTTGCCCCAGCACTCAGGTGCCCACCTCCCTTGGAGTGTAGACCCAAAGGTATATTGTCTTGTATGTAGAAAGATCTGCACACCGCAAGCTCATAAAAATTCGCCCTCTCCCTCAATGTGAAGAGAGGTATGCACAGCTTCTTGCGCTCACCCCCTCAATTATGAATTGCACAAACTGGGTTATGTTATAAAGAAGAAATAAGTTTATTAACTACAAAAGACAGATTTTAAGTGATTATAAGAGGTAGCAAGCAGAACAAAGCAGATTACCAAGCAAATAAAACAAAATGTGCATACTAAGCTTAATATCTTAAAGAGACTGGTTTCAAGAAATAATTTCTCACCCTAAATGTTGTGTAAGCAGAGTCAGGATGGGCTCCACCCTGACATCTGGTGGTGAGGTGTGGCAAGTTGTGGAAAAGAACTTCAGGGGCAGATCTCATTTGCATAGGCACACCCACCCCACCTAGAATGAGGCCATAACTGCCCAAATGGTCACTTTGGCTGTTGTGGGATCCCCAGTGTCTCTGTTATTGGGGCGGGAAGAATAAATTGTTATTACCCTGATTATGGGAACTGTGCTTGGAACTGTACTTGGCCTTTTGTTATGATGGAGGGACTCACCATCAACTGAGTAGCACTCGCTAGGCAAGGGACTTGGGTTCCAAAACTCTGTGAATGGAGAGAGACTTGAGACAGGTATTAGTACCTGGTGGTGTGGGTCCCTTTGTGAGGGCCTGAAGCACCCATTGCACCTTTGTTTCTCTCCACTGTAGAATGTCAGAGCTAATTTTGGGTCTATTAAGAGTCTTGCTACAGGTACTGTACTGCATTCTCTTTGGCCTTATAGTGCACCAGCACTAAGGCTCCCACTACTATGAGCTGAAATCACTGAGCACTGTGTCAAGTAGTGGGGAGCCGGAAGATCTAGAGTGCAGCGGTGCTGTTTGTGAATAGGTTGGCAGAGTGTTCATGAGACGGCGAGGAGAGCAGAGCTGTTCGTGAGACGCTGAGCTGTGCAGAGCGGAGCCAGTCGTGGTAGAGAGGAGCTGTTCATGAGACAGCGGTGTGTTCGTGAGACGGTGAGCTGAACAGAGCTGTTCGTGAGACGGCGAGCTGAGCGGAGCCGGTCGTGGTGGAGCGGAGCTGTTCATGAGACAGCGGTGTGTTCATGAGACGGTGAGCTGAGCAGAGCTGTTCGTGAGACGGCGAGCTGTGCAGAGCGGAGCCGGTCGTGGTGGAGCAGAGCTGGTCGTGAGACAGCGTAGCAGAGCAGAGCCCTGTGGGGCAGTCAGCTTCAGGACACGTAAGGTGCCCCTTACCTCTTTCCCCCACACACAGGCACATTTTAGCCAGACTGGGGAGTAACACTCTGCAGATGAACTTTTGAACTCTGGGGCTGGACTTTTTGGACTTTGGGTGATTTGTGGATTGCTGGACTCAAGAGACGTTTGGGTTCTGGGACTCAAGAACTCGAGGGAAAGGATGTGGCCCAATTTTCTGGGGTGGGTCTTTGCTCATGGTTTGGTTAATGAACACTAGTTGTGGTGTTTCCCCAATTTAATGCTGATGTTGTTTACCTCATGTTATTAAAGATTCTCTACTACACCGAGACTCTGTGCTTGCGAGAGGGGAAGTATTGCCTCTTTGAGGTGCCCAGGGGGTGTGTAAGATTTTCCCAGGTCACTGGGTGGGGGCTCGAGCCAGTTTTGCATTTGCTTTGATGAGAGGGAGCCCCTGTGTACTGAACCCGGCCCTTGCTGCTATCAACTTGGCCTGGCAGAAGGGTTACAGTTGTTTTAGGCAAGTTGCTGAGTTTCTGTAGCTTAAAGTTCCAGTTAGTTCTTCTCACCAACTAGACCCCGGTCTCAGTCTAGACTCACCCCTTTGCCTTATCCCTCAGTTTAGTTCCTTTTTCTGTTCAGGAACTTTCAGCAGTCTTTCTTTTGGATAGGCAGTGGAGGAGAGTCCAGATTAACCCCCTCCCCAGCCTTAAAAGGATTTACCTAAGGCAGGAAACCTTTGTTTGATCCCCATCCCCCTACAGAGGAAAAGTACCAGCAGTGTCCAAGGTGGTATTTTGTATCAGGTGATCTTATCATCTGACCGTGCAGTGTCAAAGCAACTATGAAACCAGGGTTATAATGTCCACAGGAAGGAACTCCAGGCAGATGGGAGATCCACATCTTCAAAGACTCATTGTCTTTTTCTAATGGCCCAGTAAGGATGATTTCTTACTGCCTGGTGGGCATTGCCCAAGTATACACACAGATATAATTGTTACATAGAAATATTGAATAACTTTAGATACAGAAATGATACATGCATACAAATTGGATAATCATGTTCAGTAAATTATAAGCTTTCCAATGATACCTTACATGAGCCATCTTGCATAAAATTATCTTAGTTATGCAATATTCATATCATAACCATATTTCTATGATGAATATGGGGTGTAACATCATAGTCAGACCCTGACGGGGTTAGGAGGGCAGTGTGTGTGGCAGGGGGAGATCAGTCCTTGAGTGGGTTAGGAGGGCTGTGGGGAGGACATCGGTCCTTGAGGAGGTTAGGAGGGCAGTGTGTGTGTGTGTGTGTGTGTGTGAGTGAGAGGGGGAGGTTTCAGTCCCGGAGGGGGTTAGAAGGGCAGTGTGGTGGGGAGGTCAGACCCTGAGCGGGTTAGGAGGGCAGGGTGTTTGTGTGTGTGTGTGTGGGGGGTGTTAGAAGTGCAGTGGTGGGGCAGTATGAGGGTGGAGTGTCAGTCCCTTTGGGGGTTAGGAGGGGAGGGTGAGGGCGAAGAGTTAAAGCTCTTTATAACCAACTGCTAAGGGACACTGCAAGGCCAGGCTCAGAGCCAGCCCAGGTGCTGATCCTCTGCAGAAATTACTGCTTGTGGCCCTGCTGCATGAATCAAACCCTGAAGGGTATGCACAGTCCTGACAGGTATTAATCCCATTTTCTCCCTGCCCTGCATTGCTGAGCTGCCAAGGGGGCACAGTGTTGCCATTCCAGGTGAGCAGAGCTGCTTGCCTTGTCCATTCTTCTTCAGTCCTTCCCTCCCCCATAGATGGACCATGGGAGTTTTGCCCCATTACAGACTGAAAGAAAAGCTTAGTCTGCACTCTGACCAATTTAGCCGCTTTCTGCTGCCTGAGGTGAGAGGTACTGGGGTGGTTTCATCATCATCACCACCTCAGGACCCTAATGATCCTGGGAAGTATATAACAGCTTCTGAGCTAGTGGGAGCTCTTCAAAACTGGGATGCCGGAAGGGAAAGACAGCAGCTGGTTGTGCTTCTGATGTGAGGTAAGTGCACCCCAACTCCCTTTAATCCATCTAATTTGGAAGTTTAGGGAAGCATCATGCACAAGTGGTTAAACAGAGGATTAGGAGTCAAAGCTCCTGGTTTCTCTTCTTGACTCAGCCACTTTCTTGCTCTATTGGCTTGGACACAATTCAAGAAGGGTGTTGATAAAGTTGGGAGGGTCCAGAGAGGAGCCAGGAGCATAATTGAAGGATATGGACATGCCGTATAGTGATAGACTCAAGGACCTCAATCTACTTATCTTAACAAAGAGAAGGTTAAGGGGTGACTTGATCACAGTCTATAAGTATCTACAGAGGCAACAAAAATTGTCTAATGGACTCTTCAAGCTACCAGACAAAGGTTGAACAAGATCCAATGGCTGGAAATGGAAGCTAGACAAAGTCAGACTGGAAATAAGGAATAATTTGTTAGCACTGAAGGTAATTACCTTTAGAACAATTTACCAAGAGTTGTGGTGGATTCTCCATCACTGACAATTTTAAAATCAAGATTGGATATTTTTCTAACTGATATGCTCTAGTTCAAAGAGGAATTAATTGAGGGAAGTCCTATGGCCTGTGTTATGTCAGAGGTCAGACTAGATCAGGGATTGGCAACCTTTGCCAGGGAAATCCGCTGGTGGGCTGGGATGGTTTGTTTACCTGCAGTGTCCACAGGTTCGGCTGATCACAGCTCCCACTGGCTGCGGTTTGCTGTTCCAGGCCAATGGGGGCTGCGGGAAGCGGTGGCCAGCACATCCCACAGCCCGCACCGCTTTCTTCAGCCCCCATTGGCCTGGAACGGTGAACCACAGCCAGTGGGAGCTGTGATCGGCCGAACCTGCGGACGCTGCAGGTAAACCAACAGTCCTGGCCTTCCAGCAGATTTCCCTGACGGGCTGAGAGCCAAAGGTTGCCGATCCCTGGACTAGATGATCACAATGGTCCCTTCTAGTCTTAGAATGTATGAATCTAAGTCATATTCCCCTTCTCTAATCTGGAACTATTAATATTCACCACTCCACATCTTTGTAAAGGGGATATCTGATATCGTGAGATAGAAGGTGCTTCAGAAGTGCAGTAATTATTTGTGGTGATCTCTAATCTCTCACAGTCAGAAACATCTCATGAATTTACTGGCACAACAGGAATTCTGTTCTGTGTTCTATGTCCTGTCTTGTGGTGTTTGTCTTGTGGCCAGAATTGCTGTGTTTAATTTTTCATAGGACAGTTTAGTTTAAAACTAAATAGAAGGGTTAAATCAAAATGCAGATACTTGTTTTATTCAACTTGGAATACAAAGTGTTTAAATAATATCAAAAAAATGTAATATGCTAAAGTTTAATACATTTGCTTAAGTAAAAAAAAAAATTTCATTGGCCAGATCTTTTAATTAAAAAAATTGTTGTTAAAATTTGCACACCAACAGTCTTTGAAAGCAAGGACATGAAAGTTAACCCACTCCCCATATTATACATGAGATCCTTTTGGCTACCTCACATTTCTAGCCAGAAGGCTGGGGAGGGAGGAAAGCTATTGGACACCAGAGGTTCTACCAAGTGGACTCCTCAAAAGTGGGTGTGCTTGTCCTGGCTTGTTGCTCCAAAGCTCTGTAATAAAGTCATTTTCCTAGAAGGGTGTATGTCACATAACATTATACAATAAGACTGAAGTGCTGTATAATGGGCAATGTACATGTGTTCCTTTTTAAACAAAGGTGTATGAGTAAAAAGTGAAAGTTTCCTTTGCAGGTTAATAAAAGCCAAGAAAGGAAAAAAAAAATAAAACGGAGGATGAGCTAATTCAACACTGTAGCTGGCAGGCTCGGTCCAAAGATAAAACACTGGCCTGCCCAAGGACACTACTCACAGCTAGGATTTGGCTAACAGCCAAGAAAGAGGGGGGCTTAAATGTGCCCAAGCAGCTGTGAGATCTGCAACACACTGCCAGACATTAATAAAATGTGTTAGGTCTCTGTATTTACAGGTAAAAGAAGTCCTGCTTCAAGAATCCTGAGCAAACCTGCCATTTGTTAAAACCAGGTGACTGGGTCTACAGAAAGGTCCATCAACAAAAGACTACTCTGGCCACATGCTGAAAAGGCCCTTATTAAGTCCTGCTAACTACCAACACTGCTGTGAAGTGCCAAAGACTGACTGCCTAGACCCATGCTTCTTACTGCAAAAAGACCCCTCCACCTCGAGGTGACTTCACTTCGACTACTGATCAGCCTGTCCCTCCTTCTGGGTTTTTTTTCTTTCCTCCTTTTGAACAGCAAAAAAAAACCAAGGTGAAGTGCTAGTAACCTCTCCCTTGTCCACTGACAAAGCTAACCTGCATTCAGTATTTGCTAAAAAAAAAACCAAAGCACTACAGGGTGATGTGTTAGTAACCTCTCCCCTGTATAATGCAAAACCATGACTGTTCCAAAAAAAAAAAAAAAAAAAAAAAAAAGCCTGCTCTGCTAAAACCACCAAAATCCAAGGATTCCTGACTGCAAAAGACACTGAAAATTGGCCTTGATGGCAAAGACAGAGCATTGTACATTGGCAGGGAGGAAGTTGCGGGATGTATTCTTGGGAATGTGAAGTAAAGTGGTGGGGTGGGTTTATTCCAGAGGCTGGAACCTGTGCTTGTAGGCAAGTATAAATACCAAAAACGCCTTACAGCCATAAACATTACTCCCACCATCTGCCACCACTCCTTTGCAGGTAAAGGTTCCTGGATCCATCATAGCTACGTTAAGTTGGCGCTGGGACCCCCACCTGACCCTGACAAGCCATTGGATGAGCCACTTCATGAATGAACACCACGACCAACCCATGGACTAAGCTTTCCAGCTACTGGGACCTTCACAGCCCACCAGGACTTTTTGTGTTCCTGTTTATTGGACTTACATTGGGGGTAGTGTTTTTTGTATGGTACAGGGGAGGATGTTGACATTGGTATGGTTTGCCTGGGGGGTCCTCTCCCTATTCCCAAGTCCAGTACAAGGATGGAAGGGCAATAGCTTCTTGAATTTAACCTGTGCTATCAAACAGGGTGTAAATCGAACGCAGTGTTGGATTTGTATTCGTACCCCCACATATTTAGGTCAGGGGGTCCGTTGGTAGGGGTACCTATCCCCCTTAATCGAACACTCCAAGCTAAGCTATGGGCAAACACTACATTTAACTAGAAGGTTAAAATCCAAATATGGTCTATTGATATGGTGGCCCAGGGTAATTATGCTTTATGTGTGTCACGACGTAAGGGCATAGAAAATACAGTTTTTGTAGGGAATTTTGTAGGGTGCAAGGACACCACCCAAATCAGCTCTGGTGCGGGAGGCCCCTTTACCTACTCCAGAACCCCATGGCGGTCCCCGAGGGGTCTGGCTGGTATTGGTTATGTAATCACACAGCCTATAAGGTTCTCCCAGCAGGATGGTGTGGTCCATGTACCTTAGGGGCTATAGTACCCGCCGTGACAGTACACCAGAACCTGACCCGGGGAGAGATCCGCAATCTAGTATGAAGGGACCGATGAAGTATTCCTTTAAACCCCCTCTCTTATCGGCCCAAAGGCTTTCAATCCTTTGTGCGTTGGTTTCTGCCATGGTTGGGAGTAAGCGAGCTGGAAAAAGCTATAGTTAACATTTCAGCTGCTTTGGAACTAATGGCAAATGCTACTGCAGATGCTCTCTCTGCCCTTCAATTGAAGTCACCCAGCTGTCCCAAACGACATTGCAAAACCGCCTAGCCCTGGATTATCTCCTTGCAAATCAGGGCGGGGTTTGTGCTCTCGTCAATTCAAGCTGTTGTGTATTTGTAAATCAGCACCATAGGGTGGAAACTGACATCCACATCCTCAAGCAACAGGCAGCCCTATTCCACCACATCAGCCTCGACACTACCAACGCCGGATTCCAGGAGGTCTGGAACTGGCTCACCTCATGACTACCGGATGTGGGGACTTGGGGACGGTGTATTTTGTATTTACTTTTTTTTGACTGTTATTGTTTTTGCATTATTTTTTGTATGCCTACAATGCTGCAGTATGTACTGTCGGCAGTTGCTAACCCTGCAGCGCGGTTACTCAGCCCCAATATAGCTTACTGACGTACAAAAAAAAAAAAGGAAGAACTGTTAAGGAAAAGTTAGCACATGTGACTCCATTTTGGTTTGGGGCCCACCATTGTTTAAATGCCAGCACATCATACACCAGGAGGAGTGATCCTTAGATACTGAATCCCTGTGAAAATCCTCCTCCTTGTCTCCAGCCTGCCTTGACTCCCAGTATCTGGTTTTTGTCAGTTTCTAACTCCCTGTTTCTTGGCCTTGATGTGATTTTTGTCAGTTTCTAACTCCCATTCTGATAATAAAAGTTACTGATGCATGGCTTTAGGACCATGCTGTGTAATTAACATACTGGTATAGCACGAGGAATGCACCAAGCAGGGATAGGTGGTAGATAAGACAAGGGTTTGTTTATTGGCTAAGGTTTCTGATGCACGAGGGCAACATGCTTTGCTAAAAAGTATATAACCTTTGTATAATTTGTATTCAGGGTCCCCTCCTGGCTAGCAAGGGGGCACCACGCTCGAGCGTAATAAACTTAGTGTCTTTTGGGAACTCTGCAGTTGTGGACTTTGTTTCTGTGCCTCAGCCTAGATTCAAACTGTGCGTGTCCTATCAGGTGTAATTCGTAGCATTGGTGTGTGTGTCCTATCAGGTGTAATTCATAGCATTGGTGTGTGTGTCCTATCAGGTGTAATTCGCAGCATTTGTGTGCGTGTCCTACAAGGTGTAATTCGCAGCAGTTGTATGCGTGTCCTACAAGGTATAATTCGTAACAGTACAAAGTACGATTAGACTAGTCCAGGAGAAGCAGAGTACCAGGTTCCTCTGCTCAGTGGACTGAAGGTCTGAGAATCTGCTTGAAACACTGTAGTTGTCCCTCCTAGGGAGTCAGGTCAAGCTGTATGTTTGACTGTGTGAGCTTCGGAGGAGTTGCTTCTTTATCTCTCTGAACCAAAAGCAGTATAAGATAACACTGAGGTTACATGATGTCAACTAAAATGTCTCCTTCCGATATATATATATATATATATATATATATATATTTCAATGTATGGTTGTTAGAGTAATCTTAGACAATTGCTTCTAACTGAAAGAAGTTAGAAAATGAAATATTTATCTCCTTCTCTTCAGTTTACTTTAGCCACACTTTTGTGTATAGCAAATTCTGCTCTTCCTTCTGTACAGTCAGCCAGTCTTTATTCACCGAGTGTGTCAATATTACAATCAAGAAGTGTGATTGCAACACGTGTAGCTATGCCCAAGCCAGCTATGATCGAGAGCGCTCACTAAAAACAGCAGTGAAGTCACAGCAGCACGGGCAGTGGCCCAGGTACCCGGGACACTGGGCACATAGTCAGGCGACTAGCCCTTGCCACGGCTTCACTGCTAATTGTTGCGAGCTAGCTCGATCATAGCTAGCTTGGGCTAGCAAGTGCTGCAATCACACCTCACAATAGCAGGGCAGACATCCCTACTCTTGTGTGGGTCTTTCACACGGCAGCAGGGGAAAGAAGCACTTGCATGAGTGGAAAGAAGCACTTGCATGAAAGAATCCTGAAGCACTTGCATGAGAGGAAAGTGATCAGGAACAGCCAGCATGGATTCACCAAGGGAAGGTCATGCCTGACTAATCTAATCGCCTTTTATGATGAGATTACTGGTTCTGTGGATGAAGGGAAAGCAGTGGATGTATTGTTTCTTGACTTTAGCAAAGCTTTTGACACGGTCTCCCATAGTATTCTTGTCACCAAGTTAAGGAAGTATGGGCTGGATGAATGCACTATAAGGTGGGTAGAAAGCTGGCTAGATTGTCGGGCTCAACGGGTAGTGATCAATGGCTCCATGTCTAGTTGGCAGCCGGTATCAAGTGGAGTGCCCCAAGGGTCGGTCCTGGGGCCGGTTTTATTCAATATCTTCATAAATGATCTGGAGGATGGTGTGGATTGCACTCTCAGCAAATTTGCGGATGATACTAAACTGGGAGGAGTGGTAGATACGCTGAAGGGGAGGGATAGGATACAGAGGGACCTAGACCAATTGGAAGATTGGGCCAAAAGGAATCTGATGAGGTTCAATAAGGATAAGTGCAGGGTCCTGCACTTAGGACGGAAGAACCCAATGCACAGCTACAGACTAGGGACCGAATGGCTAGGCAGCAGTTCTGCGGAAAAGGACCTAGGGGTGACAGTGGACGAGAAGCTGGATATGAGTCAGCAGTGTGCCCTTGTTGCCAAGAAGGCCAATGGCATTTTGGGATGTATAAGTAGGGGCATAGCGAGCAGATCGAGGGACGTGATCGTTCCCCTCTATTCGACATTGGTGAGGCCTCATCTGGAGTACTGTGTCCAGTTTTGGGCCCCACACTTCAAGAAGGATGTGGATAAATTGGAGAGAGTCCAGCGAAGGGCAACAAAAATGATTAGGGGACTGGAACACATGAGTTATGAGGAGAGGCTGAGGGAGCTGGGATTGTTTAGCCTGCAGAAGAGAAGAATGAGGGGGGATTTGATAGCTGCTTTCAACTACCTGAAAGGGGGTTCCAAAGAGGATGGCTCTAGACTGTTCTCAATGGTAGCAGATGACAGAACAAGGAGTAATGGTCTCAAGTTGCAGTGGGGGAGGTTTAGATTGGATATTAGGAAAAACTTTTTCACTAAGAGGGTGGTGAAACACTGGAATGAGTTACCTAGGGAGGTGGTAGAATCTCCTTCCTTAGAGGTTTTTAAGGTCAGGCTTGACAAAGCCCTGGCTGGGATGATTTAACTGGGAATTGGTCCTGCTTTGAGCAGGGGGTTGGACTAGATGACCTTCTGAGGTCCCTTCCAACCCTGATATTCTATGATTCTATGATTCTATGAAAGAAAATAGGCAATCAAAAGAAATACCTGATGGTAAAACCCTGAAAATGGGTAGCAGGACTCAGCAGTAGCAACTGTTTCCTGTAATTAATGTCTATTATTATAATAAGAAGAGGAGGACTTGTGGCACCTTAGAGACTAACCAATTTATTTGAGCATAAGCTTTCGTGAGCTACAGCTCACATCATCGGTTGCATACTGTGGAAAGTACAGAAGATCTTTTTATACACACAAACCATGAAAAAATGGGTGTTTACCACTACAAAAGGTTTTCTCTCCCCCCACCCCACTCTCCTGCTGGTAATAGCTTATCTAAAGTGATCACTCTCCTTACAATGTGTACGATAATCAAGGTGGGCCATTTCCAGCACAAATCCAGGGTTTAACAAGAACATCTGAGGGGAGCGGGGTAGGAAAAAACAAGGGGAAATAGGTTACCTTGAATAATGATTTAGCCACTCCCAGTCTCTATTCAAGCCTAAGTTAATTGTATCCAATTTGCAAATGAATTCCAATTCAACAGTCTCTCGCTGGAGTCTGGATTTGAAGATTTCTGTTGTAATATCGCAACTTTCATGTCTGTAATCACATGACCAGAGAGATTGAAGTGTTCTCCAACTGGTTTCTGATTGTTATAATTCTTGACATCTGATTTGTGTCCATTTATTCTTTTACGTAGAGACTGTCCAGTTTGACCAATGTACATGGCAGAGGGGCATTGCTGGCACATGATGGCATATATCACATTGGTGGATGTGCAGGTGAACGAGCCTCTGATAGCGTGGCTGATGTTATTAGGCCCTGTGATGGTGTCCCCTGAATAGATACGTGGGCACAGTTGGCAACGGGCTTTGTTGCAAGGATAGGTTCCTGGGTTAGTGGTTCTGTTGTGCGGTATGTGGTTGCTGGTGAGTTGGGGGGCTGCCTGTAGGCAAGGACTGGGCTGTCTCCCAAGATTTGTGAGAGTGTTGGGTCATCCTTCAGGATAGGTTGTAGATCCTTAATATGCGTTGGAGGGGTTTTAGTTGGGGGCTGAAGGTGACGGCTAGTGGACTTCTGTTATTTTCTTTGTTAGGCCTGTCCTGTAGTAGGTGACTTCTGGGAACTCTTCTGGCTCTATCAATCTGTTACTTCACTTTCGCAGGTGGGTATTGTAGTTGTAAGAATGCTTGATAGAGATCTTGTAGGTGTTTGTCTCTGTCTGAGGAGTTGGAGCAAATGCGGTTGTATCGTAGAGCTTAGCTGTAGACAATGGATCATGTGGTGTGGTCAGGGTGAAAGCTGGAGGCATGTAGGTAGGAATAGCCGTCAGTAGGTTTCCAGTATAGGGTGGTGTTTATGTGATCATCGTTTATTAGCACTGTAGTGTCCAGGAAGTGGATCTCTTGTGTGGACTGGTCCAGGCTGAGGTTTATGGTGGGATGGAAATTGTTAAAATCATGGTGGAATTCCTCAAGGGCTTCTTTTCCATGGGTCCAGATGATGAAGATGTCATCAATATAGCACAAGTAGAGTAGGGGCATTAGGGGACGAGAGCTGGGGAAGCGTTGTTCTAAGTCAGCCATAAAAATGTTGGCATACTGTGGGGCCATGCGGGTACCCATAGCAGTGCCGTTGATTTGAAGGTATACTTTATCCCCAAATGTAAAATAGTTATGGGTAACTATGGGTAACACAAGTACTCCTTTTCTTTTTGCGAATACAGACTAACACGGCTGCTACTCTGAAACCTGTTATTATTATAATGTATTACACCAGCACCAAGGGGCCCCGATCATCTTAGGGCCTTATTTTGCTAGGTGCCACACACACACACACACACAGTGTGAGCCAAATGGATGAAAACAAACAAATCTAAGCAGTAGGGGTGGGAGGATGAGCGTAACAACAGTAGAAACCTGGCTATATGCATAATTTGTAGAATAAGAGCGGTTTTTAATTTTATTGTTAATTCTATGTGTATATATAAATAAAATGAGAGATTAATGATATCAGCAGTACCTTTCACTCCTTTTAAATAAAACCCTGATTTAATTTCATGGTGTGTCTTTAAGAAAAATAGCCTTAAAGCAGACTAAATGTATGACGTTATTCCTGTATTTTTTTTCTTCACTTTTGACTCTTGCAGAATTTTATTCCTCCTTCTGAAGTTGTTTCAGGTTGGTTCTGTGTATGTTTAATGTGCTTGTAAATAACCCTTTAATAAAATTTACTCATTACAGAATAAAATCTATCTTTCTACCTGTTTGTTTTCTCTCATGTGATGACTGTTTTGTTTTAACACATGTGGTAATTTAGGCTCAGATCCAGCCACACCCTTATCATAGAATCATAGAATATCAGGGTTGGAAGAGACGTCAGGAGGCCATCTAGTCCAATTCCCTGCTCAAAGCAGGACCAATCCCCAACTAAATCATCCCAGCCAGGGCTTTGTCAAGCCGGGCCTTAAAAACCTCCAAGGATGGAGATTCCACCACCTCCCTAGGTAACCCATTCCAGTGCTTCACCACCCTCCTAGTGAAATAGTTTTTCCTAATATCCAACCTAAACCTCCCCCACTGCAACTTGAGACCATTACTCCTTGTTCAGTTATCTGCTACCACTGAGAACAGTCTAGCTCCATCCTCTTTGGAACCCCCTTTCAGGTAGTTGAAAGCAGCTATCAAATCCCCCCTCACTCTTCTGTTCTGTGGCCTAAATAACCCCAGTTCCCTCAGCCTCTCCGCGTAAGTCATGTGTTCCAGCCCCCTAATCATTTTTGTTGCCCTCTGCTGAACTCTCTCCAATTTGTCCACATCTCTTCTGTAGTAGGGGACCAAAACTGGATGCAATACTCCAGGTGCAGCCTCACCAGTGCCGAGTAGGGGGGAATGATCACATCCCTCGATCTGCTGGCAATGCTCCTACTAATACAGCCCAATATGCCGTTGGCCTTCTTGGCAACAAGGGAACACTGCTGACTCATATCCAGCTTCTCATCCACTGTAATCCCCAGGTCCTTTTCTGCAGAACTGCTGCTTAGGCAGTCGATCCCCAGCCTGTAGCGGTGCATGGGATTCTTCCTTCCTAAGTGAAGGACTCTGCGCTTGTCCTTGTCGAACCTCATCAGATTTCTTTTGGCCCAATCCTCCAATTTGTCTAGGTCACTCTGGAGCCCATCCTTACCCTCCTTATGCATGTGTTTACATTTAAACATGGGATTAGTCCAGTAATTTTAATGGGAATACTCATGTGCTTAAAATTAAGAGAATAGTTTAGTGCTTTTGTGGATCAGGATATGGTAAAGAAGGGGAGATAAAATCTAACATGACCAGGGGTCAGATAGGTAAAAAGTAAGAGGTTGTAATATTTCACATTGTAATTTCTGATAAAGCAATAGTGCTTGTATTGAAAATAGTACTCCTGGGGGAATTCTGCACCACTGTGCATACACAGAATTTTTGTCACCTGCAGATTTCTCTGCTTCCCTGCAGAAAAATGATTTTCTGATAGGGAAGCTACCAGAAGCAGTCATGAGACCCTCCCCAGCAGTATGTTTCAGGTGCCCAGGACAGCCGGCAGGGAGGTAAATCACTGTGGGGCAGGGCATGGGATTGGGGAAGACCCAGCTGATGGCTCCTACCCTACTCTGGGTTCAGCTTCTAGTCCCAGCTGGGGAGGACGGGACTTCCTCTTCCCCTGCATGGCATCCAGGGCCGTATCAGACCCACCCCCAGATTTCTCCTGTGGCTGTAGGAAGCTCTGCAAACTACCTCCCTTCTCTGTGCTTCCTACACCTATCGGTCCTCAGCTGCAGGGGGAGGGATCTCTGTACAGGGAGCTGCTCCCCCATCTGCCCAACCCCCATGCATCCAGACCCCCTCATCCCCAGAACCTCCTGCTGAGCCTCACCCCCCTGACCCAGAAACCCCTCAGATGAGCCCCACTCCCCCTGCACCAGCCCCAACCAGCTGCACGTGGATCCCCACTCCACTGAGCTCCAGCATCTGCAACCCCCCTCACCCCTTGCTGAGCCCCCCACACCAAGACCCCCCTGCCAAGCTCTATCCCCCACACCCAGATACCCCCCTGCTGAGCCCCAACCACCTTCACCTGGACCCCCTGCAGCGTCCCATTACTGTTGCACCCATAACCCCCAACAAGCCCCTGTGTATCCAGATCCTCCACTGAGCCACCTGCACCCAGGTTGCCGCACACAGAACCGTCTCAACCCACACCTGGATCTCCCACACACTAAGTCCCTCCACACTTGGATCCTGCCTTGCTGAGCCTTCCTGCCCACACCTGCCCTGAGGGGCCCTATCCTTGTGCTGTGTCAGGTTTGAGGTGCAGCTTCATCACTGAGTCTGTGTCCTGGGGCAGAGCTGCACAGTGATCTCCCACCACTGTGTGGACAGTAGCCTGTGCTTTCCAATACCATGCTGGAGCATTCACATTTATTTGATAAATAACATTTGCAGAATTTTGCAGAATTTTAAAATATTGTGTGCATCATTTTTATTTTTTTGGCACATAAGTTTTAATTTTTTGGTGCAGAATGCCCTCAGGAATAATTAAATATAGAACTATATCGCAACAGCTGTCTGGGGAGAAACTGGAGAAATTGGGCTGCTGGTTAGTTGGGGCTTTTGGCACATTGTGGAGGTATGGAAGGTTGTTTGGTAAAGTGGGATAAACACATTAACTTTATATTTGTGCTAAAATGACCGGAACTGAAACAATTAGCGATGTTGTCATTTACACTGTCATGTCTAAGAGTTAACACCATAGTGAGATATATGAGGCCTGTGAGTTTCTGTTTCAAGCTGTCTGCCCACAAAAACAGGTATCAGTTCACATTTTAAGGTTTTATTCACCACCATTGTGAGGTGAAGGTTGTTATGGCCAGCTGAAGTCTGGCAGGGAGAAGAAAGGTGAGGAATTGTGATTAAGTGGAATGGGAAGGAACTGAATAAAAGGAAAATTTCAGCTGGAATTCATAAGAGTGAGGCCTCTTAGACTAAGGTATGGAATAATTTCCCATGGGAAGGGCTGGAAAACTCATCATTACAGACAGTAAAGACCAGAGTGGACAAAATACTTTTGGTGACATGGTAGGGGATAAACCTGAAACTCCTTCTGGCACCCAGCAGTGTCACCCCTCCCTTGGCCAGAGGACTTGGAAGGTGAAATTGGCCTCGGAAAGGCAGGGTGGGTTCTGGGAACTGTATCTGGGCTGCCCAAGGCTGGAGCTTCCACGTGAAGATGGAAGCTCTCAGCTCCCCTCAGCAGCGAGACACTCACGTTGAAGGGCCGTGGGACTTTTACCCAAATATGAGTATCAGTAAAAACAGAGCCAGGCCTTTTATTCCAGCAGCCCCTTGCTGCTGCCTGCCTGGGAGAAGCAGTGGGACGCTGCATCATCAGCTAAGCTCCCTCAGGTCACTGATAGCATGTAAAAGCTCCAGGGCTAGAGGGAGATGTTCAGTACTGGGATGCAGGAAGGGAGTGACTGTTGCTGGGTTTGCTTCTGAGAGGAGGTAAGACATGCTCCCCCCTCCAAGCCCATCCCTCCCCAGGTTTAAGGAAGCAAAATGGACTAGTGTGGAAAACTCAGTTTCCTCTTATCTAAAATGGGGAGAATAATATTCACCCTCTCCACCTTCATAAGGGGCCTTGAGATCACAGGGGATAGAATGTGCTATACAAATGCACAGTGCTTTTGTTATCTGCAATGATCTTTCATTTCTCATATTCTTTGTCAGCTTTTGGTGATGAGGAAAAGGACAGGATCACTGCCCTTGAGTTACCATGCTGGGTATGTGGAAAGCATAGAGCCATCTTGGGAAGTTGTTAGTGTACTAACATTCCTAATGAAAAGCAGAAATAGGGGAGCTGTTGGGTAGGTTTGATTTTCTCTGAGGGGGACCCAAATGCGGCTCTTTTTAGAGGCAGATGGGGGTCTATTTTGACAGCAGTTACTCTAATCACTCTCAGGGTAAAGGATCAGAAACGTGACCCACTAAAAAGGAAAGGTCCCTGCTCTTTCTGCCATAGTAATGCTGGATTTCTTTGCCTGCTGTAACCCTGCTGGCTAAATTCAGTGTTTGAAAATCAAGCTACTTTCTCATAGTCCAAGAACACAGGCTCATTTCATTCCAGTGGAAGATAGCAAATTTAATATGGATAAAAGGAAATGCTTTTTCACCTCATGCACAATTAACCTTTGAAACTCATTGCTACAAGTATCAGAGGGGTAGTCGTGTTAGTCTGGATCTGTAAAAGCAGCAAAGAGTCCTGTGGCACCTTATAGACTAACAGATGTATTGGAGCATAAGCTTTTGTGGGTGAATACCCACTTCATCGGATGCATGTCAGCTTTTGTGGGTATTCACCCATGAAAGCTTATGCTCCAATACGTCTGTTAGTCTATAAGATGCCACAGGACTCTTTGCCGTCATTGCTACAGGATATTGAGGCGAAGAGTTTAGAAGGATTCAAAGAAGTCTGGACATTTATCTGAATAAGAATAATAATAAGTTTTGAGTTTTAGAAGAGATATAAACCCTCATTTTTCAGGGAATAAGTCATCCCCTAACTAAGCCCTGGTCTACACTAGGAGTTGAGGTCGAATTTAACAGCATTAAATCAATTTAACCCTGCACCTGTCCACACGATGAAGCCCTTTTTTTCGACTTAGCCCTGGTCTACACTAGGACTTTAGGTCGAATTTAGCAGCGTTCAATCGATGTAAACCTGCACCCATCCACACAATGAAGCCCTTTATTTCGACTTAAAGGGCTCTTAAAATCGATTTCCTTACTCCACCCCTGACAAGTGGATTAGCACTTAAATCGACTTTGCCGGCTCGAATTTGGGGTACTGTGGACACAATTCGATGGTATTGGCCTCCGGGAGCTATCCCAGAGTGCTCCATTGTGACCGCTCTGGACAGCACTCTCAACTCAGATGCACTGGCCATGTATCGCTTTGCCAGGTTCCGATGCTGCATATACTGCTGGATAATGCGTGTGGTGTTTAATGTGCTCCTAATTGCCAGAGTGAGCTGAGCGGCCTCCATGCTTGCCTTGGTATGGCGTCCGCACAGAAAAAAGGCGCGGAACGATTGTCTGCCGTTGCTCTGACGTAGGGAGGGGCGACTGACGACATGGCTTACAGTGTTGGCTTACACGGAATGAAAATCAACAAAGGGGGTGTCTTTACATCAAGGAATATTTCAGGCAGGACTTCACGGAGGGTTCCAATAAGAAATGGTGCACCTAAGTTATTGTTCTTATTGGAACAAGGAGGTTAGTCTGGCCTCTGATTGATACATGGCTAGATTTACCTCTCTGCACCTTCTCTGTGAGTGACTGCAGTGTGACCTAGAGGAATGAGTCCCCTAGACAGGGGAGGGGGGAAGCAAATGAGTACAAAACAAATCTGGTCTATTTCTTGTTTTGATCCACTCCATCTATCTTTTACATCTTTGGCTGGCAGCAGACGGTGCAGAAGGACTGTATGCCATCCACATCTCATGGATGCTCGGCAGAAGATGGTATAGTACGACTGCTAGCCATCCTCATCTCTTGCCTGCCTGGCAGAAGATGGTACAGTACGACTGCTAGCAATCCGTATCGCCTGCCTGCTCACCATAAGACGGTTCAATAGGACTGACTGCAGGACTAAAGAGAATGACCTGGTCAAGTCACTCCAAATTTAGTCCCTGTGCCCATGTCTGTCCAGGCACTCCCAGCCGACGTGGCCAGGAGCATCTCGGACATGACGATGACGGGTACCAGTCATACTGTACCGTCTGCTGCCACAAGGCAAAGGGTTGCTGCTACTGTGTAGCAATGCCGTACCACGTCTGCCAGCACCCAGGAGTCATAGGGTGACAGTTACCTGAGCGGGCTCCATGCTTGCCATGGTATGGCGTCTGCCACAGGTAACTCAGGAAAAAAGGCGCGAAACGATTGTCTGCCCTTGCTTTCACGGAGGGAGGGAGGGAACGGGGGCCTGACGATATGTACCCAGAACCACCCGCGACAGTGTTTTAGCCCCATCAGGCATTGGGATCTCAACCCAGAATTCCAATGGGCAGCGGAGACTGCGGGATCTGTGGGATAGCTACCCACAGTGCAACACTCCGGAAGTCGACTCTAGCCTCGGTACTGTGGAAGCAGAGCCACTGGCCATTATCTTTGAAAACTCGTGGCGAACCGGGGAAGTCCCGGATGACTGGAAAAAGGCTAATGTAGTGCCAATCTTTAAAAAAGGGAAGAAGGAAGATCCTGGGAACTACAGGCCAGTCAGCCTCACCTCAGTCCCTGGAAAAATCATGGAGCAGGTCCTCAAAGAATCAATCCTGAAGCACTTGCATGAGAGGAAAGTGATCAGGAACAGCCAGCATGGATTCACCAAGGGAAGGTCATGCCTGACTAATCTAATCGCCTTTTATGATGAGATTACTGGTTCTGTGGATGAAGGGAAAGCAGTGGATGTATTGTTTCTTGACTTTAGCAAAGCTTTTGACACGGTCTCCCATAGTATTCTTGTCAGCAAGTTAAGGAAGTATGGGCTGGATGAATGCACTATAAGGTGGGTAGAAAGCTGGCTAGATTGTCGGGCTCAACGGGTAGTGATCAATGGCTCCATGTCTAGTTGGCAGCCGGTATCAAGTGGAGTGCCCCAAGGGTTGGTCCTGGGGCCGGTTTTATTCAATATCTTCATAAATGATCTGGAGGATGGTGTGGATTGCACTCTCAGCAAATTTGCGGATGATACTAAACTGGGAGGAGTGGTAGATACGCTGGAGGGGAGGGATAGGATACAGAAGGACCTAGACCAATTGGAAGATTGGGCCAAAAGGAATCTGATGAGGTTCAATAAGGATAAGTGCAGGGTCCTGCACTTAGGACGGAAGAACCCAATGCACAGCTACGGACTAGGGACCGAATGGCTAGGCAGCAGTTCTGCGGAAAAGGACCTAGGGGTGACAGTGGACGAGAAGCTGGATATGAGTCAGCAGTGTGCCCTTGTTGCCAAGAAGGCCAATGGCATTTTGGGATGTATAAGTAGGGGCATAGCGAGCAGATCGAGGGACGTGATCGTTCCCCTCTATTTGACATTGGTGAGGCCTCATCTGGAGTACTGTGTCCAGTTTTGGGCCCCACACTTCAAGAAGGATGTGGATAAATTGGAGAGAGTCCAGCGAAGGGCAACAACAATGATTAGGGGACTGGAACACATGAGTTATGAGGAGAGGCTGAGGGAGCTGGGATTGTTTAGCCTGCAGAAGAGAAGAATGAGGGGGGATTTGATAGCTGCTTTCAACTACCTGAAAGGGGGTTCCAAAGAGGATGGCTCTAGACTGTTCTCAATGGTAGCAGATGACAGAACGAGAAGTAATGGTCTCAAGTTGCAGTGGGGGAGGTTTAGATTGGATATTAGGAAAAACTTTTTCACTAAGAGGGTGGTGAAACACTGGAATGCGTTACCTAGGGAGGTGGTAGAATCTCCTTCCTTAGAGGTTTTTAAGGTCAGGCTTGACAAAGCCCTGGCTGGGATGATTTAACTGGGAATTGGTCCTGCTTTGAGCAGGGGGTTGGACTAGATGACCTTCTGGGGTCCCTTCCAACCCTGATATTCTATGATTCTATGATTCTATGAAGCGCTCCGCCGAGTTAATGCACTTAATGCACTTAGAGCATTTTCTGTGAGGACACACACACTCGAATATATAAAACCGATTTCTAAAAAAACGACTTCTATAAATTCGACCTTATTCCGTAGTGTAGACATACCCTTAAAGGGCTCTTAAAATCGATTTCTTTACTTCACCCCACAAGGGGATTAGCGCTGAAATTGGCCTTGCTGGGTCGAATTTGGGGTAGTGTGGACGCAATTCGATGGTATTGGCCTCCGGGAGCTATCCCAGAATGCTCCATTGTGACCGCTCTGGACAGCACTCTCAACTCAGATGCACTGGCCAGGTAGACAGGCAAAGGCCCACGAACTTTTGAATCTCATTTCCTGTTTGGCCAGCATGGCAAGCTGCAGGTGAGTCCAGAGCTCATCAGCAGGGGTGACCTTGATGGAGTCCCAGAATCGCAAAAGAGCTCCAGCATGGACCGAACGGGAGGTACGGGATCTGATCGCTGTTTGGGGAGAGGAATCCGTGCTATCAGAACTCCGTTCCAGTTTTTGAAATGCCAAAACATTTGACAAAATCTCCCAGGGCATGAAGGACAGAGGCCATAACAGGGACTCGAAGCAGTGCCGCATGAAACTTAAGGAGCTGAGGCAAGCCTACCAGAAAACCAGAGAGGCAAATGGCCGCTCTGGGTCAGAGCCCCAAACATTCCACTTTTATGATGAGCTGCATGCCATTTTAGGGGGATCAGCCACCACTACCCCATCTGTGTTGTTTGACTCCTTCAATGGAGATGGAGGCAACATGGAAGCAGGTTTTGGGGATGAGGAAGATGATGATGAGGAGGTTGTAGATAGCTCACAGCAAGGAAGCGGAGAAACCAGTTTTCCCGACAGCCAGGAACTGTTTCTCACCCTTAAAATCGATTTCCTTACTCCACCCCTGACAAGTGGATTAGCGCTTAAATCGACTTTGCCGGCTCGAATTTGGGGTACTGTGGACACAATTCGATGGTATTGGCCTCCGGGAGCTATCCCAGAGTGCTCCATTGTGACCGCTCTGGACAGCACTCTCAACTCAGATGCACTGGCCAGGTAGACAGGAAAAGAACCGCGAACTTTTAAATCTCATTTCCTGTTTGGCCAGCGTGGCAAGCTGCAGGTGACCATGCAGAGCTCATCAGCACAGGTGACCATGATGGAGTCCCAGAATTGCAAAAGAGCTCCAGCATGGACCGAACAGGAGGTACGGGATCTGATCGCTGTTTGGGGAGAGGAATCCGTGCTATCAGAACTCCGTTCCAGTTTTCGAAATGCCAAAACCTTTGTCAAAATCTCCCAGGGCATGAAGGACAGAGGCCATAACAGAGACCCGAAGCAGTGCTGCGTGAAACTGAAGGAGCTGAGGCAAGCCTACCAGAAAAACAGAGAGGTGAACGGCCGCTCCGGGTCAGAGCCCCAAACATGCCGCTTCTATGATGAGCTGCATGCCATTTTAGGGGGTTCAGCCCATTGGACAACGTGCAGGACATAGTGGATGGTTTTGCCACGCTGGGCTATAGACGGAACGCATATCCCTATCTTGGCATCAGACCACCTTGCCAAAGAGAACATAAACCAAAAGGGATACTTCTCAATGGTGTTGCAAGTGCTGTGGAACACAGGGGCTGTTTCTTCGACATCAGCATGGGATGGTTGGGAAAGGTGCATGACACGCGCATCTTTAGGAACTCTGGCCTGTTCAGAAAGCTGCAAGCAGAGACCAGAAGCGGTGCTCAACCGTGTCAAGGTGAGGCGCAATTGTCGCCAGCAACTGCGAATTGCTCCACTCCATGGCTTCCAGCAGGGCTGCTTGCATGGCATCACATTGTTCCGCACAGTGGCTCCTGCTTTGGCTGAGTAAATACTGCAGGATAAGGCGCAAGATGTTTACAATGCTCACAACAACAGTGTAAGCTGAGCTGGGTCCATGCTTGCCATGCTATGGTGTCTGCATGGGTAACCCAGGCATAGGAAAAAAGGCGCGAAAAAGCCTTAGTTTCTTTGCCGTTGATTTCAGGGAGGGAGGTAAGTGCATCATGGGAGGCTAATGCCTTGTTCCTATAGCCACCCACACAAATGTTTTGGTCCCATAAGTCATTGCAAGCCCAATCCAAAATTCCATTCAGCTTCATGCGCTGTGGGATAGCTACCTACAGTGCAGCACTCCATGCGTCGATGCAAGCCCTGCTAGTGAGGATGCACTCCACTGACACAATGGACATAGTGGGGACACACAAGATCAACTTGCTTAAATCGGAGGCTCAGTCGACTTACATAAAATCGACTTAACTTTGCAGTGCAGACATGCCCTAAGCCCTGGTCTACACTAGGACGTTAGGTCGAATTTAGCAGCGTTAAATCGATGTAAACCTGCACCCGTCCACACAATGAAGCCCTTTATTTCGACTTAAAGGGCTCTTAAAATCGATTTCCTTACTCCACCCCTGACAAGTGGATTAGCGCTTAAATCGACGTTGCTGGCTCGAATTTGGGGTACTGTGGACACAATTCGATGGTATTGGCCTCCGGGAGCTATCCCAGAGTGCTCCATTATGACCGCTCTGGACAGCACTCTCAACTCAGATGCACTGGCCAGGTAGACAGGAAAAGAACCGCGAACTTTTGAATCTCATTTCCTGTTTGGCCAGCGTGGCAAGCTGCAGGTGACCATGCAGAGCTCATCAGCACAGGTGACCATGATGGAGTCCCAGAATCGCAAAAGAGCTCCAGCATGGACCGAACGGGAGGTACGGGATCTGATCGCTGTTTGGGGAGAGGAATCTGTGCTATCAGAACTCCGTTCCAGTTTTTGAAATGCCAAAACCTTTGTCAAAATCTCCCAGGGCATGAAGGACAGAGGCCATAACAGGGACCCGAAGCAGTGCCGCGTGAAACTGAAGGAGCTGAGGCAAGCCTACCAGAAAACCAGAGGGGCGAACAGCCGCTCTGGGTCAGAGCCCCAAACATGCTGCTTCTATGATGAGCTGCATGCCATTTTAGGGGGTTCAGCCACCACTACCCCATCTGTGTTGTTTGACTCCTTCAATGGAGATGGAGGC
Organism: Lepidochelys kempii; assembly: GCF_965140285.1. NCBI lineage: Eukaryota > Metazoa > Chordata > Testudines > Cheloniidae > Lepidochelys > Lepidochelys kempii. The sequence continues at coordinate 15,098,082 of NC_136385.1, forward strand.
AATACGGAAGCAGGTTTCGGGGACGAAGAAGATGATGATGATGAGGAGGTTGTAGATAGCTCACAGCAAGCAAGCGGAGAAACCGGTTTTCCCGACAGCCAGGAACTGTTTCTCACCCTAGACCTGGAGCCAGTACCCCCCGAACCCACCCAAGGCTGCCTCCTGGACCCAGCAGGCGGAGAAGGGACCTCTGGTGAGTGTACCTTTTAAAATACTATACATGGTTTAAAAGCAAGCATGTGAAAGGATTACTTTGCCCTGGCATTTGCGGTTCTCCTAGATGTAGTCCTAAAGCCTTTGCAAAAGGTTTATGGGGAAGGCAGCCTTATTGTGTCCTTAATGGTAGGACACTTTACCACTCCGGGCCAGTAACAAGTACTCGGGAATCATTGTAGAACAAAGCATTGCAGTGTATGTTTGCTGGCATTCAAACAACATCCGTTCTTTATCTCTCTGTGTTATCCTCAGGAGAGTGAGATATAATTCATGGTCACCTGGTTGAAATAGAGTGCTTTTCTTCAGGGGACACTCAGAGGAGCCCATTCCTGCTGGGCTGTTTGCCTGTGGCTAAACAGAAATGTTCCCCGCTGTTAGCCACAGGACGGGGGGAAGGTTGAGGGGGTAGTCACGCGGTGGGAGGAGGCAAAATGCGACCTTGTAACGAAAGCACATGTGGTATGTATGTAATGTTAACAGCAAGGTTTACCCTGAAAGAGTGTAGCCACTATTTTATAAAATGTGTCTTTTTAAATACCGCTGTCCCTTTTTTTTTCTCCACCAGCTGCATGTGTTTCAATGATCACAGGATCTTCTCCTTCCCAGAGGCTAGTGAAGCTTAGAAAGAAAAAAAAACGCACTCGTGATGAAATGTTCTCCGAGCTCATGCTGTCCTCCCACACTGACAGAGCACAGACGAATGCGTGGAGGCAAATAATGTCAGAGTGCAGGAAAGCACAAAATGACCGGGAGGAGAGGTGGCGGGCTGAAGAGAGTAAGTGGCGGGCTGAAGAGAGTAAGTGGCGGGCTGAAGACAGGGCTGAAGCTCAAATGTGGCAGCAGCATGATGAGAGGAGGCAGGATTCAATGCTGAGGCTGCTGCAGGACCAAACCAGTATGCTCCAGTGTATGGTTGAGCTGCAGCAAAGGCAGCTGGAGCACAGACTGCCACTGCTGCCCCTCTGTAACCAACCGCCCTCCTCCCCAAGTTCCATAGCCTCCACACCCAGACGCCCAAGAACGCGGTGGGGGGGCCTCCGGCCAACCAGCCACTCCACCACAGAGGATTGCCCAAAAAAAAGAAGGCTGTCATTCAATAAATTTTAAAGTTGTAAACTTTTAAAGTGCTGTGCTTAAAGTGCTGTGTGGCATTTTCCTTCCCTCCTCCACCACCCCTCCTGGGCTACCTTGGTAGTCATCCCCCTATTTGTGTGATGAATGAATAAAGAATGCATGAATGTGAAGCAACAATGACTTTATTGCCTCTGCAAGCGGTGATTGAAGGGAGGAGGGGCGGGTGGTTAGCTTACAGGGAAGTAGAGTGAACCAAGGGGCGGGGGGTTTCATCAAGGAGAAACAAACAGAACTTTCACACCGTAGCCTGGCCAGTCATGAAACTGGTTTTCAAAGCTTCTCTGATGCGTACCGCGCCCTCCTGTGCTCTTCTAACCGCCCTGGTATCTGGCTGCGCGTAACCAGCAGCCAGGCGATTTGCCTCAACCTCCCACCCCGCCATAAACGTCTCCCCCTTACTCTCACAGATATTGTGGAGCACACAGCAAGCAGTAATAACAGTGGGAATATTGGTTTCGCTGAGGTCTAAGCGAGTCAGTAAACTGCGCCAGCGCGCCTTTAAATGTCCAAATGCACATTCTACCACCATTCTGCACTTGCTCAGCCTGTAGTTGAACAGCTCCTGACTACTGTCCAGGTTGCCTGTGTACGGCTTCATGAGCCATGGCATTAAGGGGTAGGCTGGGTCCCCAAGGATACATATAGGCATTTCAACATCCCCAACAGTTATTTTCTGGTCTGGGAGTAAAGTCCCTTCCTGCAGCTTTTGAAACAGACCAGAGTTCCTGAAGATGCGAGCGTCATGTACCTTTCCCGGCCATCCCACGTTGATGTTGGTGAAACGTCCCTTGTGATCCACCAGAGCTTGCAGCACTATCGAAAAGTACCCCTTGCGGTTTATGTACTCGGCGGCTTGGTGCTCCGGTGCCAAGATAGGGATATGGATTCCGTCTCTGGCCCCACCACAGTTAGGGAATCCCATTGCAGCAAAGCCATCCACTATGACCTGCACATTTCCCAGGGTCTCTACGCTTGATATCAGCAGATCTTTGATTGCGTGGGCTACTTGTATCACAGCAGCCCCCACAGTAGATTTGCCCACTCCAAGTTGATTCCCAACTGACCGGTAGCTGTCTGGTGTTGCAAGCTTCCACAGGGCTATCGCCACTCGCTTCTCAACTGTGAGGGCTGCTCTCATCTTGGTATTCATGAGCTTCAGGGCAGGGGAAAGCAAGTCACAAAGTTCCATGAAAGTGCCCTTACGCATGCGAAAGTTTCGCAGCCACTGGGAATCGCCCCAGACCTGCAACACTATGCGGTCCCACCAGTCTGTGCTTGTTTCCCGAGCCCAGAATCGGCGTTCCACAGCATGAACCTGCCCCATTAGCACCATGATGCATGCATTGGCAGGGCCCATGCTTTCAGAGAAATCTGTGTCCATGTCCTGATCACTCACGTGACTGCGCTGACGTCGCCTCCTCGCCCGGTATCGCTTTGCCAGGTTCTGGTGCTGCATATACTGCTGGATAATGCGTGTGGTGTTTAATGTGCTCCTAATTGCCAAAGTGAGCTGAGCGGCCTCCATGCTTGCCTTGGTATGGCGTCCGCACAGAAAAAAGGTGCGGAACGATTGTCTGCCGTTGCTCTGACGGAGGGAGGGGCGACTGACGACACGGCTTACAGGGTTGGCTTCAGGGAGCTAAAATCAACAAAGGGGGTGCCTGTACATCAAGGAGTATTTCAGGCAGGACTGCACGGAGGGTTCCAATAAGAAATGGTGCACCTAAGTTATCGTTCTTATTGGAACAAGGATGTTAGCCTGGCCTCTGATTGATACATGGCTAGATTTACCTCGCTGCACCTTCTCTGTGAGTGACTGCAGTGTGATCTAGAGGAATGAGTCCCCTAGACAGGGGAGGAGGCAAATGAGTACAAAACAAATCTGGTCTATTTCTTGTTTTGATCCACTCCATCTATCTTTTACATCTTTGGCTGGCAGCAGATGATGCAGAAGGACTGCATGCCATCCACATCTCATGGCTGCTCGGCAGAAGATGGTACAGTACGACTGCTAGCAGTCCGTATTGCCTGCCCGCTCACCATAAGACGGTTCAATAGGACTGACTGCAGGACTAAAGAGAATGACCTGGTCAAGTCACTCCAAATTTAGTCCCTCCGCCCATGTCTGCCCAGGCTCTCCTGATCGACCTCACAGAGGTGACCAGGAGCACCTCGGACATGACGATGACAGCTACCAGTCGTACTGTACCGTCTGCTGCCACAAGGCAAGGGGTTGCTGCTACTGTGTAGCAATGCCGTACCGCGTCTGCCAGCACCCAGGAGACATAGGGTGACGGTTACCTGAGCGGGCTCCATGCTTGCAGTGGTATGGCGTCTGCACAGGTAACTCAGGAAAAAAGGCACGAAACGATTGTCTGCCCTTGCTTTCACGGAGGGAGGGAGGGAACGGGGGCCTGACGATATGTACCCAGAACCACCCGCGACAATGTTTTAGCTCCATCAGGCATTGGGATCTCAACCCAGAATTCCAATGGGCAGCGGAGACTGCGGGAACTGTGGGATAGCTACCCACAGTGCAACGCTCGGGAAGTCGACTCTAGCCTCCGTACTGTGGAAGCGCTCCGCCGAGTTAATGCACTTAATGCACTTAGAGCATTTTCTGTGGGGACACACACACTCGAATATATAAACCCGATTTCTAAAAAAACGACTTCTATAAATTCGACCTTATTCCGTAGTGTAGACATACCCTTAGAAGACAAAAAGTGGGAGAGAGCAGGTATTATTACATGAACCTTATCCATCATTACACCAGACAGGGTTTTAAGACTGTCCCAAATCTATAATTCTTTGTTTTAAATTAACAAAGGATATTTCTCCAACCCTCCCCTTCTTTTCCAGATCAGAAATTCTGGGACCAAGCAAGTTGAGGGCTTCTCTTCACAGGGAAGTTAGTGTGCAGCAAGCTAGAGTGTGAATTTAAAGCACTTTAGCTACCCCACACTAGCTAACTGGTCATGTGCACACTCTTACTGCGCCCTCAGGTGGTCTAGCTTAGTACACTTCCAAAACGCATGAAGCTAATGCGCACAGAGGCATTCATAGTGTGCTATAAGAGTGTCCACGTGGGGAGTTAGCCGTCAGGCGCTGGTACACACTAGCTACTCCGCACTTGTTCCCTGTGTGGACAAGCTCAGTTTCAAATGGATCAAAATGAGATTCTGTTTATCGAGAGTTCTTCTACTGCACCTATCACCACAGGACCTCACAAACTGAGCCAATTTAAGAATTAGTCCCAGGAGGTGGCTGAATTCTTGGCTTCTTTGTTCTCCCAGCTTGGTCACGACCAGCAATGGATCTGGGGACTTCCAGCACTGTCTACAGCGTGAGCTAAAAGACTGTCCCTTAGAGCCAGGAGCTATCACACACTCAGACTGGAGGCTGAGCTAGGTCTGTGTAAACCACTCTGTGATGTTCATATACATCTCTTCATCCTCCTGTCTTCTTTTCCTTGGCTGATGTCTGGGCTATTGGCTTAGGCTAGAGAAGTGGAGTTTGCACCTGTTCTGAAGGCACTGAGATCTGGGCTCCCAACGTCCTCCTCAGGAAGGAAGTTCCATGGCTCTTAGGCCAGCTTTGTTCCCTGCTGTCACAAATTGGACCCTGAGGTTCCAGAGGAAAGGATGAATGAGACTAAAAAACCCTCTCTCCTTTCCCCTTCCTTCCTGGACATAAAGGTAGGAAAGTGCCTTTTATTAAGCTCAACAGGCTAATATGAGGTCAGACTAGATCAGTGGTTTTCAAATGTTTTTTCAGGCGACCCAATTGAAGAAAATTGTTGATGCCCACGACCCAACAGACCTGGGGATGAGGGGTTTGGGGTGTGGGAGAGGCTCAGGACTGAGGTAGATGGTTGGGGTGTGTGGGTGAGGGCTGCAGGGTGGGGCCAGGAATGAGGGGTTCAGGGTGTGCGGAGGGGGTCTGGAGTGGGGCAGGGGATTGGGGTGTGGGAGGGGGTCAGGGCTCTGGGCTGGGAGTTCAGGCTCTGGGGTGGGGCCAGAGATGAGGAGTTTGGGGTGCAGGAGAGGCCTGCAGGTTTGGGGGGGCTCAGGGCTGGGACAGGAGGTTGGGGTGAGGGAGGGGGTCAGGACTCTGGGCTAGGGGTGCAGGTTCTGGGGTGGGGCCAAGGATGAGACGTTTGGGGTGCAGGGGTTTAGGGCAGGGCTCACGGCTTGGGCAGGGGATTGGGGCATGGGGTTGGGGTGCGGGCTAACCTTGGGTGGCTCCCAGTCAGCGGCGCAGCGGGGGTGCTAAGGCTGGCTGCCTGTCCTGGCACTGTGGACTGCGCTGCACCCCGGAAGCGGCCAGCAGCAGGTCCGGCTTCTAGGCAGAGGTGCGCAAGAGGCTGCGCGTGGCTCTCGCCCACGGGCACCGCTTCCCTCAACTCCCATTGACCGGTTCCCAGCCAATGGGAGTGCAGAGTCAGTGCTTGGGGTGGAGACAGCGCACAGAGCCCCGTGGCCTCTGTGCCTAGGAACCGGACCTGCTGCTGGCTACTTCTGGGGTGCAGTGCGGCGTCAGAACAGGTAGAGACTAGCCGGCCTTTGCCAGGCAGCACCGCCGGTGGGACTTTTAACGGCCTGGTCGGCAGAGTGGACCAGAGCCACTGAAACCCAGTGCCTTCCATTCCATGACCCGGTACCGGGTCGCGACCCACAGTTTGAAAACCACTGGACTAGATGATCTAAAGGTTTCTTCTGGCCTTAGAATCTCTACACATTAAAACATCAGTGGGGGTTCAGTCTTTTTAATGTTACCCCCTAACTCTGCAGCCATCCAAGGGATCAATGGACCCTCAGCACCCCCTAAGGGCCTGCCAGCCCCCTTCTACAACCAGACTAGCTGTGACACTGCTCCTGAGCCATTGGCTGAGCAACTGGCCAATGCAAAGCTTGTAGTTTAGATCCTGCAAGTCAATAAATTACTCATTGTTAAGCCTTTCCCTGTTACACCTGAATTATTTTCCCTCTCACTAACATCAAAAGCCATACTACTTTCAGCAGGATTCCTATGAATCCGAACCACATATCCACGATTTCGATATGACCAACTAATACATCTTCTATGGAAACATTTCCTCCCAGTCCTCTTAGCACTATGCCTCTGACACATAATAATTCCAATGGCCTTCTCAGGGCTCCCACCTGTACCATAGAACATGTGCCTGAAATTAAAGGATCACCTTGATAGAGTGAATAATAGAGGCTAAAACTATAGTACAGAACCGTATTTCCCGCACCCCTCAGAAACAGTGCAAAGGCTTCCGGGAATCAGGGGTAATGGAGGAGCTGAGGGAGAGGAAGTAATTGCTGGGAAGGAACCTAGGTATGAATTTGGAGTGTTGCTGGGTATGGATGAGAAAAATATGGAAGTTTTTTTGGCGGGGTGGAGAGGAATTGTTAGGGAGCATCCCCATGCAGATGCTGGCCTTCACAACATCCTCTGGCAAAGAGTTCCACAGACTGACTGTGTGCTGTGTGAAAAAATACTTCCTTTTGTTTGTTTTAAACCTGCCTCCTATTAATTTCATTTGGTGACCCCTAGTTCTTGTGTTATGAGAAGAAGTAAATAACACTTCTTTATTTACTTTCTCCACACCAATCATGATTTTATAGACCTCTATCATACCTCCCCTTAGTGGCCTCTTTTTCAAGCTGAAAAAGCCAGGCAAGGGAAGAAATTTGGTATCTAACATTAACCCAGGGGAAGAGTTACAAAGCCAGGTGATCACTGATCTCAAGGCAAGCCTCAGAGTGGATCAGAAGCACTTGCACTGCCATCCCTATAATGGTCTATATGGATCTATGCAGGGAGACAATATCTGATTCAAGGGGCTCTTTAAAGTAAAAGACAAAGGCATAGCAAGATCTGAAATTCAAACTACAAATAAGACATAACATTTTAACAGTGAGGGCAGATAACCTTTGGACTATTTTACCAAAGGGAGTGATTAATTTACCATCACCTGAAGTCTATAACTGGGGACTGGTTATCATTCTAAACCACAATTTATCGGACATAATGGTGTCACTTATGTCAAAAATTCCCTCTACTATAGTAAATAATGTCTGAAATTCTAAAGCTTGTGATATGCAGGAGATCAGATTAGATTATCATGGTCTCTTCTGGATTTCAAAATCTCAGAATCTCTTAGGGTATGTCTACACTACGGAATAAGGTCGAATTTATAGAAGTCGGTTTTTTAGAAATAGGTTTTATATATTCGAGTGTGTGTGTCCCCACAGAAAATGCTCTAAGTGCATTAAGTGCATTAACTCGGCAGAGTGCTTCCACAGTACCGAGACTAGAGTCGACTTCCGGAGCGTTGCACTGTGGGTAGCTATCCCACAGTTCCCGCAGTCTCCGCTGCCCATTGGAATTCTGGGTTGAGATCCCAGTGCCTGATGGGGCAAAAACATTGTCACGGGTGGTTCTGGGTACATGTCGTCAGGCCCTCCCTCCATGAAAGCAATGGCAGACAATCGTTTCATGCCATTTTTCCTGAGTCACCTGTGCAGATGCCATACCATGGCAAGCATGGAGCCCGCTCAGCTCACTGTCACCGTACATCTCCTGGGTGCTGGCAGAAGTGGTACTGCATTGCTACACAGTAGCAGCCCATTGTCTTGTGGCAGCAGATGGCGCAATAGGCCAGATAACCATCATCATCATGTCGGAGGTGCTCCTGGCCACCTCGGTAAGGTCGGTCAGGAGCGCCTGGACAGACATGGGTGCAGGGACTAAAATAGGAGTGACGCGAGCAGGTCATTTTCTTTAGTCCTGCAGTCAGTCCTATTGCACCGTCTTCTGGCGAGCAGGCAGGAGATGAGGATGGCTAGCAGTCCTCCTGCACCGTCTGCTGCCAGCCAAAGATGTAAAAGATAGACAGAGTGGATCAAAACAAGAAATACACCAGATTTGTTTTGTATTCATTTGCTCCTCCCTCCCTCCCTCCGTGAAATCAATGGCTGATAATTGCTTCAGTGAGGTCTGTCAGGGGCACCTTGAAAAGTTTAATGGAGATTCAGTCCTGCCTGAAATACCAGGGGGAGGGATAACTCAGTGAGGTGAGCATTGGCCTGCTAAACCCAGGGATTTGAGTTCAATCCTTGAGGGGGCCATTCTGTGTGACAGTTGTTTTCATTTCTTCTTGATGTAAAGCCACCCCCTTTGTTGATTTAATTCCCTGTAAGCCATGTCGTCAGTCGCCCCTCCCTCCGTCAGAGCAACGGCAGACAATCGTTCCGTGCCTTTTTTCTGTGCAGACACCATACCACAGCAAGCATGGAGCCCACTTAGCTCACTTTGGCAATTAGGAGCACATTAAACACCATGCGACTTATCCAGCAGTATATGCAGCACCAGAACCTGGCAAAGCGAAACCGGGCAAATAGGCGACATCAGCGTGGTGACGAGAATGATGAGGACACGGACACAGACTTCTCTCAAAGCACGGGCCCTGGCAATGTGGGCATCCTGGTGCTAATGGGGCAGGTTCATGCCGCGTAACGCCAACTCGGCAGCTCTCCAACACCACTTTCTACAAGCCATTACCCTCTGATCCCACTGAAGGTTACCAAAAGAAACTACAGCATTTGCTCAAGAAACTCCCTGAAAAAGCACAAGAACAAATCCGCACAGACACACCCCTGGAACTCTGACCTGGGGTAGTCTATCTGCTACCCAAGACCCATAAACCTGGAAATCCTGGGCACCCCATCATCTCAGGCATTGACACCCTGACAGCAGGATTGTCTGGCTATGGAGACTCCCTCCTCAGGCCCTACGCTACCAGCACTCCCAGCTATCTTCAAGACACCACTGACTTCCTGAGGAAACTACAATCCATCGGTGATCTTCCTGAAAACACCATCCTGGCCACTATGGATGTAGAAGCCCTCTACACCAACATTCCACACAAAGATGGACTACAAGCCGTCAGGAACAGTATCCCCGATAATGTCATGGCAAACCTGGTGGCTGAACTTTGTGACTTTGTCCTTACCCATAACTATTTCACATTTGGGGACAATGTATACCTTCAAATCAGTGGCACTGCTATGGGTACCCGCATGGCCCCACAGCATGCCAACATTTTTATGGCTGACTTAGAACAACACTTCCCCAGCTCTCGTCCCCTAACGCCCCTACTCTACTTGCGCTATATTGATGACATCTTCATCATATGGACCCATAGAAAAGAAGCCCTTGAGGAATTCCACCATGATTTCAACAATTTCCTTCCCACCATAAACCTCAGCCTGAACCAGTCCACACAACAGATCCACTTCCTGGACACTGCAGTGCTAATAAACGATGGTCACATAAACACCACCCTATACAGGAAACCTACTGACGGCTATTCCTACCTACATGCCTCCAGCTTTCACCCAGACCACACCACACGATCCATTGTCTACAACCAAGCTCTACGATACAACCCATTTGCTCCAACCCCTCAGACAGAGACAAACACCTACAAGATCTCTATCAAGCATTCTTACAAATACAATACCCACCTGCTGAAGGGAAGAAACAGATTGACAGAGCCAGAAGAGTACCCAGAAGTCACCTACTACAGGACAGGCCCAACAAAGAAAATAACAGAACGCCACTAGCCGTCACCTTCAGCCCCCAACTAAAACCCCTCCAACGCATTATCAAGGATCTACAACCTATCCTGAAGGACGACCCATCATTTTCACAAATCTTGGGAGACAGGCCAGTCCTTACCTACAGACAGTCCCCCAACCTGAAGCAAATACTCACAAGCAACCAAACACCACGCAACAGAACCACTAACCCAGGAACCTATCCTTGCAACAAAGCCCATTGCCAACTGTGCCCACATATCTATTCAGGGCACACCATCATAGGGCCTAATCACATCAGCCACACTATCAGAGGCTCGTTCACCTGCACATCTACCAATGTGATATATGCCATCATGTGCCAGCAATGCCCCTCTGCCATGTACATTGGGCAAACTGGACAGTCTCTACGTAAAAGAATAAATGGACACAAATCAGATGTCAAGAATTATAACATTCAAAAACCAGTCGGAGAACACTTCAATCTCTCTGGTCACTCGATTTCTGATCTCGAAGTGACTAACCTTCAACAAAAAAACTTAGAAAACAGACACCAACAAGAGACTGCTGAATTGGAATTCATTTGCAAATTGGATACAATTAACTTAGGCTTGAATAGAGACTGGGAGTGGTTGAGTCATTATACTAAGTAAAACTATTTCCCCTTGTTTATTCCCCCCCGCCACCCCCCCCCCCGTTCCTCAGACGTTCTTGTTAACTCCTGGAAATGTGCTGGAAATGGCCCACCTTGATTATCACTTCAAAAGGTTTTCTCTCCCCCCACCCCACTCTCCTGCTGGTAATAGCTCATCCTAAGTGATCACCCTCCTTACAATGTGTATTTTTTCATGGTCTGTGTGTATATAAAATCTCCTCACTGTACTTTCCACTTTATGCATCCGATGAAGTGAGCTGTAGCTCATGAAAGCTTATGCTCAAATAAATTGGTTAGTCTCTAAGGTGCCACAAGTACTCCTTTTCTTTCTGCCAGTACAGACTAACACGGCTGCTACTCTGAAACCTAACTCCAGTTAGTGGCTCTGGCTTGACCCTTGGCATAACTCTGAGTCTGGCTTTGACCCCCGGTGAAACTTCTGGTTCTGACTCTGTACTAGTGTGGGGCTGATCCGCCCCGTCACAGGGAGTGATTTAGATATGGATGGGGTAGGGACCTCATGGCAGAGCTTGTGGACGTCATGCCATGCTCGAGACAGCTGGAGGGAGCGGGGGAGAGGTGACAAATGAGCCAACGCTAAAGCATTTCAGTCATTATCCCTGACAGCAGAATAAAGGAATGCAGCCATACGGGTCTATTGCTTTCTTGTTTTAGCTTTTACATGCTTTCTTTTAATAAAACTTTGGCACAGGAATGGGCCAGTGAGAAACCGTAAACTCAATGTATAAAGGTACATGGCCACAATTTTCAAAAGTGACTAGTGATTTTGGATGTCCTGATTTCTTGGCGGTCAACTTGAAACATCTTGAAGAAATCTGGCTTTCAGAAGGAGGGTGCTCAGTACTTCCTGAAAACCAGAGCCAGGTAAAGCACCCCAAATTGGGCACCCAAAATGTGGGGACCTAGAAAAAGAGTGAGATGGGAAATGGTTTTCAGATCCCATGAACATTTTTGAAATTTCTAATTTTTTCTGCATCTGGACAAAAACTGAGACCTTGTGAAACTCCCCCCCCCCACACAAAAAAAGCAAGTGTTCCCCCCACCCCACAGTAGCCTGCTCGTTAGGAAACTCCCGTGGGGTGTGGAAGACCCAGGTTCAAGTAGTTCAGCAGGGCTTTGAACCTAGGTCTCCTGCATCTCAAGTGAGTGCCTGTAATGGGGGTCTTCCCCTCAGCCTGTAGCACACCCTGGTGGCCCAGGACAGTGTCACCATTGCATCCCTACCTCAGTTTCCCCAAAATGAGGTTTTTTAATAAATCCAATGAGATTTGTATATTGAACAGCGCCCCTTCCAGGGGTCTAGTTTATTCAACCACCCATGAAACACGAATACGTGTCCTGCTTGTGTCTCTAGCTGTGGTGGGGGTGTGGAAGAGGAGGAAAGGACTGAGTCAGCCTTAGTCTGTTAATCCCAGTTATGCCCAATGTCCCTTATCAGAGAGGCCTTTATCACCCACAACCCTTTTCTGGTATCAGGGACCACTTGGCATGAGCTGGAGAAGGGTCTCTTCTCTTGGGTTAAGGTCCCCAGTGGAGGCTGAACCACAAGGACCCTTCCTCAGGACAGCACATAATTCCAGTTCTTCTCCTGTTGCCTGCTGGAATCGTCCATGGGAGCCAGGCTCCTCTGAGACTCAGCATTTGTAGTCCTTTCCTTCTGGAAACTCTCCCACCCAGGAGCAATCTCCCCCTGGGTTTCCTTTGCTGCTGAGCCCCAGTCACCACCTTCCCCTTGAGAAGCCTTCTCCATAGGAGCGTTCTCTTTCTGCTCTCTGGGGATCAATGCTTTCCTCGAGCCTCACTGTAGTGTAACTTCCTTTTTATCTTGCCCAGGTGTTTCCCTAGCTAATTAACTGCCTTCCAGTAACTCAGTGACTTAACTAATCGCAAGTGAACAGAGCATCGGAGGTAGGCTGAGCCCCTGACCTCGTCAGCTTCCCTCTGACAGTGCTGTTCCAGGTGACTGCCTATTCTGGGGGTGGGTCTTTCTCTCTCTGGTTTTGACTAGAAATTCCATCCTGGACCTGAGAATCCTTCCCAATGAAAGATGAATTGAAATTTGTTTTCAATGAGTTGAGATTTTCCAATGAAAACCCATTTAATAGAAAAACTCCTGACCAGCCCTTCCCTGAATCACTACTTGCTTTTGAAAATCTTGTCTGTCATCTGAAAAATGTTTCAATAATGACACGAGCTACAGGCAACTTCTTGCATAATTGTAACTGCATCCATGTGACACCAAAATTGAGTGTCTTTCCCCCCATTTTGTTGCTGGTGGCAAGTTACTTTTCCATCAAAGCTGTGTTTTTGACAATTCTTCCAACCATTCTGAATGCACTGCAGGAGTGTGTGCTTGTTTCTTACCTTGGAAATATCCGCAGTGAAAGTCGGGTCTTCCCTGTTTTTGTTGGAGAACTCCTTGGAAGACTCAGAAATGTGGATTGGGAGTTTTCTCAGGGTGTCTACACTACGGGCGCTACAATGCTATGGCGCCATAGTGTAGACACTTCCTACAGCAATGGGTGGGGATTTTCTGTTGATGTAGGTAATCCACCTCCCTGAGCGGCAGTAGCTAGGTTGATGGAAGCATTCTGCTGTCGACCAACCCGCATCTACAGCAAGGGTTAGATCAGCATAGTTATAGCACTTAAGGGTGTGAATTTTTATAGACCAGGCCTTAGCCTTTTACTTAGAGTTGGCCTACAATGAAAAGTTATATCAACATATTTACAATGATCAGCAATGTGAAAAAAACACACCCTTGACTCACATAGCTACACTGACAAAAGCCCCAGTGTAGAGGCAGCTATGTCGATGGAAGAGCACTTCCATCAACGTCACTAATACCATTTGGGGAGGTGGTTTTCCTACACCAACAGAAAAACTCCTATCAATGCAGGCTGCACCTACACTTGGGAGCTGGGCTGGCATAGTTATGATGGAGTTTCCCACCAAGTCTGACAGACGAGCCGCAATGACTTATTGTAGGTCTTGTATGTCATTTATTGTAGATCAAAGACCAGTTGTGGAACCTGCAATCCTGTCCGCGGATGCCACAGGTGAAGACAAATGTAGATATATGTGGGTTGCTTTTAGCTTTACACCTCACATGTCTCTCCTTGACTGCAGCAATCCATGAGCTCTCAAAGTGGCAGAACTGCCACCATTGGACCTTGTCATGAGCTAAGAGCTCCCCAGTGTTGAGGTCAACATTGCAAGATTGGAGGTTGACCCTGAGAGTGTCTTTGTAACATTTTCTTGCTCTGCCCCTAACACAAGTTCCAGTCTACAATTCTCTGTAAAAGGCCTTCGGTATTCTACTGGCAGACATATGGACCACACCATCCCAGCTGTGCTCTTACGATAAAAGCTTCAATGACTGTGATGTTGCAGCACTTAAGAACCTCAATGTTTGGTGTAGTAAGATGAGGCCCTGAAACATAAACTCTTGCATCAGAGGCCTGGTATGAAGCCTAAGGCCCGAACTAAAGTAATGGTCAAGACTTTGCTAACATAAAACAAAGTTCAGCTGTGAGCCAGAGGCAGGCCCTGCTCACAGAATCTGTGCTGATGGTGCAAAATTACACATACCTAACAGGTACTGGGCACTAGTTATGGAAACATGTGCCACGATGGTACCAGAACACTCCGGTACTAGCATATTCCCCACAGATAACAGGAACAGGCTGACCTATCCTAAGGACAGGGGCAGGAAGGTAATATGTTAGAGTTGTTTTGTGAGAGGCGGCACCCTAACACGTAGAGGGGCTGCACCTCTACGCGTCAGGAGTGATGTGTAACTTGTTTGTACCTGTGTATAAGAATCCCTCAGTGAATATCTTTGTCTGGCCTAGGGGGCAGTGGTAAATCCCGCCACTGACTGAGCCGGTCCACTGTCAGGGAGTACATATGTACTAGCAGAACTGTAGATATCTGATCCAGGGAGCTAGAGACTGTGTTTCATTTGGCAATAAGCCTGGCCGGATGCCTTCATACCTTATCAGAGTCTGTGGTCATTGGGGGTTCTCTCGGGGTCTGTTGTGTCAGCGATCTGCGGAGCTGGGGCAGCACACAGAGGGAACACATGCATGCAGCTGACTGTTGTCAACATTGAACAGAATAGAGCACCACACTTCTGACAACATTTGGAACCAAATCTTACCATTTTATTCCCATTATCCACCATAGACATCATAGGTGGAATTGGTCCAAGTATCTTAGATGGTGTTGATAAGAAGTCCACATATTGCAGCAGTAGAGGAGTGTGGTGATGACAATGGCACAGTTAACATCCATTTGTGTTTACAGTTTGACACTGTTTTTTCAGAAACAATGACGAAGATTTCTGAAGGTATCGCTGCTGCACCAATGTGCTTGGTAATGCTGTCGTCAGTCATTGCATCTTGTTAAACGACATTGCCTGTCAAAATTTGTCAACAACCTCATTGATGGCCACAAATGGAGTAGCTGCGGTACGACCTAGTCAAGTCTGGACCATGACTTCTGTCTTCTTTAGGCTGATAGTTAAGCCAAAACATTTTGTGGCAAACGCAAAGCAGTCAGTGAGCAACTGAATGTTCCTGGGCCAAAAAAGCACAATCATCGGTGAACAGCAGTTCATGAATAATTGTCTTCATAACTTTTGTCCTCACAGGCAGGCAATGCATATTCAAGATACCTCCATCTACACTGTACTGCACATAAATGCCACAATCAATGTCTCTGAACGCATCTGCTATAACAACTGCAAACATGATGCCAAATAGTGTTGGAGCAAGAACACAGCCATGTTTTACTCCATTGGTGACAACAAAGGGAGCTGAGAAGCAGTCTTGGTGAAGGACATGAACGTGCATTCCTGAATGGAAAGATTTAATAATGCTGACAAACTTACCAAGGCAACTGAACTTGTGGAGGACTGTCCACAGGCCATCTCAGTTTACAGAGTCAAAGGGCTTAGTAAGATGGGAAATGGGGAGCAGACAGAGCTCCTGACATGGGGAGGAAGTGGGTAAGGGGGTGCACATGAGAGCCCTTGCCATGGGAACCCTAGTATAGGGAAAGGAGGGAATGGGAGCACAGGGAACTGCTGGAGACTGGGAGAAAAAGGGAATGGGGACTATGAGGGGAAAGATGGCAATGGAGGAGCACACAGAGCCCCTGCCATTCAGACAATGGGGGCATGGAGGATATTGGACTGGGTGTTCACGGAAAGCCAATAGCATGGTAGAAAAATGGGGGATTCTGGTGTGGGAGGAGGGGGGTATGGGGGCACACAGAAACCCTAGCTGGGGGAGACTGGGGTGTTCAGGGAATCCCTGCAATAGAGGGGGATGGGAGGGTGGCATCCAGGGAGCTGTTGGGGAGAGTGGAGGGATGCAAGGAGCCCCTGGGGTGCAATAAGCTCAGCTGACACAAGCAACAACATGTGCAACCCCCTAGAAAAAACCTTTAGTCCCTAGGAAGAAGAATTTCTCTGGGGGCAGGCATCGCATAGGACCAGCCCTACACAGGCTTTCTTACAAGCCCTGGGGACAGAAGCGGGGCAGGGCAGAAGCATATTTCATATCTAATATACTTATATGGCCCCTACCACCCTAGTATCTGAACACATCGCGGACTTTAATGTATTGAATCTCACACACCTCTCTGAGGCAGGGCAGTGCTATTATCCCCATTGTATGGATGGGGAAAGTGAGCACAGAGTGACTGAATGACTTGCTCAAGGTCACACAAGAAGTCTGTAGCAGAGCAGAGAATTCAGTGTGGGTCTCCATTTAACACCCTAACCACGGGCCAAACCTGCCCAGCCTCAGTGCACAACTTTATGGCTGCTCTGGGTCACAGGGCTGCCATAACCCTGGGGTGCCTAAATTATGCTAGGAGCTATTCTGGCTCCTGACTGGCCCAGAACCAAGAGGGGCCCAAAAATTATTTAAAGTCATCTTTGCTTCCTCTTCCTTGGGCTGGGCTATGCAGTCCCTCACACAGTCTTAAGCATCTTGAATCAAAATAATTCCCTGTCTCAATCAGTTTTCACATTAGCCCTACTCTCCTCCTCCCTTTTTCTCCTTTCCACTTTCTTTATACATTACAGAAAAGTAAAGAAAGTCACACGCTCAATTTATTTTTTCCCTGCAGTTCACCACTAAGGATTCAAACCTGAAAGGTGCTGAGATCCTATGGCTTTCATAGGAGCTGGGGATCAGTCCCTCCCAGAATCAGGCTGTCAGCTGGACCTTTAAAGAAAAACTCAGTCATACACTTTGAATTGGAAACAAACAAACGCAACCCCAAATGCCAAGGTCCTGATCCTGCAATGAGCCCTGTGCAGGCAGAGCCAGGGAATCCATGGGGGCGCAGGGTTCGGATTGCCTGCCTGGAATCCCAATTTCCTTCCCTGCCTTAGCAACTGGCCTCTGAAATGATTAAACCGGAAGGAATTTTAACAGCTTTCTGATGGCATGTTTGTTCTGGGCCTTTCCCTCTGTGAAAGCAGACAAGGCACCTGGGGCACCAGGTGATCCCTGGTCAGTTTCAGCCTCAGTTTCTCAAGCCCTTGGTTGCAAAGGCTGGCTCTCTTAAAAATTCCCCTCCAAGTACAAGCCGAAAAGATGGCAGGAGAGGTTTCTCTGAGCTCTTTGGTTCTGATCAGGGCTGAGCTTGGGGCCCAGTCTGGCCTGACTGTGTCATAGAACCACAGAAGATCAGGGCTGGAAGAGACCTCAGGAGGTCAGCTAGTCCAACCCCCTGTCTCTTTTCTAGTTGTAGCTGGGTGGATCTCAGGTCATTAGAGAGACAGGCGGAGGGAAGTACTGGAATAGCTTTGACTGGCCCAACTTCTGCCAGAGAGACCAGAAAAAAAAAAAAAAAAAAGGAGGACTTGTGGCACCTTAGAGACCAACACATTTATTTGAGCATAAGCTTTCCTGAGCTACAGCTCACTTCATCGGCTACCTCACCCTTGTCTCTCTCCTGGCTCTTTAAGAGATTGTGGGGCAGCAGATTCTTGCACAGGTAAAGTGGGAGGCTCCCGTCTTCCCCCTCCTCCCCTCCCTGTCTTTCCTACCCCCTCCCTATGTATGTCATTGAGGATTAGCAGCTGGGGCCAGGCCAGGCCAGCGCAGCAGCGCCCGGGAATCCGCTGTGCACGGCCGCGCGCAGAGGCCGGGAGGCCAAAAATCAAGGAGGAGGGCACGGGTCTTGGCTTATTTTCCTCGGCTAATGAGCCTCCTACCCCCTCTCTAGCCTGGGCGGGGAGAAGGCGAAGAACCGTCCCCCGGGCCTCTGCGGGCGCGAGGACTTCCTGGAGCGAAGCCGGCCGCCCGGGGAGCCTGCACCTGCTGGGAGGAGCGGCGGGCACCATGAAGGATCGGCTGGAGCAGCTCAAAGCCGTGAGTCACTTGGGCGGCGGCGGAGAGGAGCCAGGCGGGGCCCGGGGCTCGATCCCTGCGCCCCGGGGCTGCAGGGGGAGGATGCTAATAACAAGACCGCTCCTGCAGCGCTGCGGGGGCTCGATGCCGTGGTGATGATGAGAGTGGGAAGCGCCAGGGGAAGGGGGCATTCGCTGGCACTTGTGGTTCCCCCCCACCCCGCCAGCTCCCTGGTACCTCCAGTATCTCCCCTCCCTCCCCAGCTCTCTGGTAGCTCCGGTCTCTCATCTCTCCTCCCTTCCCTTCCTCCCCCCCAGCTCTCTGGTATCTCCAATACCTCCCTACCTCCCTCCCCTCCCCCAGCTCTCTGGTATCTCCAATACCCCCCTCCCCCCCTCCCCTCCCCTAGCTCTCTGGTACCTCCAGTATCCCCCCCCCCCAGCTCTCTGGTACCTCCAGTATCTCCCTTCCCCCCCGCTCTCTGGTATCTCCCTTCCCCCCCCAGCTCTCTGGTACCTCCAATACCTCCCTTTCCCCCCCCCCCCCCAGCTCTCTGGTACCTCCAATACCTCCCTTTCCCCCCCCCCCCCCAGCTCTCTGGTACCTCCAATACCTCCCTTTCCCCCCCCCCCCAGCTCTCTGGTACCTCCAATACCTCCCTTTCCCCCCCCCCCCCAGCTCTCTGGTACCTCCAATACCTCCCTTCCTCCCCCCCCTCCCCCAGCTTTCTGGTATCTCCCTTCCTCCCCCCCAGCTCTCTGGTACCTCCAATATCTCCCTTCCTCCCCCCCCTCCCCCAGCTCTCTGGTATCTCCCTTCCCCTCCCCCAGCTCTCTGGTATCTCCCTTCCCCAGCCCTCTGGTACCTCCCTTCCCCCTCCCCCAGCTCTCTGGTATCTCCAATACCTTCCTGCCCCCCCCCCAGCTCTCTGGTATCTTCCTTCCCCCCCCAGCTCTCTGGTACCTCCAATATCTCCCTTCCTCCCCCCCTCTCCCCCAGCTCTCTGGTACCTCCAATATCTCCCTCCCCCCCCCAGCTCTCTGGTATCTCCCTTCCTCCCCCCCCCAGCTCTCTGGTATCTCCAATACCTCCCTTCCTCCCCCCCCCTCCCCCAGCTCTCTGGTACCTCCAATACCTCCCTTCCTCCCCCCCCCTCCCCCAGCTCTCTGGTACCTCCAATACCTCCCTTTCCCCCCCCCCCCAGCTCTCTGGTACCTCCAATACCTCCCTTCCCCCCCCCCCCCCCCAGCTCTCTGGTACCTCCAATACCTCCCTTTCCCCCCCCCCCCAGCTCTCTGGTACCTCCAATACCTCCCTTTCCCCCCCCCCCCAGCTCTCTGGTACCTCCAATACCTCCCTTCCTCCCCCCCCTCCCCCAGCTTTCTGGTATCTCCCTTCCTCCCCCCCAGCTCTCTGGTACCTCCAATATCTCCCTTCCTCCCCCCCCTCCCCCAGCTCTCTGGTATCTCCCTTCCCCTCCCCCAGCTCTCTGGTATCTCCCTTCCCCTTCCCCAGCCCTCTGGTATCTCCCTTCCCCAGCCCTCTGGTACCTCCCTTCCCCCTCCCCCAGCTCTCTGGTATCTCCAATACCTTCCTGCCCCCCCCCCAGCTCTCTGGTATCTTCCTTCCCCCCCCAGCTCTCTGGTACCTCCAATATCTCCCTTCCTCCCCCCCTCTCCCCCAGCTCTCTGGTACCTCCAATATCTCCCTCCCCCCCCCAGCTCTCTGGTATCTCCCTTCCTCCCCCCCCCAGCTCTCTGGTATCTCCAATACCTCCCTTCCTCCCCCCCCCTCCCCCAGCTCTCTGGTACCTCCAATACCTCCCTTCCTCCCCCCCCCTCCCCCAGCTCTCTGGTACCTCCAATACCTCCCTTCCTCCCCCCCCCTCCCCCAGCTCTCTGGTACCTCCAATACCTCCCTTCCTCCCCCCCCCTCCCCCAGCTCTCTGGTACCTCCAATACCTCCCTTCCTCCCCCCCCCTCCCCCAGCTCTCTGGTACCTCCAATACCTCCCTTCCTCCCCCCCCCTCCCCCAGCTCTCTGGTACCTCCAATACCTCCCTTCCTCCCCCCCCCTCCCCCAGCTCTCTGGTACCTCCAATACCTCCCTTCCTCCCCCCCCCTCCCCAGCTCTCTGGTACCTCCAGTGTCTCCCTTCCTCCCCCCCTCTCCCCCAGCTCTCTGGTACCTCCAGTATCTCCGCCCCTCACCCCCCCCCCCCAGCCACCAGCTCTCTGGTGGCTCCAGGATCTCTCCCCCCCGCCCGGCCCCATCTCCCTGGTCTCTCCAGTATCTCCACAAAAACAAGGAGGAGTCCGGTGGCACCTTAAAGACTAACAGATTTGTTTGGGCATAAGTTTTCATAGGTAAAAAGCCCACTTCTTCAGATGCACAGAGAAGTGGGGGTTTTACCATGCATCTGAAGAAGTGGGCTTTTTACCTATGAAAACTTATGCCCAAATAAATCTGTTAGTCTTTAAGGTGCCACTGGACTCTGCATTGTTTTTGTGGATACAGACTAACATGGCTACCCCTCTGATACCTAGTAGCCCCACAATCAGCTCCCCCCCACCCTCACATCTCCCTAGTCTCTCCAGCCCCCCGCCCCCCAACACCCTAGTCTCTCTAGTATCTCCCCCATCCCTCAGCTCTACAATCGGCCTCCCCATCTCCCTGGTCTCTCCTATGTAAAGCTGGGGGCGGGGGGAATAATCAAGCTCCATCTAGGGAGTTATTGTTTGCCTCTCTCTCCACAGTGAAAGAGGTTGGGGTGGGGGGGGGTCGAGCAATGGCTATATGTTGCAAATTGGGGGGCAGCCCCCCCACCCCAGGGATAAGAGGTGTTTGATGCTCCTAGGTTGGGAGGGGAAGGAGGAGAGTGTCTGAATGAGGTGTCCCGAGGGCTGAGCAGGTTGATGCTGAGGTTGAGGTTCTTTTGCTTTCTGAGAACAGGTGGTGGTGGGGGTCCAGGGTTCAGAGGGGGCCTGCTGGCCAGGGGCCCTTGTTCCTCTATCTGGGGGGGAGGAAGGGGGGCTAGGAGGGTCAGCTGAGGAAGGGGGGGGGATGGACTGAAGAGATTTGGGGGATGGAGGCCATTTCAGTCCCCCTCCCATCCCCCCCACTTGTATTTGGATGAGTCGAGCTGGCAACTTCCTCCTTTTTTCCACCCATTGCTCTGCCTGTCCGTTAACGGCCTTACCCGCAGCAGGACCTGGCGATAACATTACCCGCAGGGTCACACCCATTATTGCTCTGGCACTTTGCTCTGTGACTATCTGAGCTTCCTTCCCCTGCATCACAGGGACACCTTGCTTACTGATCACAGGGTGGTTAGCGCCAGGGCCTGGGGCTATTCTCGGGAGGGTTGCTTGGGAACACTGGCTCTGGTGTTAGTTTCTTTAGTGTGTGGGGTTGCTTTTGAGCACCAGGGGCTGTGCACAATGTGCTGCTATTGTAGGGTCGTTTGTGAACTGCATGTGCTGCGTTGTTCCTGTAGGGTTGCTTCCAACCACCCCCCCGGGGCTACGCACCCACCTTTCTGTTCTATGATGTTGTATGAACTCCCAGGGACTGCAGGCTGCCTCGTGATGGTAGGGACACCCAAGGGAGCCGCATGCGCATGCTGCCTCGTGATTGTAGGGTCACCCAAGAGAGCTGTGTATGTTCCCTTGGTGGCGTCACTGGTGTCAGCAGGCAGGTCGCCCAGGGCAAGGCCGCCTGCTGGCACGGGGTCAGACTCTCACAGCTTTCATTGCCAGGAAGCACTGGCTAAACGTGTATCAGACAAAGGGCTGAATGCAGAGAATAAAAGGCCGAAACAAATGGGGGCCTGGTGTCTGTGAGGCTCCTGGGTTAGGCGGTCCCCTTACGCCCTCCTTCTCCCCAGCCTGTTTTACCCCAACCCAGCTGTAATGCAGGATCTGCCCTGCCTGGTAGCGCATGGGCAGCAGCTAAGCAGAGCCGGGTGGGCGCAGCATGTCTGTAGTACCCTGTCTGCAGCTTCTTTGCTTCAGGGGGGCTCTGGGGGTTTTTGGTCAGAGGTGTCAGAGAAATCTATAATGCTGTGGAAGTGGGTCTAGCTCCCACCCTGGAGTGTGTCACCTTTAAGGGAGCAGGTATTCGGAGACCAAACCATCCCTGTTCTGATCCCATCGCCTGGGGCAGCAACATCTGGTGCCCATATTCTCCTGAAAGCCTGGTGATATCCCACTATACCAGGCTGAGATGTGGGGATTAGAGGGAGTGTGGACGAGGGGTCAGAGCATGGGCCTAGACATCTGGAGCTCTGCTGCTGACTCGCTGTGTGACTTTGGCTGAGTCACTCCCCCCACCTCCCCATGCTCGGTTTCCCAATCTGTGAAATAGGGTTAATGATGGTGGGCTGTGGAACGGCCATGTACTTTCGGGCGTTTGCTACAAAAGAGGAGTAGGGTCTCTTGTTCTGGTGAGAGCCTGGGGGAGCAGCAAGGTCAGCCCCTGAGGCTGGAGGCAGGGGGAGTGCTCAGTAGTGCCCCTCCCTGAAGCTGAATGAGCAGCGCTGTTCTCTATAGAGAACCATTCCCTGATGAGCACGAGGGAAGGGGATGAAAGTTGCTGCGGGGCATGAGGAAGCGGCAAAGGATGGGCAGGAATCTGCAGGGCTCTGAGGGGGAAGCGTGAGAGACAACCCAACCCTCTCTGCCCAGGGCGTCCTAGGGGCAACGCCACCCCAGCCTTGGGGCCCTGCAGGGAAATCCATGTGCCTTGTTTGAACTGCACCAACGATGGGAGACCCTGGGGGGAGATCCAAACCATCACTAAAGATGGCTCTTCTCATTGGGGAATAGCGGGCTGTGCCAGAAAACAGAGCCCCGGAGAGAAACCAGCATCTCCTGAGTAAATGCTCACCCTAAGGATTGCATCAGGCTTGTCACATTAACAGCTTCCCCCCCATTCCCCCCTCCCCAAAATCTTGGCCTATCCAGAAAGGAGAGGCCTCTCCCAATCAGATTGATCTCTTCTCCTAGAGCCCGAAGGGTTAAACTTTTTTGCCTGGCTTCCCCTAGGGGGAATAAAGGCCTCTCCTGGTCTTGAAGTGTCCTTCCAGGACACCAGGGGTTAAACTCTCCCTTTCACCATCACCCCAGTGACGATCAGGGCTGGCTGGAAAACAAAAATTCCTTTCTGCAAAAAAGGGAGAGGTTTGGAGATTTATTTTCTGCATAGGAATTAAAGAGATCTCATGAGACAGAGAGCATCTGTGTCCCCACAATAACCCGGTGGTTCGGGCACTCATAAAGGATGTAAGAGACCTGGGTTCAAGATCCTGCCCTGAATCGGGGAGAGAGGGGCCTTGAACCTGCGACTCCTGCATCACAGATGGGCTATTCTGGAGTCTCTCTCTGCTTTGGGGGGTTGATCTCCGCAGTACAGGAGCGGGGACAGGCGTCCTCTGAGCTCTCCTCATTCTGCCGGTCCATGGCAGTGTTGATTCATTTGCTGTCCCTGTTGGTGGTTGGGAGAGAAGGGGGTGGGGCAGAGTGACAGGGATTTAGCTGGGATTACAGAACCATCAGCTAGGGGAAGAGGAGATAAAACGCTTGGGAGAGAGAAGGGGATTAATTTTATTTTTATTCCTTGGAGGGTTGGAGTCCTGAACTGGAAGTGAGAGTGGGAGGGCAGGTGAAGAGAGGGGATCTGGATGGGTAGCAGGGCCGTCCCCTCTTGGGAAATGATCCAGTCCCGCCCTGGGGGGTTTACCAGGGTCTGAGTGGGATATGGCACATCGGGACAGTTCCCCACCCCTTGGATACAATCCCAGATCTGTCTTGGCATGGGGACCTTGTCAGGGTGTGACCAGTGGGGCACAAGGAGCAGGCTGGTCACTGTGGCATTCTCATGACCTGCTCTTTGTAGCCTGGGAGGGCAGTGGGACAACTAGCATATTTCCCATAGTTGCTCCCCTGTTGTTTGTGCCACATGATGTGTCTCCTTGGTAGACACCTTCTTGAGGCGTTGAGCTCCATCTGAGAGGCACTGTGTTGGCAGGGGGATGGGTCTGTTCCAGGGGTTTCCGCTCTTGGGGGTCTGAGTAGGGGTTTTGGGTCCGTCTCTCTGTGGATCAGAGCACAGACAGGCCCTATAAGGCCTGGTTTAATCACCAACCAATTGCTCAGCTGCCTTCCTCCTCCAGAGGGCACAGGCTGGAGGTTCACTGGTTATGCTTGGCCTGCTCTAGCTGGAGCAAAGTTCAGCCTCCTAGATGATGAGCATAGCAGTAAAGATCTGAGCAGAGCTGTGTTACTGCCCCCACCCCCAAAGGTCCTGTGGAGAGCAGAGCATGTCCCAGGCTGGAGGTTACGATGCCATGGTGCCAGCCGTCAAACAGGGGCCAATCTGGCAGTGGCCTTGGGCTAATGCAGGAATAGTAGCCTCAGTACCTTCCTCCAATGACTCTGCAGCCCTCTGGGGAAATCAACCATGATAGTTATTGCAGAATAGCTCCCCACTATTCTGTTCCTGAATAGAGTGCTCACAGGGGGAGTGACTGTGCAATAGCATGGCCTAGTGAGCAGAGCACTGCGACTCAGGAGACCTGGTTTCTAGTCCCAGCTTTGCCACTGGCCAGCTGGGTGACCGTGGGCAAATCACTTCCCCAAGCTGTAAAATGGGGATAATGATCCTGCCCTCTTTGCAAAGTGCTTTGCGACCTACAGGTGAAAAGTGTCGGATAAGAGCTAGGGCTGATGATTATTTTATCTGTGGTATTTCCCAGGTAGGGAAGCCCTTAGGGAGTTGACACTCTAGAGTTAACATCCTGATGTGCACAATTTTACCAGGATGTCTCTGGGCTTATGGCCAGAAACGATTCGCTAAGCCAGTCGCTCGTTCAGTACAGTGGCACTGACCAAACCTAATGTAACTTTGAGGTCTCCGTTCCTGGATGGTATTCCAGCAGTGGGAGGGGATCAGCCCTGCGGGGGGGGACGAGACGAGACGACAGACTGCGAGAGGGATGATGCTAGGCCATGCTTCTGGCAGCAGAGGATCCTGTGGGAAGCTTCCTTTTATCCACACCTGGCTAATTGTTTTGGATGACGTTGGTGCCCATTACATTGAGGACACTTTGTGGGCACTCAGCTCTGCAGTAGGCAGGGATCTCTTGGGCGTGGGTAGAGTTTAGATGGGCTCTGGTCAAATATCTGAGAGAACAGCTCTGCCGCTAGCAGAGAATCAAATGGATCCAAGTCACTTGACAAATAAAACACTACTAAAAAACCAGCCGTCGGTTACCATGCTGCACCGGGCAGCCACTTGGAGCGAAGAGCCTCATAATCGGGAAGCTGCTTGCAGTGCATCCCAGCAGCTTTATTGAACCTGCTGCTATTAGTACTATTTATCTGTATTACCGCGGTCCTTGGGAGACCTGCTCACGGAGCAGGACCTGTTGTGCTAGGTGCTGTAAAAATACAGAACAAAACGACAGTCCCTGCCCCAGGTCACTTGTCTTCTCTGTATGGGAGAAGAGACAACAGATGGGCACAGCCAGGGAAGTACAAGAAAACAATGAGAAAGTATTGGTCAGTGGGATGGGCAGTGGTCTGCGCACATCAATGATCTGAGCGTGGTCAGGTTTTCATGGGCATCGCAGCAAAGGAGAGTTTTGAAGAGGGCTCTGACTGGGGATGATGAGGCGGAGCTGGAGATGTTTTACGAGGAGCGTCTCCCAAGCATGAGGGGCAGTCTGAGAGAAAGCTCAGAGGTGCCTGTTTGAAATTATAACTGTGGGTGGTGGAAGCTGGTCCAAGGGGCCAATTGCAGGTGAGCATCAACAGCTTGATAGCGAATGAGAGGTCGGATGGGGATTGACCGCAAAGGGCCTTGGAAGTGAAGACAAGCAGCTTATGTTTGATGCGATAGAGAAGGGGGAGCCAGAGGAGGGATGCAAAGAGAGGAGGTCAGCGACAGGCTAAGAAAATGATCTTTGCACAACAATACTGTATATTCTTATGTGCAAGGAGGTGGGCTCTTTCTGTTGGCAATCTGCATATACATCTGTAGCTCTTTTTAATATAGCTTTTCCATAACACTTGTAACTCCATAGCAAAGGGAGGCTAGAACACAGAACTGCAGACTCCAAACTCCTCCTCCCCCCCTCCCCCCCCAGTTGGCTAAGTGAGGTCCTCGGTATAACAAGTAGTACACTTTCCTGCCTTCTGCTGTGGAGATTTAAGAAGGAAGCAGAGCTTTTTGGGTGATGCCTACAACAGATGGGGTCAGGTTCTTGCTGGTTTGATGGCTGGAGGGGTCAGAAAATTGAGGGGAGAGGAAAATGTTAAATAGGCCAGGGGAGTGGGGCAAGGCGGGAGGGCAGCAGCTGTCCGTCTGTGCTGTTTGTTACCTGTGGAGACAGCGTCTGTTTGAGTCATGTGTCGTCCTGTTGGGCCTTGGGTCTCTGTAATGGCTACAGGATCAGCCATGGAGACCCACCAACTGTTGGATAACCAGAGAGAAACCCAGAGCAGGTATTCCTGGGGCAGCCTTTGGGGGCTAAGGTCATCCCTGGGGTAACACCCTGGGATGAACATGGACCTTGGTAGAGCACTGGTGGTGATGTTGTGGTGGGGATGGTGTATGAACAGAGGCCAGTGCCTTTGCCCTGGTGAGGGACACTAAGAACTTAGGGCCAGATCCTTAATGGTATTGAGGTGCCTAACTCCCACGGAAACCAACTGGGTTTTAGTACTTCATGATCTCAGGGTAACCCCGTCGCACCATCCTTTCCTTCACCAGTGTTCTCCACGGTGCCCACAGTGGGCGGCTGCAAAGTGGCCAATGAATGGCCCAACCTTCGGCTGGGTTTCCCTGGCAGGTGGAGCTAGTCCTTGGTGCTGGGGACCCTGCCCAGTCTCAGATCCTCCACTCAGCTCCCAACATATGGCTGCAATTTTTCTTCCTTCAGAACGTAACACATGACTAAGCTTCTCTCGCTCCCTGTTAATGACAACAACATACACCCTGGATGCCACTCCTGAGGTTTTCATGATCTTCTCTATGGCAGGAACTAGCTCCAGATGTCTTTCTTGCTTATCTCTTTTGACTGGGTTTTTTTGTTTTAAAATCTACTCTTGAATTCTTCCCTCCTGCGCCAAACATTATTCTTTTGGTTTTGTGGTACCCAGCAGTGTGCTGGTGTAAACCACCCTGCTTTGAGCCAAGAGCAGGCGTCGAACCTAGGACTCTGAGGGTAGAAGCATGAACCTCCACCATTAGAGCTGAAGGAGTAAGTACCTTGGCTGGCACTTGTTGCGGATGTGTTAACCGCATATGTGGTATAGCCACTAGGGGCAGACATTCACCTATCTTATAACATTGGCTTAGTGAAACCACTGCTAGAGGATTCTGGTATTTTCATTAACAAGGGGAAAACACATCTTAGTTTTTGACACTCTCATGTCAAAGACTGTGTGTGTGTGTGTGTGTGTGTGTGTGTGTGTGTGTGCTTACAGAAGGAAGGGGTGAAGGAGTGGGGAATGTTCCCATTTCAACCCAAACTTAGGGAATCCTAGAATATCAGGGTTGGAAGGGACCTCAGGAGGTCATCTAGTCCAACCCCCTGCTCAAAGTAGGACCAATCCCCATTTTTGCCCCAGATCCCCTAAATGGCCCCCTCAAGGATTGAACTCACAACCCTGGGTTTAGCAGGCCAATGCTCAAACCACTGAGCAATCCCATTTTTGTTTTTTCTGGAAATGATTCTACTTTGTTCCTTGGGTGGGGGTGGGGGGAAACCTGAGTGTCTCACCTGAATAGCTTAGGGTCTGAAGCCCTTGTACTGGCTTTGGAGCAATCCTTCTCCAGAAAATGTTCTGGAAATAGCTGGCACAAGGTGATATCTGGTGTGTTCCAAAGGCAGAATAATGTGTTTTCCCCAAGTGTCTCTGTGAGCCCTGGGGACACACAGGTAGGGGGCAGGATCTAGTGATGCCATAGAGACCGAGGTCATCTCAATCTCCCCTTCTGCTGGTGATAGGATTTTAACTGGAGGTTCCCCCAGAATCCCCTCCATCACATTACTCTGCTGGGCTCTTTACAGAACAAACAGAAAAATGGTCACGGCCATGAGGCATTAGCAATCAAACTCCAGGCTCTGCAATAGGATCTAGGAAAGCAGAACTCAAGCTGGGGTGGATCTAGAGCCTCAAAGGTATTTAGGTGCCCAACTCCCATTGATTTCAGTGGGAGTTAGGTGCTTAAATACCGTTAAGGATCTGCGCCTAGGACTCTGCGCAGGCTTAAAAGAAGAGAAGAAGGATGGTCTGGGCTGGGAACTGGAGACCCAGAGTCAGTTCTCGGCTTCCCCAGACCTTGGGCAAGTCATTTGCACTCTGTGCTACAGTTCTGCCTCTGGAACAAACCTCACAGGGGTGCTGGGAGGTTAAAGAGGTAAGTCCCTTAGATTAAGGTCAGCTATGTGGTTCCTTTGGGGGATCATAGAATATCAGGGTTGGAAGGGACCTCAGGAGGTCATCTAGTCCAACACCCTGCTCAAAGCAGGACCAATCCCCAACTAAATCATCCCAGCCAGGGCTTTGTCAAGCCTCACCTTAAAAACTTCTAAGGAAGGAGATTCCACCACCTCCCTAGATAATGCATTCCAGTGTTTCACCACCCTCCTGGTGAAAAAGTTTTTCTTAATATCCAACCTAAACCTCCCCCGCTGGAACTTGAGACCATTACTCCTCATTCTGTCATCAGCTACCAATGAGAACAGTCTAGATCCATCCTCTTTGGAACCCCCTTTCAGGTAGTTGAAAGCAGCTATCGAATCCCCCCTCGTTCTTCTCTTCCGCAGACTAAACAATCCCAGTTCCCTCAGCCTCTCCTCATAAGTCATGTGTTCCATGTCCCCTAATCATTTTTGTTGCCCTCTGCTGGACGTTTTCCAATTTTTCCACATCCTTCTTGTAGTGTGGGGCCCAAAACTGGACACAGTACTCCAGATGAGGCCTCTCCAGTGTTGAATAGAGGGGAACGATCACATCCCTCTATCTGCTGGCAAAGCCCCTACTTATACATCCCAAAATGCCATTGGCCTTCTTGGCAACAAGGGCACACTGTTGACTCATATTCAGCTTCTCATCCACTGTAACCCCTAGGGATCAGGGCCTAACTGTAACTGTGACCTGATGAGTGGTGTTAACAAGGAGATACAACAATAAGCTGTTGGGGTGACTCAGTTTAGGTCGGTGCCAATCCTTCTCTGCAAGGGATGTCCCCTCAAACTGGCTGTTAGAACAGCAACTGCAGGAAGGAGTTGGGGAGATACGGAGATCCAGCTGCATTTCCTGTTAAAACTGCCCCCTCTCTTCTTAGCAGCATGCAGGACTCTCACAGCTACAGATGTTTCTTGTTTTCAGGCAGTTGCTTAAATGGTCTCCCTTTGTATTACACAGTGTTGTTGCAGCTGGGTGGGACCCAGAATACTGGAGAGAGAAGGTGGGTGAGGTAATAGCTTTTATTGGGCCAACTTCTGTTGGTGAGAGAGACAAGCTTCCCAGAGCTCTTCGAAAGCTTCTCTCTCATCAACAGAAGTTGGCCCAATAAAACATTATCTCACCTATGTTATCTCCCTCTTTGTATTGGCAGGGCTAGGTGCAACACAGATCGCTGTCTCTTGTCTGAATTTATCAGCATTCCTCAGTTCTGCCCTGCAGCAGGCACCGCTATCCCAGTCCTGGGCTCCCCATACACAGCTCTGCTGGTGCCCCTCAACCCCAACCCATGGCCCACTGCTATCCCAGCCCTGGGCTCCCCTTGTGCTGGTTACCCTGCTATCCCAGCCCTGGGCTCCCCACACCAATCAATGCCTCTCCTCCCCAGTCAATGCCCATCTGTTCCAACCCACTGCTGCCTGCTATCCCAGCCCCAGGCTCCTCCCACAGCTCTGCTGGTGCCCCTCAATCCTAGCCTGCAGCCCCCTGCTAGCCCAGTCATTCTTCCCTCCACCCTACCCCAGCTCTGCAGATGCCCCTGAATCCTGACTCCTTGCCCTGCTCCGTTAGGGAGTCGTCTGAGAAGTGGCTGTTCCCTGGTTTCGAGTGACTCCGCGCAAGGATCAGCCCCAAACCAGCAGCTGGGTTTTTACCCCTCATGCCTATCCCCTGCCTTTCCTCTCCGCTCCTCAACATGGTGTCAGGCTGGAGGGCTCCCCCGCTGCACCCTTCTTTCTCTGGCTCTGCAGAGCACCTTGGGAGGGTGTAATGCAATTAAACAAGGAATCCAGCCATCTGGTCCTGGTTTTCGTCAGGCCCTGTGGGAAGGAGGGCGATGGTCATCTGTCCCTTAAACCAAGAGCTAAGGGTGGTGATGGGTGTACGGGGGAGTTGGTGGGCGGCACCGAGTTGCCCTTTAAATGGGGGAAGTGGCAGAACCAATTGGCAATGGGATGAATCTCTGTGTGTGGCTTAGGGAAGCAGCTGTCCCTTCAGATCCAGTGGGAGGGTCACCCACATGGGGAACCTGTCTTGGGAAGTCGCTGTCCCTTTAAAGCAGGAAGAGCTGGGCTGAGGGGCCCCAGGCGAAGCCAGTAGGGGTACATGGGTGAGGGACAGCTTGTGCGTGCTCCTGAGCAGGCAGCCCCCCTCTCCTCACCAGCAATCCATTAATACCTTTGCTGTGTGTGTCTGGAACCAGATGTGAGATTAGCTCTGCTGCTCAGGAATGCAGATGGCTAAACAGCCTTTTCCCATGTGCACGAAACACCCCTCTTAGGCACCTTGCCTGCTGAGCCTCCAAAGACCCCTCCTCTGGGCCAGGAACCCTCCCCCTTCTGCAGAGTCCTTTCCCCAGCATCTCACGCTTCCCCTGCGGCAACCGAACAGGGTTTGTTTGAAACCTCTTGGAAGCTGCAGGGAGCGCACAGCTCCGGGGCTCGAGGATGTGGGAGAGAGCAGGAGCCTCTTACTTCTAGGTCACTGAATCCTATCTAGCCCCAGGTCAAGAGTGACTAGAAACTGCTAGAATCAGAGACATTCCAGCTGGAAAATGCCAGCTAAAATGTGGCAGGAAGGGCTTTGTCCACTGGGCCCATCTCGACCTTTCCTAGCGCTCGGCTCCGTCTAATTTTAGATGTCCCGAGAGTCAGGGCTCCCATCATTCCCCTTGGGAATCAATTTCAGAGTCCCTTATCAGGGAGGCTCTCTGACATTCATTCCCAATGTTCCTTTTCTTGCTTTCATCCCCTTAGATCTAGTTATGATTCCTCTCTCTCTCACTGGCATTTACATCCTTCAGATGTTTACAGCCTGTTCACCATCACCGTGCCTTCCACATCTCATAGTCAAGCTGTATGTAACACCACACCCTTGTGTGTGATGGGTGTATCAGCTGAGGGGATTGAGCCTGGGTCCTGGATCTTCACACATGCACCTCTGGGCATCTGAGCCAAAAGATCCACCTCTGTTAGCCAAGGCTGTAGCAAAGTGGGTGCGTGTTACATGTACATATTCGTGTCTCAATCTTTCCTTGTTGCGCCGCACCTCCAGCTCCCTGAACATCTGTAAAGTGAAGATACAAGGGGGTTGTGCAGGGCTCAGATACTACAGCGATGAGAGCTAGGTTGCTACTGCTGCAGTTTTTAAGAATTAATACTGTGGCTCCTTCTGTTGATGGCCTGGTCAGACATCCTTGACCACTGGCTGATGGCTGCTAAGGATCCCCTCTTTGCACCATCCTCGCAGGTCACCTGGGTTATACAGATGACCTGGGACAGATGGAGGGGAGTTGTCATCCTACTGTGAAGCCTCAAGTCCTGTGCTCTGGCTGTGGTAGAGGCTCAGAAAGCTTTCTTCTCTGACTCCACCCCAGGCCCCAGCCAATGGTTGACATCCAGGTAAATCTGAGCCACCTCCTCTTGGATCCGGGGTCAACAGCAGCAACTGCCCTCCAGTGCAAGGAAACACTCAGAATGGACAGATTGGTGGTAGCGTAGCCACATCAGGAGACAAGCGCAGCATTTGGTTGCATTCGAGCCGGTTTTCCTCCCTCCGGCTCTGGCAGAGCAGCATCCTATAACCTGTGAGGTGGCCCCGTCTCTGTCACATGCAGCAAAAACAACTGGGGATCTACTGGGGGTCATTAATGGCACGGGTCATCTGTGCTTCTGTGGAAGAGGACAAGGAGCCATATTCCCATAAACTGGGAGCAAGGCTGTTGCTTAGTAAAACACCTTTACTCCTTAAGCTTTTTTTTATGGGAGTATGGGGAGAGGGGACTATTGAGAAGAAGTGCCAGAATTGCTATGGTGATGTGGTGGAGGGTTCAGACTGCTTTGTGGCCTCTTGGTCTGGTTTGTTGGCCTAGAGACACTCTGAGGCAAGCACAAATTTCCCTGATTGGTTCCTTGACGATGGACAGAGATGAGGCATTCATAGGATCGTAGGACTGGAAGGGACCTTGAGAGGTCATATAGTCCAGTCCCCTGCACTCATGGCAGGACTAACTATTATCTAGACCATCCCTGATGGGTTTGTCTAACTGTCTTTTAAAAATCCCCAATGAGTGAGATTCTACAACCTCCCTAGGCAATTTATTCCAGTGCTTAATTACCCTGACTGTTAGGAAGTTTTTCCTAATGTCCAACCTAAACCTCCCTTGCTGCAATTTAAGCCCATTGCTTCTTGTCCAATCCTCAAGAGATTAACAAGAATAACTTTTCTCCCTCCTCCTTGAAGCAACCTTTTAGGTACTTGAAAACTGTTATCATGTCCTCACAGGTCATGTTTTCTAGACCTTTAAATGTTTTTATTGCTCTTTTCTGGACTCTCTCCAATTTGTTCACAACTTTCCTGAAGTGTGGCACCCAGAACTAGAGTACTATCAGTACGGAGTAGAATGGAAGAATTGCTTCTTGTGTTTTGCTTACAATACTCCTGCTAGTATATCCCAGAATGATGTTTGCTTGTTTTGCAACAGGGTTACATCTTTGACTCATATTTAGCTTATGGTCCACTATGACCCCCAGATCCCTTTCCACAGTACTCCTTCCTAGGCAGTCATTTCCCATTTTGTATGTGTGCAACTGATTGTTCCTTCCTAAATGGAGTACTTTGCATTTGTCCTTATTGAATTTCATTCTATTTACTTCAGACTGTTTCTCCAGTTTGTCCAGATCATTTTGAATTTTAATCCTATCCTCCAAAGCACTTGCAATCCTTCCCAGTTTGGTATCATCCACATAGAGGGTACTGTCTATGCCATTATCTAAATCATTGATGAAAATATTGAACAGAACCAGACCCAGAACTTATCCCTGCAGGACCCCACTCGATATGCCCTTCCATCTTGACTGTGAACCACTGATAATTACTCTCCGGGAATGGTTTTCCAACCAGTTATGCACTACCTTATAGTAGCTCCATCTAGGTTGTATTTCCCTAGTTTCATGTTGATCCCTGTGGAGCTGGGTCTTCCCTCCCCCACAGACCGCAGCCAGCATTGGTGGAGTTGTTTGGATGGCTGTTTCTTCCTCTTGGGGAGATCTCAGAGGGTGATACTGAAGGCTCCCTCACGTGTGGTTCCTCTTGCTCCACACATTGGGAAGGCTGCTAGGAAGGACTGCTATATTTTAGGTTGCTGTCATTGTGCTGATGACCCTCTCCTCTGCGGCTCAGCAGGCTCCAATCATGTTGGCTCTAACTTCCCAGTGCCTGGCTGAGATGGCTAACGCTTAGTCTGGGCAAGCTGAAAGTGATGCTGGTTGCTGGTGAAAGGAACCATCTAGAGAACTTACAGGGGAGATAGTCTCACTCTGTACTGCACTGCTCTGCAAGTGAGATTCACACCCTATAGAGTCTTGGGTGGCAGGAGTGCCTTCAACCTCTGCATTTGGCTAGGACTCTGCAAACTGCCCTCTCTGATGTGGAGCTCCCTGCAGTCAGTGATGCCTTGGGAACCTCTCTCTGATCACTGCACTGAGCACAACCTGGAGCTGTCTTTGGAGGCCATGTGTGAGCTTCAGCTAGGGCAGAAAGGCAGTTGCTCATTTAGTGAGCAATGCAGATGGTACAGGGTGTATCCCCTGCTCTGTGTAGATGATGCTAGCTTTTGACCTGCCTCCAGGTGCAATTCAAGGGGTTGACTTTGATCTCCAACCCTGTATGCTGTGGATCCTGGCTGAGTGAGAGAGCTCCTTTGCTGATACTTTGTGTCAGCAGCTGAGATCAGAGGGCTGTTTCTGCTGATGGTACCTAGATATGCATGTAAGGGGTACTTGAGGCAGATCCTGGGGTGGGGTGGGTTATCCCATCATGCATTGCCCCACATCAGTCATTTGGTGCATGTTGCAAAGCTATTTACATTAGTGCATAGTGGGTGTAATAGACCAATGGATCTGAGTGGAAGAGCTGGATTCTGTTCTCATTAACATCAGAGTGAGTTTGGAATAACTGCAGTGATTTCATTGG
The DNA here is from genome assembly GCF_965140285.1 of Lepidochelys kempii. NCBI lineage: Eukaryota > Metazoa > Chordata > Testudines > Cheloniidae > Lepidochelys > Lepidochelys kempii. The sequence goes on from NC_136385.1 coordinate 15,132,536, forward strand.
TGTTACCCGGGATTTTCCCTGGTGGAAATTGATTGGAAGCAGCATGGCTGGCTACGTAAGCAGCAGGACACGGGAAAGCCAGATGCTTTCAGCAGGCACTGGACATTTGCTTAGCCAAAACAGACTGACTTTGTTGACCTCCAGAGAGTGTCCTAAGGCCAGTGTGCTTGTAACCTGGGCTCGCTCCTGAGATGGGCTGACAGAGCAGGTAGGGCTGAAGGCAGGTGGTTTAGCTGACGTTGTGATGATGTGAAGGGCTGTTGCATCATTGCTGTGGGCTGGGAGAAAACACTGTCTTAACCGTAAAATAATCCTATTTCTGCTCTGAATGGGAGGGGAGTGTGGTGAGGGCCACTTCCCCCCAGGGAAATTTAAAATAGGGGCCAGACCCCTTCACTATGAACCCTGCCTTTTTACTAGCTACCCACAATACATCTTCTACCTCCTCCACTCCCTCTTTACCATCCCACCCCAAATTCCTGGTGCCTCTTCACCACATCCCCATTAGCAGCAGTAACCGTTTCCACAAAGCTCCTGGACTTCTGCGTCCCCAAGTGTGGCTGGGGCTGCTGAGCTGGGATTTGGATCGCAGTCCCACCAGGGTAAATCGGGAGTGTCTCCAATGAAGTCATGCAATTACTCCAGATTAATCCCATGTGCCTGGCACTGAGTCGCCTTCTGATGGCTGGTATTTTTAGTAGCCCATATGAGATGAGTTGGTCTTTCCTCTGACTTGTCCCTAGACGACAAAGTATAAAACCAGTGGCCTCCACTAGCACTAGCTGGCTCCCTTGTCATCGGTCTCAGCAGAGATCCCACAAATTGATAGGTCATGGAGGCTGAGCTCCCCACTTCCCCTAAGTGGGGTCCCTCTAGATCTGGGCTGAGGCACGCTGGCGGTGAATGGTGTGGGGAAAGTCTGCAGAGCCACCACTCATGATGCACCGGTTGTGGGAAGGAACCAAAGATAGCTGTCTCCAGGGGGTCAGTCTGGGACCCAGTCCCAACACAGATGTTACAGAAAAGCCCCCTGATGTTTGAATACTTGTAGCAGCCGCCGCAGGAGGAAGAGAGGGAAGCATCTCCAGGAAGGATGATCCTTCACTTTAGATTAGTTTGATGGATCCCAATCTTTTCCAGGCCAGGACCCACCCTCCTCATTGTTCTGAGTGAGGGTGACTCCCAGAGTCGCATGCCTGGCTTCCCAATGGTGCTGCATTGGCATGGTGGCTGCTGGGTGTAGGGAGTGGAAATCGGGGCACTGGTGAGATGGCCTTTTGCACCCAGGGGGTAGGCCGTGAGGGGTTTCTCCTATGTGCCGGGAAACCTGGTGTGGGTGTGCGGGCTCTGGGTAGGTCCCCTAACCCTCTCACTGGCCTTGCCCTCCCTTACAGAAGCAGGACCAGGATGACGATGCCGACGATGTGGAGATCGCTATCGAGAACGCGGGGTTCATGGATGAGTTCTTCTCCGAGGTGAGGAGGAGGCATGGCCCTGGGATGGGTCTCTGCCTCATTTACGTTGACAGTGTCCCTTCTCCGGGGGGAGGGAGCAAGGCGGGCTGGCAGAGCTCCTTTGCCTGGGGAGCTCTTGGGGCTAGAGATCCCCTCTCCTTTGAACAACTGTGGTTCAGTGGATAGGGCACAGATCTGGGTGCTTCTCCCAGATCGGCCACTGGCTGGCTTGGTGACCTTGGGCAAATCGTTTCCCCTCCCACCCTTTGTCTGTCTTGCCTATTTAGACTGTGAGATGTTTGGGGCAGGGACTGTCTCTAAATGTGTCTATACAGCCCCTAGCACCCTATGGCCTTAATAGCAGTTCAGTGCTACTGTAATACAACTAATAGTGATCTCCTCTTGTGGTTTAGATTGAAGAAACCCGACAAAATATTGAGAAAATTGCAGAGAATGTGGAGGGGGCGAAAAAGCTGTACAGTATCATCCTGTCCGCCCCCATCCCTGAGCAAAGTAAGTCTGAGGGTATGTCTACACTACGAAATCAGGTCGAATTTATAGAAGTCGTTTTTTTAGAAATCGGTTTTATATATTCGAGTGTGTGTGTCCCCACAGAAAATGCTCTAAGTGCATTAAGTGCATTAACTCGGCGGAGTGCTTCCACAGTACCGAGGCTAGAGTCGACTTACGGAGCGTTGCACTGTGGGTATCTATCCCACAGTTCCCGCAGTCTCCGCTGCCCATTGGAATTCTGGGTTGAGATCCCAATGCCTGATGGGGCTAAAACATTGTCGCGGGTGGTTCTGGGTACATATCGTCAGGCTCCCGTTCCCTCCCTCCCTCCGTGAAAGCAAGGGCAGACAATCGTTTCGCGCCTTTTTTCCTGAGTTACCTGTGCAGACGCCATACCACGGCAAGCATGGAGCCCGCTCAGGTAACCGTCACCCTATGTCTCCTGGGTGCTGGCAGACGTGGTACGGCATTGCTACACAGTAGCAGCAACCCCTTGCCTTGTGGCAGCACACGGTACAGTACGACTGGTAGCCGTCCTCGTCATGCCCGAGGTGCTCCTGGCCACATCGGCCAGGAGTGCCTGGGCAGACATGGGCGCAGGGACTAAATTTGGAGTGACTTAACCAGGTCATTCTCTTTAGTCCTGCAGTCAGTCCTATTGAACCGTCTTATGGTGAGCAGGCAGGCGATACGGATTGCTAGCAGTCCTATTGCATCATCTTCTGCCGGGCAGCCATGAGATGTGGATGGCATGCAGTCCTTCTGCACCGTCTGCTGCCAGCCAAAGATGTAAAAGATAGATGGAGTGGATCAAAACAAGAAATAGACCAGATTTGTTTTGTACTCATTTGCTCCCCCCCCTCACCCCTCATTCCTCTAGGTCACACTGCAGTCACTCACAGAGAAGGTGCAGCAAGGTAAATCTAGCCATGTATCAATCAGAGGCCAGACTAACCTCATTGTTCCAATAAGAACAATAACTTAGGTGCACCATTTCTTATTGGAACCCTCCGTGAAGTCCTCCCTGAAATACTCCTTGATGTAAAGCCACCCCCTTTGTTGATTTTAGCCTCCTGAAGCCAACCTTGTAAGCCATGTCGTCAGTCGCCCCTCCCTCCGTCAGAGCAACGGCAGACAATCGTTCCGCACCTTTTTTCTGTGCGGACGCCATACCAAGGAGGCAAATTTGGCAATTAGGAGCACATTAAACACCACACGCATTATCCAGCAGTATATGCAGCACCAGAACCTGGCAAAGCGATACCGGGCGAGGAGGTGATGTCAGCGCGGTCACGTAAGTGATCAGGACATGGACACAGATTTCTCTGAAAGCATGGACCCTGCCAATGCATGCATCATGGTGCTAATGGGGCAGGTTTCTGGGCTCGGGAAACAAGCACAGACTGGTGGGACCGCATAGTGTTGCAGGTCTGGGACGATTCACAGTGGCTGCGAAACTTTCGCATGCGTAGGGGCACTTTCATGGAACTTTGTGACTTGCTTTCCCCTGCCCTGAAGCGCATGAATACCAAGATGAGAGCAGCCCTCACAGTTGAGAAGCGAGTGGCGATAGTCCTGTGGAAGCTTGCAATGCCAGACAGCTACCGGTCAGTTGGGAATCAATTTGGAGTGGGCAAATCTACTGTGGGGGCTGCTGTAATGCAAGTAGCCCACGCAATCAAAGATCTGCTGATATCAAGGGTAGTTACCCTGGGAAACGTGCACTTCATAGTGGATGGCTTTGCTGCAATGGGATTCCCTAACTGTGGTGGGGCCAGAGACGGAATCCATATCCCTATCTTGGCACCGGAGCACCAAGCCGGCGAGAACATAAACCGCAAGGGGTACTTTTCAATAGTGCTGCAAGCTCTGGTGGATCACAAGGGATGTTTCACCAACATCAACGTGGGATGGCCGGGAAAGGTACATGACGCTCGCATCTTCAGGAACTCTGGTCTGTTTCAAAAGCTGCAGGAAGGAACTTTATTCCCAGACCAGAAAATAACTGTTGGGGACGTTGAAATGCCTATATGTATCCTTGGGGACCCAGCCTACCCCTTAATGCCATGGCTCATGAAGCCGAACACAGGCAGCCTGGACAGTAGTCAGGAGCTGTTCAACTACAGGCTGAGCAAGTGTAGAATGGTGGTAGAATGTACATTTGGACGTTTAAAGGCGCGTTGGCGCAGTTTACTGACTCGCTTAGACCGCAGCGAAACCAATATTCCCATTGTTATTACTGCTTGCTGTGTGCTCCACAATATCTGTGAGAGTAAGGGGGAGACGTTTATGGCAGGGTGGGAGGTTGAGGCAAATTGTCTGGCTGCTGGTTACGCGCAGCCAGACACCAGGGCGGTTAGAAGAGCACAGGAGGGCGCAGTACGCATCAGAGAAGCTTTGAAAACCAGTTTCATGACTGGCCAGGCTACGGTGTGAAAGTTCTGTTTGTTTCTCCTTGATGAAACCCCCCGCCCCTTGGTTCACTCTACTTCCCTGCAAGCTAACCATCCTCCCCTCCTCCCTTTAATCATTGCTTGCAGAGGCAATAAAGTAATTGTTGCTTCACATTCATCCATTCTTTATTCTTTCATCACACAAATAGGGGGATGACTACCAAGGTAGCCCAGGAGGAGTGGTGGAGGAGGGGAGGAAAATGCCACAGAGCACTTTAAAAGTTTACAACTTTAAAATTTATTGAAAGCCAGCCTTCTTTTTTTTTTTGGGCAATCCTCTGTGGCGGAGTGACTGGTTGGCTGGTGGCCCCCCCACCGCGTTCTTGGGCGTCTGGGTGTGGAGGCTATGGAACTTGGGGAGGAGGGCGGTTGGTTACAGAGGGGCAGCAGTGGCAGTCTGTGCTCCAGCTGCCTTTGCTGCAGCTCAACCATACACTGGAGCATACTGGTTTGGTCCTCCAGCAGCCTCAGTGTTGAATCCTGCCTCCTCTCATCATGCTGCTGCCACATTTGAGCTTCAGCCCTCTCTTCAGCCCGCCACTTACTCTCTTCAGCCCGCCACCTCTCCTCCCGGTCATTTTGTGCTTTCCTGCACTCTGACATTATTTGCCTCCACGCATTCGTCTGTGCTCTGTCAGTGTGGAAGGACAGCATGAGCTCAGAGAACATTTCATTACGAGTGCGTTTTTTTTTCTTTCTAATCTTCACTAGCCTCTGGGAAGGAGAAGATCCTGTGATCATTGAAACACATGCAGCTGGTGGAGAAAAAAAAAGGGACAGCGGTATTTAAAAAGACACATTTTATAAAACAGTGGCTACACTCTTTCAGGGTAAACCTTGCTGTTAACATTACATACATAGCACATGTGCTTTCGTTACAAGGTCGCATTTTGCCTCCCTCCACCGCGTGGCTACCCCCTCAACCTTCCCCCCTCCCTGTGGCTAACAGCGGGGAACATTTCTGTTTAGCCACAGGTAAATAGCCCAGCAGGAACGGGCTCCTCTGAATGTCCCCTGAAGAAAAGCACCCTATTTCAACCAGGTGACCATGAATGATATCTCACTCTCCTGAGGATAACACAGAGAGATAAAGAACGGATGTTGTTTGAACGCCAGCAAACATACACTGCAATGCTATGTTGTACAATGATTCCCAAGTACGTGTTACTGGCCTGGAGTGGTAAAGTGTCCTACCATGGAGGACGCAATAAGGCTGCCCTCCCCAGAAACCTTTTGCAAAGGCTTTGGGAGTACATCCAGGAGAGCCGTGAATGCCAGGGCAAAGTAATCCTTTCACATGCTTGCTTTTAAACCATGTATAGTATTTTAAAAGGTACACTCACCGGAGGTCCCTTCTCCACCTGCCGGGTCTAGGAAGCAGCCTTGGGTGGGTTCGGGGGGTACTGGCTCCAGGTTGAGGGTGAGAAACAGTTCCTGGCTGTCAGGAAAACCAGTTTCTCCGCTTGCTTGCTGTGAGCTATCTACAACCTCATCATCGTCTTCTTCATCCCCAAAACCTGCTTCTGTGTTGCCTCCATCTCCATTGAAGGAGTCAAACAACATGGCTGGGGTAGTGGTGGCTGAACCCCCTAAAATGGCATGCAGCTCATCATAGAAGCAGCATGTTTGGGGCTCTGACACAGAGCGGCCGTTTGCCTCTCTGGTTTTCTGGTAGGCTTGCCTCTGCTCCTTAAGTTTCACATGGCACTGCTTCGGGTCCCTGTTATGGCCTCTGTCCTTCATGCCCTGGGAGATTTTGACAAAGGTTTTGGCATTTTGAAAACTGGAACGGAGTTCTGATAGCACGGATTCCTTTCCCCATACAGCGATCAGATCCCGTACCTCCCGTTCGGTCCATGCTGGAGCTCTTTTGCGATTCTGGGACTCCATCATGGTCACCTGTGCTGATGAGCTCTGCATGGTCACCTGCAGCTTGCCACGCTGGCCAAACAGGAAATGAGATTCAAACGTTCGCTGTTCTTTTCCTGTCTACCTGGCCAGTGCATCTGAGTTGAGAGTGCTGTCCAGAGCGGTCACAACGGAGCACTCTGGGATAGCTCCCAGAGGCCAATACTGTTGAATTGTGTCCACAGTCCCCCAAATTCGAGCCGGCAAGGCCGATTTAAGTGCTAATCCACTTGTCAGGGGTGGAGTAAGGAAATCGATTTTAAGAGCCCCTTTAAGTCGAAATAAAAGGCTTCATTGTGTGGACGGGTGCAGGTTTACATTGATTTAACGCTGCTAAATTTGACCTAAAGTCCTAGTGTAGACCAGGGCTGAGCTTCCTCCTGGGCCTGAAGAAGAATGAACAGATCACCTGCCTGGGATGGGTCAGTCCAGCTGTGGGGTGGAGGGTGGATTTCAGCTGTGGTGGTGGTGGGGCATCAGGTGCTCTCCTGGTGGCCTTACTGGTCAGCTAGTGCTGACTGGGTTTCATTGCTTGTGCTTTTGCAGAGACGAAAGACGACCTGGAGCAGCTCACGGCAGAGATCAAGAAAATAGCCAACAGCATCCGAAACAAGCTTAAGAGTAAGAGACTTATTTCTCCCCCCAACCCTGGGCGGGCTGTTTTGGAGCCTTCTTTTACTGTAGAGCCCTTACTCGGGCCAACCATCCCATCAGCACCCATCCATTGCCCATCATCTTTCCACCTCCTCAGGACTGCCTTTTCTTCCCTGTACCCCGCTGGGATTGCTTCTTGGAAATGACCCTTCCTTGCTAAGAGCTTTTCTCCCCCTAGTGGGGCACTGGCTGCAGGGATGATTGCTGGGACCTTTGGACCTTAATGCACAGGTCTCTGCTGCTTGAATTAAGAGACCCACCTCTGGTAGTACAGCCAGTAGCAGGCTCATCAACCCCTGTGGCTCAGACGCCACTAGTGGGGACAGAGTGCCATGCAGAGTGGGCGTGGCTGCATCCTGTGGCTCCTAGTGCCTGGATAGGAAGGGGGTGGAGAAGGGCGAACCTGCAGACTTGGCTATGGAGGGGTGGGGGGCAGTAAGGGATTGAGCCCCTTTCTTAAAGGAAGAGGAGAACTCAAAGTTCCTTGGGTAGGGAGGCTGAGACATGATTTAATTGGGGATTGGACCTGCTTTGAGCAGGGGGTTGGACTAGATGACCTGCTGAGGTCCCTTTCAACCCTGATATTCTATGAGACTGTACAGCTGCTCCAGCCCCCCCATTATTTCACCCCACTTGCCCATGTCCCCAGGCATGGAGCGGAGCATTGAGCAGGATGAGGTCCAGTCGTCGGCGGATCTGCGGATACGGAAATCCCAGGTGAGCAGGGCACTCCCTCGTTCTCACACTGCGATCCCTGTATTGACCTGCCCCTAGCCATGAATGGGTCCCAGAGGGAGCAGGCTGCACCCATAGAGAGCCCTGGTGGGAGGGGACAAAGGTAGCGTCCGAGATGGCAGACTGTACCGGAGTCCTGTGTGAGAAATGATACGTTACAGAGAACAAAATGTGCAGTACATGGATCTTTGGCTTCATCTGAGGATCTTTGAGTGGTGGGCTCCTCAGTCCAACAGACAAAGGCAGAACTAGATCCAATGTCTGGAAGTTGATTTTGCACAAATTCAGACCAGAAATAAGATCCTAATTCTGTATTAGGAGGGTAATTAACCATTAGAATGAATTTATCTAGGGCTGAGATGAATTCTCCAGCCCTGCACTTCTAGGAGTCTGTTGTTCAAAGTCAAGACCAGATGTTCTTCCAAACAATCTGCTCTAGCTTACCCAGAAGTTCTGGGCTTCATGGAGGATTCATTTTCTGGTCTGTTATACAGGTTGAACTAGATAATTCCTTCAGACCTTAAGCGCTATAAAAGCACTATCCAGAGCATTATTATCCCTTTCATACAGATGGGTAAACTGAGGCACAGGCAAATGACCACATTTCCACAACGCTGCAATGGGTGCTCCTGTCGGAACCAGCCAGGCTGTGTTTGGGGAAAGGGGAGGGTATGGCGAGCAGGTAGGCTGTGCTGTGGTCAGATAGTCATCTGCTTGGAGAGCTATCCCAGCTGGAGAGGCAGTGCCCGTGAGCCCACATTACCACAATACAGATCATACAGTGAACTGCTCGTCTCCCCCTTTCATTCCCCCCAGCATTCTGTCCTCTCCCGGAAGTTTGTTGATGTGATGACCAAGTACAATGAGGCACAGGTCGACTTCCGGGAACGTAGCAAAGGGCGGATCCAGCGGCAGCTCGAGATCAGTATGTACCCTCCCTGCTCAGGGGACATGGCCCACAGGCAGCATGTGGCCAGGGCCTGACCCTCCTCCCCAGCCCAAGGGGTGGTTGGATTTATTGCCCATAGGAATGGAAACTACCCCACTCCAGTTTGTGCGCCTGAGTTACTGCAGAGACCATAATTAGGGCCCTAGCAAATTCACAGCTGTGAAAGACGCATCATGGACTATGAAATCTAGTCTCCCCTGTGAAATCTCATCTTTTGTGTACTTTTTCCTATACTATACAGTGTTTCTCAAACTGGGGGTTCTGGCCCAAAAGGGGGGTGCAAGACTCTTGTAGGGGGGTCACAGTATTGCCACCCTTACTTCTGTGCTGCCTTCAGAGCTGGATTGCTGGAGAGCAGCAGCTGGGCTACCAGTTCTGAAGGCAGTGCTGCAACCAGCAGCAGTGCAGAAGTAAGGGTGTGGGGGGGGAGGGGAAGGGGGAGGGCAGCGTTGATCACTTTTTGGGAGGGGATGTCATTATGGGCTTTTTATATTTTGCTGTTTTTAAATACATATTTGTTTTGTTACAACATTGAAATTTATTATTTAAATATCTGACACTGAGAAATTCAAGATTTAAAAAAATGCGATGACCGTGAAATTTACAAAAATGGATTATGAATTTGGGAGAGCCCTAACCATAATCCTCCCCATGATACCCTCCCACCCGGGGTGTCTCAGTGTCCCCTGCTGGGAAGTGTGGGGCTGGGCAGCTGTGGGATTCCTCCCAGCTGTGTGTCTGCTGAATGTGGGGGAGGTTTAGAATCTGGGCTTGGAAGGCATATCTCCGTTTGGAGGCCAGAGGGGTTCACACAAACACACCTGTCAATGAGAGCAGCCCCACACAAGCCCTGCTAGTTCCGCCATTCATGCCCAGGGATTTGGTCTGATCTCTCCTCTCTTTCTCCCATGATAAAGCTGGGAAGAATACGACGGATGAGGAGCTGGAGGAGATGCTAGAGAGTGGAAACCCCTCAATATTCACATCTGGGGTGAGGACGCAGTGGGGACTGGGAGGAGATGGGGGAATGGAGGTGCATGAAGAGGAGGGACCTTGGAGCATACAATGGTATAATAGTACCTAGCTCTTACACAGCACCAGTAGGTCTCAAAGCACTTATAGGATGGGATATCTAGGGGGAGACACTGGGATGGGGGTAAGCAGTGGGAATTTGGGGGGATGGGCAAGTGTGGGTGTCAAGATATGGGTGGTGGGGAGCAGGGTGACTCTGAGCAGTGGGAATGGCAGGGTGTTGGCTCACAGCTCCTTAGCATTACCTGGGTTTGTGTGGGGTGGTAACTGACCCTGCCCGGCTCTGTTCCAGATCATGGATTCACAGATCTCGAAGCAGGCGCTGAGCGAGATCGAGGGGCGGCACAAGGACATTGTGCGGCTCGAGAGCAGCATCAAGGAGCTTCACGACATGTTCGTGGACATTGCCATGCTGGTGGAAAATCAGGTAACTGGGCAGAACAACCAATGAGGGGGGTGGGGCGCTCTGGAGGGATAAGGACTGAGTGACTGAGCAAGGGGGACAGGAAGGGATAACCTAGCAACCAGGGTCAGGGAACAGAATAACCATGTAACCTGGGGCAGGGAACAGGGTAACCAAGCAACTAAAGGGTGGGGACCTCAAGGGATAAGGACAGGGTAACCAAGCAATCAGGGCAGGGAACAGGGTAACTGAGCAACCGGGATGAAGGTGACAGCTGTGTAACAGGAGGGGAAGCGAGGTAAGCCTTGGTAACTGAGTAACCATGGGAGGAGACAGAATGATAACCATGTAACCTGGGAGTAGGGGGGGAAAAAAGGATTGTATAAGACTGGGCAGGGTGAAAACCATGTAACCAAGCAATGCAGGGATGGGGGAAATGGAGGGACTGGGAATTGAAATGGGTAACTAAGCAACTGAACACGGGTGCCTTCTAGCAGCCAGGGATTTTCTGATGGTGGTACCTCAGATGCAGGAGTTGGGTGGGAGTGAGTTTGTAATCTTGGTGATGTGGCTGATGTCATGGAGACCCAGAGGTCTGCTGTCCTGTCTCAGTGCCTAGCTTTCCTCCGACCCCACAGAGCTCCTGCAGCCAGGGCCCACTCCCTGCTCTGTGTGTCCCTGGGGAAAAGCCCCCCATTTCACTCTCCTGATACCTCTGCATTGGGGAGTGCAGCCACCTCTCTCACTGCAATTTAGGCATCAGTGTCAATCTCTCTGAGGCCCCCTTTCTGTTTTCTACCCACAATGCAATGCCGAGGAGGTGGCATGCGAGTCGGGGAATGGTGAGTATGCCCCTTTTCTGTCGTCAGCCCCAGGGAGAGGCGGTGGATTGACCCTGAAGCCCTACAATCCAATGGCGACCCTTCTGTGCCCAGGAGAAGGGTGGTGGTGGTGGGAATGACTGCCTTGTTCACCTGAGCAGAGGGGGAGACCTCCAAGGGCAGGGCTGGGATCTCATGATGGGAGGAGCATGTTCATGGTGGGAGGTGATGCTGGGGTCTCACAGAGGGGCTGCATTGTATCTTCACTGCACAGTTAACCCTAGTGATTGGCACCCCGGTCTGAGCCCCTGCATGAGCATCCCCACTGCAAAGCCTTACCGAATTAGTGTGTCCCCACTGTGTCTGTACTTACCTCTGTGTGCTTGGAGACATACCCTTGGGCCTTTGTGCTGGGATACTCTAGGATTCTTTCCCAGGTAGTTTGTCCTTCATGGGGCATTGTGGGAAGGGCATTGGAGGACTATCAGCACATGAGTAACATTTTTTCCTGGCATCGTCACTGCTCAGTGGGGTAGGTTGCAGCCTGAGTTAAACCAGAGCCGGGCTCTAACGTGCCTCCCCGAGCCGAGTCAGCTAGCCCAGGCTTAACACACCTCCAAACCCAGGTCTGAGAGTTCTGTGCATGGCTGGTAGGAGGGGTTGGGCTAAACCTGGGTGTCGGCCCAGGCTAACTGTGCAGTGTAGATATACCGTGCGTGACTCTCTGAGGTTCCCCAGGTCAGTGGGTCTTTCAGATGTCTGAGTTTCCTCTCTTCCTGCTCCCCTGACAGGGTGGGGTCCTAGATAACATAGAGCTGAACATGATGCATACGGTAGACCACGTAGAGAGAGCGCGCGATGAGACCAAAAAGGCTCTGGTATACAAGAAAAAGGCGCACAAGGTGAGTCCCCCGAGCCCCAATCTGTGCCCAGGCCCCCTTGCTGGCTCTCTTGCTCTCTTCTGCCTCCCTGCCACTTCCGCCGCTCTCTGCCGCTCCCGCCATCTCTCTCTTCCTCCGCAAGGGAGCCATGATCGACCGCATAGAGACCAACATGGACCAGTCGGTGGGCTTTGTGGAACGGGCCGTGGCTGACACCAAAAAGGCTGTGAAATACCAGAGTGAGGCCAGAAGGGTGAGAACGACCAATCACAACCCCATCCCGTTTCCATTCTCCTGCCAATCAATGGCCCCGTCTCACCCTTCTCAGATGCCATCCAATCTTGAATCACCCCACCCCATCTAGTCTCCCATCCCACCAGTCACAGTCCCCCATCCAACCTCCACTCACCAGTCAAAGCCCCCATCTTGCCCTTCTCAGATCCATCCAATCATGACCCATCCCACAAACCAAAGCCCCACCCCATCACCTCAACACCACCAACCACAGCTCCCTGTCCAGTCCCCATGCATACCAGTCAAAGGTTCCCATCTCACTCTTCTGTCACCCATCCAACCATGACCCATCCCATCAACCAAAGCCCCACTACATCCAGCCCCCACTCACTAGTCAAAGTCCTTTTCCCATTCCACCCCCTCAGACCTCCCCCTCCTTCTCCCCAAATCTTCAGTCTCCTCCAGTTATCCTCCATCCCACCCTTGTCTGACCTCGCTGATCTCCATCCCTCCACCCGTCCCTGTTTCAGCCCCCTCCCTGTTGGGAAAGGACCAATGGCTCTCAAAGGTATTATGATTTCCAGGTGAGTAAGCCACCTGAATACTTTTTTGAGCACCTGGGCCAATGGGTCTGACTGGTAAAGGTCCAGAGCAAATCCAGGGGCCCTGGTGACCCCTTAGTTTCTCAGTAATATTTCCCCATCCCTTGCTCCAGCTTCCTGTGCTCTTCTTTCACAGCCTTCTCCTCCTCCTCCCCCACTTCTCCCCACAGCCCAGCCACTGAGCCTCTCCATGTACGACGTGCTATGCTACATCCCTCTCTGAGGTAACTGCTTGGGCTGTCTCCCTGCTTCACTTTGCTCGCTCCGGACTCCTCCCTGGCCCTTCCTTCTTCTCTGTGTGTCTGATAAATGCGGTTATGAGCCAGGCTCGGTCCTCAGAGCTCCTGCTCTGTTCCCTAAAGTGCCTCCAAGTGGGGGAGGCTGGGAACTTCCCTATAGCCCACACCTCTACACCATTACCTATAGCACCCCCTGCTGGCAGGAGTCAGTGCTGGAGTAACTTGAGCCCCCCTGCTGGGAGAGGCTGGGACTGGAGTAGCAGGGAGCTCCCCCACAGCTAGCACTCCTGCCTGACTATCTACAGCACCCCCTGCTGGGAGTGGCTGGGAGTACCTCTCTGCTCATCATTCCCAATAGTACCCCCAATTGAGGGAGGCTAGGATTGGAGTAGCTGTGTGCTCCCAGTGCCTTTATGCCATTCCCTGCAGCATCCCTTGCTGGAGAAGGCTGGGACTGGATTAAATTAAGAGGGGGACAAAAATTCAGAAGCCTAGAAATGCGGATGGTCTGATTTTTGTCTGAAAGATTCTGGTGGGGAATATTTTTGAGGTGTTAAAAAAAAATAGCTATGCTGCCTTAAAGGGGTGGCTGAAATCAGTGCTCTGCAGTTCTGAAATAACTCTCTCTTAAAGGGACATGTGTAGGGGGAGCCATATCTGTTGTTTCTTATTTGCTGTTGCGTTGCTGTTTATGGTTTATCCTTTTTTTTTTTTTTTGTCCCCTTCTCCAGAAAATGATAATTATCATTGTGGTAGTGGTTGTCTTGCTCGGAATAGTAGCTCTGATTATTGGACTTTCCGTAGGGCTCGGGTAAAGCTAGCCCCCTGAACTGTAAGTAGTGTGGGGAATGTGGGGGTTTCCTGGGGCGCTGGCTCGGTGGGGCGGCAGTTGAGCAAAGGTGGTGGAGTAACTTGAACTTGCTTCCTTGCCCAGGAGAGTTCAGAAGCTCCCTGAGCTCGGTGTGTATTGGTGGGTGCCTTGGATATCGGGTGGGTTTTGCTCCTCATACCTGCAGAGATCAACCCTGCATTGGGCCAGAAATAAAATGTATTCTCACTTGTCAGTTGGATCTATCCTGAGTGTTGTATTCACAACCTTGTTTGTACGTTGGGTTCTGTGTTCTAGGTTCTTGCTGCTGGCTTTGGGTTCTAGACTCTAGACACTGTGCTTTGTGTTCTGGGCTATGTGGGTTCTGTGCTGTGAGCTCTTGGTTATGGTTTTGGGTTCTAGACTGGCTTCTGTGCTTTTGGTTCTGGCTTCGGGTTCTAGACTATGTGGTGTACTTTGGGTTCTAGCCTCTGGGCTCTGTGCTTTGGGCTGTAGATTCTTGGCTCTAGTTTTGGGTTCTGTGCTTTGCAGCTGAACTTTGCATTCAATCTCTTACATTTTTAACTCTTGCCTTGGCACTGAGGATGTGGCAGGCGAGAAGGTGTTTGCAGAAGAGGAGACGGTGTAGGGAGCATGACTTGGGAAGCGGGTGGCATGATTTCTCAAGATTCTAGAGTGGGGAGGATAGTTCTGTGGACGCGGCCCAAGTGAAGGCAGCTGCTAGAGTCTGCTGCAAAGCAGGTGCATGTGCTGTTCTTACAGGGCTCACTCACATCTCTCTGCAGACTCAGAGTGTGCAGCGTAGGCCGCTGTGCACAAAGGGATCTGAAGGGTTAATTCTGGTCTGCTCTCCATTCCTTGCCTTGTGGGGGACAAAGGGAGGGGTGATTCCACCCCTATGAGTCACCAAAACCAGACCCCCCCCCTCAGATTGTGCAGATAATCAAAATAGGGGTGTGATGTTGCTTGGCCCTTTCTGGTGTGGGAGGTTTGAATGTCCCCCCCGGGCTTGACCAAGGTGCTTGGGCTAATTGTCGGGGGGAGGGAAATGTGGCATTTACCAAACACCACCCACCTGTGACACCAAAATCAGGGAACTGTGCCAGTCTGTGACCCTCCCTCCCCATTCTCCGATGAGCCATGACTCACACAGCTAACAAAACAGCCATTTAATTGACCCTCACGAGCAGGGCAGTTCACACTTCTGTGAGTTGTTGCAGGCTCCCTCCGCTCACATACACTTGGGTCATGGCTTTGCAATTTCTTTTACAAGCAGAACAGCTAGAGACTCACTTTTTATTTTAAATGAAAGCTGAGACTCTGGGGAGCAAGGTAGTGGCTTTGGAGACATCATCATGCAGGATATGCGTGCATATGCTGGCTGTTTCTGAGCCCCACAGTGGGGTCCCTGGCCCATCTGCAGAGAGAGTTTCCCCATCTCTAGCTGTCTGGGCCCAGGATCTGTTAGTGTTTAGATGTCAGTGATTATGTTTAATATTACCCTGCTGGCCTGCCCTCACATACGTGAATTGATTTCTCCCTTGTTCCTTCAATTTCTCCAGACACTCCTGATCTTGGTGGTGAACTTTTTTCCCTCGTGATCCTCCTCGTGTTCCACACGCCGGCTTCCCGCTCCCCCTGCCTTCCTTGGACCTGCTAATCACAGTCTGCCTTCTGGGCTCTGCTGTGAATCATTTCCCTTTCGGGTGGAGCTTTTCCCAATAGCACTTCCTGGGAGAGCTGCCGGCCCATTCATCAGCTAGCTGACACATCCCTCCTGGAGGATCTGAGCTTGCTTCACCATGTCCAGGAGGTAACTGTCTCCTGCACCACTGATGCACTTGAGAGAAGCCGTCGTCAAGTCTTCCTCTTCTCCCCCCCTCTCCGAGTCCACAACCACCAACCCCAGTTCCTCCTCCTGATGTCACTTCCTGTTTTGGTCAAATTTTGTTTCCTGGCAGGATTCCCACCAATGGTAGCAGAGCCTTAAAGGAATGTCCAGGACTGTGTTTCCTACCTCACTGGCCTGTCTTGTTCTCATCTTTCTTACGGGGAATTTTTTTAATTGTTTAAAATCTTTACTGAGGGAGGCCAGGGAATGTAAGAACTACCCCTCTGAATTGCTCCAGCCAGGACAGGGAGTGAGAGATCAGGGTTCAGGAGCTTACCTGGGTTGGCCATGTGGCATATCGGATGCTAATTGAGGCTGGACTCTGAAGTGCTCCCAGGACCTGCCAACCCTAAGGAGAGTGAGCAGCTGGGCCTGATCTTGAGTCTCCTGTGTAGCAATGCACTAAACCTATAGCACCGGAATCCACAGCACTCCCAAGCCATGTTGACACCAGGATTAACAAGGGACATAAGTCAAACCAGCAGGCACAGACTTGGCAGCATCCTCAACTTTGCCAACCTCAGAATTAGGGACGGGATGTGGAAGCAAAGCAGAGCAGGACATGCAGGCACTGACCTCAGTGCACTGTGCGGGACGGATGACAGGGCTGGGACTGAAACGCGGGTCTGCGGCAGAGCGCCGGGATGCATGAGCACGCCGAGCTCTGTGCAGAGGAAGAGCCCAGTGGAACCTGGGCACTTCTCTTGTTAATCCCTTCCTGAGAGGCAGGTGCCTGTGTACGGAAGGAGGGACCTGCAAGCCCTGTCTCCTGTGATCCCTGTTTGCTAAGGACTGGGAGGAATCTAAATCTCTGTTTGCTTTGAAGTGTGAACCTTTAGGATTGGAGTTTCCACCTACTTGTTTGTTCTAAGCAGCAAAAATAATCCGGTTGGCTTCTGGCACCCAACTGAAAGCCCAGGCTCTGATACTCCCTGTGTTTGGTTTGCATGGCCGGGGGTTCTTGGAAACTTTTAGGTTGAGTGACCTAAAGTTATTCTGTTAAATGGTGATCAGTGACTCCTGGGCCGTGAATCTTAGCACTGACCTTGTCTGATCCTTGCTGGGGGGGTTCTCCTTTGGTTGTGGGACCAGCTGCCCACCCCTGCTGGGGATATAATTTTTTGTGTGTGTGTGTGGTGTGTGTGTCTCCGCATGTATGTTTAATGGTCTGTTTACTCAGGGCTTGCGTTTTCATGGATGTTTTAAATGTGCCTGGATCAGGAGTCCTTGTGTGTATTTATTATTCTTACCAGCCAGTCCCTGAATGTCTGCATCTGTCACAGAAATCAGGGTGGCCTGTTTTTACTGGTGTGATGTGGGTTTGGGTGTGATCCAGCTGAGTTGGGCATGGCCAAGAGCTGTAGCTATAGGACAGCCATTTGGTGGCCTCAGTGGGAAACAAGGATTAGGGTCTTGGGCCCCGTTCCCAATGGACAGATCTCTGGATTGCAGAAATGCCATCACATCAGTCGGGCTCCCTGCTTGGAAGCCTCAGTAGAGAAGCTAAGAACTGAATCAGTGGTGGTCTTCCCAGGGCAGAGCGGTGGGGGAAACCTACCCATGCTGTGCCTGCTCTGAGGATAAACAGAGGCCCAAGGGCTGTACTAAATCCACTTGACAAACGTCCTCTCCCCTTGTTGAAGGATAAGGGGTGACAGCCCTTGTTAGTTGGGATGGGGGATTCTTGTCCGTGAAGGGAGCCAAACTCCTTGCCCAGCAGCATCTGGCTGGTACAGGCGCACACCTCCTCCCCCACCATCCTTCCTGCTGAGCTAGGGTCTGCACATCTCTCTCAGATCCACTCACCAGCTTGGTGCCCCATGACTCACTCTCCTGATGTAAGACTGCACTTGGCCAGGACCCCTTGGTGAACGGACGGAGCTGGGAGGAAGTTCCCATTTGTCTTCTCTTCTCTAGGTCTTGATGTCTGTGATTTTTCTAGGTGGTGGGTATGGAGCATGCTGCCCGGGCAAGGTTGCCATTGCAGCTCCGAGATGCCCCTGAAACTCCCCAGAGCTCTGTGGACAGGGGAAATGTCATTGCCTCACCAAGTGAGGGTATTGGCATGCACGCGTGTGTGTTTTTAAACTTTGATTTTTTTTTTTAATTTAAAAAAGTAAATAAATGAATTTATATCTGATCACAAACAGCTCTCGCCTGTGTTGTGTTGTTCCCTGCATGAGCTGTCATTGCCTGAATACAACATCCAGCTATGGCTACCCTAGCTGTTCTTGATTGGTTCAAGGCTGGGAGGCAGGGGTGCTGTCTCCTTGGCCTGCATCCCTCATGTAGAGAAAGACCGGACTTGGCTGAAATGAATGGTAGTAATAACTTGTAACTAGCTCTGATCCTCCGTAGGTCTCAAAGTGAGGTCGGTATCACAACCCACATTTTACAGATGGGGAAATTGAGGCACGGACAGGGGAAGTGACTTGCCCAAGGTCACCCAGTGGCTGAGCCTGGAATAGAGCCTAGAGCTCCTGAGTCCCAGTCCAGTGCTCTAGCCACTAGGCCACCCTCCTCCCAGTGTAAAGGAGGCTTTATTAGCAGGGCTGCCAGACACAAACTGATGCTGTGGTTCTCTCTGGCTCACCAGCTCCCAGCCTGAGTAATGCAGCCTGTGCTGCCCAATGCACTGCACAGGGGCCAAGTCCCGGCCTTGAAGAGACTGCTCCATGCAAACATTGGGATACAGCAGTTCAGAATGCTCCTGGCTGGAATCTGTCTCTCTGCTCGTCCTTAGCCCTGCCCCAATTATCCAACCCACAGCAAGAGTCAAGGCTGAGTAAAGCAACCGATGGGGAAAGGCAGTAGATACAGTGATAGCACCATGTAGAATTAAATAGCCCCACGACAGTAGCACTCCCTTGGGGATGAGACTGGGACTTTGAGCCTCCGGTGCTGGGCTGAGAACTGCTTTCACTTGACTCACTGACATTTAAAGAGACAGCTCCTCTTTCAGAATAGCAGCAGTGACCAGGTTTGGCTGCAAAGGAAGGAGCTTTGTTTATAATCGCCATGCCACCTGGCTCTGCTGATGAACCTTGGGGAGGAGAAAGGGTGAGAGAACCCCACCCACCAGGCTGGCCTGTTGTTTCAAGTCTCCAGACGGGCCTCTCCTCTCCACTTCACCCATCTGGATCAGAAAACTTGGCTGGGGTTTCTCCTCCGCTGCTGTGCCGTATCCAGTGCCTCTGGTAAGATGAGATAATGGGTGTTGTCTTTTTCCTTGGGGGCATGACATTCTGCATGGCTGTATGCGTGGGGCAGGCTAGCTCTTATTTATCTAGCTATTCACGTGGCCCCCATAATGATAGCGTCTTGCTTTTTCTGCATGGCACGTGAGTTGAGGGGAAGGGAAATGAGCTCATTAAGCGATCACTTCCCATCAAGGCCACCAGCACCAAGGATAAAACATTTTTCTGTCTTCTGTGAAAGAAAAGCCCTACTCCCTCCCTCCACATCTCCGTCCTACTACCCATGGATCCCTTTCCTCTTTTCCAGCCCAAAGCGATGGACCCCCCTTCCTCTGCTCTTTGTGACACATGGAGGATGGGTGACCCTTCCCTCTCCTCTTCCCTCACTTCCATTTATAGTTCACTGTAAGCCCCCTGCACAAGCTGTTTGTTTACATTTCTCTCTCTTGCTGAGCAGAAGAAGATCATGATCATGATCTGTTGTATCATCCTGGCCATCATCCTGGCTTCCACCATTGGGGGCATCTTCGCCTGAGTGCCCATCTCCTGCCCCCCGCCCACCACAGGTGAGCCAGGTGTAGCAGTGTGATGGGTCAGCAAGGTGGGAGCTGGAGTTTGGTTCAGTCAGTATTTGTACTTGTGGGTTGTGTTCCCTGTGCTGTGATTGCTTTGTGCCCTTATTCTGGATGGGGGAAAGAGTGGTCTAGATTGGCAGCCTGCTAGGTGTCTAGCCGCTATATTCAGCAGCGCTGCATCTAATGCTTGAGGTATCTCTGACATGCCACAACTGATCAGAGGCACAGTAGGGTGCTGGGTCAGATCAGAGAGCAGCAGGGGAGTTCACCCTATGAGGAGAAAAAGAAAAGTTGAGTGTGCAGGAAGTGCAATTCAGGAATATCACTGCCAAGCCTAAGGGATGATCAAGGGGACAATGTCAAAAAGAACGAGGGCTGGTAGTTACTGACTGAAAAGGGGACCATCAGGTAGATGGAACTGCAAGATTCATCTGTTCTTCCTCCTTTTGGTGTCTCTTGCTCTGATTTTTTCAGATGGATTTGCAGATGGCCTTTCACCGTTCTTCCACTCCACACCCTGGTGCCACCCGTCAAATGTTCTTTCCCATCTGGATTTCTCACCAGTTCTACATCCTCCTCTTTATGGAGACATCACAGGCCTGGCCAGTGGACCCTACCTGTCAGATGTTCACCGTTCAGTGTTCCTGGTTGGAGGGGCTGAGGAAGCCGGAATAGAACAGGGAGGATGGGCTGCAGACAGAACCAAATAAGACACCCTGGGGATGATGCTAGCTGACACTAATGTAAACATTTTCAGACACCATGTTTATTAGCTGTTTAAAGTGCTTCTAAATATCAACCTTTTAGTTCAGCTCTGTTCTCAGTCCCAGTGACTCCTTCTGCCCACTTGTGGGTGGAGACTGACTAGCCAGCAGAGGACATCCATTCAATGGAATGTGTATGCTCAGCACAAACTTACTGAAGGGCAGGGAATGGCATAGTCTTGCCTATGTTGCTCTGGGAGGCTCAAATCTCCTCCTTGGTGGACGGGGATTAAAGATAGCATCTGACATTGTAACTGTCAGTACATCAGAAGCGTGATCAGGCACTGAACTGTCAGAACATCTTTCCCCAGATGAGCAATCTAACTCTTTTCACTCTCCGATCCTTGTGACCCCCCATTTCTCTGGCTCTGAGTGTGGGAATCAGACCACGCTTGACCTGAATCACTGGTACTTAGAAGGCGGTAAGGCCCTTTGTTCCCTCAGCTAGGGTCTCTTAGGCACAAAATAGACTATATTCCTTTGTTTATCTGTGGGATGGTCTCATTTCCCCTACAGAAAAATCTTTCACCTGAAAGTTTGTCACTTATTTTAAACCCCCAAACTGTGGCAACTTGAGTGTATTTATTTCTTTTCCCTCTCCTCCGATAAATCATTTCTGCAGTAGGGAGGAGCAACTTGGACACTGTCACTCTGTACCTCTCCTGATGCTTCTGTTCCTTTGGGTCCTTCCTTGTCTATCCATATGAGGAAAGTTCTAAGGTTGCTTTCCCCTATGTTACTTGTACATGAGGCAATCACTAGTGAAAGGCTCTTCAGAGAGAGGGAGACCTCCATGAAATCTAATAATCCCTCTGCAGTTACACAGAGGGCAAATGACATGTTCCCCTCCAGTGTCAGATGTGAGTGGAGCAGAGGACTCTGCCTCACTCAGTGCTTAAGGAGACACCACTCACTCTGAATTTATATCAGCTGTTATCTGTATAGGTACTGTTCTAAAGGCACAATCATCTATACAGAAGCCTCTTTCTGAATAAAGACTTCAATTCAGTGACCACTGCTATAGTGTATTCAGTATGTAGTGGGGTGGGTGGGTCATCTGGGAGGAAGTGTTTTTGGGTGGGGCAAGTTTCCTTAGGAACTTCAATGATGCAGCATGAGAGGTCCATCTTCCTGACTTGATCAGATGTGCAGCAATACAGGCTCTAACTTAATACCCCACAGAGGATCTGACACTCCTTGGACGGCCCCTTAACCATCCCCTCTGGCCTCCAACATACACAGGACACAGAGGCACAGGCACAAGACCATGCCACTGTAGGAAAGCTTTATTAATCCAAAATGATCACTGGTTACCCTAACCTGCCCCTTGCACCTCCATGTTTACTGCACGCAACACAGCCACCTTTGGAGCTGAGGGGCAGATCTCCACAGCAATGCCTGCCCTGGAGAGCCTATCACTACAAGATGGGCTGCACCCAAGATGGACCTCACACCTGCTGAGGAAGGAACCTTGATCCTCCTTCCAGGCACCTGTCCCTGATATATTTCCCTCCTACCCCTACTTGGTCATTACACTCTGTCTTTCAGAAAGAACTTGCCCCAGTAGCGCCCCTTCTGTGACAGATCGTAGGGGCTCAGCACCTTGCGGCTCCCCAGCATGTTGGAGGTGATGACACGCTCAAAGGTCCATGGGTTCTGATTTTTGCATCTTCTCTCCTCTTCTGCCTGGCGCATCTCCTCCAGGGACTGGCAGCTGACTGCCTCGGCTGGGAACGGCAGCTTCTTGGCCACCTGTGTGAGGAAGTGCTCCACCTCCCCGAACTCGCAGTGCCCACCCACTTCCAAAATGAGGCGGCCACATTTCACTGCTGTCACATAGTGGTCGATGGCACCTTTGCCCCCGCCCATGCGCTGGCCTAGGCTCTTGCGGGTGATGGGCTTGTAAGGGGCTGGGATGCGCCACACAGCAAACATGATCTTGGGATCCAGGTGACGATTGATGGTTAGGCGCATCATTTCAAAGTGACCCCAGTGAAGGTAACCACCACCCAATGCCTGCAAGGAGAGAGAGAGAGAGAGAGAGCAAGCACAGGAAGAGTTATGACTCAGATACAGGTGAAGGGGCTTTTTCTGCCACCTATTTACAGTTGTTCTCACTCATACCACTTCCATGCTCTCTCTTGGCCTCAGTTAGCTTATGTCTTCACCCTGGATGGAGTAAGCCCTAATGGTCTCAGCTACCTCAGCTGAAAAGGTCAGCTCCTGGGGTTCTGTTTTCCTTGCTCTGGCTGAATCACCCCAAAGGTGACCCCAATTTGTATCTCCCCTCCTCTCCCACTCACCAAAATGCCATACTGTCCCTGGGTGAACTCAGTGGCCTCAGTGGATGGGCCACGGATGTCACGTAGGTTTTTGAATTCCCGCCTCACTTTAGGTACACTTGGAACTTTGTCCATGAACTTCAGTTTGGGCCTGTCAGGGATGGAGACGTCTGGAAGAATGAACAAAAAGAGGTGTCAGTATGCCCCACAGGCACCCCCACTCTCTCACTGGGGCAGATGGGCACAGATCTGTGGCTACAGGGTGCAAATATGGAACCATCAGTAGAGGAACATCAGCTAGTTTTCCTCACTGAGCTTCTGAAACTGTGTGGACACGGACCTGAGCCTATGCATCTTATAACTAGTATGTTAAATCAAGCAAAGGGAGACATGGGCTCAGAACGCTGATTTCTCTAAGGATAGGCAAGAAGGCAGCTTGGGTTAGTCCCCTGATTAAGAAACTACTTCTTGACACTAGTAATAATACTACCAATTCTCTCGGTCATTAATGCTTCCTTTTAGGGCAGATGACTGAGAATGATAGGGGCCTCCTGCTATTTATCCCCAAATATTCCCATCCCACCCCCTTGAAGCTGAAGGGATGAACAAGCCATCCTAAAATGGCAAAGGTCTGTCCTCTCATACCAAACCCAGAGGGTGGTTATGGATTACTCTTCCTCCACCTCAAAGCCCTCATCTACACAGTCCCACAAGACTCCATTCCTCTCCTCCATTTTATCTATCATCTACATGATAGCGGTGAGAGAGGCTGGTGAAACAATACAGACTTAACGGTATGACTACTCTACAGCAGCTGCACAGCTACAGAAGGGTTTTCTGTTGATGTAGGTAGTCCACCCCTCCAAGGGATGATGCACTCAAAGGTCCATGGGTTGTGGTGATTGTGTCTTCTCTCCTCTTCTGCAGTGGGGGTTAGGTTGACCTAACTGTGTGGAAATTTCTCAGCCCTAAGTGATGTAGCTAGGTCAACCTAAATTTTAAAGGTGTAGACAGGCCTAAGTATCAGCTTTACTGCTTCTTTACATCAAACATAAGCAGCAGAGCTTCCCTTCAATCTCAATATCAAGCCAAAATCAGCACTTGGATGAAGAGCAGCTGGCAAAAATTATTACTACTCAGTCTTGCCTGGAATCAAGAGAGAAATACAAATATGTGGGAGGCATTTAGACAGCAGGGTGAGGCAAGGCAAAGGGCTTGTTAGCTCAAAGCCCCTAGATTCTGTCTGCTTCCCACACTGGTCCAAAACCCAAATGCATTAGCCTTTAGAAAATAGTACATGACCCCTCTCCCTAGGTGTTAAAAAAAGAAATAGGACAACCTAGAGCAAATGGTGTGTTCTCCTGACAAGGGAGATATGCAACTAGGTATATTTTCCAAAGCTATTAAAAAAATAAGAATTGATACACTCCTACTCTGAAATCCTCCCTGATAGCAAGGACGACAAAACGCTTCCTCCGCCCCTCACAGTGAGATCAATAATATGCATCCTGGTTAACCCATGCTCCCTCAAGAGATGGTGACGATGTGCTTAGTCAATACCCCACCACACCGCAAAAATCATTAATATGCTTTCTATAATGCTCTCCCCTCACCTACCACTCCAGCCCCCACTCAACATCTTCCCGCAACACTTTTCCAAGGGAGGTGACAAATGCATCCAACATTACAAGACACCCGCTGCCCTTCTGTCTTGGCATTTCTCCATGCCCGGCACTCACTGGTATAATCCTGGGGAAGCACATAGCTCTTCAGGCCAGCACTGAGGACTCTGGCACAAAAAGGATCTGGAAAATAAGAGAGAGGAGATGTAGAGAGACCTTACACAGATCCTTGATCCTTTAATAAAAGCACCAGCAGGAGGCAGAGCTGAGACAGTCGCCGTTAACCAGCCACCACCAGAACACGACCTAGACCCCAGGCACAGAGCGAAGCTGCAACCTGCGGCCTTGACAGGGCGCCGTTCGCTGGGGAGCGCACAGCCCTCCTGAGAGCAGGCGAAGCCGCACGCTCCCCGATTTGCAGACGGGGAGAGGGAGGCATGGCAGCCTGGGATAGGACCCCCACTGGCCCCCTCACCCAGAACTGGACTAGAACCCAGGAGTCCGGCTCCCAGCCCCATGCGAACGGGGCCGTCCAACGGAACGGATCATAGAAATCCCTAAATGGCCCCCATTTAGGATTGAACTCACAACCCGGGGTTTAGCAGGCCAATGCTCAAACCACTGAGCTAGCCCTCCCGGCAACGGTGGCCGGCGAGGGACACTAGCCCAAGGAGAGCCCCGCATTGGGCGGACAACACCCCGGCAGCGCCCAACGGGGGACCATCCCCGGCTCATAGGGGCTGGAAAGGGCGTTCGCTTGGCGACCTTCTGACCTCCGGGAACCTTTGGCAGCGCGCGGAGAGGGCGCGCGAGTCGCCTCCACATGGTCGCGCGCCGCTCCGGAGGGTGGGACTGTCCTCGCGCCCGGATGCCCCCGAAACGAGGCTGCCTTAGGTGCTGTACTGAGAAGCTCCTCACGGCGGGGGAAAGCGGAAGGGGAGGGGGAAATGGCCACAGGGCGCCGCCATTTTTGGAGTGCTCTTTAATCCGTCCGGGAGGAACCACTTCCGGTAATCCTGTAGGCATGTTGCACTGGGGGAAGCAAGAGTCAGGAGGTTTGGTTCCGGAACTATGGGGTTCCAGCCTGCAAGGCCGGCGGAAGCGAAGCAGTCGGGAGCGGACCAGATCCCCAGGGAGCGCTGTTGCCACCCCTTCCCCCCATCAGCCTCGTCCTAGAAAGTATGGGCTGGCCCCCCATGAGTCTTTGCTGCCACCAAGGGGGATGGGGTGCAGCAGGCCTGGGAATCAGGACTCCTGGGTTCCATACCAGCTCAGGGAGGGGAAGGGGTCTAGTTAGGGTGACCATATGTCCCATTTTGTGGACAGTCCCGTTTTTAAGTCCTGTCCCAGCCATCCCGACTTTTTGGCAAAACGGTGCATTTGTCCCATTTGCTCTTCCCAAATGATCATCGGCTGGCAAGAGCAAACTGGACAAACACAGTTTTGCCAAAAACGTGGGATGCAATGCTGTGCGGGCTGTGGAGGAATGTGCGGGAAGCGGGATAGCGGCCACGCCAGACCTGCTCCAGAGAGCAGCTTGGGCCGGCCCCGTGTACGGGAGGGCATCCTCAGGCTGGCCTCATGCACTGTAGGGATGTGTGTGGGGGTGTCTCGGGTGGACCCATGGGGCAGGAGACAGGGGGGGCTCAGACTGGCTTCACACACGGCTGACCCTGTGGGGTGTCCTGTTTTCCCTTTGGGAAAATATGGTCACCCTAGTGGTTAGAGCAGGGGGGCTGGGAGCCAGGACTCCTGGGTTCTATGCGCCCTTCCCCTCATGCTGGGGGAGCCTTTCAACCACATTATACCCCCAGCCCTGCTAGACAATGAGGCTCTCCCATATTATCCCCCTAGCCTATAATCCACAGTGGGGACTAGTATGCAGTGTGAACCATGCAGGAATGGCCTGATTGGGGGCAGGAAATCTTTTAGCATGTGGGTCCTCAGCCCCCTTCCCTTTCATTATGGCAAGGTGGGAGGGGAGCCCTGCAACTCCTTACTGCTGTAATGTGGGGTCACATGCAACATCACCAACCCCAAGCATTATGATACCTTGAGTCGGCTCTCCCCAAATCTCCATGAAATAATGAGATTTATATAGCGATAGGTAGACAGATATATAGAGAGTTCATTTTCTTTGCCTTCTGGGTTCTGAGCCTCTAGGGAGCTCTCAGGTCATGTTTCTCAGCTTTTCATTGAAAAAACTGTCTGCTGCCTGCCTAATGGGAGATCACCTCTAGCCGAGTGTCCTCAGCCACCCAACATCCAGCTGCCAACCTTGTCATGAGTCGCACCAACATTTGTTCCATTGGATGGTGCTGTTCCAATGCAGGGAGCTGGAAATGGGGGTGAGGGGGGTGATGGGAGTCACGATTCTCTCCCCAACTCTGGGAGGGGAGTGCAGTCTAATGGGTTAGAAACACCAATTATTGCAAGACTTGCAATTTAATTCCAAGAATTGGCGATGTCCTGCATGGTATATGGGTGTATCAACCCTGCAATGGCCCATCTATGGTTAACCACACTCTGTGGGATGAAGAAGCCAGGCCCCCTTGCCCTTGCTGACAAGGGATAAAAGGCAGCAGCTCAGCTCAGCTTAGGATGACTGAGGAGGAGAGCGAATGTGTGTTGCAGGCTTCAGGAGCCCTAGGCTGCAGAGGCTAACCATGCTGAGGCCCCTACACACACCCAGGCAAACACTGAGGATGATGGAGAAGAGTTAGTTGACACCAGGAGACTAACTACACTGAAAGTGAAGGTAGGAAGTGACCCAGGAGAATGGACTGGATGCAGAGAGCGACTGAGCCTGAACACAGGAGGAATTGGTTTCTCAGGGCCCTGGGTCGGGACTCAATGGAGTAAGGTGGATCTGGGTCTCCCACACCACACCCACCACTGGAGCAGTCACCACCCCAAGGAACACACTCTACTGCTCAAGGGCAACCATGTAAACTCTGGCCGCTGGGCTGCACTGCCCTGAAGACAGGGACTGTCATAACCATATAGCTAAGGGTAGCCTAGAATTCCTCCTTACCTGTAAGGGGTTAAGAAGCTCAAATAACCTGGTTGGCACCTGATCAAAAGGACCAATGGGGAAAGAAGATACTTTCAAAGGGGGTGGGGGAGGCTTTGTTTTATGTGTTCTCTTGGGAAGCAGAGAAGCATTAGGTCAGAAAACTCCTTCTCCTATAAACCATCCTAAAAGTCTCTCATATTACAAAAATTGTAAGTAAAAGCCAGGCAAGGTGTATTAGATTATCTTCTGTTCTGTTTGTGAATTTTTCTTTTGCTGGAGGGAGGTTTATTCCTGTTTTTTGTAACTTTGAAACTAAGCCTAGAGGAAGTCATGCTGTGTTTTTGAATATTTTGTTACCCTGTAAAGTGATTTTACAGAGGTGATTTTTATCTTTTTTTTTTTTTAATAAAATCCTTCTTTTAAGAACCTGTCTAATTTCTCTGTTGTCCTAAGAGCCAGGAGTTTGGGTCTGTGATCACTTTGTAACCAATTGATTGGGATATTATTTTCAAGCCTCCCCAGGAAAGAGGGTGTAAGGGCTTGGGGGGATATTTTGGGGGAATAGGAACTCCAAGTGGTCCTTTCCCTGATTCTTTGTTAAATCACTTGGTGGTGGCAGCGTACCCTCCAAGGGCAAAGAATTTGTGCCTTGCGGAAGTTTTAACCTAAGCTGGTAGAAATAAGCTTAGGGGGTCTTTCATCTGGGTCCCCACATCTGTACCCTAGAGTTCAGAGTGGGGAGGGAACCCTGACAGGGACAGTTGTATTGACCCCAGAGGCAGGGCCCTGTTACCCTAGGGACAAGAGACAGCCTGGGAAACTCTTGCCACTTGACCTGTCATCTCCGTTTTTTGTCTTTCTTGGCCCAGCACCTGTGGCGGGGTATATCAACCCCATGACAGTACGGAAAAGGTTGAGACCCACTGCTTGATGGCATGCTGTTGTTTTTCAAAAGAGATCGTCCCATCTTGGAGCCACTTTAGAATGTTATCATTCCCCTGGAATGCCAGACACTTTATTGATACCCTCTTGTTATCCTGAAGTGTATGGCCCAATCTGAGGGCTTGTTAAAAGGGAAGAGCTTTATCAATCCCCTAGTGTTGGTTAGGAAGCAATGTCCTGTTCTAGGGACCTCTTTAAATGGGGAGAAAATTTAATGGTATCCCTGTGAGAGAATGGCCTATTCTGGAGCCTCTTTAGACAGAAAGAACTTTATCAATATACACTGATCAAATTTGCAAACTGTACGGGGGAAAACATTTTTTCAGGAGCTGTATCTTGGGGATCCCTTGGTCAAATGCCCCTACATTTGGAACACTAACTCTTGCAAGCACGTTATGAGGCACACCAAGTTTCAAGGAAATCCAAATAACCGTGTGGATTTTAGAAGTACTTAGAAAAGTCAAGCTTTAAACAGAAAGCTGGTCTCAATCTTAACTCACGCAGACTTAAGACTTAATGTGGCCAGCTATAATCTGGGTGTGAGCTGATCTGAGTCCTCTTTAGAAGCAGGAAATCACATCTGTCCCTAGAGCTTGCTGGTAGAGACTATCCCAAATTGGGGAGCCCTTCAGAAGCCGAGAGCTTTGTTGAGAGCCCAGTGTCACACCTCAGATTGAAATAAACACTCAGCGATCCGTGAGAACCAGAGAACTCTTTTTATTTGCCCTTGACAGCCCTGTGATGGGCTGGGCATGTATCTCCTCAGCCTAGAGGGGTCTTGAAGGGCGACAGAAGAGGCCTCTCCTGCTCTTGATTGCATCCCCTTCCTCCCCAAGGCCACCTGTGTGCTCAGTATGTGCTGAAGATGGCCTCAATATGCTCGTTGTTACTTGGTATGTAGCTGTCGACACCTGGAAGAAATGGGACAGGATGATAAAGCAGGAGTGGTGCTGCTCAGATGGAATTCACTCTCGCTCTTGCTGTTGCCTCCCTCCTATGAAACGCCCCGCTTGGACGGAACTGATGCAACTCTGAGGACAAGCACGTTCCCCTGCCAGGTGGTTGTCAACAACCGTCCCGCCCACTCCCTTCCCCTCAGACCCCGCACCTTGCTCCAGGGGCTCTGTGCCGTTGAGGAACTGCCAGTAGGTCTTGTCATTGGAGTTGGCAGCCCGGTTGTTGATGGAGACCACCATGAGGCCCCAGGATGTCTGCTCTGTTTCATAGCTGCAAGGGAAACGAAGGCAAAAGTCAGGAGGGAGCCAGGATAACAGGGTGGAGGGTACAGTTGTCGGCTGCAGGGAAGGAGAGGGATGTAGAGGGGATGGATCAGGAGAGAGACAGAGGCAAACAGGGAAACTGACGCACCAGTAGGGAGAGAATGATCAAAAAGGAGGATGAACCTGTAGCCACATGAGGCCTGCCTTGCTCACCTGAAGTCCTGTGGATTGTCCTGCTGAGCTGCTTGCAGGACGGAGAGCAGCACAGAGCCTTTGGGTACGCTCACGGAGATGGTGTGGGTGAAGTGTTGCCCCCTGAGGTGGTTGATGATGGTGTATTTCACCATGACTGAGCAGAGAGAGGATATAGGAGCATCTGGTCACCCTAGTGGTTAGAGCACTTATTGTGGTCCTGGGCCAGCCGCAGGGTGTGAAGGAGACCTATTCCAGTAGCCTTCTACCAACCAGGGAAACCCTCAACACTGGGATTATTTGGGGCCAGTGGAGCAGAGGCCAGGATCAGGGCCGGTTAGCTCAGACCTCTACCAAGGTAAAGTAACAGGTGAGAGATCTTGGGACCCCAGGGTCATTGTTGCATTGCTCCAAGGGGCTGGGGAAGTGGCTGGTGGGGGAAGGGGCTACAGAGCGATCCTTACCCTTATCTGACGAGCAGTTGAGTCTGATCACATTCAGGTAGGTTTTGCCCACGAGAGAAGGGAGGATCTGGGCAGCAGCCATGGGGTTGTTGAAGGCTCCCTGGGAGATCTCGGTGAGCACCTTGGCTAGCGTCTGTGAGCAGCTCCAGTCCCCGGTGGGATAGGACACCGAAGTGACATTGAGCGCCTGTCAAAAGAGGAGGGAGAGGCCTCTAACAGAGCAGGGCATGGTGGGCTGGGACCTCGACTCAGACATGCCACAGCCAGACCCATGGCTCAAGGTGTGTTGAGGGCTCTGCACCAGGCCAGTGCTTCCAGCAGGGAGGGGGTGGGGATTTGGTACCTGAAGAGCCAAGCCGATGCTGTATATATTGGCGGTGTTGGTCTCCACGGCCCTGAGGATCTGCTGTCGGAGCTTGTACAGTGCTTCATGGATGGGCGCCAGGATTCTGCTCTGCTCAGCCTTCACCAGCCTATTGTGCACGCAGGTCAGTGCCAGAGTCGCCATGGCTCCGGTGTCTGCAAATCAGCCCCCGCCCCATCGTCACCACGACCATTGGGGGTGGAAGGAGACAGCAAGGGTGGTTAAAGCAGCACATTCTCTGGAGCATGGCTCCATGCAGCTGGCAGGGAGGGGCAGTGAGGAGGAGGACAGGGTAATGGGGGCACAGATGGGCAGGCAGGGGGCAATGATGGGGAGGTTCAGCAGCAGGTATGTTGGGGTGAGGTCAGTGAGCAGAGCAGGGTGCCTAATTGGAAGCAAGCCCCAGTGGCACTGGGGCTCAGTAGTGGGAGGGGCTGGCATTCTTGGCTGCGGCTCTTACCCACAAAGAAGTCCTTGGCCAGTGCCTCCTTGGCCAGGCTTACTGCTGCCTCATTGACATTGGCCCCCTCCAGGCACAGAGCCAGGGTGTCCAGGCTGAGCTGGTAGAATGTTGTCTTGGGTGTGCTGTGGTCACCTGAAAAGCACCAGAGCAGGAGTGACTGAACATTGGGCCACCGAGACACAATGGGCCTCCCCTCCCTTAAAGGTTGTGTCTGTATATCAGGCGGGGAAGTGCACCCCTTGTCCTGGTCCTCGTCTGTGCTGTACCCACTGTAGACACAGAAGGTGACCTTCGAGGTGCTAAGCTCTCAGGACAACACTTTCCAACAGTGCCCACTCACTTGGGTAAAGAAAAAGAGCAAAGATCCCAGTGATTCCCTCAGTTGAAATGGTGGCGCAGTGCTGACCTGGGCAACTGCTGCCTCCAGGGAGATTTGCAGAGGACACTCCTCCTGGACAGCAAGATCCCAGGCACACTTGGGCAGGACCCCAAAGGTGCAAGGAGACCTGGAGTCCAGTCCCTAAGGCTCTTCCCTGATTAGAATACTAATAGCTAGCTCTTGTATAGTGCTTTTTGTCCATAGATCTCAAAGCGCTTAACAAAGAAGGTCAGGATCATTATTATTTGCACAGATGGCAAAACTGAGGTACAGAATGGTGTGGTGACTTGCTCAAGGTCTCCCAGCAGGCCAGTGGCAGACCTGGGAGCAGAACCCAGTCTTGCTGAGTCCTGGTCCAATTCTTATGCCTTTGAAGCCCTGCTCCCCCTCTTACTCAAGTAGGTCAACTCCTCCTTGGTTTTCAACTTCAAGACTTCAACCAAGTTGATGTTGGCTGTGATGCACTTGGGATCCTCGCAGGACGAGATGAGGGCGAGGATGTAGAGGGCCACCTGGCCAGAGGTCATTTCTTCAGGACAAGGAGTGGAAGTGGAGGAGAGAGAGAGAAAGTGTAATCAACTCATCAGGGGGTCCTCGGCACAGCACAGATCATGTCTTTCCTATGTTTCCTTGGGTTAAAGCTATAACAGATTGCATGTCTGAAACACCAGGAGGAGTGAGGGTGTCAGTGCACGGGCTGGGGGCAGCCAGCACAGCATGTGTTGTTATCAAAGCTAAGTGGGCTTGTGATAGGGCTTTGTTAGGATGGGCAACATTTGAGGGACACTTGCATGCTACACAGGGG
Source organism: Lepidochelys kempii (assembly GCF_965140285.1). Taxonomy (NCBI): domain Eukaryota; kingdom Metazoa; phylum Chordata; order Testudines; family Cheloniidae; genus Lepidochelys; species Lepidochelys kempii. Next base: position 15,164,419 of record NC_136385.1, read on the forward strand.
TGATAGTGACTTACTGCTCTTCCTCTGGAGTCGGTATGGCCTCCAGGACCTTGCTAGAGTGCTAGGAGGTGCAGTCTATCAGATGGGCTATAAAACTGAGGTCCTGAGCACTCATGTGTAATTTAGATCCCGTATTGCTCTTCATGACAGCAAGGCTTAAGCCTGCAGTCTTGTCTGAATTCCAGCTCTAACAACATCCTTCCTCCTGAAATTCCACCTTAGATTTATTATTATTTCTACTAGGATAGCATCTAAGAGGCCTGGTTGATATCTGGGCCCTGTTGTGCTAGGCACTGTACATCCCTGCAGTGCAAGAGAGTTCCTGCCCCAAAGAACCTCCAGTCGAAATCAACAAAGATTTTTGTTCTATGTCTGTACAGCACCTTGCATAATCAGATCCTGGTCCATGATTGGGACCCCTAGCTGCTATCATAATACACCTAATAAATAATAATTGTCCCCATTTTACTGATGGGGAACTGAGGCCCAGAGAGACTCCCAAGGGAATAAGTGGCAGAGTTAGGAATAGAACCCAGTTTTCTTCATGTCCCAGGCCATCTGCCCTCCCGTTTCCACTGAACACAGGATTTGTCTCTATTTCCTGTGCTAAACCATTGTGTGGTGTTGCTGTGAGGGATTATAAAATGCTGTTCCCCAGAGGTGGCTGGATGAAAGGATCTCAGACTGGGATGAAAACAGTATAGAAATACATAGGGGGAGAAGCAGCTACTGCTGTAGTCAATCTTCCTATTCTAGCCTCCCTCCCTTTCTTCTGGTTTTCAGTGGTTCATAAGTTACAGAGACTTTCTCCTGTTGAGCTGAAACCCTGTTTTATTTGAGAAATTGTCCAAGATCCTGTAATTAGAGCCTTTATCCTAGTGATACTCAAGGGGGCACAATTAAGGCTAGATATGAAATCTTACTTGTCAGTGTGTAACCTGGAAATGTAATGTCCTCTTCACCGGTTGCATGTGTGTGGTGTGGGAGAGGGCCAGGATATTAACATGGAATATTAATACAATCCCCTCCAAACTCAGCAAAATGTGCCTGGAAGGAATATTCTTTGCTATTGCCACTAGGGGTCAGCATTGACATCCTTCCTTACAATAGCTGCTGGGGAAACCTGGTCACTAGATCCTTCCGGATCAGTGATCATACAAAATCAGGATGGCAGAAGGGTCAGTCAGACTGGTTGAGCAGCAGCAGAAAGGACTGGCTAGGCAGCATGGCAGCAGCAAAGGATGCGGGGGCTGTCATGGATCACAAATTGAATATGAACCAGCAGTGCAAAGCTATTGCGAAAAAGGCAACTGTCATTCTGGGTGGTTTCTGGGGTGTATTAACAGCAGTGTTGTATATAAGACGGGAATGGTAGTTTTTCTGCTCTACTCAGCACTGGTGAGGCCTCAGCTGGAGTCTTGTGTCCAGTTCTGGGTACCACACTTTAAGAAAGTTGGGGACATATAGGAGAGAGTCCAGAGGACAGCAACACAAATAAGAGGTTTAGAACACCTGACCTATGAGAAAAGGTTGAATATCTCGGCATATTTAGTCTAGAGAAGAGAAAGCTGAGGGGGAACCTGATAACAGTCTTCAAATATGTAAAAGGTTGTTATAAAGAGGACAGGGATCAATTGTTCCCCATGTCCATCGGGGGCAGGACGAGAAGGAATCGACTTAGTTTGCAGCAGGGGAGATTTAGGTTATTTATTAGGAAAAAACTTTCTAACTCCGAGGCTAGATAAGCACTGGAACAGGTTACTCAGAGAGGCTGTGGAATCCCTGTCACTGGAGGGTTTTAAGAACAAGTTGGACAAACTGGTCAGGGATGGTCTAGATTTACGTGGTCCTGCCACAGCAAAAGGGGCTAGACTAGAGGACCTCCCAAGGTTCCTTCCAGCCCTACATCTCTGTGATTCTATGACTAAAGGATATACCAGTTCGTCTTCTAAGGGCAGGATATATGGAAAAGGGACTTGGGGCATGCACAGAAGTCCTGAATCTAATGCCCTTCAAAGTCAATGGAAATCTCCTGTTGACTTCAGTGGGCTTTTGATCTGGCACACAGGGAAGAATATCTGATTTCTGGTGTCCTACCCACTGTGCCTTCCTTGATGATCCTGTCTTTTATCTGCTGCACCATGAGCTTTTCCTTCATGCCATCCTGTGTGCCGCCAGCCAGGTTCAAAGCAATCAGGATGCTGGGGTTCGGTGGGCTTTGCAGGACGACAGAGCTCTCCATTCTACGTTGGAGTTCAGTGACCATGTACTGCTGCGTAGGAGGGACAGCTGGAGATGGAGAGAAGCAGACATTCATTCAGGAGGGCATGTGCCCTGGGGAGCCACCTCGGCAGCCCCAGGGTATGAATTAAGGAACATGCCCTCCCGCCTCCTCCCCCCCATGCAGATTCACTTTCTTTGGAGACTCTTGGCTCTCACTGATGCTGGGAACCAGCACCCATTGTGCCACCTCTGCTTATTTCCTTAACTGTGCTCAGGGACCACCAGGGAGACATGGAATTAGCCGAGCCTAGCTATTGCACCCTGCTGGCCCTCTCCGTCATACTCACTGCACTGCTCCGTGGCGCTGGTCGCCGTGCAGAGCACACACACAACAGCCAGGGCCCAGGGGAACATTCTGCCTTTTCTTCTGGGCAACGATTCCTGCTGGGGGCAGGACTCGGGGATCTCAGAGAGCATTGGCAACCTTCTGTGTCATCCTTTATATGCACAGTCCCAGCCCTCACCCTACCTCTCCCCCGCCCCATCTCTGATACCATTCATTGTATTCGCTTATCTCAGTTTCGACAACACAGACTCTCAAGGGTTTGGCAAGGTGACTCTGGAGAACAAATACTGGCACTGGTGGGATCAGCTACACAGCTAGTGGAAGGACATACCAAGAGTCACGTGAGCACCATTGTTATACCCTATCCTTTGGAGAGCAGCCAACCCAACAACCAGAGGTGCCTTCTGGTTGGCGAACCAACATGTGGCGTGAGTAGGACAGAACGGGGAGTGGCTAGCAGAGAACGTGTCTGAGATCAAGAGGAGTCAGCCAAGCTGTAGCCTCTTCCCTCAAATCCTACTTGTGTGTACTGATGTTTGGCCAGGGTGAATTACTCTCTGAATCTCACTGAGAGCCAGAGCTCAACACCCAGCTCTTACCTAGAGCTTTTCAGCCATAGATCTCAAAGCACTTTACAAAAGCTATCAGTATCACTACCTGTATAGCAGGCAAAGGGCAATCCCCTTGCTGCCCCATAGAGAGAAGCTGAGATATGTGGGGAGACAGATCTCCTCTACTGGGGGCATCTTCGCCAATCCTTTTCTGTCTGAAGACAGATCCCCAGTTCTATACTGGGCTGGAGGCAGGGATCATAGAATCATAGAATATCAAGGTTGGAAGGGACCTCAGGAGGTCATCTAGTCCAACCCCCTGCTCAAAACAGGACCAACACCAACTAAATCATCCCAGCCAGGGCTTTGTCAAGCCTGACCTTAAAAATATCTAAGGAAGGAGATTCCACCACCTCCCTAGGTAACGCATTTCAGTGTTTCTCCACCCTCCTAGTGAACAAGTTTTTCCTAATATCCAACCTAAATCTCCCCCACTGCAACTTAAGACCATTACTCCTTGTTCCGTCATCAGCTACCAATGAGAACAGTCTAGATCCATCCTCTTTGGAACCCCCTTTCAGGTAGTTGAAAGCAGCTATCAAATCCCCCCTCATTCTTCTCTTCCGCAGACTAAATAATCCCAGTTCCCTCAGCTTCTCCTTATAAGTCATGTGTTCCAGTCCCCTAATCATTTTTGTTAACCTCTGCTGGACTCTTTCCAATTTTTCCACATCCTTCTTGTAGTGTGGGGCCCAAAACTGGACACAGTACTCCAGATGAGGCCTCACCAATGTCGAATAGAGGGGAATGATCACATCCCTCGATCTGCTGGCAATGCTCCTACGTATACATCCCACAATGCCATTGGCCTTCTTGGCAACTGTTGACTCATATCCAGCTTCTCGTCCACTGTAACCACTAGGTCCTTTTCTGCAGAACTGCTGCCGAGCCATTTGGTTCCTAGTCTGTAGCGGCGCATGGGATTCTTCCATCCTAAGTGCAGGACTCTGCACTTGTCTTTGTTGAACCTCATCAGATTTCTTTTGGCCCAATCCTCTAATTTGTCTAGGTCCCTCTGTATCCTATCACTACGGGAGATTCTCTGGACTATGTTATCTGGAGGTCAGACAAGGATGATCTAATGGTTCCTTTGCACCTTATAATCTGTTGTATTCTACTATATTCAGATTCTTCCTCCTCCCCTCCCCCCCCCCCCGCCCCAAATAGGCCTCCAGCAATTAAAACTCAAAATATCCCTTGATAGGTACACTAGAGAGAGCAAGATAGGTGTTTTTCTCTATGCAAAAGAATAAATGGACACATATCTGACATCAGGAATCATAACAGTCAAAAACTGGTAGGAGAACACTTCAACCTCTAAGGTCGCTATCTTAAAACAAAAAAACTTCAAATCCAGACTCCAGCGAGAAACTGCTGAATTGGAATTCATTTGCAAATTGGATACTATTAATTTAGGCTTAAATAGAGACTGGGAGTGGCTAAGTCATTATGCAAGGTAGCCTGTTTCCTCTTGTTTTTTCCTACCCCCCCCCCCCCCAGATGTTCTGGTTTAACTTGGATTTAAACTTGAAGAGTGGTCAGTTTGGATGAGCTATTACCAGCAGGAGAGTGAGTTTGTGTGTGTATGGGGGTGGGGGGGATGTGAGAAAACCTGGATTTGTGCAGGAAATAGCCCAACTTGATTGTCATGCACATTGTGTAAAGAGTTGTCACTTTGGATGGGCTATCACCAGCAGGAGAGTGAATTTGTGTGGGGGGGTGGAGGGTGAGAAAACCTGGATTTGTGCTGGAAATGGCCCACCTGATGATCACTTTAGATAAGCTATTACCAGCAGGACAGTGGGGTGGGAGGAGGTATTGTTTCATATTCTCTGTGTGTATATAAAGTCTGCTGCAGTTTCCACGATATGCATCTGAGGAAGTGAGCTGTAGCTCATGAAAGCTTATGCTCTAATAAATTGGTTAGTCTCTAAGGTGCCACAAGTACTCCTTTTCTAATCACTCAGTGACAGACTTAAAGGTGGCAATTTTGCAACAGAAAAGCTTCAAAAACAGACTCCAAGGAGGAGCTGCTGAACTTGAATTAATATGCAAACTAGATACCATTAACTTAGGTTTGAACAGAGACTGGGAATGGCTCAGTCATTACACTAGTTTAATCTATTTCCCCATGTTAAGTATCCTCACACCTTTGTGTCAACTGTCCAAAATGGACCATCTTGATTATCACTTCAAAAGTTTTTTTTTCCCCTGCTGATAATAGCTCCTCTTAATTAATTAGCCTTTTACAGTTGGTATGGGTACTTCCACCTTTTCATGTTCTCTGTATGTATAAATATCTTCTTAATATATGTTCCATTCTATGCATCCGATGAAGTGAGCTGTAGTCCACAAAAGCTTATGCTCAAATAAATTTGTTAGTCTCTATCGCTTAGCCCTGGTCTACACTAGGAGTTGAGGTCAAATCTAGCAGCGTTAAATCGATTTAACTCTGCACCCGTCCACATGACGAAGCCCTTTTTTTTTGGACTTAAAGGGCTCTTAAAATCGATTTCCTTACTCCACCCCTGACAAGGGGATTACTACTGAAATCAGCCTTGCCGGGTCAAATTTGGGGTAGTGTGGATGCAATTCGCCGGTACTGGCCTCCGGGAGCTATTCCAGAGTGCTCCATTGTGACCGCTCTGGACAGCACTCTCAACTCAGATGCACTGGCCAGGTAGACAGGAAAAGGCCTGCGAACTTTTGAATCTCATTTCCTGTTTGGCCAGCGTGGCAAGAGATGACCATGATGGAGTCCCAGAATTGCAAAAGAGCTCCAGCATGGACCGAAGGGGAGGTATGGGATCTGATCGCTGTATGGGGAGAGGAATCTGTGCTATCAGAACTCCATTCCAGTTTTCAAAATGCCAAAACATTTGTCAAAATCTCCCAGGGCATGAAGGACAGAGGCCATAAAAGGGACCCGAATATAGCTCACAGCAAGCAAGTGGAGAAACCAGTTTTCCCGACAGCCAGGAACTGTTTCTCACCCTCAACCTGGAGCCAGTACCCCCCGAACCCATGCAAGGCTGCCTCCCGGACCCACCAGGTGGAGAAGAGACATCTGGTGAGTGTACCTTTTAAAATAGTATACATGGTTTAAAAGCAAGCATGTTTAATGATTAATTTGCCCTGGCATGCGTGGCCAGTACAGCTACTGGAAAAGTCTGTTAACGTGTCTGGGGATGGAACGGAAATCCTCCAGGGATATTTCCATAAAGCTTTCCTGGATGTACTCCCAAAGCCTTTGCAAAAGGTTTCTGGGGAGGGCAGCCTTATTCCATCCACCATGGTAGGACACTTTACCACGCCTGGCCAGTAGAACGTAGTTGGGAATCATTGCAGAACAAAGCATTGCAGCATATGTTTGCTGGCATTCAAACAACACCCGTTCTTTATCTCTCTGTTATCCTCAGGGGAATGATATCATTCATGGTCACCTGGTTGAAATAGGGTGCTTTTCTTAAGGGGACATTCAGAGGTGCCCGTTCCTGCTGGGCTGTTTGCCTGTGGCTGAACAGAAATGTTCCCTGCTGTTAGCCAGGTGGTGGTGGGAGGGAGGAGAGGGGGGTTAGCCATACGGTGGGGGGAGGCAAAATGCAACCTTGTAACAAAAGCACATGTGCTAGTATGTAATGTTAACAGCAAGGTTTACCATGAAAGAGTGTACCCATTGTTCTATAAAATGTGTCTTTTTAAAACCACTGTCCCTTTCTTTTTCTCCACCAGCTGCATGTGTTTCAAGGATCACAGGATCTTCTCCTTCCCAGAGGCTAGCAAAGATTAGTAGGCGAAAAAAATGCACTTGCAATGAAATGTTCTCTGACCTTATGCTGTCCTCCCACACTGACGGAGCACAGACGAATGCATGGAGGCAGACAATGTCAGAGTGCAGGAAAGCACAAAATGACCGGGAGGAGAGGTTACAGGCTGAAGAGGGTAAGTGGTGGGCTGAAGAGAGGGCTGAAGCTGATAGGTGGCGGCAGCATGATGAGAGGAGGCAGGATTCAATGCTGAGGCTGCTGGAGGGTCAAACTAATATGCTCCAGTGTATGGTTGAGCTGCAGGAAAGGCAGCTGTAGCACAGACCACCGCTACAGCCCCTGTGTAACCAACTGCCCTCCTCCCCAAGTTCCATAGGCTCCTCACCCAGATGCCCAAGAATATGGTGGGGGGGGGGGCTCTCCGGACACCCAGCCACTCCACCCAGAGGATTGCCCAAGCAACAGAAGGCTGGCATTCAATAAGTTTTAAAGTGCAGTGTGGCCTTGTCCTTCCCTCCTCTACCACCCCATCTGGTACTTCCCTCCTTCACCACCCCTCCTGGGCTACCTTGGCAGTTATCCCCCTATTTGTGATGAATTAATAAAGAATGCATGAATGTGAAGCAACAATGACGTTATTGCCTCTAGTGATCAAAGGGAGGAGGGGAGGGTGGTTAGCTTACAGGGAAGTAGAGTGAACCAATGGGGAGGGGGGCGGGGGGAGGAGGGCGGGACAGGTTTCATCAAGGAGAAACAAACAGAACTTTCACACCGTAGCCTGGCCAGTCATGAAACTGGTCTTCAAAGCTTCTCTGATGCGCACCACACCCTCCTGTGCTCTTCTAACCGCCCTGGTGTCTGGCTGCGCGTAACCAGAGGCCAGGCAATTTGCCTCAAACTCCCACCCAGCCATAAATGTCTCCCCCTTACACTCACAGATATTGTGGAGCACACAGCAAGCAGTAATAACAATGGGAATATTGGTTTCGCTGAGGACTAACCGAGTCAGTAAACGGCGCCAGCATGCTGTCAAATGTCCAAATGCACATTCTACCCCCATTCTGCACATGCTCAGCCTGTAGTTGAACAGCTCCTGACTACTGTCCAGGCTGCCTGTGTACGGCTTCATGAGCCAGGGCATTAAGGGGTAGGCCGGGTCCCCAAGGAGAACTAGGCATTTCAACATCCCCAACAGTTATTTTCTGGTCTGGGAATAAAGTCCCATCCTGCAGCTTTTGAAACAGACCAGAGTTCCTGAAGATGTGAGCGTCATGCACCTTTCCCGGCCATCCCACGTTGATGTTGGTGAAACGTCCCTTGTGATCCACCAGAGCTTGCAGCACCATGGAAAAGTTCCCCTTGCGGTTTATGTACTCACCAGCTTGGTGCTCTGGTACCAAGATAGGGATACGGGTTCCGTCTATAGCCCCACCACAGTTACGGAATCCCATTGCAGCAAAGCCATCCGCTATGACCTGCACATTTCCCAGGGTCACTACCCTTGATATCAGCAAATCTTTGATTGCGTTGGCTACTTGCATCACAGCAGCCCCCACAGTAGATTTGCCCACTCCAAATTAATTCCCGACTGACCGGTAGCTGTCTGGCATTGCAAGCTTCCACAGGGCTATTGCCACTCACTTCTCAGCTGTGAGGGCTGCTCTCATCTTGGTGTTCTGGTGCTTCAGGGCAGGGGAAAGCAAGTCACAAAGTTCCATGAAAGTGCCCTTACGCATGCAAAAATTTCGCAGCAACTGGGAATCGTCCCAGACCTGCAACACTATGTGGTCCCACCAGTCTGTGCTTGTTTCCCGGGCCCAGAATTGGCATTCCACAGCATGAACCTGCCCCATTAGCACCATGATGCCCACATTGCCAGGGCCCGTGCTTTGAGAGAAGTCTGTGTCCATGTCCTCATCACTCTCGTCACTGTGCTGACATCGTCTACTCGCCCGGTTTCACTTCGGCAGGTTCTGGTGCTGCATATACTGCTGGATAATGTGCATGGTGTTTAATATGCTCCTAATTGCCAAAGTGATCTGAGCAGGCTCCATGCTTGCCATGGTGTGGTGTCTGCATGGAAAAAAGGCGCGGAACGATTGTCTGCCGTTGCTCTGACGTAGGGAGGGGCGACTGACGACATGGCTTACAGGGTTGGCTTACAGGGAATGAAAATCAACAAAGGGGGTGGCTTTACATCAAGGAGAAACAAAAACAACTATCACACAGAATGGCCTGCTCAAGGATTGAACTCAAAACCCTGGGTTTAGCAGGCCAATGCTCACCTCACTGAGTCATCTCTTCCCCCTAGTATGCCAAGCAGGACTGAATCTCTATTAAACTTTTCAAGGTTCCCTGACAGACCTCACCGAAACGATTGTCGGCCGTTGATTTCACAGAGGGCGGGAGGGCGTGTGGAGCAAATGAATACAAAACAAATCTGGTGTATTTCTTGTTTTGATCCACTCCGTCTATCTTTTAAATCTTTGGCTGGCAGCAGATGGTGCAGTAGGTCTGCTAGCCATCCTCCTCTCCTGCCTGCTTGCCAGAAGGTGCAATACGACTGCCGGCAGGACTAAAGAGAATGACCTGGTCGAGTCACTCCTATTTCAGTCCCTGCTCCCATGTCTGCCCAGGTGCTCCTGACTGACCTTACCGAGGCAGCCAAGAGCACCTCAGACATGATGACGATGGTTATCAGGCCTATTGCACCGTCTGCTGCCACAAGGCAATGAACTGCTGCTGTGTAGCAATGCAATACCATGTCTGCCAGCACCCAGGAGATGTACGGTGACAGTGAGCTGAGCGGGCTCCATGCTTGCCGTGGTATGGCATCTGCACAGGTAACTCAGGAAAAAAGGCACGACAGATTGTCTGCTGTTGCTTTCACGGAGGGAGGGAGGGAGGGAGGGCCTGAAGACATGCACTCAGAACCACCCGCGACAATGTTTTTGCCCCATCAGGCACTGGGATCTCAACCCAGAATTCCAATGGCTGGCGGAGACTGCAGGAACTGTGGGATAGCTACCCACAGTGCAACGCTCCAGAAGTCGACGCTAGCCTCGGTACTGTGGAAGCACTCCGCCGAGTTAATGCTCTTAATGCATTTAGAGCATTTTCTGTGGGGACACACACACTTGACTACATAAAACGATTTCTAAAAAAATGACTTCTATAAATTCAACCTAATTTCATAGTGTAGACATACCCTAAGGTGCCACAAGTACTCCTGTTCTTTTTATTAGAGAGGAGATAAGCATGGGCTGTTCTGTTTGCTGTTCAGGCTGCGGCTTCACTGAGCGATGTTCAGATACTGATTTGACATTGGTTGTGCCTTAGCATGTAACAGGACAGACTCTGAGCTGATTGTCATCACTCAAATCCAGGAAACTTTTTTGGCTTGCAGGGCAAGAGCTTGAGGATTCGGGGTCTTCCCTCACAGAAGTCAATGGTGAGCAAGGTGAAGGACGCTGGTGACCCAAAGAAACACCATACCAGTGCCTCAAGTGAAGAACCCAGTGGCTTTTCACTCACATGGAAAATAGAGTCCATTTTCAATTGCAGCCACACATCATGAGAGGAAAGTGATCAGGAACAGCCAGCATGGATTCACCAAGGGAAGGTCATGCCTGACTAATCTAATCGCCTTTTACGATGAGATTACTGGTTCTGTGGATGAAGGGAAAGCAGTGGATGTATTGTTTCTTGACTTTAGCAAAGCTTTTGACACGGTCTCCCATAGTATTCTTGTCAGCAAGTTAAGGAAGTATGGGCTGGATGAATGCACTATAAGGTGGGTAGAAAGCTGGCTAGATTGTCGGGCTCAACGGGTAGTGATCAATGGCTCCATGTCTAGTTGGCAGCTGGTATCAAGTGGAGTGCCCCAAGGGTCGGTTCTGGGGCCGGTTTTATTCAATATCTTCATAAATGATCTGGAGGATGGTGTGGATTGCACTCTCAGCAAATTTGCGGATGATACTAAACTGGGAGGAGTGGTAGATACGCTGGAGGGGAGGGATAGGATACAGAAGGACCTAGACCAATTGGAAGATTGGGCCAAAAGGAATCTGATGAGGTTCAATAAGGATAAGTGCAGGGTCCTGCACTTAGGACGGAAGAACCCAATGCACAGCTACAGACTAGGGACCGAATGGCTAGGCAGCAGTTCTGTGGAAAAGGACCTAGGGGTGACAGTGGACGAGAAGCTGGATATGAGTCAGCAGTGTGCCCTTGTTGCCAAGAAGGCCAATGGCATTTTGGGATGTATAAGTAGGGGCATAGCGAGCAGATCGAGGGACGTGATCGTTCCCCTCTATTCGACATTGGTGAGGCCTCATCTGGAGTACTGTGTCCAGTTTTGGGCCCCACACTTCAAGAAGGATGTGGATAAATTGGAGAGAGTCCAGCGAAGGGCAACAAAAATGATTAGGGGACTGGAACACATGAGTTATGAGGAGAGGCTGAGGGAGCTGGGATTGTTTAGCCTGCAGAAGAGAAGAATGAGGGGGGATTTGATAGCTGCTTTCAACTACCTGAAAGGGGGTTCCAAAGAGGATGGCTCTAGACTGTTCTCAATGGTAGCAGATGACAGAACGAGGAGTAATGGTCTCAAGTTGCAGTGGGGGAGGTTTAGATTGGATATTAGGAAAAACTTTTTCACTAAGAGGGTGGTGAAACACTGGAATGCGTTACCTAGGGAGGTGGTAGAATCTCCTTCCTTAGAGGTTTTTAAGGTCAGGCTTGACAAAGCCCTGGCTGGGATGATTTAACTGGGAATTGGTCCTGCTTTGAGCAGGGGGTTGGACTAGATGACCTTCTGGGGTCCCTTCCAACCCTGATATTCTATGATTCTATGATCACATGGCAGATGCACCTACCTTCTCCATAAAGGGGAACTGAGGCATAGTCCTATTTGTGCCTGGGGGAAAGGGACTTCAGACTATGGAATATCTCATGAATCATTTGGGATATTGATGCTATCCTGGTGGGCTCTCTGCAAATTACTGTGCCTCACCTGAAGCAATCGAGTGGATTGCAAACCTAGGCTTGGACATCTAACACTGCTGGTTTTAAGTCATATGGAAGAAGAAGCAGCAAAGGCTCTGGGGCCAGCTAAGTCTAAATTCTGTGCCTATCCCTTTTCCCTTCTGATTTCTGTAGCCTTTGGAGCAGCAGATGAGCAATTGTGTGGCAGCATCGGGTAAAGCCAATAAATGGTGTCTTTTGCTGAGCTGAGTATGGGAATGAATGGTCAAATCTGCGCAGCTGTTCCTTATTTTGCTGGAGGGCTGTAACAGAGTGTCTTGCCTATGGAGTGCAGATCCTGGGACTAAGCCAACCCTAATAACATGATGAGCCCCGCCTGAGTGGGATCAGGAATTCCCTATAAAAGGCCACAGGTGGCTGATCCAAGCTAGGAGAACCACTCAGGAAATAGAGGTCTGAGAAGTTGTAGTTGGCAAGAAGGTGAAGGAAACTGCTGCAGGGAGCAAGATGAGTTCTTGCAGAGACTTTGAAAGTGCAGATCTGGGAAAGAGGGCTGGGAACACCCCAATGAAGGAGAGACAGATGTTGAACTGAGTTTGGGGCCTGGATGGCTAATTTATATGTGAAGAGTGAATAAATTGGACTGCAGGTGGAGAATGTTTCAATTTCCTTTGGACTCTCTTGAGTTTGGTTAAGGAACCCTGTAAAGGAGACAGCAGGGACGGAGTGCTGCAAGGTGACCTCTGGCTATGAGGAGGAGCTTGGCTAGCAGCCAACCCTGTTACTTGGGAGGGGAACTGTGATCCACCAACCCCCTCCAGATGTTCAGAGGTGTCCCAAGTGTACTCCAGATTCAGCAGTAAGTGCAGGGGGCAGGTCAGCTGCTAGGCTCTGCAGGCTGTCGTCGTCGTCCCCCCCCGCAATTCCCACTTCCACACAGCTGGAGGGAAAAGATTATGAGAGCTGATGGGAAGGAGGCAAATCATCCCCAGGAATGGTTCAGGGAGTTTCACGAGGCGATCAATGCAACAGTTCCTAACGGGCCCCTGGGAGCAGCCCAATAGAGGGGTGCAAGTGTAACCATTTCTGCAATTAAGCAGAGATCTGTAGCTTCCACCAGCCAAAGTTCAGTCCTGGCATGAGTGGCATCACTGAGTCCTAGCCATTGTCTCCGATCTGCCTGCAGGCTGCTTCCAAGGTCTCCTGCTGCACCTGGCCCCTCTCTAGCCAATATGCTTCCCAGCTGAGTTCTCTGCTTCTCTCCCAGATCCCAGGCCACTGCCAGATGCCCTTGAATGAGCTCCCAGCCTGCTGACCTGTACCTCTCTGAGTCGCTCCTGGGGGAGCCGGGAAGCTGCTGCTCAGCAAACTCCTGCCAAGGCGAAGCTCAGCTGATCTTACCCTGCCCCCAGGCTTTTTGCATTGACAACTATGCTAGCCTCTCAGGAGTTGTCAGGTGGAGAAGCTGGAAGGGTTGGCAGCTGGGGAGGGTGCATTAGGGAACATGGGGTTGCTGGGGTTTTGGCACACAGGAGGTGGCTGAAATTGTGATCAATAAAGTCAAGATGTGGCCAAGCCCAGATGTGGCTACGTGTTCCCCTCCTCGGTTTGGGCAGGGGGAAAGAGAGGTGGCTGGGGACTGAATTCCTGATTGCGTCTACATTAGAATGTTCCTACTCTTTAGTCCCAACTGGTAGCACTCATTAGAAACAGCTAGTGCAGCCCAGCACTGCTGTGGCATCTCCCCCCTGCTCCCAGCACAGGGAGACAACATGATGGAGAAACCATCAGCAGCTGCTCCACTCAAGCACCCTGTCAGGGCTAGGCCCAGCTCAGTTGCATGAGTGCAGAGGAGAATAATGTGTCTGGTTACCAGGGGAAAGGCAGGCTGAAATAATGGCTTGCTGTAGCAGGATATTTCCGCTAATACACTCAGCAGTGAAATAGTTAACCTGGCTGCAGTTTCAGCAGCCATCAAGAGGTTTCAGAATTAACACTCTTTTTCTCTAAACGGGAATGACTGTCATGTCTCCCGGAGCTATTGCTCCAGGCTGGAAGCTGGCCTGGCTGGAGAACAGTTCTTATGCAGCCACAAGGAGGAGCTTTTTAAGGGAAAAAGCTGCAGGGAGCTAAATCCCTTCAGTGCCCCTGAACACCCTGGACCTGCTTAACCGTGCATTTCTTGGGTGCTGATCACTGCAGCGTCTGGATCCCAAGGGGCTGCTGTTGCATCACATTCCCTAAGCCAGCGAGGATTCTCCGCCCCCCCGTCTGCTCCCATCCTCCCCATGTTGTGCTTACAGTGTAGGCGATGTCCTAGTTTTACTTTTTGTCGCTCTGCATCAAAGGGCGGCTGAGTTGGGGAGGGGAAGATGCAGACAGAGGGGTGCTGGGCCAAACCTGAGTGACGCTGCAACCCCGCACAGCAGGTCGCAATGCTGCTTGGTTTGGGGGCCCTGTGAAACGGGGAACCCAGTACAGACTTCCCCTTCTCACCCACCATGCTGGGTGGACGTGGGAAATACTCTTCTTCAGCCAGGACAGGGATTTGGGGGCATCAACATGGGACAGTCCGCTAACCCTCGGGCACTCACCGTGTAACCGGCACCAAATTGGAGAGGGCAACAAATGCACACTTGGGGAGTCGGGGACTGGGACCTGGAGAGATCAAAGCACAGGGGCTTCAGGGACTATGTAGCACAGATTCACCGGGGGGGCGACACAGCCAAGTGACTGCTCCCATTGGGTTAAAGTTAGACTGGAGTTAGTTTGGGGCATGGACAGTCTTTTTGTCCTGTATATGTACAGCGCCCAGCACCATGTGGATCTGGATAAATTCATAATAACTAAATGCTGGTTCATTCCCTTTAGAGCTGGTAGGAGAAAGTCAAGTATGTTTTGTGCACACACACAAAAAATCAGAAAAAAAACAAACCCTACCCCACTTCCCCACCATTTGAATAATTGGGTTTTTATTTATGTTTCAAAACAATTTTGGTTTGTTAGGCTGGGGGTGGGTGGAACTAAAAAGGGAAGGAAAGAAGGGGTGTTTTCCTTACAAAATGAGATTAAAAATGGATTTTTTTTTGATCTACACAAACATTTTTGTTGGGGATGAAAAGCCATTTTTCATTGAAAAAAAAACTTTTCAACTAGAAAGTTTTCACTGGATCTGAGTCCCATCACTCTCCCTAGCCCTCTCCCTGTATTTTTTTCTAACTACCTGGGCAGTAATCTCCAAGTGGGTTGTGATGGCAGAAGTGGGGAGGTGGGAGGGTACATGCCTATGGGAAGAGCCATCTCCAAAGACACAGTCCACAGAGTGGAGCCTCCTCTAACCGCAGTCCATGGTCCAGGCCTCTGACACCTCTGGGTTCTGCTGTGGGGGCTCACAGTCAGTGGCGTTTACTGCTTCTGCCCCCTGTAGCCTGAGTCCACAGCTCTAGCCCCTTTCCCTGCAGGCCCAGGGCAGTTTCCAAGGGCCAGGTGAGGTGGCCTCTCTAACACCCTCACCCAGGAGGAGAACACCCCCTAGGCACTTGTTACTGACTGGATTGGGTTTGAATCTGGAACCTTCAGCACTAAAGGCTGAGGCCACCACTGCTAGGGCGAAAGGGCTATGCCCCCTGGCTGGCAGCTTTAGGAGAATCATCACCCTCCCATGTGGATCAGCCACTGCTGGGGGGCTCGGACCCAGAGTGTGTGAGGCAAGGAGCCCAGGAAGTGCAGCTGCTGGGGATCCAGGCGGAAGAAGGGTTTAGCTGGGCTGTTGACACCATTAGCCTCCCATTCTCCACCAGTAGTGCCCTCCAGCCTGCCCTGCTACACCAAAAGCCTTAATGACCTGCCACTAACGATGCTACACCTAGTGCCACAGCAAGGGAGAGTCCAGGCCTGGGGACTGACTACTCAGTGCCCCATTGGCCAGGGCCCCAGAGGTGATGGTGACTCCATGGTAAGCCCAGCACCCCATTGGCCAGTGCAGTGGATGGGCTCCAGGGTGAGCCCTTATGTATGGTGAGGGAAATGGCAGCCCTGCGGCTGTGCTGTGTTTCCAGATGGAGGGTGCCCATCAGAGGCCCCATTAGCCACATTCCCAGTTTCTCAGCCCCTCTCCTTGCCTGGAATAACCCTCGCGGTATGGCGAGCTCTTGCAGAGCATTTATTTCAGGACTGAGGGCCAGACACAGGCAGAGTTTGGGAAACAGTCACACAGACATGAATATAAGACACAGTTGTCCCCAGGGGCCCATCCTACCCCCTGCTCTGGGGGGAATGGGTGGGGGATGCTGAACCCTGAAATCTCTGGACAGTAGAAAGGCCAGGACAAGTTTCACCTTCTGGAACACCCCTTGTCCCCAGGCTGGCCAGTGCCCTGGAGCTCAGTAAGTGGAGAATCTGACCTCCAGCCTCTCGCCATTATAGACGACGTAGTCCCCAGCACCTGGAACATGAGGAGAGGAAAGGGAGGGTAAGGGATAAACGGGGTCAGTGGCCCCTCAGCCCCAGCCACCCACCTGCATGCCAGTCCCTCCCTGGGATCCTGTCTTCTCCTGGTTCTCATCCCCGCTTTCTCTTGTGCCTCTCACTGCCCTGTTCCTCCCCCTCTCCCCTCACACTGCTCCCCACCCCTGCTCTTCCCACTGTCCCACCTTGGCTCAGTGGGATGCCGTTGCTCAGGAGCTGCCAGTAGGTGCGCTGGTTGTTATCAGCCTGCAGCCCCCGCACAGAAATGATGTACGGGCCCCAGGAGCTCTGCGTGTACTTGAAGCTACAGAGAGACAGAGAGTTGTGCAGGAGGACTGGTTACCATTGCCTCACAGCCTCCCCACCCCCCGCTTCACAGGGACATGCAACTGAGGACACAGTGGGACTGAACCCCACGCCATTCAGTGGGGAAAGGGATTGAGAAGCAGCTGAGCTGGCCCCTGCCTGAGCTCCGATCTCCCCATCCCAGTAAGATGTTGTCCAGCTGAGTGATGTGGCGGAGCCAGCCTTGATCCCCCTTCCCAGCCCCTGAGGGTTTAACCTGCCCTCAGCACACTGCTAGCTGTGAGAGCCATGCAGGGCGGGGTAGCAGGGGCATGTCGACCCCCCCATGATCCTAGGGATCCCTCTGTTTTTAAAATCTCTGTTGCCCTAGGAGCCCCATGCTACCATCTAGCCTGCTCTGTGCCGCTGCCGCTGACAGCAGTGGTGGGTGCCACATTGCCAGGCTGAACAAGTACCTGAATTTGCTGGGGTCTTTATCCTGGGCAACCTCCATCACCTTGAAAAGGACGGAGCCCTGGGGCACGGTGACACTGATAGAGTCGTTGAACGTGTTGTTCAAACCATCGGCAACAGTGTAGGTGACTCTGATGCTAGGTGGGCGGCTAGTGGGTGGGGCGGGCCTGGTGGTGGACAGGGGGAGGTTATCTGTGTGGGGAGAAAGAGGAGAGAGGGTGAAGAACTGCCACGTATACCTTGGAGAGAGCGACTTTCTCTCTGCAGGGACTCCAGTCCCACTGGAGTCAAGGGGAGAGAAAGAGGCAGAAGCAAAGACAGAGAGGTTCTAGGCAATGGCCCTCTGGGCAGGAGATTAGCTGGGACTGAACCCAGGGCCTCTGGATCTATGATGATGATGCTCTAGTGATTGAGCTAAGGAGAAGGAACGGTAGATTGAGACTCATAAATCTCTAGGCCATCTAGTCACTAGATGGAGACAGAGCCGCACGGGCTACACATAGAACGGAGCAGGAATTTTTCAATGAACCCTTTTTTCCCCAGAAAAATGCCAATTCAGTGTCCGAACTGTTCATGAAGCAGTGTTGGGTTGGTAGAAACTCCCGCCTCAAAAAATGTGTGGTCAAAAGATTGCTGAACTGGAACGTTTTGGTTTTTCAACCTGAAACAACTTTTCGCTGAGAAATTTTAGTAAATTTACAGAGAGAAAAAAAGCGAGGAAGTTTGTAGTAGAAACACTTTGACGTTATCAAAAGGAAACATTTTGATTTATACAAATCAAAACAATCAAATTTTTTGTCTGTTTACTGGATTTTCAGTTTGTGAACATTTTTGAGATTTTTTTGCCTTTTCAGCCTCATTCAGGATGGAAACAAATTTTTGAAATGTCAAAACCCATTTCCCCCCCAACCCTTGCTACATGTGCTTCTGTCAGCCTCGGGTACTTTAGTTGGCCCCATCACCATCCTTAACAACCCCCCGATGAGGCAGGACAGTGCTATGAACCACATTGTACAGATGGAAAACTGAGGCACAGAGACACAGGGTACAGCTACACAGCCAAAAAATCCAAAAAAACCCATGGCAGCAAGTCTCAGAGCATGAGTCCACTGATTTGGGCTTGAGCTCTGGGGCTAAAAATAGCAGTGCAGACATGAAGGCTCTGAGACCCAATCCCTCGCCATATTTCAGAACCCAGGCTCCAGCCCTAGCCCAAACATCTACATACTATTTCTAGCCTCACAGTGTGAGCCCCACGTCAGTTCACCCAAGCTCTGAACCTTGCTGCCAGGGGTTGTTTTTTCCCCCCTTGTGTAGACTTGTCCAAGGAGTCATTGGCTGAGCAGGGAGCTGAACATGGGTTTTCTAAATGCCAGGTAAGAGCCCAACCACTAGGGCACCCTTCCTCTGCACGGTTGAATTAATGGGCTCTGTCTGCCTGGGTGCTACCAGTTCTTATGTCCTGTGCTGGACTTAGCCATCTGGACTTAGCATCTGGACTTAGCCACCCTAGGGATGCTGCCTTTGGTCTACTCTCCTTACCTGGATCCATGGAGCAGTTGAGCTTACTCACGTCCAGGTAGGTCCTGTTCTCCAGGGAAGGGAGGATCTGGGAAGCAGCCATGGGGTTTTTGAACGTGCCCTGGGGAATCTTGTCCAGGACAGTGTGCAGAGTGTGGAGGCAACTCCAGTCCCCGGGTTTGAGATAGCTGGATGAGACGGATAAGGCCTGTGGAAGACAGAGAGGAAGGCAGGGTTACTCCCTGGGGCCTGGTTGCCCACGCCCAACATGACTGTTATAGAGAACAAGACTGTGAGCAAAGGCAGCTGGGAAGGGGCTACAAGAACACGTCTGGATGGCCCACCAGGGAGAGAGCAGACGGGTGAGTAGGATGTACACAGAAGGGAGGATATTTAAGGCCTTCTATCTCCATTTATAACAATATGGTGTTAACTCCGGAACCTACCAATGACACAGTAATTGCTGACATTAACTATTCCACAGGTGAATTATCCAGCTGCTCTGGGTTGTGGGGAGGGCCTTTGGGCTGTGGGTGAAGCTAGAATTCAGTCCCACCCCCTTTGATTCCCACTGGGACTCTGGTCCCTCACCTGCATGGCCAACCCTGTGCTGTAGATGTTCCCGATCACTCCATCGCTTCTCTTCTCATTCAGGATTTTTTTCACTAGCCACTGCACGTTCTGTCTGATCTTCTTATCCACCTTCAGAGGGAGGGGCTGCCCCCTGGTCTGCAGGCAGATCTGAGCCAGGACTGCCACCGCTGCAGTGTCTGTGGGGACCGGAAAAGCGGCTCAGATGGGACTGTCACGCCAGAGAGGGGTGAGGGAGAGGGTCATCCGAACACCGACCCCCATGGGGACAGTCACAGGGATCCCAGCTCATGTCACTCATGCCACCTCCCCATAGGGGAAGCCATGGCCCCCCAGGTATAGGAGGCTGGGTGCCTTTACCTACCCACAGAGAACTGGCCGCTGAGGTAATACTTCTTGTGATCCGGGCTGAGGAGGGCACTGGCTCTGGCTGGTGAGACGCGGCCGTTCAGCTGGCATAGGGCCAGCACATCCAAGCTGAGCTGGTAGAAGTTGGTCAAGGGGTTGCCATGGCTCACTGTGGGGGAGAGACCTGTTGTTAGCCACAGACATACTCACAGACTGGGGCCAGGACAGAGGGGGCAAAACAGGGGGAGGGTGTGGGATGGGGGGAAAGGGCCTGAGAGAGGGAGACACAGAGAGATAGGGGCAGAGAGAAGGGAAAGGGGTTGAGGGGATGGGAGAGCTTGACGGTGTGGGGGCAGAGGGGTTGAGCCAGGCAGGATCTTCCCCCTGGCCCTGCAAGCCTCAGGCTCCTCACCTATGTTCTGCAATTCCACCTGGAACTTCTGCTCCAGGAGACGTACCAGGTTGATGGTGGAGCCGTTTGCAGAGACCCGCCGGGGTTTGGAGCAGGAGGCCTGTTGAGCCAGGATATGGAGGGCCACCTGGCCCGAGGAGAAGGACGCAACTGAAAAACAGTATGCCGGGGGTGGGGGTCAGTGGGGCTGGCCATGCAAACTTGCCCTATGCTCCCTGCCCCAGCCTCTATTTCTGCCTCTGTTTCCATGCCCCAGGCTCATCCTCTGCCTCTCTGCCCCAGCCCCAGCCTCCCTGCACCTCATTCCCCTTGGGTGTGTCTCTTTCTCCCCCCACCCCATCAGTCTGTCTGTCTGTTCCTATCTGTCTCCCTTTATTTTCCTGCCTTTCTCTTCTCCCTTTGGTTTCATGCTGTTCGGAAGGGAGCAGCAGTTTCAGCACCAGCCTTGTTGTACCCAATGGGGTGCTATGGGATGCAAAGGGGGTGGGGAGATGGCTGTGTTTTGGGGGGTGCTGTGGGACACAGTGGGCATGGGGACATTGCTGTGGTTTTGGGGGGTGCTATGGGATGCAAAGGGGGCAGGGAAATGGTTGTTTTGCGGAGTGCTATAGGATGCCAAGGGGATGGGCAGATGGCTGGTTTTGGGGGGTGCTGTGTGGCACAGTGGGCATGGGGAAATGGCTGTGTTTTGGGGGTTGCTATGGGGTCACCTCTATCTCACAGAGAGGTGCATATTTGGGGAATAGCTTTGTTGTGGAGTCACCATTATCCTTTTAGGGGTCTGACTTTATATGTGAGGTTGTTGGGGACCCCACTTCCCAATGCAGGGTGGCTGGGTTGGGAAGGGTGGTTCTATTCGGGGGCAGTGTCAGGTCCCACACGCCCGGTGGGTGTCTATGTGTGGGGAGGGGGACGGAGCGCTTACCAGCTCGCTGTACTGCATCCTGGCTCAGTTTGTTCAGCATGTCCTGCTCGATGCGCCTGTTGTGGTCCTGGGCCAGCCGCAGGGCAAGCAGGATGCTGGGGTTCGGGGGGGCACTAGTATTCACTGAATAGATCATCTTCTTCTGCAGATCCCTCACCAGGGGGCTCTCATCCTTGTTCACAGCTGGTGGAGGAGCCAGGATCACACATGGGTAGTCACAGCTGGGGGTCTTCACCCCCACCCCCAGCCCTCAGAACCAGCTGAGGGGGGGATGCGGGGCCCCAGGCATCAGCCAGGAGGAAGTTAACACACCCCAGCCCTAGCCCCCCATTACACCCCATTTCTAAACCCACCTTCACCAGCCCCCCCAAAAGCCTCCCTGCCCACCCCCCAGTCTCTCCCTGGCATTGTAGCTGTGCAGAGATGCTCTGCACAGGCAGTTTGCACATGGTGAAGCAAGGACCCAGTCCCTGCAGTCCCCCAGGTAGGTGGGGTGTGACTTCGGCACCTGAGCCAGCCAGCTTCTCCAGTGCCCAGTGCTGGCACAGTCCCATGCTGCAGGTCACCTGTGTCCTGGCCCAGAGACAACTGCATCCTTGATCCCTGCCTGCCCTTCTCTATCCCTCACTGGCCATGTGTGAAATTTTCCAGGCCAGGTGTAAGAGGCAGGAACGATGGGAGGAGAGCAGCTGTCCCTGGATGGCAGGGACAATGAGGCTATTATTGCTCAGCCTCCAATGGGGCATCAGGAAGGGAAACTCCTCCTGAGTCCCCAGGCAAACTGGACAAACCAGCTTCCAGGTCTGGGTGATGTCTACACTGGTGTCGGCAGCAGAGACGACAGGAGTAGCTCGTACCACAGTGAAAAGCAGGCTGTGCCCAGGCTGCGGAGTGTAGCTACATGAGGAAGGGAAGGATCTGGTGGGGAAGGCAGTGGGGAAAGGCTCCCTTCCCCCTGCCACCCCAACAGACACAACACAGAGGGGAGGGGTACATGGCACAGGGCCATTTGACTCACCACAGCCCTGGCACAGCCCCCCTGGGGCGAGGTATAGGAGCAGGAGCCCAGCTAGCATGGTCACCGAAGTCCTCATCATCCCTCTGTTTCCAGGTCCCTGGCTGTGCTGGGACCTGGACTAGGACCTGGTATTTATCAGCTGGAAGGAGGCGGGGACACCAGGGTGCCCTGCCCTCCTCCCCTGGCTTGCCTCACCCTGCTGCTTCCCCGTAGCAGACTGGAAACATTGAGCAATGCCCAGCAGTATGGGCAGGTCTGTGCCCCAGAGACCGGCACAGACAGAGATGGCCAGGGCTGTCAGACAACTACTCCCTCCCCATGGCCTCTGGGCTGCACCAGAGACCTAGATGGAATTTTCCCAGTCACACTTCACACCCACTCCCTCCACCATCCTGTTGAACTTGGTGTCACAGGGCCCTGGGTCACATCTCACTAGAGGGGCCATAGGACTGTGAGACCACAGCTGGCTAACACCTCTGCCCAGACACATGGACACCATGGGTCACCTCAGTGAAGTAGTACTCCGCGATACCAGAGAGGGAATTTGGGCTTCTTGGTTTTATCCCTACCTGGTTTCCTAGGTCATTGTGTGTAGATGACCCTGGCCATAGGCTGGGATTGAGGGGCATCAGGAGAGCTGGGGTAGGGAGCCCTGGGCCAGGATAGCAGAGGGTTACAGGTTGGGATTGAGGAGCCTCGGCAGAGCTGTGGGGGAGGCCAGGGCTAGGGTAACAGGGGACTGTGGGTTGGAATTGAGGCTCAACACCAGAGCTGTGTGTGACAGGGGTCCCAGGGATGGGATAGCCAGGGTCTAGGGTCAGGTTTGGCGGACATCGGCAGAGCTGGGTGGGGGCTCAGGATGGCACTGAGGTGGGTGGTTCTGGGGTCCAGGAGTCAACTGATTTCAGCTGAAGCCAGGGCTGCCCAGCACCTCTGAACAGTAGGCCCCAGGAGTCTCAAATTAGGCACCCAAAACTAGTGGGTGCTTGAAAAATTAGCCTTTGACTGTTCTGTGCGTCAGTTTCCCATCAGTATAATGGGGGTGGTCATCCCTTCCTCACTGAGATGGGGGGAGGGTTAGTTCATCCATCTGTGCATAGAACTAGGAGATCCTTGCCTGGGAGGTGGGGTGTCATGGTCTTGCTGTGTATGAGGGTTTCATTCCCAAGTGCTGGAGGAAACAGGGAAACAATGGACAGAAACTTTACAAACAAACGTGCTCTTATCACAAAAGGGTTGTGAACAGACATAAAGTCTCTTACAGAAGTGGGTAGGTGGCTCATTAGGAAAGGGGCAGAGTTACCACCCCTAGGAGCTGAACCTATAACCACAAGGGCTCAGGGTTGCACACATCTACCAGATGCAGCTCTCCTGGCTTTGGCTGGCTACGCTCACCTGCCCCTGTCAAAGCTTCAGAGGATGGGACTGGAGCTGTGGCCCATGCTGGTAATGGAGGAATCACAGACACCTGAGTGCTGCTGCCCCAGGTATAAAATGAGCCACTGGGGGCTACTTCTCTTTATGTGGCTGTTTCCTGAGTAGAGAGTGGAAGATGGGAGCTCCTGTGGCATGCTGGGCTTTGCTCCTCTTAGTCACTGGTGCTTGGGCTCAAAATGCTTCAGGTAAAGTGGGGGGAATGAGGGGTGCCAGGTGCAAAGTGAGCCTCTTGCTGTGGTTTATCCTCCAGCTGAGTGGGGCCTTCCTGCTCTGGGCTCCAGCCTCCTGGAAGAGCTGCTGAGTGGGCAGAGCCGGATCCAGGTCCTGTTGATCATGTGTTTCCTTAGTCTTGTATGTTCTGGCTAGGTAAAACCTAGGGCTCTCCCATATGGCATGTATTCTGGGCACCTGCTCAGTGATTTATCTGCTGGCAGGGTGCCTACAGAGCTTCACTTCCTCCTGGCCCATGTGGGGAAACCCTGGACTCCTTGCAGTTGCCAGGCATGGAAGTTGCTCCATTTTACAGTCTGTGGCTGTAAATCTCCTAAATATGCAACTTCCCTTGGGCTTAAATAACATAATCTCGTTCTTTAGGCAGTGTAGCCATGTCAGTCCCAGGATATTACAGTGACAAGGTAAGTGAGGTAATTCCTCTTAGTGGACCAATATGACCCATAAAAGATACTACCTCACCCACCTTGCTTCTGTTGTCTTGTAAAACAGTGGCAGCTGCTGCCACTACTCACCAGAATGGTCTCTCGCCCACTGGTGGTGGATTGGGGAAGCAGTTATTGACATAGGTGCTACAGAAAGGTGATGAGATATAGCTGGGCTCTGCAGTGAGGAATCCACCATGTTCCTCTTCCCCCTCCCTTGACTTTGTCCCAGGCAAGATGGGCGTTAGCGGTTCTTGGGTTCACAGACCTGCCCCCTCAAAGGATCCAACACTGCATTTTGGTGGCAGGCATCCCGGGGCTTAGTAGCAACAATGAGACAACAGTGAAGGTTCCTCTTGTGGTCGCTATCTAGGCGCCTCTGGTGGCATGAGATCTGTAACACAAGGAGATACCAGCAGGACAGTCCTGTGCCCACTTGTGAGACTTCTGAGGTGGTATTCCCTAGTGGCTAGAGCAGGTGGGAGCTCTGAGTCTGGGGCCCTGGGTTCTAGTCCTAGCTTTGCAGGGGTGATCTTGTTGAAACCAAAGCTTTCCATAGTGGCTGCTGGATTTCTGGGTACCTCATTTTTGGGGTGTCTGGCTTCAGGTACCCACAGAGTCACATCTGACTCGGTTTCCTGCTCCCGTGCCCTGATGCTTGGCAGCAAGCTGCATTGGTGCTCCTGGATGCCTTTTGGGTCCTTCAAGGGTTAATGTTCTCACTCTCACCTGGCTTTATCAGCAGCTGGGAGTAACCTGCTGGCTGATGCAGAGTTTCCTTGTTCCTCCTCCACAGTCAGGTAGATGACTAAAGGCAGCTACCTGGTATTTCAGCTCTGGGGTTGGTAGAACCTGGCACTGCTGTGGCTCCAGTTTCCACTTCTCTGAAATGGAGAGGATTCCTGGTGGCCTGTGTCTGAGTAGGGAAGATGTGGGAGGCTAGGGGCTGTTGGAGACCTACTCTGGGCAGACTAGGGCCAGGACTCTACTCAGGTTTTTTTGGTCAGTCAGGGGTGTGTGTGAGAACATGGTAAGCTGCCAAAAATTGCCATGTACACACAGCTTTGACAACAGAAGGGAGCCTTTCTGGGCTTAACAAATGTTGTTCCAGGAGGTGGTATTACTCTGCTGACGGAAAACATCTGCTGTTGGCATAAGCTCAGCCTGCACTTAGAGGGCTTTGCCATATAGCTCTGACAGAGAAGTATTGTGTGGACAAGGTCTGATTCTCCACAGACCCTGCATATGGCCAGTGGGCTAGTGCAACTCATAGCCATCTAGCTCCAGGGACTCACCTGCCATAGGTCTAATGACTGTCTCACTCAGTGTAATGTGGAAGAAGGGACCCGTCGCCCTCAGTGATGGAGGTTGGTGGATCCTCTAACCACATCACTGGATGCTCACCCTTTCTTCTGCTGACACTGGGCTTGTCCATCTGGCCACAGTGCCCCTGGCTGCTTTTCCCAGGGGTGGTATCAGTACACGCCCCTGGTCAGCAGGAACCTGGGGATGAACTGTTGAGGTGGTGGGGAGATCCCCTCTCCTGCTAGCACAGATCTGGTAGCTGGACCCTGGGAGGTACCAGGGCTAGAGGATGGCCTCTCAGGCACAGGGCAGGTGTTTGGAATGGAGTGGAAAGAGCATGTTGGGGTTGCAGAAACTGGAATTATGGCCCTGAGTCCTAGGAGTGGTGTAAATCCCAGGATAGGATCTTGGGGGGGCTCTTGTGTCTGGAGGATGCTGTGGCTGTGAGTCTGTTAACCCCTGTGTGCCCCATCTGCAGTGTCGGTGGTGTGTGGCAGCTCGCGGCTTCAGATCACGGTGCTGGTGGATCTCTTTGGGAATGGCGTGACTGTCTCTGCCAGGGAGCTGACACTGGGGGCTGGCTGTGCCGTGACTGCTGTTGGGCCAGATAGATTCCAGCTAGAACACCTGCTATCAGCATGTGGGGCCACCATGGAGGTGAGAGCAGAGACCAGTAGGGGCTGGGTATGTGGGTGGGTGTCAATCTCTCTCCTGCTGAGTGCAGCCTAGTTTCAATCCTCAGCATGCCCCCCCCCCACATATTTCCTGAGTAATGGAAATCAGGCCTCACATTCATTCACTCCAGTGCTGGACATGGAGCAGACTCACTGCAATGAGGCTCTTCTTGAATCTGGATATACCCTGTCCCATGCAGGAGAAGACGAATAGGGGATCTGGCTCAGAGGAAGCCCTTGGGTGGAGGGGAGCCAAGGGGAGAGGGCCTTCTAGCCATCAGATACTAACCCACAGCATTTCACTTCATGGTTGCAGCTGAACTAGGGGGAATTGTACAGTGTCTTAAGTGCACAGCAGGGGCCATGGAGGGCCTAACATTGCCAATGAACGGGCACAATGCAAGGGCTGAAGCAGATCTGTGAACGCTGGCTTGTGGAATTGCTTGGCTAACTCCTGCCTTCCTCTTCCCACAGGTTCCTGCATTTGCAGGAGCTGTGGGAACACAGACTGATCTAAAATGGGAAGTTACAGGCATTAGAACTATTGAGCTGGAAGCAGTACCCAGGGTTCCCCAAGTACTCAGTGTGCCCCTATAGGAAGGGACTCTCCATTTCCCTGTCTGGAAAATGACAGACTAGCCATGGTGGGGAGGGGTCCTGAGCCTTAATTAGTGTTCACATGTGATGAGATGCTCAGGTGGAGGTTACCATTGTAACCCCCTCTTCAGGGCACTGCATGCCCCCTCTAGTGGCTGATCCATGGAGGCTTGACTCTGCTCCAGCTCCTGGCTAGCAGATGGATTCCTCTGGATCTTGTGGTAGCAGCTTCTGCTCCTAGGAGTCCAGGCACTAGGTCCAAGCCCTGATGTTGGCCCAGGAGGGGGCTGACTGATATAGCAGTGATTCTCATCTCCCTCTAACTAGAGTCTCTTTACTACCTTCCCCCTTGAATGGCAGCTGCTGGAGGGTTGTGAGGGTCAAACCTGGTGCCCTACTGGCTGGTGCTCTGGGGTATCTCTTCAATGGTGTATGCACCTCCCCTTTCTGGCTGGTCACAGTAGCTATCCTCCTGGCCTGTGGCTGGACAGGATGCCCTGCTGCTGGATGGATGGAGCAGGGTGCAGCTGAGTAGCCTTGGGGGATACTGACTCTTGGCTGTATTTGCTCCACATAGCTCCTCCCTGACACCATCCACTACAGAAACTTCCTTTACTACAGACCTTCTGCCATGGGGGGTGTGATCCAAGCCAGCGCCTTCTCCCTCCCCATAGACTGCTTCTACCCCAGGTGAGTGAGCATCCTCCATGCAATGTTGGGGGGCTGAGAACGGGTCCCAACTTGCTTCAAGGAGCAAAGTCTCTCCCCATTACCTGGACTTATTCATCCTCAGCATTGCAGGGCTGTCCCACTGAGCTTTGCTAATGGCCAGGGAGTCAGGAGTCCTGGATTGCCCTGCTGAGGCTGGGATGTGATTGCAGGGTCTGTCACACCAAGGCTGGGTATTCAGTCAACTAGAGCTGCCCAGGTCTTTAATACTCATGACTCAGCTGCAGAGAAGCACAACTGAGCAGAGCCTTGGTGGGGCCTGATGGTCCACAAGACCTACCTGTCACCCACACGATGCTGATCTACTAGTGCCATGCACACACGGTGAGACAAGGCAATAGAGACTGAAGTGATAATGTACTAGGGCTCATGAATGTCTCAGCCAGCTTCTTCACCACAGCTCTGCTCTGGCTACACCATAGTCTTGGGCTGAGCCAGGGGATGGAGGGGTGGCTCTAGATCAGGGGTTCTCAAACTGGGGCACAGGACCCCTCCAGGTGAGCTGTCAGCCTCCACCCCAAACCTCCCTTTGCCTCCAGCATTTATAATGGTGGTAAATGTTTTTAATTACAAGTATGGAGCCCCCCATATGTGAAAGGGGTTCCCAGTACAAGTTTGAGAACCACTGATCTAGATGCTATGATGTGTAACTGGAGTGTCCTGCTGGGATTAACCTCCGAGCTATTGGGGGGGGGGGGCAGGGTGATAGGAAAGCAGGAGGGGCTACACAATGGCTGCCAGGATATCTCCAAAGGAGAATGCCATGTGCCACCACACAATGGGAGATCCTGGGTATGAAGAAGGGGTAGTGACTGTCTCTTCTCTGTTCAGGACTGGGAATGTCTCTTCCTTGGGCCTCCAACCCACCTGGATCCCCTTCAGCTCCACTCTAATGCACAGACGGCGTCTGGACTTTGCCCTGGATGTATATGACAGTGAGTGGTGGTGTATTCAAGGGGACCTTGGGAGTCTCCTGGGGATCCCACCCAGTCTATGGCTAAATGACAGGGAGCCCACTAGCCAGGCTTGTCTCCAGGGGATGAGTTAGGAAGGCACTTCATTGCTCATGCAGATACTACCTAAGCTGTTCACATAAAGGGGGAAGTGTGGGCATCCCAAGTTAGTCAGTGCACCTCAGTTCTGTGTTCTCCCCCAGCCCTGACAACATCCTTCCCCTCATCCCTGAGCTCCCCTTACTTTGACCCATAGCCCCCTGCCATTCCAGCTGTTAGTACCCCTCAGTCCCACCCTGCTGCCCCTATTATTCTAGCCTTGGGTTTTCCTTCCCACAGATCTGTTGATGCCACCCCAATCCTCCTGCTTTCTTGTTGATCTCTCCTGCCTTATACCCCTTTCTCTGGCAGACTCCTTGCTAGTCTGTACTGGGGGATGGGCAGTGCTGGCTAGGCAGGAACAAGGAGGGTTCAGGTGAGTGTCATCCCCCATCTTTTGTCCTCAGGTACCTGGTCGTCCCCCCTGTCTGACCCCACTTACTACCTTGGTGACCTGATAAACATCCAGGCATCAGTGAGAACTGGCAGCCATGCACCTCTGAGGATCTACGTGGATGAATGTGTGGCCCGGCCAAGTGCAGAGTCTTCCATGAAATATGAGGTCATCACAGACCACGGGTGAGCGTCTGGGGCAGAAGACTCTGAACGGGCTCCAGTGTCTACTATCAAAGCACCATTTTATCTAGCAGGACTAGGCAGTTCTGGCCCATGGAGGGAAGTGGACAGTGGGCTTTTAAGTTATTGGTAGGGCCCTACCAAATTCAGAGTTCATTTTGGTCAATTTCACAGTAGTAGGATTTAAAAAAATTCTACAAATTTCATTATTTCAGCATTGAAATCTGAAATGTCCCAGTGTTGTAACTGTAGGGATCCTGACCCAAAAAGGAGTTTGGGGGGCAGGCGGTCACAAAGTTATTGTAGGCAGGGTTGCAGCACTGCTACCCTTACTTTAGCACGGCTGCTGGCAGGGTGCTGCCTTCAGAGCTGGATGCCTGGCCAACAGCCGCTGCTCTCGGGCCGCCCAGCTCTGAAGGCAGCACAGAAGTAAGGGTGGCAATACCATGAGCCCCCTAAAATAACCTTGACCCCCCCACAACTCCCTTTTGGGTAAGGATCCCCAATTTGAGAAACACTGGTCTCCCCTGTGATTACTGTATAGTATAGGGTAAAATGTGGCACATGTGACCAGATTTCAGGACAGGGGGGAGAGGCAGGCCAAATTTCAGTCCATGACTTGTTTTTCATGGCCATGAATTTAGTAGGGCCTTAGTTATTAGTAATGGTTTGAACTGCTCCTGTACAACCTGTATCTCCAGGCTGCCAGCTGCTCCACCATTGTCCCAAATCCCCACAATTCCTTGTCTCCCCACCCCTTGGATCTGGGTCAGGTGCCCCCCCAGCTGTTTCTCAGGTCCCATGTGGACCACCTGGGAGCCAGGATGATGGCTGGCTCCATGGCACTGAGGAGGCTGGGTGAGTAACCCCTCTCCTCCCTATAGGTGCCTTGTGGATGGGCAGCACAGCCGCTCCCACTTCCTTGCCCCACGAGGAGACCAGTTCCTCCGTTTCCAGCTGGACACATTTGTCTTCACCGGTGCTTCCAACAGCCAGGTCAGTATGGGGGGGAGGGGGCTGAGCCACCTGGAAGGGCACTGACTTCCCTGTATGGGGTGGGTGTCAGCAATGCAAGATGGCTGCTGTCTCCATGTGGGACTCTCCCACAGGACCCTGCGAGGAGATAAGATGAGCTCTCCCGTCCTCTCTCTTAGAGAGATGGATGGCCAGGGGTGTGGGGCAGAATGGGTGCTGTATGGGAAGAGGGTTCCCTCAGCCTGACCTCACAGTAAGTTGAGCTCTGGGCTCTCCCTGCATCCCATACAGAACCACATCTGGCTGTGACATCTTTCATGCTTTCAGATCTACCTCCTGTGCCACCTGAAGGCTGTGGCTGCCGGCCCTGCCGACCAGCACAACAAGGCCTGCTCCTATGATCCAGCCACTGCAGCCTGGCACTCCCATGACGGAGGAGACTGCTCCTGCTGTGCTTCCCCTGCTGGCTGTGGGAGCAGGAGGCGGCGCCGGCATCTGCCTCAGGAAAGGGAAGGTAACCTTGCATGCGCGCCCCCCCCATCCTTCTGGAGGAGCTTGCCTGGCTTCTGCCATTCCTTGGTGGGCTGGGGGAGGCTGGCCTGGGCTAATGTGTCCCTGGGATCCTCCAATCTCTGTGCCCTACCCCCAGACCACTCTTCCTTGGCACCAGAGCAGGGGCTGCCCTAGGGGCATTTGGCCCCTTCTAGCATTTGGGGGAGTAGAGCTGCCCCTCTTGCCCATGAGACTAAGCTCCCATCTGGCTGATGTCAAAGCTGAGCCCGACTGCTTCTGATATGGGGGCTGGATAGATCTGGCTTGCTGCACATGTGGCTTCCACCCCACCAGACCCTGTGCTGATTGCTGGTGGGCATTGGCATGGCAGGAGGAGGGTGGTGAGGCTCCCAGACTGTGACTGCTCTTTCCCTGCAGGGCTCCTTGGAGAAGCAGACCTCCAGCTTGGCCCTATCAAGCTGGCCTCCAATTCCTCCACTACACTGGGCTCCAGACCCCTAACACTGGCTTCTACAGAGCCCACCTCCACCATGGCAGGGGCTGTTGAGCTCTCTTACACTGTGCCCATCTCTGGCACCCCTAAAGCCATCCACCCTGTCCTGTTCTCTCCCAATCGGGCCATGAACCCCATCGTGAGAGGGGACATGAAGGAGTCCTCAGGTGAGTGCTCTGATCTGCCCTCTGTCGTGGGGGGGGGGCTGACTGGAGTGAGACTGACTCCCATGACCCATCTGTCAGTGGGTGAGTTGTTGCTTGATGTAGCCACAAGCAAGGCCATGAGCAGTCTGGGCAACTTCTTATTGTCTCATCACCTAGCCAACTGACTAATGGGGCTGCTGTCATTGGCTGCAGGGCCCCAAATCCTGGAAATCTGGGATGAGGGGAGATCTGGAGTCAGGCTCTTCCAAACAGAAATGGGGGGGGGGGCAAGCCCCATGTCCCACAAGCATGGAGCAGTGCCCAGGAGGGGGTGGAAAAATTAGCCTTGCTGGGTTGATTCCTGTCTCTCCCCCCCCCCCCCCCCCCAAGACACAAGGGTTGATAGCTTTAGGAGGCTCTGGGAGCCAGGCTGCTTTGACCACGTGTCCTCACAGCCTCTCTCCTGAGTACTGCTCTGTATTCCTTTCCCACAGGGCTGCGGCTCTCCTTCTCCGTCACCACCCTGGCCATAGCAGTGCTGTGCTCACTCTTTGTCTTCCTGGGAATCCTGGGTTGCTACTGCTCCACCAAGCGCTACCACAGAGGATACCGGATGGGTGCCATTGATGCTGCCTTGGGGGAGTCTGGTGCTGTTGCTATGGCACCCACAGCCTCTGGGGACTCCAATGTAGCCTCTAAGAAACCTGGTGCTGTGGTGGCTGCAGCCTGTGGGGAGTCTGGCTCTGTATGAAACTCCAGTTGCCTCTTCAAAAATAAAACAAAATAAACCAGTCAATGGAAATGTCTCATTCCTCAGTGTGGGGGTAGCTGGGGTGGGGGGCACTTCAGCACCACCTGGCTGGCTGTGAGAGCCTCTTCTGTCCCCAGTTTAACTATAGCCAGTCATACCACTACCTTCTCCTTCAGGACCAGAAGATAAGATGACCACTGAGGGTCAGATTTCCAAAAGAGCATTCCATCTTCAGTATGGAGCTATAATCTGACCTGCAGGGTGAGGGAGCTTCTTCCTTTTTAGCAATGGCTCTACCATAAAACACCCACTATGTACCTTCCTTTTGTTACAAATTACACCTGGTAGGTCACACACAGCTCAAATCTAGGCTGAGGCACAAAGTCCACAACTGCCGAGTTCCCAAAAAACACCAAGTTTATTACACTCAAGCATGGTGCCCCCCTGCTAGCCAGGAGGGGACCCTGAGTACAGATTATACAAAGGTTATACTTTTTAGCAAAGCATGTTGCCCTTGTGCATCGGAAACCTTAGCCAATAAACAAACCCTTTTCTTATCTACCACCTATCCCTGCTTAGTGCATTCCTCATGCTAAACTAGTATGTTAATTACACAGCATGGTCCTAAAGCAATGCATCAGTGACTTTCATTATCAGGATGGGAGGCCTTACATCAAAGGCCAGAAAATAGGGAGTTTAGGGACTGACAAAGAAACAGGTACTGGGAGTCAAGGCAGGCTGGAGACAAGGAGGAGGATTTTCACAGGAATGCAGTATCTAAGGAACACTCCTCCTGGTGCATGATGTGCTTGCTTTTAGACAATGGTGGGCCTCAAACCAAAATGGAGTCACATGTGCTAGCTTTTCCTTAACACTTTGGGGCATGGCACTGCCAGGGCAGGGGGTAGGGGGAGCACACACACATGTCATGTCCTCTGATACAATGACATCAATGATGGGGGGGCCTTGTTGCTGAGGGAACATTCAGTTGTCTTTTCTGTGGTAAGAGAGCTAGGGAACCATGATGACTCAGGTATTCCCCCATTGTAAATGGGGTGTGGGGAGGACGCTGAGTCTTCATGCTCCGCTGTCTCCATCTGCTTTGCCTAGTCCCTGCTCTTGGGGGCAGGGGGTAGGACAAACAAATCACTCCATTCAAATATTGGAACTCAAGGGCTTTGAGCTAACTGCCTCTATGCACTAATGGATACATCAGTCCAACTGATGTGACTTGTCTGGTCCCATCTCTCCACTCACTGTTCCCCTCTCACTCATGGTGGCTGGACCCCCACCACAGCCCCACACCTGAGCTGGATCTAAATAATCCCCCAAACAACTAGAGCCTAGGTACCCAAAAGGCAGTTAACTGAGGCTGTCCTGAATGAGAACATTCTGAGTGGGTGTCTAACTGGGTAAGGTATCAATGAGGGGCTGAATGTGTGCTGATCTCCTGTGTACCCCTGCAGGGCAGATCTGGGAGAGGCAGCACAGTTGGTCCTAAGCCATGCCTCCTACCAGCCCTGGTGAGAAGGTAGGAAAGGCAGTGAAGGGCATGACTCTCTGTCCCTTCCTGCAGTGACAGTCTTAAAGATCTTTCTGCCATGCTCAGAAAGGCACTGGTGTCTTACTTAACAGTCCATCTTAGTAGCTACTGGAGTGGATTCTAGGCCTGCTCTCTGCAAATTCACTGAGACTTTTGGCCTAGATATCTGAGTGCTGGGACCTTAGAGTTAGTGCTGGTGTATCATATGGTAGAGGAGAGTACTCTCCTCAGACAGTTGAGGGTCTTGTGCTCCTATGGCTAGTAACTGGAGAGTATAAACCTATGCTCAAACTGAGCTCTCTTCTGCCATCAACTGAGGAACGGGGGGCAAAGATGTGAGGAACCAACTGTATTTGCTCAATGAGGAGTCCTTGTGGCACCTTATAGACTAACCCATTTTTGCTGATACAGACTAACACAGCTACTGCTCTGAAACCTGTATTTGCACAGACACACCTAGGTTGCCTGGGTGATCAGTAGACAGAGCAGCTTTGCCGAAGTGATCAATTTTGGCTGGTTTGGTTTAAAACTTGGGCGCAGGACTAACAAAATCTTATTCTATAACTAAAGGGTAGAGAACAATACAGTTCCTCTAACTGTAAGCTCATTTGCTAAGTCTTGGGTAGTGATGTCAAATCCAAGTGAAAGATGGAGTGGCAATAGACTTTTCCTATGTGGAGCAGATTCTTCTTAAAGCATCTTAGGTGTTGTTTGGCCATCTTCTCCAGAGTTTAAAGAGAGCTGAAAACCCTTTCAACTTATTTCAACCTTTCCAGTGATCACTAGTGCTGAAATCATTACTAAGCTGATGATGTAAGGGGCTGAACCTGAGGTGTTTTGGGAGGGTCTTCTGGTGAAAGAAAATGCAGAAGGGGCAGTAGTGGCCACCCACTCCAATCACTAAGAACTGGATTAGCTGGTGGAACCTCCGAACAGCATCACTCAACCATTTCCCCCCACCCTCAGGCAGGATGTACATCTGATTGAATGCACCCCTGGAGGCTAGGATTTTCCTGATCTTGGACACCAAACTGGGTGGGGGTGCAGCAAGGGGCAAAGGGACTGCTGTGCTAAGCTGATGTCCACTGGGCCTTCCCATTGCAAGTTGGGAACAGGCAGAGGACCAAGATTCTGTGGGGAAAGTGTTTTACTTTACTTTCGAGTCACCATTTTGGTAGTTCCCCCTAATTCCTCTCCACGGAAGCTTTCTCATACACAAACTCAGGGCTTGAACCTGGGGAAGTATTGCCTCATGGAGAAGGGTGGTGAATAGGTTTCCCACATTTCTGGTTGTCAGCTCATGCTGCTTCTGTTTTGTAATGTAAGCGGAGTCAGGATGAGCTCTACCCTGACATCTGGTGGTGAGTTGTGGTGGGTTGTGGAAAAGAACTTCAGGGGCTGATCTCATTTGCATAGGCACACCCACCCCGCCTAGATGGTCACTTTGGCTGCTGCAGGAGCCCCAGTTTCTCTGTTATTGGGGCAGGAAGAATAAACTGTTATTATCCTGATTATGTGAATCAAGGACAGTGGAACTGTACTTGGCCTTTTGTTATGATGGAGGGACTCGCCATCAACTAAGCAGCACTCGCTAGGCAAGGGACATGGGTTCCAAAACCCAGTGAATTGAGAGAGTTTGGGGGTTAGGTATTAATACCTGGGGGTATGGGGTCCCTGCTGAGGGGCCTATATGCCAATTGCACTTCCCTCTCCCCCTCCCGTGGAATATCAGAGCTAGTTTTGATCCTATTAGGAGTTTAGCTGCTGAGCTGCATTTACTTTAGGCTGATGGTGCACCAGAGGCTCCCCTACTACAAGCTGAAATCACTAAAGAGCTAAAATTAAAAGGTCTGGGTCTGTGGTCACCTATGCAAATTGGTGAGGATTTTTACCAAACCTTCCCCAGGAAGGTGGGGGGTAACTTTTGGGAGGATTTTTTGGGGGAAAGATGTTTCCAAACTGACTCTTTCCTAATAATATACCGGTTAGATGTTTGGTGGTGGCAGTGAAAGTCCAAGGGCAAAAGGTAAAATAGTTTGTACCTTGGGGAAGTTTTAACCTAAGCTGGTAAAAGTAAGCTTAGGAGGTTTTCATGCAGGTCCCCACATCTGTACCCTAGCGTTCAGAGTGGGGAAGAAACCTTGACACCTCCCCATCTCCACCCAGGTTGGGAGGTAAAACTGCAGATAAATTTTGAAACTCTGGGGCTGCACTGACCAGGGACAGAGACTTCTGGGTTGTTGGACTTTTGGGACTTTGGGTGACTTTGGGGTTGCTGGACTCAAGAACCAAAGGGAAAGGACACGGCCCAATTTGCTTGGGGTGGGTTTTTGCTCATGGGTTGTGTTATGAATCCGGTTGGTGGTGTTTCCACGACATAATGCCACATTGTTTCTCTCTGTTATTAAAAGACTTTTGCTACACTCAGACGCTGTGCTTGCGAGAGGGGAAGTATTGCCTCTTGGAGGCGCCCAGCGGGGGTGGTATATATTTGTCCCAGGTCACTGGGTGGGGGCTCGAGCCGGTTTTGCATTGTGTTATTGGAATGGATCCCCTAGATACTGAACCCCCACCCTTGTTGCTGCCAACTCTGACAGGCAGAAGGGTTACAGTAATGTTAAGAGGAACCCTGGCCCTCGTGGCTGCTGGCATCACCTGGCAGAAAGTTCCACATGGCACTGAGAGTGTAAACTCCTCCATTCTTCTCTGGTTTGGCAGTAAATACCCTGAGCCACAGAGTGGGGAAATTGTGATATAAACATTCTCATGCCTGCAGGAATTGGGGATGTCTAACCCCACCTCCTAGTGAGTGGAGTGGGGAGCAATTAAATGCAGGTATAAGCCTGGCTCAACATATCTTCTTTCTACCCTCTCCATGTTAGCCTGGCCTAACATCAGGTCCCTCATGATGGCACTGAGAGCATTAAAGCTCTCCGAAGGCAAAGCCTGTGAGCTGTAGAGGAAACAGGGTTGTCTGAACTGTGCAGTCCCAAAAGAATTCCAAGCTTCACTTCATGCTACCACCACTTCAGCCCTGCTGGAGACCTATAAGAAACAACTGTTCTGGTCTGGAATTTCATTACTTTGTAACACGGTATGGGTGGGAGTGGGGAGGCTGTCTTTCATGTGTGACTAAACTAGAATTGGGTTTGCCCCCTGTCTGGGTCATTCACTGCTCTGTGCCTCAGTTTCCCCATGCAATAAGACACTCTGAAGAGGAAGGATTATTGATGCCCCGCAGGGGTCCCATCATTCTCTGGGTTATCTTCCTCCCCCTGTCACCCCTGAAGTCACACCACAGAAGAGAGGGGTACGTGGCACAGGGTCATTTGACTCACCACAGCCCTTGCATAGCCTCCTCGGAATTGGTCAAAACTCTCCTGGAAAATGGGGTTTTGTAAACAATTTTTGTGGGGGAAATTGTCACTTTTGACAACTTCCAAACAAGCTTGTGGTGAAATGGATTCTTTTTTTTGCTTTCCAAAAACCTAAAGCAAAAAATTCAGATTATTCTGGAGGACGGTGTGATGCTCTGTACCTCAGGGGAACACCCTGCACCCCCATGTTCATCCTTATAATATGATTGTGTGATATCCAATGCAAAGTTTGTCATGTCAGGTGTCTTCAGAAGGCTCTTGATGCACTGAGCATTGTTGTTACAGTGATGTTATAGGTTGTAATTTCATGGGTATATAGTTATGAAGCTGAAAATGTGTCCTCATGGCTTAAAACAAGCTCATCAGGATATGTATGGGACAAACCCAGCCCAGCCTCACAGGAACAAAGGATGCTGGCCTAGGCAACAACAAAGGATCTGTTGGACTCTCGAGTGAGTCACCCCACCTCCCTTGGTCAGTTTGGGACTACAGTGAGGTAATGCTCACCCCGATAAAGCATCATAGACTCTTGCTGGCGCTCCCTCCGTCTCCAGTCAGCCCCTGGCTGTGCTGGGATCTGGACTATAAGACCTGGTATTTAGCAGTTCTGCCCACCTCCCCTGGATTGCCTCACCCTGCTGCTTTCCCATAGGAGACATTGAGCAATGCCCAGCAGTATGGGCAGGTCTGTGCCCCAGAGACCGGCACAGACAGAGATGGCTGGGGCTGTCCTCCCTCCCCATGGCCTCTGGGTGCTGCGAGGAGCCAACTGGCACCACAGATTGGGGAAAATTCCATCTGTCATAATTCCCACCCTTCCCCCTGCTGAATTGGTGTGGCTGGCCCTGGGTCATGTCTTGCTGGGTGGCGGTTGGACTGCAAGGCTGGCTAACAACTACACCCCACTGAAGTGGCGTACCAGTGTAATGGAGAGGGAATTTGAGCTTGTTGATTTTATTCCTTCCTGGTTTCCCAGGTCATTGGGTGTAGGTGGTCCTGGCAATAGGTTGGGATTGAGGGGCATCAGCAAAGCTGTGGGTGGGTGGGAGAGAGGGGGGAGCCCAGGGCTGGGATAGCAGTGGGGAGGTGGGTTAGGATTGACTGGCATTGGCACAGGTCTCTGGGGGGAGCATAGGGCTAGGATAGCAGAGGGCTGCAGGTTGGGATTGAGGGGCCTTGGCAGAGCTGTGGGGGAGGCCAGGGCTGCGGGGACAGGGGACTGTGGGTTGGTATTGAGGCTTATCACCAGAGCTGTGTGTGGCAGGGGTCCCAGGGATGGGATAGTGGGGGTCTAGGGTCAGGTTTGACGGGCATCAGCAGAGCTGGGTGGGGGCTCAGGATATCAATAGAGTGGGTGGTTCTGTGGTCCAGGACTTCATTGAATTCAGCTAAAGCTGGGCCTGCCCAGCACCTCTGAATAGCAGGGCTCAGGAGTCTCAAATTAGGCGCCCAAAACTAGTGGGTGCTTGAAAAATTAGCCTTCAACTGTTCTGTGCCTCAGTTTCCCATCAGTAAAATGGAGGTGATCATCCCTTCCTCACTCACAAAGTGTGGTGGGGAGAGTTAATTCATCCATCTGTGCATAGCACTCTGAGATCCTTGTGTAGCTCACAGAGCTAGCTTCAAGATATTTTATGTAGCACTACTGTAAGAAAGCTACAGCCTACACCCTGTGAAATATTTAGTTTAAGTAGTTAGCAGGAGGCTTTGAGGTCTACAAGTCTTATATAAGTGAGTTACCTGACAGTGGCCCTGAGTTACTGGGGAACTTGGAATATTAAGTTTAGGGGATTTTTGTATAATATGATACCAGCTGTAACAGGGACTTGGGTGGCCGGAGAGTTTAGTGGTTAGATTGCCTGGCTCTACGCCCTGTGCTGGGCTGAGTAGTCTCAGTCTTTAAGAGGGAGAGTTAGGGGGACCTGGGCCTCCCTCTCTAGCGGGTCCCAGCCCAGGGCCCTGTACATGTCAACTCCTGAACAGGGGGTTGGTGTCCTCCCAGTGGGGAGTCAGAATCCACTGCTCTGGGCTACTTCCTACAGTCCGTTCAGTTTGGGGTGTGGGTCCAATCGACCAAGCAGCTTGTTTCCTGCAGGATTCCCTCTGGGGTCCAGGTGGTGCCTTGCTGTGGTCCCAGACTCCTTTGGGTGGGGCAGTCCCAAGATGGTGAGGGTGTGCCTCAAATGTCTCTGGGGTCTGCTCAGTCAGTTACCTCCAGTGCTGAAGGTTCCTTCACAGTCCCCCGTGCTGAGGCGATGCGGGGGAAGGGGGACATGGGGTCACGTGTCCCCACAGATTTCTGCCTTCCATTTAGGAGCCGGTGGATTGAAAGCTGGTGAGAGCTGCCCAGCCCACTTGGGCTCCTGGCTCTGTGCTGTGGGAGCCGGAGTGGTGGCTGGCCCCCTGGTGCCGGCCCCTGCCCACGGATCCTGGCTGCCATGAGAGGCTCCTCATGGTGCTTGCTCACTGCTGTCCTGGTGCTCCTGGCTCTGCTGCAGCTCCTCAGCCCAAAGACGATGCATGGGGCAGTCTCTTTCCCCCACACTATCCAGAATTATACTTCATCTCTGCCTGCTTTGCTGGGGAACCAGTCCTTACTTCCAGGTGGTTGCCTTGGCTGGTGCTCCATCCATTCAAGTCAAGAGACAGCTAGTTCCTGCCTCTTTGCCAGTGGTCAGCCCTGAACTGAGCGAGGCTCCTTTCTTTTCTCTCCCCTCCAGGCCTGGTATTGGCTGCAGGTATAGCAAGCAGGGCTAGCTGGGTCCAAAGGCTTTCTTTAACTCCTGCTGTGCTGGCTGGCAGTTTTTCTGCTTCATTGCACCAGATAACTTCAGGAATACGAATGAATACCAGCTTTCGGATATTTTAGGATCGGAACATCTACAAAAGTACAACCATAAATTTGCCTTTGCAATGCATTGACATATATGATAATAAGTTGAGATCATTAATATACTCCCCTGTAGGATCAGGACACCCCAATATTGTAAGGGTGTGGAAGTCAGTTATGGACAAAGGAGGCCAGATGTTTATATAACTATTCATGGCAGTCACCAGGCCGCATAATAGGCCAAACTGCCATGTAAGCTTTGAGATCTTGCCCATCGAACTTGTTTGATGTGCCAGAGACAGGGTTGTAGGACCCTTGTGGAACACCACCTGTTTCCCACCACTAGGTCTCCATGAGAAAGGAGTGAGTATATGTAAGGGATGGTGCCGGACACGG
Source organism: Lepidochelys kempii (assembly GCF_965140285.1). Classification (NCBI taxonomy): domain Eukaryota; kingdom Metazoa; phylum Chordata; order Testudines; family Cheloniidae; genus Lepidochelys; species Lepidochelys kempii. Next base: position 15,204,443 of record NC_136385.1, read on the forward strand.
TCTTAATTTCACATTATAGCTACATTCTCTTTTGGGTTGGAACATTTGTGTTTTTACTAATTATGCTAACAACAGAATGTAAAGCTTTGCTTTGCCAGCATCGTAAACACTGTTCATGCCAGTGTGCACGGCCAGACACTGAACTTCATTCTGTTGTGCCTGATTCTGTGACGAGGACCTTTTAAACCTCAGAATTTTAATCAGTGACTAATTGGGAATTCTTAAAATTCAATATGTAATCAGTAACCACTCAACAAATCTGGCTACAGAGTGGCACCTGAGCATGAATCCTGAGGAGCACTCAGGAGTGTCCTCCCCGCACCTGTGGCTTAGACCCTAGGGCAGGTTAGACTCACCTTTAGGTAAACTGGAGTTAGAATTGTTCTCTGCCAACCACTTTTTCCCAGGCACTGAATCTGCCTCAGTCATGATACTTCCTTTTTCTCTTCTGCTTTTCTCTTTTGGTTCTGGTGTAGTTGGTGACGGTGGTATTCCTTTTGCTGTCTTGCTTGGCCAATTTCACAGTGAGTAGAATAATGGTGTTCCACAGTGTTCCTGTTAACTAGTCAATTTGTTGTTTTGAATCTTGCAAGAAGTGGGGGGGATGTCATGCTGTTTGAAGTTTATACACATGTTAAGGGGGCTTTGTAAGTTGTTTTGTGAAACTAAATTCAAGGTACCTAAAGTTGAAAAAGCAGCAGGATCAGGGGTGGGGACCCACGCTTTGAGGTGGTGGGGGAGCTGATTTTATTTTAGTCACCAATAGGGCACAGTAATTTAGGATCTGTCCAGATCTGTAAGTAGACTGGCAGACTTCAGCACCTTTTCCGATCTGTGAGTAAACTGGCAGAGTTTAGTAAACATCCTGACAGGAGCAAGGCCCTGCAGCCGAGCCAACTCAGTATCTCTATCTGTAGGCCTAGCTTGAAATAAGTAACTTGCCACATTTCTTAATGGGGCGTGATTTCTTAGCCTGGTCTACACTACGAATTTAGGTTGGATTTAGCAGCGTTAAATCGAATTAACCCTGCAACCGTCCACACAACGAAGCCATTTTTTTGACTCTTAAAACCGATTTCTGTACTCCTCCCCAACGAGGGGATCAGCACTGAAATCGACATTGCCGTTTCAAATTAGGGTTAGTTTGGATGCAATTCAAAGGTATTGACCTCCGGGAGCTATCCCACAGTGCACCATTGTGACTACTCTGGACAGCACTCTGAACTCAGATGCACTGGCCAGGTGTACAGGAAAAGCTGCAGGAACATTTAAATGTCATTTCCTGTTTGGCCAGGCGAGCTCATCAGCACCGGTGACCATGCAGTCCCAGAATCAAAAAAGAGCTCCAGCATGGACTGAACGGGAGATACTGGATCTGATCGCTGTATGGGGAGAGGAATCCGTGCTATCAGAACTACGTTCCAAAAGACGAAATGCCAAAACATTTCAAAAAATCTCCGAGGCCATGAGGGACAGAGGCTACAGCAGGGATGCAACACAGTGTTGCGTGAAACTTAAGGAGCTCAGACAAGCATACCAGAAAACCAAAGAATCAAACGGACGCTCCGGGACAGAGCCCCAGACATGCTGCTTCTACGCTGAGCTGCATGTAATTCTAGTGGGGAATTACTACCCCACCCCTGTCCATGGACTCCGATGATGGAGTACTCTCCGCCATGCCTGAGGATTTTGCGGGTGGGGAAGATGAGGAGGAGGATGAGCTTGGGGAGAGCACACTGCACTCTCTTCTCCCCGAAAGCCAGGATCTTTTTATCACTCTGACTGAAATACCCTCCCAATCCTACGAAGCCGGAGAAGGGACCTCTGGTGAGTGTACCTTTTAAAATATAATACATGTTATAAAAGCAAGTGTTTTTTAACAATTAAGAAGCCCTGAGGACTTGGAATGCATTCGTGGCCAGTACAGCTACTGGAAAAGTCTGTTAACGTGTCTGGGCATGGAGCAGAAATCCTCCAGGGACATCTCCATGAAGCTCTCCTGGAGGTACTCTAAAAGCCTTTGCAGAAGGTTTCTGGGGAGAGCAGCCTTATTCCGTCCTCCATGGTAGGACACTTTACCACGCCATGTTAGTAGCAAGTAATCTGGTATCATTGCATGACAAAGCCTGGCAGCGTATGGTCCCGGTGTTTGCTGACATTCAAGCAACAGCCGTTCTTTATCTCTCTGTGTTATCCTCAGGAGAGTGATATTGTTCTTGGTAACCTGGTAGAAATAGGGGAATTTAATTAAGGGAACATTCAGAGGTGCCCATTCCTACTGGGCTGTTTGCCTGTGGCTGAACAGAAATGTTCCCTGCAGTTAGCCACGCGGTGTGTGTGGGGGGGCCATTGGTGCTGAGCTGTTCGCATTTGGCTAGCAGGGATCTTCCCTGATACCAGCCACGTGGTGGGGGGAGGGGTAAAGCGATCATCCCAGAGAATTGGATGAGGGGGAGGGTTAGTTTGGTTTCTGCTGCTGCATGTTAACAGGAAAACCACAGCACTAAATGGCCAACTCAATGGGCTTTGCTTGATAGGGGAAAGGAGGGCGCTGCAGTTATGAAGGTTGCAGAAGCCGAAAGACTATGGCTTACCATGGCCGCCTGCAAGCTGAATTCTGTTGCCCGGCACTGCGTGTGTGATCTCTAACACCAAAGCTGCAGGCACTCAATATAAGATGCAAAATGCGACCTTGTACCAAAATCACATGTGCTATGTAATGTGAATAGTGTTGTTCACCATGAAAGAGTATAGCCATTGTTCTGTAAAATGTATCTTTTTAAATACTTCACTCTCTTTTTTTTCCTCCAGCAGCTGCAAATGTTTCAAGCCTCCCTCCTCCATCCCAAAGGCTATCTCAGATAAGGCGGTGAAAAAAACGCATGCGCCATGAAATGTTCTCTGAGCTCATGCAGTAGTCCGGCACTGACAGAGCTCAGCAGAATGTGTGGAGGGACACAGTAGCAGAGTACAGGAAAGCGGCCAATGAACGTGAGGAGAGGTAGTGGCAGGAAGATCAGAGGAGGCATGAGGCAATGCTAGGGCTACTGCGGGATCAAACGGACATGCTCCGGCGTCTGGTGGAGGTTCATGAATGGCAGCAGGATCACAGACTGCCGCTGCAGCCCCTGTTTAACCGCCCTCCCTTCTCCCCAAGTTCCATAACCTCCTCACCCAGATGCCCAAGAACGTGGGGTGGGGGAGGCTCTGGGCACCCAACCACTCCACCCCAGTGGACAGCCCAAGCAACAGAAAGATGTCATTCAAGAAGTTTTAAAGTGGCCTTTTCCTTCCCTCCTATCCTCCTCCCACACCCCACCTGGGCTACCTTGTGAGTTATCTCCCTATTTTAATAATCAATTAATAAAGAACCCATGTTTTTTTTAAATGATAGAGGCTTTATTTCCTTTGCAAGCAAGCTGTGATCGAAGGTGGGAGGGCGGGTGGCTTACAGAGAATTTAGAGGCAACCAAGGGGGCGGGTTTTCATCAAGGAGAAACAAACAGAAGTGTCACACAGTACCCTGGCCAGTCATGAAACTGGTTTTCAAAGCTTCTCTAATGCACAGCACTTCCTACTTTGCTCTTCTAACCGCCCTAGTGTCTAGCTGCGCGTATTCAGCAGCCAGGCGATTTGTATCAACCTCCCACCCCACCAGAAATGTCTCCCCCTTACTCTCACAGAGATTGTGGAGCACACAGCAAGCAGCAATAACAATGGGAATATTGGTTTCGCTGAGTGAGTCAGTAAATTGCGCCAGCGACCCTTTAAATGTCCAAATGCACACTCTACCACCATTCTGCACTTGCTCAGCCTATAGTTGAACAGCTCCTGACTACTGTCCAGGCTGCCTGTGTATGGCTTCATGAGCCAGGGCATTAAGGGGTAGGCTGGGTCCCAAAGGCGAACTATAGGCATTTCAACATCCCCAACGGTTATTTTCTGGTCTGGGAAGTAAATCCCTTCCTGCAGCCATTTATACAGTTCCTCAAGACATGAGCGTCATGAACCTTTCCTGGCCATCCCACGTTGATGTCGGTGAAACATCCCTTGTGATCCACCAGTGCTTGCAGCACCATTGAAAAGTACCCCTTGCAGTTTATGTTTATGTACTGGCTGCCCTGGTGGTCCGGTCTCAAGATAGGGATATGCGTTCCGTCTATTGCCCCACCACAGTTAGGGAAACCCATTGTAGCAAAGCCATCCACTATGACCTGCACATTTGCCAGAGTCACTACCCTTGATAGCAGCAGCTCAATGACTGTGTTGGCTACTTGCATCACAGCAACCCCCACAGTAGATTTGCTCCCTCCGAATTGATTACCGACTGACCGGTAGCTGTCTGGTGTTGCGACTCACTTGTGAACTGTGAGGGCTGCTCTCATCTTGGTATTCTTGTGCTTCAGGGCAGGGGAAAGCAAGTCACAAAGTTCCATGAAAGTGCCCTTATGCATGTGAAAGTTTCGGAGCCACTGGGAATCATCCCAGACCCGCAACACTATGTGGTCCCACCACTCTGTGCTTGTTTCCTGGGCCCAGAATTGGCGTTCCACAGCATGAGCCTGCCCCAGTAACACCATGATCTCCAAATTGCTGGGGACCACAGTTTTAGAGAAAACTGTGTTCATGTCCTCATCACCACGCTGCCGTCGCCTCCTTGCCTTGTTTTTCAGGTGCTGGTTCTGCATAAACTGCACAATAATGCTCAAGGTGTTCACAATGGTCATAACTGCTGCGGTGAGCCAAACGGGCTCCATGCTTGCTGTGCTATGGCGTCTGCTAGGGCAATCCAGGGAAAAGGGCATGAAACGATTGTCTGCCGTTGCTCTGATGGAGGGAGCGGCGACCGACAACATGGCTTACAGGATTGGCTTACAGGGAATTAAAATGAACAAAAGGGGTGACTTTGCATCAAGGAGAAACAGAATGGCCCCCTCAAGTGTAAGTGCCAGGCCGAGATGATAGCAGCAAGGGCCGGGTTCAGTACACAGGGGTTCCCTCTCATCAAAGTAAATGCAAAACTGGCTCGAACCCCCACCCAGTGACCTGGGAAAATCTTACACACACCCCTGGGCACCTCAAAGAGGCAATACTTCCCCTCTCGCAAGCACAGAGTCTTGGTGTAGCAAAGAATCTTTAATAACATGAGGTAAATGACATCAGCATTAAACTGGGGAAACACTACAACTAGGGTTCATCAACCAAACTATGAGCAAAGACCCACCCCAGAAAATTGGGCCATGTCCTTTCCCTCGGGTTCTTGAGTCCCACAACCCAAACGTCTCTTGAGTCCAGCAATCCAAAAATCACCCAAAGTCCAAAAAGTCCAACTACCCAAAAGTCCAGCCCCAGAGCTCAAAAGTTCATCTGCAGAGTGACAGGTTTCAGAGTAACAGCCGTGTTAGTCTGTATTCGCAAAAAGAAAAGGAGTACTTGTGGCACCTTAGAGACTAACCAATTTATTAGAGCATAAGCTTTCGTGAGCTACAGCTCACTTCATCAGATGCATATCGTGGAAACTGCAGCAGACTTTATATATACACAGAGAATATGAACCAATACCTCCTCCCACCCCACTGTCCTGCTGGTAATAGCTTATCTAAAGTGATCATCAGGTGGGCCATTTCCAGCACAAATCCAGGTTTTCTCACCCTCCACCCCCCCACACAAATTCACTCTCCTGCTGGTGATAGCCCATCCAAAGTGACAACTCTTTACACAATGTGCATGACAATCAAGTTGGGCTATTTCCTGCACAAATCCAGGTTTTCTCACATCCCCCCCACCCCCATACACACACAAACTCACTCTCCTGCTGGTAATAGCTCATCCAAACTGACCACTCTTCAAGTTTAAATCCAAGTTAAACCAGAACATCTGGGGGGGGGGTAGGAAAAAACAAGAGGGAACAGGCTACCTTGCATAATGACTTAGCCACTCCAAGTCTCTATTTAAGCCTAAATTAATAGTATCCAATTTGCAAATGAATTCCAATTCAGCAGTTTCTCGCTGGAGTCTGGATTTGAAGTTTTTTTGTTTTAAGATAGCGACCTTCATGTCTGTGATTGCGTGACCAGAGAGATTGAAGTGTTCTCCGATTGGTTTATGAATGTTACAATTCTTGACATCTGATTTGTGTCCATTTATTCTTTTACGTAGAGACTGTCCAGTTTGACCAGTGTACATGGCAGAGGGGCATTGCTGGCACATGATGGCATATATCACATTGGTGGATGTGCAGGTGAACGAGCCTCTGATCGTGTGGCTGATGTTATTAGGCCCTGTGATGGTGTCCCCTGAATAGATATGTGGGCACAGTTGGCAACGGGCTTTGTTGCAAGGATAGGTTCCTGGGTTAGTGGCTCTGTTGTGTGGTATGTGGTTGTTGGTGAGTATTTGTTTCAGGTTGCGGGGCTGTCTGTAGGCAAGGACTGGCCTGTCTCCCAAGACTTGTGAGAGTGTGGGGTCATCCTTTAGGATAGGTTGTAGATCCTTGATGATGCGTTGGAGGGGTTTTAGTTGGGGGCTGAAGGTGACAGCTAGTGGCGTTCTGTTATTTTCTTTGTTAGGCCTGTCCTGTAGTAGGTGACTTCTGGGAACTCTTCTGGCTCTGCAGAGTGTTACTTCCCAGTCTGGGTGAAAAATGTGCATGTGTGGGGAGGAAGAGGTAAGGGGGCACCTTACGTGATCTGAAGCTGACTGCCCCACAGCTCCATAGGGCTTCACTCCAATCCGCTCCACAAGCCGTCCCACAAACTGCTCTGCTCAGCGTCCCACAAGCAGCTCCCACCTTCCCAGGAACTGCTCCACCAGGCAGTCCACAAACAGCTCCCCATCTACTTAACACAGTGCTCAGTGATTTCAGCTCTTAGTAATTTTAGCTCTTTAGTGATTTCAGCTTGTAGTAGTGGGAGCCTTAATGCACTATAAGGCCAAAGTGAATTCAGCTCAGCACCTGTAGCTAGACACTTAATAGACCAAAATTAGCTCTGATATTCTACAGTGGAGAGAGACAGAGGTGCAATTGATGGGCCTGGACCAGTACTAATACCTGTCTCCAAACTCTCTCCATTCACAGAGTTTTGGAACCCATGTCCCTTGCCTAGCGAGTGCTACACAGTTGATGGCGAGTCCCTCTATCATAACAAAAGGCCAAGTACAGTTCCACTGTCCTTGATTCCCATAATCAGGGTAATAACAATTTATTCTTCCTGTCCCAAAAACAGAGACACTGGGGATCCCACAGCAGCCAAAGTGACCATTTGGGCAGCTATGGCCTCATTCTAGGCGGGGTGGGTGTACCTATGCAAATAAGTTCAGCCCCTGAAGTTCTTTTCCACAACTTGCCACACCTCACCACCAGATGTCAGGGTGGAGCTCATCCTGACTCTGCTTACACAAGGATAGAACTCAAAACTGGGTTTAGAAGGCCGTTGATTTCACAGAGGGAGGGAGGAGAAAATGAATACAAAACAAATTGGGTCTATTTCTTGTTTTGATACACTTCATCTATCTTTATACATCTTGCTGGCAGCAGACGGTGCAGTACGACTGCTGGCCACCATCATCTCCTGGGTGCTCAGCAGAAGACAGTGCAGTATGACTGCTGGCCATCATCGTCTCCTGACTGCTCATTAGAAGACGGTGTAGTAGGACTGAATCGCCATGAGATGAAACTTAAAAGAGTAATGACCTGGCTGAATCACTCCCATGTATGCCCAGGAGCCCCTGACAGACCTCACCAAGGTTGGCTATTAAAAGAGCACCCTGGAGTACGTCAACGACGGCTACCAGTCATACTGCATTGTCTGCTGCCAAAAGGCAATGAGCTGCTGCTGTGTAGCAATGCCGTACCACGTCTGCCAGCACCCAGGAGACATACGGTGACAGTTAGCTGAGTGGGCTCCATGCTTGCCGTGGTATGGCGTCTGCAAGGGTAACCCAGGAAAAAAGGTGCGAAATGATTGTCTGCCGTTGCTTTCACGGAAGGAGGGAGGGAAGGGGGGGCCTGACGACATGTACCCAGAACCACCACGACAATGTTTTAGCCCCATCAGGCATTGGAATTTCTACCCAGAATTCAAATGGGCGGCGGAGACTGCGGGAGCTGTGGGATAGCTACCCACAGTGCAATGCTCCGGAAGTCGATGGTTGTCTTGGTACTGTGGACGCACTCCGCCGACTACATGTACTTAGAGCATTTGTGTGGGGACACACACAATCAACTGTATAAAAACACTTTCTACAAAACCGACTTCTATAAATTCGACCTAATTTCGTAATGTAGACATGGCCGTGGTTGTGATTGGGAAGGTGAGTGGAAAGTGAAGCTGTAAATAGGGGCTTAACAAGCAGTGTGCTGGAGTCAGGATATCTGTGCGAGCTAAGAAAAACAGGTTTCAGAGGAACAGCCGTGTTAGTCTGTATTCGCAAAAAGAAAAGGAGGACTTGTGGCACCTTAGAGACTAACCAATTTATTTGAGCATGAGCTTTCGTGAGCTACAGCTCACTTCATCAGATGTTTACCGTGGAAACTGCAGCAGACTTTATATACACACAGAAATCATGAAACAATACCTCCTCCCACCCCACTGTCCTGCTGGTAATAGCTTATCTAAAGTGATCAACAGGTGGGCCATTTCCAGCACAAATCCAGGTTTTCTCACCCTCCACCCCCCCACACAAATTCACTCTCCTGCTGGTGCTAGCCCATCCAAAGTGACAACTCTTTACATAATCAAGTCGGGCTATTTCCTGCATAGATCAAGGTTTTCTCACATCCCCCCCACCCCCATACACACACAAACTCACTCTCCTGCTGGTAATAGCTCATCTAAACTGACCATTCTCCAGGTTTAAATCCAAGTTAAACCAGAACATCTGGGGGGGGGGGGGGTAGGAAAAAGCAAGAGGAAACGGGCTACCTTGCATAATGACTTAGCCACTCCCAGTCTCTATTTAAGCCTAAATTAATAGTATCCAATTTGCAAATGAATTCCAATTCAGCAGTTTCTCGCTGGAGTCTGGATTTGAAGTTTTTTTGTTTTAAGATAGCGACCTTCATGTCTGTGATTGCGTGACCAGAGAGATTGAAGTGTTCTCCGACTGGTTTATGAATGTTATAATTCTTGACATCTGATTTGTGTCCATTTATTCTTTTACGTAGAGACTGTCCAGTTTGACCAATGTACATGGCAGAGGGGCATTGCTGACACATGATGGCATAGATCACATTGGTGGATGTGCAGGTGAACGAGCCTCTGATAGTGTGGCTGATGTTATTAGGCCCTGTGATGGTGTCCCCTGAATAGATATGTGGGCACAATTGGCAACGGGCTTTGTTGCAAGGATAAGTTCCTGGGTTAGTGCTTCTGTTGTGTGGTATGTGGTTGTTGGTGAGTATTTGCTTCAGGTTGCGGGGCTGTCTGTAGGCAAGGACTGGCCTGTCTCCCAAGACTTGTGCTGGAAATGGCCCACCTGTTGATCACTTTAGATAAGCTATTACCAGCAGGACAGTGGGGTGGGAGGAGGTATTGTTTCATGATTTCTGTGTGTATATAAAGTCTGCTGCAGTTTCCACGGTAAACATCTGATGAAGTGAGCTGTAGCTCACGAAAGCTCATGCTCAAATAAATTGGTTAGTCTCTAAGAAAAACAGGAGCACCCTGATGCCAGGGTCAATGGACAAGATAAACCTGGAATGTAAACATGAGGTTATACCTGAGCAGCACATGGACAGAGCACGTGGCACAGGGTTAACCAAAGCCGATCCCAAAATGTGTGATGCAATGGACACTAAATGCAATGTAATGTGTGAATGTATCTAAAAGAGGAGGTTTGCTGGGTGCCTTTGGATGCATGGTACACCCTACACTCACGCCCTATGCTTGAATCTGATCAACTCAGTGTAGCTTTGCTGTATGCCAACTAAAGGAACCTGAGTGACAAAATCTGCAGTCAGACAGGGTTTTGGGACCCCAGAGAACTGCGTGAAGTGTTCTCCCAGAACAGAACAATTCTGGATAAGCTGAGTAGAAAAGGCCTCGGAGGGAATCCAACACGGACACCCTAAGGAGTCAACTAGGTGCCTTGTGGATTGTCTTGCCTGATTTTCTGAGGAAGCCAGCAGGCTGGCCCTTAAGCCCAGCAGCAGCAGTAGCTCTCTGGCTGCTCAGTGCAGACACCCATGGATTCTCTACCTCCCTGTGCTCATCTCTCTCCAAGCACTGTTCCTGCTTTGCTTTTCCACTGCTCCAGTTCAGATCCTGCCCCGCATCCAAGTCTTGTCCCCGCCCTGCTCCTGCCTCACAACCAGTCCTGCTCCTGCCTTCTCTGACTCCTGGTAATCCGGTTCCGACCTTTGGCTCTGATTCCCCACTCCAACTCTCTCGACCCTGGGCTCTGGCATTCAGGCTCCAACCACTAGCCCTAACTGCCTATGACCCTGTCCACTGACAGTTTGAGCAGCCCCAAAATAAAACAGAGGGGATGAGGCTGACAAGTCCAGATCGGTGGCTAGTATGGATCCCTCCCTGACCAATGTTTTCCTGCCGGACATACAGGTTGCCTTACAGACCCTGCAGGCTCAGGTCAGTGCCCGGCAGGCCCATAATGCAGCACTGCATAAGCAGGCGGCACCACCCTCCCCGGCTCCACGTGAGCCAAAGACTGCTCTGATACGTTAAACATGAGTGGGGCACACTTCTGGGGTTTCTCAGTCAATGCCAGCTCCTATTTCTGCTGTGCCCATAGTTCCCCACTGAGCAATGCAGGGTGAGGCTGATTATCAGCCTGCGGACTGGGAAGGCTCTGGCCTCGGCATCCCTGCTCCTAGAGAAAGCAAGCCCACGCCTGCACCAGCTCAAAAACTTCATTCGAGCCATGGCCGTGATCTTCAATTACCCTAGTTGTCAGCATACCACAGCCACCCTTCAGGGGCTGAGGCAGGGACACCAGCTGGCTGCTAAGCACGCCATGGAGTTCCATCGCTTGGTAGTGGATACTGAATGGCATGAGGCCATGGGGCATTATCATTTCTGCTTCGGCCTTAATGATAACATCGAAGATGGGCTGGCACAAGTGGACTACCCATTCTGGATGCCTCGACTGACCTCCGCATAAAGATTGACAACCATCTGATGGGCCCCCTCAGGGAGTCCACTCGCTCTGGACCCCTGGGGCCTCCGCTCCCAGAGGGAATAATGCAACCCTGTGCTCCAGACTGGAGCGATTCTCAGCCAGCGTAAAACAGGAGGGTTTATTGAGCATCTCAACACAGCATAGGAAACGCTCAGGGCCCTCAGGCCTAGCCTCCCTCAGCACAGTACATCTAAGTCTCCCCTGCATCCAGGTGGGCTCTGCCTGCTCTCTCTCTCCAGTCCAGAGACCCTGCGCTTTCCAGCTGGGCATCTGATATCCCCTGCCCCCAAGCCCCACCTCTGTCCTTTGTCTTCTGTCCAGGTAAACAGGGTCACCTGGGCCTCCTCTCCTCTCAGCCATCCTTTGTTCCCCACTGTCTGGAACCAGCTGGTCAGGTCACAGGTCCTCTCTCCGCAGCCCATTGTCCTCCCACTGGCCAGAACTGGCTGTGACATCCGAGCTGGGCCTCCTGGTCACCAGGTCACCTGTCCCTGGGGTATCCATTCTCCCGGCCATTGGCCGGAGTCCCAAGTTCCGTCGCGGGTCCTCTGTAACAACAAACTCCCTCTCCCATCACCTCGTTAAACCAGTAACACCCAGGGAAACTGAGTCCCACCTCCTCTGCATGCAAACCATTGAAAAAAAACAAGAAAAAACCAAGGAAATCCCCTACTTCTCCACAGGGGTGACTTGGTAGAATGTGTAACCCAGGTTAATGGGTCTGATGAAAAAGGGAGCCAAGTTTGTTGATGGGGAAGAGTGCTCACCTCATGAAGGGGGTTGAGCCTTGTGATTGATTGGGCTAGCCCTGGGGGCTGGAAGACTGACTAAGCCACTCAAAGGGGATGAGAGGAGAACTACTGTGCCTCCGGGGAGCTTGGGCTCTCCCTGGGCCTGCCTGAGGGGAATGCTGGCCCTCCCACTGCCGCTGCCCTCTGGCTGGAGTGTTGCCTGTTTTGCCTTGAAAGGTGTTTTCTGAACTACTCTGAGAGAGCGCAACTGGACTCGGAAACTCTGAGGAAGCCCCCTGTGCCATGGAGACTTCATCCACTGAGTAATGCCTGTTGTTGCTGCCGAGAGTTTGGGCCCCTGAAAAAATCGGCGCCCTCAGCACCTCACCCCACCCAAGCACCAACAGGCCTGCAATGCCTCATCAAGGTACATAGGTTCCTCCGTGTTACAGAGCCCACTAGTGCAGAGTAAACCGGACTCGCAAATCCAGGGAAATCCACCCTGCGGGTTGTGTGGTGTTACTGATGTACCCACTCCACATCCATCTTTCCCTTCCCTTGATATGCTTCCTCTGTATTTCCCCTGGTAAATAAAGTGTTGGTTGCCGGTTCATGCATTACAGAGGTGTCAGAGTGTATGTACAAGGTATCCTGGGGGTAAGTGCCGGGTCAGGGACGGTTGAAACCACATGGTGGTGGTGGTGTGTGTGTGTGGGGGAGAAGGGGTATGGCAGAGTTCCTGACTCCCTTAAACAGTCAAGAGGAGGCATCACCACTTAGTAGCTAAGAACCCAGGCTGCTGAAACCCACTGCGGCCAAAGCAGAGGGACACTGGGTAATGGTCCCTGTTGATAATTAGCTGCCCATAGGCGTCTGGCATCCTGTAAAACCCCCTTACGGGTGCCTTTCAACACTCCCTCCCCTGCTCTGCATAACTCTGCATTTGTTGCATGCTGATCACTGCAGGGTCTGGATCCCAGGGGGCTGCTGCTGCATCACATTTCCCAAAGGTAGGAGGACCTCACCCACAGCTGTGCGGATTCCTCCGTCAGCTCCGATCCTCCCTGTGTTGTGTTAATAGTGCAGGTGGTGTCCTTGCTTTGCTTACCATTGCTCTGCATCAAAGGGTGGCTGAGGGGGAGGCCTGGGCCAGTCTCCATAGGTTTCATTTTAAAAGGCAATTCTGTTCACAGGCTTGTTTTGTCCTTTGCTAGGAAAAAGATGCCTTGCCCCTCTATTGGCAGCAGGGGGAGCTCTTGCAGCTGCAGAAGGCAGAGAGGCAGCTGCCACCAGGTTAAGCATTAAAGCACCAAGACTTTGCAGGCCATCAGGGCTGTGGTGCTCTATGGGACTGCAAGGCCCTGTGCGGGGTGCACAGAACATTAATCTCTAGCCCTGGTGCATCCAGTCAAAACAGGCCAGGGTCAAAGGGGCAAGGGGAGGCAGGTGTCAATCTGAGTGCATTGGAAAAAAACCTTTTTCACTAGAAAGCCTTGACCGGCTCCAAGTCCCATCGCTCTCTCTAGCCCCCTCCCCATAATTTCCCCCCCATCTCCCTAGTCAATAATCTCAGAGTGGGTCATGGTGGCAGGAGTGGGGTCCTGGGAGGGGAGGTGCTCACAGAAAGAGCCATCTCCAAAGACACAGCCCACAGCATGGGCGCCTCCTCTAACCCAAGTCCCTGATCCAGGACTCTGATTCCTCTCGGTTCTTTCTGTGGCGGCTTTCTGGGTGGGCCCACAGCTCTAGCCCTTTTCCCTGCAGTCCCAGGGCAGTTTCCACACAGACTCAAGAGGAGAACCCCCCAGCGGCACTTGTTGCTGACCAGACTGGTTTTGAATCGAGAAACCTCAGCACTAAAAGCTGGGACCACCACTGCTAGGGCTAAAGGATTATGTCTGCAGGCTGGCACCTGAAGGAAAGTCATCACCCTCCCATTGAGACCAGCCACTGGTAGGGGACTTGGACTCAGCATGACCCAGAGTGGGTGAGACAAGGAGCCCAGGCAGCGCTGCTGCTGGGGATCCAGGCAGAAGGAGGGTTTAGCTGGGCTGTTGACACCATTAGCCTCCCATTCTCCACCAGTAGTGCCCTCCAGCCTGCCCTGCTACACCAAAAGCCTTAATGACCAGCCACTAACGATGCTACACCTAGTGCCACAGCAAGGGAGAGTCCAGGCCTGGGGACTGACTACTCAGTGCCCCGTTGGCCAGGGCCCCAGAGGGGATGGTGTGGTGACTCCATGGTGAGCCCAGTGCTCCATTGGCCAGGGCCATACGTTAAACGGGGTCTCGAGGGTAAGCCCTTAACTATGTGTAGGTATGTGACTCTGCTGTGATGCAGCCCTGTGGCTGTGCTGTGTTTCCAGATGGAGGTTGCCCTCCAGAGGCCCTGTTGCCCACATTCCCAGTTTCTCTTTGCCTGGAATAACTCTCACGGCGCAGACGGCTGTTGCAGAGGGTTTATTTCAGGAGTGAGGGACAGAGACAGGCAGAGTTTGGGAAACAGTCACAGACATGAATACAACACACAGTCATCCCCAAGGGTCCATCCCACCAAGAGGGAGATACCTGCTCTGGGGGAATGGGTGGGGCTGCTGAACCCTGGCATCCCTCACAGTAGAAAGGCCAGGACAAGTTTTGCCTTCATGAGCACTCCTTGTCCTCAGGCTGGCCAGTGCCCTGGAGCTGGGTATTTGGAGAACCTGACCTCCAGCCTCTCCCTATCAGAGACGGCGTAGCACCCAGCACCTGGAATATGAGGAGAGGAAAGGGAGGGTAAGGGATGCAAATGAGGTCAGTGGCCCCTCAGTGCCGGCCACCCACCTGCATGTCAGCCCCTCCCTGGGTCGGTCTGTCTTCTCCTGGTTCTCAACCGCGTTCTCTTGTGCCTCTCACCCTCCGTTCTTCCCCCTCCCCCTCCCCCACAACCCTCCCCCCCACACACTTCCCCCTGCCCCCACTCTCCCCTGCTGTCCCACCTAGTGTCAGCGGGATGTCGTTGCTCAGGAGCTGCCAGTAGGTGTGCTGGTTGCTGTCTTCGTGCAGCCCCTGCACGGAGGTGATGTATGCGCCCCACACATACAGTGTGTACGTGAATCTACAGAGAGACAGAGTGAGTCCTGCAGGAGCCCTGGTTACCATTGCCTCATCGCCTCCCCAACCCGCACTCCATAGGGACATGCAACCCAGGCCACTGTGAGACTGAACCCCCATGCCATATGGGTGGGGGATTGAGAAGCAGCCGAGTTGGCCTCTGCATGAGTTCTGATCTCCCCACCCCAAGGAGACCGTGTCCAACTGAGTGATGTGGAGGAACCAGCCTTGATCCCCCGATACTTTAACTCGCCCACAGCAAACTGCTAGTTCTGGGAGTCATGCAGGGTGGGGTAGCAGGGGCATTTCCCCCCTGTGATCCTAGGGACCCCCTCCAATTTTTCCATCTCAGTTGCCCTAGTAGTGCCATGCTGCCATCTAGCCTGCTCTCTGCCAGGGGTTGCCAGGCCGAGCAGGTACCTGAATCTTCTGCAGTCTATCTCCTGGGCGACCGCCATCACATCAAAGAAGGAGGAGCCCTGGGGCACGGTGAGAAAGATGGAGTCATTAAAGGAGTGGTTCATGCCATCCACAACAGTGTAGTAGACATCAATTTGGAGTTGAAGATGGGTGCGTGGAGCAGCTGTGGGGGTGGAGAGAGGGAGGTTGTCTGTGTGGGTAGGAGAGAGGGTGAAGACCAGCCACTTATACCTTGGAGGGGGGTGAGTCTCCCACTGCAGGGACTCCTGTACCATTGGAGTCAAGGGGAGGTCCACAGATCCTACCAGGAATGGGGTGGAGGTACAGGATTGCAAAGGGAGAAACAAAGACAGAGAGGATCTGGGTGATGGCCCTGTGGCCAGGAGGTTAGCTGGGATTGAAGACAGGGCTTCTGGATCTATGACTCTCTACTGCTTGAGCTAAAAGCCAAGGAGCATTAACTTGAGCGCTAGAGGAGATCCATACATCTCTAGGTCATCCAGCCACTAGAAGGAGACACAGGACTACCTATAGAGCTGGCCTGGAATTTTTCAGTGAACAAATTTTTCACTGAAAAAGGCCAAATCAGTGTCAGAACTGTTCAGGAAGCACTGCTGGATTGGAAGATACTCTCACCTTGAAAAATGTTTGGTTAAAAAAATGTCCATATTGGAAAGCTTTGGTTTTTCAATTGAAGCAACTTTTCATTCAGAGATTTTAGTAAATTTACACAGAAAAAAGGGAGAAAAGTGTGAAGTTGAAACATTTCAAAGTTATCAAAAGGACACATTTTGATTGACCCAAATTGTGGGTTTTGCGTTGGTTTGTTTTAATTTGTTTTTTTGGATTTTCAGTTCATGAACATTTTTGAGATTTTTTTTTACTTTTTGGCCTCATGCCAAAATGTTTTTGAAATGTAAACCAGTCTCATGGAACAGGAAAACAATCCCACCCCACCCTCCGCCAGCCTTGCTGCATGTGCTTCTGTCTACCTTCGATACTTTAGCTGGCCCTATCGCCATCCTTAACAACCCCCAATGAGGCAGGGCAGTGCTATTAACCACATTGTACAGATGGGACTGAGACACAGAAAGACACAGGGTACATCCACACAAGAAAAAAACAAGCAAACCAAAAGCCTTGTGACAGCAAGTCTCAGAGCCTGGGTCAACTGATCTGCACTTGCACTGTGGAGTTAAAAATAGCAGTGTAGACACTTCATGCTTGGGCTGGAGCCCGGGCTCTGAGACACAACCCGCTTGCCTGACACACCCCCCCCCACCTCCACATCCCTCACTGGCATTCCAGCTATGCAGAGATGCTCTGTACAGGCTGTTCCCACGTGGTGAAGGGAGGGCACAGTCTCTGCAGCCCCCCAGGTTGATGTGGTATGACTCTGGCACCTGAGTCAGACAGCATCTCCAGTGCCGAATGCTGGCACAGTCCCATGCTGCAGGTCACCTGTGTATTAGTCCAAAGGCAGCTGCATCCTTGATCCCTGCCCCCCAGTGCCATGTGTGAAATTTCCCAGGCCGGGTGCAAGAGGCAAGAGACAGGGGAGGCGAGAGGCTGCCATGGCCTGCATGGTAGGGACAATGGTTTGGACGGTGGGTCAGGAAGGGAAACTCCTCCTGAGTCACCAGGAGAACTGGATGGCCCAGCTTCTAGGGAGTCACTGTGTTTGGGCAACATCCACACTGCACGCCAGTGTCAGCAGCAGGGACGGCAGGTGTAGCTGGTGCCACAGTGAAAAGCAGGCCATGCCCACACGGTGGTGTGCAGCTACACGTGTGAGGGGAAGCCTCCAGCAGCTCCCCACTGGTGGAGCCTTTCACTGCTGCAGGGGTCTTTCCTTGTGGTGGGAAAAGGCTCTAGCAGTGCTGATGCAGCAGGACACTGCACTGCTAAAAATAACAGTGCAAACTAGGCTAGGACAAGCAAAGAGCCAGGTAGGGTGTGTGTGTGGGTACGTACCCAGGCCCCTTCGGGTGTGTCTTTGCTGTACGCGCCTAAGCCACAAGCTGGCCACTCACCCGTTCCTGGAATACCGGACGTTCCGGTACTTTGGGGAATGGCAGGGGCCTGCCCTGTCAGCATGACCGTGCATGCAAGATCCTGCTCTCTGTGGGGGGAGGGCACCATTTTTAAGAATTGGAGGGGTAGAGTGGTGTTTCCCATCGGATACTGGACAGAGCAACGTTCGGTTTGGTCCCTGTACAGATCAGGAAAAACCTCTGAAAAAGAGGACTGTCTGGTTTAATATCAGACAAGTGGCCTCTCTACTAAGCCATTCCTCATCAGCTACACTACGACTTATACCTGTGCTAGTGGGGGCTACTCGTGTACGCACTCTACATGCCCCCAAAAGCAGGTAGTGTAGATGCACCTATAGACTCAACCTGTTTCCTGGGGGGAGGGGGGTGTCTCTTTGTATCACTATCACTGTGAGCGAAGCTGGTCTGACTCTGAACTCCATCCCCCCGCCCGCCCCTAAAGTGATGCTGGCATCGCTGGGTCTCTCCCATGCTACTGAGCTGGGGCATGGGGAGAGGGGCACTCTATCCCATGGAGCATGCAGGGGGCAGTGTGTTCTGGAAGGAGGAGTCCAGAATCCAGGGTTCACACCCCAGCTGGATCACCCAGTTTCCCCATGCATATGAGGAGCTCTGCAGAGGAAGGATTATTGACATCCTGCAGAGGGCCTATCACTCTCTGGGTTCTTTCCCTTCCCCCGCCACCCCAGCAGACACACCACAGAGGGGAGGGGTACATGGCACAAGGCCATTTGACTCACCACAGCCCTGGCACAGCCCCCCAGGGGCGAGGTGCAGGAGCAGGAGCCCTGCTAACATGATCACCAAAGTCTTCATCATCTCTCCGTCTCCAGTCACTCCCTGGCTGTTCTGAGACCTGGACTGGGACCTGGTATTTATCAGCTGGAAGGAGGTGGGGACACTAGGGTGCCCTGCCCTCCTCCCCTGGCTTGCCTCACCCTGCTGTTTGCCCAGAGCAGATGGGAGACATTATGCAATGCCCAGCAGCATGGGCAGGTCTGTGCCCCAGAGACCAGCACAGACAAAGATGTCCGGGGCTGTCAGACCACTACTCCCTCCCCATGGCCTCTGGGTGCTGCGAGGAGCCAACTGCACCAGAGACCTAGATGGAATTCTCCCTGTCACAATCCATACTCCCACTGACCCAGGTGACTTGGTGTCACAGGGCCCCGGTCACATCTCACTGGGGGCCATAGGACTGTGAGACCACAGCTGGCTAACGCCTCCGCCCAGACACATGGACACCATGGGCCACCCCAGGGAAGTTGTGCACCAGTGTAAGTGAGAGGGAATTTGGGCTGCTTGGTTTTATCCCTGCCTGGTTTCCCAGGTCATTGTGTGCAGTTGGTCCTGGCTGTAGGTGGGAATGAGGGGCATTAGCAGAGCTGTGGTGGGGAGCTCAGGGGTGGGCTAGCAGGGGACTGTGGGTTGCAGTTGAGGGGTATCAGTCAAGCAGTGGGTGGGGGGAGTGCAGGGCTAGGATACCAGAGTATTGAAGTTTGGGACTGAGGGACCTCTGCAGACTTGTGGGGGAGGCCAGGGCTGGGGGGACAGGGGACTGTGGGTTGGGATTGAGGCTCATCACCAGAGCTGTGTGTGACGGGGTCCCAGGGATGGGATAGCCGGGGTCTAGGGTCAGGTTTGACAGGCATCGGCAGAGCTGCGTGGGGGCTCATGATGGCACTGAGGTGGGTGGTTCTGGGGTCCAGGAGTCAACTGATTTCAGCTGAAGCCAGGGCTGCCCAGCACCTCTGAATAGCAGGCCCCAGGAGTCTCAAATTAGGCACCCAAAACTAGTGGGTGCTTGAAAAATTAGCCTTTGAATGTTCTGTGCCTCAGTTTCCCATCAGTATAATGGGGGTGGTCATCCCTTCCTCACTCACCAACTGAAGTGGGGGGAGAGTTAGTTCATCCATCTGTGCGTAGCACTAGGAGATCCTTGCCTGGGAGGTGGGGTGTCATGGTCTTGCCTGTGTATGAGGGTTTCATCCCCCAGTGCTGAAGGGATACAGGGAAACAATGGGCAGAAACTTTACAAACAAACAAACCCACTGTTATCACAAAGGGGCTGTGAACAGACATAAAGTCTCTTACAGAAGTGGGTAGGTAGCTTTTAGTTTACCCTCACTAGGGAAGGGGGCAGAGTTACCATCCCTGGGAACTGATGCTACAACCACAAGAGCTCAGGGTAGCACACATCTACTAGATCAGGGGTGGGCAAACTTTTTGGCCTGAGGGCCACATTGGGATTGCAAAACTGTATGGAGGGCCGGGTAGGGAAGGCTGTGCCACCCCAACAGAACACCCCCACCCATCCAACCCCCCCTGCTCCTTGTCCCATGACCGCCCCATCCCGGGACCCCCTGCCCCCTGAGAGGCCCCCCTGGGATTTCCCCCCCGACTGTCCCAACCCCTATCCGCACCCCTGCCTCCTGACAGGCCCCCCGGGACTCCCACGCCCTATCCAACCCGACCTGTTCCCGTCCCCTGACCGGCCCCCCAAAACCTCCGCCCCATCCAACCGCCCCCTGACAGGCCCCCCAGGACTCCCACACCTATCCAACCACCCCCTGCCCCCTGACTGCCCCCCCCCAGGATCCACCGGCTCCAGCCCCCTTACCGTGCCGCTCAGAGCAGCATGTCTGGAGCCAGGCCGCCTGGCCGGAGCCTGCCGCGCTGCCCTGCAGGAGCACACAGCCCCGCAGCCCAGAGTGCTGCCCGCGCGACGGCAAAGCTGCGCAGGGGGGCCGGGGACGAGCCTCCCGGGCCGGGAGCTCAAGGGCCGGGCAGGACAGTCCCGTGGGCCGTAGTTTGCCCACCTCTGTGCCAGATGCAGCTCTCCTGGCTTTGGCTGGCTACTCTCATCTGCCCCTGTCAAAGCTGCAGAGGATGGGACCAGAGCTGTGGCCCATGCTGGTAATGGAGGAATCGCGGGCACCTGAGTGCTGCTGCCCCTGGTATTAAACCAGCCACTGGGGGCAGCTTCTCCTCTTAGGTCTGTTTCCTGTGTGGGGAGTGGAAGATGGGAGCTCCTGTGGGGAGCTGGGCTTCGTGCCTCTTAGTCACTGGTGCTTGGGCTCAAAATGCTTTGGGTAAAGTGGGGGGAATGAGGGGTGCCGGGTGCAAACTGAGCTTCTTGCTGTGGCTTATCCTCCAGCTTTGTGGGGCCTTCCTGCTCTAGCCTCAAGGAAGGGTTGCTGTGGGGCAGAGTTGGATCCAGGTCCTGTTGTCTTCTTGTAACTCTGGGAAAGTAGAGCCTGGGGTCTCTTGATAGGCATGTATTCTGGGCTCCTGCTCAGTGACTTATCTGCTGGCAGGGTGCTTACCAAACTTCACTTATCCCTGGCCTACATGGGAAACCTCAGTCTCCCCGCAGATGCTGGATGCGGAAGTGGCTCCGTGCAGTCGGTCAGTCCATATAAAACTCCACCCCCTGTGCAATTTCCCTAGGGGTTAAATGGCCACTCTCCTGTTCAGTAAACAGTGGAGGCTGCTGGTTAAGCCAGATGTTTAACAGTCTACACTCCAGCCTGCTGGTGATGGGGGTTGGGGTAACTGCTATTGAGCTATAAGCTGCAGAAAGGCGATGAGATACGGCTGGGGTCTGCAGTGACAGATCAACTGAACCCCAATGCTTTGACTTTGTCCCAGGCAGGATGGGTATGAGCAGTTCTTGGGTTATCAGACCTGCCTGCTCAAAGAACAAAACCCAGCACTGCTTCCACTGACCCAGGAAGACCGCCACCAAAAATGCATAGAGACAATAGGGAAGGTTTCTCTTGTGGTGGCTAAATTGGTGCTTCTGGTTGCATGAGGCCTACAGCACAAACAGCTACCAGCTGGACACTCTGCCTACCTGAGAGGCTTGTGGGGTAGTGTCCCTTGGTAGCTAGGGCGGGTGGGAGCTCTGAGTCTGGGGCCCTGGGTTCTAGTCCTAGCTCTGCAGGAGTGATGGCGATGAAACCAAAGCTTTCCAGAGCAGCTGCTGGATTTCTGGGTACCTCATTTTGGGGGTGTCTGGCTTGAGGCACCCGCAGATTCAGTGGCGCTGCCCCCCTCTGGCATGCCTGGTGGCAAGCTGCTGTGTACGTGGCATGGTGCTGTTGGAAGCATTAGTGCTTCTGGATGCCTTTTGGGTCCTTCAAGGAGTAATGCTCTCACTTTCTCCTGCCTCTAACCTGGCTTTATCAGAGGGATCTGTCTCAGCCGGAGAAACCTGCTGGCTGATGCAGAGCTTCCTTGTTCCTCCTCCACAATCAGGGGTAGATGGCTGAAGGCGGCTGTCTGGTATTTCAGCTCTGGGGTTGGTAAAGCCTGGCACTGCTGTGGCTCCAGTTTCCACTCCCCTGAAATGGAGAGGATTCCTGACGGCCCATGTGTGCGAGTAGGGAAGACGTGGGTGGCTGGGGACTGTTTGGAGACCTAGTGTTGGCAGACTGGGGCCAAGTGAGAAGTCGGGGGAACCCACATCCCCTAGCCAGGTATGCTGGCAAGCCCCCAAATGTAGATGCAGCTATGATAACAGAAGAGAACTTCTATCAGGTTAGCAAATGTCATTTGGGGATGGTGACAGTGGTGGTATTACTGTGCAGACATGAAAATCATCTTCTGTTGGCCTAAGCTCAGCCCACACTAGAGCACTCTGCTGGTATAGTTGTACTGGCAAAGCACTGTAGTGTAGATGGGGCCTGAAGCATCATAGACCCTGCATGTCCACAGTGGGCCATTGCAAATCAAAAGCCATCTGACCGCTGGGGATACGTCTGCACGGCAATTACACACCTGTGGCTGGTGCGTGTCAGCTGCCTCGGGCTTTGGCTGTAAAACTGCGGTGTAGACCTTCAGGCTGAAGCATCGGCTCCAGAACCTGATGCTCTAGCCCGAGCCTGAACATCTACACAGCTATTTTACAGACCGAGCCAAAGCTAGCTGACGTGAGCCAGCTGTGGGTTACTAATTGCAGTGCACACGTACCCTAGGGACTCCAGGGACTCAGTATAGGTCTCCAAGGACTAGAATCAATAAATATCAGGGTTGGAAGGGACCTCAGGAGGTCATCTAGTCCAACCCCGTGCTCTAAGCAGGACCAATTCAAACTAAATCATCTCAGCCAGGGCTTGGTCAAGCCTGACCTTAAAAACTTCTAAGGAAGGAGATTCCACCACCTCCCTAGGTAACGCATTCCAGTGCTTCACCACCATCCTAGTGAAAAAGTTTTTCCTAATATCCAATCTAAACGTCCCCCACAGCAACTTGAGACCATTACTCCTTGTTCTGTCATCTGCTACCACTGAGAACAGTCTAGATCCATCCTCTTTGGAACCCCCTTTCAGGTAGTTGAAAGCAGCTGTCAAATCCCCCCTCATTCTTCTCTTCCGCAGACTAAACAATCCCAGTTCCCTCAGCCTCTCCTCATAAGTCATGTGTTCCAGTCCCCTAATCATTTCTGTTGCCCTCCGCTGGACGCTTTCCAATTCTTTCACATCCCTCTTGTAGTGTGGGGCCCAAAACTGGACACAATACTCCTCACCAATGTTGAATAGAGGGGAACGATCATGTCCCTCGATCTGCTGGCAATGCCTCTACTTATACATTCCAAAATGCCATTGGCCTTCTTGGCAACAAGGGCACACTCTTGACTCACATTCAGCTTCTCGTCCACTATAACCCCTAGGTCCTTTTCTGCAGAACTGCTGCTGAGCCATTCGGTCTCAAGTCTGTAGCGGTGCATGGGATTCTTCCGTCCTAAGTGCAGGACTCTGCACTTGTCCTTGTTGAACCTCATCAGATTTCTTTTGGTCCAATCCTCTAATTTGTCTAGGGCCCTCTGAATCCTATCCATACCCTCCGGCGTATCTATCTCTCCTCCCAGTTTAGTGTCATCTGCAAACTTGCTCAGGGTGCAATCCACGCCATCCTCCAGATCATTAATGAAGATATTGAACAAAACTGGCCCCAGGACTGACCCTTGGGGCACTCCGCTTGACACCGGCTGCCAACTAGACATGGAGCCATTGATCACTGAGCATATCTGGGTCCTGGAAGTGGTAAATTCCAGGATAGGGGCTCTGGGGCTGTTGTGTCAGGAGGATGCTGTGGTTGTGATTCTGTTAACCCCTGTGTGTCCTGTCTGCAGTGTCGGTGGTGTGCAGTAGCTCGCAGCTTCAGATCACGGTGCTGGCGGATCTCTTTGGGAACAGCGTGACCCTCATTCCCAGGGAGCTGATGCTGGGGGCTGGCTGTGTTATGATAGCTGTTGGGCCAGATAGTAGGTTGTCATAAATATAAAGGGAAGGGTAAACACCTTTAAAATCCCCCCTGGCCAGAGGAAAAACCCTTTCACCTGTAAAGGGTTAAGTAGCTAGGATAACCTCGCTGGCACCTGACCAAAATGACCAATGAGGAGACAGGATACTTTCAAAAGCTGGAGGGGGGGAGAAACAAAGGCTCTCTCTGTCTGTGTGATGCTTTTGCCAGGGACAGAACAGGAATGGAGTCTTAGAACTTAGTAAGTTATCTAGCTAGATATGCATTAGATTCTGATTCCTTTAAATGGCTGAGAAAATAAGCTGTGCTGAATGGAATGGATATTCCTGTTTTTGTGTCTTTTTGTAACTTAAGGTTTTGCCTAGAGGGATTTTCTATGTTTTGAATCTAATTACCCTGTAAGGTATTTACCATCCTGATTTTACAGAGGTGATTCTTTTTATTTTTTCTTCTATTAAAATTCTTCTTTTAAGAACCTGATTGCTTTTTTCATTGTTCTTGAGATCCAAGGGTTTGGTTCTGTGTTCACCTATGCAAATTGGTGAGGATTTTTATCAAGCCTTCCCCAGGAAAGGGGGTGTAGAGTTTGGGAGGATTCTGGGGGGAAAGACGTTTCCAAACGGGCTCTTTCCCGGTTATATGTCTGTTAGACGTTTGGTGGTGGCAGTGATAAAGTACAAGGGCAAAAGGTAAAATAGTTTGTACCTTGGGGAAGTTTTAACCTAAGCTGGTAAAAATAAGCTTAGTAGGTTTTCATGCAGATCCCCACATCTGTACCCTAGAGTTCAGAGTGGGGAAGGAACCTTGACATAGGTATTCTAGCTGGAATCTATCGGTATGCGGAGCCACCATGGAGGTGAGAGCAGAGACCAGTAGGGGCTGGGTATTTGGGTGAGTGTCAATTTCTTTTCCTGCTGAGGAAAGCCTGGCTTCAATCCTCAGGCCCCCCGACTTCCCCTTTATCCTGGGTAATGGAAATCCAGGCCTCTACATTCACCCACACCACTGCTGAACACTGCAATGAGCTCTTTTAAAAACTGGATACACCCTGTCCCATGCAGAAGAGGACTAATACGGGATCTATCTTGGAGCAAGCCCTTGGTGGAGGGGAGCCTGGGGGAGAGGCTTTTTGGTATTGGATGGGTAACCCAGAGCATATCATTTCCTGGCTACAGCTAAACTGGGGGTGTTGTCGGTCGGCTTGCGTCTGTGTTCTCTCCATGTGCTGTCCCAGCTCTGCGCAGGTAGCTGACGCAGCAGACCTCGATGGTAATACACAGAAAGACCACTGACTCCATCGGTGGAGAAGGGGCTCTGCCACGTTTACTGTCAACGAAGCGCAGTGTGATGCTGTGTATAAGAAAGGTGACTGTTTATATCACTGTTACCATAAATCTTGTACCAAGTAATTGTGTATGTCATGTAAGGTATCAATAGAAAAGTTATGAATTGCTAAGTATGATTACCTTATTTATATGCATATATCGTCTTTGTATCTGAAGTTATGGATATTGGCCATGTACTTGTATTTTATATGCACGTTGTATTCCTGGTTGACACCCCCAGATAGATCTAATCCAGGGTTAGAAAGTTATGTCTTGATGGCCCATTAAAGACACTCTACTCTCACAATGGGTCATTGGAGAATTTCATCCACCCAGTAGATCTTTCTGTGGACACCTCAGCCAGTGAGAAGCCAATGGCCACCCCAGGTGATTCAGCAAAACATGTAGAGGCAGGTAATATGCTCATGTAACCCTGGACTCCATCTTGGGTGGTATTTGGGTAAGACTAGAGATCCAGATTGACCTGGGGATAAGGGTCTGATCCTTTGGGATCAGTAAGAACCTCACATATGGTGAACTGGGTTTTCAGTTATCAGGGGGTAGCCGTGTTAGTCTGTATCCACAAAAACAGCAAGGAGCCCGGTGGCAACTTGAAGACTAATAGATTTATTTGGGCATAAGCTTTCGTGGGTAAAAAACCACTTCTTCAGATGCATGGAGTGAAAATTACAGATGCAGGCATGATATAATGACACATGAAGAGAAGGGAGTTACCTCACAAGTGGAGAACCAGTGCTGACAGGGCCAATTCGATCAGGGTGGATGTAGTCCACGCCCAATAATAGATGAGGAGGTGTCAATTCCAGGAGAGGCAAAACTGCTTTTGTAATGAGCCAGCCACTCCCAGTCCCTATTCAAGCCCAAATTAATGGTGTTAAATTTGCAAATGAATTTTAGTTCTGCTGTTCCTCTTTGAAGTCTGTTTCTGAAGTTTTTTTGTTCAAGTATAGCTACTTTTAAATCTGTTATAGAATGTCCAGGAAGATTGAAGTGTTCTCCTACTGGCTTTTGTATGATACCATTCCTGATGTCCGATTTGGTCCATTTATTCTTTTATGTAGGGACTGTCTGGTTTGGACAATGTACATGGCAGAGGGGCATTGTTGGCACATGATGGCATA
Source organism: Lepidochelys kempii (assembly GCF_965140285.1). NCBI lineage: Eukaryota > Metazoa > Chordata > Testudines > Cheloniidae > Lepidochelys > Lepidochelys kempii. The sequence goes on from NC_136385.1 coordinate 15,230,616, forward strand.
TATAACATTAGTAGATGTGTAGGTGAATGGGCCTCTGATGGTGTGGCTGATATGATTGGGTCCTCTGACGGTGTCGCTCGAGTAGATATGGGGACAGAGTAGGCAATGAGGTTTGCTACAGGGATTGGTTCCTGGGTTAGTGTTTCTGTGGTGTGGTGTGTAGTTGCTGGTGAGTATTTGCTTCAGGTTGAGGGGTTGTCTGTAAGCGAGGACTGGCCTGCCTCCCAAGGCCTGGGAGAGTGAGGGATTGTTTTCCAGGATAGGTTGTAGATCATTGATAATGTGCTGGAGAGGTTTTAGCTGGGGGCTGTATGTGATGGTGAATAGTGTTCTGTTATTATCCTTGTTGGGCCTGTCCTGTAGTAGGTGATTTCTGGGTATGTGTCTCGCTCTGTCAATCTGTTTCCTCACTTCTCCAGGTGGGTATTGTAGTTTTAAGAATGCTTGATAAAGATCTTGTAGGTGTTTGTCTCTGTCTGAGGGATTGGAGCAAATTCGGTTGTATCTTAGGGCTTGGCTGTAGACAATGGATCCTGTGATGTATCCTGGATGGAATCTGGAGGCATGTAGGTAAGTATAGCGGTCAGTAGGTTTCTGGTATAGGGTGGTGTTCATGTGACCATCACTTATTTGCACTGTAGTGTCCAGGAAGTGGATCTGTTGTGTGGACTGGTCCAGGCTGAGGTTGATGGTGGGCTGGAAATTGTTGAAATCCAGGTGGAATTCTTCAAGGGCCTCCTTCCCATGGCTCCATATGATGATGTCATCAATGTAGCGCAAGTAGAGGAGGGGCGCTAGGGGACGAGAGCTGAGGAAGCGTTGTTCTAAGTCAGCCATAAAGATGTTGGCATACTGTGGGGCCATGCGGGTACCCATAGCAGTGCCATTGACTTTAAGGTATAAGTTGTCCCCAAATCTGAAATGGTTGTGGGTGAGGACAAAGTCACAAAGCTCAGCCACCAGGTGTGCCATGGCCTCATCAGGGATACTGTTCTTGACAGCTTGTAGTCCATCCTCATGTGGAATATTGGTGTAAAGAGCTTCTACATCCATGGTGGCCAGGATGGTGTTTTCAGGAAGATCGCCAATGCATTGTAGTTTCCTCAGGAAGTCGGTGGTGTCTCGAAGATAGCTAGAAGTGCTGGTAGCATAGGGTCTGAGGAACGAGTCCATATAGCCAGATAATCCTGCTGTAAGACTGCCGATGCCTGAGATGATGAGGTATCCAGGGTTTCCAGGTTTATGTATCTTGGGTAGCAGATAGAATACCCCTGGTCGGGCTTTGGTGGTGTGCCCTTGTAGATTCGTTCCCATGCTGTAGCAGGGAGTTTCTTGAGCAGCTTGTGTAGTTTCTTTTGGTACTCCTCAGTGGGATCAGAGAATAGTGGCCTGTAGAATGTGGTGTGGGAGAGTTGCCTGGCAGCCTCCTGTTTATAATCCAACCTATTCATTATGACTACAGCACCTCCTTTGTCAGCCCCTTTGATTTATAATGTCAGAGTTGTTTCTGAGGCTGTGGATGGTGTTGCGTTCTGTATGGCTGAGGTTATGGGGCAAGTGATGCTGTTTGTTCAAAATTTCAGCCTGTGCACGTCTGCGGAAGCACTCTATGTAGAAGTCCAGTCTGTCATTTTGACTGTCAGGAGGAGTCCACGCAGAATTCCTCTTCTTGTAGTGTTGGTAGGAGGGTTCCTGTGGGTCAGTGCACTGTTCAATGGTGTTTTGAAAATATTCCTTGAGTCGGAGATGACGAAGGTAGGCTTCCAGATCACCGCAGAACTGTATCATGTTCGTGTGGGTGGTGGGGCAGAAAGAGAGTCCCCGAGATAGGACAGACTCTTCCGCCGGGCTAAGTGTGTGGTTGGATAGATTAATAATATTGTTAGGTGAGTTGAGGGTACCACTGTTGTAGCCCCATGTGGCATGTAGGCTCATTCACAAGGATGCCTACTAATGTGATATATGCCATCATGTGCCAGCAATGCCCCTCTGCCATGTACATTGTCCAAACCAGACAGTCCCTACATAAAAGAATAAATGGACACAAATCGGACATCAGGAATGGTAACATACAAAAGCCAGTAGGAGAACACTTCAATCTTCCTGGACATTGTATAACAGATTTAAAAGTAGCTACATTTGAACAAAAAGTATAGCCTCATTTTGCACCAAGCCCAGCGCTCCAGGCTCGTGCTCTCTACTACCTGGGGAAGGGTGCACAGACTCAGGTGTGCTGCGGGGCTGTGGAGGGCTTAGTCAGTGCTGCAGTAACACTGATGGGCTGGTGCAGCACAAGTGCTGAAGCAGATCTGTGAACGTTGGCTTGTGAAATTGCTTGGGTAACTCCTGCTTTACTCAGATGCCCACAGGTTCCTGCATTTACAGGAGGAAGTGGTGCCTGGGCTGATCTAAGGTGGGAAGTTACAGGTCTGGGAAATTGTAGAGCTGGAAGCAGTACCCCAGGCTCCCCACATACTCTCTGTGCCCCCATGGGAAGAGACTCTCCTATCTCTGTCTCCATTTCCCCCACCTGGAAAATGACAGACTAACTGCCCTCCACAGTGGGGAGTGGTCCTGGGGCTTAATTGTTATTCACATGTGATGATGCACTCAGTTGGAAGGTACCATTGTAACCCCTTCTTAAGGGCCCTGCATGTCCCTTCTAGTGGCTGATCCACAGAGGCTTGACTCTGCTACAGCTCCTGGCTAGGAGATGGATTTCTCTGGATCTTGTGGTAGCCGCTCCTGCTCCTAGGAGTCCCGGTGCTAGGTCCAAGCCCTGATGTTGGAGCAAGCAGGGCTGATGATGCTATAGCCATGAAGAATGAATTCTCTTCTCCCTCTAGCTGGAATCTATTTACTATTCTCCCCCTCGCCCTCCGCCATTCCCGGCCCCTGAATGTCAATGGGTGGAGGGTTGTAGGGGCCGACCCTGGTGCCCTGAGGTGTGTCTCCAATGGTGTATGCCCCTCCCCCTTCTGGTTGGTCACAGTAGCTATCCTCCTGGGCTATGGCTGGACAGGATGCCCTGCTGCTGGGTGGATGGATGAAGCAGGGTGCAGCTGAGTAGTCTTGGGGATACTGACCCTTGGATCTGTTTGCTCTGCATAACTCCTCCCTGACACCATCCACTACAGAAACTTCCTCTACTACAGACCTTCTGCCATGGGGGGCGTGATCTAAGCCAGCGCCTTCTCCCTCCCCATAGACTGCTTCTACCCCAGGTGAGTGAGCATCCTCCACGCAGTGCTGGGGGCTGAGAACGGGTCCCAACTTGCTTCAAGGACTCTCCCCCTTACCAGGACTTGTTCACCCTCTCGCCGAGGGCAGCCTTAGCATTGCAGGGCTGCCCCACTGAGCTTTGCAAATGGCCCAGGAGACGTGTCCTGCTGAGGATGGGATGTGGACAATGGGTCTGTCACACCAAGGCTGAGTGCAGCTCTAGTTAATCCATGTTTCAGCTGCAGGGAAGCACAATTGAGCAGAGCCTTGATGGGGCCTGATGGTCCACGTGACCTGCCTGTCACCTGCACCAGTGCAATGCTGACCTGCTAGTGCCATGCACTGGTGCACAGGGTGAGGTGAAGTGATAGAAACTGAAGCCCTAATGCACTAGGGCTCACGAACTTATCAGCTGATTTCTTCACCACAGCTCTGCTCTGGCCGCCATAATGGCAGGTGTCTCATGACAGTTTTGAGAGAATTAAAGCACTCTGAAGGCAAAGCCCATGAGTAATGGAGCACACAGTGTTCTCTTACCTCTGCCTTTCCAAGGGGATTCCTTGCTTCCTTCTGTACCACCACTGCTGCCTCAACCCTCATAGAGACCTATGAGAAGTGACTCCCAGAATTTCATTTCTTTGTAACGAAATATTATGGGGGGGCTTGGAGGCAGTGGTGGGGTCAGCCATGTGGGTTTGAACTAGAATTGATCAAAACACTCCTGAGAAAATGGGGGTTTGTTGACATTTTTCTCCACAAAAATATTTATTTGTTGACAACTTGCAAACAAGTTTGTGGTAAAATTGAAAGTTTTTGCTTTTCCAAAACCTAAAGCAGAAAATTCAGATTATTTTGGAGGCAGGGGAGGCAGTATGAGGTTTTCATTTCTCTCACTTTGCCCTGTCTACTTCTTTTTTTTGGGGGGGGGGGGCGGGGGGCAGGAGGGGTTGGAAGGCTGGAGACAGCTTAAACAAACTGCTCCAGAAAGGAGCCTTCCAAAAATACTTGCTTTCAAAAACTAAAACAAAATCTTTCACTTTAAAATATTTGAATGAAATTTTTTTGTTAAAACAAAGAATTTCACTCATCCTTGTGACAAATGTTGATTCTTCATAAAATGGCCATAGTCTATCAGACCAATGGTCCATCGAGCCTGATATCCTGTCTTTCGACCGTGGCTGGTTCCAGATGCTTCAGAGGGAATGGATAGAATGGGGCAATTTATCAAGTGATCTATCTCCTGTTGTCCAGTCCCTGCTACTGGCAGTCAGAGGCTTAGGGACACCCAGAGCATGGGGTTGTCTGACCATCTTGGCTAATAGCCATTGATGGACCTGTCCTCCATGAATTTATCTAACTCAATTATACTTTTGGCCTTCACAACATCTCCTGGCAATGAATTTCACAGGTTTACTGTGTTGTGTGGAATACTTCCTTATGTTTTAAGCCTGCTGCCTATTAATTTCACAGGATGACCCCTGCTTCCTCTGTTATGTGAAGGGGTAAAGAACACTTTTTCTCCACAGCATTCATGATTTTGTAGACATCAATCACATACCCCCTTAGTTGTCTCTTTTCCAAGCTCAACGGTTCCAGCCTTTTGAATCTCTCTCTTCAATCCATTCTAATTTAATCTGTTCTCCCAGAACCCTGCTGTCTCTGGGCATAGAATCATAGAATATCAGGGTTGGAAGGGACCTCAGGAGGTCATCTAGTCCAACCCCCTGCTCAAAGCAGGACCAATGCCCAATTAAATCATCCCAGCCAGGGCTTTTGTCAAGCCTGACCTTAAAAACTTCTAAGGAAGGAGATTCTACCACCTCCCTAGGTAACGCATTCCAGTGTTTCACCACCCTCCTAGTGAAAAAGTTTTTCCTAATATCCAACCTAAACCTCTCCCACTGCAACTTGAGACCATTACTCCTTGTCCTGTCATCTTCTACCACTGAGAATAGTCTAGAACCATCCTCTTTGGAACCACCTCTCAGGTAGTTGAAAGTAGCTATCAAATCCCCCCTCATTCTTCTCTTCTGCAGACTAAACAATCCCAGTTCCCTCAGCCTCTCCTCATAAGTCATGTGTTCCAGACCCCTAATCATTTTTATTGCCCTGGATGGATGGATGATGCATGCATGCTGTCATAAATATAAAGGGAAGGCTAACCACCTTTAAATCCCTCCTGGCCAGAGGAAGAACCCTTTCACCTGTTAAGGGTTAAGAAGCTAAAGATAACCTTGCTGGCATCTGACCAAATGACCAATGAGGAAAAAAGATACTTTCAAAGCTGGAGGTGGGGGGGAACAAAGGTTTGTTTGTTTTTCTCTTTCTCTTTCTCTTGCCAGGACCAGACCAGGAATGCAGGTCGGAACTCCTGTAAAGGATTAATAAGCAATCTAGTTAGATATGCGTTAGATTCTGTTTTTGTTTAAATGGCTGATAAAATAAGTTGTGCTGGATGGAATGCATATTCCGGGTTTTGTGTCTTTTTGTAACTTAAGGTTTAGCTTAGAGGGATTCTCTATGTTTTGAATCTGGTTACCCTGTAAGATATTTACCATCCTGATTTTACAAAGGTGATGCTTTTATTTTTTTTCTTTTCTTTTCATTGTTCTTAAGATCCAAGGGTTTGGGTCTGTGTTCACCTATTCAAATTGGTGAGGATTTTTATCAAGCCTACCCCAGGAAAGGGGGTGTAGGGCTTGGGGGGATTTTGTGCGAAAGACGTTTCCAAGCGGGGTCTTTCCCGGTTATATTTGTTAGACGCTTGGTGGTGGCGGCAATAAAGTCCAGGGACAAAAGGTAAAATAGTTTGTACCTTGGGGGTTTTAACCTAAGCTGGTAAAAATAAGCTTAGGGGTTTTTTCATGCAGGTCCCCATATCTGTACCCTAGAGTTCAAAGTGGGGAAGGAAATGCTGATTTCAAACAGGCACTAGTGCTCAAACCCTAAATGCAGCCCTAGAAGAGTGTTGATACATTGGAGGGGTTTCAGGGAAGAACCATGAAGATAGTTAAAGGACTGGAAAATGTGTTATAGGGACAGACTGGAGGAGCTCAATCTATTTAGTATAGGCCAGGGGTCGGCAACCTGAGGCACGCATGCCAAAGGCAGCATGTGAGCTGATTTTTACTGGCACGCTGCTGCCAGCCGGGGTCCTGGCTGCCGTCCCCACTTGGCCACCTGTCTGCCTGCTGGTCTGGGATGATTCCCAGTGGCTGCGAAACTTTTGCATGCGAAGGGCACTTTCATGGAACTCTGACTTGCTTTCCCCTGCCCTTAAGCACAAGAATACCAAGATGAGAGCAGCCTTCGCAGTTGACAAATGCATGGCAATAGCTCTGTGGAAGCTTGCAACACCAGACAGCTACTGGTCTGTTGGAAATCAATTTGGAGTGGGCAAATCTACTGTGGGGGCTTCTGTGATGCAAGTAGCCAATGCTATCACTGAGCTGCTGATATCAAGGGTAGTGACTCAGGGAATCCCATTGCAGCAAAGCCATCCACTATGACCTGCACTTTTCCCAAACTGTGGTGGGCCATAGACAGAACCCATATCCTTATCTTGGTGCCGGAGCACCAAGGCAGTGAGTACATAAACTGAAAGGGGAACTTTTCAATGGTGCTGCAAGCACTGGTGGATAACAAGAAACATTTCACCAACATCAACGTGAGATGGCCAGGAAAGGTTCATGATGCTCACATCTTGAGGAACTCTGGTTGGTTTCAACAGCTGCAGCAAGGGACTTTCTTCACAGACCAGAAAATAACCGTTGGGCATGTTGAAATGCCTATAGTTCTCCTTGGGGACCCAGTCTACCCCTTAATGCCATGGCGCATGAAGCCATACACAGGCAGCCTGGACAGTAGTCAGGAGCTGTTCAACTATAGGCTGAGCAAGTGCAGAATGGTGGTAGAATGTACATTTGGACATTTAAAGGGTTGCTGGCGCAGTTTACTGACTCGGTTAGACCTCAGCAAAACCAATATTTCCATTGTTATTACTGCTTGCTGTGTGCTCCACAATATCTGTGAGAGTAAGGGGGAGATGTTTATGGCGGGGTGGGAGGTTGAGGAAAATCACCTGACCGCTGATTACGTGCAGCCAGACACCAGGGCAGTTAGAAGAGCACAGGAGGGCATGGTGGGCATCAGAGAAGCTTTGAAAACCAGTTTCATGACTGGCCAGTGTGTGAAAGTTCTGTTCGTTTCTCCTTGATGAAACGCTCCCCCCTTGGTTCACTCTACTTCCCTGTAAGCTAAGCACCCTCCCCCCCCTTCAATCACCGCTTGCAGAGGCAATAGTCATTGTTGCTTCCCATTCATGCATACTTTATTAATTCATCACACAAATAGGGGGATAACTGCCAAGGTAGCTCGAGAGGGGTGGTGGAGGAGGGAAGGACAAGGCCACCCAGCACCTTAAAACCTATTGAATGTCAGCCTTCTCTTGCTTGGGCAATCCTCTGTGGTGGAGTGGCTGGGTGGCCGGAGGCCTTCCCCCACCACGTTCTTGGGTGTCTGGGTGAAGAGGCTATGGAACTTGGGGAGGAGGGCAGTTGGTTACACAGGGGCTGTAGCGGCAGTCTGTGGTCCTGCTGCCTTTCCTGCAGCTCAACCATACACTGGAGCATATGAGTTTGATCCTCCAGGAGCCTGAGTATTGACTCCTGCCTTCTTTCAGCAAGCTGACGCCACCTACCATCTTCAGCCCGCCACCTCTCCTTGCGGTCATATTGAGTTTTCCTGCACTCTGAGATTGTCTGCCTCTACGTATTTTTCTGTGCTCTGCCAGTGTGAGAGGACAGCATGAGGTCAGAGAACATTTCAGCGTGAGTGCGTTTTTTTCGCCTTCTAATCTTCGCTAGCCTCTGGGAAGGAGAAACATAAGCAGCTGGTGGAGGGGAAAAAAAGGGAGAGTGGTAGTTAAAAAGACACATTTTATAGAACAATGGGTACATTTTTTCACGGTAAACCTTGCTGTTAACATTACACAGCACATGTGCTTTCATTACAAGGTCGCATTTTGCCTCTTATTGAGGGTATGCCGGTTTGGTGTGAGAGATCACTCACGCAGGGCTTGTAGGCAGCCATGATAAGCCACAGTCTTTTGGCTTCTTTAACCTTCATAACATGTGGGGATGGTGCCAAACAGCAGCGCCCTCATTTCCCATACAAAGTAGCCTTTGGGTTACCCATTAAAAATGGGTTTGGCAATTTAAAAAGAGGGGCTGCGGTTTCTGGATTCACGTGCAGCAGAAACCCAGCTAACCCCCTCCGCCCCACCACATGCACCCAATTCTCTGGATGATGGCTTCACCCCTCCCCGCACTGTGTGGCTAACAGCGGGGAAGATTTCTGTTCAGCCACAGGCAAACAGCCCAGCAGGAACGGGCACCTCTGAATGTCCACTTACTAAAACCACCCTATTTCAACGAGGTGACCATAAATAATATCACTGTCCTGAGGGTAACACAGAGAGATAAAGAACAGATGTTGTTTGAATGCCAGCAAACACTGGGACCATACACTGCAATGCTTTGTTCTGCAATGATTCCCGACTATGTGCTACTGGCCTGTGTGGTAAAGTGCCCTACCATGGAGGATGGAATGAGAAACCTTTTGCAAAGTCTTTGGGAGTACATCCAAGAGAGCTTTATGGAGATGTCCCTGGAGGATTTCCGCTCCATCCCCAGACACGTTAACAGACTTTTCCAGTAGCTGTACTGGCCACTAATGCAAGAGCAAATTAATCATTAAACATGCTTGCTTTTAAACCATGTATAATACTTACAAAGGTACACTCACCAGAGGTCCTTTCTCTGCCTTCAGGATCTGGGAGCCCACCTTGGGTGGGTTCAGGGTGTACTGGGTCAAGGTCCAGGGTGCTAAACAGTTCCTGGCTGTTGGGGAAACCGGTTTCTCCACTTGCTTGTTGTCAGCTATCTACAACCTCATCATCATCATCCTCTTCCTCGCCCCCAAAACCCGCTTCTTTGTTGTCTCCCACTCCTTCGATGGAGTCAAAGCACAGGGTTGGGGTAGTGGTGGCTGCACCCCCTAGAATGGCATGCAGCTCATCATAGATGTGGCATGTCTGGGGCTCTGAACTGGAGCAGCCGTTTGCCTCTCTTGTTTGTGTAGGCTTGCCTGAGCTCCTTAATTTTCATGCGGCACTGCTGCGGGTCCCTGTTATAGCCTCTGTCCTTCATGCCATTGGAGATTTTTTCAAATATTTTGGCATTTCATCTTTTCGAATGGAGTTCTGCCAGCACAGATTCGTCTCCCCATACAGCAATCAGATCCCATACCTCCCGTTCGGTCCATGCTGGAGCTCTTCGGTGATTCTGGGACTGCATGGTCTCTGTGATGATGAGCTCTGCATGGTGACCTGTGCAAGTGAGCTCGCCATGCTGGCCAAACAGGAAATGAGATTCAAAAGTTCGCGAGCCTTTTCCTGTATACCTGGCCAGTGCATCTGAGTTGAGAGCGCTGTCCAGAGCAGTCACAACTGAGCACTCTGGGATAGCTCCCGGAGGCCAATACCGGTGAATTGCATCCACAGTACCGCAAATTCGACCCAGCAAGGCCGATTTCAGCGCTAATCCCCTCGTTGGGGGTGGAGTAAGGAAATAGATTTAAGAGCCCTTTAAGTCGAAAAAAAGGGCTTCGTCTTGTGGACGGGTGCAGGGTTAAATTGAGATAACGCTGCTAAATTTGACCTAAACTCGTAGTGTAGACCAGGCCTTAGAGTGAATAAATGAAGACTTGGCACAGCACTTCTGAAAGGTTGCCGACCCCTGGTATAGGCTATAGCTACTTAGCACAGCACTCTGTCCCCCTCTAGTGGTAGCTATGCCAACTAGAGCTTCTGTCTGCTACAGCTTTGGCTAAGAGCTGTCCCTTTTAGCTAGGGGCAGAAGAGGATCATGTATTAAGATCCAGAGGTCAAAGGTTCAATACTTGTTCCTGAGAACTGAACCCAGGGGGCATCAGTGTTACAATAATGTAAAGACAAATATTATAGAGTGACTTGATAGAATTCAAGTGCCCCAGGGGTCAGTCCTGGGACCGGTTTTGTTCAACATCTTTATTAATGATATGGATGATGGCATGGATTGCACCCTCAGCAAGTTCTCAGATGATACTAAACTGGTGGGGAGGGATAGCTCAGTGGTTTGAGCATTGGCCTGCTAAACTCAGGGTTGTGAATTGAATCCTTAAGGGAGGCCATTTAGGGATCTGAGGCAAAAATTGGGGATTGGTCCTGCTTTGAGCAGGGGGTTGGACTAGATGATCTCCTGAGGTCCCTTCCAACCCTGATATTCTATGATAGGGTCCAGAGTAACCTAGACAAATTGGAGGATTGGCTCAAAAGAAATCTGATGAGGTTCAACAAGGACAAGTGCAGAGTCATGCACTTAGGATGGAAGAATCCCATGAACCGCTATAGGCTGGGGACTGACTGGCTAAGCAGCAGTTTGGCAGAAAAGGACCTAGAGATTACAGTGGATGAGAAGCTGGATATGAGTCAGCAGTGTGCCCTTGTTGCCGCTAATGGCATATTTGGATTCATTATTAAGAGTCATTGCCAGCAGATCGAGGGAACTGATTATTCCCCTCTATTCGGCACTGGTGAGGCCACATCTGGAGTACTGCATCCAGATTTGGTCCCCCCACTACAGAAAGGATGTGGACAAACTGGAGAGAGTCCAGAGGAGGGCAACGAAAATGATCAGGGGGCTGGGGCACATGACTTATGAGGAGAGACTGAGGGAACTGGCTTATTTAGTCTACAGAAGAGAAGAGTGAGGGGGCATTTGATAGCAGCCTTCAACTACCTGAAGTGGTGGGGGGGGTTTCAAAGAGGATGGAGCTTGGCTGTTCTCAGTGGTGGCAGATGACAGAACAAGGAGCAATGGTCTCAAGTTGCGGGGTGGAAGTCTAGGTTGGATATTAGGAAACACTATTTCACTAGGAGGGTGGTGAAGCACTGGAATGGGTTCCCTAGTAGGTGGTGAAATCTCCATCCTCAGAGGTTTTTAAGGCCTGGCTTGACAAAGGGATGATTTAGTTGGTGTTGGTTCTTCTTTGAGCAGGGGGTTGGACTAGATGACCTCCTGAGGTCTCTTCCAACCCTAATCTTCTATGATTCTATGAATCAGTACCTATATGGAGTACATAAACTTGAAAATTAAGGGCTCTTCAGTCTAGCAGACAAAGACTTACTTTCCAAGTGCTGTGGTGGATTCTCAATCACTAGCAAATTAAGTCAAGATTGGAAGTTTTTCCTAAGGATCAGTGCAATAAAAAAGATGGAGAAAAGTTGTTCTCTGTTGCCACAGAGGGCAGGACAAGAGGCAATGGGTTCAAACTAGAGCAGATTTAGATTAAACCTCAGGCAGAGCTTCCTAACTGTAAGAACAGTAGGACAATGGAACAGACTGTCTAGGGAGGTCGCGGAAGCTCCTTCACTGGAGGTTTTCAAAAACAGACATATGGCTGTCCAGCCTTGGAGGGCTTAGACACAACAAATCCTGCTTCTTGGCAGGGTGTTAGACTAGGTGGCCCTCCTTGTGGTCCCTTCTAACCCTGTGGTTCTATGATCTGTGCTAATTCAAACAGTAATGAATTCAGGGCAGCCCTGTGGCCTGTGCTAAGCAGGATGTCAGACTAGCTGATCACAGATGTCTCTTCTGGCCTTGGAATCTACTCTAGGTGGATGGTGCTGGCAGTAACTGAGAGAGTTGGTGTCTCTCTCTTACACGGTAATGTCTGCAGTGAATTGTATGTGGGTCTGTGATCCAGCCATCCCTACTCCAAGCCCCAGCACTGATTGTTCTAGGAGTGGTGGGAGGGAATGATGATTGCTGGTGAGGTGCAGGGAGGTAGCTGTGTACTAGCAGAATTGGTAGTCTCCTGGCCACAAAACCAAACCCACAAGGTTTACTGTTTGTGCATGGCTGATAGGATTGCTCCCAGAGAGAAGCCTTCTAAATCAACAGGCACTTGCATCAGCTTCCCCCAGTTGGGTCCTCTGCCTGGCCTGGAGGGGGCAAGGGCTGGGATTGCAACAGGTTAGTGGGGGGCTCTTGGAAGGGCATAGAGAAATGTTGCTGTCTATTGGGAAGTGAGGAGGCTGCTTGGGGCCAGAGTGTTTGTCTACCTGGGAGATGTGTTGGGTGAGGGCAGATGCAGAAAACAGCCTTGTGATTAGGCTGAGTGTGTGTGTGTGTGGGGGGGGGGGGGGGGCTGTGGCATGGGAACAATGCCAGCCCCTGCCCCCTCAGTAGATAATTATCACCCTGCGTGTGACTGCCTGAAAAACTGTCCCAGAGGGGTGAAGGCTGTGTGTGGGGAGAAGGATACCTGCCTTGGTGGGAAGACAGAGTGTTGTGTGGGTTCAATTGGGAGAGCTAGGGATGGGGTGGGGGGAGATGTGTGTACATCCTGGAGGAGATTGGGGCTGGGGGCAGCTCTCCAGGAATGGCTGGTGGTTGTGATAATCTCTCCCTGAGGGCCGAAGGGTAGTGGAGTGGGTGGGGGAGAGGGGTAATCTCCCTGTCGTGGCCATCTTGGTGTACGTCTCTTTTCCTGGTGGCCCTTCCCAACATATTCACGTTTCCAGAACGGCAGATCCCCTCAACCACCCTGCAGCCACTCATTCCCATCCCCTGGAGCCACCCAGCCCCACAGGCAGCTGCATGGCTTGGCCCCCAGATGGGCCATGCCCCTTGGCTCCTGAGGCACTGTGACCTTCCCTGGGCTGGATGGGAGCTGACAGGCCCCTTCCCGCCTCCGGCTCCCCACGCAGGGGGAGAGCAGGAGCACAGTGACTGTGCAGGGCAGCCTGTGCTGAGTTGTGCTGAAAGCTCCTTCTCTGTGCTAAGCATCCGGCAGCCCCACAGGAGGTTGGGACACTTCCTGGCAGGCCTCCAAGGAGACACAAGGGATCAGATCAGTCTGGGGGGAGCAGCAGGAGAACCAGGCATAAAGCTGGTGATTGGAACCCACACTGTGAGCCTGGAGCCCACCTCAGTGTCAGGACAGAGAGACCCAGGTGAGTGTGGAGAGGGAGGTGTGTGTGTGTGTTGGGGGCATCAATGGGGAGGGCAGTAGATGGGATGAGGGGTTTGGGGGCTGGATCACTAAAAGAAGGGGTGACTGGCCTCAGGGGGGTGAAGGACCCCCTGGGACAGGACAGGACCCCTGGCCCTCATTCCCCCTGACCAGAGGAGTCTCTCATCCTGGGACACCTAAATCTGTGCCCCTATCATAGTCCCCTCTGCTTCCAACTTGTCTCCTAGCTAGAGACCAGCCTGTTCGCCCTCCCTTGGGGCTTTACCAACAGGGACCAGGCAGATACTCCTGGGGTGCCTCTCTCATAAGGGGGCTGCATTGGCTGGGGTGGGGGAGATGTGTCTGCTCCATGTCCTCCTCAGATTGACATTACCCCATTACCCCCTTCACAGGCTCGTTTGCAGGAGTCCACTCGGGGATTGTTCCGTGTCACCACGCCCGGGGGCCACCATGCCAGAGCTGGAATCCCTGCAACACAGCTTCCTCGGGGTGCAGCCCAGAGTCTTTGGGGTGAGGCCTTTCCCAGGGAGACACAGAGCTGGGGCTTCCCTCCCATGTCTCCTGCCTTGGTCTCCTTGATGTTCCCTCAACCAACAGCTGGGGCAGAGCTCCCAGACCTGGCTCTGTGGGCAGTGGGGACCCAGCTCTTTTGCCATCCCTTAGAGATGAGGGTGGCGCCCTGGGGGATGTGGAGAAGGTGGGTGGGGATCCAGCAGTGCCACTACCTGCTCTGGGAATAAGGAGAGGCCAGGCTTCTCCCGGGCCTGCTCCTCTGCTGCCAGGATTCCAATCACCCACCTAAGGGTCCTGAGTAGCCCTATGGGCTCTGCACTGGCCCATAGGGCTACTTGGGATCCCTTCTGATAAGGCTTGAAACTCAGAAGAGTGGGGGCAAGCAAATGCCCATGTGGTTTATCAGCACCCCGCCCACCCCAGCCCTGATGCCTGGCTCAGCAAGGCTGGCTTGTGCTCCCTGCATTCCAAGGGATGGCATCCCTGCACGCTGGTATCTGACTGGCACCCGTAGTGACTGTGATGCTCCCAGCCCCCTTGCCAATGGCTGTAGCATCTCTCATTGCCAGGCGGTGCTAGTGGTGGTGGGGCTGCTGCAGGTGGCCTTTGGAACCCTCTTCGCCATCGACAACTGCGCTTACGCGGATAGTGTCGGCATCCACTTCTTCCCAGGAATCCTGGTAAGAGAATGAGTTGTCTCAAAAAGAACAGGAGGACTTGTGGCACCTTAGAGACTAACCAATTTATTAGAGCATGAGCTTTCATGGGCTACAGCCCACTTCATCAGATGCATAGAATGGAACATATAGTAAGAATATATATATATATATATATATACACAGAGAAGGTGGAAGTTGCCATACAAACTGTAAGAGGCTAATTAATTAAGATGAGCTATTATCAGCAGGAGAAAAAAACTTTTGTAGTGATAATCAAGATGGCCCATTTAGACAGTGAACAAGAAGGTGTGAGGATACTTAACTTAGGGAAATAGATTCAATATGTTGTCTCAGCTGCCCCTGCTGGCCCACCCACACACCCTTCAGTGCCCTTCAATCCTGACCTATAGCCCCCCTGCCCTGGGCTCCCCACATGCAGAACTCTGGTGCCTCTCAATCCCAGTCCTGCACCTCCTGCAGCTCTGCGGAGGCCCTGCAGTGCCAGCCCTGCTTTCCTAGTGCTGAGTACCCGTCACTCCCACAAAGCCCTGACTGTTACTCCTTGTGCTCTGACTCTTTCCCTAGTTATTCTTGGCTGGCATCATTGCCATTGCTGCTGACAGAGCACCTAGCATGGCCCTGGTGAGTGATCAATCCTGTTCCTCTGTATCTCTTTCTTTCTCCTTCCCCGCGCCACTCCCTTAGGCACCATGTTGATCCATAGCAGCATTGCCCATAGTTCTGCTGTCTTCCAGGTGAAGGCCTGTCTGGTGATCCAGATTATTGCTGCAACTGTTGTCATGGTGATCAACTTCCTCTACATGAGGGACCTGCTCTCCTATCTCAGTTTTGCCTGTGACCTCCAGGACCAACTCCAGAACTGCCGTGTGCACGATCAGATCCTGGTGGGTTCCTCCCCCCCGATCCCGTGTCTAGCCCTGCCTTGTTGTGGGAGGCCATTGACTGTTTTCTGGGGGAGATATATGATCCTGGGGGATTCAGTCTCCATCTTCTTTTATGCCTGGGCTTCCACTCCACCCCCTCAGTTGCTATAGATCTGAAGGCCAGGGTGGACTATTGTGATCATCTACTCTGACCACCCGCATAGCATGGGCCAGAGAATGTCATGTCTTAGGTTTTTCTCTCACCCCATTACTGTAGTATCTGAACACCTTACATGCTTTAATGTATGGATCCTGGGAGACAGAGCTGTGCTATTATCTCCATCTTACAGATGGGAAAGGCAAACTCTCACCACGCCTAAATACTCATGAGGATCTGGGCCTAAGTGACTTGCCGTAGATCACACAGGACATGGATGTCAGAGCCAGGGATGGTTGGACCACCCTTCCTCTCCCAATAATTGGACTTTACCCAATAATTTCTGCCCAGCTGAACCCAATACCTTGTGGGTTGAATTGCAGCACCTATCTTAGAGATCTAGTCTCAATTTAAGAATTCCAACTGGATTTCAGCCAATGGGAAGCCGTCGCAGTGGTCCAGTGTTCCAAGATAGGAGCCCACCACCACTAAAGCCCCCACTGGATATCTTTGGGGAATTCTGAGGGTTTTGTTTTTTCAAAATCCTGCTCAATTCTCCTTTTCCTCCCACCCCACCCCAGTTTGTATTGGAAAATCTGTGGGATAGTCCCTCGATTCCCCCTGACATGAATAGGATGGTTGGTGTTTGTATTGGAGGTTACTAGAAATCAAGTTGACTTTTATTTGTCTGATCATTCTGAGTTTTCAAACAATTCTACTGACTTTATGCAATGTGCCTCTGAAGCTGCATGTCTAAATTAGTGCAATCTGGGACTCGGGGAGCTGGATTGAAGAAACCTTATGGTTAAGGCACTGATCTGGAAGCCAGGAGTTCTGGGTTGAGTTCCTCAGTCTGCCACAAACTTTCTGTATGACCTTGGACAAGTCACTTCATCTCTCGTTGTCTCAGTTCCCCATCTATAAAATGGGGATAACAGTCCTTCTGGTCTCCCAGCTTTTGCCTGTCATGACTATTTAGACTGTAAGATCTCTGGGACACAGATCATCTCTTACAATCTACTCTTAGGACAATGGGATCCCAAGCTTATAGGTCCTACTGTAATATTAAATTATAATCGTAGTCTGGTAAAGTGCCCGGCACATATTAGGTGCTGCATAACTAATAAATGAATGATGACTATTAAATATTCACACAGTGTAGAATTTCTATGGTGTACATTTCCTATAGTCCCTGGCATCACTTACAAGGGGGCTGGATGAATATTGCAGCAGTATAAGCGACCATCCTCCACAGACTGCCTGTGGGGATGGATGTAGTTGTACACTCTAGTTTCTATGCTGGTTTCCAGGGATATGTCTGTCTGTAACTCTCTGTCCCTGGTCTGTTCTCTAGATCTACTGCACGGGCATGCGGGGCATTGCACTGTTCACAGCGACTCTGGGGTTGTGCCTCACTGTTTCTCTGGCAGCGTTTGGATGCAAAGCTGTCTGTTACCAGAACTCTGAAGATGATGTGGTAATTAAACAGCAGCTGAATAGGGGAGAAGGGGAAGAGAGAGAGAATAGGAAAATGGGATTTTTATTTTAACAAAATAGCTATAACTACAGACACATACAGCTCCAGTTTCAGCTTTGTCTGTCTTGCTGACTGCAGGTTATGCGTTGCTGGAACTTTATACAGCACGGATACCTAGTGGCTGAGTAATACAGTATACATAAATTATATCATTACACAGACGGTGGGTGAGAATGGAGGAAGGACTGGGGTGAAGTTCCCAGGTACATTGCCTTTTCATAGCAGGGCAATCAGGATAGGTGGGTGCTGGGAGGAAGCAGGATGGCGGCCTGGGGATTGGGTTTCATCACTGCTGTACTTATGGATTATTCAGCACGCTATGTTTCATTTCTTTTCCAGCCCATTGTTGTCCTTAGCTCTCATGAGGTAAAAGCAGATCCTGAGTGAGAGGGGCCCTCTTCATGCCACCAGCCTGAGTGACATCATCAGACAGCTCCCCCAATGGAGATCCCAGTGGTTTCCCTGCCCTGAGCAAGTGCTGCTTCACTTGTGAGCAATAACCCATGGCAAGGGGAGGGGCCAAGTACCCAAGCACTGCAGGATGCTGTGCCAAGGGGCAAAGCCAGGCAGACCTTCTCCTTAGTAGAGATTGGCAGATTTCCCACCTTCCCCTGCCACAGTGACCATTCCCAATGGCTTCTCCACCCAGCTGGCAAACGGCCTGGATTCTCCCCTGGTCAATAAATGGCCTCTATTTCCTCACCTGGGTACAATTAAAAACTGTACCCAGCTAGGCAAAAATACAGTCCACTGGCCAAACAGATCAGAACACTTCCATGCCCCTAGGCCACTCAGCTCCAAAGGAGTGAGAAAGGATGGGGTTATCCACCAGAACAAAGCCACTGGGCCATTTGCAGCCCTGGCCTAGGGAGAATCCCCAACATTGACTCCAAAGGGAGTCTGCACCCATTTACACCCGGACTGAATTTGACCTGTTTTGTCACCACGTTACATGATGGTACATTATCCCCCAATGGGACCTGTTAATATAGGGCAGTACCATCAAAAGTGGGTGTATGCAGGGATAATAGAGCTGCTGGTGCTTGGTGAGTGTGTCTTCAGGGACAGACATGGGCATCAACTTGACCTGGGTTATTGCTGATCTAAAATGTCTCTTGCTTTCATTTTTTAAACAAATTAAACATTTAATTAAATCCCAGAGTTCCTTCTATTTCTGGTGTATCAGAAAAATGATCTTCCATGAATGCAGTGCTTCCCATCCTGATGGATGCCAGAGTCCTGACTTCAGAATGGTTCTATACACTAGAGCTGAGCAATCATTGGAATTTCCATCCCATAGGAAGTTCTGACATTTAGATGCTTGTTTCCATCTAAATCAGGACAAAATATTAATTCTTCACTGAACACAAAGTTCTGAAAATTTTTAATTCAGAAATGTCTAAACATTCCTTTTGCCATTTGCTATTGAAATGTTTTGAGATACTTCAGTATTTACAGCATATACCTTAGCTGCTGTAGTGCCTCATGGGAGTTATAGTTTGGAAGCATGATGCCCTCCATCTTCTTTATGGGCTTTGTTCTCTTGCTGGACTACATTTTCCATTATGCATCATGCAGCTTGGTTAGAGGGGAGGCTGAGTGGCATCATCTTTGAAAACTCATGGTGATCGGGGGAGGTCCCAGACGACTGGAAAAAGGCTAATGTAGTGCCCATCATTAAAAAAGGGAAGAAGGAGGATCCTGGGAACTACAGGCCAGTCAGCCTCACCTCAGTCCCTGGAAAAATCATGGAGCAGGTCCTCAAGGAATCAATTCTGAAGCACTTAGAGGAGAGGATAGTGATCAGGAACAGTCAGCATGGATTCACCAAGGGCAAGTGATGACTTGGCCTGACTAATCTAATTGCCTTCTGTGATGAGATAACTGGCTCTGTGAATGAGGGGAAAGCAGTGGACGTGTTGTTCCTTGACTTTAGCAAAGCTTTTGACATGGTCTCCCACAGTATTCTTGCCAGCAAGTTAAAGTATGGACTGGATGAATGGACTATAAAGTGGATAGAAAGCTGTTTAGATTGTCAGGCTTAACGGGTAGTGATCAATGGCTCCATGTCTAGTTGGCAGCCGGTATCAAGCGGAGTGCCCCAAGGGTCAGTCCTGGGGCCGGTTTTGTCCAATATCTTTATTAATGATCTGGAGGATGGTGTGGATTGCACGCTCTGCAAGTTTGCAGATGATGATAAACTGGGAGGAGAGGTAGATACGCTGGAGGGTAGGGATAGGATACAGAGGGCCCTAGACAAATTAGAGGATTGGGCCAAAAGAAATCTGATGAGGTTCAACAAGGACAAGTGCAGAGTCCTGCACTTAGGATGGAAGAATCCCATGCACCGCTGCAGACTAGAGACAGAATGGCTAGGCAACAGTTCTGCAGAAAAGGACCTAGGGGTTACAGTGGACGAGAAGCTGGATATGAGTCAACAGTGTGTCCTTGTTGCCAAGAAGGCCAATGGCATTTTGGGATGTATAAGTAGAGGCATTGCCAGCAGAGCGAGGGATGTGATCGTTCCCCTTTGTTCGACATTGGTGAGGCCTCATCTGGAATACCATGTCCAGTTTTGGGCCCCACACTACAAGAAGGATGTGAAAAAATTGGAAAACATCCAGCGGAGGGCAACAAAAATGATTAGGGGGCTGGAGCACATGACTTATGAGGAGAGGCTGAGGGAACTGGGATTGTTTAGTCTGCGGAAGAGAAGAATGAGGGGGGATTTGATAGCTGCTTTCAACTACCTGAAAGGGGGTTCTAAAGAGGATGGATCTAGACTGTTCTCAGTGGTCATTCTCTTTAGTCCTGCCGACAGTCGTATTTTACCGTCTTCTGGCGAGCAGCCAGGAGATGAGAATGGCTAGCAGTCCTACTGCACCGTCTGCTGCGAGCCAAGTTGTAAAAGACAGATGGAGTGGATCAAAACAAGAAATAGACCATATTTGTTTTGTACTCATTTGCTCCCCCTCCCTTCCTCCCTCCATGAAATCAACGGCCGACAATTGTTTTGGTGAGGTCTGTCAGGGGCACCTTGAAAAATTTAATGGAGATTCAGTCCTGCCTGGAATACGAGAGGGCGGGATAGCCCAGTGGGTTGAACATTGGCCTACTAAACCCAGGGTTTTGAGTTCAAGCCTTGAGGGGGCCATTCTGGGTGACAGTTTTTTTGTTTCTCCTTGATGTAAAGCCACCCCCTTTGTTGATTTTCATTCCCTGTAAGCCAACCCTGTAAGCCATGTCGTCGGTCGCCCCTCCCTCCGTCAGAGCAACGGCAGACAATCGTTCTGCGCCTTTTTCCTTGAAGATGCTATACCACGGTAAACATGGAGCCCACTCAGATCACTTTGGCAATTAGGAGCACATTAAACACCATGCGCATTATCCAGCAGTATATGCAGCACCAGAACCTGCCAAACCACAACTGAGCGAGTAGGCAATGTCAGCGTGGAGACGAGAGTGATGAGGACACGGACACAGACTTCTCTCAAAACAAGGGCTCTGGCATTGTGGGCATCATAGTGCTAAAGGGGAAGGTTCATGCCATGGAATGCTGACTCTGGGCCTGGGAAACAAGCACAGACTGGTGGGACTGCATAGTGTTGCAGGTCTGGGACGATTCCCAGTAGCTGCAAAAATTTTGTGTGCGTAAGGGCACTTTCATGGAACTTTGTGACTTGCTTTCCCCTGCCCTGAAGCACCAGAATACCAAGATGAGAGCAGCCCTCACAGTTGACAAGCGAGTGGCAATAGTCCTGTGGAGGCTTGCAATGCCGGACAGCTACTGGTCAGTTGGGAATCAATTTGGAGTGGGCAAATCTACTGTAGGGGTTGCTGTGATGCAAGTAGCCAACTCAATCAAAGATCTGCTGATATCAAGGGTAGCGAGTCTGGGAAATGTGCAGGCCATAGTGGATGGATTTGCTGCAATGGGATTCCATAACTGAGGTGGGGCCATAGACGGAACCCATATCCCTATCTTGGAACTGGAGCACCAAGGCAGCGAGTACATAAACCAAAAGGGGTACTTTTCTATGGTGCTGCAAGCACTGGTGGATCACAAGGGACGTTTCACCAGCATCAGCGTGGGATGGCCGGGAAAGGTACATGGTGCTCGCATCTTCAGGAACTCTGATCTGTTTCAAAAGCTGCAGGAAGGGACTTTCTTCCCAGACCAGAAAATAACCATTGCAGATGTTGAAATGCCTGTAGTTCTCCTTGGGGACCCAGCCTACCCCTTAATGCCATGGCTCATGAAGCCATACACAGGCAGCCTGGACAGTAGTCAGAAGCTGTTCAACTACAGGCTGAGCAAGTGCAGAATGGTGGTAGAATGTGCATTTGGATGTTTAAAAGCGCGCTGGCGCAGTTTACTGACTCGGTTAGACCTCAGTGACACCAATATTCCCATTGTTATTGCTGCTTGTTGTGCGCTCCACAATATCTGTGAGTGTAAGGCGGAGACGTTTATGGCAGGGTGGGAGGTTGAGCTAAATCGCCTGGCAGCTGGTTACGCGCAGCCAGACACCAGGGCAGTTAGAAGAGCACAGGAGGGTGCAGTGCGCATCAGAGAAGCTTTGAAAACCAGGTTCATGACTGGCCAGGCTATGGTGTGAAAGTTCTGTTTGTTTCTCCTTGATGATCCCCCCCGCCCCCGTTGGTTCACTCTACTTCCAATTAAGCTAACCCCCCCCCCCTTCGATCACCACTTGCAGAGGCAATAAAGTCATTGTTGCTTCACATTCATGCGTTCTTTATTAATTCATCACACAAATAGGGGAATAACTGCCAAGGTAGCCCGGGAGGGGTGGTGGAGAAGGGAAGCACCGGGTGGGGATGGAGGAGGGAAGGAGAAGGCCACAGAGCACTTTAAAACTTATTGATTGCCAGCCTTCTGTTGCTTTGGCAATCCTCTGGGGTGGAGTGGCTGGGTGGCAGGAGACCCCCACCGTGTTCTTGGGCGTCTGGATAAGGAGGCTATGGAACTTGGGGAGGAGGGCGGTTGGTTACACAGGAGCTGTCGCGGTGGTCTGTGCTCCAGCTGCCTTTTCTGGAGCTCAACCATACGCTGGAGCATATTAGTTTGACCCTCCAGCAGCATCAGCATTGAATGCTGCCTCCTCTCATCACGCTGCCGCCACCTATCATCTTCAGCCCGCCACTTCTGCTTGCATTCATTTTGTGCTTTCCTGCACTATGACATTGTCTGCCTCCATGCATTCGTCTGTGCTTTGTCAGTGTGGGAGGACAGCATAAGGTCAGAGAACATTTCATCGCGAGTGCGTTTTTTTCACCTACTAATCTTCGCTAGCCTCTGGGAAGGAGAAGATCCTGTGATCCTTGAAACACATGCATCAGGTGGAGGGAAAAAAAGGGACAGTGGTGTTTAAAAAGACATATTTTATAGAATAATGGGTACACTCTTTCTTTCACGGTAAACCTTGCTGTTAACATTACATACATAGCACATGTGCTTTCATTACAAAGTCACATTTTGCCTCCCCCCACCGCATGGCTAACCCCTCCCTCCTCTTCCTTCCCCCCACTGTATGGCTAACAGCAGGGAACATTTCAGTTCAGCCAGAGGCAAACAGCCCAGCAGGAACGGGCACCTCTGAATGTCCCCTTAAGAAAAACACCCTATTTCAACCAGGTGACCATGAATGATATTACTCTCCTAAGGATAACATAGGAGTAAAATGTCCTACCATGGTGGATGGAATAAGGCTGCCCTCCCCAGAAACCTTTTGCAAAGGCTTTGGGAGTACATCCAGGAGAGCTTTATGGAGATGTCACTGGAGGATTTCCCCTCCATCCCCAGACATGTTAACAGACTTTTCCAGTAGCTATACTGGCCGTGAATTCCAGGGCAAATTAATCATGAAACATGCTTGCTTTTAAACCATGTATACTATTTAAAAAGGTACACTCACCAGAGGTCCCTTCTCCACCTGGTGGGTTCGGGGGGTACTGGCTCCAGGTCCAGGGTGAGAAACAGTTCCTGGCTGTCAGAAAAACCAGTTTCTCCGCTTGCTTGCTGTGAGCTATCTACAACCTCATCATCATCATCTTCCTTGTCCCTAAAACCTGCTTCCATGTTGTCTCCATCTCCATTGATGGAGTCAAAGCACAGGGTTGGGGTAGTGGTGGCTGAACCCCCTAAAATGGCATGCAGCTCATCATAGAAGCCAAATGTTTGGGGCTCTGACCCGGTGCGGCCGTTTGCCTCTCTGGTTTTCTGGTAGGCTTGCCTCAGCTCCTTAAGTTTCACATGGCACTGCTTTGGGTTCCTGTTATGGCCTCTATCCTTCATGCCCTGGGAGATTTTGGCAAATGTTTTGGCATTTCGAAAACTGGAATGTAGTTCTGATAGCATGGATTCCTCTCCCCATAGAGTGATCAGATCCCGTACCTCCCGTTCGGTCCATGCTGGAGCTCTTTTGCGATTCTGGGACTCCATCATAGTCACCCCTGCTGATGAGCTCTGCACTCACCTGCAGCTTGCCACGCTGGCCAAACAGGAAATGAGATTCAAAAGTTCGTGGGCCTCTTCCTGTCTACCTGGCCAGTGCATCTGAGTTGAGAGTGCTGTCCAGAGTGGTCACAATGGAGCATTCTGGGATAGCTCCCCGAGGCCAATACTGGCGAATTGCGTCCACACTACCCCAAATTTGACCAGACAAGGCCAATTTCAGCGCTAATCCCCTTGTCAGGGGGTGGAGTAAAGAAATAGATTTTAAGAGCCCTTTAAGTAAAAAGAAAGGGCTTCGTCATGTGGACGGGTGCAGGGTTAAATCGATTTAACGCTGCTAAATTCGACCTCAACTCCTAGTGTAGACCAGGGCTTAGTCCTGTTTCTAAGAAGACTAGATCAAAGCAAACTAACCAATCAATGCCTGGAAGCTGACACTATTTTTTGTTGCATGAACACAGCATGAAATGTTTTTTTTAAAACCGAGATTGGGCTATCACTGATACAATCTTGTCATGGTAAAATTAAGCATCTGTACCAATGGCATATTACAGATGCTGAGTTTTGCATTCAGTCAGGAAGTGCCAGAGATTTAGGCCTTGGCTACACTTGCAAGTTAGAGTGCATTAAATCAGCCCCAGGCGCCCTAACTCTTGAGGTGTCCACAATGGCAAGGCACTTAGAGTGCCTGGATTCTGCAGCTGGAGCGCATCTGGTAATCCACCTACATGACAAGCATAGAGCTTTCTGTGCCCAGGCTGGAGCACCGGGGTATTAGTATGGTGATGTGTTGCATTTCTGTGCTGTGATTGGCCTCCGGAAATGTCCCATAATCCACTGAAGTCAAGTGACCACTCTGGTCATTGTTTTGAACATGGTACAGAACCAACTCCCACAGGGGATCACTCCAAAACCTTCCTCCTCAGAAAAGCTTTTCCAGCTGTGAAGGGATAAATACCCCATCTTGGCTTTGAAAGGGTTAATTGGCATGAGGATAATTAACTCATCTACCTGCCCCTGTAGGCCTAATTAAAGATGGAGCCCAGCTGGAGAAGAAGCTGCAAAGTGGTGACTATAAAGAAAGGAAGCACAGATTAGGAGGAGGCTGCTGGGGCAGAGGGAAAGAATGTCCAGTCCCTCTCTGGGGATGGGTGACTAGGGAGATGAGGAAGGTCAAGGGGGAAGCCCAGGGGGAGAGTGAGGTAGCACTGGCATCCTTTTCTGAGTAGAGAAGTCGGGTAAGAGGCTGGCAGAGGCAGGCTGTGGTGGTGAGCCCTGATAATAGGGCAGGCTCTGAACGTCCAGGGAGAGAACCCTGGAGCATTTCAACAGAGGAAGAGACACAAGGTCAAGCCTAGGGAGGGCAGAAGCGGGTTTACATTTGTCTTTTGGTTTGGGATTTTGGTGGGGGAGGGTCCTGAGAGAAGGGTGAACTTCAAGAGGTGGGCGTGTTATGCTTATAAGAAGCATATGGAATCTTTTTAAAGGGGATAAGGTAATATGCCACATTTATTGAGAGTACAATTTAAGCATTGAAATCAGCATATGCTTCCACGCACACTCCAAAAGATTCTGCAGCTGGATCTTAAAGTTACCAGTCCTTGGGGTTGCTCGGTCAGTTCCAGTGGCCAGCTGAAACTGCACACAAGGGAGGGAAGCTGGGCCTCTGTCGAATGTGTTCGAAGCTCTGATGTTGATGCAGAACGAACCCAAAGTCCCATAGCAATACACACTTCTTTTATAGTGATAAGTTCCCATACAAGTCTATCGACCTTGCTGTGTCATACCGGAACTGTCAATCACGAGGTATTCAAAGTTGCTCTTAATTAGTATTATTTTGAGTTGTTACCGGGAGGTTCTGCAGCTGTTTCTTATCTCGTCCCTTTGGCTCAACTCCTTACCTCCTCCTTGGAGTGTGTGCCTTTGCTTGAGGGTCGTCAATCTGCCATCTGGGTGATTGATAATAAAGATGGTGCCTCTTGACTCCTCCACTCCCTTCTTGACCATCCAGCCTAGTTGTCCTTTCTCAGTTAATTACCATACATTCTTCACTCACACCAAACAGTAAATAAGGCAATTACAGCCATAAAACTCCTATCCTTCTAAGAACAAATGTTAACAAAATCAGCAAAGAATAAACTCAGAACAATTTCTTTTTACTAATTCAAGGCTACAATTTCTTCTTACTAATTCAAAGCTAGCAAAATGGAGTATATGGCAAAATAAGCAAAATGGAGTACAATTTTACTTTAGACAATTTCTTCCCATTAGGCTTTTGGCCTACGGGGGCAGGAGAAGGCCTGGAAAAGAGGCTACTCTAGGAAGAACTCCAGGCAGGTAGCAACAAGGAGCCTGAGGGAGCAGACCTTGGGAGGATGAAGGTTGTGTGACATGCCTTGACATTAGAGGGTAAGGAGTTTTGAGAGCTCTGACATAAGGACCATGGGGCCCACAGCAAACTCAAGGAGTGGGAATATTAGTTTTTGGACTTTGTTAAACGTGACCTCATTGAGTTGTGAGAAGATATGAACCACAGTGGGACTGAAGCAACCATGGACATGGGGTGCTAGAAACAAAAGACCTGCTACACCATGCCCACCCATGAGGGGGTGCACCTGCTGTGAGTCAAGTCTTGTACACTGACATAAGAATGACGCTTGTCCAACAATCAACCCCACCCCCACCTCAAGCAGAGTTTGGACCCTCTCAAGCGAGCAGTGCCAAATTCTGTTTCTCTCTGGCCATGTGATGGGAACTTGCCAATCCTGGTGATGATGCAGAACCCAATAGGCTCTGTGCCAGCTCAGGTCGGCCAG
Source organism: Lepidochelys kempii (assembly GCF_965140285.1). Taxonomy (NCBI): domain Eukaryota; kingdom Metazoa; phylum Chordata; order Testudines; family Cheloniidae; genus Lepidochelys; species Lepidochelys kempii. The sequence goes on from NC_136385.1 coordinate 15,256,956, forward strand.
TGGGCCTCACGTGGCAGGAGTGAGGTTAAAGCCTAACCCATCAGTGGGAGTATGTAGCAGGCATATGTGCTTTTGGGAAGTGGGGGTTACACCCCTACAAAATCTGTGGCTGGAAAGGGCTTTGCAGTAGAGCCCTGTGAATAATCTATTTTGTGGGGTACCAAAATGTTGCGGGCGGGGGATTCACTTTTCATTGAACCACAACAAAAATAATTTCAACATTTTTGGCAAATCATAAAGTCAAGAAAAATATCATTTAGAGTTGAGTGGAAAGTTTCATATAACCAATGTTGTTTCATCTTTGAGCTATTATTTTTTAAGGGTTTCTTAATTTTTTAAAAAGGAGACCAGTTCAGTTTTAAATGAAAAGGTGTGTTGAATCAATAAGTCTGGTTTTGAAAATGTCAATTTGAAACCTTTCAATTTTTGTTCGGAAATTTTTAGGGTTTTTTCCCCCTCTGATTTGGAGAATTCAACACAAATTTGCAAAATATTTCAGTTGATCTGAATCTGCATTTTTCACCGGAAGAAGGTTCAGGCCAAATATTTCACCTCACTCTCCTTTCCAGGAGAGGGAAAACTGCCCCTGCATTGGGTCTAAGGCCGGAGGAAGTCTCCTGAAGGAGGAATGGGCGAGATGGGGACTGTGGATGGGTCACTCCCCTGACTCCTGGGGGAGACTGATGTGCTAAGTATCTACAGATCCTTGAGCGAGGATGGGGGTGGGGAAGCAGACCAAGCCCGATGTTGAAAGTCCCTTGTTTGCGGTAAGCATCTGGCAGCCCTGTGGGAGGTTGGGACATTTCCTGGAAGGGGTGTCCTGGCTGTAATGTGACAAGGAGGATCGGATTGGTCTGGCAGGGGAGTGGCAGGAGAAACAGGCGCAGAGCTGGTGAATAGCACTCACGCCGAGAGCCCACCCCGTGCTGAGATAGAGCAACACAGGTGAGCGCCAGGGGGAGATGCAGGTCCCAGGCAGGGCTGGGTGTGTGAGGGGACAATGATGAGGGCAGTGAATGGGATGAGGGGTTTGGGGCTGGATCACTTGCAGGAGAGGTGGCTGGCCTGAGTAGGGTGAAGGACCCTCTGGGGCAGGACAGGATCCCTGGCCAGAGGAGTCTCCCACCCTGGGAACCCAAAATCTGTGTCCTTATCTGTTTCCTTATCCTCTGCTTCCCACTTGCTTCCTAGCTAGAGACTAGGCCTGTTCCCCCATCCCTTGGGGCTTCCCCCACAGGGACCAGGCTGATCCTCCCAGGGGTGCCTCTCTAAGGAGGGGCTGCACTGGCTGGGGACAGAGAGACTGAAAGAGAGAGAATGGATGAATTCAAAGGGGGAAATACAGAGGGATAGAGAGGGTGGAAAAGTGAGAGAGACGAGGCGAGGGAGACAGGCTCTTAATGGGGTCAGGACATGGAACTCCGTTAGCAGGCCATGGGAGTGATGCTGTCACTAAATGGGTTGCACGGAGGTGGTATAAGATCTCCAATTGCTCTCAGGTTTCTGGCTTGCTCTCAGGTTTTCATGGATTCCTAGATTTAAAGGCCAGAAGGGACTGTTAGATCATCTGGTCTGACCACCTGTGTGGCACAGGCCACAGAATGTCACTCAGTTACACCTCTGTGGAGCTCAGTAACTTGTGTTTGGCTGAAGCTTCTTCCAGAACAGCCTCCAGGTTGGATTTGAAGCCATCAAGAGATGGAGAATCCACCATTTCCCTTGGCAGCTTGTTCCATTGGTTAATCACCTGCACTGTTAAAAATGTGTGCCTTGTGTTGTCTCTGTATGACCAATAACACGAATAAACTCTGGTACTACAGATCTATTGTCTGGCACTCTTTGCCAAATAGTTTGCAGAACAACATTATTTGCAGGAACTGCTTGAAATTTCTTCAATTTCTGTTTGGCAATAGGCAAAGTAAAAGCTAATCAGATGTAGTGCAACATCAGCTTCCTCTGAACTTACTCCTTCATCATGCAACATGTAGACTCTGGATAAAGTGTCAGCAATTACTAATTCTTTCCCTGGTCTGTATCCAACTTCCAGTTGATATTTCTGGAGTATTAGCAACCACCTTTGAATCCTTGATGGAGTACTATGAAAAGGTTTTCTGAAAATGGCCTCAAGACACTTGTGGTTGCAGCCTTTTCATCTGCATGTCAGCACATTCAAGGGTTAAACTCACTCGCACAGAGTCAGACACAATACCACACGCAATGGGGTCTCTACTGAGTGAGTCACACAGTTCTCCACATTTGGAGGATTGTGCTGCCAGTTTTCCATCAGTCGCACGCTAGTCTATATTTTCCCCATCTGTCTGACTTCTAGTGAAACCTGTGTTCCAGTCTCATACGGGATATTTCTTGGCAGTGGACAGTATGCCTCAAACTTCCTGTTTAAGACCTGATTTTTTTTTTAATCTACTGCATCATCAAATAGAAAAGCGTTAAATATGTTTCTCATTTCTTCACCTGCCACAGGAAGAAGTAATGCTGTTTGCAGCCACTCATCTTTTTGTCTGTGCCTCTCCCAGTGCCGTACAGCTTTGCTTCCATTTTCTCCAGTTTTCTGCTGCATTTCCTTCAAATGCAAACTTTCCTGGAGGCTTTAGTTGGTCCAGTGTTTTCCAGATTCATTCTCCTCTAGTCTTACTTTCAGTTTTGTTCTGACACCATGTAATAGCTGTTGCCAACTTGCTGTTATAACACCAGAAAAGACACCAGAGAGTAACAGTAAACACTTTCCTGAGTTTGTGGCTGAGAAATGTACAGATAAGTGTTGCTGGCTCGGCTCCAAATACGGCTCCCTGCATAATGATTTCCCCCATACAACATTATGGGTAACTGGTTACTCCAAAGTCTCTGCTATCATTACATGCCCTGTGTACGTTTTGTGCATGTTAGGCTGCTGAGCTGCCATAAGCAAGTCAGGCTCTTGTACCAGATATGGACTGGCTGCAGAGCCTTTCTCCCAGAGACGTCTTTGCTGTAAAATCCTTTCATGCACTGCCAGGAATGGCTTAACTAAGGTATATTCCACACGGCAACGCCTAGCAGAGGAACGGTATAATACAGTTTTGCATTCCAGTGCACCCCATGACCCAGTCCCTGTTGCACCCACAGGGCTGTCTTTCCTGCTCCAGAGCCTGTGAGGAGTTTGGTCTATATCAAGAGGCTGGGTTCTGTCATGTCGGAAGCAGGACCCCTGATGCAGCGGTTCCTCCAGGGGCAGCCCAGAGTCTTGGGGGTGAGCAACGTGCATGGAGGGTGGCTGAGGGCTGGAGAGTCTCTCTCTCTCTCGCACGTGCGCACACACACACACACACACACACAAAGCTGTTGCCCCATCTCACAGCTCATCCCCTTGTTGCTCCAGCCTCACGCTCTCTGCCAGCCCTGCACAGCACCTGGGGTCTTTGGGATCCTCTTGTCAGACAGACCCCGCTGCCTGTTAGCCAGTGACTGGACACGGCGCCTGTCTCTGCCCCCTGCTGGTTGTCCTGCCCCCGCACAGAGCCATATGCTGATGGCAGGTTTGTTTCCCGTTTGCAGGCCCTCTTGCTGTTGGTGGGGCTGCTGCAGATGGCCTTTGGTGTCCTCTTGGCCATTTCCCCCTGCGTCTATAGGGATGAGCTGCACGTCCACTTTTACTCAGCAGTGCTGGTAAAGGGGTAGCTTTGGGGGGAGGGATAGCTCAGTGGTTTGAGCATTGGCATGCTAAATCCAGAGTTGTGAGTTCAGTCCTTGAGGGGGCCATTTAGGGATCTGGGGAAAAAATTGGGGATTGGTCCTGCTTTGAGCAGGGGGTTGGACTAGATGACCTCCTGAGGTCCCTTCCAACCCTGATATTCTATGAATGACACATTGCCTAAGCCTCCATGCCCAGCTCTGCCGGTGCCTCTCAGTCCTGACCCCCAACCCCTGCTATCTCACTCCTGGGTTCTCTCCCTACCCCCAGCCCTGCTGATGTCCCCCAACCCACAGCCTTCTTGCTATACCAGCCATGGGTTCCCCCCACCCACACTTCTGCCAATACCCCTAACCTGCAGCCTCCTGCTATCCCAGTCCCTCCCCACCCCAGCTCTGCCGATGCTCCTGATTATTTTCTTTTCCTTTCCAGTTGCTCTTGGCCGGCATCATCACTCTGGCTGCAGACACAGCCCACAGCCTGGCTCTGGTGAGTAACCTCTTGATAAAGCCTGGCCCAGGGCTGCATCAGGGCTTGGTCACATCCCTCCTCATTCCTCTCCCCAGACAAGCGACCCTCCTAAGAGGGACTGTACCCTCTGGGCCAGTTGGGGCTATAAGGCCCAAGGTAGCTGTGCCTTGCACTGGGGAATTCTGTCAGAGGGCGAGGTGGGGAGAAGAGGAGGAAGCCACTGGTGAGGGATGGGCCAGGAGCAGTGGCTGAGGTGAACCACATTTGTAGTGGTGCTCTTAGGGGCAGCTGGGGTACCCAAGGCCCAGCTGCATGAAGGGGACATAGAGCCATAGGCATATCCAGGGGACAGAGCCAGGACATGGGGCAGCCCTGGGGAAGAAAGAGGTGATCCTGGCCCAGTCCTCAGGAGAGGCAAGGCAGAGCTAGTTGGGAGGGAAGGGCAAGTCAGGACAGGAGGCCAAGCCCATATGTCAGTGTGAGATGGATCCAGAGAGGGGCTGTGCTAGGAGGTGATCTCTTGATGGGGCAGCTCCCCTCTGTACACTGGAAGGACTCTAGGGGAGCACGCTGGGGTTTAGGACTACAGCCGTTATCTGTCCAGGAGCATTGGCAGTCCCCCATTCCTACTCTCCAGCACCCTGGTGCTTCCTAGCAGCGACAACCATTTCCCTTCATCTTCCAGGTAAAAGCCTGCCTGGTCATCGACATCATCTGCACGGTGGTGGTGGGCGTGATCAACTTATTCTACCTGGTGGACTTGGTGTACGATCCCCATAATCGGTACATCCGGTGTCCTTCCAGCAACAGGTTGCACTGCAGGCGGCTGTACCAGGTCTTGGTGGGTGCCTCCTCCTTGGAGAGCTATAGAAGAGCAATGGTGGGGCAGCCAGCTGGCTGTGATCGGGGGATGGGACGAGGGATGGGAGTTGGAGGAGGGGATATATCTCCTGAGGAACTCAGGCCTGGGCTTCATTTCTCTGTCCCCCTGGGAACTGTCTCTTGGGGTAGGTGGGGGATTCATTAATTCCTGGAATTCCTCCTCCTGTTGACGGCTTCTTGGAGCTTGACTCACTGGAACTGGACAGGACATGAGAATAGACTGCAGGGAACACTCCTTCCCATTCCTACCAGGGGATGGACAACGGAAACAAACAGGGCTGTCCGGTCATTAGTTCCTCTGATCTGTGCTGAGTCCAGGGGCTTGTCTGTGATTCCCCATCTCCTGCTCTGTTTCCCAGCACTATTGCACAGGCATGCGGGTCATCATCCTGATCTTAACTTCGCTGGGGTTCTTTGTTTCCATTGCCCTGGCAGCCTTCGGGTGCAAAGCAGTGTGTCGCCAGAACTCTGCCGATGATGTGGTAACTACCCCGCTGCTTCTGGGAGATCTGGGGAGGAGTGGGGTTAACACAGAGAGCTGGGGGAAAAGGGATGGAAGGAAAGTAGGGATGGACCCTGGGGGGATAAGCAGAGATGGCGAGAGCATGGGAGACAGGCAGAGGGTGGCTGAGTAGAGAAGGGGAGCAAAGGGGTAAGACTGAGAGGCAGATGGGAGCAGATGCTCCATGGGGTGTCTATGAAGTGTTTATGTCTGTGCCTGGATAAGGGCAGGGAGATACTAAAGAAATGAACAGACAGGCCAGGGAGCAGCTGCCCATGGCTAGGAGGTGATCGGCCAGGGCTACCCCTACTGAGCCATCACTGCTCACCCCATGACTTTGTGTTTTGCTCCCAGCCAGTCGCTACCCTGACAAATCTGCCTGCTTCCCATGAGGCCACCGCGGAGCCAGAGCCTGTGGTGTCAGAGGGACCCACAGCATGAGTGTCCCCTGGTGGAGAGACCGACAGCCCCCCTCAGTGAGCAGCTACCCCGTGCCCCTCAGTGAGAGGCGTTTCTGTTTCACCCTCTCTGCTTTCCCTCCATCAATCCCCCTTGTGGAAAACCCCTGCTAACTGCCATTGTGTGTTGTTGCTGCTCACATGTCCCCTGCTGAGCTGCCGCACCATTGCGCCACGGCACAAGCACCCCCCAAAATCTATTAATGTCCTGCAAGCCAAGGGCCTGTCCTGCAAAATCCTGGATGGGGAGAGGATGGCATAGCACCATCTGATGGGCCCTGCAGCTAGCTAACAGGAAGTGGGCTAGAGAGCAGCCCAGAGCCTGGCACATGTTATGGATTCCCTCAACCAAGCTCTGAACCCAGCTTCATCCATGATGTGTAATTGTTATCTGAAAGCATCTCCCTGAAACCTGGAACTCTCTGATTCATGGAACCATAGATTCTAAGGCCAGAAGGCACCGTTAAATCATCTACTCTGACCTTCTGTATAACACTGGTCAGTGCATGTCACTCAGTTACCCCTGCACTGCACCTGATAACTTGTGTTCAGCTGAAGCCTCTTCCACAAAGGCATCAGTCTTGATCTGAAACCATCAAGAGATGGAGAATCCATCATTTCCCTTGGTAGTCTGTTAATCGTATGCACCATTAGAAATTTGTGCCTAATTTCTAATTTAATTTGTCTGGCTTCAGCTTTCAGCCATCGGTTCTCATTATGCCTTTCTCTGCTCGATTACAGAGTCCTGGTATTTGATCTTCCACAAGAAGTCTACCAGGGGCATCTCCTCCTGCTTTAATGAGTAGGTCTATCAGCGAAGCTGCAGGCATGGATCATGACATGCATTATTGCTCCAAGGAAATGGCTTTGCGGCTGATTGAGGTGTGCTGCCGTTCCCCGTAGGATGGTTTCTTAACATGTAGAACACCCCCTTCTTCAAAAAAATAAATAATCCAGTTTCACCTTGCTCGTGGTTTGGTTGGTTTGTTTGTCTCTGTGATGAGGTTTACAGACCCCACAGGAGTCAGGAAAGGATTAATCGGAGCCCAGTCAGCCCTGCCCTGTGACACCTGTGCAGGTGTCAGTCTTTGAGGGAAGAGCTAAAAAGGAAGAACCCAGCTCTGTTGCTGCCTGGCTGGCTAAGAGAGCAGATCTGACATGCTCACTGAGAAAGAGAGAAGGCTGGTGGAGGCCAGGAAGAGGGGGAGACTGCTGCTTAGTGCAGCCTCCCTGTGGGAAGGGAAGAGTTTTTGTTTCTTTGTGTTCAGTTTGGACTTTGGTTGCCCTGGAAGTGGTGGAACATTGATGTGACCTAGCTAGGGCTGCGTCACGTCAGCCCGGAAGGGGTTGAAGGCTGGGTGGATCAGCTGAAGGCCTGGAAGAAAACAGAGGCCGAGCTACTGTGGTGCTGGTGGTCTATGCTGTGAGGGCGTGCGGCCACAGTCTCCTAAAATCTCTCACTGCTGAATGAAAACATGGAGTGTTAGCCCATCAGCTCCAGTCACCTGCCCTGCTGGTATCCCCGCTGTGAGGGGATACTCATAGGAGACATTGCATCTTTCTCCTACTGGGGAGAGGTGGTGCCCTACAGGGACAGCAGGAAAAAGGGCAGAGAAGTCTTAGACACCCACATATAAGACGGAACCAGGTAGAGTTGGTGGAATTACTAGTGTGAGTAGAGAGGGGTGAAAGGTTTTGGCCAAAACTTTTTATCCACAACCTTTTTTTTCCTGGTGAAAAATGGAGATTCACTAAAAAACAACAGGTGAATTCATGTCCATGTTGCCAAATTGTTTGGAAATTGTTGGAAATAAACCTAAAAAAATTCCAACCCCCCTCCCAATTTTGTTTACACATTTTCAAAACTAAACTTGGGAGGGGAGGGGGTCCAAAATAAATTTTTGTTTCAAAATTTCCTTTAAAAAATTTAAAATGGGTGGGATTAAAACAAAACATTTTATTTTGTCAAAACATGCGTTGTTTTTTTTTAACTTTTGACTTGCCAAAAATGTCATTTTCTTTTCAATCCAAACCAAACTTTTTTAGACTTTCCTGCACCCCCAGGAATTGCCAGTGAACTGAAAAACCTGTTATTTGCACAATTCTGTTTGTGGGTAAATTATCAGATGGACTGATTTCAGAGTAGCAGCCGTGTTAGTCTGTATCCGCAAAAAGAAAAGGAGTACTTGTGGCACCTTAGAAACTAACAAATTTATTTGAGCATAAGCTTTCGTGAGCTACAGCTCACTTCATCGGATGCATGCAGTGGAAAATACAGTAGGGGGATTTTATATACACAGAGAACATGAAACAATGGGTGTTACCATACACACTGTAACGAGAGTGATCAGGTAAGGTGAGCTATTACCAGCAGGAGAGAAAAAGAACCTTTTGTAGTGGTAATCAAGGTGGGGCATTTCCAGCAGTTGACAAGAACATGTGACCCTCTACATTAACATTCCACACAAAGATGGACTACAAGCCATCAGGAGCAGTATCCCCGATAATGTCACAGCAAACCTGGTGGCTGAACTTTGTGACTTTGTCCTCACCCATAACTATTTCACTTTTGGTACAATGTATACCTTCAAATCAGCGGCACTGCTATGGGTACCTGCACGGCCCCACAGTATGCCAACATTTTTATGGCTGACTTAGAACAACTCTTCCTCAGCTCTTGTCCCCTAATGCCCCTATCCACTTGCGCTACATTGATGACATCTTCATCATCTGGACCCATGGAAAAGAAGCCCTTGAGGAATTCCACCATGATTTCAACAATTTCCATCCCACCATCAACCTCAGCCTGGACCAGTCCACACAAGAGATCCACTTCCTGGACACTACAGTGCTAATAAGCGATGATCACATAAACACTACCCTATACCGGAAACCTACTGACCCCTATACTTACCTACTTGCCTTCAGCTTTCATCCAGACCACACTACATGATCCATTGTCTACAGCCAACCCCTAAAATACAACCGCATTTGCTCCAACCCCTCATATAGAGAAAAACACCTACAAGATCTCTATCAAGCATTCTTACAACTACAATACCCACCTGCTGAAGTGAAGACACAGATTGACAGAGCCAGAAGAGTAGCCAGAAGTTACCTACTACAGGACAGGCCCAACAAAGAAAATAACAGAACGCCACTAGCCATCACCTTCAGCCCCCAACTAAAACCTCTCCAACGCATCATCAAGGATCTACAACGTATCCTGAAGGATGACCCATCACTCTCACAGATCTTGGGAGGCAGGCCAGTCCTTGCTTACAGACAGGCCCCCAACCTGAAGCAAATACTCATCAGCAACCACATACCACACAACAAAAACACTAACCCAGGAACCTATCCTTGCAACAAAGTCTGTTGCCAACTGTGTCCATATATCTATTCAGGGGACACCGTCATTGGGCCTAATCACATCAGCCACACGATCAGAGGCTCATTCACCTGCACATCTACCAATGTGATATACGCCATCATGTGCCAGCAATGCCCCTCTGCCATGTACATTGGCCAAACTGGACAGTCTCTACGTAAAAGAATAAATGGACACAAATCAGATGTCAAGAATTATAACATTAAAAAACCAGTGGGAGAACACTTCAATCTCTCGGGTCACTCAATTACAGACCTAAAAGTCGCAATATTACAACAAAAAAACTTCAAAAACAGACTCCAACGAGAGACTGCTGAATTGGAATTAATTTGCAAACTGGACACCATTAAATTAGACTTGAATAAAGACTGGGAGTGGATGTGTCATTACACAAAGTAAAACTATTTCCCCATGTTTATTTTTCCCCCTCACACGCTCTTGTCAACTGCTGGAAATGGCCCACCTTGATTACCATTTTAAAAGGTTTTTTTTCTCTCCTGCTGGTAATAGCTCACCTTACCTGATCACTCTCATTACAGTGTGTATGGTAACACCCATTGTTTCATGTTCTCTGTGTATATAAAATCCCCCCACTGTATTTTCCACTGCATGCATCCGATGAAGTGAGCTGTAGCTCACGAAAGCTTATGCTCAAATAAATTTGTTAGTCTCTAAGGTGCCACAAGTCCTCCTTTTCTTTTTGCAGATGGACTGAGTCATTCTCCCTGGTGGGGAGCATGTGTGATTTTTTTCCTCACAAGTTTGTTCTTTGCAGCTGCCTGCAGAGATTTCAGTTTATGGGGTTGTTCACTTTGCGCTGTTGTGCTGTGTGATTAGTCACCTCAGTCAGGTGGTATTGCTGCTGGTCCTTGACTGGATGGGTAAAACCTTTGAAGCAGGAGAATAACCAGTAACAGAGAGCAATAACTTATCTCTGTAATTAATTCTAATTTGGGCTAAAATTTGTGAAGCTATCAGGACTTGCAGCTGCTTTCCCGAATAAAATGATGGCCTCCAAATACTTATGTGCAACGAAGAACATGACTGCAGCAGTGTCTTTGCTCTCTGCATAACACTAAGAATAGCAGGAATCAGCACGGGCACAGCTGAGTTCCAGATAACTATGTTTACTAACACATAAGGCCTATATATATATATATATATATATATATATATATATGGTCTGTTGAGTTCTGGTGGCTTCTCCCATAGAAGACATTGAGGTTCACTAGATGACTCCAAACTATTTAAAGGGATGTTATCCCATTCCTATACACTACAAACCCATAAACTGTGGCAGAGCAGGCTTGCCGTGTTTATTTGCAAACCATATATTTAATAAACTTCCAGGATTGTCACTCGGAAGCCTGTTGAGCCAGCGTGAAGTGATGGAAGTGGCTACAAGCGTGGCTGAGAGCTCTTTTTGATCAGAATATTACCAGCTTGATTCATCACTGGGATTCACCATCTGTTACCGTCCAATTTTTTAAGTTCTCAGCCAGTAAATTACAGCCTGGGCTTTCAGCTAGTGTTATATACTTAATTAAGTGATAAAGAGTCAAGAAGGTTCCAAGAAAAATACTTAGAGACAGATCCTCAGCTGCTGTCAATTGTTATAGCTCTGTTGGCTTGAGGTCAATGCGCTATGACAAGTGACACCACTGGGGTGTCATTTAAGAAAAACTCATAGGGGAGAGGAGGCAATAGATGAGTAATGAATGCGCACCAGCATGGTGAAGGTTTGAGAGCTGCGTGACTACATCACATTGCAATCAACTGCATTCTGTACTGCTAGATCAGAAAAGAACAGTGTTTGAAAAACTGCACTTCTTCTATATGTTTGTGAAGAAAAGTTTATGATTGATTATATAGCTTGGGAAATGCAATCATCTTATGTGTGATTATGTTATTTCCTGCAAAGTCAGAGCGGGGAGAGGGCAAAAATGGAGCACATAGACCTAAGAAAAGTCTGGCGGGGGGGCGGTGGGCAAGACAAACCACAATCTGGAGGGGGCAACTGCCCTCCTTGCCCTGTAGCAAATGACATCTCTTGACACCACATGAGGATTTGTCCCTTAGTGAAAGCTGACGTGCAGTAGATCCAGGGGAGGAGTGAGGACCCAGCTGGAACACTGTTTGTTTCATAACTGACACAATGTACCGTCAATTCTTTGAATTCGCTTTGTTGTTGTCAAGTCTGCGTGTTTGTGTTTTGACGTAGCGGAAACCACCGCAGCCAGCTGCAAAGCTCAGGTTTTTTCAATTTGTGAAGCATATTAAGAGCAGGAAAACCATCACCCGAGCTGATTGCTCACAGCAAGACCCAGGGGAGGTCAGTACAGCCCCCTTGTCTCCACAGGACATATGGGCTTTTACAGGGTTCAAGGCCAACTCATCAAATATCCCAAATAGAGACAGATCTCGCTGGGGAAGGGATTAAGTTATCTGGTCTATGGTAAACCACAGGAAGGAGTGTACCACAGCCAAACTAAAGCCATGAAGCACAGCTACTGAAGCCATCGACTCCAGTGGAGTAGCACTGATTTACACCAGCGGGGGATCTGGCCCATAGACAATTAGAACCAGATCCATTCAAATCCATGGGTGCTAGAGGTGTAAAACCTTTGAGGATCTGAGCCTTTGGGCTAGATTTTCAAAGTGCTTAGCCTGCCCCTGGCTCTCTCTTTTATCAGTGGGAGCTGTGGGGGGTGCTCAGTACTTCTGATTCATGCCCCGCCTCGTATTTATTCATCTGTCCATGTCTATCACTTGGCTAGGGTGCTAGGGTGGAGTTGGCTCAGGGCTGCAGGAGGTAATATGGTCACAGGTTTCTGAGTGGGACCTAACATATTTTAAAGCAAAGCCTCTTTACAAGGGCAGGTGACCGTTAGACTGATACATGGATGCAGCTTCTATAAAGAGCTCTGTAGAACCACTAGGCCCTGTGAAGCTACCGTTCCCTTTAGCTCAGCACGTGACTGTCTGCGGTTTCCATTGGTGGGATTTATCTCTGGTGGGACTGTGGCTTGCAGAGACAATTATTACAATGTCTAGAGCATCGCAGCTCTACAATCCACCCCCACAGGTCAGAAATCATCAGACGGGGAGTGCTGCTACCTGGGTCCAGGCTGCAGAAGACTGGGCTTGTGAGGGATGGACCAGTCAATGGGGAAATCTCTTGCTGGTGAAACTGCTTAGAAATCTTCATGGGCATCTGCATAGAAACTGGACATGCAGCTCCCACAGGCCAATCTAGACACCAGTTAGTTGGGGTTGGTCCTGCTTTGAGCAGGCGGTTGGACTAGATGACCTCCTGAGGTCCCTTCCAACCCTGATATTCTATGATTCTATGATTCTTCTACCAGGTGGCAGGGAAAGTCCAATGGCTGAGGAAGGTTAACCCTCCATGATGGCCACTCAGAACAGCCATTGTGAAAGCCAGTGGCAGCAGATACAGGGAATACAAAAAGGCCTCACTGGACCCAGCAACTACACTCATACCACGGGATGCTGGTGACTTCCTCATCTAGGTCATGTAACCCTCACCCAGCCCACTGCTGCCCTGGCAACTGATTGATGGGCAAGGACCAACCCAGCCAATCATGACTCTTGGACAACTTTCTCAGGGGCCACCAGCGGCTGGCTGAAAGCCAGTTGAGTGCGCAGCAATCCGACCCCTCCAGCCTATCGGAGTGTGGGCAGCAGCATTCTCGCCACACCCTGATCAACAGCCACTGCGCTAAAGAAGCCTTTGTTGGCCGTGTCGTGGGAATGGCTGGATGGAGATGGCTCCAACCAAATGGGAAGCAGCAACAGATAAACTCAGGGTACCTGCCTGCAAAGAGCCACTGACTGTATTTGTTAGTCTCTAAGGTGCCACAAGTCCTCCTTTTCTTTTTGACTGTATGTGTGTGTGTGTGTGTTTCACACACACATACAACAATTTCTCTGATGATGCCAATGGATGACACTCTAGAGAAGTCAATAGAGCTCTTCCCCACCCCATTTACACTAGTAGAAAATCTGGCCCACGAATTTCTTTTAAACACTGAGGCCCAGATCCTCAATGGCATCTAACTCCCACTGACATCAATGAGTGTTGGGCATCTGTACACGTTGGAAGATCTGGGCCAAAGAGACCTGTCCTATTGAAGTCAAAGACAAAACTCCCATTCAGCTGTAATGGGACCAGGAGTGCTCCCAAGAAGAGCCCTTGGGGCAGAGAGATGCTCTGATCTTTGATTGTTTGGCTGGCTCCCTCGGCCACCCATCATGGCACTAAAATAATCAATTCACCACGTCTAGTTCCTTTACTTTTGTTCTGGCAGGAAATGAATGTTTCGTTTCTGACTGTATTCTGAAACCACATGATCGTGCAGCACAAGTTGAGCACCCAGTTGGCTACAAGAAGCTAAGAGGAGAGGCAAGAAGCCTGAAAGAAAGGCAGATAAATCCTATGTTTCCTTTGGAGGCATCTTCCCTCTCTATTTCTGCTGCCTGAGATAAAGCTGGGTCCCAGCCCCGCTCTCCTGTTTGTCTTCACTCAGACAAGGAATAGGAAGTGGCTTTTTGAATCTACATTTGGACCTTGTCCAGCTCTTCATTGCTACGCAACAAAGGCGGCGTTGGTGGTCAACGGGACAGGTATCTTGTTAATTTCATGTACTAGCTAATGTGCATCAATAATTTCACAGTTTCTTACCTGCAAGAAGCTTTAATGAAAGTTTGTTAGCTCAGGAAATGTCAAGAGACCAACAGATTCTTCTCCAAGCTCTGAGGAATGGATGAAATGGCTTTTTGACTTTCGGGGTGAATGACAGTGTGGTTCTGAAATTAATGTGTTACCATGAATGGCTCAAATTTCACCCTAGCTTACCTCATATACAATGCCCCTGGAATTAATGGGGTTGAAGGGCATGTGATTTATGGCACATTTGGGGTCAGATCATGATCCCAGTGGCATAGGTTTAAATCTGGAGTGACTCCATTTAAGTTACTCCTGATTTACTCCAGCTAAAATGAGATCAGAACCCAGTCCAATGCTTCTTAGTACAGTTCACTGCATTGATGGTATAAGTGTTGTAGAAATACCTAGGTAAGCACAGGGTTATTACATGGAATTCCATGTATGATCTATGAGAGATGGGATTGTTCAGTGGTTAGCACATCCATCTGGGACTGAGGAGACCTAGGTTCAATTTCCTGCTTTTCTACAGACTTCTTGTGTGATGCTGGGCAAGCCACTGAATATCTCTGTGCTCCAGTTCCCTGACTGTAAAATGGGGACAACAGCACTGCCCTGCCTCACAGGGGTGTTGTGAAGCTAAAGACCTTAGGTAGATATTGCCTTGTGCCACTTGGTGATTGGAGAGGAGTTGCCACTGTACCAAGAACAAACTCTCATGCTTTCTTGAGCACGGAGGGTTTGCACTCAGTGATGGAAGTCCAGCTGATTTCAGCAGGAGCAGGATGGAGCCATGAACATGCTTGTTACATTGGCGAGATACACTCTGTGGAGTCGGGCCCAGCTGACCACGTTACGCCTCTTTGCACCATGTGCACTTACCCAGGGAGCAAAGCTCTCTGCCCCCGAACAACGCATGCCCTGAAAATGGAAATGTTTCCCTTCCCAAGCGGTGGCTGCTTCCCTTCCCAAGTGGTGGCTGCTTCCCTTTCCAAAGCACGAGTGGGGAGAGAGGCAGAGGTGAATGTGGGGGTTTGTAGAAGAGGCAGGCTCTGAAGCTTTGGGGGAATGGGAGGTGTGGAGCGGCAGCAAGATTGATTTTCTGTTTGCTGTATAAACTCACTCCCCCGACTATTTTTCTTCTGTGGATCCTGATGAATTTCCCCCTCCCTGTGCTGTGCAGCAGGAGATCTTATTGCCTGTGCCCTACCTGGCTCCTTCAGGCACCACGCACACTGAAGTTGCTCTGGGAAGCAGAGGGACCCCTATGGTGTATGCTTCCCCATGGGAACTCAATCAACAGAGGACACCACCAGTCAGATGACTGCTACCTATGCCTCTCGCCCACATGAGCTAGTTCTCTTTAGTGGAACAGGGGAGATGCACGAAATTGATGGAAGGACAAGAGTGATTTCGGTCCCTTCCCCCTTTATTCTGTAATCTCAGCTTTTAAAATACTTCATGGCCTCTCCTGACCAGAGAGAACAGTAGATTCTACTAAGGCTGATAAGTACAAAGAAATACCATTGGCTACTTCCTCTCTGCTTCTGTTGAATGCTGCTCAGGAAGGAAAACCTCTCTACTCTTAGCACACTGCGGTGATGCTGTGGTCAAAAGCAGCAAGCTCCAGATGGAGCAAAGATATCAGAAGGGGCTTGTGAAAGGAGCGAGAAAGCATTTGTGAAATGAACAAGGTGCAGTTGCACAGACTAGCAATGAGCTCTACAGACACAGAGGAGAGAGGATCTTGTGCTGGCAGATAAAAACCAAGGACCTGATTCTCTTCTCTTGCACTCACTTTACACTGACTTCAGCTGGGTTATTTCTGATTTGTTCCCATGTAAATGAGAGAAACTGGAAAAGAAAGAAATTGGAAAGTGGACAAATTGGAGAGAGTCTAGCGGAGGGCAACAAAAATTATTAGGGGGCTGGGGCACATGACTTATGAGGAGAGGCTGAGGGAACTAGGATTGTTTAGTCTGCAGAAAAGAAGAATTGCGGGAGGGTGGGGGGCGGGGGCGGGGATTTGATAGCAGCCTTCAACTACCTGAAGGGCAGTTCCAAAGAGGATGGAGCTAGGCTGTTCTCAGTGCTGGCAGATGACAGAACAAGAAACAATGGTCTCAAGTTGCAGTCAGGGAGGTCTAAGTTGGATATTATTGGACTATTTGGACTATTTCACTAGGAGGGTGGTGAAGCACTGGAATGGGTTACTTAGGGAGATGGTGGAATCTCCATCCTTAGAGGTTTTTAAGGCCCAGCTTGACAAAGACCTGGCTGGGATGATTTAGTTGGTGTTGGTCCTGCTTTGAGCAGGGGATTGGACTAGATGACCTCCTGAGGTCTCTTCCAACCCTAATTTTCTATGATTCAATTATTTTAAGGCTGGTGTAAATTGACATAGGACCACTGACTTCCCTGGAGCTACTCTGGTTGACATCTTCCAAACTTCAGTGCCTTCGGGTCTAATTCATCATTGCCCAGCACCTTGTGTTGTCATTTACATCACTGCAAAATGAGTGTGCACAGCAGAATGGCACTGTTTTACACTCAGTTTGCAGGGATGTGAATGGCAACTCAAAGGGCAGCGCTGTGGGGAGTTAGGCCCAGATCCACAAAAGTATTTAGACTCCTAACTTCCATTGACGGTGGAAGTTAGGAGCCTAAATACCTTTGTAGATCTGGGCCTTAGTCCTAGTCACAGGGGCAGCTGGCCCTTTAAGGGGGCCAGGGCTCAGCTGCACCTGGGCCAGGCTTAGCCCATCTCCCCAGGTGAAGGGAACAAGTCCTGGCGTCACATGATGGTAGCATGTGATTCAGACACAAGCCTATTGGGACATACAGGCCAGGTTGAGGAAGAGACACAAAGAAGTGGAAGGGAGACTCTCTTGCTTTCGGGGCCTGGGAAGTGAGAGAGACCTGCAGGGGACCACAGGGGAGTAGGGAATAGATTATCTAAGCCACCCAGAAGGAAATGCCTGGCTGGAACTATCTGTGTATGGGGCAGGAGCAAAACTCCTAAGAGGGAATTAGAAGCCAAGGAGGGATGCAATGGACTAGTGAGCTTGGTTTTGAGTTAAGCTGTTAGTTTATGTTGGAAGGGGAGCATAATTCAAATTCCCAGTGGGAAAACTGAGGCAATGGAAGGGTCCACCAGTGGATGAGGTATTACAAACATCCCTAGACACATACCTATTTCACATATTCTCCTTTCTATATCCACTATTGATTGGGTGCTAGGTGTCAGATCCTCTTCTGATGTCAGTGACTTCAGCTGAGGCTCTGGCTCTGGATGTCTAGACCCTCCAAGGAAAACTGAAGATCAGTTTTGAAAAGTCTTAACCTAAAAGACAGAGTAAGAAGAAAAACAGCTCCAGGCATACAAAGCCAACTGGCTCAATGGGATCTCTTCCCCATTCACCCAGCCATCTTGCAGTCATTCAGTACAAACGTGCTCCTTGGATAGCCACTGACTGTCAGGGCCAGGTTCTGCTCTCCGTCACACCAGCTGAAATCCAGTGGGGGAGGGGGCCATTGGCTACACCAACAACCAGCCTTAAGAAAGTGACTCAGGATTTACACTAGTGCAGTCGAGATCAGAATCTGCCCCTAGATGGATTTCCCATTTAATGTAAGCTGAAAAACAGCTCTTAAACCAAATTGGCAGCTATAAAGGGGGCCTTACACAGTGGTAACTCTATGGTTCCCCCATAGAAAGGTGGGGCATGGGGAAGATATAGAGATGTGCCCTTCCTGTGTGCTACAAAACGCTCCCTGTGCCCCAGCTTGCAAGCAGACTGGGACATGGGATCCATGTCCCTGGAGATGAACAGCCCACGCCAAGTCAATATGATGTAACAATGATTCCAATAGTGATCTGGTTGCTCATAAATTAACCTCTTTTGATCTCTCTCCCTAGATAAGCTGTGTCTCTGCTGTGTCTCTCCCCAGCAGCCATTGATATGCCATGGCCTTTCCCAGGACTGCGGCTAACAATGTGACCCTGCTCATCCCCCCACACAGCCCTGATGACACTCAGAAGAAATTCCCAAGAAAGAATGAGGCACTAGGGGTAAATCTGCCACCTTCTCAAACCTGCATGCATGGGAGATGGGGCACCCATTTCACTGTGGAGGAATGTCTGCTGTTCCCCTAAGGAGCTGCCAAACCTCATATGAACCACCACCCCATGAGCCAAAAGAGGGGGGGCATGATATGGCCTCGAGGAGGGAGGAAATTGGGGTTGATCTTCACTAATGCAGAGGCTAATGCGATGCACCCACACCTTGCCTGGGGAAGAGACAATTCAAACTAGTTAAGAACATTGCATTAGGTGGTGGGTTTTTATGGTGAGGTTTCCAAACAACTCATTCTGCAATGCTTCTAATCCCCCTAGGAGTGTGGGAATAATGCTTGGTTTCTGAATCAGTGAGGTCCTGGGCAAGCCACTTAACTGCTGTAGTGTCTCAGTTTCCCCCTCTCTTAATAACATAATACTCACTTAATAACTTAATATCTGTACTGTTAGCCTTTGGCATGAGCAGTTAGCCAATATTCAGGGCGTTGTGGAGTTGTTTCCATGAGGGTGAGAAATTGATGCTAAGCCAGGTATATTCTTTGGTGTGATCTTGTTTATTTACAAAGAATGTCCACAAAGTCCTCTTTCCCTGAACACAGTAGAACCAAACAATAACAGACAGCTTCCTGGCTCAGAAATCCCCAATGTCTGCCTCTCCAGTAAGCTCTGTGCCCAAACAGTTCTGCCTCTGTTTCCTCTCAGGGTCACACTTGCAACTGCTTCTCCTGGCTTTTCTCTGCCTCCAACACAGAGAGCTGCAACCAATCTTCTAGCCCTTGTGATTGCAACCAGGAAAATCCCACAGACCACATGGTTTAGTTCTGACCTGCCATGAACCTATTGCCTTGGGCAATAGCCTTCATTGTTTTCTGCTGTCTTTACTACATAAACGGCCTTGAGTGCACCTTCTGTTGAGCCTGAAGGAATGTGCTTGGCCAATCCATTAGCTATAATGAGGTTTGTGATTGGGTTTGGATCCAAGAGCCTGTGACGGCAGCTGGTAGCCCCTTTCAACTCCATAGGGAGTTGTGAGGTTTAACTAATTAATGTGTCTAATTAATTAACATGTAATGCTTTGGGCACCTTCGGAGGTGGGTAAGTGCTTATCATTAGGAGAACCTTACTGACTGTACTGACTTTGTTCTCTCCCTGCAGGCCATACAGATCATCGTCGCCTTAATACACCTTGGCCTCGGGGGCATCTTGTTCTTCTCCTCAAAAGAATCTCTCCCCCTGTGCATGGCTTCCTGGTATCCGTTCTGGGGAGCAGCGCTTGTAAGTGGAATACATGAATTATTGCTGAAACACAGCGGTGGCTAAATGGATGCTGGCTCTAGAGATAGGAACGATGTGGAGTTATGGATTGATGGCTGAATAAACGTGGTATTGAGAAAAGCAGTGGAAGGGTGGCTTCATGGATTCTAAATATGGTCTCCATAAAAACTGCCATGCAGATTCGGCGCACCACAGTCGCACCACTTGGGCAGAGCAATGGGAACAGAATCTTCCCTTGCTGGGAATATCCCTGGCATGGGGGAATCCCCAGCAGGCAGACAACTAGCAGAGCTGACTTCTACCCATCCTGTCCCACATAGAATCATAGAATCATAGAATATCAGGGTTGGAAGGGACCTCAGGAGGTCATCTAATCCAACCCCCTGCTCAAAGCAGGACCAATCCCCAATTAAATTATCCCAGCCAGGGCTTTGTCAAGCCTGACCTTAAAAACTTCTAAGGAAGGAGATTCTACCACCTCCCTAGGTAACGCATTCCAGTGTTGCACCACCCTCCTAGTGAAAAAGTTTTTCCTAATATCCAACCTAAACCTCCCCCACTGCAACTTGAGACTATTACTCCTTGTCCTGTCCTCTTCTACCACTGAGAATAGTCTAGAACCATCCTCTCTGGAACCACCTCTCAGGTAGTTGAAAGCAGCTATCAAATCCCCCCTCATTCTTCTCTTCTGCAGACTAAACAATCCCAGTTCCCTCAGCCTCTCCTCATAAGTCATGTGTTCCAGACCCCTAATCAGTTTTGTTGCCCTTCGCTGTACTCTCTCCAATTTATCCACATCCTTCTTGTAGTGTGGGGCCCAAAACTGGACACAGTACTCCAGATGAGGCCTCACCAGTGTCGAATAGAGGGGGACGATCACGTCCCTCGATCTGCTCGCTATGCCCCTACTTATACATCCCAAAATGCCATTGGCCTTCTTGGCAACAAGGGCACACTGCTGACTCATCCCAGCTTCTCATCCACTGTCACCCCTAGGTCCTTTTCCGCAGAACTGCTACCTAGCCATTCGGTCCCTAGTCTGTAGCTGTGCACTGGGTTCTTCCGTCCTAAGTGCAGGACCCTGCACTTATCCTTATTGAACCTCATCAGATTTCTTTTGGCCCAATCCTCCAATTTGTCTAGGTCCCTCTGTAGCCTATCCCTGCCCTCCAGCGTATCTACCACTACTCCCAGTTTAGTATCATCCGCAAATTTGCTGAGAGTGCAAACCACATCATCCTCCAGATCATTTATGAAGATATTGAACAAAACCGGCCCCAGGACCGACCCCTGGGGCACTCCACTTGACACCGGCTGCCAACTAGACATGGAGCCATTGATCACTACCCGTTGAGCCCGACAATCTAGCCAACTTTCTACCCACCTTATAGTGCATTCATCCAGCCGATACGTCTTTAACTTGCTGACAAGAATACTGTGGGAGACTGTGTCAAAAGCTTTGCTAAAGTCAAGAAACAATACATCCACTGCTTTCCCTTCATCCACAGAACCAATAATCTCATCATAGAAGGCGATTAGATTAGTCAGGCATGACCTTCCCTTGGTGAATCCATGCTGACTGTTCCTGATCACTTTCCTCTCATGTAAGTGCTTCAGGATTGATTCTTTGAGGAACTGCTCCATGATTTTTCCGGGGACTGAGGTGAGGCTGACTGGCCTGTAGTTCCCAGGATCCTCTTTCTTCCCTTTTTTAAAGATTGGCACTACATTAGCCTTTTTCCAGTCATCTGGGACTTCCCCCGTTCGCCACGAGTTTTCAAAGATAATGGCCAATGGCTCTGCAATCACAGCCACCAATTCCTTTAGCACATCCCTCAGTGCAGAGGCAGGATAGGGTTCAGGAGGGGTGGGCAGGGGTGTTCTGCCAACACCCAGTTGATATATGGTCCCTGAGGACCCCAGCTGCTATAAACTGCTCTGGGGGATCAGCAGCATATCCCTTACAGCTCCCTGTAACTTGTGCCCCTAGTGTAAGCCAGGGGCAGCAGAGACACAAACCCTTAAAGGCAAGGGAATGTGGCCCTGTCTCTTAACCATATTTTAATGCCCACGCCTACTGATAGAAGCAGGCTGCCTTCAAGAGATAAGGAAACACTTTACAGGCAGTGAATTCATCCCCCTCAGTCTGAGGCCTAACCTCAGCAGCGCTAGCAAACACTCAGCATTCGGCCGGTTGAGTGTGGTGTGTGGTCATGAGGGAAATGCGAGGAGGAGGCCTGCTGCTCCTACCTCCAGCATAACTCTGCCCACTTTCCCAAGCTGTGGGTAGACTGTCAAGTGCAGGTTTCAGAGTAGCAGCCGTGTTAGTCTGTCTTCGCAAAAAGAAAAGGAGGACTTGTGGCACCTCAGAGACTAACCAATTTATTTGAGCATAAGCTTTCGTGAGCTAATGCATCCGATGAAGTGAGCTGTAGCTCACGAAAGCTCATGCTCAAATAAATGGGTTAGTCTCTGAGGTGCCACAAGTCCTCCTGTTCTTTTTGTCAAGTGCTGTGTCTGCTCTGTGGGCCAGCCACAGCTCCAAGGGTTGCAAAGCCACAGAGCTACTAGTGAGGCCAGACAGCACCTAGTATCAAAGCCGGTAACTCCTCTGCAACCATAGCTGCTACTCCTTCTGACTGACTGAGTGGGAGCCCGCAGCCTAGACTACCTCCTCCTCATGGTTTCCTGTCCAGATTTCTAAACAAAGAGCATATGGCACAGCCATCTTCCTCAAGGACAGTCCCTGACTTCAATCCTATCAGAAACAATGGGAAGTTGTGTTCATTACGGTTGCCAACTTTCTACTCACACAAAACTGAACACCCTACTACCCCCATCCCGCCCCTTCTCCGAAGCCCTGCCCCCACTCATCCCATCCCTCCTCCTTCTGTTATTCACTCTCCCTACCCTCACTCACTCGCTCATTTTCACCGGTCTGGGGCACGGGGATTGGGGTGCAGGGATGTGAGGGCTCCAGCTAGGGGTGCGGGTTCTGGTGTGGGGCTGGGAATGAGGGATTTGGGGTACAGGAGGGGACTCTGGGCTGGGGCAAGGGGTTGGGGTGTGGGGGGGTGAGGGCTCTGGCTGAGGGATGAGGGGTTTGAGGTGCAGGAGGGGGGCTCTGGGCTGAGGGATTCAGAGTGAGTGAGGGGGCTCCGGGTTGGGGCAGAGGGGTTACGGGTGCAGACGCTTACCTCAGGCAGCTCCTGGAAGCGGCAGCATGTCCCCACTCTGGCTCCTGCACAGAGGTGAGGCCAGGCGCCTTGCGCGCTGCTCTGTCTGCAGGTACCACCCCCACAGCTCCCATTGGCCGCGGTTCCTGGCTAGTGGGAGCAGCAGAGCCGGCGCTTGAGGCGGGGGCAGCATGCGGAGGAGCCCCCTGGGTACCCCTATGCATAGGAGCCAGAGCGGGGACATGCAGCTGCTTCCGGGAGCCGCACGGAGCCTCATCAGGCAGGGAGGCTGCCTTAGCCCTGCTGTGCCACCAACCAGACTGTTAACAGCTCGGTCAGTGGTGCTGACCAGAACCACCAGGGTCCCTTTTTGACTGGCCATTCCGGTCGAAAACCGGACACCTAGCAACCCGAGGGGTCATAGAAGCAGCATCATTTTTACGTGGCAAGGCTTTAGTGGAATGGCAGCCATCTTCCTTGAGGGCAATCTGTGGCTTCAATTCCAATGGAAACAATGGGATGTGGCAGCCATTTTTAGTAGAGGCATATGCCAGTGACCATGTTTATTGAGGGCATGAGTAGCTTCAATCCCATTGTGAATCATGGAAAATGGCAGTCATTTTGAGTAAGGGAAAATTGCTGCAACAATGGCAAAGAAAGGATACAGTGATCCTTCATAACTTTGCTTAATTGCAACCTAACTTCTTCAAATGTACACTGTCACTAATTTGCAGTGAGGTTTAGCAATATGGGAGTTGTCAGGGATAAAAAAACAGTCACTTGTTAGCAAACAAAGTCCAAAAGAAGGTGAGATGCTGGGGGGAGGCTTAAAGGTCCAATTTTTAATTATTTTCCCCTGAGAAACTAAATAGCAGATTTTAGTTGAAAATCTTCAGCAAATTCAGTCTTTACTCCACCCCTGCAATGTGGAGAATGATATGAAACCAATCCTGCTAGGGCCAGCAGTGGGATTTGAACCGGGAAACACTGAAAGCCTCTACTGCTTATGCTAAAGAACTAAATTCTATAAGCTGGAAGCTGTGTAAATCTAAAACTTTTTATATGAACCAGGCACTAGAAAGTGACAAAGACTCAGTGTGTGTTACAAAAACACTATATTGGACATCGACGACAAAGCGGTTGAATCCATGTTTTAAGTGAAAAACTGAATCCAGCCTTAATTATAGATACTCTGGACAGATGTATTCTCATATTTACCTATGGGCTGAATAGATCATAAATCAACATCCTTCTATCAAAGAGGGAGAGAGAGAACAGTGACACAGATGTTTCATAAGATGTTCCTGTTTTTGTTTTGATTTGACCCAGACATATGTCTTGCCATGGGCCACTGGTTGCTTTCTGATCACTGGCACATTAGTGGGGCTACTGGCTGCTCCCTGATCCCTTGAATTAACATGCAAGGGATAGGACCAAGCTGTTTTATTTTAACTTTCTTTCTGTAGGTGAAGTGACATGTTAGTCCCAGCCCAGGGCACTCTAATTGGGCTGATTTGTCACAGGAAGGATGTAGTCCAGGGGGGAGGGATAGCTCAGTGGTTTGAGCATTGGCCTGCTAAATCCAGGGTTGTGAGTTCAATCCTTGAGGGGGCCTTTTAGGGATCTGGGGAAAAAATTGGGGATTGTCCTGCTTTGAGCAGGGAGTTGGACTGGATGACCTCCTGAGGTCCCTTCCAACCCTCCTATTCTATGATTAGGCAATGAGATGGACAGATGAGAAAGCTGTGAGAGGGATGGGTATGTTTGCTTGGGGTTGGTGGGTGTATATGGATAGGGTGGGTGGATGGAATGTTCAGACCTATGGATGGGTCGGGGAGGAGCTCTTTATCTAAAACTTTAAAGTGACCCTCACCTTAATTAATGATCATTTTCTCTTTTCTTTACAGTTCATCATTTCTGGGTCCCTCTCAGCTGCAACTGCAACTGCAACGAATATCACAGAGGGTCTGGTGAGCTATGCAGTATTCTGTTATTGGGAGAGACTTACAAGTTAACACTAAGGGGAGAAATCAGAGCCCTTGTCTGTCAAGAATGCCCTCCGGGATATGGCTGGTGTCCCATGGGGAGGAGCATGCAAAGGTGAAACTCAGAATTGAACGAATTCCCCTCTCACTCAAGGAGAGACGGATTGCTGCAGAAGTACGCATGGGTTTGCTTGAAACACGATTCCATATAATGGGTAGACTAGGGAGGTGGTGGAATCTCCATCATTAGAGGTTTTAAAGGCCTGGCTTGACAAAGCCCTGGCTCGGATTGGTCCTGCTTTGAGCAGGGGTTTGGACTAGATGACCTCCCGAGGTCTCTTCCAACCCTAATCTTCTATGATTCTATAAAAATATGCATTAAATGTGGCATAATGCATGCAAAAGCTAGAAAATGCCTAAGTTAAGGTTGCCCACACAACTTTAACAATGCCCCCTTGTGCATCTGCATTATTGCAGTAGTTTGTTTTCTCTGCATGACCAAGCCTGATTTCAGAGCATGGGTTGCATGGGGCTCAGTGAATGAGCCAGCTCTGCTCAATATTTTTCTTTATGCTTAACTCTTCCATGAATGGACCTCCTGCCTCATTCACTGAACACCATCCGAACTGCTTGGTTAATATGGCAGGATGTGACAGGATATACGATCCCTCAGAGACCTGAGAATGAGAGAGCCATAGGACTCAGGGCTGGGAAGGCAAGGGTTAATGGACAGAGATCAGTCTGCTAGGGCTCATTAGAGGTCCAGTCTGCAGTAGTTATAAGATGACAGCTTCCTGGTCTGAGGGCAATGATCCATCTGATCCTTGGAGGAAAAGGTTCTGTTTGTTTCCATTTGGGACTTGGACAGGAGTCAGTGAACTGAGATGAAGACAGTTTCCTCCTGAAGCAGAGCAGGCTGTGTCATTTTGGTTTGGATCTTCACCCCACACTGGGCATCAAGACCCAGCCATCTAGGTGAAAACTGGGAGTTCTAATCACTAGGCCACGTGGACCCAAACTTAGGTCTGGGTCTGGGAAAAAGCTTCTGGACTGATATTTAAAATAACTCCCCAAAAGCCGCTGTTTAGGAACATAGGAGATAGGACTGGAAGGGACCTGCTAGGTAATCAAGTCCAGGCACCTGACATGGTGGGAAACCACATCATAGAATCCAACACATAAATATACCAAGCTCCATCTTAAAACTAGTTGGGTTGTTAGCCCCCACTCCTGCTTTTGTGAGGCTGTTCCAGATCCTTGCTCCCTGCATGAATTGAAACTTTCCTCTCATTTCCAGCCTAAATTTATTCATGGCCTGTTTATCCCCATTCCTTCCTTTGCCAACATTGTCCTTTAGCTTCAATAGCTCATCTCCGTCCTTGGTGTTTACCAACCTGATGTATTTATAGAGAGCAATCAGATTCCCTCCCCCGCACCCAGACTTCATTTGTTTGAGGATCCCTTGTGGATCCTGTCTAAATTAATCTGCAGAATTAGTCTTCCCTTTAAAAGGAGAGGGCCCAGAGGATGTGGATATTTACCTTCCTGTGGAGGCATTAATTGTCCTATTAGGGACCAGGAAGTGGGTCTATGCCATGTTTTCTCTGGGGAAGAGGAAGGAATCTCAGGAGAGTTGGGGATGGCAACCTAGATGGCCACCTATAACTAGGGTCTGTTATTGGAATTCTAAGAGCTTGTCTAGATGGAGAGTTAGTGCTCAGCAAGCTGGGGTGTAAATCTTCAGTGCTGTGATGGGGTGGAGTAGGCCCAAAGGGCTCGTGCTGGCAGCCTCATGGTCCTGCCACACCCCATCCCAGACAGGAGCAGAAGAGAAGTCCTCCAAGTGGCCTAGAGTGACTGCAGGGGAAGCAACCAATCAGAAGGGCTGCAGGAGTGGCCAATCAGGGGGCAGCAGTTCTATATAAAAAGGAGCGCTGGAGCTGGAAAAGAGGACTATGTTCCTGGTTGGGTGAAAAAGCAGAGGTTCATGGACAGCTCAGTGTGGCAAGGAACTGGGGGTGCTAAGAAGGAGCTCCTGGCTGGCTGCTGGGACTGAACAAGGACTGAGTCCAGGGAGGGCTGCAGGAACACAATGTCTCCAGAGAGGAGGTCCTGGGGCTGTGGCCTCATACCAGGGCTGGGGGAAGTAAAGAGTGCCTACCCTGGAAGGGGTTTATGATGTTCCACCTACAGTCAGTCTGTGTGGCTTGGCTGAATGGCTGAGTCACTGAAGACTCACCGAAGAAACCACTGGGGGTGGCGGGGCACTCACAAGAGGTGGGTGCTGCCCCATTCCACAAACTCTGTGATTGCAGGCACACACACTTGACCAGTTCGTGGTGGTTTCACTGAATTGTTTATTTAGAAAACAAACAAAACAAAAAAATTCAGGAAAAAAATGTTTTGACATTTTTGAAATGGTTTGAACTGACTTTTCAAATCAAATTATCCTTGAATTTTATTTTTATATTTTAAAAAAATGATTGCAATTGTAATGAAACGTTTCATTTGGCTCAAAGTGAATTTTTTTTGATTTGCTGAAAAATTTTTATTTTGATGCCAAAACAATTTTTTATTTTTGAAAATTGCCAGTGAACCAAAAAATCCATGATTTGCACAACTCTAATCCTATGATACTATGTAAAATTGCCCATTAAGGAGACAGAATCCAGGTGTGATTAGCGCACTTAACTTCACCATTTCCTGACTTTGTCCTTCATTTAGCAATTTAATCATTTATTTCCGATGGCCAAGGTAAGATGTAATTTTTTTTCACTCTGTTAGTACTTTAAAAAAAATTGCTGAACTGTTTTTGTTCACATTTTCCCCAAAAGTTCATTCATGGGCTTAAAACAAACATGGAAAATTGCAGCCTAGAAAGTGAAAAGTTTGACCAAGTTCTAAGTAACTGAAAAAGCCCTTTCACACTCAGGCAACCTTAACCATAGAGTGTTGCTAATCACTCTGTCTATTAAAAGGGAGTGCTTCTCTGCCATATGTGTATTTTGTTGTTCTCTTTATCTGTGCGTGGAGGGATGAAGTCAGAGGGAATGGGGCAAAAGAAGGCTGGAATGTTGCAAATATGGGTTGCTGTGCTTATGTATGTATATGGCTCAATACTCAGTGGCCATGTGTCTGGGTATTGATATGACTGTCCTAACCTGTGCCCTCTGCATATCTCTTTCAGGAGGCAGGCAGCAATATGTTGAATGCCATCAGCTTCCTTGCCTCATTAGCTGGAGGAATAATGTTGGGAATTGATTTGATTAATATTTGCATTCTAAACAAGTACAAAGTTTCCATCCCAATTTTGGATAAAATCCACTTAGTCAGCTTCCTTCTCCCTCATCGCTGTGAAGAAAGCCCCATCCCTTGGGACTACTGTCAGAGCATTGGTTCTTACAAGACGGTAAGTGCAGTGGTTCCACAAGGTGCTATGAATTCTGTGTCTTCTGAGCTATTTAGAGCTGGTGATGGCTCAGCATCTAAGGGGAGGGTCAGTGCTTGGGTTTGGAGAGTTATCCATGTTCATTGGACTCTCATGGACCTTAGTATTAGCATGGGAGATGTTTAAAGACAACAGGCACTGTCTGGAACTTGGATGCATGATAGCATGAGGAACATTGTTAGAAAATAATTGTAGCAAATGCTCATTAAACTCTCTGAAACATTAGAGAAGGTTCAAGTCTTGTTTTATGCAAACTGATAGGGTTTTGTTTTTCGTCTCCCCATTCAGGCCCTTGTGGTGTTTTCTCTCTTTGGGCTAAATTCTGCTCTTGGTTATATTGGTGTAATTCCCCTGAATCCAAACTGCATTGACTTCAGTGGAATTAATTCTAGATTTACACTGGTGTAGATGACACCAGATTTTGGCCCTATTAGTCCATAGCAGATAGTGTCACTAATTGTATCTCTCTCTTATTGGCTGTGTGGCATAGGGAATCTTGGCCTTGATGCTGATCTTCTCTGTAATCCAGAACATCGTTTCTAAAGACGCTATCTCCTCCGACTCGGTGAGGACTTAAGATGTTAAGTCAGTGGCTCTATCAGGGTGGGGGTTCTTTGTCTGGGCTGAGGGAGTGGATGGACAAGGAAGATGGTGGCAAGGAGACCCACCAGGTAGTGATTTTGTCTTTTCTTCCAGGATAAGTCACAGGATCATGAGGCAGAGCAAGTGTTTCCTTTGCTGTCACCCCCACAACCACAGTTCAGCAATGGAACCGGTCCTCCATGGCAGTAGTGTATCAGCAGCATCCAACAAACTCCAAGCAGCTTTCATGGGTAAAAAGCATATATGCGTGGTGCCTGAATCTCTCCCTCACCTTGCAGATAAGACGCCCTTCTCTCTCTTACTGAGTCTGGTCCAGAGATCACATGTGTTTTTACGCAGAAGGGAAGATGGGCAATAATGACTCACTAGCTTTATCCATCCTCTTGGAAAAGACCTCCTAAATGACTCTTACGCCAGCTTCTTCAATAATGGGTTGAAAAGGTATTGTGAGTTGGTTCTTTCAATCTCACTTGACCTGAGTGTATGGGAGTGGTGGGTGTACCTCTCATCTCCCAAATGGGATGGATTTCACGGCAACTTTAGAAATCCTGGAAGACATTGTAACTGTGTTGAAATGTCACAGGGTGATGAGCTGTTTCCCAGACAGAGCATGGAGAACAGAAGAGACATATTAAAGCAGCAGCAACCTCTATTGATGGTGGTTGGGTTTTTTTCTTTGCTCCCAAATTTCACCCTGTTAGGCTGAAATTTTCAAAGCCCCAGTCTGGTTTTTAGGTGCACATGGAGTTTAAAAGGGGAAGTAGCTCAGCTACATCTGAGACTGTATAGAGGGACACATACATGCCATTCCCTAATTGTAAAATTGTAAAAAACTCTTTTTTTTTTTTTTTTGAATGGTTCTCTTGCCAAAATGGGTAGCAGTAGAAAGATGAAATTTCCTAGAAAAATAGCCTTCATTTAAGAGAAGGACCCTGGAGAGTTCTGGTGAAGATCAGCTTGAATTTGGCACTAAAGGCTGAGGGTAGGTATCAGTTAAATAAGACACCTGTAGGGATTTTTACCCTTAGTTACCTAAAAGCCAGGCAATTCAATACTAAGGTTAAATTTACAAGAAACCCAACATTAGAAAATGTGGAAAGTAACTATTAAAAAACCCAAACTACCTTAAGTCTGGCTTCCCTCAGGGACAGTTTGTGGAGCCTTTATTTTAGTGAGTAGAACTGGGTGAGTAATTGACTTTTTTTGATTTGGTGGCTGACCAAAAAAATCTGACAAGATTTTTGTTCTCAGGTTAACCCAAAATGACAATCTTTTTTTTTTTTTCCCAGCAAGAAACCAAAGCCGCCGCCACCACCAAAAACTTTGTTTTGGGTCAAATTAAATGTTTGTTCAATCCAAATTGTTTTGTTTTGGGGTCTCTTACCCTTAAGTTGTGTTTTTTTAAGTTAAATCTAGCTGAATTTCTAAATAAAATGACACATTTCAACTTTGAAACATTTCCCTGTGTCAAAAGCTTTGCTAAAGTTAAGGAATAACACGTCCACTGCTTTCCCCTCATCCACAGAGCCAGTTATTTCTTCATAGAAGGCAATTAGATTAGTCAGGCATGACTTGCCCTTGGTGAATCCATGCTGACTGTTTCTGATCACTTTCTTCCCCTCTAAGTGGTTCAGAATTGATTCCTTGAGGACCTGCTCCATGACTTTTTCCAGGGACTGAGGTGAGGCTGACTGGTCTTTAGTTCCCTGGATCCTCCTCCTTCCCTTTCTTAAAGATGGGCACCAGATTAGCCTTTCCAGTCACCTGGGACCTCCCCCGATCGCCATGAGTTTTCAAAGATAATGGCCATTGGCTCTGCAATCACATCCACCAATTCCTTTAGCACCCTGGGATGCAATGCATCCGGCCCCATGGATTTGTGCTTGTCCAGCTTTTCTAAATAGTCCCAAACCACTTCTTTCTCCACAGAGGTCTGGTCACCCCTCCCCCACCCCATGCTGTGCTGCCCAGTGCAGTAGTCTGGGAGCTGACCTTGTTTGTGAAGACAGAGGCAAAAAAAGCATTGAGTACATTAGCTTTTTCCACATCCTCCGTCACTAGGTTGCCTCCTTCATTCAGTAAGGAGCCCGAACTTTCCTTGACTTTCTTCTTGTTGCTAACATCTGAAGAAACCCTTCTTGTTACTCTTAACATCTCTTGCTAGCTGCAAGTCCAGGCGTGATTTGGCCTTCCTGATTTCACTCCTGCATGCCTGAGCAATATTTTTATACTCTTCCCTATTGAAGTAGTCTTATTGGTTCCAGTGGAACAACTCGCCACTTGTGTAAGGGAGCCACAATCTTGATCTGAGAGAGCCAGATCTTTAATCATCCCTTCCTTGTTCCCTTTGTGCATTCTTTTTCAAAGGAACCCAAGGGATTTAAGCACCCACCGCCATCAGCTCATATGAAAACCCCAGCCTTCATATCAAGGTTATAAGGCATGCTTTTGTATCAGGGACTCAAAGCCTGCAGCTTTGCTTATTGCTTAAAATTTGTACAGCTTCTGTAGTTGTAGACTGCCCAGCTGCAAGGGGAGAAATGTACAACACAGATAATTGGTTTAGAACTGGTTTCATGTTTCTAATATTAACACACTAGCTCTGTGTCTAATGATGCTGGCTGGCACATGGAATCACAGCACCCAGACCTGTGAGCTGCTGGGCACTTTGAAGGATTGGGCCTTTAATGACATGTAGGGATTGATCACGATCAGCATGTTATTTGTCTAATACAAAACTGGGAAAGCAGTGGGGGTTTTTTCTGTGGCATGTGAATGGCCTTTAAGAAAGCTAGAATCAGCATCACAACTGTGAGATTAAAAGTACAGGAAAGCATTCTGTCCATCATCATAGGCGCTGACTTTCTAATGTGCCAGGGGATGCTTAACCCCTGGCTCTGTGCCAGACCCTGCCCCCACTCCCCTCCTTCCCCAAGGCCCTGCCTCTTCCTGCCCCATTCAACCCCCTTCCCCAAGTGCACTACACACTCACTCCTCCCTTCTGCTGCCCCCCGCCCCCAACATCTCCTGCATGTTGCAAAACAGCTGATCACGGTGGGCGGAATGTGCTGGGAGAGAATGGGAGGCGCTGATCATTAGGGTCCACTGGGTGGGGGGGGGGGGCTGTCGGTCAGTGCTCAGCACCAACCATTTTTTCCCAAGCACCCACGGAGTTGGTGCCTATGTTCGTCAGCACTGGTAGGTGGAGACTAGGTAGCCTGAACCGAAAGTTGCCCAATTAAGCCAGTTGAAAGACAAGAATTATCTCATAAGGCCAGGGGTTGCCAAAGGGCCACAATAATATGTCAGCAGCCCCACCCCCTCCCCTGAGCCTGCCATGCCCTCGCTCCCAGTGCCTGGCAACCCCGCCGATCAGCACATCCCTGCACCTCCTGATCACCGTTTCTGACGTGCAGGAGGCTCTGGTGGGGAGGGGGACAAGCCAGGGCATGGCAGGCTCCGGGGAGGGGGCGGGAAGGGGTGGAGTGGGGGCAGGGCCTGTGGCAGAGCCAGGGGTTGAGCGGTGAGCACCCACCGGCACATTGGAAAGTTGGCGCCTGTAGCTTCAGCCCCAGAGTCGGTACCTAGACAAGGAGCCGCATATTAACTTCTGAAGAGCCGCATCTGGCCCCGGAGCAGTACATGCAACGTTAGCTCTGTCCCCTGTGGGTCTATGTCTACGTTGCAGTATAAGCTCAGAGACAGGGATTTGAGCCAACTGGCCTGTGTTAGGGAATTCTTTATTAATCAAGTAATTTCATAGAGTTTTGTAGATATTAAGGTCAGAAGGGACCATTATGATCATCCAGTCCGACCTCCTGCACAACGCAGGCCACAGAATCTCACCCACCCTCTCCTGCGATAAACCTCTCACCTACGGCTGAGCTCTTGAAGTCCTCAAATCGTAGTTTAAAGACTTCAAGGTGCAGAGAATCCTCCAGCAAGTGACCTGTGCCCCACGCTACAGAGGAAGGCGAAAAACCCCTGGGGCCTCTTCCAGTCAGCCACTCCATTATCTTCTCTGGGATCGATACCAGCTGACTAGCCTGTAATTATTTGGGTCAACCCGTTTACACTTTTTTTTTAATTGTCACAATACTAGCTTTCTTCCCCGGTGATTCAGGACTTACTGAAAGTCAATATTAACTGTCCAGTGAGCTCCTCAGTCAGCTCTTCTAAAACCCTTGGATGCAAATTATTTGGAGCTGCTGATTTAAAAATGTCTAACTTTAGTAGTTGCTGTTTAACACCCTCCAGAGATACTAATGGAATGGAACCGTATGATGAGATTAGCATCTGTTTAGTCTCAAGTACAGAACAGAAATATTTATTCAACCCTTCTGTTGCTCTTGTTCTCTACCTGTGGCACACAATAGTGTAGTGTCCAGAGGGCTGTAGTAGTGTGGCCTAGTTGTTGGAGTTGGTGTGTGGGGGCTGGGTGGTATTATTGGCCTCTGACCTACAGGAGGTCAGACTAGATGATCTGGTGGTCTTTTCTGCCCTTAAACTCTAAGACTCTATGACATAGATGGACATTTTACAATGGTTGGAGCATTCGTGGCAGTAATACAGCTAAGGTTGCCTAAGCATTTCCAGATACTTGTTTTCGGTATCTCTGATCAGGCTGAAAGACTAAAGCTTTGGAGTGAAGTTTTCAAGCCCTAATCCATGTCCAGAGAGTCAAAATTTGAACAAAACTGGTTTCTCTGAAGAAAGAAAACAAAACCCAAACAAACATAATTCATTATCCATTCTCTTTTGTGAACTTTTTTTGGAGTGCTTCAGTGCTGAAGTGGGAGGGAGAGGGAGCTGACATCTGTCAGCGAAAACAGTTCAGATTCTGGTGCAAACTGGCTTTGATTTAGCTGAATGATACAGATTTGAAAAGCATAATTCATGCATCTGTGGAAGTTGTTTCTAGCATCGCAAGTGCTGCTTGGCAACCCTTTCTCAGAGCCCTAAAGGGAGGGGGCTAATTTAGGATTGCAGCAAAAAATGGTGAGCCCTGCTTTCATTTAATGTGCTCTTCAGGAGCCATTGCCACTCAGTGAAGGAGGCAACGGCTTCTCATGTCCTGACTCATGCACCCAAACAAGGAGGCAGTGTGCTTTAATGGATAGATTACTGGCTTAGTATGCAGGAGACCTGAGTTCTAATCCTGGCTTTGTTGGGTGACCTTGGGCAAGTCATGTTGCTGCCCTGTGCCTTGGTTTCCATTGCTGTAAAATGAGGTTAATGATATTAATCTCCTTTGTAAAGGGTTTTGAGATCCAAGGGTAAAAAGAACTAGGTAGTAGTGTTATGAGCCAAATTCTATACTCACAATAGTGTGAATCATGGTGTATCATTTACTCCAGGTCTCCCTTCTTGGTGAGTGGACACAGTGCATCATGGAAGATATAGTCCAGCTGGGGAGCCTGGCCCAGGGAGGAGAATGGGGGTATAAGGAAACTGAACTACAACTCCCAGGAAGTACCACAGTGGTAGATTTTAATCAAAATATTTCAGTTTTGGTTTTTTTAAAAAACTTTTTATCAAATTGAAATTTGCTTTTCTCTAAAACACTTTTCATGAACAATTTAGTTTAATCAAAAAACCAATTTTCCGTCAAAAAACAGTTAAATTTTCAGCCAGCCCTGCTAAGATGCCTCTCTTAATGCATGTGGGCAATTCCATTGACTTCAGAATACAGTTGGAATGGATTGCCAGTTAAACAAGTTTGCAATAAAAAATTAGTTAAAAGTAGCTGAAAGGTCCCTAAAAACAGTTTGAAATCTCCAGTCCTTCTCCCTACGTGCTCCCAGCTACCTCTTCTCATCACTCCCTACCTCAAAGGTTGCCTCCATTATGTATCCTTCCCTCTCACCCACCCGTTAAACGCTTGCAGTAATAACTCCCCACACCATTTGCCTTGCTCAGTCAGATGCGTTGTAGCAGATAAATGAACACTGTCAGCAGCCTGGTAGGCTCCTGTGTTGGAGGGATGGGTTCAGCAGGTGATCTTTCACCTGTAAAGGGTTTAGAAGCTGGAGTGGGGGAGAAACAAAGGGTCTGAGTCTGTCTGTGTGATGCTTTTGCTGGGGACAGAACAGGAATGAAGTCTTAGATTACTTACTAAGTTCTAACTAGATATGCGTCAGATTCTGTTTTGTTTAAATGGCTGATAAAATAAGCTGTGCTGAATGGAATGTATATTCCTGTTTGTGCCTTTTTGTAACTTAAGGTTTTGCCTAGAGGGATTCTGTGTTTTGAATCTGATTACCCTGTAAGGTATTTACCATCCTGATTTTACAGATTCTTTTACTTTTTCTTCAATTAAAATTCTTCTTTTAAGAACCTGATTGCTTTTTCATTGTTCTTAGGATCCAAGGGTTTGGGTCTGTGCTCACCTATGCAAATTGGTGTGCATTTTTATCAAGCCTTCCCTAGGAAAGGGGGTGTAGGGTTTGGGAGGATTTGGGGGGGGGGAAGACATTTCCAAGCAGGCTCTCTTCCTGTTAGATGCTTGGTGGTGGCAGCAATCAATCCAAGGGCAAAAGGTAAAATAGTTTGTACCTTGCGGAAGTTTTAACCTAAACTGCTAAAAATAAGCTTAGGGGGTTTTCATGCAGGTCCCCACTTCTGTACCCTAGAGTTAAGAGTGGGGAAGGAACCTTGACACCATGTCCAGAAGTCTTTGATTTTTGGATGCCAAAGACATTAAACACTACTGTTGTTTATCACATTAAGACACTATTTAGTAATAAATGTAATTAAGGTCTGGCTTTAGAAAGTGCCATGCACTGAGTGGCCAAAAATTGTATGGGGTTATGAAGGACCAAAGTAGGCTCATATATGGTGGAAAATTTCATACATGTTTATACCTGCATTTCTTGGAAGTGGCTAATTGATCCACATGATGAAGGGTTTTTTTTGTTTGAGAGGAAGGAAGTATATGGATATATAAAGCAAAGCATACAGCGACTTCATTCTCTTTGCTTAAACCCCTGTGGGGGGAATAGAGGTGGAGAGCACTGAGCGATGGGGAAGGGGGAGGAGCAAAAGTTGGGGCAAGGCCTTGTGGGAGGGGGGGAAGATGTGGGGCAGGGGGAGGTTTTGGTGCTCCTGCTGTAGTGTCCCACAAATATATTTGGTGCCAGGCCCACAAAAGATTAATCTGGCCCTGTCCAGGAGTCACCATAACTGTACAAAAACTCAGAATTGGTTGCATAATGAAACTGAGGGCAAAAAGGAAAGGTTTTTGGCAATGAATGTATCCTGTGGAAGATTTTGCTCAAGGATCCTATGTGCTACTGATTTTTCTCCCACTGAACACTCTCAGTTGTTGAGAGGATTTTTTTTTTGAGGGGATGTAGCAGCAGGTACTTGTTGGGGGGCAACACCAAGGATGCTCATTGCTGAAACTAATGAAGGAAGCTGCAAAAAGAGAGGTGAGGTTCTTTCTAGCCAACCACTAAATAAAGCTGAAGTCATTGTAGCTGGGCTGGGGGTGGATTCTCAGAAGCAGATTGAATAGCATTTCCCCAGGAGATTGGAGACAGGACTGTCTGAGTGCATGCCTGGACTGCAGGACTACATTAAAAGCTGACTCCAAACCTGGAGTGGGGTTCAGTGAGTGGGAAATGGGGAAGGGCTGTGGTACAGGACATTTGCCTGTTGGATATTCACACCTGTGGGTGGAGAACTGAGTTAATGACCTACAGACAAAGCTACCATGGGGGGAGGCTTTTACTGACCATTCAGGTAGATATAATGTTGTGTCTTCCCAAGTTGATGCCAGGTTCCATTTCCCCAAATTAAGTTCTCCTTGCTTCATGTAGAGACTCAGTTTGCTTGTGAGTGGGGGCAGTACTGCCTATTCAGTCATAGAATATCAGGGTTGGAAGGGACCTCAGGAGGTCATCTAGTCCAACCCCCTGCTCAAAGCAGGATCAATCCCCAATTTTTGCCCCATATCCCTAAATGGCCCCCTCAAGGATTGATCTTACAACCCTGGGTTTAGCAGGCCAAAGCTCAAACTACCGAGCTATCCAGGAAAAGTATTTAATGATCCCAGAAATTCTGGGTGGGGGCTTGAGCTAGTAGTGTGTGCTAGGGTTTTAAGAGATGCACCTAGATATTTGAACCAGCCTCTGATGCTGCTGAAAACATTGAGCAGAAAGAAAAGGAGGACTTGGGGCACCTTAGAGACTAACAAATTTATTTGAGCATGAGCTTTTGTGAGCTACAGCTCACTTCATCGGATGCATGAAGTGAGCTGTAGTTCACAAAAGCTCATGCTTAAATAAATTTGTTAGTCTCTAAGGTGCCCCAAGTCCTCCTTTTCTTTTTGCGAATACAGGCTAACACGGCTGCTACTCTGAAACCTGTCATTGAGCAGAAAGGTTACTTGTGTCATTTGCACCTGTATCAAATGTGCTCATTCTGATGTGGAAGAATTGTACCCCCACTTAGCAATTGTGTAAATGACGCCCACTTATTCTAGAATGCACAGAGCACCATGCAGCTGCTGCTACTGATCTGTATCTAGCTACATGGGCTACCTATGTGCAACTAAGTTTGTAGGGAAAAACTAGTATGGTTATTGTAACCCATGCTCAGTGTGACTCTCTGCCCCTCTCTAGTGGGGGCTAGGCCACAGCTAGCAATCACTGAGCCAACGGCAGCTTTAGTTAGTAAAGCTGGGACTTCCAGCTCAGCTAGTAGACCTTACGTTTCAAAGGCTGTAGGTTTGATCCTTGCTCATGATGATATGCCCAAGGGCTCAGCATTGTGCTGTTACGAAAATGACCCAGGTGTAGAGTTTTACACCTGATTTCTTGCTATGCTGATGAAGTGTGTAGCTAAGGAAAGTTGTGTTGCATGTGACTAACTTTGCTTCATGGAGGAAAATTTTGACTGGACATGTTAGATGAGGCGTGCTTGTACGGTGAATTTGAGCCATCAAAGGTGATCATATCATTAAAATGGGCAGCCAAACACCTGTCAGGGATGGGCTAGGTGTACTTGGTCCTGCCTCAGTGCAGGGAGATGGATTAGATGGCCTCTCGAGGTTCCTTCCAGCCCAGTATTCCTATGAGTATATAAATCATAACTCAAGGAGCTACTGGGATTAATTACTCATTTTGGCAGAGCTATGCTTAGAAAAGAGGATTTTCCTGCATTTAGAGACACCCCTTCAGAGTCACTCCTGTTCATGTCCTCATCCTCCCACCCACCCTACAACCTTTTCCTGTCTTTAGAGCTAAAACAGACTGTGAGTTCCAGCTGTGCAGCATGACTGTGCCTTCTGGGCTTCTTTAGAGGTGAAGCTCTGACCAGGCTGAGTCGTGACATTCAGATTCAGAGCAAAGGTTCCCTTAGCCATTACACCAAGGATTTCCCCCTGGGTTAGATTGGCAGAGACTATGCGGGGGGGAGGGGGTGTCACCTTCCTCTGCAGCATGGGTCACTTGCAGGTTCAAACCAGTGTAAATCTCTGTAACTTGAAGACTTTAAATCATGATTTGAGAAATTCAGTAACTCAGCCAGAGGTTAGGGGTCTATTACGGGAGTGGATGGGTGAGGTTCTGTGGCCTGCAATTTGCAGAAGGGCAGATGATCACGATGGTCCCTCTAGCCTTAAAGTATGAGTCTGAGTTTAAGACCCTTAAGCCTCAGGTAGCATGAAAGGGGTGGGAATGTCTCCTCAGGACACCAGCTGCACAGGGGGCAGCCCCAGCTGGTGTAGTATGGGCACACCGCTACAGACTAGGGACCGAATGGCTCGGCAGCAGCTGGCAGAAAAGGACCTAGGGGTGACAGTGGACGAGAAGCTGGATAGGAGTCAACAGTGTGCCCTTGTTGCCAAGAAGGCCAATGGCATTTTGGGATGTATCTGTAGGGGCATTGCCAGCAGATCGAGGGACGTGATCGTTCCCCTCAACACTGGAGAGGCCTCATCTGGAGTACTATGTCCAGTTTTGGGCCCCACACTACAAGAAGGATTTGGAAAAATTGGAAAGAGTCCAGCGGAGAGCAACAAAAATGATTAGGGGTCTGACTTATGACTCATGACTTATGCGGAGAGGCTGAGGGAACTGGGATTGTTTAGTCTGCAGAAGAGAAGAATGAGGGGGGATTTGATAGCTGCTTTCAAGTACCTGAAAGGGGGTTCCAAAGAGGATGGCTCTAGACTGTTCTCAGTGGTAGCAGATGACAGGACAAGGAGTAATGGTCTCAAGTTGCAGTGCGGGAGGTTTAGGTTGGATGTTAGGAAACACTATTTCACTAGGAGGGTGGTGAAACACTGGAATGCATTACCTAGGGAGGTGGTGGAATCTCCTTCCTTGGAGGTTTTTAAGGTCAGGCTTGACAAAGCCCTGGCTGGGATGATTTAGTTGGAGATTGGCCCTGCTTTGAGCAGGGGGTTGGACTAGATGACCTCCTGAGGTCCCTTCCAACCCTTATATTCTATGATAAATACTCTGCACCAGTCCTGATCTCAGCCCCTGGCATAAGGGTTAGAATCGGTTACATGACCGGAGTACACTGCATTCTGGCTATTCTCTGCTTCTCAAGACCCCCAGGGGCCCCATGGAAAGGAAAGGCTAAGTTTGAGCAGCCCTGAGGCAGCTCTAACTTACAACAAGAGCCAGGTAGGCCTAGGCACAGCTCCAGAATATAGGAGCCTCCCCCACTTGGTTCCTGCCCCAGTGCAGAGAGGGAGTAACTGAAAGCTCTGTATCGAGTTCTCCCAGAGTCCACTGAGGTTTGTGTATTCAGGCTTTGGTCCTACCTCTACACACAATACCTCCTACAGGCACCACCCTGTAACACCACCCAACAGTATCCGTGAGATGAATCCCAGGTTTACTCAGTAGGGGTCCCTTTCTATCAGAGCAGGAGCAGCATCCAGGATCCAGCTAGGCTGTGACAGACAGGGTGTCTGCTTCTCTCCCCAAACTGCTCTCTCTGGGGAACATTCTGAGCAGAGCAGAACTAAGCTATAAGGCCCCAATCCTCGGCCACTTTCAGGCCACTAAGCTCTACCGATACAAGCAGCTCTAAACCCTGCAGATCCAGCTCTGCAAAGATTTTTTCTATGCTGTGATGGGTGTTCACACAGGAGTGGAAGGGGTTAGTGGAGGCATTGTGGGCCTGCCATATTCCAGCCCAGAAAAGAGTAGTGGAGGTGAGTCCTCCAAGCAGCCTAGAGAGGCTGTGCAGAAAGCAGCCAATGGGAGAGAAGTGGCACAGAGCAGCCAATCAGGGCCCAGCTGGCTAGCATAAAAGCAGCTGCAGGGCAGAATAGGAGACACTGCTGTGGTGAGTGGACACCATTGCACCCATACAGAGAAATAATTAGATATCCTATAGCCACTGCTATGCCTCCCAACTGCTGGCATAGCCCAAAGAAGAGTGATCAGTTGGGGCTCATGTCTGTATCCAGCAATCCACAGCTGCCAGAATATCCCCTTAGGCCTGGAGCAGCCTGGACAGGGACTGTTCAATAAGAAAGTGACCTCAGGATGGGGACAAGGGCTCTTTCGCGCACGTGTCCCTTCTCAGTCCAGCTGAGGATCTGGCTTTATATCTCTCTCAAACACACAAGAGGAGCAAATGCTGTAACTCACCTGGCCCTTTTGAGTTTCTTTTCAGCTGCAACAGAGAGGGATCCAGAAGCGATGAACTGTCCAAAAGGGAGGAATCGATCCTTGATTTACTTGTTGGTTTTACATTTACAGAAACTTTCCCCATAGAATAAACTCTCCATCTGTTCCAGCTCCCTGTACCCATCCACCCACTCATCACAGGCTAGTGAATCCCACCACAGCCAAGACAAAGCCACAGCCAAGCCACAGCCAAGCCAAAGTTTCTATTTATCATCCACACTCTGCAAACTTTTCTAAAATCCACCTTCTAAACCGGTTTCAGAGTAACAGCCGTGTTAGTCTGTATTCGCAAAAAGAAAAGGAGTACTTGTGGCACCTTAGAGACTAACCAATTTATTTGAGCATAAGCTTTCGTGAGCTACAGCTCACTTCATCGGATGCATACTGTGGTAAGTTTAGAAGATCTTATTATATACACACAAAGCATGAAAAAATACCTCCTCCCACCCCACTCTCCTGCTGGTAATAGCTTATCCAAAGTGACCGCTCTCCTTACAATGTGTATGATAATCAAGGTGGGCCATTTCCAGCACAAATCCAGGGTTTAACAAGAACGTCTGGGGGGGGGGGGGGGGGGAGTAGGAAAAAACAAGGGGAAATAGGCTACCTTGCATAATGACTAAGCCACTCCCAGTCTCTATTCAAGCCTAAGTTAATTGTATCCAATTTGCAAATGAATTCCAATTCAGCAGTTTCTCGCTGGAGTTTGGATTTGAAGTTTTTTTGTTGTAAAATAGTGACTTTCATGTCTGTAATCGCGTGACCAGAGAGATTGAAGTGTTCTCCGACTGGTTTATGAATGTTATAATTCTTGACATCTGATTTGTGTCCATTTACTCTTTTATGTAGAGACTGTCCAGTTTGACCAATGTACATGGTAGAGGGGCATTGCTGGCTCATGATGGCATATATCACATTGGTGGATGTGCAGGTGAACGAGCCTCTGATCGTGTGGCTGATGTTATTAGGCCCTGTGATGGTGTCCCCTGAATAGATATGTGGGCACAGTTGGCAATGGGTTTTGTTGCAAGGATAGGTTCCTGGGTTAGTGGTTCTGTTGTGTGGTATGTGGTTGCTGGTGAGTATTTGCTTCAGGTTGGGGGGCTGTCTGTAGGCAAGGACTGGCCTGTCTCCCAAGATTTGTGAGAGCGTTGGGTCATCCTTCAGGATAGGTTGTAGATCCTTAATAATGCGTTGGAGGGGTTTTAGTTGGGGGCTGAAGGTGACGGCTAGTGGCGTTCTGTTGTTTTCTTTGTTAGGCCTGTCCTGTAGTAGGTGACTTCTGGGAACTCTTCTGGCTCTATCAATCTGTTTCTTCACTTCCGTAGGTGGGTATTGTAGTTGTAAGAATGCTTGATAGAGATCTTGTAGGCATCTGTCTCTGTCTGAGAGGTTGGAGCAAATGCGGTTGTATCGCATAAACACCACCCTATACTGGAAACCTACTGACCGCTATTCCTACCAACATGCCTCCAGCTTTCACCCTGACCACACCACACGCTCCATCGTCTACAGCCAAGCTCTGCGATACAACCACATTTGCTCCAACCCCTCAGATGCCTACAAGATCTCTATCAAGCATTCTTGATAGAGGGGGAATAATTGGGTTGAGCCGAAAATGAAATGTTTGGCAAATCAAGAAGTTAAAAAAAAATTTCTGGGGTCAAACAAAATGTTTCATTTTGATTTTGGGCATTTTAAAACTTTTTTTTAAGGAAATTTCTAGAAGAAAAGACCTTTCAAAGCAAAAAAAAAAAAAATTCTAAACCTTTTTGAAAATGTCAGTGAAATACCTTGAGTTTTTCAGAATATTTTTAGGGGTGGGAGGTTGTTTGTTTGTGTTGCCAAACTAGTTCAGCACAACCAGCACGAATTCACAAAGCATTTCAGGATCACCCCATCTCCATTTCTGACTTTAAAAAGTTTCAAACAAAAACGTCACCAGCCCTTCCTGAGATGCCCCTCTTCAGATCTAGTGCCTGGTGCCAAGAAGTTCCAGATCCCAATTAATCAGATGTTATTAGACTCTTATTTCTGGTTTTATGGACCTATGAATGAGTGCCTTGCGGATCTGGGCACATCCCTGCCCGCCCTTCCCCAGCACGGGGAAGATCAAGTTGTATGCTCCCATCCACCCTCAGCACCCATCCATTCATTTCCACCCCTCCGTCCGTCCCTCCCTCTGATCCAGCTAGCAAGGGTATTCCTCTACTGATAGCTCCTAGATATGGATGCTCAGTTTGACTCAAACAGGACTCTGCTCTGCTGACTCAAAAAGAAGGCTCCAATGGTATTTGGAAATCATGGGGGTATCAACTACTACTTTGTCTTCTTAACTGTCTGTGTATAAAAGATTGTCACTTTAAGAGAAAGTGCTCATGGGATCTCTCCAGTGGCTATAAAAAGCCTGGCTGGAGAATAGGGTTGGATAGCCAGGCAGAGAGGTTGCCAGCAGTGTTGCTGTTGCATATTTGGTCCCTTATGGGGAAACAATGTATATGTTGTCCACTGAGACTAGAGCAGATGGCTGGAGCCTGGCTCAGTTTTTGCTCTTGGCAGTATATTGTTTCGGTCTGTTGCTTTAAAATTAGCCCCCCCCCCCATTTGAAATGTTACATTCCTTATCCCTGGTCGCTCTGTGCCATACATTAGCAAGATCCACCCACCATAAGGGTCATGCTATTGTCACCCTATCCAGGGGGGTGAGCTCCATGGTCCCCCTCATTGGGTAACGTCAGCAGAAAGGCCCAGGATGGACCAACCCTTGAACTCTCCTCTCAGTCTCTTGTGATGGACACTCCCTTCTCTGGTAATTACGTCCAAGCCCTCTGCCCTTGTGTTGGACTGGAGAAGCAACCTATAGCTTTAGGGGAAGCAGGAGTTCACCTAGAAACCAACATCAGTCCCTCTGTCACTGATCAGAGCACCCTCTTCCCCAGTGGGCTCAGGCTGATTCTCGAATGCGATTGGAACAGGGTGACATTTTGTGATCAAAACTTTTTTCGATGAAAAATGCCAAT
Source organism: Lepidochelys kempii (assembly GCF_965140285.1). Taxonomy (NCBI): domain Eukaryota; kingdom Metazoa; phylum Chordata; order Testudines; family Cheloniidae; genus Lepidochelys; species Lepidochelys kempii. The sequence continues at coordinate 15,300,271 of NC_136385.1, forward strand.
TCGGCGACCCCCAAAACATTTTGGGAATTAGTGTTGGTTTTGCCAAATTGTGTTGGTCGGGGCGGGGGGGACAACAACAAAAACCTAAAATGCATTCTGAAAAAATCAATATGATTTGGTGTCTTGGTTCAAAATGACTTTGCCTCAGTGTCCTTTGCTTTTGTAATGAAATCAATCCAAAATGATTAAAAGTGGCTAAAATTAAAATGAAACATGCTGATTGTGGAGCAGGTGCGCAGAAAGGAAAGAGAAGGGGAATTCTGGTGTCAGGCAGGGAGAGGGGAGTTTTGGGGCTGAAAGAAGAGGGGCGGAGGTGGGTCCCACTTGTAGCCTACAGGGCTAGTCTGTTTGCTTGCCTACATATCTTTTTTTATGAATTTCTTATTTTCTTATGGGTTTGATTTGTAATATATTTATATTAAAGTATTTTGGCTGTGGCAAAGTTAGCATACATGTCTGGGAATCTTTCACCTAGGTAGGTTTCAGAGTAACAGCCGTGTTAGTCTGTATTCGCAAAAAGAAAAGGAGTACTTGTGGCACCTTAGAGACTAACCAATTTATTAGAGCATAAGCTTTCGTGAGCTACAGCTCACTTCAGCGGATGCATATCGTGGAAACTGCAGCAGGCTTTATATGTACACAGAGAATATGAAACAATACCTACTCCCACCCCACTGTCCTGCTGGTAATAGCTTATCTAAAGTGATCATCAGGTGGGCCATTTCCAGCACAAATCCAGGTTTTCTCACCCTCCACCCCCCCACACAAATTCACTCTCCTGCTGGTGGTAGCCCATCCAAAGTGACAACTCTTTACACAATGTGCATGACAATCAAGTTGGGCTATTTCCTGCACAAATCCAGGTTTTCTCACATCCCCCCCACCCCCATACACACACAAATTCACTCTCCTGCTGGTAATAGCTCATCCAAACTGACCACTCTTCAAGTTTAAATCCAAGTTAAACCAGAACATCTGGGGGGGGGGGTAGGAAAAAACAAGAGGAAACAGGCTACCTTGCATAATGACTTAGCCACTCCCAGTCTCTATTTAAGCCTAAATTAATAGTATCCAATTTGCAAATGAATTCCAATTCAGCAGTTTCTCGCTGGAGTCTGGATTTGAAGTTTTTTTGTTTTAAGATAGCGACCTTCATGTCTGTGATTGCGTGACCAGAGAGATTGAAGTGTTCTCCGACTGGTTTATGAATGTTATAATTCTTGACATCTGATTTGTGTCCATTTATTCTTTTACGTAGAGACTGTCCAGTTTGACCAATGTATATGGCAGAGGGGCATTGCTGGCACATGATGGCATATATCACATTGGTGGATGTGCAGGTGAACGAGCCTCTGATAGTGTGGCTGATGTTATTAGGCCCTGTGATGGTGTCCCCTGAATAGATATGTGGGCACAATTGGCAACGGGCTTTGTTGCAAGGATAAGTTTCTGGGTTAGTGGTTCTGTTGTGTGGTATGTGGTTGTTGGTGAGTATTTGCTTCAGGTTGCAGGGCTGTCTGTAGGCAAGGACTGGCCTGTCTCCCAAGATTTGTGAGAGTGTTGGGTCATCCTTTAGGATAGGTTGTAGATCCTTAATAATGCGTTGGAGGGGTTTTAGTTGGGGGCTGAAGGTGACGGCTAGCGGCGTTCTGTTATTTTCTTTGTTAGGCCTGTCCTGTAGTAGGTAACTTCTGGGAACTCTTCTGGCTCTATCAATCTGTTTCTTTACTTCTGCAGGTGGGTATTGTAGTTGTAAGAAAGCTTGACAGAGATCTTGTAGGTGTTTGTCTCTGTCTGAGGGGTTGGAGCAAATGCGGTTGTATCGCAGAGCTTGGCTGTAGACGATGGATCATGTGGTGTGGTCAGGGTGAAAGCTGGAGGCATGCAGGTAGGAATAGCGGTCAGTAGGTTTCCGGTATAGGGTGGTGTTTATGTGACCATTGTTTATTAGCACTGTAGTGTCCAGGAAGTGGATCTCTTGTGTGGACTGGACCAGGCTGAGGTTGGTGGTGGGATGGAAATTGTTGAAATCATGGTGGAATTCCTCAAGGGCTTCTGTTCCATGGGTCCAGATGATGAAGATGTCATCAATATAGCGCAAGTAGAGTAGGGGCTTTAGGGGACGAGAGCTGAGGAAGCACCTACAAGATGCTTTTAATATCTTCTGATCAGATTAACTGGTGAGTCTGTAACCCATAGTATCCAAATTAATATTAACTTCCTAAAATCAGGCAACACACTCCAAAGGGGATTCCAGCTGTGAAAGCATGGGAGCCTCCTGTCAAAGAGACACCTGCAGCCAGCAGGGTGCGGGGAATAGACCCAGCATGATGAGCAGAGTAAGAGCATTGTAAATAGTGTGATGAGGCTATTGGTGAAAGCCCTGGAGAGGGTGCAGCGCCAGATCAGCAGCGGGGGCCTGGGTTTGCCTTAACAGATGAAAGGGAGAGAGGGGTGGCGGTCCTGTAGCACCTTTTGCTGGCTAACCTTGGCTCTGCACTACCTTTCTTGTCTCGGTTTCCTGACAAGTTAGGGTTTCCATATAAGAATGACACCAAAATTGTCTGTGCTTATGCCCTATCTGGGCTTCTTTATTGGTATAATGCAATGCTATCACTTTTCAGGCATTGATTTCAAAGTGCGTCACCATCTTTATTGTATTTATCCTCACTGTACCCTGGGAGGCAGGGCAGGGCCATGACAGAATCACAGAAACATAGGTCTGGAAGAATTCAGCAAGTCCCCTGCACTAAGGCAGGACCGAGGAACCCTAAACCATCCCTGGCACGTGTTTGCCCCATCTGTTCTTAGAAACCTCCAACAATGTTCCAGAGCTGAACTACCCTTAGAGTTAGAAAGTTTTCCCATGTTGCCCTACCTATAAAAGGAGGGCTAATGCTCCTCTCCGTCACAGACAGGGCATAAGGATGCAAAGCAAGGCCTTGTGCTTAACTTGATATGTCTGTGTGTTGCATCTGCTCCACTCCAGAATTGCAGGGAATGTTGTAGATTTCCATTCTGTTGATCTGGGGGACCACTGATCGCTATGGTTACATAGGTTCTGGGTCCTGGGGTGAGGCACTGACCTCAGGGTGAGGGTAGAGGTTAAGTTAGGGCTAAAGTGTCAGAGCTCTGGCTGCTGCAGCAGAAAATAGGTATTCTGGGGGCTGGATTTTAGTGGCCACCAAGTTGCCGGAAGCCTCTTGGTCAAGATCTGGCCATGTATACCGAGCAAGGGCCTCACCCAATGAAATGAATGGCCCTGACATTTTCAAGAAAAGAAAGGAAGCCGTCCCAGGGCCTGTGGGTCTCCGTGCTGCATGAGGCCATTGAGGGCTGTGGCTGGCTCTTCCCGTTGTCTGACGGCTTGGACAGAGTGCTCGCATCTAACCCTGCTCACCCAAGGAGCCTGCGCGCCTCTGCGTGAAGACCTTTCCCTGCTCCCGCTCCTTACAAACGGGTTTTCACTCTCCGCCGGCTGCTCCGCTGTGTAAATACCGGTTCCTCCCGTTCTCGCTCCGCGGCCCCAGCAGCCCCGGGACGGTGGCGTTTCCGTCCCACGCCTCCCTGAACGGATTGAACGGCGGGGCAGGGGCAGCCGCCGCCGGGGGGCCCCTGCAGCTCACCCCCCAGCCCAGGGCTGCGCGCCCGCTTGCTGCCCCTGCACGATCAGGGCTGGAGCTCGCGCTTGTGAATAAATCCCCCCCCCGCCCCCGCCCCCCTTTCCCTGCCGTGTGCGCGTCCTCCAGCGCCTCTGTCTCCGTGAGCTCGTCCTCCGCGGCAGCCGGTGGGATCGCCCCGGCTCCTCCCCAGCTGGGCAGCCGGGCCGGCGCTCGTGGGCCAGGCTCAGCCAGGCGTGGGGCTGGGGGGGGCGGATGCAGCTTCGCGTCCAGCCGCCGGGCACCCCGCGGGGCTGGGAGCGAACACCCCGGTGGCGTCCATGTCAGGGGAGGGGACCATACGGCTGGGGAGACGCGCCGTGATGTACAAGGCGGAGACGATCCCCAAGGGGAAGAACCGAGTGATGGGGGTGAGTGTGGCTGAGAGATGGGAAAAGTGTGTGTGTGGGGGGGCTGCACTGGGCAGGGGGGTGCGGGGACTGGCAGGGCCCGAGCCGCCTCCGAGTGCCGGGGAGAGGTGGGGCGCATCCCCCCCCCTGGCCTGTGCTAGGCGGGTTGTCAGACGAGGATCGTAGCGCTCCTTCCTGGGCTGGAAACCCATCAGCCAAAGCCCCCTGGAGCTGCCCCTCGGGGTGGGGGGGCCTGCCTGGGCTGCTCTTCCTTGAGAGGCGCTTGTGTGGCAAGGTGACCCCCACGCAAGGGTGACCAGATGTCCCGGTTTTATAGGGACACTCCTGATATTTGGGGCTTAGTCTTGTATAGGGGCAGATTACCCCCCCCCCCAACACACCCCCTCCTGTTTTTTCACACTTGCTATCTGGTCACCCTGCCTCTTGCTCAGGGGCCTGCCAGCCTGATTCTCCAGCTGGTGGAGAGAGCAGGGGAGCAGAAGGGAGGGGCAGGCAGACCTGGGCTGACACCTGTTCCAGCTGGCACCCCCCAGGTGCTGCCAGCCCTGGGATTGGCAGCAGGCCAGGGTGCGTAGTGGCAGCAGGGGCTCTGGTCAGTGTCAGGAGAGCAGAGTCCTGGCACCAGCATGGGCATAGGGGAGGCTTCCAGGGACTGCCCACCTGAGGGCACTCTGCTCTGCCTTGGCTTCCAGGGCCAGCCCTGCTCCCTCCCTCCTCTTGGGAGGTCAGAGGCTGGCAGCCCCACTGAACCCCCTGGGCCTGTTCTCTCCTGCAGGGAGCTCCGCAGAGCAAAGTGCAGCTCTCACATGTGGCAGACTCGTAGGCCCATTCTCCTGCTGGCAGAGGCTGAGGTTTCTGCAGAGCTGCATCCTAGCCAGGGGGTTATAGAGCTCTGCTTTGGGGCAGTGGGGAGCATCTTTTGCAGGACCCCCCTCAGTCTGGGTAAAGAACAGCCCCCAAAAGGAAGGTTGCTGGCCATGCATGGAGGGGGAAATGCTGGGGGGACATGGGTACCCCCCCACAATTCCAGAATATGGCAAAAAAAGGAATCCTGCTCTTGCACTGTCCTGCCTTGAGGACCTTTCATGATGCTCTTCCCAGACACCACTGAGGAGGTCAGAACTCATCACACAGCAGTTCCAATCTTTCCCCTTCTTTTGTTCTCCTCTGGCTCTCACCTATGGTCCTGAGCTCAGTGTGGCTAGGAGTCAATCACTCCTGAGCACTAAACCCAGCTTGATTGGGTGGAAGAGCTACAGCAGGTCACTTCACTGTTCTGCCTCAGTTTCTCCATCTACTAAATATGGGAGGGTTAGCTGATGTTTATGTCACTGACCCCAGCTTGAGTCAACAACGGGGTTTGAACTCTCGGCTTTCAGAGCTAAAAAGCACAAGCTACTTGGTGATAAGCTGTAACAGTGCCCTCAGTGACCCATACCTAGCCCATGCTGCATTTGCACAGTGCTTTCAAAATGCAGAGCTGCTGGGCACCTCTCTGTAAAGTCAGCAGCATGATGGCAGGGATGACTGTGACCCATGTTACTGCTGTGATCATTCTCTCAGACCATCCAGATCATGATGGGTTTCATGCATATCGGCTTTGGGATTGTCCTGACGACCATCACCAATGTTTACACCTCTGTCTTTGTGATTGGAGAGATCCCGTTCCTTGGAGGAGTGTCTGTGAGTAGCGTAAATGGAACTGAATGAATCCAGATTGGGTTGGCTTCCCATGACAATTCCATTTTCTCCCCTCTCCACTCACCTCAGACTGGCTTCCCATGACCAGCCCATTTTTCTCTCCTCTCTACCCACCGAGGACTGGGTGGGTAGGACTGTCCCATGGTCTAGCCTGAAGGGATTGTCTCTCACTTGAATGTCTTTTAGAGGCACCTGCAGAGGATCAGAATGCTGATGAATTAGATGGATTGTTATTATTTATGTTGCAGGATCTCCTGGGGCCCCTAGTCCTGGACCAGGATCCCATAGTGCTAAGTGCTGTGCAGACACAAAACAAAAAGATGATCCATGCCCCAGGCCTGGATCCTCACGGGATATTTAGGGACTTAACTCATGGATTTCAACAGGAGTCAAGCAGCCACATATCTTTGAGGGCCTGGACCTTAGTGGCCCTGTGCCTGAAAGTATGGAGCCTACTTACCTGGAGAAACCCACCTTCCAGCCGGACAACAGAGACTCTGGATTGCAGGAGTCCAGAGAGGTAGTTGCTTTCCAGCAGAAGCAGACTCATTTCCTGAGCTCCCCATCCTGTTTGCCCTAGCAGGGAGAAGGGGTCCATGCTTCTGCCTCGTTTCCATCAGAGGCGGGTCCCTTAGGGGAACCAGAATTGATCCCAAAGTTTAAAGAGACCCACAGTTTAATAATATGAGGCTGTGAAAAAGGCTAATGCAGTCCTAGGATGCATCAGGCGAGGTATTTCCAGTAGAGACAGGGAAGTGTTAATACCCATTATACAAGGCTCGGGTGAGCCCTCCCCTGGAATACTGTGTGCAGGTCTGGTCTCCCATGTTTAACAAAGATGAATTCAAACCAGAACAGGTGCAGAGAAGGGCTACTAGGATGTTCTGAGGAATGGAAAACCTCCCTTATGAGAGGAGACTCAAAGAGCTTGGCTTGTTTAGCCAAACCAAATGAAGGCTGAGGGGAGATGTGATTGCTCTCTATAAATACATCAGAGGGATAAATACAGGGAGGGAGAGGAGTTATTTTAACTTAAGTGCCAATGTGGACACAAGAACATATGGATATAAACTGGCCATCAACAAGTTTAGTCTTGAAATTAAAGGAAGGTTTCTAGCCATCAGAGGAGTGAATTTCTGGAACAGCCTCCCAAGGGGAGCAGTAGGGGCAAAAGACCTATCTGGCTTCCAGACTGAGCTTACTAAGTTTATGGAGGGGATGGTATGACAGGACTGCCTACAATGGCATGTAGCCAATTTGTGACTTCTAGCAGCAAATATCTCCAATAGCTGGTGATCGGACACTAGGTGGAGAGGGCTCTGAGTTACTACAGAGAATTCTTTCCCAGGTGTCTGGCTGGTGGGTCTTGCCCACATGCTCAGGGTCTAATATTTGGGGTGAGAAAGGAATTTTTCCCTGGGGTCAGATTGGCAGAGATCCTGGTGATTTTTTGCCTTCTTCTGCAGAATGGGGCATGGGTCACTTGCAGGTTTAAACTAGTGTAAATGGTGGGTTCTCTGTAACTTGAAGTCTTTAAATCATGATTTGAAGACTTCAGTAACTCAGCCAGAGGTTATAGGTCTATTACGGGAGTGGGTGGGTGAGGTTCTGTAGCCTGCATTGTGCAGGAGGTCAGACTAGATCAGGGGTCTCAAACACGCGGCCCGCAGGGTTATTTTCTGCAGCTCGCCAGCTCCCCGCAGCCCCCCCAGCGTTTATCTAGAGCGGCTCCGGCCCGGCCCGGCACACACCGAGGGCAGGGCAGGCTCCCTGCCTGCCTGCCCTGCCCCTGCGCCACTCCGGGAAGCAGCCAGGACCTAGTGGGGGCACAGGGGTCTGTGTGCTGCCCTGGCCGTGATTCCCCGTTCCCAGCCAATGGGAGCTGCGGGGGGTGGTCCTGGAGGCGCAGCCAAGGCAACACACAGACCCCTGTCCCCTGCCCCCCTCCAAGGTTCCAGCCGCTTCCCGGAGCGGCGCGGGGGCAGGGCAGGCAGGAGGGAAGCCTGCCCTGTCCCCAGTGCACGCCAGGCCGGAGCCCGCCCCCGCACCCCTCCTGCAGCTGAACCCCCTGCCGCACCCCTCAACCTTCCTGCACCCCAACCCCCTGCCACACCTCACACCCCTCCTGCACCTCAACCCCCTGCCCTGAGCCCCCTGCCGCAAACTGACCCCCTGCTGCACGCCACACCCTTCCTGTACCCTGAGCCCCCTGATGCACCCTGAACCCCCCCTGGGGGCAGGGAGGGGGCGGAGTTGGGGCGGGATTTCAGGGAAGGGGTTGGAATGGGGGCAGGGAAGGGGTGGGAAGAGGTGGGGCGGAGCAGGGCAGCAGGGGAGGGTCAGTGATGCGGCCCTCGGGCCAATGTACTAGTCCTCATGTGGCCCTCGTGGTCATTTGAGTTTGAGATCCCTGGACTAGATGATCATGATGGTCCCTTCTGACCTTAAAGTCTGGGGTAATGGCATGCTCAGCTGTATTATACTGTTCTGCCACTAGGCAGTGCTGTGTGTGGCATGCCTTACTTAAACTCACAACAGTGCATTCAAGGATCTTACAATTTAGGCATCTGGTGTATATAATGAAGCTCTGTAGCTAGGCCATATCTGGTACAGATGCCTGATGGGCTAATAACAGCCCTGCAACCAGCCATGAACAAGGTGCACCTGACAATGATAATTTCCCCTTCCCCACACAGTTCATCATTTCTGGCTGCCTCTCTATCGGAGCCGAGAAGAGCCCGACCGAATGCGCGGTGAGTCCTAGCATTGCCTTCCCTTCAGAGGCTTTAGTTTAACTCCACTTGAACCAGGGTGAAAGCAGAATGCCAGGCACCAGGTGAACACACAGGCTGAATTCCTCTCCTCCCCCAGGAGGTGTGGTTTCTGGTGTGGGAGAAGAACCTCTCCAGGGCAGGGGTGGGGTTCACATGAAGCATCTGATGATATTTCAGGGCATCCCCCTGAAGCATGTGGTGCGGGTTTGTCCTCCATTAAAGATTCAGGGAGTGGAGAGGGATGTTATGTTGCAGTCCAGCAGGTAGGTTTGTCTGATCCCAGGCTGGGAACATCGTCTCGTGATTTCTGGAGATTCCTATTCCAGGTCAATCCTCGGGAAAGCTTCAGAGGCTGGGTTTCCAGAATGTGGGTTTTTACCCCCCAAGTCCAGACAAAGCCAGGAGACACAGATCCATGGTTTCAGATTAGAGGGTTGGTTCAAGTTACTTGCAAGATTACTTGCAAGTTACTAACCAGATTCCAGCTGATTATTTATTTCATCCATACCTAGCAATATCCCTTCCCCCCTCTGTGTGTATGTTCCAGGTGAAAGGAAGCCAGACCATGAATGTCATCAGTGCCATCTTTGCATTACTTGGGATAGTGGCTTTTATAATAGACCTGAATATAAATGGACTGTACCACTCCAACTATGACTACTACAATTATCTAGTGATGGTAAGCGACTGTTCAGATCCTGCTGGCAGCTTTCTATTCACAGATCATTGGTTTGGAATGAACATCTTGGGGAGATCTGTTGTTGCTCTAAGAGAGATGGAGAGAGAGGAGGATCTAGCCTTCTATGTAGGAATGGGAACAGTGACGAGGGGCTCAGATGCCAAGGTGATGAGCCTGGCACAAATTACATTGGCATTGGTTGGTATTTTGAGAGTGACCCCCTTTTTAGACAAAAATGCTGCTTTTGTCAAAATCGAAATGTTTAAAAACGTGCCAGCAGTGACAATGTTTTGTTTAGGAAGAAAAATTGGGAAAAAGCAGTTTTGAAAATGTCAAAATGTCCCATTTCAGCATGTACAGAACAGAACATTTTGAGAGGACTATTGCAAAGAAAACTTCTTTTTTTTTTTTTAAGAAAAAAAAGTATAAAAAGGTCAAAATTGGAATGAAAGTGCTTTGTTGAGGTAGGACCCTAAACTACACTCCCTGAATCTTCACACAGCACCAGCAAAACTCCCAAGTCCTTGCCCCATCATGCACTGGGCAAGGCGTAAACCCTGAGGTAGATTCCCTTGGAAAGGGATGAGGCTTCCTCTTTGTTAGCACTGAAGTCTAAGTCAAGAATCTGAAGGGGATGTGCCCAAGACATTCTAGATGCTAAATAATATGGATTGAAGATTAGAGAGAGACAAGGTGGGTGAGGCAAAATCTTTTATTGGACCAACTTCTGTTGGTCTGAAGTAGAGTTCTGTCTAGCTGGAAAGCATGTCTCTTTCACCAACAGAAGTTGGTCCAATAAAAGATTTTGCCTCAACCATATCCTGGGGCCCACCCAGCTATAACCCTGCAAACATGGATTGAGGATGACACTGGGGACAGATCCTCAGGTGGTGTAAATCGGTGTTGCTCCATTGAAGCCAATTCAGAGCTGATCTACACCAGTGAATAATCCGGCCCTTGGGGTGCAGCATCCTGGCAGATAGAAAAGTCTGAGATGACACTGGGGGGAGCCACTGGAATGGATTCTTAGTGTACCCCGTTGGACAAGGGGAAGAAGTGGAACTGGATTTTTGTGCTTCTAGGAATGGACTCTGCGGGGGGCAGCTCGAGGCAGGAGAGGGCATGAGTTGTATGTAGCACACAGCAGCCTCAGCCCTGATCAGGGGTATAGGGTGTTAATGGCTATGCTGTTGTGGTTTTCTATTCTCGAGCAGGCCGGGAACGGGATCTCCATCGTGCTGCTGATCTTCACCATCCTGGAGTTCTGCATTGCCGTCGCCACCGCACTCTTTTGGTGCCGGGCAACCCGCCTCAACTCCCACGAGGTGAGCATTTTGATCCCATGAGATTGCTGGCCAGCTCCATGTCTGGGAAGCATGGCAAGAGGTTTGCTTCCATTTAACCCCATTCCTGATTAGCAGAGCATATCTCAGGGAGGCAATAGTGGGGCTTGGGTAACATGGGCATGGTGGCCACTATGATTCAGATGATGCCAGGAAGATGGCAGTAGGTGTAGCGGATGCTGCTGGTGAACAGGACATGGTCTAGTGGAATCATTGGAGAGATGCCCATGGACCTCGGTGGGCATTGGCTCAGTTCCTCTGAGACTGCATGCAGGTGATGCTGGTGGTGATGATGATGCCAATGAGAGGCTGATTTCCCTGTTTTCCAGTCCATGCTGATTGTGCCCAATACCATCAGGGCAGACCTCATAGTGCCCACTGCAGAATTGCCTCATCCACCAACTTACAATGATGCGGCCTATGATCCGAAGAACCAGTCTGAGTGGGAGGCCCAAGAAAGAACCTGAGGAGAAGTCGGCCCAAGAGCAGAAGCAGCAGCTCCTCCTCCTCTGAGGAGCAAATTCTGGCCCCCTGCCTGCATGACAGATTTCCTTCAGTTACTGCCAATGTTCTGCCCACCCCTGGTCTCTGTCTTGAGTTCCAAGGGACCTGCTCTCCCCTTCTTCCGGGATGGGCTCAGGACTGTGTGTTGCCCACAAATGAGACTTTAAAGCATGTTCCCCAGCCTGGTCTACCTTGAACCAAGAGGTAACATCTAGCCCGCATTCCCTGTAGGCTGCATGGGGAATTGGTCAATGAATCTGTCAAGGGGGCAGCACATCCCCTGTGCATGAGTGCCCCCTGGGCAGAGAGATCTGAGAGCAGGCAGGGGGCCAGAGTGAAACTTGGGGCAGGAGCACCTCCAAACAAACATGTGACAATCACCCGTGTATCTAGCTGCGCTCTCCCAGGCCCCCTTTCAACCCTCTGTCAGCACAGAATCCAGCACAGGAACAGGGAGTGGCAGCTTGGAATCCTGACCCTGAGCTAGTTAAAACAGCCTTGAGGGATGCTCTAATTCCACCTGTCTTCCCCTGGTCCCCGTGGCAGCTGGAGAATAGCCAGTGCACCGGGCTGCCCTGGCCGCACACCCTGGAAACTCCTGATCCAGGGGTTTTCTGCATTGGGGGAACAGCCAGGGGTGTTGTTACTTTGCACGGCTTTGGAACAGTGTAACCAGTGTCCAATGGCCGCTCTCTCTCCATCACTGGATTTTGCCCCAGGCTGCGACCCAGACAGGCCTTCACTGTAGGTGGATGAAGGGCACAGACTTTGGAGCCTCCAGACATTGATGCTAATGTAGCCGCAGGTCAGCAGTGGCTGGAAAGCATTATCATCTGACAATCCGGTGTCCCATGTGAAATGGTGCCTCATTCTTAGTAGGTAAGGCCGCCAGGTAACAAGAACCCCACTATGATGGGCCTCAACTCCTATGACACAGCACCCTGAGGGGTTGGCAACTGCTCTGCAGAGCAGGGCAGGGGGTAAAAGGTCCGGGTCGTAATGAGAGATTCCCCATCTCCTGGTTCCTCCACAGCTAAAAGGCTGGAGAGCCCTATCTAGACAGAGGGGTCATGGCCTCCCAGGCAAATATGGGTGCCGCAAGAAGGAAGCCATTGGTTTATAACCAGTCTCTCTAGCCTCATGGTGTAGCCAGTCCCCAAACAGATGGGCATGGCTTTTTTCTCCCCTGTAGTGTGACTGAGTGATTTTTCTCTAATTGCCTATTGGCTTCTTTTGAGAAGAGCCTTATAGGGGAAAGGTGGGTGGGTGGGGTGGGGGAGTCTCCCACTGGCTTCTATAGACCTTGCATCAGGTCCTTTAAAAGCAATCATGGGAAATTTCTTCCGGCTATAAAAAGCCTATCTGGAAATCAGGGATCCTTAGCGTGAGGTGACCTTTATAACAGTCATCCTTTGGATACGTCTACCCTGCAATAAAAGACCCTCTGCATTGCCACGGCTGGCTTGGCTTAGCTGACTAGGTCTTGTGAAAGGCTATAAAATTGCAGTGTGGATGTTCGTGCTGGAGCCTGGGCTTTGAGACCTCATAAAGGGGGAAGATCTCAGAGCCTGGTCTCCATCCCAAGCCTGAACATCTACACTGCAATTTCATAGCCCTCAGAGCCCAAGTCAGCTGACCCAGGCGCTGAACCTCAATGCCATGGGTTTTTTTACGCAGTGTAGACATACCCTTGTAGTTGTAAGTTTGGTAACTTATAGGAACATTTAAGATATATTGAAATTTGCCTAAATGTCCTGCATCTGGCTCAATCTTTTTTATGTTTGGTTGTATTTCTGGTTGTTTTTATTTTACTTTTTAAATAAACCACCTGTTTAAAACTTTAAATCCTGATCTCTGGGTATTTTGTGTCATCTTGGAGCGAGATACACCCTTGCAGCCAGTCTCTGTAGAGATTACAGCTAGGTGAATAATAGAATTTTCCATTTGTTGGCAATTTCAAAAAGTTGAGAAAAAAATTTGTTTGGGGTCAAACCAAAACCACAAATGTTCAAATTTTTCGGCAAATCACAAAAATAAAAGCAATATTTAGGGCTGAACAAAATGTTTGGTTTCACAAAATTGTAACATTTCATTTAGATTTTGACCATTTTTAGATTTTTTTAAAAACAAAATGAAAGGAAATTTTGAAATGAAAAGTTAGTTCAAGCCAAAACACTGAAAGGTTACAATTTGATTTTTTTCAAGAATTTGGGGAGGAGGGTTCCCAAAAATGAACAATATGGCAAAATTCACATGAACTCACAAAATATTTTTGTGTCACCAAATCTGCATTTGTCACCAAAAAACAGTTTAGTGTGAAAAGTTTCACCCAACTCTAGCAGAGAGCCAAGGATTGAATGGCACAAAGAAAGCCAATGCCTTTCTCCCCTCTGGAATTAATCATTATTTCTATCACCACAAATCTGGTGCCAGTATTGAATGGCCCAAGCAGGCAGTGGTCCCTGGTACCACCTGCCTTTTGGAATAGCTACTCCCTAGGACTTTGCAGTCTGAAGTCCAGCTGCGCCAGCCTTTCTGGACCATGTTTCACAGGAACCAGCCCCACAGCTTTGTCCATATTGGGCACACGACCCAAAGGACAACGGAGAAACTTCTCAAAGGTGAGCATTGGGGGTAAGTGTTGTATGAGCAGCCTATTCATTGAGATGAAGGTGTTTGTGACAGGGTGCACCTGGCCTTTAGGGCTCTCTACAGGGGGCCCCATGGTCCTGGTACACCCTGCCCCAGGAAGCAGCAAAGGGGTGGGGGGGAATGCAGCAACAAAGGAGCTCCTGCAGGCCTGTCAGGAGCAGCCATCTTGGAAACTACAGATATGTGACCTTCCAAGGGCTAGTGCCAGCCAGTCAGAGCCCAGCAGGCTCAGGTAAAAGGAGCTTCAGGCCCTTAGCAGGGCAGTGTGGAAGCTGTCTGGGAGCAGAGGAGCAGGGAAATGTGTTTCTCTCTGGCCACAGGAGCCTGAGGATCAGCCAGGGTTTATCTGCAGCTGCATTTGTATAGCTGGGTTAGCAGGGAGAGCGGGACCTGACCAGGGACTCCGGACCCTCCACCTGCCCTGGGCAGCGACACCACGAGGGCAGGGACATGGGCTGGGGGCTGCTCTCTGGCATCCCAATCCCACACCCAGGGCAGGCGGAGAGTCCGGGGCTCTCCACAGCAGCTGGGGCTCCCTGTGTGGCTCTTACCATGGCCCCGCTCCAGCTTCTGGCTTGGCCAGGGGGCAGGGCCTTGGAGGGAAGAGGAGGAGCAGGGGTGAAGCCACAGAGGTGGGCAGGGCTCCTGCATGTGTCCCACTTTTACCTTTTGAAAAGGTGTTCACTCTAGGGAAGTAGCAACCACAAACTGAATTAGGGTGACCAGATGAAACGGAAAAAATATCGGGACACATGGGGGAAGCAAAAAAAAACAAAACCCGCCGGAGCAGCCAAAGCCACAATATCGGGACAAATGGCGTCCCCACCGTGCATCGGTCGGGACACAGGACAAAGAACTAAACATCGGGACAGTCCCGATTTTATCGGGACAGCTGGTCACCCTAAACTGAATTGAGCAGTATATGGCTGATGTTTATCAGGTCCCTGGATTGGGATCTGGAGTAGTGGGCAGGCCTGAGTCCCCCACCAGCAAACTGGTGTCAACCCGAAGAATCGGGGGATCAACCTAACCTAAGCCCCAAGAATGGAACAGGACTTGTTTGGAAGCCAGAGTGAAGGGCTGAATTTAAAGGGTTCAGAGCCAGGGCTGAAGACTTTGGTGAGACCAGATAGATTGTTTGTTTATTGGACTCTGCCACCCCAGAAGGGGCTCATTTTGGCTGTGTGACCTGGCCAGAGGGCTGACCCACTGAAATCCCACCAGGGGAGGTTGACATAGGATCATAGAATATCAGGGTTGGAAGGGACCTCAGGAGGTCATCTAGTCCAACCCCCTGCTCAAATCAGGACCAATCCCCAACTATGTCATCCCAGCCAGGGCTTTGTCATGCCTGACCTTAAAAATCTCTAAGGAAGGAGATTCCACCACCTCCCTAGGTAACCCATTCCAGTGTTTCACCACCCTCCTAGTAAAAAAGATTTTCCTAATATCCAACCTAAACCTCCCCCACTGCAACTTGAGACCATTACTCCTTGTTCTGTCATCTGCTATCACTGAGAAGAGTCTAGATCCATCCTCTTTGGAACCCCCTTTCAGGTAGTTGAAAGCAGCTGTCAAATCCCCCCTCATTCTTCTCTTCTGCAAACTAAACAATCCCAGTTCCCTCACCCTCTCCTCATAAGTCATGTGTTCCAGCCCCCTAATCATTTTTGTTGCCCTCCGCTGGACTCTTTCCAATTTTTCCACATCCTTCTTGTCATGTGGGGCCCAAAACTGGACAGAGTACTCCAGATGAGGCCTCACCAATGCCAAATAGATGGGAATGATCACATCCCTTGATCTGCTGGCAATGCCCCTACATATACATCCGAAAATGCCATTACCCTTCTTGGCAACAAGGGCATACTGTTGACTCATATCCAGCTTCTCGTCCACTCTAACCTCTAGGTCCTTTTCTGTAGAGCTGCTGCCTAGCCCCTCAGTCCCTAGTCTGTAGCAGTGCATGGGATTCTTCCATCCTAAGTGCAGGACTCTGCACTTGTCTTTGTTGAACCTCATCAGATTTCTTTTGGCCCAATTCTCTAATTTGTCTCGGTCCCTCAGTATGCTAGCCCTACCCTCCAGCATATCTACCACTCCTCCCAGTTTAGTGTCATCTGCAAACTTGCAGAGGGTGCAATCCACACCATCCTCCAGATCATTTATGAAGTTATTAAACAAAACCGGCCCGAGGACCGACCCTTTGGGCACTCCGCTTGATACCGGCTGCCAACTAGACATGGAGCCATTGATCACTACCCGTTGAGCCCGATGATCTAGCCAGCTTTCTATCCACCTTATAGTGCATTCATCCAGCCCATACTTTAACCTGCTGCCAAGAGTACTGTGGGAACTGTATCAAAAGCTTTGCTAAAGTCAAGGAATAACATGTCCACTGCTTTCCCCTCATCCATAGAGCCAGTTATCTCATCATAGAAGGTAATTAGGTTAGTCAGGCATGACTTGGCCTTGGTGAATCCATGCTGACTGTTCCTGATCACTTTCCTCTCCTCTAAGTGCTTCAGAATTGATTCCTTGAGGACCTGCTCCATGATTTTTCCAGGGACTGAGGTGAGGCTGACTGGCCTGTAGTACTCTGGATCCTTATTCTCCCCTTTTTTTAAAGATGGGCACTACATTAGTCTATTTCCAGTCATCCGGGACCTCCCCCGATCGCCAGGAGTTTTCAAAGATAGTGGCCAATGGCTCTGCAATCACATCCGCCAACTCCTTTAGCACCCTGGGATGCAGTGTATCCAGCCTCGTGGATTTGTACTTGTCCAGCGTTTCTAAATAGTCCTGAACCACTTTCTCCAGAGAGGTCTAGTCACCCCCTTCCCATGCTGTGCTGCCCAGTGCAGTAGTCTGGGAGCTGACCTTGTTCGTGAAGACAGAGGCAAAAAAAGCATTGAGTACATTAGCTTTTTCCACATCCTCTGTCACTAGGTTGCCTCCCCCATTCAGCAAGGGGCCCATACTGTCCCTGACCTTCTTCTTGTTGCTAACATACCTGAAGAAACCCTTCTTGTTACACTTAACATTTCTTGCTAGCTGAAACTCCAAGTGTGATTTGGCCTTCCTGATTTCACTCCTGCATGCCTGAGCAATATTTTTATACTCCTCCCTGGTCATTTGTCCAATCTTCCACTTCTTGTAAGCTTCTCTTTTGTGTTTAAGATCAGCAAGGATTTCACTGTTAAGCCAAGCTGGTCGCCTGCCATATTTACTATTCTTTCTACACCTCGGGATGGTTTGTTCCTGCAACCTCAATAAGGATTCTTTAAAATACAGCCAGCTCTTCTGGACTCCTTTCCCCCTCATGTTATTCTCCCAGGGGATCCTGCCATCAGTTCCCCAAGGGAGTCAAAGTCTGCTTTTCTGAAGTCCAGAGTCCTTTTTTCCTCACGTCAGAATCCTGAACTCAACCATCTCATGGTCACTGCCTCCCAGGTTCCCCTCCACTTTTCCTTCCCCTACTAATTCTTCCCTGTCTGTGAGCAGCAGGTCAAGAAGAGCTCTACCCCTAGTTGGTTCCTTCAGCACTTGTACCAGGAAATTGTCCCCTACACTTTCCAAAAACTTCTTGGATTGTCTGTGTACTGCTGTATTGCTCTCCCAGCAGATAACGGAGTGATTGAAGTCCCCCATGAGAACCAGGGCCTCAGTAACTCTGTTAGTTGCCTGAAGAAAACTTCGTCCACCTCATCCCCTACAGGGACACCAGGAGCAGGGAAAGGACTACAGTACTGCACCCAGCCACAAAGAGACACTCAAGGGATGAGTCCCGCTTACAGCATTAAAAATTATTTAAAGGATATATCAGAAGGCACGTTGCTCTATATAGAAACATAGGCACAGCTTCTCAGCTGATGGAAATGGCTGCAAAGGAGCTATGCCTGTTTTCACTAACTGAGGATCTGACCTTTGAACTGCTCTCACTCAGTATGACGACAAGGAATCCTGGAAGCTCTGGACTCCTGTAAATACCCATGGGGACCTCTGTGGAATCAGCAGCTAATATACTAGAGAGCCAGTAGCAATCAGCAGAGTAGATCAGTACAATAAACCCACAGAATTCACAGTGTGTGTTATCAGCTGAGCAGCAAGTCGGCATTTGAAAGAGTGGTACGGTTACATAAGCGACTAGATTTAGGGCAACAAATGTACACTGTGATAGTAAACAACCTTAGTGTTGGCATGATTATGTCACTGACTTTACAGCCACTAGACAGATAGGTGTCATGTTCCAGCGTTGACCGCTCAGGACTCAGGTACCTGGGATTACTCCTTACAGAGTAAGTAACTCCTCGGGCCAAGTCTAGCCATTAGTAATAATAATACCTAGTACTCTTCATGAGTAGATCTCAAATCACTTTACCATTTTACAGATGGGGAAACTGAAGTACAGCAAAGGGTAGTGATGTGCCAAGGTTGCCCAGCATGCCAGAGCTGGGAAAAGAATGGAGGTTTCCTGAATTCCCAATCCAGTCCACTAGGCCACAGCCAAGATTTTTGAAAGTGCCTACTGACTTTGGTGTCCCCCCTTGAGAAATCCTTTAAAGGGATCTGATTTTCAAAGGGTGTGTGGCCCTTTAAGAGGTTTCCATTTGGGTGCCCCTACACGGCTAGTCACTTTTGAAACTCTTGATCTTAAAAGAGGGACAAAGTGGGTGAGGGAATATCGTTTATTGGACCAACTTCGGTTGGTGAGGGAGACAAGCTACTGAGTCACAGGGAGCTCTCCTTCAGGTCTCAGCAAGGTACTCAGTGTCACAGCAAAATGCAAGGTGGAACAGATTGTTTAGCATAAGTAATTAGCACATATGGTAAGGAACCGTTCAAGGTAGAGTGGCCCATTAACACCTCTGCAGTCATAGGACAAAAAGTGGAGTTAATAGGTTACAAATTGTTGTAAGAAGCCATAAATCCAGCGTCTCTATTCAGTTCCTGATTTTTAGTGCCTCGCAGAGCTATGAATTTAAGTTCCCAAGTTTGTCTTTTGAAGGCATTGTGCAGATTTCCTTTGAGGGTGAGGACTGATAGGTCAGATATAGGTTATGGCTACACTACAAAGTATTTAGATATAACTTACATCACTCAGAGGTGCGATTAATCCACACGCTTGAGCCACGTAAATTATACCAACCTAAGTGCCAGTGTACACATAGCGAATCCCAGTGTCGGCATAGCAACAACCTGGGGAATTAGCTCAAATGGTAGAGCGCTCGCTTAGCGTGTGAGAGGTAGCAGAATTGATGCCTGCATTCTCCAGAAGGTGATATGTTTTTCACTATGGGGCTTTCAAGAAATTCCTTTCTGGCTTATGAAAAAAGAAAAGGAGTACTTGTGGCACCTTAGAGACTAACCAATTTATTTGAGGTTAGTCTCTAAGGTGCCACAAGTCCTCCTTTTCTTTTTGCCAATACAGACTAACACGGCTGTTACTCTGAAACTTGTATTTTAAAGAATCCTTATTGAGGTTACAGGGACAAACCATCCCGCTGTGTAGAAAGAATAGTAAATATGGCAGGTGACCAGCTTGGCTTAACAGTGAAATCCTTGCTGATCTTAAGCACAAAAAAGAAGCTTACAAGAAGTGGAAGATTGGACAAATAACCAGGGAAGAGTATAAAAATATTGCTCGGGCATGCAGGAGTGAAATCAGGAAGGCCAAATCACACCTGGAGTTGCAGCTAGCAAGAGATGTTGAGAGTAACAAGAAGGGTTTCTTCAGGTATGTTAGCAACAAGAAGAAAGTCAAGGAAAGTGTGGGCCCCTGACTGAATGAGGGAGGCAACCTAGTGACAGAGGATGTGGAAAAAGCTAATGTACTCAATGCTTTTTTTGCCTCTGTCTTCACGAACAAGGTCAGCTCCCAGACTACTGTACTGGGCAGCACAGCATGGGGAGGAGGCGACCAGCCCTCTGTGGAGAAAGAAGTGGTTTGGGACTGTCAAGGTTCCTTCCCCACTCTGAACTGTAGGGTACAGATGTGGGGACCTGCATGAAAACCTCCTAAGCTTACTTTTACCAGCTTAGGTTAAAACTTCCCCAAGGTACAAATTAACTTTACCCTTTGCCCTTTGAATTTCCACTGCCACCACCAAACTTTAACTGGGTTTACTGGGAAACGTAGTTTGGACATGTCTTTCCCCCCCAAAATCCTCCCAACCCTTGCACCCCACTTCCTGGGGAAGGTTTGGTAAAAATCCTCACCAATTTGCATAGGTGACCACAGACCCAAACCCTTGGATCTGAGAACAATGAAAAAGCATTCAGTTTTCTTACAAGAAGACTTTTAATAGAAGTAAAGGAATCACCTCTGTAAAATCAGGATGGTAGATACCTTACAGGGTAATTAGATTCAAAACATAGAGAATCCCTATAGGCAAAACCTTAAGTTACAAAAAAAGACACACAGACAGGAATATTCATTCTATTCAGCACAGTTCTTTTCTCAGCCATTTAAAGAAATCATAATCTAACACATACCTAGCTAGATTACTTACTAAAAGTTCTAAGACTCCATTCCTGTTCTATCCCCAGCAAAAGCAGCATATAGACACAGACCCTTTGTTTCTCTCCCTCCTCCCAGCTTTTGAAAGTATCTTGTCTCCTCATTGGTCATTTTGGTCAGGTGCCAGCGAGGTTACCTTTAGCTTCTTAACCCTTTACAGGTGAGAGGATTTTTCCTCTGGCCAGGAGGGATTTTAAAGGAGTTTACTCTTCCCTTTATATTTATGACAGGGACTACTTAGAAAAGCTAGACGAGCACAAATCCATGGGGCCGGATGCGCTGCATCCGAGAGTGCTAAAGGAGTTGGCGGATGTGATTGCAGAGCCATTAGCCATTATCTTTGAAAACTCATGGCAATCAGGGGAAGTCCCGGACAACTGGAAAAAGGCTAATCTGGTGCCCATCTTTTAAAAAAGGGAAGAAGGAGGATCCTGGGAACTACAGGCCAGTCAGCCTCACCTCAGTCCTGGAAAAATCATGGAGCAGGTCCTCAAGGAATCAATTCTAAAGCACTTAGAGGAGAGGAAAGTGATCAGGAACAGTCAGCATGGATTCACCAAGGGCAAGTCATGACTTGGCCTGACTAATCTAATTGCCTTCTATGATGAGATAACTGGCTCTGTGGATGAGGGGAAAGTGGTGGACGTGTTGTTCCTTGACTTTAGCAAAGCTTTTGACACGGTCTCCCACAGTATTCCTGCCAGCAAGTTAAAGAAGTATGGGCTGGATGAATGGACTATAAGGTGGATAGAAAGTTGGCTAGATCGTCAGGCTCAACGGGTAGTGATCAATGGCTCCATGTCTAGTTGGCAGCCGGTATCAAGTGGAGTGCCCCAAGGGTCGGTCCTGGGGCCGGTTTTGTTCAATATCTTCATAAATGATCTGGAGGATGGTGTGGATTGCACCCTCTGCAAGTTTGCAGATGACACTAAACTGGGAGGAGAGGTATATACGCTGGAGGGTAAGGATAGGCTACAGAGGGCCCTAGACAAATTAGAGGATTGGGCCAAAAGAAATCTGATGAGGTTCAACAAGGTACAAGTGCAGAGTCCTGCACTTAGGACGGAAGAATCCAATGCACCGCTACAGACTAGGGACCGAATGGCTCGGCAGCAGTTCTGCAGAAAAGGACCTAGGGGTTACAGTGGACGAGAAGCTGGATATGAGTCAACAGTGTGTCCTTGTTGCCAAGAAGGCCAATGGCATTTTGGGATGTATATGTAGGGGCATTGCTAGCAGATCGAGGTGGGATTTGATAGCTGCTTTCAACTATCTGAAAGGGGGTTCCAAAGGGGATGGATCTAGTTCTCAGTGGTAGCTGATGACAGAACAAGGAGTAATGGTCTCAAGTTGCAGTGGGGGAGGTTTAGGTTGGATATTAGGAAAAACTTTTTCACCAGGAGGGTGGTGAAGCACTGGAATGGGTTACCTAGGGAGGTGGTGGAATCTCCTTCCTTTGAGGTTTTTAAGGTCAGGCTTGACAAAGCCCTGGCTGGGATGATTTAGTTGGGGATAGGTCCTGCTTTGAGCAGGGGGTTGGACTAGATGACCTCCTGAGGTCCCTTCCAACCCTGATATTCTATGATTCTATCATTCTATGATTTTGTGATTCTTTGAAAAAAAATGAGTCTTTATTTGTGTCATGACATGGTAGTAGCTGGTAAAATTCAGACTAGACTCTAATTAGAGGACAAAACACCCTTTTTTTTTTTTTTTGCAAACAGAGGACATGGCAATGAGGAATGGTCTCTTGGTTCAGGTTCTCTCAGCTGTGTGTAACTCCAGCTTTCATCATGAAACCAGTCTCTAGGAGTGGATTGCAAGGGGTACTGTGACAGAACAGGAACATGCTAGGATTGTGTTGGGGGAGTTTGGGGAGGGCATGAAACACTTTTCTGGATTGGCTGCTGGGGGAGTCATGCATGGAAATGCTCAGACAGCAGCACAATGAGGGACTTGAGCAACTCTGTCTGGCCCTCCAGTCGCTTTATCATCTGCTCCTGTCCATCTGTCATCCGCTCCTGCCCTTGTCTCCTTTCCAGGTTATCCAGCCTAAGTTTTTTATTCATTGTCTCCCTCCAACCTCTTGTTTTGCTTTGTGCTTCATCTGTTGACTACAGAACAGCTCTAAACATATCCTCCTTACTCTTCCTGGTTTGCATCCGTATCTGACAGAGGCACTCCATGGGTGTGTAGGCATTGGTCCTCCAGGGCACATATGCAAAAGCCAAAGAAACAATGAACAGAGAGAGTATTGTGAGTGCACTGAAACCTGAGAGTCACAGAAGTCTCATACACCTCTTTCTCACTGTCCCTTTGCTAGCACACAGCTCAGTGAGAGTCCCAAATATGGTGAGTTCAGCAAGGGGTGGGGAGGTTGGCAAGTGGGGAAGGGACAGTGGGCAAGAAGGGACAAAGGGTCTGGGTGATTTGTAAAGACGGTCACTACACACGCCTAGAGAGAATATTGGCACCCTTTTCACAGGCTGGGGTAATCGAACCTGATATCTCACTCCTGAGAGTAACCCAGGATCCAAGCATGCATCTCCTGCATGTGTGTGGCTTCAAACCAGCTCTGTATGCTGCTCGCCTGTGTGCCGTTGTAGTCCCTACAGAAATAATTGCTGTTTGGCACGGCAAAGTTTCCTACCGGGGGGGAGAAACAAGGCAGCTCTGCCAAAGAACCTTTGGCAGAGGATTTCAGAATACCTACAGGAAAGTTTCCTAGAGCTCTCTATGGAACATTCCTGGGACAGCCCTGCAAGCATTAACAAACTTTTCTGCCAGGCCCTCGCTGCGTAGCTGAACAGGCTCTGTCGCCAGATAACCCTGTCGCATGTCCCACATCTTCCTCCAACTCCACTTCCTCATCCACCACTTCATCCTCAGGGTTGACTCCGCTGGCCACTGCCTCCAGTCCCCGCAAAGAATTCTGTGGGCTCATGGCGGTGGGGTCACTGCCGAGGGTGACATGCAGCTCCTTGTCTTCAGCGCTGCATCAGAGTGCTGGTTGCCCTCCCTTGCCTTCTGATATGCCTGCCTCAGCTTCTTGCTCTTAGGACGGCACTGCTGCGTGCCCCTTTCATGTCTCTTCTCCGGCAGGCCGCAAGCAATCTGCCTGCAAATATCCAGATTCCTATGGCTTGAGCAAAGCTGCAACTTCCCAGCCTTCTCTCCCCACAGACCCAGCAGATCGAACAGCTCCATGAGGGGGCGTGTCTGTTGCGGCAAGCTGGCATGGTCAGCTAGGAAGATGCTGTGTGAACAGTCCACACCGAGCAAATAGAAAGACAAATTTCAAAAATTCCTGGGCCTTTAAAGGGGGGAGGGCACCTGTGTACCTGCAGGGCAGTGGAGTTCAAACTGCTGACCAGAGCGTCATTGATGGGCACTGAGGGACACTTCCTGGAGGCCAGTTAGGGCAACGTAAGCAAGTGCACTGTCTATACTGATACTGCATCGCTCTAACTATATAGCAAAGAGCTCTATGCCGCTTGTCAAGGTGGTTTTGTTTTGTCAACATAGCAGGGGAGTTAAAATAGCAGGAGGAGCGTTGTTGTGTGTACACCTCCACTGTTTTGTCTACAAAAGTTGACTTTTGTCGACAAAACTGTGGAGTGTAGACAAGGCCTAAGTCCCAACTGCAGGGACTGACTTCACTTCGCTTCGCTTTGCTTCACTGTCTTCACATTCTGTCTTCATTTACCCGGTGTCATATCCCTGAAGGCAGGAATGGCACACAGGTATATCTGAGGGAAGAATTTGAAGCCAATGGGAGTGTGGAGGTGTAAATAACAGGGAAAATTGGCTCTCAGCATCTTTATTACTGGCAAAAAAAGATGCAGAGGCACAGTTTCACTTTCAGCTGCTGAGATCAGATTGGTAGCCATGGGGTAGTCGTTAGGATTTGAATGTGGGGCCTTCAGCATTGCAGCACCTGCCCCTACTTGAGCTACAGGACTGTAGCCATTACGTGGGAAAAGCAGCAGCCAGCTAGCTTCTTTGGCTCAGCCACAGAGTGGGGACTTGTAGTACACATCAGAAAGGTGTTACATAATCCCCACCTATGCACTGAATCACGTGGGCCGCCACTTGCAACACAATGCCCCAGCTTTGGCAGTGAGGATTGAACCTGTAACCTCTAGATCTTAAAAGTAGGAGCCCCTGTTGCCTGAGCTGAAAAGCTTGACCCTTTAGTAGGCTCTTCAATGGGTCCATATCCAAACAACCACCAGACAGTGACTGGGCACCCCACTGAATGGTATGGGTTATATAGTTACATTAATGCACCATCTTCAGCTCATTAAGCAGAGACACCCAAGTTACAACATTCAATTCCAGTAAGTGTTTCAGTCCCTGAATGCATCTGT
The DNA here is from genome assembly GCF_965140285.1 of Lepidochelys kempii. Lineage (NCBI taxonomy): Eukaryota > Metazoa > Chordata > Testudines > Cheloniidae > Lepidochelys > Lepidochelys kempii. The sequence goes on from NC_136385.1 coordinate 15,324,841, forward strand.
CTCTGGAACTGTATTGACATAGTCCTGGAGTTACCACTATCCCAGGTGCTATAAATTCATTGGTCACACTCTACATGATATTTCTATTTATAAATGTCTTATGAAGGATTATGCAATGTTTTTGTAACCTTTATCAGTCCTAGGATCTCAGAAAGACAAAGTGGGTGAGATAATATCTTTTTGGACCTCACCCACCTTCTGTCTCTTAAAAAGGATCACTCAGTGATTAACAGATGCTCTAAGCAAGTTACAGATATGAATAGCATATGCTATGGTTGGTTAACACCCACCTTGTCTCTCTAACAATTGATTAATCATTTAGTAAGACATCTGTTAACCACTTATAAACTATTTATACCTGAAACCTGAGTATACAGAATGAAGCATTAATCCTTTGCAATCTAAGTGACTGCTGATCATTCACCCAGAGAAGTAGTCAAGCTCAAATGACTCCACACATTGTCAATCACATAGGACATTTGCCAGCTGTATTGCTGATCAGGCTCATTACCTGGACACAGAGTGCTGGGGGAGGAAGGTTATTTAAAGAGCAATCTGGGCCTTCTTACAGCCTTTGCAAAAGGATTCAGAACATCTGAGCCAATCTCCCAGGGAGCTGATGTGATGTGAGCAGGGCTGGATTAATGCCGGGGTGTTAGGGGCTGCAGCCCAGGGCCTCAGGCTAAGTGGGGGCCCGTGGGCCGGATGCAGCCCGCTGCTTCTTTTCATCTGGCCTGTGGCAAGCCTCCACACTCTGGGCCTGGACACCGAGCCTTGGCGGCCCCTGCTGCTCCGTAGGGCTGGAGCTGTGAGTGCTGGCATGCTCCTGCAGCCCTTAGGCAAGGGGTGTTCAGGGAATCTCTGCATGCTTCCCCCTCCCCCAGCACCAGCTCCCATTGGCCAGGAACTATAACTGTGGGGGGCAGCACCTGTGGGCATGGGCATATGCTAGGGGCTGGATATGCCGGCCACTTTGGGGAGCAGAGCAGCATGGAGTCATGGTAGGCAGGGATCCTGCCTTATCCCTGCTGCGCCGCTGACTAGGAGCCACTTGAGGTAAGTGCCTCCCAGCTGGAGCCTACACCCCTACCTCAGCCCGGAGCCCCTTCCTGCACCCAAACTTCCTCCCAGACCTTATGCCCCCATCTGCACCCCAACCCCCTGTCCCAGCTCTGAGCCCCCTCTCACACCCCAACTCCCACCCAGAGCCTGCACCCCAAACCTCCTGCTGCACCCCATCCCCTTGTTCCATCCCTGCCCCCCCCCAGCTGGAGCTGCATGCCATCCCATACCCCAATCCTGTGCCCCAGCCCTGAGTCCACTCCTGCACTCCAAGCCCCCAGGGGCCCCACAAAATCTAATAGCCCCAGGCCCACAGGAGAGTTAATCTGGCCCTGGATGTGAGCCTCCCAGAGAAGGAGGAAGAGAGGCAAAAAGGAAGAAAGAGGGAGGCGGTAGCAGCAGCAGCAGTGACCTGGCATTAAATAACAAGCCTTGCATGTGAAATGAGGGAACTTCCTGGCGAGGTTCTGCTGTTGCCTGGAGGGAGATCAGACCCAGCTCAGCAGGGAGCTTGGTGTAAGTGCATTGTAACATGTCTTGTTAATAACACTGAAAGCCCTGGAGAGGGGTGTGATGTTGCACTCCCTATATTTTATGGAAATATGCTTATGAGTATAAATAAGATGTAACTGGAATATGCTTTCTGCAAAAGGTCTTTTGTAAGGTATTCTAACAAAGGTTATCACCTACTAAATATATTCCTCCTATTTGCATGCATGTATCATTCTTGTATCTGAAGCTAGAAATGTGAAGTATAACTCTGAGGTCCGATTGTAATTATGCAAAGTGTGGGTCATTAATGGTGGTTTAGAATCTTGATGGCTCCCCTTGACTAGGACAATTGGTTGTAAATGGTTTATTTACCTGCAAACCTTCCTGTGTACATGTGGGCCAACCCAAGAAGAATGGAGATTGGGGGGGGGGGTCTTACAGTGACATGTGACCATGTCACATGATACTAGAACCCATCTTAATCCTTGTTCTTTTCCATTGATGAGGCTGGGGTGGGGACAAGCACAGATAAAAGATTCCCAGCTTGTGCCAAACCTATAAATGGGGGTGGAGCAGGAAAAAGGGTGCAGCCAGTCATGAGAGAACCCCCTGTTTACCAGCTGAGATGTCTGCTGGATCTAACAAAGACTGTACCAGGGGAAAGGATTAGGCCCAGACTAGGGAGGAGTCTAGTCTGTGAAAGAAGCTTATTGGAACATCTTTGAGGGTGAGATATTACCTGTAATCTGTTTCTTAATGTATTAAGCTTAGACTTGTGTGTTTTGTTTTATTTTGCTTTGTGACTTACTTTGTTCTGGCTGGTATTACTTGAAACCACTTAAACTCTTCGTTTTATACTTAATAAAATCACTTTTGTTTATTAATAAACCCAGAGTAAGTGATTAATACCTGGGGGAGCAAACAGCTGTGCATGTCTCTCTATCAGTGATAGAAAGGGTGAACAATTTATGAATTTACCCTGTATAAGCTTTATACAGAAATGATGGCATGTGGTAAACCCCATCCCTGCTGTGAGGAGCATGACTGATGCAAGGCCTGGTAAGAACTGGAGGAAATGATGAGGAATGGGATGATACCCAGGAATTGTCCCACTGGATCAAACCCGTGGGTCCATTTAACCCAGACTCCTCCAGCTGATTGTGGCTGGCACTAGATGCTTCAGAAGAAGGTTCAATAAAACCTTGTGGCAGGGGGTTATAGGGCAGCCTGCACCCAGGGAATTGTCCCCCTAGCCTCCACTAACTGGAGGTTGACTGATCCTGGTGGTGGTTATAGGGATGAGGAAGATGATGATGATGATTTCCACATTGTCTTCTGCTTCCCAGGCTACATACTCTGTGCCAAACCCTCTCAGCAGAGACCTTGGGGCTCCCTCCATAGCAATGCCCCACCTGCCAGCTTAGAACAACAGAGGTTATAACCCTGAGAGACAGGCTCAGCAGAGCATCCAAGAAGGGAATTGGAAAATTCACTCCAGCAGCAGCGCCTCTGAGATGTAAAACTGGACCCCTGGCTCCATCCAGATTCTTCCTTCAATCACTGTGAGGGTGGCGCTCGCTCCTGGGCTCTTGCTGATCACAGTGGCACCGGCCCCCACCACGTGAATGTAGCCCACTGGTGCGTGCACCTCACCACACACCTTCATCCTGCCCAGGGTGAAAAAGCAGCCATGATGGGGAAGAACAATTAATCGCAGTCCTCTTTATAACAGCCCTTACAATATCTGAAGACTGTTATCCTTCCACCTCTGGGCTGCTGTAGGCATCTGTAGTTGGCTAGCATCTTCTGGCCCAGATGTTTCCACATGTGCCCGGCAGTCCAGAGCAAGACTGTCTCAAGAAGTACAAGCTCTTCAGTTGAAGGGACTGTACATCTGGAGGAGAGTGGCATAATGGTTTGTACACAGGACTCAGGATTCTGTTCCCCATATCATTATTTTGGTGAAAAATTGTCCATTTTCAAAATTCTTAATTTTTTAATAGATTTTTTTCTTTGGAGTGTTCCTTCTTTTCATTTGTCATCCCCCCTTTCCTTCCCACCCCTTTTGTTTTTTCTCTTTTCTTTCTGGCCATTTTAAACAGATTTTCTCCAAATATGACTTGGGGTACAGGGAGATGGAAAGAAAGGGGGGGGACAGAAAATAAAATATGGGAAATCAGAATAATATACTCTAACATTCTCCAATTCTGAAAAAAATTGGTCCATATGAATTCATTTCCAAGGTGTTTTCACTTTGCAGGGTTCAAGATGGACCCAAATAAATATAAAACTCTTTTTACCATTTTTCTGCTGTCCATTTTTTAATTAATTAATTTTTTGGACCACTTTGCTAGACAGGTGCAAAGTAGAATAAAATATTTCTGGATTCATTGCTGTGGTCTGTGTTGTGTCAGGAGCAATCAATGTTGCATGTGATTTTCTGCCTGTGTATTCCCAAGTGTGTAGCTTGGAAGCTTTCTGTCATGCTTCTGGCCTTCACCTCTCTGGAGTTCTGGGTACCTACTTATGTTCTCCAGCTCTGATCAGTTGAGTCTCCAGTTAAATGAGAACCTCTCACTTCTCATCTACTTTTTCCTACTTTTTTTCCACTGGTGGGGGGTGGAGAAAGGAAATGATAAAATAAAGAATTTATTTTTGTTTAAGTAAAGTGGGATTTCAAACTTCGAAACGAAATATTTTTGACAAGCATTGTGGAAAACCCAGAAATGTTCACACAAATCAGATTTCTCCACAGAAAAATGTCATTGTTGTCACAACCTTGTTTTTCATTTTTATATTTCAACTGGCTCTTGAGGATGGCAGTAAAAAGGGGATGAGGAAGATGATGGGGGGGGGCAGAGAGAGAGAGATGAAGTTTTCCCATGACAAATTTTAGTGTTGTTGAAACTGGTTTTTGTTACAAATTTTTTTTGACCAGTTCTAGAGGCTGGCAATAAAAGGGGGATGAGGAAGCTGTTTCGTGGTGAGGAGGAGGAAGATCATGATGACTTGCATATTGTCTCTTCTGTTTCCCAAGCTACATGCTTTGCGCCAAACTCTTTGAACAGAAACTGTGGGGCTCATCAGGCAGCAATGCCCCTTCTGCCAGTTTGAGAACTGTGGGGGCTGGTTTGGCCTTAGGACAGCTCTAATTTGTACCCCTGTGTTGCTTTGCATAGGTGCAGAATAGCCAGCATGTCAAAAGGGCTTGGCTCCACCCCTTCCCTACTCTGGCGTGGCTCAGCTGAGTGCAGGGGCAGGACTTAGCTGGCTTTACATCACTATTCTCTCCCCATCCTCATTCCTGCCCCCAAAATACCCCCTCCCCTATGATGCAGGAGTGGAGGGTGCAACATTCAAGGCTGACCTTTGACTGAACTCCCCAGGTGCTACTCTGGCAGCAGGCCGGGGCCTTGCCACGGGCCGTGCATGTGGCCCCTTGAGCTATAACCATGCATTGTCTACAAACCAGCATGCCCTCATTGGCCATACAGAGACTAACCGTGCTTACGCTTTATGGCTTCAGTGGGTGCTGTCCTGGCTGGGATGTCAGGGGTTAAAGAGCAGCAGAGGCTGAGTCCCTATCAGGAAAACAAAGGGCATGTGGGAAGGAGGGGGGAGTTTCCCAGGAGGCAGGCAAGTTGGATGGGCTGGGCCTAGGGGCTGTGGATGGAAAGGCTCCACGCCTGCTTCCATAAATCATTTCTTCTCTCATCGCAGTTCCCAGAGAGCTGACTCACGGGGCAAAGAGCATGGTTTATGGCAACATTTCCCAAGCTGGGGTGGCACTAAGTGGGGGCAGGGAGAAGGGGCAGGGGAGCGGGCGGGCAGGGCAGAGAAGTTGCAGGATCCTGAATCCACCATGTCTCCTCCTGTAAAGATACTGCTGCAGTTGTGGGTGACAAGTGACCTGAAAGCCACCTTCCCCCCCTCCATGCTTTTCTATCCGCCCCTGCTACAGCCAGGCCTGGGTACAGTGCGCGCACACAGGGCATTGGGCTGAGGCTTCCTTGCTCCCACAATAGTCTGCTATGAAAGCTGCTGTGGCCCAGCCCCAGGTGTCATAGGTGCAGCCACCGTGGGGTTCAGATAATAAGGACCTGTCCCTCCTACACCACCACTCCATCGTCTTTGGAACTCCCCTTCAGGTAGCTGAAGGCTGTTATCAAATCCCGCCTCACTCTTCTCTTCTGGAGACTAAACAAGCCCAGTTCCCTCAGCCTTTCCTTGTAAGTCATGTGCCCCAGCCCCCTGATCACTTTTGTTGCCCTCCACTGGACTCTCTCCAATTTGTCCACATCCCTTCTGTAGTGGGGGGCCCAAAACTGGATGCAACACTCCAGATGTGGCCTCAACAGTGCTGAATAGAGGGGAATAATCACTTCCCTCGATCTGCTGGCAATGCTCCTACTAATGCACCTACTAGTGCTTAGGTCCTGTCTGCCTGTGGGAGAGCAGTATTCCTGATTATCTAGTGCACGGGTCCCCAACACAGGGGACTGGACAGGTGTCAGAGGTCATGCCATCCACATGGCTGCAGAACAGTCCCACCTTTCAATTTCCCCTTGTTCTTGTGTTAGGAGGCAGGGAGAACAGAAGCTCCCAGTCTCCCTTCTCTAAATCATGCATTATTTGTAGGCTTGGAGGGATTCGATCTTCATCAGAAAATGTCGGTAAACTTTGATTTCACATTACGCACAGAAACCAACAACAAAAATATTTCCATTTAATGACCATTGAACTGGACAGAGGCAAAGTAAAGAAAATGCTGTCTGAGAACATTAGAATTTGATTTAAAGATATTTACTTTGTATATTTTGATGTGTGATGTTGACAATTTATATTTTAAGTTATAGTTTTAACTTTATGAATCTCAACATCTTACTGTCATTAAATAATTAGTGCCTCGTGCCCCCCCCATAGTTTCCCACAACTGTGAAAATTTAAATGGATCGACATAAAAAAGTGCTTAAAACCCATAATTTTGTGCTGATGTAAATAGATAAGTCAGGAACAATGCTTAAAAATAAACTATTATCTGTCAAAATTATAAAAAAATCTCATGCTGCCAAGCCTAATTATTTTATAGTCTTACCATCTGCCCTCTTATTCATTTCCTTTCTAAGGTAACAATCCTAGTCTTTTCAATCTCTCTGCCTATCAAAGCTTCTCCAGGCCCCTGTTCATTCTCATCCTTTTCCCCAAGCCCTTTTTGTTCTGCAATATCCTTTTGGAAATAGTTGTGAAATACTTATACAACAGTATAGTTTTTTTTTTTTTTAAAATGTGTGCTGAAGTTGGTACCTGCCACTTTCCAACTCCACTACGACATGAGCATATTTCTCAGAGTGGAAGGTTTTTTCCAGTAACCAAGTGTCTGAATGAGTGTATGGTGAAACCTCAAACAAACATTGTTAACTTGCACTCTGGGGAAAAGGGCTCATTCAACTTTCCCTGCACTTCAAACCGTTTTTCCACTGAATGCTTGCTCCAAAGGATTGTTTGCTTCTGGCAAACACAGATCAGGTTCCATCTGGCCTAGCAACAGGTCTCCATGCTGTAGCTATAAAAATATCCACATTAGAATTGATTAAATGAAAAGCTGGAACATTTCAGGTGTCCTAAAAGAGAATCATAGAATATCAGGGTTGGAAGGAACCTCAGGAGGTCATCTAGTCCAACCCCCTGCTCAAAGCAGGACCCATCCCCAACTAAATCATCCCAGCCAGGGCTTTGTCAAGCCTGACCTTAAAAACCTCAAAGGAAGGAGATTCCACCACCTCCCTAGGTAACCCATTCCAGTGCTTCACCACCCTCCTGGTGAAATAGTCTTTCCTAATATCCAACCTAAACTTCCCCCACTGCAACTTGAGACCATTACTCTTTGTTCTGTCATCTGCTACCACTGAGAACTAGATCCATCCTCTTTGGAACGCCCTTTCAGGTAGTTGAAAGCAGCAATCAAATCCCCCCTCACTCTTCTCTTCTGCAGACTAAACAATCCCAGTTCCCTCAGCCTCTCCTCAGAAGTCATGTGCTCCAGCCCCCTAATCATTTTTCAGAGTAGCAGCCATGTTAGTCTGTATTTGCAAAAAGAAAAGGAGTACTAGTGGCACCTTAAAGACTAACTAATTTATTTGAGCATAAGCTTTCGTGAATGAAGCATAAGCTTTTGTGAGCTACAGCTCCCTTCACTCACGAAAGTTTATGCTCAAATAAATTGATTAGTCTCTAAGGTGCCACTAGTACTCCTTTTCTTTTTGCTAATCATTGTTGTTGCCCTCCGCTGGACTCTTTCCAATTTTTCCACATCCTTCTTGTAGTGTGGGGCCCAAAACTGGACACAGTACTCCAGATGAGGCCTCACCAATGCCGAATAGAGGGGAATGATCATGTCCCTCGATCTGCTGGCAATGCTCCTATATATACAGCCCAAAATGCTGTTAGCCACCTAGGCAACAAGGACACGCTGTTGACTTATATCCAGCTTCTTGTCCACTCTAACCCCTAGGTCCTTTTCTGCAGAACTGCTGCCTAGCCATTCAGTTCCTAGTTTGTAGCAGTGCCTGGGATTTTTCTGTCCTAAGTGCAGGACTCTGCACTTGTCCTTGTTGAACCTCATCAGATTTCTTTTGACCCAATCCTCTAATTTGTCTAGGTCCCTCTGTATCCTATCCCTACCCTCCAGCATATCTACCATTCTTCCCAGTTTAGTGTCATCTACAAATTTGCTGAGGGTGCAATCCACACCATCCTTCAGATCATTAATGAAGATATTGAACAAAACCGGCCCCAGGACCAACCCATGGGGCACTCCGCTTGATACCGGCTGCCAACTAGACATGGAGCCATTGATCACTACCCATTGACCCCGATGATCTAGCCAGCTTTCTATCCACCTTACAGTCCATTCATCCAGCCCATACTTCTTTAACTTGCTGGGAAGAATACTGTGGGAGACCGTATCAAAAGCTTTGCTAAAGTCAAGGAATAACACATCCACTGCTTTCCCCTCATCCACAGAACCAGTTATCTTGTCATAGAAGGCAATTAGGTTTATCAGGCATGACTTTCCCTTGGTGAATCCATGCTGACTGTTCCTGATTGCTTTCCTCTCCTCGAAGTGCTTCAAAATTGATTCTTTGAGGACCTGCTCCATGATTTTTCCAGGTATTGAGGTGAGGCTGACTGGTTGAATCTTGGGGTATCCTATGAAATGCCAACACTGTCCCAAGAAAACTGGGACATGTGGTTGCATTATGTGAGGGGAAAAGTTGAAGTTGAAGGGCTGTTTACAGGAAATACAGATTGTTTGTTTGTTTTCAGTGGAAATTCAAATACCAAAAAATTTAACCAAATAATTATATCTGAAAACTGAAATATTCAATTTGGAAATGCTGCCATGGTGCCTCATGCTCCTATTCTCCTGGAGAGGCAAGTCTCTGACCAGACTCCATCTCCAATAATGCACCATTGTCTCCTCTCTTGGAGGGAGAGTATCATGGGAATCATTGTCCACAGTGCATCATGGGGGTTGTAGTCTGACTGGGTAGCCCTGCCCATAGAGGAAAAAGGGGGTGAGGAACAACTCACAAGAGATACCATTCTAAATCAAACTATTTGGTTTTAAGGCATTAGGCTTTGTGGATGAAAAATCCAATTTGTTTTCATGGAAAACAAACACTTTTTGCAAAAAAAAAAAACCCAAACATACCAATTTTCCACTAAAAAAGGTTTAAGGAAGTTTTCAACGACCCCACTGTGGGGCACAGCTTTGGCATGGATTAAGTACTAGTGAAGTGATAGTAAGTAACTCTTCTGAATGTAAGGAGGCCAACAGTGGGGAGGCCCACAGGCTGCTTTTGGGACATTAGGACATTTGCTATCTAGGGCTGACCCATCACTCAGTTCAGTGAATCCCACCTTTTTTGCAGCATCTTTGGCACAATAAGGGCATTAGTAAGTGCAGCCAATGTTCATGGTCTTTCACACAAATGCTCCATACATCATCAGGCTGGCCCAGTTGGTCTCTGGTGTGGATTCCTCAGCCATCGGGGATGAGGTGGTCCAGGAATCAGCAGGTTGGGGCCATGAATCCTGAGAGCTAACCTTTAGGGGCTACGCATCACAGGAATCAACCTCAAAACAGCATACAGCAATTTGAATCAGATGGTGGCGCAGGCATTCCTTGGAGAAGAGCCCAGAGCACTGGGGGTGAGTGATTTCTACCCACAGTTTGGTCCATGGGGACTAATCAATTCAGTGCATACAGGAGTGGGAAGGATCTCCAAAGGTCTGAATGTAGAGCAACCAAGGATGAGCAAACTCCAGGCTTCACCCTTGTTTGTTTGGATTTTTTTTTAATTGAACAGATTTTTGAAAATAGAAAAGATCCAAAGAAGCAGAAACTGTAGAGCAACCGCGTCATTTCAGCCAGTGTGACTTTTATTTTAGCAGTAGGGTACGTCTACGCTGCAGGTGGATGTGTAATTTCCATCTTGGGTAGACGTATATCAGGCTAGTGTGCTTAAAAATAGCAGAGTAGCCCCACCAACTGGGGCTAGCTGCCTGAATACAATCCCCTCGGAGCTCCTAGGGATGTTTGCCATGGATACGCTGCTCTTGCTAGTGCACTAGCTCAGTCAAAGATCGCTCAGGTATGTCAGCCCCAGCTGGAAATTACCTCTCCAGCTGAAGTGTAGCGGTACCCTAGGAGAAATAGGGAAGAACAAATGAGGGGGAGAGCGCACACAGTGTGTGGCTCCTCCTTTGTAACATGCCGCATTAACTCGATCTCAGATTGACAGAAGGCAGATGACTTACATATTTAATGGTGCAGTACACAGAAAACAGTCATACCACAGGAAGCAGGCAGGTTAACCCATCTCTGCTGTTTCCAGAATAAGGCGCTATTGATCTACTGAGATCCTCATGTGGTTTCCAAAGTCATCTTTTGAGACAGAAAGGCTTCAAGTTCACATTACAGTTCATACACTGGGTTTAATATTTTGCCATGGGATAACCACTGCACTTCACCATGTAAGAGTAAGTGTTGGCGTTCGGACCGCATTTCTTCACTCATTGTAGCAAAGATGTGAGAATTGAGTCCATTTGCTTTCATAGAACTCACAATTTTAACAACTATACTGAGGACAATACTAAGCACTGGAGACAATTTCTTGGCTGCCAAGACCTCTCAATGAACAAAGCAGTGAGTTGCTTGAGCAACTTCCATCATTTTTGCTACTACACCTGAGTGTCTGCCTGTCATTGCAGCCTGTCCCATACTCATTTAGGACCCAAAAGACTTCAGCACTTGTCAAGTTTTGTGGCAGTTCTTTTCAGTGGAGTAGATATTTTATTAAATGTGCCTTCATAGGCATAGTGCACATAAACAGAAAGAACCACTGTGTTAGAAATGTCCATTGACTCATCTGACTGAATTGCACACCAGCTTGGTACTCTCACCCTTTCTATCAACTGAGCTTCAATATATTCTGCAATATCAGGTTTCAGAGTAGCAGCCGTCTTAGTCTGTATCCGCAAAAAGAAAACGTGGACTTGTGGCACCTTAGAGACTAACCAATTTATTTGAGCATAAGCTTTCGTGAGCTACAGCTCACTTCATCGGATGCATCTGATGAAGTGAGCGCATCCGATGAAGTGAGCTGTAGCTCACAAAAGCTTATGCTCAAATAAATTTGTTAGTCTCTAAGGTGCCACAAGTACTCCTTTTCTTTCTGCAATATCAGTTATTCAACGTGAGACAGTATCAGTGACAGTAGAATGCAGCTCACTTTTTGGCAGCTGTATCACACAAGGCTTCGTGACAAGCATCTATTACTGAAGGCATGATTAGTTCTTCACCAGATGTAAATGGCAATTTGCATTTAGCTATGCATAGGGACAGCAGATATGATGCTTTTAACATACCTTCATTTGATGTTATGGCGGTGTGCAGTAGTTTCTTTTGCCTCTTCTCTTCATCTCACTTCTATTGGAAGAATTCCACTGACTTTTCTTTTAAATTTGGATGTTTGATTCAGAGTTGTGCCACACACAACACAGAGGTTGAGCATTCTACATCCTCTCTTGCAACAAACCCATACTTAATGTAAGATGAATAGTATTTCTGATTGAAGGCCGAATGTTTCTTTTCTTTTCTTCCTTATCACATTTGGAGTCACTTGCATCTCCATTCTGTTTTTTCTGCACTTTTGTTACCTCTGAATCCATTTTTTGGAACTATCTGCTTTGACAATGACATTGTGTGGTTTAGCTAAGTAAAAGTTTTACTAGAACTTAAATTTCACTCGCTGCTTTCCGTTAACTACTTCCTTCCAACAAATGCGGGCAAACTTGCTTTGCATGTCAGCACCATGGCAACTGATGTCAACTCGGTTGGTTGATTTATTCATTTATTATTTTTAATGTTCAGAAATAATTGAATGAATACCGTGAAGTAAAATACAAGTACAAAAACATTACATTTTAAATATTAATATTCTATGCTAGGGAAATCTCAGGGACTGGCAAGAAGGGCCATCATAGACCGGCGCCGGTCCATGGACCAGTCATTAAGAAACACTGGGATAAATGAAAAGCTGTCAACAGACAGAATGGGGCTAATCCTCAGATGGTTTAAACAGACACAGCTCCATTGAAGCCAATGGTGTTATGCTCATTTACACCAACTGAGGATTTGACCCCTAGTGAGCCCTATTCGTTTCCGTGCAAGACAGCTCACTTGGATGGAAGTTCAGGAACTTTACAGAAGAGCAGAGAGTATCTCAGGGGCATCACAGGATGGGCTGGTCTCTGAGCTGCAAAGTGCTCACTGCACTTTACTGCATCTTGGTTACTGTGCAGTGAACGAGGTTTGGCTGCTGCTTACTGTGAATGCTCATTCTCTGAAGGAGGCAAATCATCCATAGCGGACCTTGCCTCCTTCGCAGAACGTTCTCCTGGGGAAGCGGTGAGAGCTTAGATCACCATTTTCACAAACAGGTGCCTAAAGTTAGACTCTGACATCTTTATGGAGGCTCCTAAATGAGTGAGCTGATTTCTGAAAGTACTGAGCACCCAGCAGCTCCCACTTGAAATCATTGGGACCTGCTAGGTGCTCACCACTTTGGAAAATCAGACCAATTACCGACTGACATAAATACAGATTTAGGATCTTAAATTTAGGCTCTTGTTTTTGAAAATCTTGATCCCGGTGTCATTGAGAAATTGATGCAGAAGGCGGTCAGCACCTGAAGATCTGAGCTCCTTTTAAAAAAATCTGTCCACTTATTTTGGTGACAACCTAGGAGCTGAGCTCTTGTCAACCCGGTGGCATTCCAACGAGCAGCATTTTTGGCATTCTGCAGCTGTCTACCAAGTTTAATAGTGAAGGTATTTTATTGAATCCATTTCTTTCAACCACCAACCAAGCCAGGAAATTCCATATGAAATTAATATGAGAAGAGCTTTAAGAAAAAATTACTTTTTCTCTTTTACTGTTCACTGTTTCTGGAGCCCTCTGTAGCAGCTGGGAAGCTACTCACAGTTAGGTTGACCAGATGTCCCAGTTGTATAGGGACAGTCCTGTTATTTGGAGCTTTGTCTTATATAGGTGCCTATTACCCCCCTTCTCTGTCCTGATTTTTCATACTTGCTATCTGGTTACCCTACACACAGTTCAGCTGGTGAGTTATAAGAATCCTTTGCATTTGTAACGTGGGGGCATTGTAGTTTCTCTGCTTTGTTCAGAACACGACATACATTGAGAGTGGATGACGGGGGAAAGCAAAGGCCTTGTTGATCAAGGAATGTGTGAATCTAGAGAGAGGATTTAATACTGACCCCAGTAGAGATGTCTATGTAGTGGGTAGTTTCCACTAAGGGAGAGTTTGCATTCCAACATATAACACTGGGGTGAGAGCCAGGACTAAATTAACATAGAGTTCCAGATACTCATATGGTGTAAAATCAACATGCAGCATTTACTTCAGTGCACTCTGATTTCCATCAGCTGAGGATCTGGCCTTGAAGTCTTATCTTGCTCCAGAATAGGAGGGTCTCTCTGGCACAGAAATGTATTGTGGTGGCACAGAAATGTGTTGTGATTGGATTCTGGTTTAAATGAACATGGAGACTAAATTCTCAATGTGTTTTTTACCTTTTTCAACTGAAAATGTGGTTTCCACAAAATTTACACTTTCAGTAATGTGGAAATTTTAACTTTTGTGGAAAGTTTGATTTTCTATAGGGAAAATTGAATCATTTCAGGTCGTTTCAATCTTAATCTACATCTTCCTGAGCCACTGTGGAGCCTTATGGCAGTTGTAGTTAAGGTATCCCATGCCTCATTTTCCCCTCTGGGCCAGGCTCCTTGGCAGGACTACATCATGTGTCCTCAATGCATCATGGGAGATGTAGTCCAACTGGGGAGCGCTGCCTATAGGGGAAAATGTGAGCATGAGGCACCCGGGACCACAACTCCCATAAGCTCCTGTGGTTGCTTAGGAAGAGGCCGATTAAAAGTAGAACCAACCCGAAACAAAATGTTCAGACATTTCCAAATCAAAAATTTTTGAGACATATACAAATGTCAAAATATTGGACTTTCCCACAGGGCAGAAATTCCGTTATTTCCTCAACTCTAGTTATAATTTTCATAGTCTTAGTTCTCTGAGCCCCAAATCGCCAACTTGCAGACATGCCACATTCCCTGTTCCGGGGAAAACTCCTCTGAGAGTGAGAAATTACCTCAGTCTCCATGGTCCAATCAATCCTTGCTCTTTCTGTTGCAAATGAGAACAAAGGTGCCAATTATTGACAGCAGGGATGGCGGTTTTATTAATAATACTTAGCTTATCAGTGGATCTCAAAGCACTTTACAGATGAGGTGAGCATCACTAGTCCCAATTTGCAGATGGGGAAACTGAAGCACAGAAGTGATGAGACTTGCCAAATCATGGACCAGGACCTTATTGTGCTAGGCATTATACAAAAACAAGAGACAATCCCTGCCTAACATAGCTGAAAATCTAAGTGACAGTGATTCAGTATCTTGGTTAGGCCTTTATTGGCATCTTGGCACTTCTTGTCTTAGACAAAGTCAAGAAATTTGACAGCTGTTGAACAAAGGGAAAACAAGACTCTTTCTAGACTCCCAAAGAAATTCAGGGATCTGAGGTGTGTGTGTGTGTGTTTTTATTTTAGCCAAAACCTGTTTGTCCTCCTGCCAGTCCTTTTGTGGGTCTCTTGGGAGCTGCCTGGCTTGTGCTCTTAGTTCATTTGCTGGGATCGTTCTGTTGCTAATGGATCTGATCCCAAACACCGCACGTTGCGACGATGCCTCTAGTAGGGACCTTCTGCTGGTAAGTGACTGGACTCTGCCTGGAGATGTGACTTCTCAAATTGCTTAATGTGTTTAGAAAGCCAAGACCTGGAGTTGTCCCAATCCCAGCTCTGGAAGCCAGAAATTTTCTAGGAGTTTGGGTCCAGATTTGCCAGAATTCAGTAAAGACAATGGCCACTGGACTGTCTTTTTTTTTTTTTTTTTTAATGGTGCTGATATTGGTCACATTGAGGCTAACGGCAACACGCCTCTTGAATCAGGGGAAGCAGGATCAGACTGAAGGTCAGGCTTTTGTTTAAAAATAAAATAAATGTGGCTAATAAGTCAGGGCTGGACTTTTCTCCTTTTACTTGGTGTTAAAAGCACGAAGTCACTTGCAGTACATAAAAACTTGTTCTTATGTGCCAATAGGTGGCGCTCTTTCCATTAACTGTCTATATAGACCTGTGTATAGCATACATATGCATCTCTTCTGTAGAGCACTCCTGGAGCAAGCAGTACCTGGCTTGTGGAGCAGTCTTGTTGGTCGAGAGATTAAAGTCTCCACTGGGACTATTCAAGCAGAGTAAGAGCAGCTGATTTAGGCCTTAAATAATTATGGGTGAGGAGGAGATGCTCCGGGGAGTGCTTGGGAGGAGGTGCTGCTCTTGACACCATTGTGGAGTTTCGCTGGTCCCTGGCTCGGGTGTGTGCTTCGGGCTACAAGTCACCTGTTGTGACCCTGATACAGTGAATGTTTCATTTCTCAGTGGAATTGAAGTGAGGTCATAGTTTGGAATGATGTTTGCTCCTGCTAGACTTGATAACTGATGGCAGAGGGGTATGAGTGGGAGTGGGGGAAACTAGGGATTGAGATTATAACTGAATTTTTTTCACTGAAGGTTTTTTTTATGTGAAACACCATTTTCATTGAAAGTGAAACATTTAAAAATGTGACTATTTTGATGAAATTTTTTTGGTGGGGGGTGGAATAAAAAGAAACAAAGCATCCTGATAATTTCAAAATGTCCCATTTCAACATTTTTGGAATTAAAATTTTTTTATCTTTTTCATTCCAAAATGATTTCTCAAAAATAAATTAGTTGAGGTTTTAATATTTGTAAATATAAATCCCTCAACATTTTTAAAAGGTCAAAATTAAAATGTTTTGATTGACCCCCAAACAATTTTTTTTCAAAATTTCATTTCACTAGAAATTTCAGATGTTTTTATTTTTGTTTTGGAATGGGGGAGGGGGATGTCAGAATTGTGGAATTTCCTGCAAAATGGAAAAGCTGCTTCCCATCCTGCTCTAGCTGAGTGATTATAAATGTGGTGGTATCACATTCCTTTCCAGGCAGCTGGCAGCTCAGCCCAATTCTGTGGATCATTTTATTAAAGGATAAAATCATTTCTGTTTTCACTGCCACCACATTGATCCCTAGTTTAAGCGTGCTAAAGATCAATAGCAAACATGCAGCTTGGCCAACCTGTCTTTCTCCAGAAAGGCCAGTTCAGTCATTTGAGGCTAAATACTCAGTTCTTCACACTGCTCACCAAAAGGGTCTGGGACTTTGATTCTGATGCTCTCAAGCAAAGGTTGCTATAAGTGTAAATGCCTTTTCATTCTTCCAACAAGAGCTTCAAGAATCTCCATTCAAAGGGTATGTCTACGCTGCAAATAAAGATCCGCAGCAGTGAGTCTCAGAACCTGGGTCAACTGACTCAGGCTTGTAGGGTTCATGCTATGGGGTGAAAAATAGCAATATAGACTTTTCTGCTCAAACTGGAGCCTGGACTCTGAAACACAGCAAGGAAGGAGGGTCTCAGTTCCTGGGCTCCAGCCTGAGCGAGAACATCTACACTATTTTTAGTGCCATAGTATAAGCCTGCGTTAGTTGACCTGGACCCGTAGAGACTCTCGGCTGCGGGACTTTTTTTCCTGTGTAGACATGTCCAAAGTATTGAGGGTAACAGCAAGTGACCAGCAGCATGTTTCATGGTACCTGCCCATTGACCTCTCCAGGGAAAAGCATATGGCTAGTAAGTAGGCGGTTCATATTGGCATTGGTGGTGATGGACCAGATTCATCCCTGGTGTAACTCCATTGGGGTCCTAACAGGAATGAGTTTGGCCCAGGGACTTCCATGATGATGGTAACGAGAGGGATGAGGATGGTGGTTGGAGGAATGATGAGGATCATATTACCAGTGAGGGTTGACTTCTTTTGTTTTGCAGGCCATGTTTTCTGCACCATATGCCATCAGCGTAGATCTTGGACCTCCCTCTGCTCCAGTGCACCCTTTGCTGGCTTATGGTAGCACTGCTTCAGCATGTGGCAGTAGTGTACCAGCTTATGGCAGCTTTGCTCATGCTCCCAAGACACAAACTGAGCAGAGGGCCTGCGAAGGAACCCACAGGAGAAATCACTCCTGCAGCAGCAGCTGCTCCGAGGAGTAAAATCCAACACCCTCCCCTCTGATAGATGTCCTTCCTTTTCTTGAGTGCAATCTTAACACTCAGCTCCCTCACTGGTCAGTCTCTCTGCTCTTCACACTGTGGGTGTGTCTGTCACATTGGTGCGGGTTCTCCGTCATTAGCTGGTTTCACACAGTGCAGATTGCAGTAAGATCCATGATGACCATCCTTTGGCAAATGCCCCCAGCAGGCCTTACACCCAAACATTTTCCCACCGGCTTCTTCAATACAAGAATGAACAGGAGCCCTAAGTTGGGTCTTTTCATGTGTTTGTTCACTATGGTGCGTGTGTGTGAGTGTGGGGGTGCATGGCTCTGTATGTGTGTATACACACATGGGGGGTGTATGGGTGTGAGTGTGGGGATTGCATACCTGTGTATGAGGATCTGTGTGTGTGTATCGATATGTGGTGTGTGTACACGGGTATGCAGTGGTGCATGTGCATACACACAGGGGGTGTGCGTACATGGGTGTGGGGTAGGCATACCTAAGTACATGGGGGTATCTGTGAAATCATAGACATGGACATTTGACAAAGACATAGACAAGAGGGTACCTGTGAAACATAATAAACAATATGCCCTTAGAGGTTGGGGACCAGCCTATAAAAACGTTGTACCAATGATAGGCTGTCAGTTCTTTTTCAGACTTAGCAATTTTTAGCATGTCTCCATTTGTATGTAATATCTGAATGACATGACATGCTTCCCTATATCCCTCTGTCTGTTGTAAAAACGGAGTCACCTTTGTTTCTGACAATAAGTGATCCGTTAGATCACGCTAATCCAGGTCAAGGTTAACAGAGAAATTAACTGGGGTGGCAGTTATAGTGCTCTGGGCTGCTTCTATCTTTGGTAGCTAGTACCTGTGATTGCTAGTGTATAATGCACGAGCATTACATCTACAGTCATCCACGGGGGTTGGCTGATACTTGCATCCTCCCAAAATATTGTTTCCTAGGATGTAACACATACACATTCTGTTGTACAAAAAGTGTGCCACATTTTCTAATTCATCCCATACACATGTTCTCAATGATGTGTCCTTGCTGCATGGTTCTGTGGTGACAGGTAGGGACAAGCACATCCATTTGAGGGCTCCATTCCATACACCCTCAGATGTCCAATAATTTCTCCTCTTTCCTAGCCCACTGATCCATAACCTGGGGTAGCCAAAAGGATCCAATGGTCAATTTTGCGAGCTGGCTCACTTTCCATATCTGTCTTCATAGATTGTTGAACAATTTTAATAATTTCACATAATAAATCAGGCTTAACCATGTTGGAAACATATTGCATCCATTCATATTTGTAGGTGTCAAACAAGGACCTCTTCTGTTTTAAAAGATGTGTTAATACCCGAACATTCCCAGATATTACCCAAAACATTTCGTGTTCCAGTGATGCTAAACTAAGAATTTGCATCTCAGTACATCCTATGGCCAAGGCAGCTTTATTCCCTAATTCTATTTCTTGTTCATACAGCAGCCAGGAGGTGGTGTTTAGCCACCGCCACATAGTCCATGATGCTTTTAGTTTTCCCTGACTTTATACCAAGTTCACAGTAGTATCTGACTGCTTGTGAATGAGACTATCTTACAGTTGTGACAAGGAACTTAACTTCTTCTTAATTACCTCCAGGTCTAGAGTATTCATAATCCCTGCTCCAAAACCAATCCCTCCTAATATGATGTCTGTTACATGAGGATGTTTCCCTGTTAACAGACTGGCATTTCTTGACCTCCGCCCTTCTGCAGCATTGGTTTCTGTAAATACAGTTCAAATGCTTATTAATCCTTTTCTGCCTAATGCAGTAGGCTTGGGTTTTTTTGGTAACAATATACAATGCTAGCAACAAAACAAGACAAAAAAACCAACAATTTTTGTCATGCCAGTAGATTCATGGTATTCTGGGTTGCTCTTCAGCTGGTACCAGCTTTTCCTGAAGTTCTGAAAGACCAAACATTTTTCTACCCCTTTTGGGGTGGCAGATTATTGCTTAAAATATCCCTTTCTTTTACAAATACCCTTGCTGATTTCAGGCAAAACAGAGGAATTATCCCCATACTTTCCTGTGTTTTTGTTCTATAGGCAGGCCAGATTGAATGGTTTTTAGGCTTTAAGAGAAAGTATCCCACTGTTCAGTCATTAAATTCATGAGGTGGTGTACCTCAGTTTCCCTTTTTATACAACAGGCCAGGTTTGTAATGTTTTTTCTGCTGTGCTAAGCTTTAAGTTTATTCACAGGTAATAGCTGAGAAGCATCATTACCATATTACCTTAAAGGTTTTTTCCAAAAATATCACACTTTACATTGTTACAGGGGTACTTATTAATATTAACATTGGGATAACTTTAATGTTAACATCAAATCTATTAAAAGTAGCTTGTTATACCATGCCTTTTAGTTACATAATTTGTTTTTGAGGCCAGTGTATTCAATGTCCTCTTTAAATCTTTGCATAGGCTTTAATTTAATTATATCCTTGGGGTTTTAGTGAATTAAAAGGTAGGGGTGTCATGCATGTAAGCAAACCCCTTTTGTATGGGTCTTCAGATTTCAGCACTGCATACACACATGAAAAGGTTTGGGTGTTTTTTCTACTTAGGGTTAACCCTCTCATTCTTAGGGTTGACTTTTTCCACCTTCCTCTGGAGGGTCATAATTTGAGCCTTTTGGTTTCAGGTAGTTTGTTTGCTGACCAGGTATATCCTTTATCTGCAGCTCCTTTGTGCTGTCATTTATGGGCAGTTCTCTCCTTCCTCTATCGGTTAGATAATTTGCATCAACACAGACGCTTTCTGACTTGCTTTTGGATCCAAAGCCATCAGCAGCTCAGAGACTCGGTCTTAAAAGGGAAACAATCAACTTTCACCAGAGTTTTGATTACTTTTAACTTTTAACTCCTGCTTCCAAAACACACAGCAATCTGAAAAAGAAAACCCAACCTATTGTGGCTCCTTTTGGAGCCCTAATAGGATTTTAATTAAGTAGCATTTTTTTTGCATTTCTTTTACCCCTTCTACAATATACACTGTACATGTCCTGGGGAAAATGCACATTCCTTCCATAGTTTAACTTTTATAACTTTATATTAGCCATATCAATTTTTACATAAAGTGTAACACTTTTGTGCTCAGCATTTTCATGTACCCTTATCAAAGTGACAGCCTGATTACTCAGAGCCACCTCAAGGCTCATTGTTTCTAACATTGCTTCTTTGTGCACCACACCCCAATGTTGCTCCAGAGGGGCACTGTTTTTTTTTTTTTAATTTTATTCTTTTACTACAGCTCTTATCTGCTATTTTGTTACCAAAAAACAAATCCAGAATCTCTTTCCATTCTCCTGGGTTTGACTGCCCTGCTGCAGCCATGACTTTGATCTTTAAAAAGATATTGAACGTTATAAAGCATTGAGATACCTTAAGGGTTAAATGCTAAATACCAAAGCCAAACACCACTAGTTACCTGCATCTGGCAAAAAGAGTCTAAGTTTTGCAACTTTGAATGAAAGATTCAAATGGATTTTAGTGGTATTATTTAAAAACAAAACCAATTTATCTTAAACCTATGAAACAGTTTTACAGACCAGGAGTGTTGATTTAGGTCCTTAAAACCTCACATATTTACACAGTATATTTACACACGCATTCTTTTATTTAAGATCCCTTACACTGCTTTAGTTTTTTACACAGCTGTACATAGATTACATTTGTATACGTTTGGGGGCAGTTAAGTTCCAATAGAAACCCCTTAGTTCTTTTAGCCAGTTGGCTAAATTGTTCATAGTCAAATGATTTAAATCAGATTGTCTCTTTGCCTGGCTTATTTACAGACATTCCTTTGGAAAAGGGACCATTTCCCCTTCAGAATGGCTGGAAAGAAACCAAGAATTTTCTTTCTAGAATACTTTTTTTAAAAAACATTTTTACAAAGTTTAACTGCTTAATTCCCTCCAGCCCCTGCAGAGTTAGCTTCTTACTCTCTCTTCTTAAATCACTTGCTTATCTGTTGCCAGCCTACTTGTCTGGGCCCAATCCTGCTTTCCTTGCTGAACCAGCCCTTTTCATGGACACAGGCTTTGTTCCACTATCAATTTAGCAAGGAAGGTGGGCTCCTTAACTAGTCCCAACACCTCCTGGTCCCTTTTCTTAAACATTTTTCTTAAAATTGTGAAATCACAACTATAACCCACAATCCTATATCCTTCAGAGAGTGAGGTCTTACAGAAATCTACTTCTTATTTGCTCACGCTTGTGCTGGTACTTACACAACACAAAAAGTCTATACCCACTAAAAACTCTGCCTGACAGAGCAGGAGGGGGGAATTCTAAGCCCTCTACCTTTTGGTCTTGATCCTGCTACGACCAAGGGTATATTCACCTATGCAATTTTTCCCTGACAGACAGGTAGGAGCGAGGACTGTAATCCTCCCCCTTATGGCCCGGCACCTCTACAACTGGGAGTGTATATACCTAGTGTGGCAGAGCTCTGACCTTGTCCCCGTGGGGCCCATGCTTCCAGGTGGTTTATGCTAGCCTCAGAGGCTCACCAGGACCCTCCACATAGCACTTCTCTCTCTAGGGCCAGGGTACAGTCTACTGAGCCCTTTTCATCATACACCAGCAAGGAGGTTTGTGAGAGAACTCCCACAGTCTCTGTGGTCCCTACAGGTTTATTCAAGAACAGTTTAGCCTCCTGTCCTGACAGGGGCCTGTCTTCCCCTCCCAGGAGGTGTTTCTGTAGTGACAGGTTGGGGGGAACCCAGGCCCGCCCTCTACTCCAGGTTCCGCCCCAGGGACCCTAATGGCAGCAGCTGTTGGCAGCCAACCTTTCACTGCCAGAGTTATTACATTTCCCTGGGCCACTTCCCCACAGCTCCCCAACTTCCTTCTCTTAATGTCTTCTTCTCCCTTTCCAGTGGTTTGAGGGTGTCTTCATTACCCAGCCCTTCAGCCACACTTCCTCTCCTCTGGCTCCCTCCAGCCTGACTGGAGTGAGCCCTTTTATAGTATTAGAGGGGCCTTAATTAGAGTCAAGTATTCACATTAGCTTAACAGCCTTGCCTGACTCTTTGCAGGTTAATTGAAGTCAGGTGTTCACCCTAGCCTGAAGCAGCCCCTGCTTTGATCAGCCAGGGAACAGAAAACTGCTTATCCAGTGGCCAGTATATCTGCCTTCTACTAGTCTGCTGGTACCCAGCTGGCCTGGGTCTATCACACTAGACAGTTTGTGTATATCTTCTCTGTATAATTTTCCCCGACTGACAGGTCAGAGAGAGGACTCTAATCTTCCCCCTATTGCCCAGCACTTCTACCACCGGGGGTGTGCACACCTGAATGATCGATCACTTTACACGTATGGTATACCTTTTAGCAGTATTTTCAACAATCACAGTGCATGTCTTCTCCCGTTTGCAATTCTCCACCAAAAATGTTATGCTTCCAAGAAGCACATGGGATCTTTTTCAGGGGAAAAGGCAATACGCCACGTTTATTGAAGAGACAACAATTAGCATATGTATTCAATCACACCACCCACCCATCCACCCACTGTCCCACCAGTTGATGTTATAGTTACCAGTCCAGAGTCCGGATCAATCTAGTGGCCAGCTAGGTTGATCACGTGTAGGGAGGAGCTGGGTTCTGTCAGTCACGACACGGTGCTCCCGGGAAGTCTTGGCAGGACAAACCCAAAGTTTCATAGCAAGGTACCCTGTTTATATAGTGATTTTTTCTTCACTGGGACCAATGAGTTTTGCTCTGTCATGCTGTAATCAATTGGGGTGCTTGTTTTCTTAAATTGTTTTTCTCATCCTTTATCTTGTTCTTTCATCAAGTCTCTCAGGGAGTTACCCCATGCTGGTTTTGATCACTGCTATCTTGTCCCCACTGATAGGTTCCTGTCTCATCTTTAGAGGCATCAATCTGCCTTCCTCTGACATTTCAATAGGGGCGTGTTGCAGCCTCCTGGCACCCTTGCATCTGTCTCCTGTGCTCCCTAGAACATCTGGTTCAGTGGCGGCCTTCACACTTAGCTCTTAACACCCATTTCTCATTCAAACACAAAACAGAATTAATTTACACAGAACATTTTGAACAGGAACATCAAATTGCAATGCAAAATAAAAACAATCATGGCTACATTATTATCTTATTATTCTTTATCCTTCATTCTAAATTATACAAAATACAAACATAAAATCCTACTACTACACGGTGTGTCTGTGTGTATACACATATGGTGTGTGTTTGTACACGTGGGGGAATAGGGAGGGGGTGTATGCCTGTGTATATAAGGGTGTATATGTTGGTGTGTGTTTGTAAACACTTGGGTGGGTGTGTATGTTACCCAGGGTTTTAGAACCCAGGGCAGTTGTAACTTAACTGTTTGGGATTTTTAGGTGGTATTAGGAATAAATCAAGGGGGGCATAATTCATCTGTCTGATACATGATTGATACACACCAGAGTGCTTTTACCTAAAACTACTTTTTATTAGGTTTTAAGCACATACACACATACACATGCTGTTGCAGTAGGTTCAGACCATTTTAAACCTTTATATTTACCAAAGTTAAGATGGTTTTGAGGAATCAATAACCAGGCTTCTGGGGGTCCCCCACTTCCGTTTAACTGCTGGGGAACTTAAGTGTCTGATTGTTGCCCAGAGGAAAGCTTCCTTGGACTGCTTTAAAGCACATTTTTTAATTAACCATTTTATAATTTTTTTAAATAAAGCGTATAACTTATAATAGCCTTTAGTAGGCTAACTTTTTTTCAGCAACAGCCAATAACAATTTATTATTCTGTAACCCTTCTGCCCTGTGGAGTCGGCAGCAACAAGGGCTGGGTGCAGTATCTAGGGGTTCCTTTTCACCAGTACAACACAAAACCAGCTACAGTCCCCACCTAGTGACCTGGGACAATTACACACCACCCCCAGGGTGCCCGTAAGAGGCAATACTTCCCCTCTCTCAAGCACAGAGCCTAAGGGAGATGTGATGGTATTAAGCCAATGCTTCAAAATATTTCCTCTTCTCTACTAAAGTTAGCTCTATCTTGGCTGGGTTTAGCCCCACCTAATGGCATTTGATCACTGCTTCATCACTCAAGTACTAGGCAGCTGGGTGATGGGAGTGTGTTTATTTGATATCAAGGAGATCCAGAGATGGGTATTATCTGTGTACAGCTGGCATCTAAGATCACAGAGCCTCACAATTTCTCTTAGTGGTAAATGCTGACTATGAAGTTCCTAAGTGTTTAAGATGCTTAGATGCCGCAAAGTAGGATGCTACAGAAAAAGAGAGAGAGAGAGAGAGTGCATGCCTTGGAGATGAAAAGCACTAGATAAGTACTGAATGCTCTTATTAGAGCTGTTTGGAAAAAGGCCTTTTATCCATGGCCAATGTCAATTAAAATGGTCATTTTCATTAAAATTTTCAGTGGAAAATTCCTAGTTTTCTTCGAAAAACTGAAAATTATTCAGTTTTCAGACAATTTTTTTTCTGGGTGTTCAGCTTTCCAATGAACCGTCAACAAATTTTGAGGAAACCTGGTGCTACCTGGCAACACTTTTGATGAAAAACTGGGTTTTGGAATAAACAATCAAAAGTTTTGTTCTGAACATGTCCAACCAGTTGTGGCAGTTCCCTTTAGGCAAACAGGAAAAGGAAGGGTCTCGTTTTACTCAGTAGTGACCCTGGTGGCCAAAGGGTAGTGTTGGTGGGCTCCTATGTGGAGCCCCATATGCTCTGAGCCAGAACAAATGGTGATTAGGATGCGGAAAAGGCATATGAGGAACCCGGATGGGGATGGGGGAAGGGACCAGGACTAGGGAACAGGACTTTGGAGTCCTGCTGTAAAACAGGGCAGAGAAGGAGGGAGGAGGTGAGTGTGACCGTCAGGGCAGGATTCAAAGTCTGATGCTAATAAACCCCTTCTGCATGAGCCTGTGAGAATTTCCTGGTGAGGCTTGGAGTCACCCACAGCTGGACGGAGGAGAGCAGCCGCGGTGACAGAGTAAGTGCATCGGCAAACACTCTCCTTGGGTGATTGTTAAAATTGGGGGTTGGTGGCCGTACTGGGTGAGACGGCCATGGGGATGCCCTGAGATCCTTTCAGGACTCTTGTAGGAAAATGAGGTCAGAATTTAGAGAGCACCAGATCCGATTACCTGACAAGTGGGGAAGGGAGGAGGGGGGAGAAATTTGTGGCTCAAAGCAGCATGCGCCTGTGTGAGAAAGTGTCACTTCCCAAACCTCTAGAAAATGTTCACACAGAAAGGTGGAGCAGCAACATAACTTGCTTGCATTGATTCAAGTCTTTTCACATGTCAGCTGCTCTCTGCTATTTGTAGGGTTGCCAACTTTCTATTTGCAGAAAACCGAACACCCCTGCCCCACCTCTTCTCCGAGGCCATGCCCCTGCTCACTCCATCCCCTCTCCCTCCATCGTTCGCTCTCCTCCACCCTTGCTCACTTGCTCATTTTCTCCAGGCTGGGACAGGGGGTTGGGGTCTGAGGGCAGGGAGAGCTCCGGCTGCAGGTGTGAGCTCTGGGGTGGGGCCAGGGATGAGGGGTTTGGGGTGCAGGAGAGGGCTCCGGGATAGGGCAGGGGGTTTGGGTGCGAGGGGGGTTAGGGCTCCAGCTGGGGGTGCAGGCTCTGGGGTGGGGCCAGAAATGACGGGTTCAGGGTGTGGGAGGGGGATCCAGGCTGGGACAGGCGGTTGGGGTGTGGGGGGGGGAGGACTCAGGCTGGGGGCGCAGGTTCTGGAACCAGGGGTTTGGGGTGCAGGAGTGTGCTCCGGGCTGGGGTAGGCGGTTGGGGTGCAAGAGGGGATGAGGGCTCCGGATGGGGATGTGGCCTCTGGGGGGGCAGGGTTTGGGGTGCAGATTGGGGCTCAGAGCGGGGCAGGGGGTTGGGCCATGGAAGGGGATTCAGGGTGCAGGCTCTGGATGGCGCTTACCTCAGGCAGCTCCCGGGAAGCTACCTGCATCTCATTCCAGCTCCTAAGTGGAGACACGACCACGTGGCTCTGCGTGCTGCCCACACCTGCAGGCGCCGCCCCCTCAGCTCCCATTGGCCACGGTTCCTGGCCAACAGGAGCAGCTGAGATGGTTCTGGGGGTGGGGGCAGCGCAGAGAGCCCTTGTGGCCATCCCTTTGCCCAGGAACCAGAGGGAGATTCTGGTAGCTTCCTGGATAGCGGAACCAGGTGGGGAGCTTTCCTGCGCCAACAAACCGGACTTTTAACAGCCAGGTCAGCAAAGTTGACTGCAGCTGCCAGGGTCCCCTTTTGACTGGGCATTCCAGTCAAAAACCAGACACCCGGCAACCCTAATGACGTGGCTCTAGCCAGTGAATAAAAACACAGGGTTCAGAGGTCAGACTGGAATTGATATTGTCTGTGACGTCTCCTGTCTAATAACAGCTGGATCTGGGGTGAGCATTTGGTGCTGATAAAGGTCGGTGCCTCCAGCTCTTTTGAAAATATAGACACAAGTGGTGTCACCCTGCCACCTTCCCACTCCCACAACATCCCCCAGCCAAGGAACAAAGTACTCTGGCCCGGCCAGTGAAAGGGAAACAGAAATGGGACAAAAGTGGGTTGCACAGGTTGGAGAGAATAGAATCTCTGGGAAAGAAGAGACAGTCCTGACTATTCCCATGGCCCTTTAGCCTTTCCTTCCTCTAACTACATAGGTTAGAACGGCATTTAGATTGAAAGCTTCAGGGTCTGAAGGAATCATTATGGTCATCTAGTCTGATCTCCTCTGTAACAGAGGCCATAGAATTTCTCCCCAGGGATTTTGTGCATCAAGCCCCTTAATTCCTGCTTGCACTAAACTGAATTTATGCTTCCAACACTGGATCTTGTTTTCCCTTTGTCTGCCAAATGAAAGAGCCCTCTACCCTTAGAAATAATCTTCCCACTTACAGACCATGATCACAACCTGCTTTCCAATGCTTGTTAATACTTAAAAAATATCTAGAGCCTCTTAACATGCCAAACCTAGCATCAGACCCTTTCCACACACACAAATATCCACTTAATAGAAAACCCAATTTTCCATCAAAAACCGTTTTGGTGGAAAATTTTTGGCCAGCTCTTTCGTAAATGCTTTCGAGTCTGATCCCATGCCTTTGAAGTTAACGGGAATGTTTCCTTCACTTAGATGGAAGCAACAGCAGAGTCTTTGTGCCAAAGAACCTGAGATAATTTCTCCCTCTATCAGCCCTAAGATAATCAATTGCACAGCTCAGGAAAATTCCATCCCAAAAAGTGAAAGATCCAGTAAGTTAAAAGCACCTGGAAAACGAGGGGTAGAATGGAGATAATAGAGCTCCTGGGTTGAGATTTTAAAACCCAATGAGAAAGTTGAAATTAATGGGAGTTGTGTGGCTGAATCCTTGAGTCAGCTTTTGAAATCTCAACCCTGAGCTTTACGGTGTTGCTCGTGTTCCAATTATAGCTCCAGGAGAAGGACAAAATCTTGGCAGGGACTCAAAAGGGGTTGAGCAATAGCTAACTAAGATTCCTACTCAGCTAATTTGGGGAGTCAGTGTTATTACATATGTTTTAATCTGGGCCAATCACTCTTTTATGCAGCATCTTCGTTATCATGGCAGCACCAGGAAGCATGGCCAATGGGGTGCTTATATTCATGCCCCCAAACAGCGCTGGTGTCATCCACCAAGGCCAGGGGGTCTCTGGTGCCATTTCCCAGATTCCTGAGATGGTGCAGTGTGGGCCTCAGCAGTTCACAGTCATGAACCCTGGGAACCAACCTCTTGGGTCAATGTACCCCAGGAGTCCCGCTGAACAGGTCGCGCAGCTGAAGAAAGTAGGGATGATGGAGATATTCCTCAAAGCACAGCCCAAGACCCTGGGGGTAAGTGTGATCTTTGCTCTCAGTCCATGTGAATGAGTCATGCACAGGTGACTGAATGACTGAGCATGAGCAAATTCCAGACTCCACCCTTTTCTTTTTTACTTTAACCAACAGCTTTATGGGAAGGATCAATGGGTTGTGGTCAATGACCCAGTGTCTAGTTGGCAGCCGGTATCAAGTGGAGTGCCCTAAGGGTAGGTCCTTGGGCCAGTTTTGTTCAATATCTTCATAAATGATCTGGAGGATGGTGTGGATTGCACCCTCTGCAAGTTTGCAGATGACACTAAACTGGGAGGAGAGGTAGATACACTGGAGGGTAGGGATAGCATCCAGAGGGCCCTAGACAAATTAGAGGATTGGGCCAAAAGAAATCTGATGAGGTTCAACAAGGACAAGTGCAGAGTCCTGCACTTAGGCTGGAAGAATCCCATGCACTGCTACAGACTAGGGACCGAATGGCTTGGCAGCAGTTCTGCAGAAAAGGACCTAGGGGTTACAGTGGACGAGAAGCTGGATATGAGTCAACAGTATGCCCTTGATGCCAAGAAGGCCAATGGCATTTTGGGATGTATAAGTAGGGGCATTGCCAGCAGATCGAGAGACGTGATCGTTCCCCTCTTTTCGACATTGGTGAGGCCTCATCTGGAGTACTGTGTCCAGTTTTGGGCCCCACACTACAAGAAGGATGTGGAAAAATTGGAAAGAGTCCAGCGGAGAGCAACAAAAATGATTAGGGGACTGGAACACATGACTTATGAGGAGAGGCTGAGGGAACTGGGATTGTTTAGTCTGCAGAAGAGAAGAATGAGGGGAGATTTGATAGCTGCTTTCAACTACCTGAAAGGGGGTTTCAAAGAGGATGGCTCTAGACTGTTCTCAGTGGTAGCAGATGACAGAACAAGGAGTAATGGTTTCAAGTTGCAGTGGGGGAAGTTTAGGTTGGATATTAGGAAAAACTTGTTCACTAGGAGGGTGGTGCAACACTGGAATGTGTTACCTAGGGAGGCGGTGGAATCTCCTTCCTTAGATATTTTTAAGGTCAGGCTTGACAAAGCCCTGGCTGGGATGATTTAGTTGGGGATTGGTCTTGCTTTGAGCAGGGGGTTGGACTAGATGACCTCCTGAGGTGCCTT
The DNA here is from genome assembly GCF_965140285.1 of Lepidochelys kempii. Classification (NCBI taxonomy): domain Eukaryota; kingdom Metazoa; phylum Chordata; order Testudines; family Cheloniidae; genus Lepidochelys; species Lepidochelys kempii. The sequence goes on from NC_136385.1 coordinate 15,354,227, forward strand.
CCAACCCGGATATTCTATGATTCTATGATTCTAAGGATGCCAAGAAGCCAGTGCCGTCAGGTTACTTGGCACTTCAGGGACACAGGATAGGTCTGACCTCTTCTTGATACTTCATTGCTTTGGGGTCAGGGATATAGACGCAGAGTTCCAGGGGTAGTGAATCGTCCTAGCTGCCCAAACAGGAAGAAATGAGGATTAATCAAGCAAAGAAGAAAAAGTCAGGGAAAGATTATAAACCAGCTGTTTCTGTAACTAGTGGAATGAAACAGCCCCATATTGGGGAGAAGAGGATGGCGATTCAACTGTTATAAATCAGTGTAGCTCCATTGTGCTAATTCACACCAACCGAGGATCTGGTCAGAGAAGAAGCAGTTCAAACCCAGTGTCCCTCTCCTAGTTACTGCAGTGCAGAACTGATTCCATTCAGCCTTGAACTACTAGTAAAATCAACCAACATGCAACTTCTATCCATCGGTCTAGAGAGATACACCAATGGTTGTTTGTTTATAATCATATAAATAAATAAATGAGTTAATAGATTACTGGTTTTAGGCCAGTAGGGACCACTGGGATCATTTAGTCTGACCTAGGCCAGAGAACCATAAGCCAGAGAACATCTCTGAATTAATTCCTGTTTGAATTCAAGCATATCTGTTAGAAAAGCATCCAGTCTTGATTTAAAAATTGCTGGTGATGGAGAATCCACCACAACCCTTGGTAAGTTGTTGCAATGGTTAGTTACCTTCAGCGTTAAACATTTTCACCTTATTTCCAGTCCAAATTTGTCTAGCTTCAACTTCCAGTGTTTGGATTTGCTAGACCTTTGTCTGCTAGATTGAAGAGCCTGTTACTAAATTTTATTTCCCCACAGAGGTGCTTATAAATTGTGACCAAGTGAACCCTTAGCCTGTTTTAGTTAAGATCACCAGAGTCCTGAGAATGGGCATGTTTGAATTATTTTGTTGCAATGTTTGGGCTCCTCTAACTCAAAAGGCATGGTCCAAAATCTCTGCTGGTGTATATAGTCACAGCCCCATTCCTTTCAGTGGAGTTTTCCCTCCCAGCAGGGAATTTGTTCAGAGGGGTAGGTGTGGTGATCCATGGGTTTCTTATATACAGTTGTCTGTAGGGTTCCAGTGTTGAAACTGATCATGGTGTCCAGCAAGTTGATGCTAGTGTGGGAGAGAGTTTAACAGACAGATGAAGGTTGTTGAAGTTGTGGTGGAAATCTATGAGGAAATTTAAGTCATTTGTCAAGAGGATGAAAATATCATTGATGTATCTCAGGCATATCATTCATTTCATGGTGCATTTGTTCAGACATTCTTCTTCAAGATGGCCCGTAAAAAGTTTAGCGTACTGGGGGAGTCATCCTAATACCCATGGATGTTGCTATGGTCTGGACAAAGTGTTGGTTGTTGAATGTAAAAATAATATGGATGAGGATGAAATGGATGAGTTTGGATATGTGCTTGTAGTAGATATCTGAGGGTTGTCCATTTTCTCGTAAATATTTGAGTCAGGCAGCTTTGCTGTCACTGTGAGGGATGTTGGTGTATTGAGAGGTGACATCCTTAGTGGTAAGGGTGGTGTTCTAAAGGAGGTTGTTGATGTTGCGGAGTTTGTGGAGGAAGTTGGTTGTATCCTGGAGGAAGCTGACCCTTTGTGTGGTGTGTGGTTTGAGGATGGTTTCTATGAGTCCTGATATTCCTTCAGTAAAAGAGTGCTGTGGCCAGATATGATATGTCTGCTTGGGTTCCATTGTTTGTGTATCTTGGGAAGCAGGTAGAAGTTCCCTGGGTTGGGTACGTAGGAGAGGAGTTTGTAGAGATTGTCTTGGAGCTATTTGGGGAAGGATGAGGTGATATCCTTACATTCCTGGGTAAATTGTGGTGTGGGGTCTTATTTGAGTTCTTCATAGTAGGTGGTGTTGGAGAGTTGTCAATTGGCCTCATTAACATAGTCGAGGATTACGATGGCAACCCCTTTGTTTTCTGGTTGGATCACTCTCTGGTTAGATTTCTGAGACTGAATGGTTGTCCTCTTGGCAGTAGAGAGATTGTGGTGGATGTGAGGGTTGTTAAGGATTTCATAGTCAATTCTTTTTTGAAGCAATCAATGTAATCACCAAGAGTGTAGTTTTGTTTGTTCTGTGGTGTCCAGTCAGATGAGTCTTTTTTTTTTTGATTGATTGATTGATCGTCAGTGGGGATGTAGTAATTATGAGTGGTGTTGTCATTGTGAAATAATTCTTTGAGGTGGAGTCGGAAGAAGAATTCTTCTAGTTCTCTACATGTTAGTATGGTACTGGGTTCTGTGGTGCAGAAGAAGTTCAGTCTCTTAGGGTATGTCTATACTGCCCGCCAGATCGGCGGGCAGCGATCGATCCAGCGGGGATCGATTTATCACGTCTAGTCTAGATCATCTAGTCTAAATCGACCCCCGAGTACTCTCCCGTCGACTCCTGTACTCCATCGCTGCAAGAGGCACAGGCAGAGTCGATGGGGGAGCAGCAGCAGTTGATTCACTGCAGTGAAGACATTGTGGTGAGTAGGTCTAAGTACGTTGACTTCAGCTACGTTAGTCACATAGTTGAAGTTGCGTAACTTAGATCGATTCCCCCCCACCCTCACCCCAGTGTAGACCAGGCCTTAGAGAGTATAGATAATTCCGCTGCAGTTAGGGATAGTCTTGATAAAATGATGATGTTCATCTGTTGTGTACTGTCAATGTTGTGGGTATTGGTGCATTTGTTTCTCCCAGAGTGGGTATTCTGGGGGTTGTGGAGTAGTTGTGGTTGGTTCCACATTTTGTTTTTAATTTGGATGCCTGTCATCAGATTTCTTTGACAATTGTTTTGGATTTTTTGCACGATTTCCAGGTAACTTCCCTGGTGGTGGTGTTTTTTTTTCTTCCAGTGTGGAGCATGTGACGATTTCTTGTTTGAGATGCTCCCTTCTGCAATATATGAGGTGCAATAAATGGTTCCTTAGTTTTTCTAAAGTTCGTCTGAAGTGCTGTTCAGCATGTTTGGAATTATATGTCGTGGTCAGAGGGTCATGATGGTGAGACATCTGGGGATGATATTTTCTGTCTTGAACTTGCTAAGGAAGTAGATGTCGCTCTTAAGTTTTGTTTCCTTTTTCTTCGTGTTGTGGAGTTTCCACTTCAGACAGCAAATTCGATACCTTCCGTTATTATATTCAGTGTTGTAGCTGTGTTGGTCTCAGTATATTAGAGAGACTAGGTAGATGAGGTAACATCTTTTATTTATTGGACCAAGTTCTGTTGGTGAGAGAGAAAAGCCTTCGAGCTCACACAGATTTGCTTCTCTGATTCATTCTTTGGTGGTGATTCCTGTCACTGTTGAGGGAGTCACTAGGGGAACCACATTTTTTCAATGGGAAATGTAGTTTCCGCAAAATCAAAATTTTCCATTGAGAAAATCAAAAACAAAATATTTTGTTTTGGGTTGGGACTTCCCAGATCAATTATTCAGTTCGTCAAACTGAACTGAAATGTTTCCCCTCAGGTCAGTTTGACATTGAAACGGCATCCACCTGAGCTGCTACAAAGCCTCAAGGAAGTTGTAGTTCAGAGAGTGGTGTAGGACTGGCTCCCTGTTCCAAACTACGTCTTCCAAGACGCACTGCGGTCTTCTCTTTTACTGGACCACTATGGTATGTCATGGGAGTCCCGTGATTCCACAAATGTAGGTGTAGTCCGGCTAGGAAGTTATCCCATAGCAGAGAATGGGGACACTAGGCACCCCAACTATAATTCTCATAAGGCAACACACTGACTCAGGTAGACTCAGTCCAGCGTTAACCAAGCCTAAATGAAATATTTCAAGTCAGTTTGACAAACTGAAACAAAATGTTTCAACATTTCCAAACTGAAATTTTTCAGATTTTGGATTTAAACAGCTGTCAAAAGACCAGAATTTCCCATCAGCTCTGCTCGGGACATTGTGCTTTGCTCCTTCACAAGATGGCAAGGAATTGGCTCCTTTTACTGCTCCATTCTCTTCCCACAGGCCATCCAGATCCTGATTGGGCTGATGCACATTGGCTTTGGGGGTGTGGCTGCAGTTTTTGTCGGATACAACGTTTACATTTCCATCTCTGTTATTGGAGGATACCCCTTCTGGGGAGGACTTTTTGTGAGTAGAATAAATGAAAACATCTATGAAATGATGGCATGGCCACTTGGATATATAATTATTGTCTATGATTAATGCTGTACCGATATATGAGGATACACATAAGATAAACAGAGGGCAAGACAGACACTTCCAGGATCCTAATGCACTTCCTAACATGAGTGAACTAAATCTAATAAAACACTAGTGAGTTAGATATTATTTTCCCCATTTTACAGATGGGGAACCTGAGGCACCAAGGGGCTAACAGAGTCACCCAAGGTAATGTAGTTGAATTGTGGCAGCACTCGGTATAGAATCCAGATCTCCTGATTCCTCCTCATTTACTTCAAACTTCCTGTATGTATCAAGAGGCAATGCAGACTGTAGCTATGGTTATCAATAAGTAACAGATACCTAGTACCTCTCTACCAAAAGAAACCCACAAAGGCAAAGAGGCAGTGTGTGGCCAGCTCAGGAACCTGCAGCAGATGTTATTCAACAGGGATATAGTAGAATGTTAGTCCATCCAAACTGGCACTTAGTGTCCTGTCACACTTCCTGCTGTCACTTGGTAGATCATTGGCCCATCTAATGTGCAGACCCATTTCCTGCTATTGCTCAGCAGATCATTAGTTTGCTGTCCTGCAGCAAGCAGTGCCCCATGTGAGGCTTAAAAAATCCTTCCCCACATGTCACCTTAGACCCCCAATAAAACCAACCCACACACACTTGAAAGACAGGTGCCTTCCACCAACTACCAGCCCTGAGTGCCACTCTCAAAATCCCTGCTACCCCACCTTGCCTGTTCTACATGTCAGGTGTCCTGGCTTCTCATTTTTGACAATCTGCTCACCCTCTTCACCAAAACTGTCTTGTTGGGCTGGTGTTAGGGGCCAAGCTGCTGTGAAGTCCCTGCCTTAGCCCCTCTGCTGGGCTGATGTTGGCGCTCAGACATCCATGAAGTCATTGCCTCAGCACCTCTGACTACTTGGATGATGTCAAGGTCCAGGCCTTGGTGAGGTCACTGTCTGAGCACCTCTATCTTACTAAGCTGAGGTCAAGGCTCAGGTCTCGTCCCTTTGCAACACCCTTGGCTTATTTGGGCCTTGTTAGGGTTTGTCTGCCTTGAATGGAGGGAGGGGGAAAAACCTTGGCTCATCAGCAAAAAGGACAAATCTCCTGCCAGGTTCCAAACCAGAGACCATTCAACTGTCAAGTGAAAATGGTGACTGATCTGCCACAGAAAACAGTGTGGAGGTGACAGCAGGGGGCACTGCAGGTCTGGATTGAGACATGTTAGCACAGCTGGGAGGCTGGGGAGGACAGCACTGGAACAGCAGGGGGTACTGCAGGTCAGGCTTGAGATGTGGAGCTGCTCAGATCCCATGGCGATGGAAGTACTATAAAATCTCCATAGGCAGACACATAGGCAGGGGATGGCACAGCTGCACTGGGTGGAAGGTGGGGTGAGGAACCTGGTGACTTCCTGAGCTCTTCTCAGGACCATCCAGTCACTGCTCTATTTATGGGGAGAAGAGCAAGTTCAGTTGTCAAAAAGGAGCAAGAACTCAGAAGGAGGAAAGAAGAGGAGGAGAATCTGGGGGGAAGGATTATGACATGGGTGCCACCTTAACTGGATTTAGATGAACCTGGATGGCAGCATTATTTGATGGAAACTACTCTCCAACACTTGGTATAATTATTATGACTGCCCCAGCTGAGGGAAGAGTGCCATTCTTTCCCTTTGCTTCCATCACATACAGCCTGTCTTGGAGGAGTGATCATTCTTGTAAGTGTGAAATATGAATGACGGTTTTCTCTTTCCTGGGCAGTTCGTCATTTCTGGATCCCTCTCGGTTGCAGCTGAGACTCATCGCAACACCTGTTTGGTGAGTTTCTAGATATTGTTTCCTCCTCTTCCCTAACGTGGGGGATACTCAGAGTTTAGCTCTGCTTCGCCCAGGGCACTGTCCAGGAAGAGAGTTGCTGATGAGAGAGCAGAGAGTTTGTTCATCAAGAACATGGTGAAGGAATGTTGGAGAAGGAGAAGGTGGGGGAGGTAATATAGTTTACTGGACCAGCTTGTGCTGGAACACGTGTTGGAGAGGAAGACAGAAGAGACAAATGAGGAGCCGAAGGAGAAAAGGGGCTATTTTAAACTACTCCCTGCTGACTGCCTCAGTATTTTTAACAGCAGCTTGTGGCCCAACAACTACCTTCAATTTTTCTATTGACTAATAAACCTCAATTAGGAGCCCAATAGAAAGGAGCTCAATAGAAAGTAGAGCTGCAAACAGCTGCTGAAAAGGCAGCCAGACTACCAGGGAACAAAAGAAAGACAAAGGGTCCAGGGAGTCTGCAAAAAAAGGGGGGAATTCAGAAGAATTAAAGTAGCCAGAAATATATTCAAAATAGTAAAGAGAAGGGGACTTCCAGAGAGGCCGCTATGGAGTAAAGCACTAAGTATCTGTGAGACTTTAGGATGTGCTAAAAATTAAGCATGTGTTTAAGTGCTTTCCTGAATTGAGACCTACAGCAGATCAAAAAATATGGGAATAAATGAAAAATGTTGCAGAATTCTTTTCTCCATTCACCCCCTCCCCCCAAAAATTCACATCAATGACATTTTGAAAATTTCAACCAGCTCCGCCTCTTACCTTTTACCTGCTATTTTCTTTTCTCTGCATAGTAGGAACTGTCTTTTCTAAGTGGCAAGACACATTGTATAATTCACCCCATGAGCCATACTCTAATAACCATGAGATGCTCCCGGAAATATATTAGCTAGCTATTGGTAGGCTTCGCAGGTGACTAAGGGCTTAAATAGCCAACTGCTATGGTTTATTGCTGTGGTCATGAGAAATGAACTTCCAAAGTGTCATAGGCTTGGCTTGTATGAAGCCCTAAAAGTCAGTCTAGGGTTTTGAATTCCCAAAATTACATAAGCCCTGAAATTGCATTTTAAGTGAATTTAGTGCTTATAAGAGGTCCTAAGACAGAAAAATCAAGCTCACTATTTACCCTGGAACATACACAGCATGTGTAAGTGACTGTTAAACCAGCTACAGGGTTTAGAACTTGGGAACCTTCAGCACTAGAAGGAAAAGTCTCTTCTACTTGAGCTAGCAGACAGGGAGCCTTAAGTGGCTTCAGCAGCAGCCTTATAAACCTTCCATGAGGCTCAGCTACTAGAGGCAGACAAGAACTCCACCCTGTCCTAGCATGACTTGCCTATGGACAGTGCAACATTAGCCCCAAACCACCTCACTAGTGCGCCTCACCCCAGGCGTGCTGGGATCACTTCTGAAGGTGAGCGTCTAAATCACCCTTCCAGCCCAGTCAGTTCTTGGCCTCTCTTCTACAGCCAAAGTGCAGGATGCTGGCCAAATTCTTGGAGATTCTTGTCCAAATAGGAACTGGTCTGAGACGTCCAGCTCCTTTCACGTAATCTGCAAAATGTCAGATGGGAGCAATTCTTTGTCACTAGTCTGGATTGGAGCTGGACACATAGGGGTGAAAGGCCCCAAATCCAGTTACAATTTCCCCAAGAAGAATCGGGTTTTTTGGTCATGAGTGTTCTAGTATTTCCAGGGAGGAAAGGGCGGAGTTGGGCTTTTTTTTTTTTTGGGCTGAAGAAAAAATACCCATGGAGAAAGGCCAAGCTGTTCTCATGGCATCTCCCCATTCTCAGTCCTAGCTGCAGTACGGACTGGTGACAAGCTCAAAGCATAGGCTAGTGGTGCTGAACTGAGAGCCAGTAGAGCTGAGTTGATTCCTCACTTTTCCGGTAACCTTTGGCAACTCCCTTCACCTCTCTGTGTTTCACTGGCCCTCTTGTGTGTTAGGTCATAAACTCTTTGGGGCAGGGACCGTGTGTGTGTGTACAGCACCCAGCACAATGAAGAACCTGTCTCCATTGGAATCTTTAGCTGTTATCATAATATGAGTCAGCCGGGCTTATCTAACTTTCCCAAAGAAGTGCAGAGTTTGAGTTGAGTGTAAGGGTTCAGGGATGGTTCTTATATCTTTTTTTCTATTACATTTTTATTACAATTTTTCAAAACCTACATACAAAATAAAAAAAAACTATATATAAACTTCTCATAATATATTAACAAGTTGCTACCTAATCTTAGCTGTACTTGAACCATTTAATTATGTATATGTGTATCTATATAATATGAATGGTTCAAATATAAATCAATTATTTGTATTATACAATTTACAAACAAACAATTTGTTTATCAAAATTCAATTAGTTAAAGCAAAATTATTAAGTTAACCTAAAGAATAAAAGCAAAGTTCAGAGGAGGGGGACACAGATGGGGAAGAAATGAAATGGATAAAGAGGAGGGGGAAGTAAGGGAGCCCATTCGTTTAACAGGATCATTCAGATACTTCCAGGAGAGCATCCCATATCTCTGAGAATTTTGCGGGATATGTCTGTTACAGTACACACGTCTTTCCATGGTGGCCACGCTTACGATATCTATGCTCCAGTCGTCAATTTCACTTTTTGGACTTTCATGCTTGTAGTATTGGTCTCGTAGCAATTACTAGTGCTCTGCTTAGCCAAGGTTTTTCAGATTTATTCAGCTTCCAACTAACATCCATTAGGGTTAAAATTACATTTTGACTTGTAACACAATTTTATCTGATAGAAAAAAGTGACTCTGCAATTAAGTTCTGCCCAAAACATACGAGTGCTGGAGCATTCCCAGAACACACAGGTGGGCTGGTTCTTGTTTTAACCAAACCTGTTCTCTGCCTACACACAGCCTGACCCTCTGCATGTCTCTTTCAGGTGAGAGGCAGCCTGGGAATGAACATCACTAGCGCCATCTTCTCAGCCATTGGGATCATTCTCTTCCTAACGGAGCTGATTATTAATGTGTCAGATTACAGCCGTAACTATGAGGTATATCTTTAGTTGGTAAATGACCAGACTCTGCCATAGAATCATAGAAATGTAAGGCTGGAAGGGACCTCAAGAGGTCGTCCAGTCCATCCCCCTGCACAGACTCCCCCTGGAGTCTAACAGGTGTGTTTAAAATACCAGGTGCCTGGAATTGTCCCAAGCCTTTGACCCCAGGGTAGAAACTATCCATGTGTTCAACTCCAGACTTCCTGATTTGGTTTTGCTGGATAAAGCCAGTGTCAAAACTCCTGCCCATGTCAAATATCAGGCCAGGACCATGTTTTTCTTCTGTTTTGTACAACACGTAGCATGTTAGAGTCCTGATTCATGACTGGGGTTTCCAGCTGCTATCAACATATAAATGAATAATAACTCCTATTGATTTCAGCAGGCATAGGATTGGATTCCAATGTCTGTTTTATTTTATTTAATTCCACTTTACACAGATGGGGACACTGAGGCACAGGGGAGTGAAGCCACTTGTCCAAAGTCACAAGCAAGTTAGTGGCAGAGTTTGGAACCAAATTCAGCTCTTCTGAGTTGTAGTCCAGTGTTTGAGCAACTAGGCCACACACCTTCCCCTAGGCTTTATGATCCTCCATCTTGACAAATGGCTGCATCTCAGGGGCGCAGCTCCCTGCAGACCCAGGAGAAAAGAGAATCTTATGATCTCCTGACAGTGGTGTGGCTCCATGCATCACAATTACTGGGGCTCCTGAGTAGTTTGAATGAGGAGGAGAATTCTGTGTGCCTGGGAAGAGAAAAGAACCGGAACTGCATTTCTGCATTCCCAGAATTGGACTCCCCAGTGCATCCCCTCATGACAGCCCTGTGTTACCTCTAGCAGTCAAGAGTAATTAGCATCCTCTGTGGTTTTGTGCTCCCCAGGATGCTGCGAAGGGGATCACGGTCATGCTGTTCTTGATGACCATCCTGGAGTTCTCCGTTGCTGTCTCAACCTCATACTTTGCATGCCAAGCCATCTGCTATACCCCCAACACCGTGAGTCTTTCAGCTCTCAAACGGGATGTGAGTCAGAGCATGTGGTGAAAGGAAGGGAAGATGTTTGCCTGAATGAAGGGCCCTCCCTGATGGGAGGAGTGTCCTTGGGGAAGGGCCTGAATGTGTATGAGGGAGGCAGTGATGGAGGAAATGACAGCCCCTGATTTAGTCCTGGTTGAAAATTTTGTCTAATCATTTTTTAGATGGGAAATTGGGGTTTCAACTATATGAGAATTTTAGCAGAAAGCACCTGCTTTCTCCAGAAAATATTGCTATTTTGCCAAAACACTGACCACCTGAAAACTAGGGCAGTCAAATGATTAAAAAATTAATGCTGACTAAAATAATTAATGGCAATTAATCACACTGTTAAACAATAACAGAATACCATTTATTTAAATATTTTTGATGTTTTCCACATTTTCAAATATATTGATTTCAATTACAACACAGAATACAAAGTGCACAGTGCTCACTTTATATTTATTTTTATTACAAATATTTGCTCTCTAAAAAGAAACAAGAAGTTGTATTACAATTCACTTAATACAAGTACTATATTGCACTCTCTTTATCATGAAAGTTGAACTTACAAATGTAGAATTATGTACTTAAAAAATAACTGCACTCAAAAATAAAAGTGTCAAACTTTAGAGCCTGCAAGTCCACTCAGTCCTACTTCTTGTACAGCCAATCGCTCAGACAAACAAGTTTGTTTACATTTGTGGGAGATAATGCTGCCCGCTTCTTGTTTACAATGTCACCTGAAAGTGCGAACAGGTGTTCGCATGGCACTCTTGTAGCTGGCATCACAAGATATTTACGTGCCAGATGCATTAAAGATTCATATGTCCCTTCACACTTTGACCATCATTGCATGGGACATGCATCCATGCTGATGACAGGTTCTGCTCGATAATCATCCAAAGCAGTGCAGACTGACGCACGTTCATTTTCATCATCTAAGTCAGAAGGTTGATTATCTTTTTTGGTTGTTCGGGTTCTGTAGTTTCTGCATTGGAGTGATGCTCTTTTAAGACTTCTGAAAGCATCACCTCGTCCTTCTCTGATTTTGGAAGGCACTTCAGATCTTTAAATCTTGTGTCGAGTAGTGTAGCTATCTTTAGAAATCTCACATTGTTACCTTCTTTGTGTATTGTCAAATCTGCAGCAAAAGTGTTGTGAAAATGAACAACATGTGCTGGGTCATCATCCAAGACTGCTATAACATGAAATATATGGCAGAATGCAGGTAAAACACAGAGCAGGAGACTTACAATTCTCTAACAAAGAGTTCAGTCACAAATTCAATTAATGCATTTTTTTAATGAGCCTCATCAGCATGGAAGTATGTCCTCTGGAATGGTGGCTGAATCATGAAGGGGGTTATGAATGTTTAGCATATCTGGCACGTAAACATCATCCGATGCCAGCTACAACAATGCCATGTGAACGCCTGTTCTCACTTTCAGGTGACATCGTAAATAAGAAACGGGTAGCATTATCTCCCATAAATGTAAACAAACTTATTTGTCTGAGCGATTGGGTGAACAAGAAGTAGGACTGAGTGGACTTGCAGGCTCTAAAGTTTTACATTATTTTGGTTCTGAGTGCCGTTACGAAGCAAAAAAAAAAATCTACATTTGTAATTTGCACTTTCATGATAGAGATTGCACTACAATCCTTGTAGGAGATGAACTGAAAATACTATTTCTTTTGTTTATAATTTTTACAGTGCAAATATTTGTAATCAATAATAATACAAAGTGTACAGTGCTCATTTTATATTCTGTGTTGTAATTGAAATAGATATGTTTGAAAATGTAGAAAAACGTCCAAAATATTTAATAAATTTCAGTTGGTATTCTATTATTGTTTAACTCTGTGATTAAAACTGTGATTAATCACGATTACTTTTTTTGAGTTAATCATATGAGTTAACTACTATTAATTGACAACCCTACTGAAAACCAAACTATTTAGACTTAAAGCAGAACTATGGTGCCTGGTGGCAATTGTTGTTCAGCTGCCATGTGCTATCATTTTCCTCTATGGGCCGTGTCTTGCAGCACTTATATCTCCCATGATGCACCATGGGCAGGGACCTTTGTGACACATCCCCTCCCCTCACCAACAAGGGGAAAGTGATAAACCATGGCAGAAATAGTTCTGCATGTAAACACAGCTCATACAGGACAATGAAAGTATAAGACATCCAAACTACAACTCCCATGAGGCACTGTGGTTCCATGTTGAATCAAAATATTCTGCTGGTTGATAGATTTTTGTTGACATTTTTGGCAGAAGAAATAACCCTATTTTATGGCCCTTTTTTACCCTGATTCCTAACCAGGCTGCTGGCACCACGCTCCAAGTTACTGAATCTTTTTTTAATGGGAGGGGGAAGTAATCCCAGTTTTCACTGCCGCCACATTGACCTTCATTGTCAGTGTTTTAATTTCTGTGGAGCTGCATTTCATGTCCCCGCGCCAAGCAGCAGGGTGGGGTGTGGCGGGATGGGGAACAGGAAACTGTAACTGGGCCAGAACCTGAGCTGCAATCCCACCCTTTTTGTGCCACTGAAAGTCACTGGAGCTCTCCAGCAGAGAATTCCCTTGGCATGGAATTCCCCACCTGGCACAGCCAGCTCTTACTTCCTTGGTGGAGGGGATGTATTGAGGCATGGACAGAGTCCTTTGTACTTCAGCAGTACTTGACAGATGGACAGCTCCTTGGGGGTCATCACTAGCCTTTGTTTTAGAGCAGCTGGTGAGGCTCGCATAGAACCAGCCATGGAATCATGATGCTGCAAACTCCCCTCCCAAAAGCTACAGCTGTGGACATTCCCTCCAGGGACAATGTTTCTAGGCAGACAGAAAAATAAATGAATCGAGGCAACAGGAAATGCCTTGTTTGGAATACAACTCACTACTGTGAGGCTGATGAGACTGTGACCTCCCCAAAGGCTGGCTGGCTGCCTCCCATGCAGCAGTTCTCCTGGCCCTTCCTCTGAGCATCTTGGAAGAGTGAAGGGCATAGCTGTGATGAGGTTAACCCATGGTTTACCTGGGAGTTGGTAGGCTCACACACTGATAAACTAATGTTTTCTCAATCTGTGTTGAAAACTGTGTTAAGTTTTTATGGAAAAAAAACCCCACCTGTTTTTGTCTAAATTTTCCAGGCATTTTATATTTTTTGGCAGAAATTTGAATACCAAAGTATTTCAACAAAACCCAAAAGATTTCAATGTAGAAATGCTGCTGCGGTGCCTAATGAGGATTGTAGTTTGAATGCGTCATGTTGCCATTCTCCTTTGTGGGTAAGGCTCCTTAGTCCGACTACAACTCCCAACATTGTCCCCCTTTTAGTGAGGGGAGGTTGTTGCATCCTGGGAGTCCCTGGCCATGGTGCATCATGGGAAATGTAGTCTCGCCAGTAAGCCTGATCCATAGCAAAGAATGGGGGACAATAGGCAAACAAACTACACCTCCCATGTGGCACTGCAGCATCTCCAAATTGAAATGTAGTGCCCATCTTTAAAAAAGGAAAGGAGGAGGATCCTGGGAACTACAGGCCAGTCAGCCTCACCTCAATCCCTGGAAAAATCATGGAGCAGGTCCTCAAGGAATCTATTCTGAAGCACTTAGAGGAGAGGAAAGTGATCAGGAACAGTCAGCATGGATTCACCAAGGGCAAGTCATGCCTGACTAATCTAATCACCTTCTATGACGAGATAACTGGTTCTGTGGATGAGGGGAAAGCAGTGGACGTGTTGTTCCTTGACTTTAGCAAAGCTTTTGACATGGTCTCCCACAGTATTCTTGCCAGCAAGTTAAAGAAGTATGGGCTGGATGAATGGACTATAAGGTGGGTAGAAAGCTGGCTAGATTGTTGGGCTCAATGGGTGATCAATGGCTCCATGTCTAGTTGGCAGCCGGTATCAAGTGGAGTGCCCCAAGGGTCGGTCCTGGGGCCGGTTTTGTCCAATATCTTCATAAATGATCTGGAGGATGGTGTGGATTGCACCCTCTGCAAGTTTGCAGATGACACTAAACTGGGAGGAGAGGTAGATACGCTGGAGGGTAGGGATAGGATACAGAGGGCCCTAGACAAATTAGAGGATTGGGCCAAAAGAAATCTGATGAGGTTCAACAAGGACAAGTGCAGAGTCCTGCACTTAGGACGGAAGAATCCCATGCACTGCTACAGACTAGGGACCGAATGGCTAGGCAGCAGTTCTGCAGAAAAGGACCTAGGGGTTACAGTGGACAAGAAGCTGGATATGAGTCAACAGTGTACCCTTGTTGCCAAGAAGGCCAATGGCATTTTGGGATGTATAAGTAGGGGCATTGCCAGCAGATTGAGGGACGTGATCATTCCTGTCTATTCAACAGTGGTGAGGCCTCATCTGGAGTACTGTGTCCAGTTTTGGGCCCCACACTACAAGAAGGATGTGGAAAAATTGGAAAGCGTCCAGCAGAGGGCAACAAAAATGATTAGGGGACTGGAACACATGACTTATGAGGGGAGGCTGAGGGAACTGGGATTGTTTAGTCTGCGGAGAGAAGAATGAGGGGGGATTTGATAGCTGCTTTTAACTACCTGAAAGGGGGTTCCAAAGAGGATGGATCTAGACTGTTCTCAGTGGTAGCTGATGACAGAACAAGGAGTAATGGTCTCAAGTTGCAGAGGGGAGGTTTAGGTTGGATATTAGGAAAAACTTTTTCACTAGGAGGGTGGTGCAACACTGGAATGCGTTACCTAGGGAGGTGGTGGAATCTCCTTTCTTTGAGGTTTTTAAGGTCAAGCTTGACAAAGCCCTGGCTGGGATGATTTAGTTGGGGATTGGTCCTGCTTTGAGCAGGGGGTTGGACTAGATGACCTCCTGAGGTCCCTTCCAGCCCTGATATTCTATGATTCTATGACATCCTTAAGTTTTAGGGCATTCAATTTTTGGATGAAAAATTAAATTTTTCCCTGGAAACTAGATACTTTTCATGAAACAATTCATTGAGTTAAACATAAAAGTTTGGAGTTTGGGGTTTTTTTTTGTTTTTTGTTTTTTTTCTTTGAAAATCAGCATGTTGACAGGAAATTTTCAAGCAGCCCTAGCAAGGAGCACAGAGGGACAGTCTGTGGCATAGTGAGACCTACCACATTAACCTTTTAAGTGCCTCACACAAACCTGCTGCAGTCAAGACCCAAGAGAATGTCTAGTTTCCATATCCAAAATGTCATCACTATATCAAGAGACCAGGGTCATGTTCTATGACACCTGGGACCCATGCCCCTCCACAGGAAAAATCCTACTGATAGCAAGTAGGGTGTTGACAGTGATGATGCCACAGATTCATCCCTGGTGTAATTCCAGTCACAGCAGGAGAGTTATACCAGGGATGCACCTGCCCCAGTTATAAGAACTAGAGGGATGAGGAAGACGATGGTGGTAGTGCTGAAAAATATGTTGATGAAAGGGAGTGGAAGGGTGAGGAAGGTGAAGGGGGTGAGCATGGAGGACTGAGAAAAGTGATGGTGGGAAAGAATATGCGGAAGATGCTGGAGCGAGAATGGAGAGGTGAAGAAGGTGCTGGGTGTGAGGGCTGATCTCTTTTGTTTTGCAGGCCATGTTGTTCATGCCATATGCTGCCAATTCAAACTTTGCGGTTTCTTCTGCACCGATGACCTCTCCACCACCTTACACCAATCGGGCTTATGACTCCAAAGAAGAGACCGAGCAAGGGGCCTCATAAAGAACTCCTACGAGATATGGCTCCAGCAGCAGCTCCTCTGAGATGTAAAACTCAACCCCGTCCTGTATGATAGATTGTAATCCATTTCCTGAGTGCAGTTCTAGAACCCAGCTCTGTCACTCTTCACAGAGAGAACTCGCTTCAATCAGCTTCTCCCTGGCTCTGCACCGTTCATTGAATTCACATTATGCAATGAAATAAGATGATGACTCACCAGCCCTATCCAGCCCCCAGAGGCTTTGGTCCTGAATGTTTCCCCTGGCCACTTCTTCAATAAAGCTTCAAAATGGATCCTGAGTCAGTTGTTTTAAAGCCTTTTCTCACAGATGCATGTGTCATGTGTGTGCATGTAGCATGTGTGTCTGTGTGAACATGCAGCATGTAGGTGTGGGGTGTGTGGGTGGGTGGGCGGGTGTTGGAGTGTGCATGTGGAGTGTGCATATCCACATGTAACTCTCACCACACGCATGTGGAGCAGACGGTCTCCCTTCACCCATATCAGACATCACAAAAACTATTACTACAACTAGCACTAATTTGCTTGGGTCGGGACCCAACTCCTTTTACACACTCTCTTCCTTTGGAATCTGGCAGAGGCACTAAGATATAGGGCAGGAGGCAGGGGACACAGGCCTCATGGACATTCCGCTTCTCTCCCAGCCAGAGCTGGAGAATGGCAGAGCTGTGTCCAGCTAGAAGGGGAATGACCCCAAACACAGATGCATGTAGGTGCTGTCTGCAAAGGGTTTCTTTGAAAAGAAGAAACGGTAAAGGGGTGACTTGATCACAGTCTATAAGTACCTGCAGGGAAAAGAGAAATCTGATAATTCCTGGCTCTTTAGTCTAGCAGACAAAGGTCTAACAAGATCCAATGGCTGGAAGTTGAAGCTAGATAAAGTCAGACTAGAAATTAGGCACAATTTTTAACAGTTAGAGTAATTAAACATTGGAGGAAATTATCAAGGGCTGTGGTGTCTTCTTCCTCACTGGAAATTTTTAAATCAAGACTGGGTATTTCTCTTCAAGATCTGCTCTAGTTCAAACAGGAATTAATTCAGGGTAGTTCTATGGCCCGTGTTATAGTGGAGGTGAGACTAGATGATAACTGTGGTCCCTTCTGGCTTTGGAATCTATTAATATGGAGAGAAACCCTATTAGATAAGCATATAGGGCCAGATCCTCAGCTGGGATAAATCCCCACTGACCTGAACAGGGTCTGGGCACCCCCACAAGTTTTTCCCATGGTGCACACTGTCAATCCCCGTGGGGCCATCCCTGCTGCAGTTGCTGGCCCCAGCATGTCACCTGCCTAGTCCACACCATGTTCAGTTCCCACCTTCTAGCACAGCCCGCACAGATGCAATGTCACTCCCCATCTCTGGGAAGGGACATGGGCTTTTGGAAGTGGGGCAGGGTTGGGCAGGTCCCTGGAGATGAATTGTGGTGCAGGAGCTTGCCCTACACCTGAGGCAAAGAGTAGCGGCATGCATTCAGTCAATTTTGGCTCCACCACCCCCTTGTCATGACAGACAGTCAGAGTGCTAAACCTGAACTGGCAGCGAGGTGATCAGCGCTGGTGCTCCTCACTGTTGCCAATGGTGTGTAATATGCGTACAGCTGTAGGCACTACTGAATAGGACTATGTCGATTTACACCTTTGCAGGTTTTTGGCATTCAGTCTTTAATCCCTCATATGAAATCTGAGAAATAGCATAATATATCAGAGCATTTTTTGTAGACAGGTGTGTATCATCTTGTAATGTTTTCTTCATTCTGTGATACTGACAATATTTTTAGTGTTATAATGATCCAGCTGCTTTTCAGTGGCTTAGACATTTTTTACGGTAAATTCTTTCCTCTCTGATCTGCACTTTAATGTCTTCAGCCTCCATGTACTATACATTTTTCTTTCAACCAGCTTTAGGAACAATTGAGGGTGTGAGGCAGTTATGTACTAATGGCTAGAATTAGCTGCTGTATCTAGGCCATTGAGGTTCACAGCTACGTTAGATATTTTCTATGTCCGGATTACTGTGTAGATTTCACTAGAGTTGAGCAAAATTTTTCAGCCACAGCTTTTTTCACCAAACAAAAATGCAGATTCGGGTTGATCAAAACATTTTACAAATTTGTGTTGAATACGCTAAATTGTTTTGGTTGGGAGAAAAAAAAGTTTAAATGTTTTGTTTCAACATTTTCAAAATTAAAAGTTTTGACTTCAATTCAAAATGACTGTTTTGTATTTTATTTCAATTTTATTTAATTTTTTAAAAGTTTAAAAAAAAACAAAAAGAAACATTTCCTTTTAAGTCGACCAAAACATTTTGTTCAACCAGCAGCAAAATTTTTTTTGACTTTTTCAGTTTGTTTTGGGTTGACCTGAAACCATTTTTTTTTTTCAATTTTTTTTTTTTTTTTTTGGTTCACCCATTCAGTCAAAAATTGGTTCTTCACACAACACAGAATTTCATAGAAATGCCTTTCCTGGGCTCTAGTTAACTGTCATGCACAGAGCAATGTTCAGTACTACCTGCTATATTTTCCACTGTATGCATCCGATGAAGTGAGCTATAGCTCACAAAAGCTTATGCTCAGATAAATTTGTTAGTCTCTAAGGTGCCACAAGTACTCCTGTTCTTTTTACAAAAGCACCCAGAGAACAAGCACCCTGTAGGAAGGTAGTGTGGTCTTGTGGTTAACACACTGGACTAGGATTCAGGATACCTTGGTTTGCGTCCTAGGTTTCCCACAGTCTGTGTGATTTGGGTGTGTCACATAGTTTCTTTGTGTCCTCGTTCCCTTTCTATAAAATGGAGATAGTAAAACAATGCTTGCTTTTATTTATCTTTTATCTCTCATGCCTATTAGTATGTAAGTGTGAGGCCTAGTACGTTGTGTGCCTCCAGCTGCTACTCTGATAATAATAATAGATTTCATAGACTCATTGGACTGGAAGGGACCGTGAGAGGTCATCTGGTCCAGTCCCCTGCAATCATGGCAGGACTAAGTATTATCTAGATCATTCGTGACAGGTGTTTGTCTAACCTGATTAAAAATATCTAATGAAGGAGATTCCACAACCTCCCTAGGCAATTTATTCCAGTGCTTAACCACACTGACAGGAAGTTTTTTTCTAATGTCCAATCTAAACCACCCTTGTTGTAATTTCAGCCCAGTGCTTCTTGTCCTATCCTCAGAGGTTAAGGAGAACAATTTTTCTCCCTCCTCCTTCTAACAACCTTTTATGTCTTCTCTTCTCCAGACTAAACAAAATCCAGTTTTTTCAATCTTTCCTCATAGGTCATGTTTTCTAGACCTTTAATTATTTGTTTCAGAGTAGCAGCCGTGTTAGTCTGTATCCCCAAAAAGAAAAGGAGTACTTGTTGTACCTTAGAGACTAACAAATTTATTTGAGCATAAGCTTTCGTGAGCTACAGCTCTTCTCTAAAATAACAGGACACCCCCAGCCGCTCGCCCTATGTGTCCTCCTCCGACTCCTCCCCACCACACACAAGGCTGTCATTCATTGCTGGAACCCTGAGGCGGGCCCCCCTCATGAGTTTGTCATCTGTCACTGTAACCTTGCAGGGGGGCCCCTGTCACCTGTGGCTGCTGACGCCTGTCGCTGGAACCTTGCCAGGGCCCTGCTGGCTACCAGCTCCAGAGTCCTGCAGCCCCTAGGGCTGAAGCAGAGAATGTCACAGAGGTCTCTGGAAGTCACGGATTCCGTGACTTCCATGACCCCCGTGACATAAATGTAGCCTTACTTATCATAGAATCATAGAAGATTAGGGTTGGAAGAGACCTCAGGAGGTCATCTAGTCCAACCCCCTGCTCAAAGCAGGACCAACCCCAACTAAATCATCCCAGTCAGGGCTTTGTCAAGATGGGCCTTAAAAAACTCTAGAGGAAGGAAATTCCATCACTTCCCTAGGTAACCCATTCCAGTGCTTCACCACCCTCCTAGTGAAATAGTTTTTCCTAATATACAACCGAGACCTCCCCCACTGCAACTTGAGACCATTGCTCCTGCCACCACTGAGAACAGCCGAGCTCCATCCTCTTTGGAACTCTCCCTTCAGGTAGCTGAAGGCTGCTATCAAATCCCCCCCTAATCCTTCTCTTCTGCAGACTAAAAAAGCCCAGTTCCCTCAGCCTTTCCTCATACGTCATGTGCCCCAGCCCCCTAATCATTTTCGTTGCCCTCCGCTGGACTCTCTCCAATTGGTCCACATCCTTTCTGTAGTGGGGGGCCCAAAACTGGACGGAATATTCCAGATGTGGCCTCACCAATACCGAAGAGAGGGGAATAATTACATTATCTTCTAGGTGTTTACAAACTTATTGCTTAATCATTTGCTCCATTATCTTTCTGGTTACTGAAGTAAGCTAACTGGTCTGTAATTCCCCGGGTTTTCTTTAATTCCCTTTTTATAGATGGGCACTATATTTGTGTTTTTCCAGTCCTCTGGAATCTCTCCCATCTTCCATGATCTTCCAAAGATAATCACTAATGGTTCAGATATCTCCTCAGACAGTTCCTTCAGTATTCTAGGATGTATTTCACCAGGCCCTGCTGACCTGGAGACATCTAACTTGTCTAAATAATTTTCAACTTGTTCTTCCCCTAGTATAGCCTCTGATCCTACCACATTTTCACTGATATTGACTATTTCAGATGTCCAATCGCTACTACCTTTTTTTGGGTGAAAACCGAAACATCATTTCCACATTTTCTGTTATTGTTCCCCCGCACCCTCCATTGAGTAACAGGCCAACCCTGTGCTTGGTCTTCCTCTTGCTTCAAATGGATTTGCAGAATGTTTTCTTTGTACTCTTTATGTCTCTAGCTAGTTTAATTTCATTTTGTGCCTTGGCTTTTCTAATTTTGTCCATACTTGTGTTCTTTGTTTATATTCAGCCTTTTTAATTTGACCTAGTTTTCACATTTTGTAGGACTCTTTTTTGTGTTTCAGATCATTGAAGATCTTCTGATTAAATTAATTTAGTCACAGCCATTTGCTTGCATGTGACAGATTCCTTCAGTTCATAGCACAGAAGCAGTGACAGGCCCTTTTCATGCCAAGTGGCTAGTCAAAGTTTGGAGCCCTGTGGGTGTTCCAGTCAGGAGCAGAAATTGGTGCTAGCCAGGTGGTTCTTTGATACTTTGCAAGGAATGTTCAAAGTCCTTGGTCTCTGAATGCAGACAGAAGCAAACAGCAGGAAACAGCTTCTTTTCCTCACAGCACCAAGGACACCCTTTTAGCCTGCTCCCTGACCCAAAAACCTCTTTCCCAGTGTTTTCCAGGGTCAGCCACCACACTTTCAGCTGCTCCTTCAGGCTGCCTGCCTCTCTCTCAGGGTATGTCTACACTATAGCAACACAGCTCTGGCACCTCAGGGCCATTGTGTGACTGCTTCTTACATCAATGGTAGGGGTTTTTCCATTGAGGTAGCTAATCCACTTCTGTGAGAGGCAAGATCTTCTGTCAACCTAGCCATGTCTATTGTTGTATCCTTGGGGGCAGCAGTTTTAGGAAGAAATCACTTGAGACACAGAGAGCTGTGAGCCATGAAAGCAGCCATTTATTTTCCACACATTGAACTAACCAAACCAGCCCAAACTGGCTGGGCTATCCCCTAATAATCTAGCTCAGTTGCCATAGTAACAACAAGGTGCTATTACCACGATAACCAAATACACAACATCTATGCCAGGAGTTTGGGGGACATAACTACAGTGCTTAGCATGTGGAATTTTTCACAGCTCTGAGTGACGTAGGTAGGTCATCCTAACTAAGATTTAAGTGTAGACCAGCTCTCAGTCTGTTCTTGTCTGACCTCAGTTTCTGTGTGATCTCTTTCTCGCTTACACACACACACAGATGCACAAAACAATACTCAGCCAAAAGCTGCTGAGTGGTTTCACACACACATTTTGTTGTAAGTGGGTCTTAGGCTTAGAGTTATGTTAAGTGAAGGGTTAACTAAGAGTGCTTAGAATCATAGAATATCAGGGTTGGAAGGGACCTCAGGAGGTCATCTAGTGCAACCCCCTGCTCAAAGCAGGACCAATCCCCCAATTTTTGCCCCAGATCCCTAAATAGCCCCCTCAAGGGTTGAACTCACAACCCTGGGTTTAGCAGGCCAATGCTCAAACCACTGACCCAAAGCCCATTAAAGTCAATGGAAGGACTCCTGTTGACTCTAGGCCTTCTGGCCAAGATTTTCAAAGGTGAGTAGTGATTTCAGGTACCCAACTTGAGACACCTTGCAAATGCCTGATTTTCAGAAGGTGGGTCCTCAGCACTTTCTCATCAGGCCCCCATAAGGGATCAGAAGCTGAATATCTCAAAGCCACTAGTTAGCTTGGCCCAACATCCTTATTCCTGTTAAGGAAAAGTTAGCACATGTGACTCCATTTTGGTTTGGGGCTCACCATTGTTTAAATGCCAGCACATCATACACCAGGAGGAGTGATCCTTAGATACTGAATCCCTGTGAAAATCCTCCTCGTTGTCTCCAGCTTGCCTTGACTCCCAGTATCTGGTTTTTGTTAGTCTCTAACTCCCTGTCTCTTGGCCTTGATGTGAGGCCTCCCATTCTGATAATAAAAGTTACTGATGCATGGCTTTAGGACCATGCTGTGTAATTAACATACTGGTATAGCACGAGGAATGCACCAAGCACGGATAGGTGGTAGATAAGACAAGGGTTTGTTTATTGGCTAAGGTTTCCGATGCACGAGGGCAACATGCTTTGCTAAAAAGTATATAACTTTTGTATAATCTGTATTCAGGGTCCCCCCCTGGCTAGCAGGGGGACACCACGCTTGAGCGTAATAAACTTAGTGTCTTTTGGGAACTCTGCAGTTGTGGACTTTGTTTCTGTGCCTCTGCCTAGATTCGAACTGTGCGTGTCCTACCAGGTGTAATTCGTAGCACTGGTGTGCGTGACCTAACAGGTGTAATTCGCAGCATTTGTGTGCGTGACCTATCAGGTGTAATTCGCAGCATTTGTGTGCGTGTCCTACCAGGTGTAATTCGCAGCATTTGTGTGTGTGTCCTACAAGGTATAATTCGCAGCAGTTGTATGCGTGTCCTACCAGGTGTAATTCGTAACAGTTTTGGCGACCACGAAGGGACTCTAGGCTCGCCCCAACAAGCGAGACTACACTCCTCCTCTCGGACAGCTCCAGCCGGCACAGGGTGAGTTCACCTTTGAGAACTCCAAGGGGGGGGGTGTGAGCTGTCGCTTAGGCGATAAGGTGGCACATTTTGTGTTCTTTTGGTAGCCCATTATGGGTTCTGGGCAGAGTGTAAGTAAGGGGACCCCTTTGGCTGAAATTCTCGAGAATTGGGGGAATATTTCTGGCACCCATGGGTTAGGTAGGAAAAAAGCTGTTATTTTATGTAAGGTTGAGTGGCCAGCACTAACAACTCAAACATCTGTTGAATGGCTACCGGATGGGTCCTTTGCTGGGGATACATTAACAGCGCTTAGAAGGAGGCTGGAGGACAAAGCTCCAGCCCAGATGGATTATTGGTATGTATGGGACAACTGTATGGGACAGAAACCCTCTGCTTTCTGACTTATGCCCGTCACCTCCTTGCTTGCCAATTAGCCGTGCTTTCTGTCCAGGTGACAAGCCTCATGTGGGGAGGACTCGGGTAGCCCTTGTAAGTAAAAATATTTAAGAAAAGAGACCAGGAGGGCTGGGGGCTAGTTAAGAAGCCCACCCTCCTTGTTAATTTGGTAGTGAAACAAAGCTGGTGCTCATGGAAGGGACAGTTCAGAGAAAAAAAAACAGGATCAGGCCCAAGCGGGCAGGCAACAAATAAAGAGATTGGAAAACAGGTTGGAAACTTGAAGGTCATAGTAATAAAAGAGGAGTAAATAATTACAGGAATGGAAAACGTAAATCCCGGAATAATACTTGGAATAGTAAAATCTAAGTTAATTGGGTGTCGTTTTGGGAAATAAGCAAGTGATTTAAGAAAGTAAGAAGTTAACGTTTTAGTTGCTGGAAAGAATTAAGCAGATGAACTTTGTGAAATACTGGAAAGAAAAAGAATGCTTGGTTTCTTTGCAGCCATTTTGGAAAAAATGGGCCCTTTTCCAAAGAAATGCAATTATACAGTGCTACTTAATTAATATCTTGTTAGGTTCCAAAGGGCTACAATAGGTGGTGTCTTCCTTTTCAGGTCGCTGTGTGTTTGACAGCAGCAGTTAAAAGTAAAAGGCAATCAAAAGTCTGGTAAAGTTTATTGTGCCCTTTTTAAAGTAAGAATCTTTAACCTGTGAATCCAAAAGCAAGCCGGAAAGCATTTGTTTTAATGTAAATTACCTAACTGATAAGGTAGAGGCCACTGAAACCTGGGCTGCCTATAAAACAAATACAAGAAAATATGGGTAATTCCTCTTTTTTGCCTGCAATTAACAAAGGTATTTGTATAAAAAGGAAATATGTTAAGCAATGACTGACTGCCCAAAAGGGGTAGATCTGTGGGGGTTTTTTGTCTTTCAGAAAATCAGAAAAAACTGATGCCAGCTGAAAAGCAATTCAACATCTCATGAATTTACTGGCACAATAGGAATTCTGTTCTGTGTTCTATGTCCTGTCTTGTGGTGTTTGTCTGGTGGCCAGAATTGCTGTGTTTAATTTTTCATAGGACAGTTTAATTTAAAACTAAATAAAAGGGTTAAATCAAAATGCAGATACTTGTTTTATTCAACTTGGAATACAAAGTGCTTGAATAATATTAAAAAATGTAATATACTAAAGTTTAATACATTTGCTTAAATAAAAAAAAAATTCATTGGCCAGATCTTTTAATTAAAAAAATTGATGTTAAAATTTGCACACCAACAGTCTTTGGAAGCAAGGACATGAAAGGTTAACCCACTCCCCATATTATACATGAGATCCTTCTGGCTACCTCACATTTCTAGCCAGAGGGCTGGGGAGGGAGGAAAGCTATTGGACACCAGAGGTTCTACCAAGTGGACTCCTCAAAAGTGGGTGTGCTTGTCCAGGCTTGTTGCTCCAAAGCTCTGTAATAAAGTCATTTTCCTAGAAGGGTGTATGTCACATAACATTATACAATAAGACTGAAGTGCTGTATAATGGGCAATGTACATGTGTTCCTTTTTAAACAAAGGTGTATGAGTAAAAAGTGAAAGTTTCCTTTGCAGGTTAATAAAAGCCAAGAAAGGGACAAAAAAATAAAACGGAGGACGAGCTAATTCAACGCTGTAGCTAGCAGGCTCGGTCCAAAGATAAAACACTGGCCTGCCCAAGGACACTACTCACAGTAGGATTTGGCTAACAGCCAAGAAAGAGGGGGGCTTGAATGTGCCCAAGCAGCTGTGAGATCTGCAACACACTGCCAGACATTAATAAAATGTGTTAGGTCTCTGTATTTACAGGTAAAAGAAGTCCTGCTTCAAGAATCCTGAGCAAACCTGCCATTTGTTAAAACCAGATGACTGGGTCTACAGAAAGGTCCATCAACAAAAGACTACTCTGGCCCCATGCTGAAAAGGCCCTTATTAAGTCCTGCTAACTACCAACACCGCTGTGAAGTGCCAAGGACTGACTGCCTAGACCCATGCTTCTTACTGCAAAAAGACCCCTCCACCTCGAGGTGACTTCACTTCGACTACTGATCAGCCTGTCCCTCCTTCTGGGTTTTTTTTCTTTCCTCCTTTTAAACAGCAAAAAAAAAAATCCAAGGTGAAGTGCTAGTAACCTCTCCCTTGTCCACTGACAAAGCTAACCTGCATTCAGTATTTGCTAAAAAAACAAAACCAAAGCACTACAGGGTGACGTGTTAGTAACCTCTCCCCTGTATAATGCAAAACCATGACTGTTCCCAAAAAAAAAAAAAAACGCCTGCTCTGCTAAAACCACCAAAATCCAAGGATTCCTGACTGCAAAAGACACTGAAAATTGGCCTTGATGGCAAAGACAGAGCATTGTACATTGGCAGGGAGGAAGTTGCGGGATGTATTCTTGGGAATGTGAAGTAAAGTGGTGGGGTGGGTTTATTCCAGAGGCTGGAACTGTGCTTGTAGGCAAGTATAAACACCAAAAACGCCTTACAGCCATGAACATTACTCCCACCATCTGCCACCACTCCTTTGCAGGTAAAGGTTCCTGGATCCATCATAGCTATGTTAAGTTGGCGCTGAGACCCCCACCTGACCCTGAGAAGCCATTGGATGAGCCACTTCACGAATGAACACCACGACCAACCCATGGACTAAGCTTTCCAGCTACTGGGACCTTCACAGCCCACCAGGACTTTTTGTGTTCCTGTTTATTGGACTTACATTGGGGGTAGTGTTTTTTTGTATGGTACAGGGGAGGATGTCAACATTGGTATGGTTTGCCTGGGGGGTCCTCTCCCCAAGTCCAGTACAAGGATGGAAGGGCAATAGCTTCTTGAATTTAACCCGTGCTATCAAACAGGTGTAAATCGAACGCAGTGTTGGATTTGTATTTGTACCCCCACATATTTAGGTCAGGGGGTCCGTTGGTAGGGGTACCTATCCCCCTTAATCGAACACTCCAAGCTAAGCTATGGGCAAACACTACATTTAACTGAAATGTTACAATCCAAATATGGTCTATTGATATGGTGGCCCAGGGTAATTATGCTTTATGTGTGTCACGACGTAAGGGCATAGAAAATACAATTTTTGTAGGGAATTTTGTAGGGTGCAAGGACACCACCCAAATCAGCTCTGGTGCGGGAGGCCCCTTTACCTACTCCAGAACCCCGTGGCGGTCCCCGAAGGGTCTGGCTGGTATTGGTTATGCAATCACACAGCCTATAAGGTTCTCCCAGCAGGATGGTGTGGTCCATGTACCTTAGGGGCTATAGTACCCGCCGTGACAGTACACCAGACCCTGACCCGGGGAGAGATCCGCAATCTAGTATGAAGGGACCGACGAAGTATTCCTTTAAACCCCCTTTCTTATCGGCCCAAAGGCTTTCACTCCTTTGTGCGTTGGTTTCTGCCGTGGTTGGGAGTAAGCGAGCTGAAAAAGGCTATAGTTAACATTTCAGCTGCTTTGGAACTAATGGCAAATGTTACTGCAGATGCTCTCTCTGCCCTTCAATTGAAGTCACCCAGCTATCCCAAACTACATTGCAAAACCGCCTAGCTCTGGATTATCTTCTTGCAAACCAGGGCGGGGTTTGTGCTCTGGTCAATTCAAGCTGTTGTGTATTTGTAAATCAGCACCATAGGGTGGAAACTGACATCCACATCCTCAAGCAACAGGCAGCCCTATTCCACCACATCAGCCTTGACACTACCAACACCGGATTCCAGGAGGTCTGGGACTGGCTCACCTCATGGCTACTGGATGTGGGGACTTGGGGACGGCGTATTTTGTATTTACTTTTTTGACTGTTATTGTTTTTGCATTATTTTTTGTATGCCTACAATGCTGCAGTATGTGCTGTCGGCAGTTGCTAACCCTGCAGCGTGGTTACTCAGCCCCAATATAGCTTACTGACGTACAAAAAAAAAAGGGAGGACTGTTAAGGAAAAGTTAGCACATGTGACTCCATTTCGGTTTAGGGCCCACCATTGTTTAAATGCCAGCATATCATACACCAGGAGGAGTGATCCTTAGATACTGATTCCCTGTGAAAATCCTCCTTCTTGTCTCCAGCTTGCCTTGACTCCCAGTATCTGGTTTTTGTTAGTCTCTAACTCCCTGTCTCTTGGCCTTGATGTGAGGCCTCCCATTCTGATAATAAAAGTTACTGATGCATGGCTTTAGGACCATGCTGTGTAATTAACATACTGGTATAGCACAAGGAATGCACCAAGTACGGATAGGTGGTAGATAAGACAAGGGTTTGTTTATTGGCTAAGGTTTCCGATGCATGAGAGCAACATGCTTTGCTAAAAAGTATATAACCTTTGTATAATCTGTATTCAGGATCCCCCCCTGGCTGGCAGGGGGACACCACGCTCGAGCGTAATAAACTTAGTATCTTTTGGGAACTCTGCAGTTGTGGACTTTGTTTCTGTGCCTCAGCCTAGATTCGAACTGTGCGTGACCTATCAGGTATAATTCGCAGCATTGGTGTGCGTGTCCTATCAGGTGTAATTCGTAGCATTGGTGTGCGTGTCCTACCAGGTGTAATTCTTAGCATTTGTGTGCATGTCCTACAAGGTATAATTCGCAGCAGTTGTATGCGTGTTCTACCAGGTGTAATTCGTAACATTCCTATATTTGTAACCTCACCACAGACCCACACGATGGCAGGAGAAGGGTTCCTCTCCAACTATCAATGTTTGCTAACAAGAGAGAGGCTAATAAGGGGTCATGCTTTTTAGCTTTTCTATGCACCCACAAGGGCTAGTAACCTATATTTTAAAAAAATGAAAGCTAAAATTCTCTCACAATCATAAAAAGAAAAGTAGTACTTGTGGCACCTTAGAGA
Organism: Lepidochelys kempii; assembly: GCF_965140285.1. Taxonomy (NCBI): domain Eukaryota; kingdom Metazoa; phylum Chordata; order Testudines; family Cheloniidae; genus Lepidochelys; species Lepidochelys kempii. Next base: position 15,382,511 of record NC_136385.1, read on the forward strand.
CTAACCAATTTATTTGAGCATAAGCTTTCGTGAGCTACAGCTCACTTCATCAGATGGCTTATGCGCAAATAAATTCGTTAGTCTCTAAGGTGCGACAAGTACTCCTTTTCTTTTTGCGAATACAGATTAACACGGCTGTTACTCTGAAACCTCTCACAATCATAGGACTTCATGAGCTGAGACTTTAAGAGAAACATCAAATATTGCATGACTCAAAAAAAACCATCAGAGTTTGTAGTGATGAGAGTCTATCTTCTTTATTCCAAGTCATTAAATTCTTCTCTTCCTCATTATTCACTGGCTAGCTTTGAGCCAAGCACTGAGGAAGACTGTGTGGCATCTGTTGCTGATCGGTTTGTTATCAAAGCAACGTTTATATCTATCTGGTTCAGATGGGCTGGGCCATTCTCTGAGGTCACACCAGGCAATTTCAGAGTCTCTTCCTTGCTTGAGATCTTTATTCTAGCCTTTCTGGGTTCTCTGCTGTGTGAGTCTCCTGATTATGCAGGTTTCTCATAAAGCTCTGGTTTGTATACAATGATACAGCACAGCTGGACTCTGGGTCAGGATTTATCTTCAATTCCTACCCTATGGAGATCAGCTTGTCCTGCATCTGGTAAGTTCTTGTGGGCAGCAGAGGCTTGTCTGGTGTTTTCCTCTCAGCTGCTCTGCAGCAAGAGCCAGCTGGCATTTAAGACCACAGAGACTCACAATCTCTCTTAGTGGTAAATACTGAATAAGAAGTTCCTAAGGGCTTGTCTTCACTACTGCACTAAATTTTTGCTGCTGCATCAACGCAGCGTCATCCATTTAGCGCATCTGGTGAAGCCATATTATGTCAACAAGAGAGCATAATTACTCCACCTCAACACTTTAAGTCAATGTAATTCATGGAACTCTTTGGTTGGTTTTTTCACACCTCTGAGCGAAGTAACTTACATCAACTTAAATGGTAGTGTAGACAAGGCCTAAATGTTTATCATACTTAGATGCTGCAACTGGGAATGCTACAGAAGGAGAGAGAGAATGCCTTGGAAAGGAAAAGCACTAAGTAAGTACTGAGTGCACTCATTACAGCTGTTTGGGCTTTTTTTACATAGAAAATTTAATTAAAACAAAAAGATCATTGACATCAACATTTTCAGTGGAAAATTCCTAGTTTTCCTAAAAAAAAAACCTGAAAATTTCAGTTTTCAAACATAATTTTTTTTCTGTGTTCAGCTTTCCAATGAATCATCAACAAATTTTGAGGAAAGCTGATGCTACCCGGCAAGTTTTATACTCAATAAACAAGATTCCACCGGTGAAAACTTTGATCAGAAAACTTCCAACCAGCCCTTGCTATTTTTGTGGTAGTTCCCTCTAGGCAAACAGGAAATGGAAGGGTCTCATTTCACTCAGCAATGCCCCTAGTGGCCGAAGGGCAGTGTTGGTAGGCTCCTATGGGGAGCCCCATATGTTCTGAGCCAGAAGGGATGTGATTAAGGCATATGAGGCACCCTGAGGCAGATAAGGGAAGGGAACAGGACTTTGGAGTCTTACAGCAATACAGGGCAGAGAAGGAGTGGCTGAGTGTGACTTTCAGAGCAGAATTCAAAGTCTGATGCTAATAAAAGCCCGTGACAATTTCCTGGTGAAGCTTGGAGTAGCCCACGGCTGGATGGAGGAGAGCAGCTGCTGTGACAGAGTAAGTGCCTTGGCAAACACTCTTCTTGGGTGACCATTAAAATTGTGGGTTGGTTGACATACTGGGAAAGGAGGCCATGAGAATGCCCTGAGATCCTTTCAGGACCCTTGTAGGAAAATGACGTGAGAATTCAGAAAGCAGCAGATCCAATTACCTGAAGAGAGGAGCAAGGAGAAATTTGTGGCTCAAACAGCATGCTCCTGTGAGAGCAAGTGGCACCTGCCAGAAAATGCTAGAAAATGTTCATACAGAAGGGTGGAGAAGTGACATAACTTGCTTGCCTTCACCCAAAGCTTTCCATGCATCAGCTGCTCGCTACTAAGTGGCACTAGCCAGTGAGTAAAAGAATCAGGGCTCAGAGGTCGGACTGGTGTTGATATCATCTGTGACGTCTCCTGTCTAATAACAGCTGGATCTGGGGTGAGCATTTAGTGCTGCCATAGGTTGGTGCCTCCAGCTCTTTTGAAAACATAGACACAAGTGGTGTCACCCTGCCACCTTCCCACTCCCACAACATCCCCAAGCAAAGAAACAAAGTACTCTGGCCCGGCCAGTGAAAGGGAAACAGAAATGGGACAAAAGTGGGTTGCACAAGTTGGAGAGAATACAATCTCTGGGAAGGAAGAGGCAATCCTGACTATTCCCATGGCCCTTTAGCCTTTCCTTCCTCTTTAAAACCACATTGGTTAGAATGGCTTTTAGACTGAGAGCTTTCAAGACCTGAAGGGATCATTATAGTCATCTAGTCTGACGTCCTCTGTAACAGAGGCCATAGAATTCCCCCCAGGGATTTCTGCATCAAGCCCTATAATTCCTGTTTGCACTAGCCTGAATTTATGCTTCCGACACTGGATCTTGTTATACCTTTTTGTCTGTCAAATGAAAGAGCCCTCTACCCTTTGAAATAGTTTTCCCACTTACAGATTGTGACCTCATCCTGCTTTCCAGTGCTTGTTAACACTTAAAAAAATCTAGAGCCTCTTAACATGCCAAACCTAGCAGCAGCTGGGAGTATTATCAAAACTGGACCCTATGGGCTTAGTGCTGTTCATTGCCATGTGGGAGGACCCGTAAATGTCTCACAAAATGGGACATAGGCATATGTGCCTCTGCAGCAATCTTTCTTTTAGAGTCTTGGGAGATTATTAACTAGTCTTTGTGTTGTTAACTAGAGCCGGTTGACAAAATCAAATTTTTCCACAGAAAAAATCAATTTTCCATGGAAATCTGAAAACCAAAATATTTTTATTTGGAAATGATGACTCATAGGAGGTGTCATTCCTGTGCCTCATTGCCCCCCTTTTTCTCTGTAGGCCAGAAATCCTGGTCAGACAACTTCTCCTATGGCACACCATGGTCCTTCCTCCTGGAAATGGAGGCAGTGCATCATGGGAGTCGTTGGCCATGGTGCATGATGCGAGATGTAGTCCTGCCAAGGATCTCAGCCTGCAGAGGAGAAAGGTGATATGTGGCACCTGAACTACAAATCCCATGAGGCACCACAGCAGCATAGCTGAATTGCAATATTTCTGGTTTAGTGCTTTCAGTTTTATGACAAAAAGGTGAAAAGTTCTGTGCAAAGGAGACCCTTTCCACACACACAAATATCCACTTAATGGAAAACAATTTTCAAATGAAAAACAGTTTTAATAGAAAAATTTTGGCCAGCTCTTTCATAAATGCTTTTGGGTCTGATCCCATGCCTTTGAAGTTAATGGGAATGTTTCCTTCACTTCAATGGGAGCAGGAGCAGGGCCTTTGTGCCAAAGGACCTGAGTAAATTTCACAATCTATCAGCCCTAGGATAATCAATTACACAGCTCTGGAAAATTCCATCCTGAAAAGTTAAAGATCCAGAAAGTTAAAAGCACCTGGAAATGAAGGGGTGGAATGGAGACACTAGAGCTCCGTGGTTGAGATTTTAAAAGTTTAATTTAATGGGAGTTGTGTGGCTGAATCCTTGAGTCAGCTTTTGGAATTGCAACCCTTATTTGTGGGTGTTGCTTGTGCTCCAATTATAGCTGCATGAGA